>NC_012870.2:15553047-16835080 GCF_000003195.3 Sorghum bicolor | reverse complement strand
GAGCTAGTAGCTGGAGAGGCTGCTGAGACTGGCTCTGAGTCTGGGGCGTAGGAGAAGGTGGCCTGACAGTCGACGTGCCTGGTAGCTGAATCTGCGGTAGCTGAATTCCGGAGGCGGCCATGAGAGCGGCCATCATCGCTGTCTGCTGGGCCTGGAAAGCAAGCTGCTACTCCTGAAAGGTGAGAAGCTGACGCTGGAGCTCATCCTGCCTGGCCTGCATGGCTGCATTGATGGCAGCCTGATCCCTGTCTCGCCTCGCCTGCTCCTCAGCTGCACGGCGCTGATCTGCTCTCATCCCCTCTAAGATAGCAAGCAGGGCGGGGTCTGAAGCACTCGAAGAACCGCCTGCCTTGTGGTCGTGTGCTCTAGGAGGGAGGTCTGTCACTGGCGGCTGATAATCATCATCCGAGTTGTCTGAGGCGAAGTCAAACTCACCCTCTGCCTCTGCATCTGCGAATGCCCCAATAGCTATGTCCTGCTGCTCCTCTGTCTTTGCAACTGCTGCTGTACTGCGGGTGCCCCTAGGAGAAGGTGGGGGCACCGGTCCACGTGGAGCACGAGGAGGAGGTGCAGCGCGAAGGTCGTGGTGCGCTCTCAACATCTGCCTGGGGTCGTAGTGGGGAAAGACGGTGTCTGACTCTGTCAACTCCCTCTGCAAGTGAGCTGGCAGGGGCAGTGGCCTAGCACGAAGTATAAGCAAGGTGATCCAATGTGCATAGGGCAACTGACGCCGGCCCCTGAAGCTCTCTGAGATGGTGTCCTCTATCTCTGAGACAATCATATCCCATAGGTCAAACTGTGTCTGAGTGATGAGGTGAGCAACGAGCCACTGCTGAATACGAGTGAATCCGTCTCTGTAGCCTGTCCTGGGAAGAAGAGTCTTCCTCAACACAAAGTCGAGGATCATAGCTGGGCGTGTCAAATCTCCCACTGTCCTGCTGGAGCCCTCCCCAAAAGGTGGACGGAAACAGGGAGCCACGAAGTCAACCGGTGGTATCTCACCACCGTGAGGATGACGAGGGGGCTTGATGTTCCCGTAGCACAACTGGTGAATCCAGGTGGGAGAGGCTAGCAGTCCAAGCACCTCTCTGGCCCTATGAGCTGTCACTCTGTAGTCGGTGCCTGCCACTGCGTAGTGAATGTAGCTGTGGTCTGGAGACACCCACACTGACGCATAGAACTCTCTGACCCACTGCTCACAATAAGTACCAGAGAGTGCTAGCAGCTCTGGAAGTCCGTGGAGGTAGGTGAAGTACTGACGGATGTCTGCTCCAACCATGTTCTCGAGTATCTCCAGGTCAATCACTCTGTGCTCCCTGAACTGAGACTGAGAACGAACCAGTGCCTCGTAGATGTCCTCCTGGACGACTGTGTAGAACCTGGCACCAGCTCTGGGATCCCTAGCAGCTGGGAACCAAGTAGGAAATGGAACAAACCGCAGCTGCTGGATCTCTCTGGCTGACACAAGAGTGAGATCCCTGTGGATCCTGACTGGCCTCGGTCGAGAAGCTGGAGTGCCTCTAGCTGGTGTAGCACGAGCAGTGGAGGTGGACTGACCCTGCGTACCAGTCCGAGGAGTGGCCTGGGTACGAGCGCGAGTCGACCTCCGGAGGGGCTGCTCCTGCTCCTGCTCCTGTGCTGGACCCTCTGCCTGGGTCTCTGTCTCAGTGTCTAGATCCTCCTGAGCCGGATCCCTAACTACAAGCCTAATCCTCTGTCCTCCAATCGTCACGGTGCCTGGAGGGGATCCATGAAATGCCTCTGTCTCAATAACTGCACGCCGCTGCCGTGGCGTGAGGTCATCCCCTATCCTCAAAGCACATGCTCGACCACCTCTCTCTGCGGCCTCTGCTGCTGCTGCCACTGCCTCTGCGACCTCTGCCTCTCTGTCGGTGGCCTTGCGCTTCTTGGTAGCCAACTTCTTTCCCTTGCCTTTTTCTGCCGCTGACAGGGGACGGGGAGGATCACCTCCACCATCACCCCGTGGGGAACCTCCTGAGCCAGCTGCCAGACCACTGACATTCTTGGTACGAGCCATTGCAAATCAAGCGTCCGACAAACAACCGACTGACAACGGAGAACAACGCGCTGCAGAGAATAGACAAGATAGGGTATATATAAGAAATTATAACAACTAGAGGAGAGAAAACCCTATAGATCGCAAGATGAGATAAGGAACCGGACGTGAACGGCTTACGATCCATGGACGAGACGCGTTTCGGATGAAATCTCTCGATCAACGATCACCGGAGTACGCAGAACTTCTCCTCAAGGTGCTGCAACGGGGAAACGGAGAAGATCATGGTCAACAACCCTTTTCCAATCCAATGAGACGAAACCTCGAACACCTTAAGGGCATGGATCAAAGGACTCACCCCAATCGCTTGAAGCCTCGCAAGATTTGATCCCAGCGAGAACAGATTGAAGAGGGAGCGGATCTGGGCGCGGGGAAGAACTAAGAGGTCGCCGGATTAAGGGCGACGACGGTGGCGGCGGATCCACGGAGCTAGAGCACGAGGGAGGAGACGCGCGGCTTGGGCGAAGGAAAGAAGAAAGAGAAAACCGCCGCGCGAAGCCCCTGGGCGCGGGCTTTATTCGCCCGCCGCAGGGTCACCGGACGCTCTTAATGTGGCACCGGACGCGTCCGGTGACCACCAGACTCATGCGCAGAGAAGATTGCAAATTTGCATCGCACCGGACGATGGGCACCGAACGCTGGCATTAGCGTCCGGTGCTTCAGGTCACGCCAGGTGAGCACCGGACGCACTGCACCGGACGCTGCAGGGACACTGTTCCTGCGTCCGGTGAGTGCAGTCCGGCACACTCACCGCACCGAACGCACAGAGGCAGCGTCCGGTGCATCGTTCGGTGCTCCTCTGAGCACTTTTTCAACTTAGCACCTTGTCCGACTTTGACCCAACCAAGTTCCATCTTCAAAGACACACAAATAAACACCAGATGGAACTGGTATGAGTGACTTCTCTCAAACCCTCAAATTTTCACAAATATTTAGCTATAGGCTTAGTAATTTTTTATGAAAATAGTTCGAGAAATCACCAAGGAGCATCATATGGCCATAAAGCTAGGGGTTAGAATCACAATGAGCTTTGAATGCTCCCCCTATCTATGGACGAACACAGCGGATGCTCAACGAATAACCGAAAAGAAACGGTCAACAAACAAGCATGCATATGATATGAGTTGTAATGCAATACTTGAAAGTAAACTAATGCTTGTCCAGTTTGATCCAAGGTTAAGCTTTTTCACACACACAAGGGGGTTATCTTAACCATGTTAGACAAGCCCTACATGCAAGTTGTATTTTAGTTTTAGTATGCATGATATGCAAAGCAAAAGTTATTTACAAGTTTCAACACACAACTTTTATCTTTTAGTGAAGTTGGATAGATCAAGCACATTAAGTTCATTTCTCAACAAACAAAACCTAGCTTCATCTAGGGGTTTTGTGAAGATATCCGCCAATTGATTTTCCGTTCCCACATTCTCTAGAGATATGTCACCTTTAGCAACGTGATCCCTAAGGAAGTGGTGGCGGATGTCAATATGTTTTGTGCGGGTGTGTTGAACCGGGTTGTTTGCAAGTTTTATGGCACTTTCGTTGTCACACAACAAAGGTACTTTGTCTAGTACTACTTCATAGTCTAGCAAAGTTTGTTTCATATAGAGTATTAGTGCACAACAAGCACCGGCGGCAATGTATTCCGCCTCGGCCGTTGACAAGGCAACACTATTTTGTTTCTTTGACATCCAAGAGACAAGTGATCTACCTAGGAAGTGGCACCCTCCGGATGTGCTTTTTCTATCAATCTGGCACCCGGCATAATCCGAATCGGAATAGCCTACAAGTTGGAATCTTGCACCTTTGGGATACCACAAGCCTAGGCAAGGTGTGTATTTTAGATACCTAAGAATTCTCTTGACCGCAATCAAGTGAGATTCCATAGGCATTGCTTGATATCTTGCGCACATACACACACTAAACATGATATCGGGCCTAGATGCGGTGAGGTAGAGTAGACTTCCTATCATGGAGCGATAGAGAGTCTTGTCAAAGGGGTTACCTCCCTCATCCAAGTCGAGATGCCCATTTGATGCCATGGGAGTCTTGATTGGCTTGCAATCCATCATCTTGAACCTCTTAAGAAGATCTTGAGTGTACTTCTCTTCAGAGATGAAAACACCTTCTTTCATTTGCTTGACTTGAAATCCTAGGAAAAAGGATAGCTCGCCAATCATGGACATCTCAAACTCCTTGGACATCAAATCACCAAATTCCTTGCAAAAATCTTCATTAGTAGAGCCAAAAATAATATCATCAACATAAACTTGGCAAATGAAGATTTCCCCATTCATTTTCTTGGTGAAGAGTGTTGTGTCAACTTTCCCAATCTTGAAGCCCTTCTCAATGAGGAAGTCCCTAAGCCTCTCATACCAAGCTCTAGGAGCTTGCTTGAGACCATAGAGAGCCTTGGACAACCGGTAGACATGCTTGGGGTACCTAGGGTCTTCAAAACCGGGGGGTTGCTCAACAAAGACAAGCTCATTAATATAACCATTTAAAAAGTCACTTTTCACATCCATTTGAAATAACTTGATATCATGACTAGATGCATATGCAAGTAGAATATGGATTGCTTCAAGTCTTGCCACCGGTGCAAAGGTTTCACCGAAGTCAAGACCTTCCACTTGTGAAAAGCCTTTTGCCACAAGTCTTGCCTTGTTGCGCACCACTTTGCCTTGATCATCCTTCTTGTTCTGGAAGACCCATTTTGTTCCAATCACTCTTGCATCTTTGGGTCGCTCTTCAAGTGTCCATGCTTGGTTGTGAGAGAAGTTGTTCAACTCCTCTTGCATGGCCATGATCCAATCCGCATCACGGAGAGCTTCCTCTATAGTCTTTGGTTCATCTTCAAGAGACACAAACGCGTGATGTTCAATAAATAAAGCATGTCTAGAACGAGTAGTTACACCACGTGATGGACTCCCGATGATGAGATCTTGAGAGTGATCTTGGAGGAGATGTGATGTTCTTCTTGGTGCCACTTGAGGGGTTGGTTGGGGAGCATCAACATCTTGTGCTTGTGCCACCGCTTGCTCATGAGTGACTTGAGTGTCTTCATGAGCATCTCTCACATCCTTGTCTTCATCTTGTGGACCTTGTGAGGTGGATGGCGGCTCAATAACTTGCACATCATCATCATCTTCTTTAGGCTTGATGTCTCCCACCGGCATGTTCTTCATGGCATCCCTCAATGGTTCACCACCTACATCATCAAGATTATCACTTGCTCCTTGGGAGCCATTAGTTTCATCAAATTCAACATCAAATGTTTCTTCAACCATGTTTGTGGCATGGTTAAAGACCCTATATGCTTTGGACTTTGATGAATAGCCAACCAAATAGCCAATGTCACATCTTCTTTGGAACTTTCCCAAGTGTTGGCGCTTCTTGTAGATGTAGCACTTGCACCCAAACACTCTAAAGAATGAGACATCGGGCTTCTTCCCATTGAGCAACTCATATGGTGTCTTCTCTAGGAACTTGTGAGGAAAGAGCCGGTTTGAAGCATAGCATGCGGTGTTGATTGCCTCGGTCCACATCTTCTCTGAAGTGTTATATTCATCTAGCATTGTTCTTGCCAAGGTGATCAATGTCCGGTTCTTTCTTTCTACAACCCCATTTTGTTGTGGTGTGTATGTTGAGGAGAACTCATGCTTGATTCCCACTTCATCACAATATTCTTCAATGTTGGTGTTGTCAAACTCTTTACCATTGTCACTTCTAATTTTCTTGATCTTCACATCAAATTGATTTTGGGCATTCTTTGCAAACTTCTTGAATATTGATGCAACTTCGGCCTTGTCTTGCAAGAAGAATGTCCAAGTGTACCAGGAGAAATCATCAACTATGACCAAGCAATATTTGTTGCCTCCAAGACTAGCATAAGTGGTTGGTCCAAATAAGTCCATGTGAAGTAGCTCAAGGACTCTTGAAGTAGAGAGATAGGCTTTGGTTGGATGAGTGTTTGCAACTTGTTTGCCCGCTTGACATGCACTACAAAGCTTGTCCTTTTCAAATGTCACATCCTTCAAGCCTCTAATCAATTCTTTCTTCATCAACTTCTTGAGTGTTCCCATTCCAACATGTGCTAACCTTCTATGCGACAACCATCCCAGTGAAGTTTTGGTGAATAAGCAAGTCTTGACATCAACTTCATCGGATGAGAAGTCAACCACATATAAGTTGTTGTGCCGGAAGCCTTTGAATATCACTTCATTGCCATCTTTCTTGGTCACAATTACTTCCTTCTTCTTGAATAGGTAATCAAATCCAAGGTCACATAATTGTCCAACCGAGAGCAAGTTGAAACTCAAAGATTGCACATAGAGCACATTTGAGATGGAGTTGTCATTTGATATAGCAACCTTTCCTAGTCCCTTGACTTTCCCTTTTGAATTGTCACCAAATGTGATCTTCTCTTGGTTGTCAACATCTTCTTCAAGAGAGGTGAACATCCGGGGATCTCCGGTCATATGTTGAGTGCAACCACTATCAATTACCCAATGTGATCCACTTGTAGTTCACCTACACACAAGAGATCAAGCTTGAGATTTAGGGACCCACATTTGCTTAGGGCCCTTGACCTTCTCTACTAGTTGCTTTGGCACCCAAATCTTCTTTGGCCTTTGCTTGTTGGGCGGCCCCATGAAGCTAACCTTGACCTTGCCACTCTTGTCTTTCCTTACAATGTAGTGAGCATTGAAGGCAAATGGTCTTGCATGCTTGGGCAAGGGTGGTGGTAGTGGTGCCTTACACTCATGAGCAAAGTGTCCTTCTTGACCACACTCAAAGCATCTCTTTGGCTTTGGCTTGCTTGGTTGATCATGAGTGGCTAGAGACTTGATGAGCTTTGTTTGATGAGCCTTATAGCCAATTCCACTCTTGTCCATCTTCAAGACGGTGTTCATAAAAAGCTCACTTTGAAGGTCCTTCCCCTTTGTGAACTTTGCTAACCCCATGGTTAAATGTTCCTTTTCTTTCTTGAGCTTGTTGTTCTCTTGAGTTAGCTTCTTGATGATTGGGTCATTGTTGCTAGCTAACTCATCCAAGATGAATGTCTCATCTTCTTCTTGCTTGTCATACATCAAACCAAGCTTGAGATATTGATTTTCTTCCTTGAGTAACTTGTTCTCATATGCAAGCTTCTTGTTTTGATCAAGTGGCTCAATCACAATTGTCTTGTGTTTGGCTTGTTTTTGCAACTCTTTCTTGAGCATGACAATTTCATTCTTGAGCTTGATAGTGTCCTCATAATTCTCAGCCACTACCACTTTCTTGCCCTTGCAATCAACACATTTGCTTGTGCTCTCCACAAGTAAGTCATCACAAGATGTGGCTACATCGAGCTTAGCAACATTGTTAGTAGCAACATGTGTTTCATCAATTGCAAGTTCATAAGCAATTTCAAGATTGTCATAGTTTGCTTTTAGAGTTGTTAGTTCTTCTTTCATTGCTCTATATCTAGTGATAAGCTCATCATGAACACTCTCAAGTTTATCATGTTTTTCTTTGAGCTCTTTAAGAGAGAGTTTGAGCTCCTTGAGCTTAGTGGTCATGATCTCATTTTGGTCTCTAAGCTCATCACTAGATTTAAGCTTTGCTAGAAGTGTTTTATTTTCAAGTTCAAGCTTTTCATTTTCACTTCTAGATTTTCTTATGACCTTTGTGTACTTGTTAAGCAATTTTACAAGTTCATCATAAGAAGGTGATTCATATTCACTATCACTTTCACTACTCTCATCCTCACTTTGTACCTTCCGGTCACCCTTAGCCATGAGGCATAGGTGTGTAGAGGATGTAGATGGTGGTGAAGATGATGGTGATGGAGCATCGATGGCAATGGCGGCAACCTTCTCATCATCACTTTCATTGCCGGAGGAGTCACCGCTTGAGCTCTCAATGTCGGTGAGCCAATCACCAACAATGTAAGCCTTGCCATTCTTCTTCTTGTAATGCTCCTTCTTCTTGCCACCTTTCTTTTTGTATTGCTTCTTCTCATTCTTGTCATCATCACTTGAGTCATCTTGCTCTTTGTTCTTCTTCTTATATTTGTCCTTCTTGGGTTTTGGACATTGGTGAGCAAGATGGCCAAGTTCACCACAATTATAGCAATCCATTTCGGAGATGGGCTTTCTCTTGCTACTTGTGAAGAACTTCTTCTTCTTGGAGTCAAAGTTGACTCTATTCTTGTTGAGCTTCTTCAACATCTTTGTGGTTCTTCTCACCAAGAGGGCAATAGATGCATCATCATCACTTGAGGTTGATGACTCAACTTCAATCTTCTTGGCTTTGCACTTGTGAGAAGCCTTGAGAGCCAAGTCCTTCTTCTCCTTCTTGGCCGATGAGGAGCCATCTTGGGGGTTCATGTGCATATACATCTCATGAGCATTGATCTTCCCCAATATGGCGGTTGGTGTAGCGGTGGAAAGATCGCCTTGATGAAGCACCGTTACTATGTGTCCATATTTCTCAATGGGAAGCACACATAGTATCTTCCTTGCTACATCCGCCGCACTCATTTGAGTGAGCCCAAGTCCATTTAGCTCCTCTACAATGACATTTAAGCGAGAATACATTTCATTAGCATTTTCTTTGGGAAGCATTTCAAATGTATTAAGCTTGTTCTTCACTAAGTGATAGCGTTCCTCGCGTTCACTCTTTGATCCCTCATGGAGCGCACAAAGTTCCTTCCAAAGTTCATGGGCGGATTTGTGGCTCCGAACACGGTTGAACACCTCTTTGCAAAGGCCTCTAAAGATGTGGTTTTTGGCCTTCGCATTCCACTTCTCGTTTTCTTGCTCTTGTGGTGTAAGAGCGGCGTCTTCTCCCGGAGGGTTAAACCCTTCGGTCGCGGCTTTTAGGCACTTTACATCGCATGCCTCAAGGTATGACTCCATCCGTATTTTCCAATACGGGAAGTCATCCCCATCGAACATGGGTGGCGGTCCATCTCCGTGAGACATCTTTTCTCTAGGCGGTGAAGCCTAAATAATGAGCACTAGGCTCTGATACCAACTGAAAGGATCAAGATGCCCAAGTGAAAGCCCTAGTTTGGTTTTGGATAATTGATGAAACCCTTATGCTAACCTCTATACTAAGTGTGTGTAGACTTAATGAGGTTGGTACATGCCAAGTGTTGGAGCAAGTGATGATCATGGTGATGATGGTGATGACCACAAGATGATCAAGTGCTCAACTTGGAAAAGAAGAAAGAGAAAAACAAAACCCTATGGAGATCAAGGCAAAGGTATTGCTTAGGGTTTTCGTTTTGGTGATCAAGACACCATAGAGGGTGTGATCACATTTAGGATAGATAGCCGTACTATAAAGAGGGGAATTCTTTGGCTAAGCGGTTATCGAGTGCCACTAGGTGTCATTGTTCATGTGCATGCATTTAGAACCTAGTGAGCTAACTTAACTCCTTCGAAGAAAATGATTGTGAAAATGCTAACACACGTGCACTTGGTGGTTTGCACGTTGTGGTGTTGGCACACTTTGAGAAGGAGGTGGAGTTTGAAGGGTAGAGAGAGGATGAGTTCCTCTCTCCCTCCCGCCGAGCTTGCGAGGCGGGATTCGGCGCTTTTCGAGAAAATGAAGTGCATATTTTCTATTGCGCCGGTGGGATATTTGGAGAAGTCGCGGGGGTGTTTCTCGCTGAGAAAACACTCACCGGATGCTGGCTTCTGGAGCACCGGACGCTGCGTCTGAGCGTCCGGTGTAGACAGTGCCTGGCCCAGCTAGGGTAAGGCACCGGACGATAGGCACCGGACGCTGGCTTGAGCGTCCGGTGGTTAGCGTCCGGTGTGTGGGCATTTTGCGACCCTCTCTGCGCATGGGTCCGGTGAGCACCGGACGCTAAGGGTGCGTCCGGTGGCTTGCGTCCGGTGACCTGCAAGTTTGCGAAGCTCTCTGCGCATGAGTCCGGTGTGCACCGGACTGTCCGGTGCTCACTTGCTCAGCGTCCGGTGCACTGCAGGTGACCGTTAGATTCTGACACGAGCGTGACACGTGGCTGACGTTGGAGCACCGGACGCTGGTGTTGAGCGTCCGGTGCCCCTTTAAGAGCGTCCGGTGACCCCGTATTTCGCCCAGTGAAAGAGCCAACGGCTCTATTTGCTTGAGGGGTTATAAATACGTGTTTGGCCGGCTTGGGGCTCATACTCTTTGCATTCTAACATACTTGACATCCTTGTGAGCCTAAGCAAACACCTCCCACTCATCTCCTTCATAGATTATACATCTTTGTGAGATTGGGAGTGATTCCAAGTGCATTTGCTTGAGTGATTGCATCTAGTGGCACTTGGGGATCGTTCTAGCTGCGGTTTTCTTGTTACTCTTGGTGATTGCCGCCACCTAGACGGCTTGGAGCAGCGGAGGAGGATTGGCACGAGTTGGTGATTGTTCGTGGCCATCTCCCGGTGATTGTGAGGGGTCTTGTACCTTCCCCGGCGGAGAGCCGAAAGGTAACTCTAGTGGATTGCTCGTGTCATTGAGTTACCTCACTTGTGGGTTGGTTCTTGTGGTGTCCTAGTGAGGACGAGGTTCGTGCTACACCTCTTATCCACCGAACCACCAAGTGTTGGTCGACACAACGGGGACGTAGCGTGCCGGCAAGCACGTGAACCTCGGGAGAAAAATCGGCGTTTCAATTGTGTTTGATTGGCATTTTCCCGGTGCTTGATTGTTTATATTGGTGATTGGTTCATCCCCTACTCGGTGGTATAATTATCTCATCCACTCTTTTACATTCCCGCAAACTAGAGTAGCGTACTTACTTGTATGGAAACTTTAGGTAGCTTTCTAGTGTAAGTAGTGACATAGCTCTTGCGTGCCTAGTGATTATATCAACTAGAATTGTTGGATAGGTGGCTTGCAAACACCCCATTAGAGCTAGAGCAAAAAGCTTCGCTTTGTTATTTACTAACCTCTTGCTCTAGTGAGTTTGTAGATTTTTAAATAGGCTATTCACCCCCCCCTCTAGCCATATTAGGACCTTTCACCAAGAGGGGGGTGAATTGGGCTTCTCTAAAAATTTAAGCAACCTATAAGCTCCAATTCAACCCCTTGTGCCTAGTGTGACTTAGAGAGCTACCGGATAAAAAGTTTTGCAACCTAGTTCCGATCCTATTCTAGCAAGGCAATTCTAAGAATGTAAAAACACAAAGTAAATGCTAGAAAGTAAAGGAGTAGTGGAAAGAAGTGCTCGGTGATATTTTGCCGAGGTATCGGAGAGTCGCCACTCTCCACTAGTCCTCGTTGGAGCACCCGCGCAAGGGTCTTGCTCCCCCTTGGTCCGCGCAAGGACTAAGTGCTCTCTACGGGCTGATTCTTCAACACTCCGTCGTGGTGAATCGCCCAAAACCGCTCACAAGCTTGACACGAGCCACCCACAAGAACTCCGGGCGGTCTTCGTGCCTCCAATCACCACCGAACCGTCTAGGTGATGGCGATCACCAAGAGTAACAAGCAAAGAACTCTCACTTGACCCAAACAAGGCTCTAGAGAGTGGTGGATGCACACTTGACTCTTGGAACTCACTAGAGAAGGATTCTCTCAAGAAATCACTCAAATCTCAATCCTCTCTAGGCTCTTTGCAACTCTCTTGCTCCACAACAAGTTTTTCTGATGTTCAAATGGGCAAGAGGACTCTCATGGACGAGGTGGAGGAGTATAAATACTATCCACGAAGTCCAAAGGTCGGCCAACCGTTTTCCACTGAAAACGGGGTCACCGGACGCACATTATGTTGCACCGGACGCACTGCACCGAGCGTCCGGTGCTACATAACGGCTACCTGTACTTCTCTCTAACAGGTCACCGGACGCTAACTTCCAGCATCCGGTGCACCGTCCGGTGCTCGGGGAAACATTACATGCTCCCTGCGCATGGGACCGGACGCTACCCGGTGCGTCCGGAGCTAGCGTCCGGTGCTTAGGGGAACTTTACAAGCTCCCTGGGTATGGGACCGGACGCTACCCGGTGCGTCCGGTGCTAGCGTCCGGTGCCTAACCCTAGGCACGGCACTGTTCTAATGGCTAAGGACCTCACCGGACGCACTCACAGAGCGTCCGGTGCAGCGTCCGGTGCCCCTTTGGGCACTCTAACTTCGTCGAAACGCGATCGCTTCAAAACGGAGTTGGTAACTCTTGATCTAAGGACTATCTCTGAGCTGCCTAGTGCTAGGTTTACCAAGTGTGCACCACACCTAAACCTAAAGCCTTGCCTAAGTCAAGCTACTAGATCAAAGTCCCTCTTAATAGTACGGTCAAAGGAAAACAAAGTCCTAAACTACTCTAAGTGCCCTTCTTCACCATATGGCACTTAGACCTAGTCTAGTCTTGACGATGTCCATCCATCCTTTGAAAACCGAAACGATTTCCACTATTAAGTAGGCATGTACGTCCCTGTCTATCGAGTACCTATTTACCATGGCCTTACCTATGACTTTGCCTCTGCAAAACACACGTTAGTCATAGTAATCAATAATGCCATTAATCACCGAAATCACTTAGGGGCCTAGATGCTCTTTCACCCCTGAGCCACTTGGTCTCGATAACAAAATCTATTTGTCCCCACTGCCACTAACTGCGAGTTTTGACACCAAAGAACCGAGCCTGCGCCGCGACGGCCGCGGACACGCACCCCGCAGCAGAGGCGGCAACCGACACGGCGGGCTCGGACACACCCAGCCGGATGATGGCCGAGCCCACGGAGCTCTTGGTGGCCTCGAGCGCCGCCATGTAGAGCGCACGCGCGGGCACCGTGCCGGCCAGCGATGCGCCGAACCCGCGGTAGAACCCATGGAGGCCATCCCGCCGGAGGATGGAGGCGGCCGTCGCCATGGCCGCCTGCGGCGGCGGCGCCACCTGCAGGTGCGTCTTCACCACCATGGCCGGGTACAGCACCGCGGACACACCCGAGAAGAGCGCGGCGCCCAAGACGAAGAACCGCGACTTGTCGAGCATCTCCCAGTTCACCACGGCCAGCAGACGCTGGATCTCCTCCGCCGCTGCGGCCGCCGCGGCCGCGCCGCTCTCCTCCATGTCCACAGCACCGAAGCTCATAGTTTCCTCCAGTACTGCGCCGTTCTTATTTTTATTTTTATTTTTTTCTATTTCTGAAATGTTGTGGTGCAGACTGCAGACGATGCATGTGGGCTTCGGCCTCCGGGAGCTAGCCCTTCACTCCTCCATTCTGGGTCCTGCTCACAGGGCCCACGAACCGGTTGTGTGTACTGCGGCTTCAACATGACCTGGTTTGTTGTGTACTGTGGTTTCGCTCCTCTATCTACCGTGAAAGGGCAAGAATGACATTGTGTTACATGGGACCCACGTGTTAAACCCTTTAAACGGAAGAAAACAGACGAAATGGGAACGGAATGACACATGGGTATAGTCGAAGATAAAGTTGGGCACAGTGGTGCGAAACAACTTTTTAGTGGCTTGCTGGTTTGGTCAATCTTTCATAATGGCATAGAGGTAAAAAGCTCTAATAATGTAGAGACGTTTCAAAAGTGACAAAAAAAGAATAAAACGAGTTACTATAATAACTTAAACCAATAAGATTTGCCACTTAGGAGTCATGAGTAATAAATAGCAAACTATTAATATTACTATATGTGATGGAGCATGATATCACTTGTCTGTAACTATTGGTGACTGCTCATTAGTGATGGGTCAAGTCATGTCTTAACCTGAAGGACACACTTAGGTTGTCATGGGTCTATCACTGTCTTAGTGAGGAGTTTCATTGTGCTATTTTGAAGATTGTGATGTCACAACGAATGAAATTAACCATGGATAAAACATCAACTCTCAATAGAAAGATTTATTCTATAGTTTTATAGATATTTAATTTAGAGTCGGTAATAACCATGCATAGAGTTTTATCTAGCTAGATGAAACTCACCTCTTCTCTCTCTTAAAAACATTGTCATGCATGTCATCAAAATATATATGACAATCTATTAAATACATATGAAACTCACATAAAACCTAGCATAGTGAGGTAAAAAACCAACAACATAGTTTCTGGTGATGAAAAAAACTAACAATATTTTTACTGCAAAGTTATTCCATTGGTTGACAAAATCCTTATAGTCATTAGTATAATATATTTTACGATGTTGGAACGGCCCTGTTGCTATAAAACATGACATGAAGACTTTACCATCTAAAAATGTTGCAAGTGAGAACATGTCAAGAGGTTAACACTCCAAAAAAGTCAACACTGGCTTAATTACCTAAGATATCGATAAACCCACTTTATAATATTGATATGTATAATGGGCGTGCATGCTTAACTTTTCTTGTACACATAGAATGGAAGCCTTGAAGCAGTTGGGCCTTGTTTAGTTCCGAAAACTGAAAAGTTTTCGGAACTGTAGCACTTTCGTTTTTATTTGACAAACGTTATCCAATCATGGAGTAACTAGGTTTAAAATATTCATCTCGTGATTTATAGGTAAACTGTGTAATTAGTTTTTATTTTCGTCTATATTTGATGCTCCATGCATGTGCCGCAAGATTCGATGTGACGGAAAATCTTGAAAAGATTTTTGTTTTTGGGGTGAACTAAACAAGGCCTTGGCAGCAAATGGATCACCTGAAGCTGAAGGCATTCAAAGGTGCTTAGCTTAATGCAGATCTTGGAGAATAACAGATGCGATCGAGAGCTGTCACAGGCTCACAGCTGCAAAGCAACGGCCGGACGAACAGAAAGCAAATGTGGTAGCAGGAATAATGAGCTGCAAAGGTCATGTGAAACTTTGCATTTCGAATTATCAAAGTACGTGTGGACGGTTGCATCATCCTTGTTTTCTAAAGATCAAAGCAACATATTCTGCGTTTCCTTTCTTCGAACACGACAGGCACAATTGTTTGCTATACACCCATAGCTGGTTTTAATAGAATGTATTTATTTGCTGAAGTGCGTATACATTTGCCAAGTACTAGTTTGTTGTTATAACAAATCTCAAATAAACCATGCATCGGTAAACTCCTAAGTTCTAATATATATAGTAACATGTTCAGTCATACATATGCGCAAATCAATTCAGAATTTCAGATTGATCACAACACAATTGTACAAACTTATAGGTTTTCTTCCTGCATATTGACCATGAAAACATGGATTTAATTTGTTCTTGTATTTTTAACCTTTGTTTGTAGTTTGTACTCTCTCTCTTTTTAACATATGTTTATTATAATCAGCAGGGGAAACCCCTCTTTGTTCCATAAATAATGTTTTGGATAAGTGATCTGAACTATATTCACATAATGTTTTTCTTTCAAGAAATGAAAACCTGAAAACAGTAATCCCCAAAAAGCAAAGCTGGTTGCATGCATGTATGATATTAGCCTTGATTTTTGGTACCTTAATTAAATTCATCATATAGATTTATAAGTCTGATTAAACAAGTGCATCTAGCAGTGTTCTCATGGCCATGTGGTCCACTTCACCTCTCAACATGGCCAAGCGTGCTTCACAGCTCACTACGATCACCTTTTTCGCCTACTTGATGAGATTACTTTCGTGCAGAATCGTCGCACAGCCGAACTGGCTAGCTCTATATAAAGGTGCCCTTGATGAGTACATAGTGCAGCAAACTGAAGCTCCACAGGCCATGCACACTCCCATGGCGAGCTCTCCTTGCCACCGCCTGGCCATTTCAGTTCTACTCCTATACTGCCTCTTCCTTCTCCCGCTTACCCTGCATGCAAGGCTTCTCCTCGCCGACAAGAACACCGCCGCCGCCGTCAATGACAGCAAATCATTTTCCATCCGAGCCGGGAGTGGTGGGGAGGGCGGTGGCCGCGGTTTCGGCGTGAGCATCAGCCACGGCGGGCACGACACGTCAATCGGCATCGGTGGCGGGTTCGGAGGCGGAGCCGGCACTGCCCGTGGCGGCGGCGCGAGCGCGGGAGGCGGCGCCGGTGCCGGTGTTGGCATCGACGTTGGACATGGCGGGGTCGATGTCGGGATCGGCGGGGGTGGAGGCGGCGCGGTCAGCGCCGGCGGTGTGCATGCCGGAGCCGGTGGTGGAGGCGGCGTTGGTGTCCACGTAGGCCGCGGTGGAGTAAGCGTGAGCGCCGGTGGCGGCGGCGGCGGTGGCGGAGGTGCGGATGGGGGAAGCGGTGGCGGCGGGTATGGTGGTGGCAGCGGCGTTGGACGCTCTGGCAACGCGGTGGGGAGCGGCGGAGGGTACGGAGGTGCGAGTGGTAGCGCCGGTGGTGGAGCAGGCAGTGGAGTTGGGTCAGCCGGCGGAGCTGTTGGCGGCGGCTCTGGAGGTGGCGGTGGCCATGGTTGAAGCAACTTGTCTATCTTATGTAACTCAAATAATATACGTACTCCATAGATAGATTGAACTAAAATCCTTTGGGCGTGTATACCCATATACTATACGAAATATATGATGGCATGATATATGGATGTGCAAGTTATATATGCATGACGGCCATATTTTTGCATGCATGCACGCTAGCTAATATCTTTCTATCTAGTTGTGCATCTAAGCATGTGCTCTTTTTAGGGCGGCACGCATCTTTGTATGTGTTTGTGTTGGCAAGCTTGCGCTATGTACTGCAACGCTTAACAGTTAATTGTAATATATGAATATATCTGTACACACGGTATAAATGGATGAACGAAATATGTATTTGGTGTATATTGGTATACTAATAGAAAAAAGTCTACATAACCCCCAAACTATTAAGGGTGGACTACTTCACCCCCCGAACTATAAAACCGGATATTCTACCCCCTGAACTTTCAAAACCGGTCAAATAACCCCCTAGAGTGGTTTTGGATGGTGGTTTTATCTTTTTCTTTTTATTTATTTCCGCTAAATCTTTAAAAAATCAAAATAAATCATTAAAAAAATCATAAAATGGAAATTTTAATTTTTTTTGGACTCCTGATGAGTTGATCTACACAGTGAATATATAATATGGTATACTTTAGTACAAATTTTTTGCTGTAGCTTTAAATCTATGTTTTTCTGTAATTAATTTGAATAATTCATATATGCAGTTCATGTGGTCCAATTGTGGTAAAAGTTTTATTGTGGGCTCATTATTGTATGCTTGAACTATGATAAAAATTTCATACTCATTGGATCATGTATAACTTAGTTATAAATAAAGCATAGATTTAACAAAAATAAAGCTAAATAAATTGATAACTAAGTTATACGTGATCCACTGGCTATGAAACTTTTACCATAGTTCAAGCATACAATAATGAGCCCACCATAAAAATTTCACCACAATTCGATCATAGGAACTGCATATATCAATTATTCGATTTAATTACAGAAAAATATAGATTTAAAGCTACAACAAAAACTTTATACTAAAGTATACCATATTATATATTCACTGTGTAGATATACTCATAAGAAGTCTAACAAAATTGAAATTTTCATTTTATGATTTTTCTATGATTTATTATGATTTTTCAAAGATTTAGCGGAAATAAATAAAAAATAAAAAGACAAAACCACCGTCCAAAACCACTCTAGGGGTTTATTTAACCGGTTTTGAAAGTTCAGGGGGTAGAATATCCGGTTTTATAGTTCGGGGGGTGAAGTAGTACACCCTTGATAGTTTGGGGGGTTATGTAGCCTATACTGATATATATGTTGGTATCCTTAAAGTTATACATGGTGTATAGTCCAAAAAATATATATAATTCTTAGGGCCTAGTAAAGCTTGTAGCTAGGAAATAGTACATATCAACATGTATGACTTCAATTATATATTATGAAACTATATGTAAAATGCTAAATCTAATGATACTTATTTAGTATAATAAAAATAGTATCTTTCTATATAAATTTAGTCAAATTTCAGATCGTTTGACCTAGCACTATTCTAGAATTATATCATCTTTGAGATAAAGAGAGTAGTAATGTTTTGCAAAAGCAATAGATTATTTTGCTATCTCTATGTGCAAATACTACATTGAATGGATAATGTGCCATTTTTCGTTGTGCCATAAAATATATTGTGCATTTATTCTTACACCACAAAATATATTCTGATTGTACATTTATTTAAGCTTGTAGCTCTTTTTATTTAAAAAAATCAAAGCAAGAAAGTTTTAACTTATAACAAGGCTAAAATGAACTATAACTTAGGGAGGCACTACCAGATTGGGGGGGTTTGCCGTGTGCCTGGGGCACACGGCAAAGCCCAAATCGCTCACGGAGAAGGCTTTGCCGTGTGTTGCTCACGGCGAAGAACACACGGCAAATTCTCCCACGGTAAACATTAACTTTGCTCACGGCGAAATTGCGGGCACACGGCTAAATATAATTAAGAAATAACAAATGATTCCAAAAAATTTCCAAATTTGGACACAACACAGCCTATGTGGTGTAGTGCCTATAGAAAAAGTTTCGAATTCAAACTCAAATATGAAAGTCGAATCTACTCCAACTCATGCTCATTCACTCATAACTCTCTCAAACTTCTTCAAAGATTATTTGGTTTCTACATATCATATAGGGCAACTTTTTCGAAATCTTCCCAAACTTTTTTTATGATCTCTATGTATGATAACATGACATATGTACAAGTTTCAAGATTTACGCAATAAAATAGCATTTATTAGAATTTTTAAAAAGTACCGACGCACGTTCGGCGTCGTGTCTCCTAACCACGGCGTTCGAAAGTCATTTCCGTTTCGAATGTGTGTTCTCAGACAGGGTTAGGTAACATGAATACCATTTTTCCGATATCATTTTTCAAGAATTTCACTGAGTCGTAGTTCAAATTTGACCGCATCCGGAAAAATGAAATTAAATGTTGTTAATTGCAAAAATATAGCAAATATGTTTCAAATTTTATGAAATTTGAGTATGGAGTTACAAATGGTGAGTGTGTAGACAAGAAAAAATTTGGAGGGCAAAATCTGAAAAAAAGACAAATTGTTCGCCGTGTGCTGCTCACTTGGCACACGGCAAAGTTTGTGTTTGCCGTGTGCCAGCCACAAGCACACGGCAAACCAGGCTTTGCCGTGTGCCTAACGGCCGCACACGGCAAACGTTGACGGCAGGGTGCGGGCGTTCGTGTGGAGTTAGTTTTTGCCGTGTGTCTTGTTTTTACCGTGGGTTGCTCACGTTAAAGTTTTATGTTTGCCGTGTGCCTTGTTTTTGCCGTGAGCAACACACGGCAAAGGCTATGTATACCGTGTGCCTAGCGTTTGCCATGTGCTTGGGCAGGACACACGGCAAACCCGACCTTTGCCGTGTGTTGCTCACGGCAAACTTTCGGGCACACGGCAAAGGCCGGCTCTCCGGTAGTGAGGGATCGAGTAGTTTGGCAGGTGGGAATAACTAAGCAACCCTAAAGATCCAGCAATGTGGGAGCGTCGTCATTTTAGATGGCAAAATGCCTTTTAATTTCATTGTTTTCTGAACACCATCAAATCAAAACGGGAGGAAAAGACTTATAAATGCTATGCAATGAAATTAACATGACATTATCTAAAAAAATAGAGCAAAAATGTTCAATCATATGAGCACATGTCGTTTATATATAGATGCATCATGTAATTGAAGACATTTGGCGGAGCCAGGCCCTTTCACTGGGGTCCGCCGACCCCAACGAAATCCTGTCATTCTCATTCCTTAGCAAAGCCTTTTCATCTCTAGACCTTGTTTAGTTTCCAAAAAATTTTGCAAAATTTTTCAGATTTCCCGTCATATCGAATATTTAGACACATGCATGAAGTATTAAATATAGACAAAAATAAAAACTAATTGCACAGTTTGGTCGAAATTGACGAGACGAATCTTTTAAGCCTAGTTAGTCCATGATTGGATAATATTTGTCAAATACAAACGAAAGAGCTATAGTGTCGATTTTGCAAAATATTTTGGAACTAAACAAGGCCCTAGCTTATTTCGATCATTTTAGTGTACCTGACCCCCCGGCGCTATTTCTGGATGGCTTCACCCATGTTGTGTAGTTACTTTCCCAAATACACTAGCTGCACATTCTTAATTTGTGTATTACACTGAAGTCCAACATCTAGGATCATTAGCAGCTTTGTCAACAGTGCACTTGGAGGCCGTTTTTCGTTGAAGAAAAGGACGCAGTTTAAAATTAATATCCAAAAAAAGATGGTTTGCCATACCTTAGCAGCCAGGGTACGGGAACATGGGCACGTTCCCCGTTCCGGGAACTTCGTCCCGAAACGTGGAACGGGAACATCATGGAACGTCGTTCCCAAATGTGGTGGAACGCGAATCATATGCAGAAGCAATCATAGAAACGTCAGTCCAAGTGACTATGGAACTTTGTGGTGTGTGTGCATACTGCGCCATGCCCGTCCGTGAGCGGCCGGCGGCGGCGACCGGCAAAAAATATAGTTGGTGATTGACTCATTGGCTTGGACCTACAATGAGCCTTATGGTTGGAGACTTGGAGTTGGACAGCCCAAAATGAAACAAAATATACAACAGTAAACTATACCACGCTAGGAATCGAACTCATTTGGTTCAAAACAACACGTAAAACTACTTGAGCCAACCACCACGTCCCAGACACATGTTCCCTTGGAAAGTGGAACGCGTTCCGCAACTTAAAGGAACGAGACGAAGCTGTATACCCCCTACGTTCCAGAGTTTATGAGAATGTCGTACCACGTACCACGTTCCCGTACCACGTACCTATGTTCCAGGAACTTGGCTGCTAAGTGCCATACAATTCGCATGCACATTGCACTATGAACCAGCCAAGGGCAACTCCCATTTGGGGTCATATGTATCAATGCTCGAATATTTTATTTTTAAGCTACATGTAGCCTACATGGAGTAACAATATGTAGCAGTATCAACCCAAATAGGCAAATACTTAGTGAGGAACATCGGTTACCCAACCCAAGAAAGGCCCAACCCAGACGGCCAGCCCAGGTTGGGTCTTGTCGGGCAGCTATAGCCCATGTAGACAGAACAAGTTTCAACAGCCACTGATAACAGGTCTTTCACTAGCAAAATGGCGATACTGAGTGCGTGAGTGTATATGTATACATAGTAGATATCTACTATTTTTTTTTGTCTCTGTTCACTTGAATTTACCGGTACTATTTTTCAGATATAAAATAATTTTTTACAACAAATCAGTATCAGCATGAGTAGCAGCCGAATTTTTATTCTAAAATTGCTTGTATGGTATGGTGAAAGATTGTACGCCATCACCTACTACTGCAAGTTTAGCTCAACTCCCAAGAGGCGGAGATGGCGTTTCGTTCAGGTCTTGTTTGGATGTAGTCGGATTCATATCAATCCACGTGTGTTGAGGTAGATTAGAGTAGAATTTAAATTAACATTCACCCTAATCCACACCAACACATTGATTGAAGTGGATCCAACAACATCCAAACAAAACCTCAATGATTGCGACAGAGGTGATAGCCGACAGCACCTCCTCATCAGCAAAGCAGTCTCGGCTTCAAATTGGAAGATCGCTGAAGAAACCTCATGGTTTGACCAGAGCGCGCGGCAGACAGTGTGAGTGCCCTCAAGTGCCCATCACGGAGCTCTCGCTAGCGACGAACGCCGACGGCGCTGTGCCTGTGCCTGTGGCGTGCCGAGCCAAATCCTTGGTTTGACCAACTTGTGTGAGTGTGACCGCCAGCTTATCTCTTGCTCCTTTCCGGCGCCGGTGGGGCACGGCGGCTGCGATGTCGACCACGACGCTCTATATACAAACGCTACAAAAGATCCCTCTGTGCGTCCACCGGTTTGCATTGCAGCCCTGACTGACCTGACCTGACCGTACCCGGAGGCAGACGCGATGGCAGCTCCGGCCGTGGTGGGTGCCGGAGCCGGGCAGGGCAAGGAGTACCCCGGCGGACTCACCCTCTACGTCCTCCTCACATGCGCCGTCGCTGCCACCGGGGGCCTTATCGTCGGCTACGACATCGGCATATCCGGTAACCAAAACCACGCCGTCCAAAGCTTTCCAAATCATGGTTCGCCGCTTCGGCACTCGGCGGTGATTGCTCTATGTTGATTATGGAAATATACTCGCTTTCACTAACGTTAAGTTGACTTACAAAATTACAGAAGTTTGGAGGTTACCGATCTATAGAGCAAGTTGTGAAATCACTTTGGTAAAAGTAATGACTCTCTCTTGTACACACATGCTGACGTGCGCAGGCGGCGTGACATCCATGGACGCATTCCTGCACAAGTTCTTCCCGTCGGTGTACCGCAAGGAGCAGACGGCGCTTGGAGGCAGCAGCAGCCAGTACTGCAAGTTCGACAGCCAGCTGCTGACCGCGTTCACGTCGTCGCTGTACCTGGCGGCGCTCGTCGCCTCCTTCTTCGTCGCGTCCGTGGCGCGCTCCCTCGGCCGGAAATGGTCCATGTTCGGCGGCGGCGTCTCCTTCCTCGCCGGCGCCGCCCTCAACGCCGCCGCGCTGGACGTCGCCATGCTCATCGTCGGCCGCATCCTTCTCGGCATCGGCGTCGGCTTCGCTGCTCTGGTAAGCTCATGTTTAATCCAGACTCAGAGCTGCCTCCCAACTCCAACACATTGCATTGTGTATTTGCAGTCCATCCCAATCTACCTGTCGGAGATGGCGCCGCACCGCCTCCGCGGCACGCTGAACAACGGCTTCCAGCTGATGATCACCGTGGGCATCTTCTCCGCCAACCTCGTCAACTACGGCGCCGCCAAGATCCAAGGCGGCTGGGGCTGGCGTCTCAGCCTCGGGCTCGCGGCGGTCCCGGCGGCCGTGATCACCGTGGGCTCGCTGTTCCTCCCGGACACGCCAAGCTCCCTCATCCGCCGCGGCTACCACGAGCAGGCGCGGCGGGTCCTCTCCCGGGTCCGTGGCGCCGACGTCGACGTGGCCGACGAGTACGGCGACCTCGTGGCGGCGTCCGGCGCCGTCGTCGTCAGGCGCCCGCCGTGGGTGGACATCCTCGGGCGCAGGCATTACCGGCCGCAGCTCACCGTGGCCGTCCTCGTGCCCTTCTTCCAGCAGTTCACCGGCATCAACGTCATCATGTTCTACGCGCCCGTCCTGTTCAAGACGATCGGGCTCGGCGGCGACGCGTCGCTCATGTCGGCGGTCATCATCGGGCTGGTGAACATCGTCGCGACGTTCGTGTCCATCGCCACCGTCGACAAGCTCGGCCGGCGCAAGCTCTTCTTCCAGGGAGGGTGCCAGATGCTCGTCTGCCAGGTGGTCATCGGAACGCTGATCGGCGTCGAGTTCGGGGCGACCGGAGACGGGGCCACCATCCCGAAGAACTCCGCGGCCACCGTCGTGGCGTTCATCTGCATCTACGTCGCCGGCTTCGCGTGGTCGTGGGGCCCGCTCGCCATCCTGGTGCCGAGCGAGATCTTCCCGCTGGAGATCCGTCCGGCGGGGCAGGGCGTCAGCGTGGCCGTCAGCATGCTGTGCAGCTTCGCCGTCGCGCAGGCCTTCCTCCCGATGCTCTGCCACTTGAGGTTCGGGCTCTTCTACTTCTTCGCCGGATGGGTGCTCGTGATGACGCTGTTCGTCGTGGTGTTCCTGCCGGAGACGAAGGGCGTGCCCGTTGAGAAGATGGGGACTGTGTGGAGGACACATTGGTTTTGGGGAAGGTTCGTCGCTGACTGCATGGACGGCCGTGATGATGAGAACTGCGACTCCGCCTTCCACAAGGGCAATGACGACATTGCTGTTAGAGAGCCGTAGTCGTCCTGTGTGTAGACATGGGAATCGGAGGGTGCAAGCCAAAAACATGGACACACGGTGGGCGGGTTCAGCTACACTAAAGTTTATTTATTTATTTATTTTTGGCAAATTTCACTTGCGGCCACTGTTCTTTGATGGAATTGGTTGTTCAACACTTCTATTTTGTGTGTTTGCTAAATCTTATACAACTAAAAAGAACAAAATAAGACTATTTTTCGTGCGACATTCTTTCGGTCCGCTCTGCCTCTGATGTGCGATACCATGTGTCATTTGTCGAAGCGCCGGCAGGTGGGGACCTTCTCCCACAATTGACGTCGTGCCCACCCTCGCCTGTAGCCCAAGATCATTTCTAGAAGGAAACCGCGACGTCAATCACGCTCCCGATCCCTCAGCCTGCTCCTAGGCAGGATCTGGACGCCACGATGGAGGATGTCATGCAGGATGTGGGCGCAGCAATAGAAGATGCCGGCTACGGCTGTCGCGGAGAATAGGATCGAGGGGAGGGCTACGTCATAGTCAAGCCGGATGGAGAAGGGGACCCAGCCTTCCTCGCCAACGATCTCGGGGATCGCCCCCTTGAGGACGTGGTGTCAGCCGCATGTGAGGAAGCCCCAGTTGTAATATCTTTCTTGTGTGCTTATCTGTAAAAAGATAATTGTAATTTCTTTCATCTGTAAATTTGTTTAGGTCATCAGCAACCATGCTTCTTCCTCAAGCACCGACAGCCATCACGATGTACAGATTGCGTCACAAGCAGCTTAACCACAAGTCATCAAATAGCTAGGAAAATACGATCCCTCTCCCATCTGTGTATCGGCCAGTGCAGATAAAAGATTTTTTTTCTTTGTGCCATGGAAGAGAAAACCTTGTCAAATTGTCCAAACCGTGTCCTCAAATCGTCTGCCCTCCATTCGAGATCGTTCAGGTAAGGTGAGGTTCTGTACTCCCATGTTTGCTTGGTCTTTTTTGACTTAGGATAGATAGTGTTTGGGGGCTTATGTAGAGCTCTACTTAGTTGGTATTATAAATACTAGAAAAATATACCTATATGATGCATCGGAAAGTACGTCTAGCGACCGATAAATATTTTATAGCTCAGAGATTTAATGATCACATCATATATTTTAATTAGCTATGTAATTTTGTTGTATATATAATGCAGATGATACTTAGTTGGTATTATAAATATTACTACCTTATTATATACATTTTGATAAACTTGAAATACTTTGATTCTTTAACATTTTTAAAATAACTTATAATTTTGGATGGAGGGAATATTACCTAAAAGAACCTTAGTGGGAGCACGTCGAAGAATGGAGACATGGTAATCCTTGCAGTTGGAGAACTCGGCAAGCTGCCTCGACCAACCAAACTCAGCAACTAGATAAAATGTGTCACCGATCCATGCAAACCAATTCGGTAATGCTATGGACTGGACGTCCGACCCATCGGACGCCTCGCCCCGTACCTCCCCACCGCTTTCCTTTCTTTTTCTCGGCTCGTCTCTCACTGCTTCCCTGTTTCTTCTCTCGTGGCTTCCCTGCACGCTCTCCACGCCATTACCGGAGATAAGGCCTCTCGCACCCGTGAGCTCACAGCGCCCCCTCCCCCGCCCTGCCCGTTCTCCCTTCCTCCCTCCATCCCTTGCCCACCGCGACCTGCATGCGCCCACTATCTCTGTGACTCTGCTCCCACATTCCACTGAAGATGAGGACGACGGCAGGGGGCTCCGATAAGGTAGGTCGTGGAGGGGTCTCGATCTGAGGCATGTTCCTCCTTCTCTGGATCTGGATCTGGATCCGAGGCTTCCTCCTCCTCCTCCACCACCAGTACCTCCTTCTCCTCTCTCTCTCTCTCTCTCTCTCTCTCTCTCTCTCTCTCTCTCTCTCTCTCTCTCTCTCTCTCTCTCTCTCGATCTAAGAGATATGGTGGTGGTTAGGGTTTCGACGAGGTCTTGGAGTTCAGCTCTCGTGCGTGTTGCAAATGTGTTCTCCTGTTGTTGCAGTATATTTTCATGTGATGTTGCAACAGGTTAGGATTTCGGCAAGCTCTCGGCTTCATATTTCGATGTTTGTTGTAATGGTTCTTTTTAGATGTTGCAGTAGGTTTGATTCGTTGTTGCAATATTGCTTTTGATATGTTGTTTCAATTACTTTTAATCTGCATGTTGCAGTAGTTGTTGCGTATATGTTGCAGCATTTTTTTGGGTGTTGTTGTAGTAGTATGTTCATTGTGTTTCAGCAAATGCAGCAAAATGTTCCAACTGTTTTTTCTTTGTTTGTTGTAATAATATATTCAAGATGTTTTAACTTCATCATTCCAATGTTGGAGCTGTTGTCCTTTTTTTGTTGTTATATTTTTATATGTTTATGATGTTTCTCAACTACTGCAATCTATTGTTGCAATAGTTTATCGGGCGTTATTGCAATATCATGTTTATGGTGTTTCAGTTGCTTCACCCCATTGTTGTAGCGGCAAGGGGGAGGGGAGGTTGCGAGTTGGAGGATGAGCTGGCAACGGGCGGAGGTGGTAGGGGGGCGAAGAGGTTTTGGGCTGGGCTCCTTGCGTTCTTCGTGCGGGGCAAGTGGAGGGGGTTCACATCTCTACTTTTCTTCTTTTGTCTTTTTCGTGCGGAGGGCGGGATGGGGTGAGTACGGAAACCTGGCGTCCGGATGTTAGCGTCTGGATCGGACGTCCGGGCGCTAGCAGTTCTGAAACCAATTCAACCCAGATAAATTTTAGCGTCAACAGTCTGGCCAAACCTACTGAACCTAGCCCATGAATAGGGCTAACGTGTACAGTTAGTTTGGCCCACTTGACTCCAGATGAATGAATTTGGAAAATGAGAGAATAGCATTGGGCTGAAATCAAATGCGGGATGATGGCACAGTACCGAATGTGTCGTTGGGGGAGAATGCAATCAGCTGTGACTGTGTGTGAGGCATGCATGAAAAAAAAATGCATGATACTCCTACAACATGGCGGCGTGGGACCATAGGTCCTTTTTTTTTGATAAAAAGCCTTGAGGCAAGCTTTATTGATTGAAGATAGTTACATTATCTGATAATAGTTGAATAATAAAAGTAGGGGGATCATCGTCCTAGATACAATTTGTTCTGCGCATGTGCCACATTGTTTGCTTCCCTACTTGAGTGCTCAATGGAGATTTCTTGGAAACCATTCCAGACTATACTACATTCATCATAAATCGCAGCAAGTGAGTTCGCAGTAAATCCTCTCTTCTCCATAGTTCGAACGACCTCCAAACAATCAGATTGAACAATCAACCGATTACCTCCAATATGTTGAGCTAGCATTAGTCCCTCCTTAAGGGCAAAAGCTTCGGCCATTGGTGCATCAAACAAGATAGGGGATAAAAGTATTTGAAGCTACGGTCATACCCTCAGAACCATCTCGAATAATAGCACCCGTACTGCCACAACCATTATCTTCATCAAACGAAGCATCAATATTCAGTTGAGATATAACCCTCCCTTGATTTTTTTTTTCTATCCTATCTTATCTTTGCATCCTTCTTCATTGCCAACTTTGGTTTTTTTCCATAGCCCCTGTAGAGAAGAGGAAGAGGGACGGTAGCAACGGCGAGCGCGTGTGCGGGTGTGGAAACCACGCGCGGTGTTAACGCGGCCGACCAGAGGCCACAGCCCAGAAGGACGGCCGGTCGTTTGGTCAAACGCAGCAAAATCGACCCAGGAACAGGGAGGGATTGGGGCCCAAAAACGACGGCACCCAATCTCCTCAGGGCGCGCTTTTGTCCTTTGCAAAAAGGATAAACGATCGGAGCTCGGAAGCAATACCTGCCCCGCCGGCTCCTCGTGCCATACACATGCACGAGCACGACACCACCAAACCCCGACGCGCCGCACCAGCACCAGCACCAGCTGGAGCAAAAAGGCCCTCTGGCTGGGCCGCACCAGCACCAGCACCAGCACCAGCACCAGCACCAGCTGGAGCAAAAAGGCCCGTGCCGCGCCGCGACCGCGAACCCGCCCGCGTCCAGACGTCGGCGTCGCCGTGTCGTGTCAGCCCCAACCCAACCCCCCAAACCCCCCCACCGCATCTCCAAAACGAAACGCGGCGTCGCCGAACTCGACGCCTTCGCGCCTCGCGCTCCATGCTCCGACCGACGACTGCTTAAACAGACGCACAGGCTGCCCAAAGTCGCAGCAGTCCGCGATTAAAAATCAACTCTGCCACGACCGACACGTACGTAACCACCGGCACCATGCGGCGACGACGATGTCCGCTCCTCGTCGCCGGCGTCCTCCTCCTCGTCCTCCTCCTCCTCCTCGTCCTTCTCCTCCCCACCGCCGTCCGCGGCACCGACACGGTCACGCTGGACTCGCCGCTCAAGGGGAACCGGACGCTGGTGTCCGCGGGGCGCGCCAAGTACGTGCTGGGCTTCTTCGCGCCGGACCCGGACGGCACGGCCGGGCGGACGCCGACGTACCTCGGGATTTGGTTCAACGGCATCCCCGACCGGACCGTCGTGTGGGTGGCCAACCGCGAGAGCCCCGTCCTGGGCGGCGTCGACGCCGCCGAGCTCACGGTCCTCGCCAACGGAAGCCTCGCCATCGTCGTGGACGACGACCAGCCGCCGGGCGCCGTGGTCTGGGCGACGCCGCCAGGCACGACCAGCAGCGGCGGCGGTAACGCCACCGCGTACGCGCAGCTCCTGGAGAACGGCAACCTGGTGCTCCGCGTCCCGGGCGCCGGCGTGGTGTGGCAGAGCTTCGACTACCCGACCGACACGCTCCTTCCCGGCATGAAGCTCGGCATCGACTTCCGCACGGGGCTGGACCGGCGCATGACCTCGTGGCGCGCGGCGGGGGACCCGTCGCCGGGGGACTACACCTTCCGCCTCGACCCGCGGGGGTCCCCGGAGCTCTTCCTGTCCCGCCGGTCGGCGCGGACCTACGGGAGCGGGCCGTGGAACGGGTACCAGTTCACGGGCGTGCCCAACCTCAAGTCCAACAGCCTCCTCACCTTCCGCTTCGTCTCCAACGCCGACGAGGCCTACTACAGCTACGGCGTCGTCGACGGCGCCAGCGCCGCCGTCACGACGCGCTTCGTGCTCAACTCGTCGGGGCAGATCCAGCGGCTGATGTGGATCGACATGACGCGGTCCTGGAGCGTCTTCTGGTCCTACCCGCTCGACGAGTGCGACGGCTACCGCGCCTGCGGCGCCTACGGCGTCTGCAGCGTCGAGCGCAACCCGGCGTGCGGCTGCGTCCCCGGATTCGACCCGCGCTTCCCCGCCGAGTGGGCGCTCAGGGACGGCTCCGGTGGGTGCAGGCGACGCACCGAGCTCAACTGCACCGGCGGCGACGGCTTCGCCATGCTCACCAACATGAAGCTGCCGGAGTCGGCCAACGCCACGGTGGACATGTCGCTCGGCCTCGACGAGTGCCGGCGGACCTGCCTCGGGAACTGCGCGTGCCGGGCCTACGCCAGCGCCAATGTCAGCAGCCCCGGGGCGACGGGATGCTTCATGTGGACCGGCGACCTTCTCGACATGAGGCAGTTTGGCAATGGCGGACAGAATCTCTTCGTCCGGCTTGCGGCGTCCGATCTACGTGAGTATTAGCTCAGTTCTTTGCCTTCTTTGATTACAGTACGTGCTAGTACTACATTTTCCTTTTCATTTCTGACAATCAAATTGATGACAAGTTTTTGATGCCACTGTGTCGGCATTTTCTTTTCCTTTTTCTGTTAATTAAACGTAAGAAAAAAGGAGTTTGTTGTCATATCTTTTCGGATTATTGCTCACGTAATTGCATTGAACGCATGCATCGTGAGCGACTTTGCTGTTTGTTTTATTTAGCATATGATAGGAGTGTTCATTGTTGATTGACGTCTCGCAGCTGCATTTTGCATGCGGCCGTTTTTTAGTAGGTGTTTCCCTTCTCGTTTAGTACCGTACTTTGTACTTTGTGTTCTGGCGTCATGGTGACAACAGAGTTCGTCACATTTGCCATGCAGCTAAATACTCTATTTCACAGAATAATTTGATCAGAGTTCATACTTGCCATGCGCGTAGATATATATCTGACGGTTTTTTAGGATAGGGGAGTTGAACGAACAAAACTGATCAGCATGAAGTCAAACAGTTGAGGGCAAAACGAGTGCAGCTGCGATTGTTCAAAGTTATATCTCCCGGTATTTTCTCACTTGCTGAAAATCTGCAGACTCCAAGGTCAAAAGTCAAAGCCCCCAGCCATAATTTGGATGGTTAAGTTAGCAACTGCTGTTAGGTCCAACGACAGTGATGCCCACTGATGGGAAAAGAAAAAAGGGGCAAGCACTAACGTTTCTTATTAGGCTACTAACATAAAGGCCAGTCCTTTTCAGTCAATCAGTCCTTGCCTCTTAGCAGATCCAGAAGCTGCATTATCCTTTTTTCAGACAATTGAAGCTGCATTATCCTACAAAGGGGAAAAAAAACAAGCTACTGATCTGCGAGATAATAAGAAATAGAACTCGGATGTACAGGAAGTACATCACAATCAAATTTACCTTACTGGTGCATGTTAACTGAAACTGTTATTCTCTGAATCCTGTAGCTGTCAGCTCTTCCTCAGCAGACACGGATGCGCGAACGAAGAGGCTCGTCGAGATCATCGTCCCATCGGTTGCTGCACCGCTGCTGCTCCTAGCTGGACTCTACATTTGCGCCATGAAGATGAAAAAGCGCAGGAAGGAGAAGGAGGCTATTCCCTTGGCGTTGCTGAGGAACGCGCAGAGGCAGGGCACACCGTTCGGACGAAGGAACCAGATTGCTGCGTCGACTGATGTTCAGGACGATTCCCTGCATGACGGCCAGCAGGGCAGTAGTAACCAGGACTGCGATCTGCCGTCGTTCGACGTCGAGACGATCAAGGGCGCCACGGGCAACTTCTCGGTTCACAACAAGATCGGCCAGGGCGGATTCGGCCCCGTCTACATGGTAAGCAAAAGTTCAGTCTTGAGTCTTGATGACAAGTATGAAATGCATGTCTGAAACTCTGAATGCAAAGGGTTCGGGGCAAAAATTCAGATCAGCTTCTTACCAGTGGTAACTGCTAATGATGGTCTGCAGGGAAAGCTGGACAATGGGCAGGACATCGCCGTGAAGAGGCTGTCGCGGCGGTCCACGCAGGGGCTCCGGGAGTTCAAGAACGAGGTGAAGCTGATAGCCAAGCTGCAGCACAGGAACCTCGTCAGGCTTCTTGGCTGCTGCATCGACGGGTCGGAGAGGATGCTGGTCTACGAGTACATGCACAACCGGAGCCTCAACACCTTCCTTTTCAGTAAGCCGCTTAGCTGCCGCCACTTGGAATCGAGATCAAATCCTGACATGCAAATGCATGAGATTAAACTGTTGCGGAAACAACTGTCCGCAGATGAAGAGAAGCAGTCGATGCTGAGCTGGGAGAAACGGTTCAACATCATCAACGGCATCGCGAGGGGGATACTGTACCTTCACCAGGATTCGGCGCTGAGGATAATCCACAGGGACCTCAAAGCAAGCAACATCTTGCTGGACAAGGACATGAACCCCAAGATCTCCGACTTCGGCGTCGCCAGGATTTTCGGCACCGATCAGACCGCTGCCTACACCAAGAAAGTAGTCGGAACATAGTAAGCGTCGTCGTCAGTTGTCCATTCATATACTATATCAATTTCGTTTCAGATTAATTTTGTGCCGCTTTACATTATCATCACTCCCCACGTTAGAAACACCAAATGATAGCTACGTTACATCTCCTGGTGATTAATTAATTAATGAATTAGTTATAGTAGTGATTGACTTGTTGCTTTCACTTGCAGTGGGTACATGTCTCCTGAATACGCCATGGACGGAGTCTTCTCCATGAAATCCGACGTGTTCAGCTTCGGCGTCCTGGTGCTGGAGATCGTCAGCGGGAAGAAGAACAGAGGGTTCTACCACACCGAGCTTGACCTCAACCTCCTCAGATATGTGAGTGTGATTTTTTGAATTTTGATCTACTCCTTCGCTCAATGCTGCAGTTCCAACAATTTCGACTTTGGATTTTGAACTCATGGCAACAAGCTTGGTTTCCGTTTCCGCGTGCAGGCGTGGAGGCTGTGGAAGGACGGCGAGAGCCTGGAGTTCATCGACCACTCCATCGCGGAGACGTCCAACGCGGCGGAGGTGCTCAAGTGCATCCAGATCGGGCTGCTGTGCGTGCAGGAGCAGCCGAAGCGCAGGCCCACCATGTCGGCGGTGACCACGATGCTCACCTGCGAGAGCCCCACGCTGCCAGAGCCGTGCGAGCCGGCGTTCAGCACCGGCAGGAACCACAGCGACGACGACGAAGAAGAAGAAGAACCGGAGGTGAAGGCCTGCCGGTCTGACAGCGCCAGCAGCTGGACTGTAACCGTAGTTGAGGGTAGATAGCGACGGAAGATGGAAAGCCATTGATCGTTTCTGTTGCGATGTAAATAGAATACCGATATCAAATATTTTAACTTGAACATAAGTGGGATTCAATTATTTGAGAGACTTTGTTCACTGTCCAGTGTTACGCGGAAACAAAACAAATCATCTGCCTGAACGTTCAGCTAGTGTTGGTACCAGGAAACTGGAAACTGTAATACTCCCCCCGTTTTTAGAAGCCTGTTATGATTTTTTTTTAAAAAAAACAAACTTCATAAATCTTGACTAAATATACTCAAATTATCATGCTTAGTGTGTACTAGTAATAGTTATATGAAGATATATATTCAAATAATTTAGTTAACACTGGTAGTCAAAGTCTGCATTTAAAGTAAAGGCTTTTTTTTGCGAGCATAAAGTAAAGGCTTTTTAAAATCCCAAAAACACGCCAACTGAAAATAAACAGATGGAGTACTACGTGATGAGCTCAGAAAAGGGCCCGTTCAATGTTAGTACTACGACATTTTACCTAAAGTGATGACGGTCCAGAAAAAATCACCAGATTCAGATTACCTTTTTCCGGACGGCGTGAAAGATGGCATACTGGTTCCCTGATTGGCCGACTTGCAGGGGCAAAGATTTTGCTTCGGAGACGACAAGTTGACATTTGCTTTAGAACAAAGGCTGACAATTCCTCAGCATTGGTCAACAAAGAGGCAGAACACTAAGCAATTCAGCAATGCACAATTCACACGATGTTGAGAAGTGAAAACACAATCCTCCGCCTGCCAAACAAAATGAAATTTTCAGCATGTGCCAAGAAAAAAAAATTGTCTATTCACGAACATGTATCAATATATACATAGGAAAGGGTAACTAGACCCGTACCCGTAAAGCTACAGTCCTGCCCCTTCTTGTTTTCAGAGCTGAGATCGACCAATGTACCAAACCACAAATCTGAATTTTGTGTAACTTGGCAGGAATGAGCTCGACCGAATCCGTTCATTCTTTCAAATTCTGAAACAGAATGGATACCGTTTTAACCCATGGAACTGGCAGCCTATGAAGATACAAAGTAAATATGATGTTCCAAAAGTAAATATGATGTTCCTCGACCCAATCGTTGTCAGCCATTTCTAATCCAAAGAGCAACAAGTCAAGAACGTAGTAACCAAAGTTTGGAGTCGATTGACAAATCCCAATCATGCACTCACAAAGATTGAAAACGAAAATTCAAAGTTGGAATATGTCCTAACAGTCCTTCGCTTCTCCTTCTCTACCTCAATGTTTCAAGAAAGATACAACTCTAAAATAATGCTCAATTAAATTGTTTTACGTTTGACTAAATTTGTCTAGAAAATAAGAAAATATTAGTGTAAAAAGAACATTAATGCTTGTCATACTAAATAAGTATTATTGGATTTGTTATGGAATATATTTTCATAATATACATGTTTGGAGTCTTAAATGTTGATACTATTTCCAAATAATTCAATCGAACCTAAGTTAGTTTGATTCTAGAATTGCATTCTTTAGGACGAAGGTAAATATTTCTGTTGGTTGTGTACCGTGTACGTCTGTTCTGCTGGTGTCTCCTTTCATTCACTGCAGCAGCTGGACAATTGCTAAAGCAAACCGCAAATGGTTAAGAGACCTGGATGTGCTTCAAAAAAAAAAAAGACCAGGATGTGTTTGATCCGTCCTGTGTCTTGGTGGCACCGGTAAGGTGCTAACATTGACCAGGGATAAATCAACGATTTCAGAAGCAGCACTTCTCAACGTGTGGAGAGATTGTCAAATTATTTTTCACATAAACATATGAACTGATGGATGTTTCAAAACCAATCTTGTGTTCGTAAAGCATAATTTCAAATTTTTTTTGGTGCATTGGGCCCAACTTAAAAATAAGCTAGGTAAGGCTGTTGAGTAGAGTCTGGATTTAGCCAAATACAAAAGCTTGATATGGCTCTTAAAGTTTGATTGTGAATGGCAGTCTCAGGTAAAAACATAGCATCTAGCTGATGTAAATTAAACATTGGCTGCCTACCACCAAGGGAACTGTTTCTTACTCCTGGAGCAAACCACATATTGAATTTCATGAACAAATAGTGTGTCAATGACTCAATGTAGCGCCAATGGTTTAAATTTTCAATTCGAGTTACAGTGGCCATTGGATCAGATTCCGCCAATACCATAGTTCTATCTTCTCATGATGCATTTCGAGCCAAATGTGTGCTCGAGTTGTGCTCGCCAGCGGCAACACGTGGGGTTCCAGCTAGTTAGTTATCTTTGATCACTCAACAAGTCAACAATGTCCTTGGTTCAGTACAACACGAAACACAAAATATCTACAGAGCAGAGCAAAAGCGCAGGGTCACTAGGCCTCAAGCCGATGCCGATTCATGGTGGTGCCTTTCCAAATTTCTGAACTTGTCCTTCAGATCTACCTGCACATCAAACCCAAAATATTATGGCCAAGTCTTCATCCAAGGCAAGAAATAGAATGCCAGCCAGAATGCATACCGTTGATCTCTCCTCAAAGACATCAGGGTAAGCTAATTTGATATCTTTCCAATTGCCTTTGCCATACCTTCGAGTCACCATACAAAATGCAAAATATATCATTAAGGTACAAGGTTTACTTACTGAATTTAAATTGAAGAACAAAAAAAATGTTAATATAGTAAGAGTAATAAGGCAAACAAAAATATCAACTCACTTCTTCACCCCTTCCAGCAAGGTTTTTTCCTCTATCTCACTCCACTTCTTTCTGATCTTATGTGCACATGTAGAAGTTCTCTCAAAACGATGTAATTTGCGCTTCCGTACTGGCTGATCATCATCAGAACTATCCCACTGCACCCAAAACAATGACAACATATCATCACCAAACTGCACACATGCTATCATGTTTCACAAAAAAAAAAACCCTACATTGTGCTTTGCCAAACAAAATCCCAAAAGTTTGCAGATAATACATACAGAGAACAACTTCCTCATTCATAACTAGATGTATTTGAACCAAGAGATAAACATAAATGTACTGGAACCAAAACGGAAACTTTATTTGGAAACATTGGTAATAAAAGATGGCAAGCTAAGATGCAATCAAAGTTAATAGAAGATGGGTACTTCTATATGGGATTGATAAGCTTTTCATCATCTAATATATTGTTGGAATGCGAATAAAAGCACAATGAATTAAGTACTCCCTCTATCCCGAATTATAAGATGTTTTGGGTTTTCTAGATACATAGCTCCTGCTATGTACTTAGATAGTTAGATATACACTATGTCTAATACGTAGTAGAAGCAGTGAATCTAGAAAAGCCAAAACATTTTATAATTTGGAATGGAGGGAGTACCTCATAAGTACTTGCATTGGGATTTCTCTCCATAAGACTGCACCTTTTAGAAGCTGGGACAGACTTCTCTGAAACTTGACCCTCTCCTCCTTTAACTGATGCATTTTGGTGCCCAGCCATACCTTCTTGACCACGATCAGCCTCACTGTTTTCATTAGAAGAATGGGCCTCATCATCTCGTTGAGCACCATCAGCATCATTGGCATTGCTCACATTGTCAGCAACTTCCGTCACAATTGGTTGATGAGAAGCAGATCCATCCTGCACAGCCTTAGATAAAATCTCATGCTCCGTCGACTCCCCTACTGCAAATGGAGTGACCACAATTTCATCATTCATTCATTCATTCATTCATTCAGTTTCTTGTCTTAGGTACTTCCTCCATCCTAAATTATAAGTCATTCCAAGAATCTTGCAGAGTCAAAGCATCTCAAGTTTGACCAAATTTATTTGGTAGGATAATAACATTTATAATATCAACTAAGTATCATTAGGTTCTTTATTACTTATATTTTGATAGTATATCTATTTGATGGCACAAAACTTTGTAATTTTTTTTCTATAATTTTGGTCAAACTATGCTTTACCTCTTCAAGATTCTTGGAATGGCTTACAATTTAGGATGGAGGGAGTAATAAACAACATTGGATAAGATAGACATGACAATTGTTTCAAAAAGGAAATCGAATAGGATATGGACTAGGCTAGCTTTGTGATTAGAGGTACCGAGCAGGCGAAGCTTTGTACGTTTGATGTGGTCGGCGGCGGCCCACGTCTGGTGAGCCCCGTCCCCGGCGATCCTGTCGGCGGCGCGCTCTAGCGTGGAGGGCGGGAGGTTGGCCCACTCAAGGTCGAGGAGGCGCTTGAGATCGGCCACCGCGGCCGCGGCCCTAGCCTCGTCGTTCTCTTCATTGTCTGTAACAGAGATCTGGTGGGGGAAGCAGGCGGCTGCGTCGGGGTCGGCGAGGACCTTCCGCGCCTTGTAGAGGACGAGGCTGGAGGCTCCCTCGGTGAGGAGGGCTGCGTCGAGGGCGCGGAGCACTAGGGCTTGTCGGAGGCGCTGTGAGGTGCGGTGGATGGCGGAGGGTGAGGATAGGCAGGCGAGGAGGGAGTCGAACACGGCGTAGGGGATGCGGCGGTTGCCTGCGATGAACTCGAGAATGAGGAAATCGTCGGCGGCGGTCAGCGGCGGCATGGCAACGGCCGGCACAATGCCGGTGGTGATGCCCCCGCCGATGCGAGACGACGAGGCGGTGCTGGCTGGGCTGGGCTGGGCTGGCCATGGGCCGCTGGGGCTGATAGCCCACTTGTATTGCAGTGATTAGTGAAAATTCTCAAAAAAAAAACAATTTAGTAATGGTTTTTTTAATTCAATTAAGAAAAGAGAGAATTGAAAAACTAGATGGGAAACTATAAAAATTGTCGAGACTCGAGAATGAACTCAATCAATCATTAAATCGCGGACCACAGAGCCTATTTTGAAAAACAATTTTATAAAAGCATTGTTGTTCAGTTTACAACAGAAGAAGAAGATACAGTAGTACTCCACTCCTACTTGAGCAGCTCCGCGATTACAGTACAGGAGAGGCTGACAACGGCTGCTCCTCCTCCACCAAGTTGATCACGGCGCGCGCCACGTCGACGCTGCCGCACCCGGCGGCGTTGACGACGCGGCAGCGCTCCCCGGTGACGGCGCCGCAGCGGGTGACGTCGACGGCCCTGCACAGCTCGACCTCGACGGTGCCGCACCAGTCGGCGCGCGCGGCCCTGCACCGCGCGAGGCGCACCCCGCCGAAGCTCTCGACGTCGGCGCGGCGGCACCGCGCGGCGCGGAGCGCGCCCCCGCCCCGCAGGCGCGCGTCGCGGCACCGGTCCAGGGTGACCCTCCCCGCGCGCTCCACCTCGGCGGCGCGGCACCGGGACACGGACACCTCCCGCGCGCCCTCCACGCGCGCGGCCCCGCACCGGTCGAAGCTCGCCAAGCCCACGCCCTCGGCGGCCGCGTCGGCGCAGAGCGTGAACCGCACGGCCCCGGTCCCGCCGCCGCGGACGAGGACGACGCTATGGAGGCCGTCGGCGGAGAGCTGGCCCGGGCTGGTGACGGTGACCGTGCCCCCGGCGCTGCCGTGGAGCGTCGTCCCCTCGTGAATGGGCGTCTCGACGCCGTCGAGGACGACGAGGAACAGGTGCTCCGCCGTCGGCGCGGGTGCAGCGGCGACGATGGAGGTGGAGGTGAACGCGCCGGCGGCCTTGGCGTCGACGAGCGCCATTGGGTGAGCTAGGCGGCGACGGCGAGCAGATGTGCAGGACTGCGATCTGCTTTTTGGTGGTTTGGGTAGTTGAGCTGTCCAGCGTTTTGGAGGTGGATAGATGGACGCGATTTTGGGGGGTCGCCATAAATGGGGTGAGAGCTTGGGCAGTTGGTCATATTGTCCTTGTGTTTATTATTAGTACTACACTCTATCTATTGCTGTACGTACGAGTTGCAAATTGCAACCTTCATCATTCGTGTATTCCACTCGTCATTTGCAACCGTGTTATCAGCCAAAACAAAAATCAAAATCATGAAACCGCCTGCCAATAATCCGAGTGATAGATGTCTTAGTTCTGATGCAATGAGGCAACATTTCTACGTAAATTTAATCTATGGTAAACACAATCATTTTAGGCGCATCCACACTTCAGGCTTGGTTTCTCTTGCTAAATTTTAGCTAGTTAAAATTTTAGTCACTTTAGTAGCTAAACTTTCAAACACAGTGACGGAGCTAAAATAGTTTAATCTCACTAGTCACACAAGAGTAGTTAAAATAATTTTAGTTAGCTAAAATTTAGTAAGGAAAGCAAACAAGACCTTCTTCTAATGTTTAAAATGGCTCACATAGTTGTTCGGACAAACATGGAGATGGTGCAAATTGGCTTCCATGAGATAAACCATACAAAGACGGATGTGTTTCCCCTCGATGTTACAATGTTAGGCCTTGTTTAGTTCCCGAAGCGAAAAATTTCGCCACACTATAGCACTTTCGTTTGTTTATGGTAATTATTATTCAACTATGGACTAACTAGGCTCAAAAGATTCGTCTCGTAAATTTCGACCAAACTATGCAATTAGTTTTTATTTTATTTATATTTAATACTTCATGCATGCGTCTGAAGATTTGATGTGACGGAGAATCTTGGAAAATTTTAGGTTTTTGGATGTAAGTAAACAAAGCCTTAGATTGTTGTGGGGCAGGTTTTAGTAAATGTGCCAGATTTTAGAAAAAGGATATGGGGCCACCATAATAGTCTTTGTGTCCACCTTATTCAGATTGCTTTAGTTAGATTGTCTTGGAAGCCTTGGACAATGATGCAATGCCGTTTCAAAAAGAAAAAATAACAATGATGCATACCCTTTCATCACGTGTCTTTGGTTCTTGTCCCCTCCAGCTAGCGTTGCTCAGCTTCGTCATTCATTCCAATAATCTGATCTAAAAAGCATTCTACGTATATAACGGACACGTATGGTGGATAGGTGCCGGTGGCTAGCCACACACGTCACACCCAATACTCATGCCAACTCGTGGCTCTAGTTTCATTAATAAGGCTACCCCAACAAAGCTGACCCAAATGTATGACTGTGGGTATAAACCCCTATACCCTTACGGCTAGACTTCGGCCAGGAGGCTTGGCCCATTACGAGACGAGTTCAAGGCTTGATCCGACAACCTGGAGTTTCGCGCAAGGAAACAAGATGTGGAGATCAAGCAGGATTCTAGTCGGTTAGAATAGAAATTGATATCGAATTATCCATGGCAATTGTAACCGACTAGGATTAGTTTCCGGATCTGTAACCCTGCCCTCCAGACTATATAAGGAGGGGCAAGGGACCCCCTAGATCATATCATATTCTCTCAACACAAATCAATACAACCAGACGCCGGACGTAGGTATTACGCCAACTCGGCGGCCGAACCTGGATAAAAAGCTTGTCCGTGTCTTGCGTCACCATCGAGTTCGTAGTTTGCGCACCGTCTACCGATAAACTACTACCGTGGGTATACCCCAAGGTAGACTGCCGACCAGCTTTCGTCGACAGTGGCGCGCCAGGTAGGGGGTGTGCGTGCAACTTTTCCGGCGAACAAGATGGTCACGATCCCAGCTTCCGCGACCGTGCCTGAAGGCCTCACGTTCACCGTTGGCCAGATCACGTGGACGACGTGCAGCGGCGGCCTCACGACCACGGTTTCGAAAGAGACCCAGATCCAATCTGAGATCACGCCGTCTCCGACCACACACGTGGCGGCACCGAGCACCCGACCACCGCTCCCGCTCTACGAGGGAAAGAAGATCGACAGCTCGGACCTCCTCCAAGCGCTTGAGCGCGCTGACTCCAAGCTACTCGAAGTTTCCCAACTAGTAGACGGAGTTCTGCGCCGGCCCGACCAAGCTGCTCCAGCGGATTTTTTCAAATCGCGCCGGCCAACTCGTGTCGCCACACACGAACGGCTGGGAACGTCTCTGACGATAACCTCAACACCCTCAGGACGATCCGTCGAGCTCAAGAAGGAAGATTATCCTTGCGGCCTGAACAACTCGGCCTCTGTTTACTCACAGCACACCCAATCCGTTTTCAGCAAGGCGGGTTGGTTGCCGACAAGGAACGATCGTCACTACGTCAACATGGTGGCAATCCGAGAACTACGGGACGGCCAGGTTTCCAGCACCAACTCAAGCACCGGTTCCGTCCCCACCGAGGTTATAAACACCGAAGACGAGGACTACGACCTGGATTTTCCTTCACACCCTCCGGGTTTCGACCGATTCCCGATATTTCCCCCCCGGCGAGGGGATATTGTGTTCAATGTCAGCGCCGACGAACCGGTCGTTGATGGAGAAATAGATGACCAGAGGCAACTCCGCGAACAGCGCAACGCCGATCGTGCCCGACGACGCGCGGACGAGCAACAACAAATGCCACCAAATAATCTCAACGATGCCTTTGACATGGTTGGGGACCAGCCAGTCTACAAAACGCCAAGCGCCAACGTGGTTGTCGCCATGGCTAACCTAGATCGGCTTCCTGATACCCCCGAATGCCAGGGAGTCCGGACCAGCATCCGACCACACCTGATCGCTGCAATGGGACAGACAGCCACTCTGCTCAAGAGAGTCCAGGACGTCTCTTATACGGGAGCTGCCTCTGACCAGACTAATCGTAGCCGAGCCTCACCACCTCCCAGCAGGCGTCACCGCAGCCGCTCCCCCGACAACCGTCGAGAGGACTCACGGCGCAACGATGGTGGTCGGGACGCCGACGGTCGCCGCAAGCAGAACCACGTACGTGGCCAAGAAGTAAACCAGCACAGGGATCTCCGCCACGACATCCCTCCCAAAGATGCCCGGGACCGCATCAACAGGCGCGCCGCAGAGAGAGCAGTCCACGAAAACCTGCGCCGCATCGAGTATGATGCAACGCACGGTCCTCCGGGCCTAAGACAATTCTCCTCACACCTCCGCCAGGTCGTGTGGCCCCGCAATTTCAAGCTCGAAAAACTTAAAAAATACGACGGCAAGGAAAATCCAGAGAACTGGATCACCCTCTATGAAATCGCCGTCCGATCAGCGGCAGGGGATGAGCACGTCATGGCTAACTACTTCCCCGTAGTCCTCGACCAGGCTGGTCATCAGTGGCTTCTTGGCTTGCCCGAGGACTCTTTTGACTCTTGGGAAGAGCTACGCCAGGCTTTCATTGACAACTTCATCGCCACATGCGAGCAGCCCGGCAACAAGTATGACCTCGAAAGGATAAGGGACAGGAAGAACGAACCCCTGCGCGATTACATCCGACGATTCTCGGATATGCGCCTCAAAATCCCGAAGATTTCCCACGACGAGGCCATCTCAGCCTTCATCAAGGGCCTGCGTTTCCACGAAGCGCTGAGGAACAAGCTGCTGCGTAAACGTCCAACAACGGTAGCAGAGCTCCTCGCCACGGCCAAAAATTACGCCGACGCCGACGACGCAGAAAAACTAATCCGAGACGATGCGAGAGGTCCCGACCAGCCTTCCCGGCGAGATGACGGTCGCGGTCGTTACGACAACAGGAACCACCGTCGCCCCGACAACCGCGACCACAGAGACGGTTGGGATCGGCGGCGCGACAGCCGCGACGACTTCAGAGGAAAGCGCCCTCGCGAATACGACCACGAAGTAAATACGGTCAAACGTCCCAATGGACGACGGGACTACCAAGAAGACTACAACAAAACGTTGAAGGGACCATGCCAACTACATCCAAAGTCCAATCATACCATGGAAGAGTGCCGCGTCCTCAAAAGTATCTATACACGGCGGGCCGCCCAAGACGACTCCGCCAAGAAAAATAACAAGCGCGACGGGCACGACCACGAAGAAGAGGATGAAGACCAAGATAGGGACCCCCGACACCAATACGTCAGCCCCACTGACGTGGTCCACTCCATCTTCGGGGGCAAGGTCTCCACTGAGTCCAAGCGAGAAAGAAAGCTGTTAAAGAGAGCCTGCCTCAACATAGACAGCACGGACGGGCTGATCGCAGACCCGAAATTTCCCACGTGGTCCCACAGGGAAATCTCGTTCAGCAGGAAGGACCAGTGGGCCGCTATCCCAGAGCCGGGTCGTTTCCCCCTGATTCTTGACCCCTGCATCAACAGCGTCAGATTCGAGCGCGTGCTCGTGGACGGGGGAAGCTCCATCGACATCCTTTTCCGCAACAGCCTGCCCGCCCTCAAGATATCCCCTGCACAACTAAAACCTTACGACGCCCAATTCTGGGGGGTTTTGCCAGGTCAAAGTTCAGTGCCTCTCGGACAGATAACATTGCCTGTCCAATTCGGCACACCCGACCACTTCCGGACAGAGTTCATCAACTTCGTAGTCGCGGATTTCGACGGGACCTATCACGCCATACTGGGCCGACCATCGCTGACAAAGTTCATGGCAGTCCCGCACTACTCATACCTAGTCCTTAAGATCCCCACGGAGAAGGGTGTCCTAACCGTCAGAGGCAACGTCTACACTGCGTACACCTACAAAGAAGAAAGCTTCAAGATCACCGAGGCAATCGACCTCTCAATCCGCATGGCAGAAACAGCAAACCAAGCCGCACAGCTGCCTCCCGACCAGCTCCGACTACCCGAACAGGAGACAGCCAGGAAGAACTCAAAATCCAAGGAGTACAAAGAAGTGCAGCTGGTCGAGGGCAGCCCCGAGAAGACAGCCCTCATCGGGGCCAACCTGGATCCAAAATAGGAAGACGCACTCGTCAGGTTTCTAAGGGACAACGTGAGCGTTTTCGCATGGAAACCCGCAGACATGCCCGGTGTCCCACGAAACCTGATCGAGCACTCCTTAAATGTCTCGAAGACCGCAAGACCAGTCAAGCAAAAGCTGCGACGGTTCGCTCGTGACAAAAAGGAGGCTATTAGGACAGAAATAACACGGCTTCTAGCAGCCGGATTCATAAAAGAAGTGTATCACCCCGATTGGCTCGCCAACCCGGTTCTTGTACGCAAAAAGAATAATGAATGGAGAATGTGCGTTGATTACACTGATCTCAATAAACACTGTCCTAAAGATCCTTTTGGTCTCCCTCGCATCGACGAGGTGGTCGACTCAACGGCCGGATGCGAACTCCTCTCTTTTCTAGACTGCTACTCTGGTTATCACCAGATCTCGCTAAAGGAAGAAGATCAGATCAAAACGTCTTTTATTACACCTTACGGCGCATACTGCTACACGACCATGTCTTTCGGACTCAAAAACGCCGGAGCCACTTATCAACGGGCCATCCAACAATGCCTCCACGACGAGATTCGCGATGACCTCGTCGAGGCCTATGTAGACGACGTGGTCGTAAAAACAAGGGACGCGAGCACCCTAATCGACAACTTAGACCGAACTTTTAAAGCGCTCAATAGGTACAAGTGGAAGCTCAACCCCAAGAAGTGCATTTTCAGCGTTCCTTCCGGTCTACTGCTCGGCAACGTCGTCAGTCGCGACGGCATACGACCAAACCCTTCAAAAGTCAAAGCCGTACTCGACATGCGACCACCGAAGAACGTAAAGGATATCCAAAAGCTAACCGGATGTATGGCTGCCCTCAGTCGCTTCATCTCAAGGCTAGGAGAAAAAGGCCTCCCTTTCTTCAAACTATTAAAAGCGTCGGAAAAATTTTCTTGGACAGAAGAAGCCGACACCGCATTCAACCAGCTTAAGACCTTCCTCACTTCACCACCTGTCCTTACAGCGCCTCAGCCCAATGAAGACCTACTCCTTTACATTGCTGCAACCGACAGGGTTGTTTCCACGGCAATAGTGGTCGAGCGAGGTGAACCAGGTCACGCCTACAAGGTCCAGAGACCAGTTTACTTCACAAGTGAAGTCTTAAACGAGTCCAAGGCCAGGTATCCACAAATACAGAAGCTCATATACGCCATTCTAATAACGTCAAGAAAGCTGAAGCACTACTTCGACGGCCATCGAGTCCTGGTGACAACCAGTTTCCCTCTCGGGGACATCCTGCGCAATAAAGACGCCAACGGCAGAATCGTGAAATGGGCAATGGAATTATGTCCATTTTCCCTGGAGTTCCAGAGTCGCACCACTGTCAAGTCTCAGGCCCTGGTCGATTTCATTGCTGAATGGACGGATCTCAACGAGCCTTCCGTTCCCGATGTCCCAGACCACTGGTCAATGTTCTTTGACGGGTCCTTGAATATCAACGGCGCCGGCGCTGGGATACTGTTCGTATCACCCAACAAGGACAAACTGCGTTACGTCCTTCGGATCCTTTTTTCGGCGTCAAACAACGTCGCCGAATACGAAGCATGCTTGCACGGCATAAGACTAGCCGTTGAGCTGGGAGTCAAGCGCCTCTATGTTTATGGCGACTCCGCTTTGGTCATCAACCAGCTCAACAAGGAGTGGGACGCAACCCACGAGAAGATGGATCTCTACTGCAAAGAAATTCGCAAATGGGAAACCAACTTCTACGGCATAGAGTACATCCACGTGGTCCGGGATAAGAACCAAGCAGCAGACGCGTTGTCGAAGTTAGGCTCATCTCGGGCCCAGATCCCGCGGGGTATTTTCGTCCAGGACATCCACGAGCCGAGCATAGGCTCCCCCCTGGTCGACAAGTAACCCACCGAGGCAATGCTCATAGACGACGCCACTCCGACAACCGGTGGGCGTGACTGGCGTACCCCGTTCATCAAATACATATCGGACGGGACAGGCCTTCAGGACAAAACGGAGAACGAGCGCATCATTCGACGATCAAAAAACTCATGCGGAAAAACGCAAGCTCCGAAGTATTGCTCAAGTGCATACCCCAAGATGACGGTATCAAGCTCTTAGAGGACATACATGCTGGATCCTGCGGCAATCACGCCGCATCCAGAACGCTGGTCGGAAAGGCTTTTCGAGCAGGTTTTTATTGGCCAACCGCGGTCGGCGACGCAGAAAAACTGGTTCGACATTGCGAAGGATGTCAGTTTTTCGCTAAGAGGACCCACGTACCTGCCCACGAAATTCAAACCATCCCGTCGTCTTGGCCCTTTGCTTGCTGGGGGCTTGACATGATCGGGCCATTTAAACCAGCCCCGGGCAATTTCAAGTTTGTTTTCGTGTTAATCGACAAGTTCTCCAAGTGGATTGAGTACATGCCTCTGGTCAAGGCAACCTCTGAGAAGGCTGTGGAGTTCCTCAATCAAATCATACACAGATTCGGCATCCCGAACAGAATAATCACCGACCTGGGCACTCAGTTTACTGGCACCGCTTTTTGGGACTTCTGCGATGACAGAGGCATAGTCATAAAATACGTGTCAGTGGCACATCCACGTGCCAACGGTCAAGTTGAACGTGCTAACGGAATGATCGTCGATGCCCTAAAGAAAAGGTTGTACACCGAAAACGACAGAGCACCCGGTCGATGGATGAAAGAATTGCCGGCAGTGGTCTGGGGCCTCCGAACTCAGACCAGTCGAAACACAGGGGTGTCTCCCTACTTCATGGTGTACGGCGCAGAGGCGGTCCTGCCGTCTGACATACACTTCGGATCTCCCAGAATCGAACACTTCGACCAGGCGACCGCTGACAACGCCAGAGAACTCGAAATCAATTGCATGGAGGAAAAGCGTTTGGATTCGTGTCTCCGAACAGCAAAATATCTCGCGGCAGTCAGGCGATACTACAACAGGAACGTCAAGGACCGTTCCTTCGTGGCCGGCGATCTGGTACTTCGATGGAAAACAAGCCAGGAGGGAATGCACAAGCTATCCACTCCCTGGGAAGGACCCTTCGTGGTGACCGAGGTCATACGACCTACGTCCTACAGATTGGCATACCCAGACGGAACACGAGTGCCTAACTCTTGGCACATAGACAAACTGCGACGTTTCTATCCATAAAGTTTTAATAACTTTCCTTTGTAAGTATCTCATAATCGTTGATAATGAAATTCTCTATTCTTTGCCTATACCTTGTCACAGCACTCGGCAAAACTCCTGCAATGGATGCTCTTAAAGACTACCAAGATGAATACGGTGACACGTCACTCAGATAATCTTACAGCGCTTAAAACAACAGTCATGACAAAAAGCAAACTTTATTACAAACTTTACATACAAAGTTTACAATAAACCCCCTGACGGGCAGACACTAGTCTATTCCTACAGACTACTCTATTGGCCTAGCTGCTCGGGCTGATCACCCGCCTGGCCCTGCTGCCCGGACGAAGGTGTCGGGGCCACCGGCGCCTGGCTGGTCGAGACCGCAGGCGTCGACCGCCCATCTCCCGCAACGGACGCGCCCGACAACTCCCTGGCCGACCTATCTGAACTCGGCTGGTCGGGGGGAGTGGCCGTTCCGCACAGATTGATGTCGCCGATCACTGTCGACGACAAGTCCAGCAGACTACCCCGAAGCTCGTCCGCTTCCTGTGGGCCGACCTCCTTCGGGTACCCCTTCTCCAGCCTGCTCAAGTCGATCAGGGGGTAGTGGGCGCGCACCATGCTGAGGACGTGCGCGCCGGCAAACTCCCCGGCGTCCTTCACGAACTGCTGGAGCCAGTCCCACGCCCGTTGCGCCTTCTCGACCGGGGTCAACTGTGGCGCGCGGGGCTGGCTCTCCGGGAGCTCGGGACTGATCAGGTCCAAGACCGGGGACACTCCTTTCCAGATCCTGCAACAGTTGACCTTCCAGGAGTCCCGGTCCTTGATCAGGTCATCCAGGTGCTTCTTGGCGTTCACCTTGAGCACTGCAAACGAAACAAAGCGTTATCTTCGGCATACCAAACAAACAAAGGGGCGACAAGCAGCAGCTAGCAAGGCGGCACCCATTACCAGATAATTCCCGGTCTTTCCGACCCAATTCCTCTCCTGCTCGCCGCCCGGACTCCAGCGCACCGGCGAGCTGTTGGCTGAGCTGCTCCTTCTCTTGTCGGAGGCGCGCCACCTCCTCCTCCAAGTCTGCGTGAATCATAAACCGGTCGGTACAGCAAACTACACAAGTACGCAATGCTGCTCGGAGCGTGTGACTAACCTTCTCGCTGCCGGTACTGGTCGGCCAAGCGACGAGTGAGGTCGAGACGACGCTCCTCTTGGGCGCTCATCTCGGCCACCTTCTCCCCGACTTCCGATCGCAGCCGGTCTACCTCCACGGCCAGGGCCTTGTTTTCATTACGAGCTGACGACGCCTTCTATCTGGTCAAAGCACCGTTTCCGGTACTTTGCCGTTTTCATTACGCCCTACAAAGCGAACATATAATGACCATGCAAGAAAAGGCATAGAGTGTACAGCAGTACAAAAAGTCGCTTACCTTGACTTCGTCGACGAGGCGCTTGGCCGCGCGCTCCACCCTGGCGGCCTCCTCGGTCTCGGCGAGCTCCTCATGCCCGATAAAGTGATCCCCGCGTTGGCGCCACACATATACGTGTTGGCGGCCATCACGGGGACGACCCTCAATCTCTTCCACCTCGTCATCGGAGGCCGCCCGGGTTTTCTCCTCCTGCGCTGCGTCACCCCCGGTGGTGGTCCCAGGCATTACTGGCCCCCGGACCAGACCCGGGGAGCCTGCAGCCGAAGAGGTTCCTGCTCGGGGCGGCGTGGGGACTCCACTCCCCCCGGCAGGAGGAGGGGTCGGGGCTCTTCCCTCCTCTTCTGTGGAGCCAGCTGGGGGAGCCTCTTCAGCCCTGGTCGGGCTGCCTGTCGTAGTCGGTGCCGCGGTCGGGAGCCCCTCGGTGCTCCCAAGCGCGGCTGCAGCTGTAAGCTGCTCTGTGGTCCGGGGGGCCGTATCTTCAGCAGCACGGACAGGCTCGCCCGTCCCCTGGCTGGCAGCCTGGCTGGGGTCGACATCCGACGCCGCACTACAGGAACAAAAGTATAATAATAAAAAAAAAAAGCAAAGAGGAGTCCAAAATACGTAAGTTGAACACTTACAGGTCCGATCGACGGTGGGTCGCGGTGAACCTCCTCCTCGCCCGGCCGGTCGGCACCTGCCCCCCCATCTCGACAACTTGCGGTGCAGGGGGGTCGCCGGCCACACGATCAGTAGCGGTCGGCGCATTATCTGGGCGGCTCCGAGGCCGTCGGACTAACGATGGTGCAGCCTCCTCGTCGTCGTCATCGTCGTCAACGATCCGCACAAGCCGACGACGCTTCGGCGCTTGGCTACTCTCCGCCGGTAGATCTGCCGGCAACTCCGGTGTCGGCAAGGAATCTGCCGGCAATGGCCTTTTCCCCGCTACCCTCTCTTCGGTGGTCGGGACGGGGCGGGCTTGTTCCTCCTCACTGCTGGTGTAACGAGTACACCTAGCAGCATCGACTTCTGGCAGGTCTTCTCCCGCAGGATTCTCCATCCCCGGTGCCAGTGATACATACACTGTGCACCGGTCGACATCGCCGATCTGCAAAAACAACAAAGATGAGTCAGCTACGGACGATATACGAATGAAATACTCTGCAACATACCTTTGGTGCTGGTCGGCCTAACTTGAAGGCTTGCACCCGATCACTGCCGCGAATGAAGCCTCCGTCCGCAAAGTTGAACAGCTCATTCAACAGCCGTTGTACCTCTGCCTTCTCCAAGATCTCCGGTCGCATCCTGGTCGGGTCCACGCTTCCGGAATACTCGTACGCCGAGTGCACCCTCTTCTGGCAGGGCATCACCCGACGGCAAATGAAGTTGCCGACCACGCCAAGCCCATCCAGGCGCGACCAGTCGATCAACTTCATCAGATCCGCCACTTGACCGTCGAACTCCGGGCGGTCGGTCCAGCTTACCCTCTTCTCGGGAATGTACCCCACGTCGCAGAACGTGGAGCTGCCCGGTTCCTCCCTGACGTAGAACCACTTCCTATACCATTCGGTCAAGGAAGTGTTCCATGGACAGTGTAGGTAGTGATTCTTCATTCCATCACGAAGGTTGAGGTACACTCCACCTGCAACCTTAGAGCCTCCAACTGCTCCCTTCTTCCTCAAGCAGAAAAGGTAACGGAAAAGATCGAAGTGCGGCTCTATGCCAACATAGGCCTCGCACAGATGAATAAACGTGGAAATAAGGAGAATTGAGTTCGGGTGCAGATTGCAAATCCCGATCTCATAATACAGAAGAAGACCTTGGAGAAAAGGATGAACCGGAACCCCAAAGCCCCTCTTAATGAAATCTTCGAACACGACGATCTCACCGGCACGAGGGTCGGGGAAGCTTTCTCCTTCCGGTGCTCTCCAGCCGCCGAGCTCCGAGCTGTGCAGGAGTCCCATGTCGACGAGGTCACCGAGGGATTTGGTGGTGCTACGGGACTTCTTCCACTCCTTAGCCATCAGTTCAGCCCTCTTCTTGGCGTTGCTCTTCGCCATTGGAGGTGAGAAGTGAATTTGGGTTACGAAGATGCAGGTGATTGAAGGAGGCGAAAATGGAAGGTTTGAGGGCAATGGCAGGGTAAGGAGTACCGGGGGAACTGTCAGGTTTTTATAACCCGCAACTCCACCTCTCCCACTTCCCGTATTATCGGGAAGTGAGCGGGCCATGCGGCGGATGCGGCGTTTCGGTTTATAATGATTATAGACAATTAATGCGGCGGAGTTTTCGTACCAATTGATGGTTCCCTTTTTCTCAAACCACGCAGAGGGCGGCTGTACAGTTGCCAGGCGCAACTTTTCATGCGTCCATCTGACAACCCATCAGGAGGTCTCGTCATGTCAACTTTAACTGAAAAGATCGTTTCAATAAAAAGAAGACAAATATGCCACAGAGTCAACAATCCGGGGACTGCACCGACCACCGAGCACTTGACGCTCGGGGACTGGTCGCCCAGTCTATCAGCTCGGAACTTCAAGGACTGCACCGACCACCGAGCACTCGGCGCTCGGGGACTGGTCGCCCAGTCTATCAGCTCGGAACTTCAAGGACTGCACCGACCACCGAGCACTCGACGCTCGGGGACTGGTCGCCCAGTCTATCAGCTCGGAACTTCAAAGGCTGCACCGACCACCGAGCACCCGATGCTCGGGGACTGGTCGTACAGTATAGCAGCGCAGAATTCTAAGGAGCGCACTTGGTGCTTGGGGACTGGTCGTCATACTATTATACACCCGGGGACTGGTCGATTAGTCTATTCAATTGCAGACGGACTGGTAAATTCAATTTTTTAGACCTTGCTACAAGGCTCATACTTCGCCTTCCAGCAAGCTCGGGGACTACATCGGTACGATGCATCTGGCGATGCATCTAAGTTACAGAATTTCTTTGAGGACTTTTATTTTGACCCTGGCACCACGTGCCTACGTCACCTGCTACCAGGTTCGGGGACTAAGTGGGCACACTTCACCTTGCGGTGAATATGCTTGCTTTTTTGAGGTCTATACTTTTTAGAAAAGTAAAGTGGGCACACTTCACCAGGAAAAAATCTTTTTTAGAGCACCACGCATTCTTCGAACAACTCGCTTCTTCGATGTCGATGTTGATCAACTGTCTTTCGAGTTGGTCAAAGAACCGTTGCAACTGTTTGGGCGACTTTCCCACTTATTGAAGACGTCAAGTCTCACTGATCGAAGAAGCTCAAGACGGCGTGTTACATCACAATACATGGTGCTCGGGGACTAGCTGTGGGGGTATAAACCCCTATACCCTTACGGCTGGACTTCGGCCAGGAAGCTTGGCCCATTACGAGACGAGTTCAGGGCTTGATCCGACAACCCGGAGTTTCGCGCAAGGAAACAAGATGTAGAGATCAAGCAGGATTCTAGTCGGTTAGAATAGAAATTGATATCGAATTATCCATGGCAATTGTAACCGACTAGGATTAGTTTCCGGATCTGTAACCCTGCCCTCCAGACTATATAAGGAGGGGCAAGGGACCCCCTAGATCATATCATATTCTCTCAACACAAATCAATACAACCAGACGCAGGACGTAGGTATTACGCCAACTCGGCGGCCGAACCTGGATAAAAAGCTTGTCCGTGTCTTGCGTCACCATCGAGTTCGTAGTTTGCGCACCGTCTACCGATAAACTACTACCGTGGGTATACCCCAAGGTAGACTGCCGACCAGCTTTCGTCGACAATGACCTATGTATTTCATCATTTGAGTCACGCACAACGAAAGGAAAACATCTCTAAAATTGGCGAACTCCAACAACAAACGCAAAAAGAGCCCCCGAGCGCCGCCCACCTCTCCTCCGCTGATAAGCTCCACCTCATCCACGCCCTAGAGTGCACCTCCGCACTTCACGGCCTCACCGGCGCGCTGGTCCCTCGTCTGGTCTAGCGCCACGTCCTAATCCTACGTCGTCGAGATGAGCGAACCCAACCGCATTCCGCCTCCCCCATCTCACCGTCGCCGTTGGACCCACCTCGCCATCATCGTCGGACTCGCCTCGCCATCGTCGTCCGCAGGCTGATCTAGTAGTGCCCCCCACTTGCCTCCCTGCCTCGACGTTGTTATCCACCCCACCCTAATGTTGTCTGTCTGTCTCCTACGCTGTCTTGACGGCACAAATTTGGGTTTGAGGAGAGAGACAACGCAATTTTGGGTCCCCTGTCACCTTGGACGCAAAATAGGGACTCCGTTTGCCTACTATGTTGGAGGACGGTTTTTTCCTATCAACGATGCATTTGGGGTATGAATAGTCTAATGCATAGTCTGTTGGAGACAGTATAAGACCCTAAAAAATGTGAAGCATGAAGGGTAAGTTTGGATTGCGCTCGATGCTCGGCTAAATTTATGAGCTTACCGTGCGGATGAAAAAAAATTACCAAACACGCATGGGATACGCCAAATCGAAGCATTGAACCAAACACACACGATATCTCCATTGTGAGCTTCAATTGACCTAGTAGATTTTTCTTTTTTTCTAAAAATGTCAAGATAGTCGTATGAAGAATTATAAGCTCTCCGTTCTCTGACGCACGCGAGCCGATAAGGTTACCTACACACACGCGCCCGCTCTGTCTGCGCGCGTCCATGTTCTTCTTCTTCTCTGGTGAGCCCTGCCACCATCCAACTTGACAACAACTTAGGCCATCGGTGATCTCTCTAGCCGCCGTCCATCCCTACCAAACGAACCCACCCTTCCCTAATCCCAATATAGGAGCTCATCAGTAACTCCTCGCCCCCACCGCCGACATCGCCCATGCAGATCTTCTCCGCCACCACGACACTCATTACCCGCAACCCGCCATCACCATCGGGCCGATTGCTGCCTCTTAGGGCACTTCCAGTGTTCAGGTGGAATCGAACCGAGGGCTGTGGCAAACGAACCGAGACACTAGAGGCGTCGAACCGAGGCTATCAGAACTCGAAAGTGAACCTTGCCGAGAATGCGAACCAAGTCGATTAAAATATTCGATACATCCGCTGCGTTCACAGAGAACCGAGCCCAACACATGCTCATCTACGCCACCTGCTCATTCATATATTTTTTTATTGTTCTATATGGGCCCGCAAATCATGTACACACTACAGCTATCGAACTTTAAGTTGTGTTCGTTTTATTACTGCTTGCATGGTTCGCCTGCACACTGGAAGTGCCCTTAGCCCCTTCTTCTAAGGCTGGCACCCACACATGGTTGCAAAAGTAAAACCCTAATCGTCATCGTAGTCTCGTCCATCGTCCACCGCCTTAGCCTCGGTGCTGGCTGTGTTCACCCACTGCCCACCCATTACGGCCTTGTTTAGTTCACCCTGAAAACCAAAAAGTTTTCAAGATTCTCCGTCACATCGAATCTTGTGACACATGCATGAAACATTAAATATAAAACGAAAACAAAAACTAATTACACAGTTTAGCTGTAAATCACGAGCTGAATCTTTTGGTCCTAGTTAGTCCATAATTAGATAATATTTATCACAAACAAACGAAAGTGCTACAGAACTGAAAACTTTTCACTTTTCGGAACTAAACAAGGCCACCTCTGCCCCTTTCTTTCCGGACCCACCTTTTTTTTTTGGAAAGAGCCAACGCTAGAGAACTCTCTTTTTTTTTCGAGGAGCCAACACTAGAGAACATGATCAGATGGGTCGAGTATCAGCCACAGAACATTACTTATCCAGTTATCCACAAAAATACTTACATTCATATGAACAATGTTTTAAGATGAAACACGACATATATGCTTTGGATACGAAGGTTTAATTTGCATAATATTACAACAATTACTAGTACAATACCAAGAGTCCGAGAGTAATCGAACCAGAATTCGTCTTCACAATATATACACGATAATAGTATTACACATACTTTCACCATAGATACGAATAAGATTATCATCGGCCGTACGACGTGGCGACGCAGACAGTAGTACGCATCTCCTTTTACTTCACCACGATTGCCACCGGCGTGGCGAGGGCAGGTTCACCCTGTTGATACATCATCGTCTGCTCGTAGAAATCCGGCGGCACCTGCTGGCCCATCTCCACCATGTTCACCTTTCCCCGGCGCACGGCCACGGTGCCGCACCCGGACACGGTGGCGTCGCGGCAGCGGTCGACGCGCACGGCGCCGCAGCGGCTGACGTCGGCGGAGCCGCACCTGCCGAGCGCGAGCGCGCCGCACCAGTCTGCGCGCGCGGCGCGGCACCGGGCCACGGCGACGTCGGCGCACCCGCCGACGTCGGCCTCCCGGCACCGGCCCACGCGGAGCTCGCCGCCGGCGCCGCGGACGCGCACGGCGCCCTTGCAGCGGCGGATGGCCACGGCGCCCGCCACGCGCTCCACGTCGGCGGAGCGGCACCGGCGCACGGCCACGCCGCGGGCGCCGCCCACGCGCACCGCGCCGCACCGGTGGAACGACGCCGCGCCGCAGTCCTCGGCGGCCGCGTACCCGCACCGGGAGAAGCGGACGTCGACGCCTCCGCCGCCGCCCCGCACCACCACGTGCTGGAAACGGCTCACCTCGATGACGCCCGGGCCGACCACGGCCACCGTGCCGCCGTTGCGCCGGAGCACGCCCTCCTCGTGGACGGCCGTCTCGACGCCGTCGATGACGACGGTGAACTGGTGCGCGGAGGCCAGGGCTTTCGGATCAACGATCACCATTTTTCCGCGACGCGGAATGGAAAGCAGAATTATTATCTGTGATGACGAGCTGTGGATGAGGAAGGTGTTATAAAGGATTATGTTGCTTAAGGGCGAAGGTAGCAGGAGAAGGAAGCAGTTGCATGCATGACGCGGCATTGAGATGACACTCCGTGCACATTCAATGCAGGGTTTTTGTCAAAACACAGCGACACCTACTGCCCCTCCGTATACACTAATAATGACTGGTTGTTGTGACACACGATACCACGATTCCATGTTGTAGCAACCACTCATAAGTCACGTAATGCTAATGTCATGTTGTAAAAAAAATTTACTTCATTCTAAATTATAAATCATTTTAATTTTTTCGATACATCTATTTTATTATGTATTTACACTATTTCAAATAGAGGAAGTAGGCATGGGCGGATTCACGCCCTGAGCTATGGGATTGTAGCCCAGGATGCAGCCCAAATTTTTTATAAACAGATCTTCCAAAATCTATAAAAATCTCCGACATTTAGTCTAAGATAACTTATTCTGCAAACAGCTCTTTAGAGCAACTCTAACCCCAGGCCCCTACTTGAACCTCTACCCTAAATTTTAGAGGTTTTGACAAAAAATCATTCAGTGGAGTCTCTATTTGAGCTTCCATTTTACAAGTCTCCTCAAATTTTAGTTTGAGCCCCTCAGATCTGGCAGTTCCCTCCCCACCCCGCCCCGCACGCGGTAGCGCACGGTGGAACCGCCGCTGCCCGGCCCCACGCCGCCATGTCGCCCACGCAGCCGCGACGCTGGGCCACGCTCGAGGGCTGCCGCCACCGCTGTAGGGCCGCCGCGCGCCAGCGTGCAGGAGCAGGAGGGCCGCGGCTCGACGCCCGCGGCGGCGCCCGCCCACGCGCGCTAGCCGCCCTCACCGGCCGCCTCCTGCTGCCGAGGGGAGCAGAGTCGCAGCTCGTGCACACGCCGGTCTCCACCTCACCGGCGCATCTCCACCACCCCGTCGGTCTCCATCGTCGTGCCCACCCCTCTTCTTCGTTTTCGTCGGCGTTAGTGCGAGCGAGGTACTCCACTGGGAAAGGATAGGGTGTTGGGCTATTGGATAGGGTGTTGGGCTGTTGGATAGGGTGCTAGGCTGGAGTTAGATGTAATTTTGGGTTCTTATTTTTTTAGTCTAGCCTGCAAATAGAGTTTTAGGGGGTGTTTGACACTGCTCCACGAGCTCTGCTCCACAAACTCCACCATGGAGCAGCTCCACAAAAAACTAGAGTTCGTGGAGTACCTCTTTAGGTGCTCTCACAACTCCACCATTTTTTCTCGAACTGAGTGCGTGGAGTTGAAACTGTTTGGCTAAAAGACATGGAGCGGAGCTGAAAAACGTGGAGCAGAGCAGTCCCAAACACCCCCTTAGGGGCCTAATTTGAGAACTTGGTCTGAAGTTGCTCTTACTAATTAACACTTTCTGGAAGATAATTTAGATCCTTCCCTGGGACCAGGCTAAATGACTGATTCGTAACCTCCTCAACTATTCATCATAGTCTACTTCACCCTTCGAACTATAAAATCGGATATTCTACCCCCTATTTTTTTTTCAAAACCGGTTAAATAACCCCCTCGAGCGGTTTTGGAGAATGGTTTTGTCTTTTTCTTTTGTATTTATTTCTGCAAAATCTTTAAAAATTCATATAAATCATTCAAAAATCATAAAATGGAAAACTGAATTTTATTGGACTCACGATGAGTAGATCTACACAGTGAATATATAATACAATATACTTTAGTACAAATTTTTTGCGGTAGCTTTAATTCTATGTTTTTCTGTAATTAATTAAAATAATTCATATATGCAGTTTCTATGGTCCAATTATGGTGAAATTTTTATGGTATACTTATTATTGTATGCTTGAACTATGGTAAAAGTTTCATATGTATTGGACCACATATAACTTAGTTATAGATAAAACATAGATTTAAGAAGCATAAAAGCTAAATAAATCTATAACTAAGTTATATTTGATCCAAAACTTTTACTATACTTTAACAATACAATAATTAGCTCATCAAAAAAAATCACCATAATTAGATAATAGAAACTACATATATGAATTATTCTAATTAATTATAAAAAAACATAGATTTAAGTCTATAGCAAAAATTTTGTAATAAAGCATGTCATATTATATGTCCACTTGCAGATCTACTCATGTGGAGTCCAACAAGCTTAGATTTTTCATTTTATGATTTATCTATGATTTTTCAAAAATTCAACAGAAATAAAGAAAAAAAGACAAAACCACCCTCCAAAACCACTCAAGGGGGGTTATTTGACCGATTTTAAAAAGTTTAGCGGGTAGAATATCCGGTTTTATAGTTTCGAGGGTAAAATAATCCACCCTATATAGTTTGGAGGTTATGGAGACTTTTTCCTTAAACAAAACTGACATACTATCATACGTTGGTTATAAATGGTGTGTAAAGGCACTGAATGGCCATTTAGGCAAACAATATGTTTTTCCTTTGCTTTTTTATTTTTTATATTAACATAGCCATTTTTACTACAAACATTTTTTTTAGGTTGAGGAGTTTGTTAGAATGAATTATGTAAACAATTATGCTAGATAAGTTCTCCCTAAATATTTTCAAAAGTTAAAACAACAAAAACTTGTATTATAAGTTACAGTATTATCGTAAATGTATTATATATAAAAGTTGTTTTAGAATATTATGTTGACAAATTGTTATGAAAAATTTCTCCTTGATAATTATGAACAAGATTATACAGAAAAGTTGATATCGTAAGTTGTATTATAAACTAATGTAAACAACACATTGGGAAAATATTATGATTATAAGTGACATCCTACAAAATATTATGCAAAAAGTTACTACTTTACAACTTTCTAAAAATTGAAAGTCATAGAAACACTTCCTCTCTAGAAAAAACAAAGTTGCATGCATATTTGCCTCATGGTTCTGGATTAGGCCTTGTTTAGTTCCAAAATTTTTAAGAAAATCGACACTGTAGCACTTTCGTTTGTATTTGACAAATATTGTCCAATCATGGACTAACTGGACTCAAAAGATTTGTGTCGTCAATTCTGACCAAACTGTGTAATTAGTTTTTATTTTCGTCTATATTTAATACTCCATGCATGCGTTTAAAAATTCAATGTGATGGAAAATCTGAAAATTTTGGGAACTGAACGAGGCCTTAGAATCCGATCAACTTTAGAATCCAATGTTTTCTACTAGTTTCGAAAAAAAAAATCCATCATGTTTTCTACACGAGAAAGGAAGATAGATTAGCCTCGCGCTGCCCCCGTATGGCCGTATCCAGTACGGACTCGAACTCGAACGCCACCTCGTTTTCGTTTCCTCACCTCATGCTTGCTTGCCTTGCCTATATATATTCAGAAACGGTGATGTCTAGGGCCGGCGAACCCTTGCGCGTGTGTGTGTATGGCATATCGCAAAATCGCAACTCGCCGTCGTAACACCGCTCCAGCGCGACGACAGAGTCCATGGCGGACTCCTCCGTGGAGAAAGAGAAGGAAGAGCAGGCGCGCAAGGCTCACGCGCTCGCCGAGAAGTGCTTCCTCGCCGGCAACGTCTCGGCCGCCAGGCAGTGGATGCAGTCCGCGGTCAGGCTGGCGCCGGACCTCCCCGGCACGCCGCAGATCGTCGCGGCCTACGACGTCCACGCGGCGGCGGCCCGGAGCACCCGCAACTGGTACGCCGTGCTGGACCTGAAGCCCGGCCGCTCCCTCACCCACGACGACATCAAGAAGCAGTACCGCCGGCTCTGCCTCCTCGTGCACCCGGACAAGAACCCCAGCGCCGCCGCCGACGGTGCGTTCAAGCTCATCCAGGCCGCCTGGGACGCGCTCTTAGCCAAGCACCCTCCTCTTGGCACCGCGGCGGCCCCCGCGCCGGCGGCCAACCAACCCGCCCCGCCGCCGCCGGCGGCGCAGCGCCAGCAGGCAGCACCACCGAGGCCGCCGGAGCCGAAGCCGAAGCCGAAGCCGCAACCGAGGCCGCCGCGGCGGAGACCGGCACCGCAGACGACGCCGAGACCTGCAGCGCCCAAGCCACCGACCAACTCGCAGCAAGCGAACCCGAAGCAGGACGGCAAGTGCTCCAACTGCGGAGCGACAAGCCTTAACGGCAGGAACAATTACCGGTGCATGAGCTGCCTGTGGAGTCCCATGGACGGCAGGCATGAGCTGCATGACGACGACGACGACGACGATTTCTACTATTACTAGACGCTCAAGGTCTTCTTGGACCGAGCTATAATAGGTTTCAATTTGAGATATTGCTAATACTGGACTTCAGAAATTTACTATTTTCGTTGTGGAGACTTTCAATTACTCTAATATATGTATTTGTTTGTCCAGTATTCCTGGCATTCCACTCTATTTTTTTTTATCATTTTCTTTATTCTTCTCTCCAAATTAGCCTTTTTTACGTTAAAAAAATCTGAATTTGTCTCTGCATAATTCCCAATGCAAGTTCTATCTTAACAAACACATTGCCACATTATCTCAGTACAAGGATTATTTTGATATATGACGATATCATTTGCTCACAGACATGAGAGACACCCTAAAAATCGTTATAATTGACTATCTGTGATGGTCCTAGAAATAGTCATAAATTCCCTATCATAATTTTTCATAGCGAAAAGAAACCGTCATAGGCTCACTAGCTAGAACGTTGATGTCCGTGATTGTTATGGAATAGTTGTTCGATAGGTTTATAGGACTGAAATTTTCTACGACAACGCCACACTTCACATTATGTGTCCATGATTAGACAACAATTACCAAATACAAACGAAAGACTTTATCCAAAACAAAAAAAATTCATCAACTGAGCAAGGCCTCAGACTACTTGTAGTGATGAAATAAATCCGTCATGGACATGTTCTACGTCAACGCACTGCCATATCATCAGTGACGAAATAAATCCGTCATGGACATATTCTACGTCAGCACACTGCCATATCATCATAGTGAGATGGGAACTGGCATGGCTAACCATGACACGTCAGTATTTTTTCGAAATTTAGGTTAGGTTGAGCTCATTTGGCTCATTAATCATTTTGTTGTTTAATGTGCGCAGCCCATTATTTATTTGTATTTTTCTCGAAATTTAGATTGGGCTAATCCAACCTCCACAATGCATGAGTTTCACCTTGACGTTTTCTAGGCTGGGCAAAACATTTAATTACTGTAAAATGATTGGATCACATGCAAGATGGTGAAACGATTTAGCCCTCAGTGGGGATTTCATCCCGTTTCACCGCGTGGGAAACAACGCCCGTGAGGTTTCATCATGGTGAAACTACTTCCTTCTCTCTCCTCTTTGTTTCATGCAAAAAGTATAATTTTACTGACATGGCGCTCCAATAAATATGCATGACATCCTGGTGAAACATGAGACTGGCATCTCATAACATGCAGCTCACTCAACAACAAGACCATAATTTGGCACAATAATCTAACCAACCCAAATGACGCCTATGCATTTAAGGGAGAGGTACATTAATTGATATCAGTGATTAATAATAATTTACAACACAAAACAAAATTTGACAAGAGAGTAGAATAAATAGTATCGCTCAAAGATCGTATTTACTATGGAGGATCCGTGCTTCACTGCTTGTACTGTAAATTACAAAGATTTGCATAGCTAATATGTCAGGTGATATGTGAGGCTGGTGTAAGATGGCAGTGACTTTTAGGAACATAATGAAATGATAGAACATGATTTTAGAAACTCTTAGGAAAAAGAACCATTCCATTTGGAGATAGTATGAGAAAGAAAGACATCTATTTCTTTCTCAACATACAAGTTCTATCTCAACATATAAATGACCACATTATCTCCTAATAATAGCTATATGGTACCACTAACTTTCAACATACAAATCACCACATTGACTCCTAATAGCTATATCATACCACTAACTTTCAATATAAGCTATCCACATCATCTCCACTAATTACAATTGTTACTTTCAATATATAAAAAATATAGAAGACATCTATTTGTTGCTCGGCAGTTACTCTGGTACTCCTAAATATTGCACACATCTTAAAGCAGTCAATTCAACAAATTATTATTATTTATTATTTTTCCACGGGTCTCGCATGGGCCCAGCCCGTCTGAGCCCAATCCTGATCTAGAGGGGAAGTCACATGTGTGTAGGTCTCCATCCGCTTGTTGTTCATGCCAATGTTTGCCCCGCGGATGCATGACACATCTCGAAGCCGGCGGAACTCCGCTCTCTCCTATGATCCCTACAAAAGCCTAGGGAGTTCCCTCCTCCGGCTCTTTGTGGCAGCCACTCCCGAGCATCAGCTGTCGACAGACCAAGACAGGGCCAACGCCTCCTCTCCCTCCTCTCTCTGATCCCATTTTGTTATGGTGGCAGCCGGCTAGGTTCAGTGGCACCATCCGATTTGGCTGCCCTTAGCACCGAGTGTCTCCCTCCACTGACCACCTACGCCTCCTCGAGTAGCGTTGCCACACGACAGACAATGATGACATTGAAATAATAGGATAAGCCCTCATCCACTACTGGATCTGGCTTCTTTGCCGAGAGCCAGAAGCCCTCGGCAAAGGCCTAAAAACCCTCGGCAAAGAGCTCTCGGCAAAGAACCTCTCGGCAAAGAATTCTTTGCCGAGAGCCACGTGGCAGGCTCTCGGCAAAGACTTTGCCGAGGACCAGAAACGCCCTCGGCAAAGCCCACGGCACCATCGCGGAACGTCAATGTTGACGTCGTCTTTGCCGAGAGCCGTGCTTACAGGCTCTCGACAAAGACTTTTTATTTTTTTAAAAAAAAGTCTTTGCCGAGAGCCTGCCAGGCTGGCTCTCGGCAAAGACTTTTTGTTTTTTTTTAAAAAAAAATTCTTTGCCGAAAGCCTGCCAGAGTGGCTCTCGGCAAAGGGGGCTTTACCGAGAGCCATCCAGGCAGGCTCTCGGCAAAGACTTTTTATTTTTTTAAAAAAAAAATCTTTGCCGAGAGCACATATATGACACGAAGGCCACACATCCACATTTCACATATATGGCACGAAGGCCACACATCCACAATTCGGACAAGAAGACCGTCAATGACAAATATCCAGGTGTTCTATTCTTGAATTCTTTGATTTAGGTGTACAAAGCAACAGCAACAGAAAAGGGAGGGGAGAGAGAATATAGTGCCAAGTCAAAAGGACATGCATATGTTAACATACTCTTTCAGCAAGCTTCACTTTTGTTCCACCATACTCCGGAAGCATAATAGTGTCGCCTTCACTTAGAGATACAGAGATCAGCTTACCATCCCTATCATGATCACCAGGGCCAACAGCAATGACTTTAGCAGCGTTCAGTTGTATTAAAAAATAAAGTGATATGTTAGGCCTAAAAGAGACATGAAAACTAAAAACCAATGATAAAAAAACACACACTCCAAAAACAAATAAGGCTAAAAAGGAAACACCTTGATTCAATATATTTGAACTCACTCAACCTACACACTCAACGTATACATAAACACACTACAGTGGGAAGGATGGGGGTTAAGTTGTGTCACATAACATCAAAACATAAGACATCTCTAAGTTTTTATAGCATTGAGAATATACAGAAGGCTCACCAAACTGAATTCATATTTCTTATATATATGTCCTGGAAATTAATGAGCTGATGTACTATCAGTTTACAGTGTTAACAAAGACAATTTATAAGCTTTTTATACATCTCTGCTACCAGCTTTTATACTGCAGGAGCATTCAACCATGCAGGAGCATTAACAAAGACAGTTTAACCAAGCTGTACTATCAGATTATAAGCTTTTATACTGCAGGAGCATTAACAAAGACAGTTTTCAGAACATTCAACCATGCATTACTAACCACGAAAAGGAAAAAAAATACATCTCTGCTACCAGCAGTACTAGAATCCTAAGAAGACCAATGCCGTCTTAAATTAGGGCATAGGCATTAATGCGATGCAGGGGGAGGTTTCCAAAACCTGCAAAAAAAAGTCGGCTCGATGGCCAACAACGTATATTTTGAAGATGCATTTCATGTGTTGACCCACAAGTATCAATTAGACATATACATGCAAATCCTAAAACTCAACCTAGGATAGTAGCATATTCTGAGAATAGTCAAATCATAAATTAATTGGCACACACTATCGATGTACAAATGGAAAAGTTTATCTTTTCCCAACGAATTAATTATTGTGAGAGCATTATTAGTGGACAAAAAGACTATCCATCTGATCCCAACGAATTAATTATTTTCCATCTGGAAAAGACTATCCATCTGGAAAAGTTTATCTTTTCCCAACGAATTAATTATTGCGAAGCGGCGGTGGCGCACGGGGGCGGAGAAGGGCGGGCCGGGGCGGGGGTGGGGGCGGTGTGGGCCGGCGGTGCGCGGGGGATTTGGTCAGCGGCGGTGGAGCACGGCGCGCGGGCGGCGGCGGCAGCGAGCGGGCGGCGGCGTGCAGGGTGGGCGCGTGTGTGCGTTAGGGTTAGGCGCGGGGTTGGGCCGGGTGGGGATAAGAACTTTTTTTTTTTGAAAAATATCCTTTGCCGAGAGCCAGGTTCTCGGCAAAGAATTATACTCATTTTTTTTTCAAACACCTTTGCCGAGAGCCTAACGCGCAGGCTCTCGGCAAAGAACTGTTGACTTTTTTTATTCTTTTTGAATTTAGAGTTGAGTTTTTTTTTGTGTCCTTGTGATCCAATTTCTAAACACATTTTAAAATTTGGCATTAATTTGACTTTTTTTGCTATATTTAACTAATTAATCTTGTTTCTTTAAATTTTTTCACATAATTCAAATTTCAACTGTAGGTACATGAAATATTAGAACTCAATGATTCGAAAAATAATAGTCAAGATATTTGGTGTACGTTGAGGCCGTATCCACAACCACACATTAAATCTCAACCCTCTTGCTGACATAACATGTCGAGGAATGTGATGGAAAAGTGATTTATAATTATATAAATTCCAAATAAAGTCCAAAAATCACGAAACTTCGCGACGTGTCGTGTTATAGCATGTGGAGGCTGTGGTAAAAAATTCATAAGGTTTCGAGCAAGCTGCGATATCAGATGTCTAAAACACAAGCATCTCCGCATGTGATCAAATGTTATCACATGTGGAGATGTCTAGGATTTAGACATTCGGTGTCGTAACTTTCTTTAAACCTTATGAATTTTTTATCACACCCTACACATGCGATAACTCGACATGTCGCCAAGTTTCATAATTTTTGGACTTTATTTGGAATTTATATAATTAAAAATCACTTCTACGACACATGGATGATCATGTTTTGTATACAAAAGATTCAAACTTTTGGGTGAGTTTATGGATACAACCTCAAAATGCACTCTCAAACATGAATATCATTTTTTGAATGGCTATATTTTATTATTTCATGCTCCTATAGTTCAAATTTACTTTTTCGAGAAAAATACAAAGAAAATAATTTAATTGATAAAATATAGCAAAATGTTAGAAAAAGCTCTCAAATTTGAACATATGCTTGTATACAATATGCAAGGGTTAAAGAAAAAAAATTGGGTCCAAAACACAAAACAAACCATTCCTCTTTGCCGAGGGTCAGTGCTGGCTCTCGGCAAAGGGGCTCTTTGCCGAGAGCCAGCATTGCAGCGCTCGGCAAAGGTTCCTCTTTGCCGAGAGCCTAACGGCGCAGCTATCGGCAAAGGTGACGACAACGGAAGTCGTCCCCTGTGCGGTTTCTTTGCCGAGAGTCTGTCTTTGCCGAGAGTCAAGCTCTCGGCAAAGCTTGCCTTTGCCGAACGCCTGGCTTTGCCGAGAGCTGAGCCATCGGCAAAGACTCTTTGCCGAGGGTCCCTTTTGGCTATTGGCGAAGGCTGTCTTTGCCGAGGGCCGGCTCTCGGCAAAGCTGGGCCCTCGACAAAGCTCCCGTTTCCTGTAGTGATCACCCTATCCACCATCATGTAAAAGGAAACACAACGTCCCGGTTCTATACCTTGGGAGGAATTTTCTTCCTCGATAGATCCATGGTCATGGTAGCTAGGAATCCTTCTCATGATGCCTTGCCTCTCCTTCTCGAACTCCCTCGGGTAGTAGAACCTTACAATCATGTGATCCTTTATTGACTCGATAGACAAATCCTCTAGTGACTTGATGGACTAAGGGGGCAGTCATGTTTGCATCAACCCGCAGTTTAAGCTGATCACTACTGCGAACTCCCTTAACATGGACCCATATCGGTGCTCCCCAGTAATCCATCGAAAAGCTTATTCCTGGAAGTCAAACTCCAAACTAGCATAAAACTGATAAATGGTGGTCTTGTTCCAATGATATCAGAATGCAACCACCTCCCAAGTTCAATGGCCTAGAATATCTTGGTGATCTCTACCACATGCTCGAAGCTCTTGATCCAAGGCCCATCAATCAACTTGGCCTCGTGGATATGCCGTGTGTCGAAGTTGCCCCATAAGGCTCTTGCTAGTGAGGGTGTGGAAGTCCCTCTGAGTGTCCATCTTGGGAAAAAGGTTCTACAAATGGTGCAGGCCTCTGAGTGCTCGAAGCTATTCGAACATGGAACACCCTGAAACTCCACCCCTCTCATGTCTACCTATATGTTCCAATCAATATATCTCCAAGTCTTCGTGGTCATCCTCCATAACCAAGGCCCTCCCCCTTAGCACCACCATGCTGGCCTGGTCTAGCTAGCTTCTCCATCTCAGTCCCCTTCGTGTTATCGTCCTCCTTTGCCTCGCACTTACCCAAGTTGGACATTGGGACCTTTATTTTCTAAACTGCAGTTGACCAACCAAGTCAAAAAAACTCTCATCATCAAGATTGGAAAAGCAAAATTGAAAGAGCAAAAACGGAATAGCTGACACACCCTGAGGGCGCGTTTGGTTTTGGAGACGCTTCGCCCAGCTAGCATGAGCAGCGAGGCGCTCGCCTAGGCCAACAAGCCATTTCGGCTCTCACAAAAGCTAGCAAAAGTTTGTTGGTACAGACTCCCATGCAAGCTAGCAAATCAACCAAATGCCCAACCTCAAGCTCTTGTCTTCTCTCTTGGCGGGCATTGTTGGCTCCTTCACCTGTAAAGTTATTTTTACCTTTGAGGTCATATGCTCCTACTCACTTTACCACTGGATTTTTATTGATAAGTGTACAAACACACATCTCAATACGAATTTGCATTGAGATATACTTCTTAATAGGAATCCAGTAGTAGAGAGACTGCATATGCGACAAAAAAAGAAAAAAAATTCGCCTCCTCGTTCACCAAGATGTAATGTTGCTCAAGTATTGGAACTGCTTAGGCCTTGTTCAGTTCCTAAAATTTTTTGTCTTCGTCTACCGTAGCATTTTCGTTTTTATTTGACAAATATTGTCCAATCGTGGACTAACTAAGATCAAAAGATTCATCTATATTTAATACTCTATGAATATGTCGCAAGATTTGATGTGACGAAGAATCTTAAAATTTTTTTGCATAGTTTTTGACTAAACAAGGCCTTAGAATGCGCAAACTTCAGTTCTTCACCCCCATTGAGAAAAAGTCCTTTGCTGGGCCCACCACCGCACCGAGTACCGACTCGGACTCGAACGCTACCTCGTTTCCCCCTTTGCGCTTTGCCTATATATACAGGAACGGTAATGTCTTAGGGCCGGCAACACGGCGTATGGCACATCGCAAATTCGCAAATCGTAACACCGATCCAGCGCGTCCGAAGCCATGGCGGAGTCGAAGGAGAAAGAGAAGGAAGAGCAGGCGCGCAAGGCTCACGCGCTCGCCGAGAAGAGCTTCCTCGCCGGCAACGTCATCGCCGCCAGGCAGTGGATGCAGTCCGCGGTCAGGCTGGCGCCGGACCTCCCCGGCACGCCGCAGATCGTAGCGGCCTACGACGTCCACGCGGCGGCGGCCCGGAGCAGCCCCACCGACTGGTACGCCGTGCTGGGCCTGAATCCAAATCCCGGAGGCGGCGGCGGCGGCGGCGTCACCCACGACGACATCAAGAAGCAGCACCGGCGGCTCTGCCTCCTCGTGCACCCCGACAAGAACCCCTGCGCCGCGGCCGACGGTGCGTTCATGCTCGTCCAGGCCGCCTCGCACGCGCTCTTGGCCAAGCACCCTCCTCCTGGCACCGCGGCGCCCGCGCCAGCCGACCGACCCGCGCCGCCGCCGCCGCCGCAGCGCCAGGCCGCGCCACCGAATCCGAGGGCGCCAGAGCCGGAACCGAGGCCGCGGCGGCCTCAGGTCGTGCAGATGGCTCGGAGACCCGCACCGCCGCCGACGCCGAGAGCCGCGGCGCCGACGCCACCGACCTACTCGCAGCAAGCCAAGCAAGCGAAGCCGGCGCAGATGGGCAGGCGGAGGAGGGGTTCGACGCCTCCGAGGCCCCAGTTCGCTTCGCCGATCGCGGACAAGTGCCCGGTGTGCGGCGCGCGGGCCACCAACGGCGGCAGGAGCAATTTCCGGTGCATCAACTGCCAGTGGAGTCCGTTGGACGGCAGGCATGACGACGACTACGGTGACGACTTCTTCGACTACTAGGCGCTCAAGGTCTTCTTCTTGGATCGAACAAGAACGGGTTTCAATTTGGTGCTGGGAGGGAGCACGATTAGGGTTGTTCATTAGTTCACTTGTTGTTTGTTGAGTAATTCTTCTTTTTTTTCCCTACGGTCTGTAACATGTGAAGCGTTACAACTTATTTTAAGCTTGGAATCTTCAGATTTGCAAGAAAAGAGAAATTTCCTCTGCATATCTTCTACTTGCTCCATTTATGAAACAGTCTTTGATTGCATTTGTTCTTCTGTGGGGAAAATACACATTGGGCTGAGGGCACTAAAACTTGTATGCTTGTAAACATTGCTTGATGAAAACTTTTTGTAATGAAATCAGACTAGCAGGGTTCCTTGTTCTCTTGGGAACGTAGCACGCGCGAAGGAAATTTGTTTGATTTGAATCATATTTTCATATGACCCTTTTTTTGAACAAAGAATTAGAGACATACATAGATCTTATGATGAAATCCATACTGAATATATAGTTTGTTCCATAGGATCGAATTTTATGGAAAAAAATATAACATTAGGTCTTCCAGTGTTTTCTTGTGTTTTGCATTTATTATGATCACGCCACAGCAAAGTTTCTTATTTAAAAATTCATACAGGATTGCTAGTGCTAGCTAATTTCCAATGTTTTTCCTGTGGAAGAAGTTCACATATGGTCCACCAGCTATGTGTTTGCGTGGCAGTCAAGTCTTGAGGATGTGGCTCAGGAAACCGTGTACTACATGTATCCAAGTCTCAGACTTGCAAGAAATGACCCCACAGGTTTGATTCCGTGGCGAAATCGCTTGCAAATTGGCACAGATGTTTCATATCTCCACGCCTAGCTAGTTCATGGGGAACAAAATACGAACAATAACAACAGGAGATGTTCGATTTATTGGTTAAAAAAAAGAGGTTTCATCACCACTTGCTACATTCCTTCAAAATTAACACTTGCTACAAATTCAAAAGATGTTAACGTGATGCTTAACTCATAACACCTACCGAGAGCTGTTCGAGCGAAACGCTCGAATCTGGTTACTGCAGAGGAGGCATGAGGGTGAGCTAAACATTTGAAGTAGCATATTTGCTTGTACATACGGCTCAAACACCAACTTTGACAGAGGTTGGAATTTTACAGCCAGAAAAACGTCATAATTTAACAAGACACACACACACACACACACACACACACACACACACACACACACACACACACACACACACACAAAAAGACGCCTTTGGCTCAGGAAGCCTGTGAAGGTCCAGCCAGCCAGTCCATGACCTTGTGCTCCATCATGCACTTGCAGGGTTCTTGAGGGTTAATGTTGTGCTCTCCACAGTTGGAGCAGTCCACGAACTCCCCAAGCTCGAATTTCGAGTTCCAGAGGAAGAACTTGAGCCGCGAAGCTTTCTCAAGAACCAAGCTTGAGATGGCTGATGTCTCATAACCTGAGATGTCCAGGTGCTCGAGCTCCTCTAGGCAATCAAGGAACTTTATTATTGCGGCAGAAGACATGTCAGCGCTTGGTATCTCCAGCTTCTTCAGACGAGGAAGAGAGTTACAGATGACTGAGGCCATCTCTTCATCCACATACAGTGCAGACACCTTCAGCTCCACAAAGTCTGGGCAGCACTGGTGCACATGCAGGAGGACATCATAGTTAATCAGAGTCTCATCCACTGCCATGCCTTTAAGCGAATGAAGTCCACCTATCGCCTTACAGAACTGATCGTAAGTCATACAGGTGCTAGGAAGGCTGAAATACTGCAGGTTTGGACACCTAGGAAAAGCAAGCAGAGAGAAATGGGATTAGCTTTAATGCAGACATTAAATAACCATAGCCACATAGGAACGTTTTAAAGGCCAACTGTTAGCTGATTCTTGTAAAAAACTATTAACCAATTAGGGAGACAAATCCATGTAGAAGTGAAATGAAAAGCATATTTTACCACCTGCTGATGATGACTGTTACGAAAATTCATAACAATCAGAATGAGGCAAAAAGCCAAGAATAAAACGGCATCCAAACAACACAATTGATTTGAAGAAAAAAAAAAGGTATGAAATCAGTATGGTTAGTTTGTGTCTGCTGCAAATTTTGTCTGAAAATATCATTCACACCTGCCAGCCTGCATGTGCTCTAACAAAATTTGTAAACGAGTTTGTAAACTTGCGTTGGGAACAAAATTACCAAAAATAGTGACACCAAAAGCATATCTATAACAAATACAAGCAGTTCAGCATGTCCATTGCATTGATCAAATAACCCAATGAAATATCTTAATTCTATTGAAACACAATAGAAGTCTTGTAATATAACATGACTGAAGGAAATCTTTTTTTTTACAAGACATGACTGAAGGAAATCTTAACCAAAGTTTATTGTGGTGTCCTAGAACTGCAGAGGCACAGTGTAATATCTTAGTTGATCCAAACAAAAGATAGATTAGATCTGTACATGATGGAAAGTAACATTCCAGCGGCATACTGAATTTGAACGTCCTTTTGCCACCTACGAATCAAAGGAAACCCATTTGGACATGTCTGCATGATGCAGGAGTAGACTAGAGCACATAAGCACTCTATTTTATACTTTCAATTCAACCTTGCTACTCTGTTCCCTTTAACGTACAAGGTGTTTTTGATCTATATTCTGCAATACAACAGTCAGATTGAAACACTTCTCATATGAATAGATCATACATGTTTCAGTGAGAAGTTACAGGTTGAGGTACTTGTGTGTCATATACTCGTGTCCATTAGAATTAGCAACTAATCTATTTCAAATTTGATAGATGGGATTCATACCCATGAATCAAAATTTACAATGCGCATAGCATACATGACATGTAAGGCACAAAGAGCCAATGAATCTGATCTTCAAATTTCTATTGGTTGAATCCCTGTGTCACTGGTAATTATTTAGACCGCTGCTAAATTTCTGAATGTAGCTTTTTAGTTCCTGAGTTGTAAATGGTGTCAATTTCCATGACTTAAGTACTATATGATCCAACTATCTCCAGTGCTACCTCTTATTAGTATATAAGAGGATATTCATTCTTCGACGCAAAGCCAATAAAAAGGTATTAAATACATGTTAGATTACAGATAATACGATAGTAACAAAATGGTGAAAGGAAACACAATATATATAATAAAAAAACCAAATAATAAAATAAACTACAAAAAAACAACATGATAGAAACTAAGAATGCCTTTTCTCTGACTTGCACAACTGAATCACCATTACATGCTGTATGTTCTAATAACAAAAGAGCCATGCAGCCATCTGCAATCAAATTCATGAACACTGATGCCCTTTTCATGCTGTTAATTTTTACTCTCCAATGTAATACACTTAGCTACAATTAGATATGCAGTACAGCAAGACTGTAGCAAACTGCTACTACAATGTTTAAAATGACTTGGAGTGACAAAGAAGCAAGCTGTGAATATGCTGAAACGCACTGGTTTCAACTGGTTAGTGGCAAACAAGGGAAGGTTTTGAGAAGAAGTAGGGTGACAAGGCTAGCCATGTGAAAAACAAGCAAAAGGCAGGAGTAGGAAAGCAGATGCAAATTGCAGAGTTGTCTAAAGAGGTATGCAACTCGATGTTCATGTATATATTAAGGTGGTCTAAGAGATGGAGAGAATTGGAAAAGCAAGAAATGGAGCGAAAGAATGCATGAGAAGAAGAAAAATCAAGAACAATGACGAAGTGCAGGGTAATAACAGGGGTTTTTTTGATCCTAGCCATTGCAATTCTTCAACTTTGGAGATATGCCATTATAATTCAACTATTCTGAAATTTGCCATTATAATTCTTGATCTATCTAGTCTTTGCCATTTTCTACGTCTTCCGGACAATTAGACCCATTGTCAGACCGTATACATATACACATCTTTCGTATGGACCAAAATACCCTCGCTTCTTTTCTCTCACATCAGTCACTGACATGTGGGCCGCACACGTCAGCTTCTCCTTCAACCTCCAACCATCTTCGTAGGGCCACGACGGCGGCGGCTCGTCTGTGTGTGGCCATGGCGTCGGTGCGGGATGCTGGGCACGCGAGCAGCTACAGCGTGCGGCCAGAGCATCAGTGTGGGAGGCCAGGCTAGCGAGCTCGTGCAGCGGCCGGTCGGGTTAGCGAGCAGGAGCTCTGCTCCGGCGGCCATGGCGACAGCATCAGTGAGAACTCAAAATTCATCGCTTACCCTTGATGGTTTGCGATGAGATCACGTCCAGGGGCTAGCTAACAACCGGGCGCAGCCATTTGTGCGAGGAATTAGAAAAGGCTGGTCTAGTTGGGATGAATTTGGTCGCGAGCTGGAAGTCAGCAACGATGGTGGCGACGGCCTTTTATTGTTGCATGGCGTGCAGCAGGCAATGGCTCTGCCGGGGCTTGGGCAAGCTTCTAGGGAATGGCTCGGGCGTCCACTTGCGTGTGGCATTGAAGGCGTTAGGCCTCGGGACAAGGCAAAGCAGAAAAGTGCTCGGCGTTGATGGCTGAGAGGTCGAACAGCTTGCTGACGTAGTCGTTCAAGCGACCGCAGGCCATGGCTGCTAGCGTCGGGGAGAGGTCTGATGGAGCTCGCGTTCACGAGGTCGGGCGCGCGCGCGCCTCCTGCGGTGTCTGCCTGCCCCTCCCATCTCGTTGGACGCTGTCCTGAAGGATAGCTGAAGATTGAAGGAGAAGCTGACGTGTGAGGCCCACACGTCAGTGAGTCCCACACGTCAGTGAGTGATAAGAGAGAAGAAGCAGGGGTGTTTTGGTCCATCCAAAAAATATGTATATGTATATGACCTGACAATGGACCCAAGTGTCTAGAATACGTAGAAAATGGCAAAGATAAAGTAGAACAAGAATTATAATGGCAAATTTCAGAATAGGTGAATTGTAATGGCATATCTCCAAAGTTGAAAAATTGTAATGGCTAGGATCAAAAAAACCCTAACAACAGAGGGGCTGGGCTTTAAGGAGGAATAGGCACAATACTGGGATGCAATTGAAGGTTGTAGACCAAATATATACTTGTATACAGTGATGGATGTGTGACAAAAAAGGACTATGAGAAGAGGGCAGACAGCAGTAGCATACTAGTGCAACACACATATACTATGTTATAATTGCGCATGGCTTACAAGGCACTACCATATTAATATATACTAAGTAGAGATAGGTAACTTTGCTACAACTGGATTTCTAGTCTAAAGAAAACTCATTTGCATACATAAAGCTGACCTTGAAAACTACAGAAAAAGGGGGCCACAAAAGTAGCTTCAACATTGCACCACAAATTGCCACACATGCACAGCCTACCAAATTCTCATACAATATCTTCAGTTTAGACATATCTTTTTTATTCTAATTTTGTGATTGCTTTTGACTGGCCATTCAGAATGCAAGTTCATTAACTAGTGTGGCTGTTCCTAAGCTATCAGTGCTAGAAGCTTCACCATGAGTTACCCAAAAAAAAGGCCATAAATCTTTTCGCAGAAAATTTCAGATCTTTATTTTCTACCCACTGGGACCAAACGACCAAGCAACATTATTCCTTGAAACATTACATCTCTTCAATGTCAGTATCATATCATCAGGTAAATGCATAATGTCAATAAGAAACAGCTGTTCCAACTAAATATAATAAACATAGAAATCGGTACAGGTACACTCACCATCTTTTTCAGATTGTTATCACTACAGAGAAAGTGAAACTACAATTCACATATATTTTCTCTGCGATAACGCATTACAAAAGAACATTGCAAAAACTTAAGAAAATCAGCAAAGAACCCATATGCAAGCTTACAGGAATCTGGCACCTATCTATAGAAATGAAAAGAAACACATACACATACACATACACGTACACGTACAATGAAAGGTATGTTTAAAATAAGCAAATTCGGGAGGATCTGATGCGAATATACAACGCCTCCTAGTTCTAGTACCATAACCTAACTTTTAGCATCAATAAGGTGCTAATTAAAAGGTCAACGGGCATTTCCTCACGGGAAACAGCCAGACAGGATCAAAGCGATAGGGAGAAGAAATTTCACCTCTCAGCGAGGAACAAGAGATGGTCCTCATCAGCAAACTCGGGGAGCAGCACGGCCTCGATCCGCCCTTCGGCCAACTTGGCGGCGACCTCCAGGATGCCGAAGAGCGCGGCGTGTACGGGTACGCGAGAGCTGGAGTGTCCCGGTCTCGCGGCGCGCCGGCCCGAGGTGAGGGCGACCCAATCGCGGAGGTCGACGCGGCGCCACGCGAGCGGGTCCCGCGCCGCGGCCCGCCACGAAGAGCAGGCGCGGGAGGCGCCGCCGGAGAGCAGGTCCGGCACGCCCACGCGGGCCACGATCGCCACCAGGAGGTCGTGCTGCAGCTCCGCCCACGGACGGCTCGGCGGCATCGCCATGGACGGATGGGGAGCAAGAGCCGAGATGAGGAGGCTCCGTGCCGTGCTTCTAAAATGAGGACGTAAATGTTATTAGAAAATGTTTTTCTTTAGCAAAGTTAGAAAATGGGTGTGCTTGTGGGCTTAAAAGCCCAAATAAACGAAGTGGGCCGCGAGTCCAGCGTGCAATTTTGAACATGCACCGGCACGATCACGAGAACTGTGACCTCGCCGTAGCCCAGATCGTCGCTGCATGATATTTTGGTGGAAGTCCACTGGGCATATATCACTCGGCCCACTTCACATTGTCAATACAAAAAACGAATAAAATGGGTGCGGTGAGGATGCATGAATGAAGAGACAAACACCAAAAGCAAATTCCTTGTCTTGTTCCTCTATCTATTCTTGGGCAATTTTGGTCCATAGCAACAACCTTAAAATCTGAAACATGCCAAGAAATAAATGGTATCCCCTTGCAACGATGCAGAAAACCGCAACCAATTAGTTCTCCTAAAGGTAGAGAAGGCATGGAATTATCTTTTGAGAAAATTACCTGTATGACCTTCATGAAACTATGGCTTCTTTACATGGCTCTTTTTTTTTCTGAATTTTCGTTCTGTCCTTATAGGTATGTTCAGAAAAAAGAGCCTAAGGAAGCCATAGTTTTTTAGAGGTCATACATGTAATTTTCTCTTATCTTTTCTCACACATAGTGTCAATGCAACAACACTTAATTGTGCAACAAAGAATAGCCGCACCAATGAAGATATCTCTTTTATCCTTATTTCTTATGCCAATAAGCCAACCTCCTAGCATATGAGATAGCGATCTCGGTGGTGTTAATTCATTAGTGAAAGCCCAAGTTTGGTTTTGGTAATTAATGACACCAAGTTGCTAATGCCTTGTGTTTAAGTGATTTGAGTTAGGCATAGCAATACATGTGATGAAGGTGCATGGTGGCATGGAAAGGTGGCCACATGATTACAAAGAGATGAAGCATGATGTGGAGATCATGGTGATAGACAAGGAGCAAAGTTATCAAGGCAAAGTTATAAACATAGGGTTTTACTTTTGCCGGTCTAAGATGAGTAGAGAAGTGATTGACCGGGTTTAGGATAGATAGCCGACTATCAAGAGGGGAAATCACGGTCATCTCTCGAATCAAGTGCTACTAGGTCCATATCTTGAGCATATGCATTAGGATCTAGTAAAGTGCTAACTTAACTCCTTTGGTGAAAATGTTTGTGAAAAGCTAACACACATGCACTTTGGTGGTGGACACTTGTTGGTGTTAGCACTTTTGCAAAGGAGGTGGTTTTCCTAAGGTTGAGAGGGGTGTGGGTTCCTCTCTCCCTCCCGCCGAGCTTGCGAGGCGGGATTCAGCGCTTTTGAGAAAAATAATTGTATATTTTCTATTGCGCCGGTGGGAAATTTGGAGAAGTCGCGGGAGTGTTTCTCAGTGAGAAAACACTCACCGGACGCTGAGTGCGGAGGCACCGAACGCTAGCCTCAGAGTCCGGTGTGCTTGACCCTGCTAGGGTTGAGCACCGGACGCACTCTGAGAGCGTCCGGTGGTTAGCGTCCGGTGTGCGGGGGTTTTGCGACCCTCTCTGCGCATGGATCCGGTGAGCACCAAACGCTACCGGTGCTTAGCGTCCGGTGACCCTGCGGTTTGCGGAACTCTCTGCGCATGAGTCCAGTGTGCACCGGACGCGTCCGATGTGGACCTGCAGAGCGTCCGGTGATCCGCAGGTGACCGTTAGGATCTGACACGCGAGTTTCAGGACGGACACGTGGCCAACTCTAGTGCACCGGACGCAGGGAGTTGAGCGTCCGGTGCTCACTTAGTAGCGTCCGGTGCCCCCGTTTTTAGCCCAGTGAAAACAGTCAACGACTAGTTTCTTTGAGGGGCTTATAAATAGAAGGTGGCCGGCTTTGGGAGGCTAACTCTTGCACATTTGAATACTTGAGACATACTTTGAGCTAGAGAACACTCATCTCCTTGCTTGATTGCTCATCCTAGTGAGATTGAGTGAGATTCAAGTGCATTGCTTTGAGAGTTGCATTTAGTGGCACTTGATACTTGAGTTTGCTGCGGATTTCTTGTTACTCTTGGGTGTTTCCCGACGCCCTAGATGGCTTGGAGCAGCGGTGGTGTTGAGCTCGTGATTGGAGATTGTTTCGAGCCTCACCAAGTGATTTGTGAGGGGTTCTTGAGCCTTCCCCGCGGGAGATCGCAATTGGCTACTCTAGTGGATTGCTCGTGGCTTGGAGGATCCCCATCTTGTGAGTGGATGTGCGGCACCCGCTGAGGGTTTGGCTTTGGATTGCCAATTAGCTCGTGATCCATCAAGTGGGTGTATCGCCACAACGAGGAGTAGCTTGCCGGAAAGCAAGTGAACCTCGGTAAAAAATCTTGTGTCATCTCTTGCCGAGGATTCTCCTGTGATTGTGAGTGATTGGTTGGATATATCTCTACTCTACAACGTTGGTATAACAATCACTCTACACTCCATTACTTACTTGTATACCTTGCTAGTTGTTTAGCTTGTTTAGTTTAGTCTTCTTGTTTAGGAGTGTAGCTAGCCTTCTCTTGTTGTTGTGCTTTAGTGTTTAGCCTCGTACTAGTTTGTATAGGTGGCTTGCATATCTTAGTTGAGCTAGTGCTAGAATTGCTTCGCCATTTGTTTTACTAACTCACTTGCTTAGTGTAGTTTGTAGAAATTTTAAATAGGCTATTCACCCCCCCCCTCTAGCCATTTGGACCTTACAATTAGCCATCTAAAAAATCTCCAAATAGATCTTGAATGATGACAATAAAATAAAAGATGCTTTATTATTTTTATTATGATAGCACAAATAACACTTTTGGCTGCCTAACCAATTTCTCTAGTTAGATTATTTGTTCTAGTATAACTCCCTATGAAGAAACCAAAGGAAGACTTTAATTTTATAGGGAGTTTCAACTTTCAAATAGACTTATGTGAGAAAGGAATGCCCTGGTTCATCAAATATTGATACATGCAACATACCAAAAAATTGGCCATGAATGTGTGAGTCCCATGTGCATATGTTGCTCTTGTTTATGAAAAGAATGTTGCATATATTTGCTACTAGGATTTGCCAAGCAATCATTTCTTAAAATAGCTGATTATGACACGAGGATATTTTCCTATATTATATAGGTTAAAGAACTGCTTCTTAACTCCGTAAAGGATCTATAAACTACCAAAGTATCTTTCTATAATCTAGGCTGGGAGCCATATCCTTTTTACTCTGAAAGTCCCACAACCAAAAATTGTTGAACTTTAATAGACCTTTCCACAAAATGCAAATCATTTGGTTTAGACTACTTATGATAATGTCTTTGAACACAAATACTTATTTCTAAGCAAGGTTTGTTATGTCCCTTGTTCATTAGATAACTTAAATAGCCACTATATTTGTTTAGCAGACATTTATTTTTAATTAGGGGATCTATATAGGCACCTAAACATCTTTAATCTTTAGTATAACAAAGGATGCCTCACTTGGCAATGTGGTTTTTTTGCTATCATTATTGGCAAATGAATCTGAACTAATGATAGCCATGCTTTTTCTAGAACACCTTTTGTGATAAAAAAGAAGTGATGAATATGTAACTAGTCCAACAACAATCTCTACAAGGCTCTCAACTCGAGCTTTTGATGTGTTGTACCTCACGAAAGAGACATTGTTGAAGTTTGGATCTATAAATTTTGTGTTTGAGATCCACATGCTCCACATATCGTAAACTATTGTTGCAACCTTCTTAAAGCGGCACTAGGCTCTTACATCCCGAAATGCCTCAATAATACAAGCCTTGGAAACTGTAGGAGAACTGTCCTCACGATACTGCCCCACTGTGTATACCTAATCTCAATGGCGGAGCTAAGGGGGGCTGGCAGGGGCCATGCCGCCCCCCAACATTTCACAACAAGAAGAATTACTAGTATAAATTTATTTATATTAACATGAAGATTATATAAAATTCTTGTCATATGTAATTTTATACAATTAGAACTTCACTTTGAAATGACAGACAAGAAATCATTTTTTGAGGCAATTATGCCTATATCGTTGTCCATCCAAAGTTGCAACAACTTTTTCTTATACTAGACGTTGCACGTGTAACAAACTACCAATGCACCTTGTCTAAAATCCCAAATTGCGGCCAATAGAATCTCTAGTTTTATTCAAGTTGTGTGGACCTTCTCGCCATGCACACATCCATATTGTCTCTCTCCTGCAGAGCACTGATCAACATGGAGGGCACATGCCCCTTTGGTTAAAACACCCCCTCCTATTCTCTACAATTGCACCATTTATTTGTTTTGTTTCATGTACCAAAGAGTTATGGAACATACTTTTGCTACATGTGCACCCATTGATAATCGAAGTTTTAAAAATTTTCAGCAATATTTTTGAACAACTTGATGCATCTGATGAAATATTAAATTGGAAGTTGGCATTAGATGAAGGAATATTAAAAGTATAGGGAATTACTGTTTTCAACTCGGTTTATTTACTTCAGAAGATATATATATATGACTTTTGAGGGTCATAGAATTTTGGCGGGGTCCCATCGTAGTCACAAGAAATATGACAATTTCCTTACTCTTGGCCAAATCAATTATTTCTTGGAAGGCTTCCAAATACAATGACCGACATGGTATAACATGTAAGGAAAACATAAATAACATGTTGAAAAGGATGCTACAGAGATACATAACTCACTGTACATGAAGGTAAATTGTGTGATAAAGATGAAGTCAGGCCAAGAGCTACCTCCTTTGTGTTTTATTTTTAAAAATACTAGAAGCATACCTTGCACATTGCCTTTGCGGGATATATATATATATATATATATATATATATATATATATATATATATATGAATTTTACTTGCATGTTATTTTATTGTATCAGATCTAGTAAAAAAATTTGTATATATATATGTTATATATATATATATGTTATATGTTATATGTATATATATGTCATTAGTATACATTATTTTGTGTGTGTATATATATATATATGAATTTTACTTGCATGTTATTTTATTGTATCAGATCTAGTAAAAAAATTTGTAAGATAATAGAAAAAACCCAATAGAATATTTTATCATACTATAGAAGAATATATGATGAAACAAATAGCGTAGTAGATGACTTTTACGTTAATAGATTAAAGACTAAATATATTTCATATAATAGAGATGATGTGGATATTTTTTGTAATCAATATAGGATGACATGGATAGCTTGAATAAAAGATTGCAAGTTAGTGGGACACTTTGTGGGGAATAATTTTGACATGGACCTTGCATAAAAAAATACAATGTCTAGTAAGGTTTAGCTTTATAAGGGTTATAGATATATAGATTTGCTAAGCATTGAATTCAAAAGCCTAGACAAGACCCACAAAAAATATGTTGGGCCTTTCAAGTGCTTAGTTTTATCTTGAAGCATTCCTCGATTCTACTCTTGTCAATGCTTTGGAGTTATCCTGATGATTGATGAACTAACAAAATGAGTATGAGCCAATTTCACAACCACATATATATACCTCGGTATCTATTTATCCTTTCATTCAAACATCTGTTGTGGAAAAGAAAATTATATTTGACCTTTTGAAATTAAACTTTGATGATTGCTTCATTGGGTTTCTTATTATGTAGTTCAAGGACTGTTTTGTGTAGTATTAGTACCCCTTCATGATATTCTAACCTGGCATGAATGTCGTCTGAGATGGTTGTACTACATTTACTAGTCACTCCACAGTCTATTATCGAAAACCTTGGTAAAAGAATGAAGCTAACGTTAAGTAGACAACCTTGGATATGATTTCAGTTGCTTCTTCAATTTTCCGAAGAAAGAGTAGTTGCTCCAAAATTAAGGTTGAATAAAGTGATCTTCAAAAACAATCCTTCGAGAGCACCACATGCAAAATATCCTCCATTTTTTATTTCCCAGAAAATTTCGAAGAAGTTGGAAATCCATCAGGACCAAGTGACTAGCTTATTATTCCATCCAACTTCATCTCTAATAACTTGTTTCTCAGTGAAAGAAGAGGTGAGAAAACTGTTTCATCCTACATCATTTGCCTATGTGAGACCTGAGATGATATGTCATGAATCTGGTCCTCCACACAGGAGACTATATCCTGCTGTGGAACAAATTAATAGCTCCTTATAATAGTCTATGATGTATATGCTTTTAACTAATTAACCATCATTAGGGTCACCCACACTATTACTTTATCTTGTTGTCTAGCTAGTTTGCAAAAACATTTACTGAAAAGGGTACACTAACATGCATGTTTCGCCGAAAGGTAGAGGTGCATGGCATGCTGGAGAGGTGTCCTCCACTTCTCTTTTTCGCAGACCGATCTGCACATTGTGACATTCATGATGCGACATGCATATGTGTCCCAAAAGCAGCATATATACTCCACTCTCAACCACTAGCTAGCTGAGACCATTGTTCGTTCCAGTGGCATGCGTGCATGGATTATATCGGAGTTATTTAAAGGTAGTGCTAGTGCCCCATATATAACAGCAACTATAGTTGAAGATAACTAGTAATTAATTAAGGTCAATTCATCGGGACGAAATCAAGGTCAATTCATCGAGACCAAATCAAGGTGGCCATGCATTGTGATATGGACTATGGGGCAGTCCATGTGTAGCTTATGTACGTATGCATTGTGATTGCCATCTTTCATCACTTAGCTTGTAGTGCAGGATAAGCATTTTTTTTTCAGAACTCAAGACTAGTATAAACTGGAAAACAAGCAAGGGATAGCTCCAAAGTCCAGTTATACTCCATGTTTTACGTAGTTGTAGCTTCCTGCTTAATTCATAAATAAATCCTGTTACAATCAATACTAGATCGTATCACACTCATAAAAGGGGTCGCTGTCATATCGAGATGGAGTTTGAGTTAAGTTTGAACATTTTTACGTGTGGTACTACACTACTACTAGGCAATTGATCACCTTCTCTGTCATAGTACATTTGTTGTATTGAAAACTAGCTTTTCATGTTCCACATGTGACTGCTGTCCGTCTGGTGGCGCATATATCAAAAGGATCCATATATCAAAAGGATCAATATATCAAATGTATTGTGGAAAGGCGAAAGCATTCCGATCAATCCCGGCCTTGTTTACTTCCTAAAAAATTTTACAATTTTTTTCAAAATTTTGCATCACATTAATTTTTATGGCACATGCATAGAACATTAAATATAGATAAAAAATAACTATTTGAACAATTTGCTTATAATTTACAAGATGAATCTTTCGAACATATTTAGTTTATGATAAGATAATATTTGTCAAATACAAACAAAAATACTACAATATCTATATATTTTGCAAAAATTTGTGCGGGTACTCCTCGTCCTCTCGGTACACAAGCAGCACACACACTACTGACAGGTACACAGGAACCAAGAAAATATGTTCCAAGCCCCGCCATTAGCTATATATGGATATGCTATCGACTAAAGAAGGTAGCAGCGCCACACGTTGGGTACAGTACAGACGATGCACACCGTTTGTTCCTTTATACGTACCAATACCTCTTGATTTGACAACACACCACACCAAGCGTACGTATGTATGCACATGCACATACACACACATTCCGGGAACATGGCAAAGACAGTATGATGAGGCAATTTGTACAGTATATACAAGCATCCCGCGCGCAGTGTGCATCATATTGTCTTTCCATGTCCAAGAATATGTTCATTTGTCCAATATATATATATATATATATATATATATATATATATATATATATATATAAGTGTTATTCTACACCCTAGGTGTAGAATACTATTCTACACCAAAGTGTTATACTGAGCAAAATTCAGTATCACTCAGTATTCGTGTTTCAGTATTGTTCAGTATTTCGTGGTCCTGAGTGTTGAACAAGTTAATACTGAACACTCTCCAGTACTGCTCAGTATTTTTTCTACTCGGTTTTGACTTGCGGTGTAGAATAATATTCTACACCTAGGGTGTAGAATAGCGCTACCGTATGTGTGTATATATATATATATATATATATATATATCGTAAGTCTGGGTCTTGTTTAGTTCACTCCGAAAATCAAAACTTTTTAAGATTTTCCGTCACATCAAATCTTAGGTCATATACATAAAGCATTAGATATAGACGAAAACAAAAACTAATTACACAGTTTGTCTGTAAATCACGAGATGAATCTTTTGAGCCTAGTTAGTCTATGATTGGATAATATTTGTCAAATAAAAATAAAAATACTACAGTACCAAATTCTGAAATCTTTTTAGAACTAAACAAGGCCCAGATTTGATTTGTAAAAAATACGTGTAATATTTGTATCTTTAAATAAATTTATTAAAAAACTAGATTTAAAATTCTTTATAGTGATATTAATTATGTAATATAAATATTAATATTTTTTAATATATATATTTAATTAAAGTTATTTTTTAGAAAACAAAAACTATACGTATTTTGGGACGGAGGGAGTAGTTACTGGCTGTTCCATATATAGATGAGCTGCCATATGCTCCCTGCAAAGTGCAAACCTTCGCTCCGGCAGCTGCTACCTAGCTGCTTCGAACGAAGGCCTGCATTCTACTTCTATACGATGGGCACAACAACAACTACTCCGGTCGCCGGAGCTGTCGTCCTCAGCCTCAAATACCTCGACACCGTTAAGCGAAGCATGCTGCCGCTCGTCCTCGCCACCCTCACCACCGTCCTGCTCCTCGGCCCCGTATCCGACCGTGGAGCCGCCTTCGCCAGCCCGCCGCCGGACCCCGTGCAGTGCTCGTCCGGCGGCGGCACGTCCGACTGCACCGTGTCCAGCGCGTACGGCGTGTTCCCGGACCGCTCGACGTGCCGCGCCGCGGGCGCGGCGTTCCCGACCTCGGAGGACGAGCTGGTGCGCGCCGTGGCGCGCGGCGCCGCGTCGGGGACCAAGATGAAGGCCGCCACCCGCTACTCCCACAGCATCCCGCCGCTGGCGTGCCCCGGGGCCGGAGATGGCCAGGGGCTCGTCATCAGCACCAGGCGCCTCGACCGCGTCGTGTCCGTCGACGCCGCGTCCGGGCACGTCACGGTGGAGAGCGGCGTCACGCTGCGGCAGCTCGTCGCGGAGGCGGCCAAGGCCGGGCTCGCCCTGCCCTACGCGCCGTACTGGTGGGGGCTCACCGTCGGCGGCATGCTCGGCACGGGCGCGCACGGCAGCTCGCTCTGGGGTAATGGAAGCGCCGTGCACGAGTACGTCGTCGGGATGCGCATCGTCACGCCCGCGCCCGCCGCCGAAGGGTACGCCAAGGTGCGCGTGCTCACCGCCGGCGATCCGGAGCTCGACGCCGCCAAGGTCTCTCTCGGCGTCCTCGGCGTCATCTCTCAGGTAAAACCTATGTCTCGTCCGTCCTCTACATCATCAGCTTTATATATATATATATATATATATATATATACTCTAGTTGGATTTTTCACATTTCATTGCTTCGTTACTTGGCAAGCGTTTGTGCACTGCAATTTTTCTTTTCAGAAAAAAAAAATCCAAGTCTTATATATACAGCAGTTTTTGTAACTTTTTACCTTTTTCTTCTTGTTCATCTATAGATGATTTTTTTGTTAAGCCGGCATAAGCTATTTTTTTATCCACTCAATCAACCCGTGATCTCTACAGTGCTAGAAGTGACTTCGTTTATTGTTTTTTTCCTTGGCCATTAGATAGGTGCCCTACATGACATTTTTGCTGTCATGGGGTAGAAGCAATAAATAATAATACATCTTCACGGAGATACATCTTGATATATTAAAAAAAACCAATTTTTAGAATAGAACTATACACTTTCTAAGGCCCATTATCATAGAGATAAATTAATCATACAACAACTAATTGGATGAAAATATCACCATGCTAGTATACATTTTAAGGGTTGTGTATCATTATTCCCTCCTCATTTGACATAGTATACTGAAAGAGCATGAGATGAAAACAATGGGAGTGCCTAACCAAAGTACTCTCTTAAAAAACGTTTTGGTTTTTTTATATTCATAACTTGCAATGAATCAAGATATATATTATGTTCAGATACGTAGAAAAAGCTATGGATTTAGAAATATTAAAATGTTTTATAATTTAGGACAGATAATGTACCAAACTCTTGCCATTAGATGAATTGGCATAGTCCCCGTGCTCTGGTTCATTAAAAACAAACTGTACATGACTTGGAATTAGTAAGGAGGAAAAATAGGTAAAACTGTTTTCTAAGCAAATCTGTTTCGTAAAAGCAAGATCCATAATGTTTGAGGCTTTGAGCATATGCCTACTTGCACACTCAAAAGCGGTGCGTACTACAACATTTATTGGTGGACTGCAACATTTCGATGATTCTTGGAGTAGAAAACATGCATGCATGACACATCAAGTACTATTTTTTTTATTTGAAGATAACATCAAGTACAAATCAAGACCAGGTGTTTTGGCTTTTTTATTTGGAAAGCACATTCCCTAGGAGGGATCACTTTACAGTTTAGAACATGATATTCTTCTTTTCTTCACATGCCGGCATGGTGCAGGTGCGGCCCTACTTTGTTTTTACTTATATAGAGGAGTACTTTTCTATAATTATTACGGTTTTGGAATTTATCGTTGGATCCATGCTACTCCTATACATATATTTATTTGTTATTATGGGCCGGCCAAATATACTTGACGGGCCTTTGATTCATGGCGCTTTAGCTTACTATATGCACATGCGTTTAGGTTCCAGTGGCGAAGCTAGAGCAAATTGGAGGGGGGTGCGCGTAGCTTGTGGGTGCATAGGCATCTTTTGTACGGGGTGCATATATGGTGAAATTTTAAACATAATCACTGTTTTTATAAATTTTGTGGGGTGCATTTGCACCCCCTAATTATTATGTAGCTTCGCCACTGTTAGGTTCGTCGTTTGAGGTAAACTAGCTACTTCTATATCCAAGCGCTGAGCTTACATTTATCTTGTTTGCTTCGCTGAAAAGTTATAGCTAGCTCAAAGTAATATTTGCTAAAAGAAAAATATTATTGAATGACTAACAAATTCGGTAGATAAGCTCAAGCGAATAGACTTACTAGTATTATACATATGAATGTAGGGATATGTTATGACTAAAGCGAGGATAGATGATTCTTATATTTCGTTCTTCCAATGCAATTCAAATATTCGATTGAGACACGGCATTTTTTTCACCAGTGTATTAGCAAAAAAAAAAATGACACGTGCCTGGTAAGTTTTTACATGTGCCAGCAAATGAATAATTAGAGTGTATTGGGGGGTGGGGGCTCCTCCGGTGGGGCCCAAGCTATTTTGGATGGTTTGAGCTCATTTTTTCAATAAAAATAGTTCTAAAGGATTCTTTCTACTAAACCGTCTGATAGAGCTTCTTCAGAGGAGCCATACAGAGTCTAAGCTATAGAGGAGCCCTACCAAAAGTGACCTTAGTTCCTACATATTTTCTTATCTCTCATTATTATCTCTTCACCCACGCCTCTATTTTAGTGGGTTACAATAGATTATTTTTAGAATAATAGAGATACCAAACACCTACTTCTACTAAACCGTTTGTTAGGGCTTCTCCGAAGATGCCAGAGCCAGAACCAAAGAAGCTCTACCAAACAATTCCTTAGTTTATTACCTATAGATATATAGGAGTTCTTTTATCCTATCTTTAGTAATAACAAAATCGGCTACTTTTTAAGAAAACTAGATAAATGTCACAAATGATAATTAGAGTATAGAAAAAGTGGGTCCATATGTTATGACGAAACATACAACTTATTGTGCATCACCTAAACAGTTTCTGTTTTAGAGATTTATTCAATAATCGTGACATTTGTTCTAGTATGTGTATTGAAATTGGACTCTTTATTGTCGTTGGATGCGCCATGGAATCGTACTCAGCATCTACACTAGATGCATGATGTTCTAACTTGTAGGAGAGATCGATGAGTCGTGGGCCGCTCATACTTTAATTTTTAATATTAGTTGCATAAATTATAATGGTAATCATCTTTTATGTTGTTTCTAAAAAATTAAATGATTCATCTTGTTTTTCAAGTGTTATCTCTTAAGGCTTAACATGATAGCCCAAAAATAAATCCTCAAATTTGTAATAATCATAATGGGATGCAGTCTTGAAGTATAATATAACTACCCATATTTTCTATCACTTTAAACTTCGAGGTTGATTTACTTGGTGCATATAGGTTAGAGCATCTCCAACCATTTGACAAAATTCGTTTTCCAAATCTTGTGGTTCGCCAACTCCCAACATAATATAGGAAGGAAAAAAGATCTGATCTCTAACCTAACAGTTTCGCAAATTTTATTTTAAAAAACCTAAAAACCCGCTAACGAAACGAAGAGCTCCGCTAAGCACGAGGAGAAAGTCAGATACCAAGCACAGAACCCGCGCACATATTTGCGCGCTAGACATGCAAATATGCCAAGTTAGAAAAGATGAGAAATTGAGATGTCAAACTATTTAAGAGAATTTTTTCTTGTTTTGTTAAAAAAATTATGGATGGGAAGTTATTTGCTAAATAGTTTTTTAGATAATTTTTGCTAAATTATTGGAGATACTCTTGATAATATAGTATCAAGGGTTTAAGGTCTCGAGTTCAAATTCTAACCGGCATAATTTTAGTAAAAATAATAATAATTTTTTCTGGCTCCTGCTGCACGTATGAGGCACGAGAGATCCTTCACGTGTGAAACGTTGGAGTATAAGTGAACTGTCCATATTTCGTACAGTACCATACAACTGAATGCACAGCAACCATGTGAAGCTAATATTTGACCAATTTGACGAATATTTGACCCTTTACAGTTGGGATAACTAAGTTTGATTTGAAGCTAATAATATTATGCATCCAAAACAATGCAAGGTGACGCTGGCGCTGCAACCTCTGTTCAAGCGTTCGGTGACGTTCACGGAGCGGGACGACGACGACCTGGCGGAGCAGGTGGCCAAATTCGGGTACCAGCACGAGTTCGCCGACATCTCGTGGTTCCCGGGCCACCGGCGGGCGGTGTACCGCATCGACGACCGCCTGCCGCTCACCGCGCCCGGCGACGGCGCCATGGACTTCATCGGCTTCCGCGCCACCCCGGCGCTGGTGATCCAGGCCACCCGTCTCGCCGAGGACCTCTTCGAGCGCGCCGGCAACGGCAGCGGCAAGTGCCTGACGTCCCGGGTGACCCACGCGGCGCTGTCGGCGGCCGGGTACGGGCTGCAGCGGCGGAGCGGCGGGCTGTTCACGTTCACGGGGTACCCCGTGGTCGGGGCGCAGCACCGGATGCAGGCCTCCGGCGGGTGCGTGACGGGGCCCGAGGACGCGCTGCTGACGGCGTGCCCCTGGGACCCGCGCGTGCGCGGCGGCACTTTCTTCCACCAGACCACCTTCAGCCTGCCGCTGCGCCGCGCCGCCGCGTTCGTCGCCGAGGTGAAGCGGCTCCGGGACATGGCGGACCCCAGGGCGCTGTGCGGCGTGGAGCTCTACGACGGCATCCTCATGCGGTACGTGAAGGCGTCCACGGCGCACCTCGGCAAGCCGCCGCCGCCGTCGTCGTCGTCGGGGGACATGGTGGACTTCGACATCACCTACTACCGGAGCCGAGATCCGGCGAGGGCGCGCCTGTTCGAGGACGTGCTGGAGGAGATCGAGCAGATGGGCGTCTTCAAGTACGGCGGCCTGCCGCACTGGGGCAAGAACCGCAACCTCGCCTTCGTCGGAGCAGCGCGCAAGTACCCGGGCCTGCCGCAGTTCCTGCGCGTCAAGGACGCCTACGACCCCGACGGGCTCTTCTCCAGCGACTGGAGCGACATGATGCTCGGCATCGGCGGGAGGTCGCCGACGACGGACGCGCCCGGGTGCGCGCTGGAGGGGATGTGCGTGTGCTCGCGGGACGAGCACTGCGCGCCGGAGCAGGGCTATGTCTGCCGCCCCGGCAAGGTGTACAAGGACGCCAGAGTCTGCACCAGGGTGGCGTCGTAGAATACTAGAATTGATTGATTGGACACGTTTGGATTTTATTTTTTTTACCTAGAAATACCGATATATTTATTAGTTTATGTGGGCATATTCGAAAGCTGGAGGAATTCTCGCAGGAATTTGGTTGCTTTCTCAAAGATTCCCAGCGGAATTGAATTTGCTGCTATGGAGTTCAGCTACAGGGTTCGACTTGTCCTCGCTATATAAATCCAAATGCAAGCAAACCATCACTTAATTCACAATGAAGCATGCCAATTCTATTTTTTTAAGAATATAATAATACTCACAAAGATGTTTACCTACATGTACATCACACCGCTCAAAATCACGATGGTGTTTGAAGTGAGATCTACAAATGTGCCAGCAGTGATACCCTGAATAGAAGATATTAAAGCTGAAGCTTAATTATCAGTATTTGTTTCAAATGAACTTAGGTGGATCTCCAAATGCTCACTATCCTCTCTCAGGAAGTTTTGGGTGCAATGGGGTCAAAAGGTAGTCTCAACTGAGCTAGGGGTAGCACTTATATAGAGGATAAAGAGGTTGCTAGCCATTGGAAAAAGCTGGTAGACACAATGACCACTAGATAAGAGTAAAGTCCACCATCGGTTCCTAAACTTGTACTGTCGTGTTATCCCGATCCCTAAACTCATAAATCGACTATTTAGGTCCTCGAACTTGTTCGTCCGTGTCATCTCGGTCCCTAAACTTGTTTATCTGTGTCATCTCAGTTTCTAAACTTAGAAATTGCCCATTTAAGTTCTCAAATTTGTTCACTTGCGTCATCCTAGTCCCTAAACTTGATCTCGAGTATCATCTGAGTCAAAACAAAGCGATCTAAAAACTCTATATCAAAAAATAATTCATAGATTTTTCATATGAACCCGAATGAAGATAAGCTTTATATCAACTCGAAATTCATGATGGTGCACTTATAAGGAGACATATATAATTTGGTAGCAATATATGGTGAAATTTTATCTAGTTAGTGGTAATTTTTCTCTTACCCTGGTGCCGGTGCACTAGGCAAGATGAACGTGGCTTCGCCGCTGGGTGGGGGGTGGGGGGGGGGTGAACCAGGAAATGCAAACTCTGTTGACTGCAAATTCCAGCAAGAAAATAAGAAAAACAACAGATGCAAAAATTTGTAGTTCCACAGAAGATAATTTGTGCACCCTAACTTGATCGACTCAATATCCACGGTCCTTCAGCACAGTTGACATAAATAAGTTCAGGCCACAATGCCTCAATGCTCTGCTTGTCCTCTTCCTTAAGCCTTGTTTAGTTCTGAAAATTTTTTAGTTTTAGATACTGCAGCACTTTCATTTTTATTTGACAATTATTGTCCAATCATAGACTAACTAGACTCAAAAGATTCGATCTCGTGATTTACAGGTAAACTTGCAATTAGTTTTTGTTTTTGTGTATAGTTAATGTTTCATGCATGTGTCGTACAATTTGATGTGACGAGAAATCTTGAAACGTTTTTGGTTTTTAGGATGAACTAAACAAGGCCTTATCTTATCATCAGGTATCCCTCAGTTAACAGGAGCAATTAATACTGTCATTTGGAAGTTACTTAATTTCAACCATGAAGAAATATATATAGACAGTACGGTACAGGCAACCAAGTCACAAGCTTAATTCAGATGCATCACTATGTCTGGATGGATGGGGAGCATGCCAGAGCTACAAAGGACAGAGAACAGACACATTGTACTGGGTAAGAAGCCATCAACATAGGTTCCACAAATTTGAAATTTAGTGTTCAAATGAATCGAACAATAAAGAACACGTGGAGGTATACCATAACACTAGCTGCATTGGCAGAGTGTTACCTAAGCCCCCCAAGTCACATAAAGGTATTATTTCTTTCAGTTGTCAAACGAATCGAGCAGCAGCACGACATGAGGACCACAACAGAATTGTAATGCATAAATATTTACTTATAGATCATGTCGTATTCAATTAACTAAGGGCAAACATAGTTAGGACCACATCAGCTTTGCACAAAGAAACATCTTGAAAGCTTACAGAACGTTCAGGAAAGGGCAACTCCAAGAGCAAAAGGAAACCCCAAAGGAACAAAATAGGGTATCACTGTAGCGTAAACCTCCACAGGTTTGCACATTAGCTGTCTGTCATTATCATCCACCTTGCATCACTTATGACGCTTACATTTGGCACTTTAGCAGCTAAATCAGAAGCTGCTTCCCCACCCTCTTTCTCAGCTCAGCAGCAAGAGCTGGGAATTTCTGCAACAAAATGGCGAAACCATCTGTGAACACTACCTTGTAGAAATTTTCCTGCACAGCAAAAAAGTTCATGCACTCTCTCTTCAACTTTGTACAGTTGTATGTCTCAGCACAGGCTAAAACAGAAGCAACTGTCGTCACAGAGGTATTGTCCCATAACTTCAGTTCACATAAAACCTTCAGACGGTCCACCGCAAATCTGTCAGCCGCGGCAAGCAAATGCTGCAACATCTCAACAGGAGTATCTCCAAGCTCATCATCTGGAGGCAAGGCATCTGTGTACATGAACCGAAGCATAACTTTGAATGCTGCAGGGTGAATGTCCTGCAGCATGATGGATGGCATTGTGGCACCACATCAACCATTAGGCCAAAGAGCTCCGCTCTGAAGACTGGTGATCGAGCTGCAAGCACAGCACGGTGAGCATGGAACGTCTCACCGCCCACGGCAAATGACACGTCTGTTCCCAAAGTGCAATCCAGCAGGTGACCCAAGTGGTTTGGTTGGATGGCGGCAGCACAGCACAGGCAAGGTACTGTCATGCATAACTATGACCCCGCACACAATTGTGACAGTGTCCTTCATCACAGACAACTAGGGCCTGCACACAACTCAAGATCACTTCGCTTCACAAACTGATCCCACTCTGTCCCTGCTAGCTGGAAAGTGCCCAAGCACCTATCAATTGGAGAATATAGCTTGCCATCTCTGCCCAACCATGAAAGCATCAAATATGGCTTTAGGTCTAGTTTAGGCCTTGTTTTGTTCCCAAAAAATTTTACAAAATTTTTCAGATTCTCCGTCACATCGAATCTTTAGACACATGCATAAAGTACTAAATATAGATAAAAATAAAAACTAATTGCACAGTTTGGTCGGAATTGACGAGACAAATCTTTTGAGCCTAATTAGTCCATGATTGGACAATATTTGTCCAATACAAACGAAAGAGCTACAGTATCCATTTTGCAAAATATTTTGGAACTAAACAAGGCCTTAGTTGGCGAAAATTTTTTGTTTTGGCTACTGTAACACTTTCGTTTACATTTGATAAATATTATTCAATTATAGACTAACTAGATTCAAAAGAATCGTCTCGCAAATTACAGACAAATTGTATAATTAGTTATTTCTTTTATTTATATTTAATGCTCCATGTATGCGTACAAAGAATCGATGTGAGGAGAGATACATGCTCGTTGTCTCCGTCTATGTCACCCCCGCCGAGGTTGCAATTAGACCTTGTTTAGTTCATCCTAAAAATAAAAAAAATAAATTTTTCGTCGTATTGAATTTTGCGGCACATGCATGAATAAAAACTAATTGCATAGTTTATCTATAAATCACGAGATGAATCTGTTGAGTCTAGTTAGTCCATAATTAGACAATAATTGTCAAATAAAAACAAAAATACTACAATACCGAAAAAAAATCCGAACTAAACAAAGCCTTAATCTTCCACAAGCAACCCCCAGCAGAGAAGTTATCGGAGCTGACCAGGGCCGTGTTTAGTTGCGGATGCGAAATATTTCGCGGCACTGTAGCACTTTTGTTTGTTTAGGGTAATTATTGTTCAATCATAGACTAACTAGGCTCAAAAGATTCGTCTTGTCAATTTCGACCAAACTGTGTAATTAGTTTTTAATTTTGTGTATATTTAATACTCCATGCATACGTTTAAAGATTCGATGTGATGGGGAATCTTGAAAAAATTTGGGTTTTTGGGTGGAAGTAAACAAGGCCCAGGTCCTCAGCGGCGAGGAGCCGGGGATATTTAACTTTTTATCATCATAACGGAGGGCATTGCTCATACATATTTGCCATAGTTAGTGAAGACTTCATAATTTTAAGACCTTAGTTCACCCCGAAAGCCAAAAAGTTTTCAAGATTCTCCGTCACATCGAATCTTATGGCACATGCATAAAACATTAAATATAGACGAAAATAAAAACTAATTAAACAGTTTAGCTGTAAATCACGAGACGAATCTTTTGATCCTAGTTAGTCCATGATTGGATAATATTTGTCACAAACAAACGAAAGTGCTACAGTACGAACTAAACAAGGCCTAAGTCATTTTTGCATACGTGGGAGGACACCTAGGCATGCCAGCATGTCTGTCGGATGCGAATTGACTTTATTACCCCCTTTCTTCTTCGTCTGTCTCTTCCTCTCGATTAAGCTCCAGCTATGGCCGGCAAAGGTTGGTAGGATAGATGAAGCTTATTTAATATTAAAAGAGATGATGAATAAGGGTTTGACACCAAATGTTTACACATGGAATAGCCTTATGGATGCTTTAGTGAAAGCTGAAGAAATCAATGAAGCACTATTTGTTTCCAGTCAATGAAGGAAATGAAATGTTCCCCATGGCGCATGCGAACAGAGCAGACGACGAGATCTTCACTGCGAGGGTTGAGCACTCCACCACCGGGGCTGCAGCGCTAAACCTGAAAGCAGCCGCCGTACGTGCACCCGTCGCCCTCGCGGGGGTGGCCGCCGGCCGGAGCCATTATGCCCGCACCGCCAGCCGTGCTGGGTCACAGGGGACGCTGGGCCTCTGCCGCGCTCGGATGTCAGAGACCGGAACGGCCGGGGTCGCCGCGCCCCCACCCCGCCTGCGGCCCCTACCTGCACCAGGTTTGCTGGGAACGACGCGCCCGCGACGCCCGTGCCGGAAGGAGGAGGGAGGTGTGGGTGCGGCCAGGTCGAGCACGGTTCCGCTGCACGGCCTCGGGTGGCTCTCTCCTCTGCACGATGGGCAACCCTCGAGATGGTTCACGACTCCCCCACTGCCTCGCGCCCAACTTCCCCTATGTCCCGTCAGCTGCGACCATGAACCCCATTGTTGGCCATGGCCAGAGCTCAAGCAAGGAAGGGATAGAGAAAGAAGAAATAGATGAGGGGCAAAATTGTCATTTCATGTGGCTGGTCCATGCTGTCAGGTCAAGTTAGCTTGCCATGTCAGCGAAAATGGTAAGAATGTAGCAAATGTGCTCTCCCTAGTGGTAAATACGTACGACCAATTATAAGAGTGATATTTAAAGAGGTGTCATTCGTTATCATGGTAAAAAGTTAAATATTCCCTACCCTCTGATGTGATGGGCTGACGCAGGTTAGTGGCCAGACAACCCATCATGCCTGTCGGCGTCTACCCGAGGCCCAAAACAAAAGCCCACCCCTCCCTTGTAAAAAAGTCTATTTGCGTTGTTTTATAGACATTGTTTATATTGATATGATATTATATTAATAAAGAGAGATAATAAGAGTTTTATGATACTAGAAAGAGTTTTATAGAGATGAAACTTATCTGTACTGTTTTCAAAATCTGAATATATTGGTAACTGTGAGTCTGTGACATAAAATCTCCATTAAAACTAGCCTAATGCTATTCAACATGACTCGGTCTATCTAGAAATTTGTGTAATAATAAAAAAATATTTGAAAATAGATATATTCATAATGTATGACTTTGTACACAGCTGGAGGATAATGTATGAATTTTTATACACAACAGGGATAGCGCGAAAAAGTGAAGTTTGTGGGACTAACACACTTATGTTTGTTTCATTGCCTTCAAGAAAATTTATGGTTTGTAAAATTATGGTTCCTTTCAGCTTCCTGACTATTACTATGTACAGGGTGGACAGCCATGGATGATGCATATGGGACACTCATTCCGGACGGGATGGACGAATGAAGCCTTGGTTAGAGAAAGGGTTTACAGTGTTTATACCGCTTAGAATAGCTCTAGGGGCTTAAAATGAGTGGGTCTACGTGGCAGTGCTGCTCGTCCGAACCAGCCAATCGTAGTCTTGTGTGTTTGCTCCTATCGCCAATTTTAGCCACGTAGGTCCTCTACCACAGCCTTCTCTTTTTTGTTTTTTCCTTTGAGTGTGTCGCCGTTCTTGCCATTCGGGCAGCCGTTGTTATACTCATTCTAAGGGCCTTGTTTGGTTGAGCTATGATTTTTAGAAAAACAGTTGTAAGTTGTGGCTGTTGAAAAAACATCTGTGAGCTGTGAGCTATGACTTTTGAAAAAGCCATTGTGAACTATAACTTTTGAAAAAATTGTTGTACAATATATATGGGCTGTGAGCAGGTGGGTAATTATTTGGCCCAAAAACAGACGAAAACAAGAAAAAATTTATTTTCAGTTTTGCACTAGAACAAAAACTATTGTAGCTTTTAGATTCTTTGGTTGAGCTTTTGTTTTTTTAGGACAAAAGCCACAACTAAAAGCTAGCCCAACTAAATAGGGCCATCACTTAGGGCTTGTTTGGCACAGCTCAACTTCACTGATAAAGCTATTTTTTAGAAAATAGTCTAGATAAAGCTGAGCTGTTTTGGAAAAAGTGTTTGACAAAATAGCTTCATAAACTACTTTATGCATAGTTGAGAGAGATAAATGAGAGGGAGCTACAATAAGCTACTTTTTTCAGCTTCATTCTAACTTATGTCTTTGTGAGAGAAGGAAAAAATAGCTTCATCCATAAAGCTGTTTTGAAAATAAATATTTGGCAAAAAAAAAAAAACAGTTCACAACAGCTTATGAAGCTGTGTTGTGAGCTGGCCCTTAATGAAATACACGCTTTATAAAAACGAGTGGGTCTGCCGCTGGAGCCGTGATTGAATTTCTACGCAACCACGTGGTATGATCTGCTTGTTTTTATTAATTTTATATCAGCGGGCACCACAAATAATGCAAACCCACCCCACTGTCACCTGCACCATAAGCACGATTTCACCGGCGCCCAAGTGTGTAATCTAGCCGCGGTAGAAGCGAGCCGCGAGCGTGCTCACCAGCAACACCCGCAGCAGCAAGCGCGCGCGCGCGCGGCGTGTCATCCATCCATGGACCCGCAGAGCGGCTTCTGCCCGAGCACGAGGACGTTCCGCAGCCTGCGCCCACCGATCCCGCTGCCGCCGGAGGACGCGGCGGTCTCCTTCCCGTCCTTCGCCTGGTCGCGCCTCCCGTCCCCGCTCCCGGCCGCGCACCCGGCCTTCGTCGACGCGTCCACGGGCGCATCGCTCTCGTTCCCGGCGCTCCTCGCCCGCGTCCGCTCCCTCGCCGCGGCCCTGCGCGGTGGCGCGCTCGGCGTCGCCCTCGCCAAGGGCGACGTCGCGCTCGTGCTCGCGCCGCCCAGCCTCGACGTCCCCGTGCTCTACCTCGCGCTGCTCTCCCTCGGCGCCGTCGTCTCGCCGCTCAGCCCGGTGTCCGCGCCCGCCGACGTCGCACGCGCGGTCGCCCTGTGCGACCCGTCCGTCGTCTTCGCCACCTCTGCGACCGTCGGCAGCAGACTCCCCGCCGCCGCGTCAGGGAAGGTGTCCGTCATCCTGCTGGACTCGCCGCGGTTCCAGTCGTTCCTCCTCCACGGCCACGACGACGAACCTGGGGCCGGGGCCGCCGCCGCCGCAGGCGTGCCCGTGCCGACAACGCCGGTCGAGGTGGTGCGGCAGTCCGACGTGGCGGCGATCGGCTACTCGTCGGGCACGACGGGGCGAACCAAGGCCGTGGCGCAGTCGCACAGCCGCCTCATCGCGTCCGCGCTGCAGCACCGCTCGCCGCCGACGCGGCGGACGCCCGGAGGCCCCGCGGTCGTCACGCTCCTCGGCGTGCCCATGTTCCACTCGTACGGCTTCCACATGCTCCTGCGCGGGGTGCTGATGGCCGAGACCACGGTCGTGGTCACCGCCACCCGCGGCGGCGCGGCGGCCGTGCTGGACGCCGCCTCCAGGTGCGGGGCCACGCAGATGTTCGTCGCGCCGCCTGTCGTGGCGGCCATGGCGCGGGGAGGAGGCGGCGTCGGCCCGGAGGGGTTCCCGGATCTTCTTCGGATCGTCTGCGGCGGCGCGCCGCTGAGCACCGCCGCGGCGTCGGCGTTCCATGAAAGGTTTCCCGACATCGAGCTGTTTTTGGTAATCATCTCTGCCTGACAATGCCATTAATTTTGCCTATATAAAATTATAAATAAATGGTCCGTCAACATCAATCACACCACACGAGGATCTCGTGGCCAGCGAGCAAAATAATATACCCATAATACACTTCCTAGGCCTTGTTTAGTTCCCAAAAAATTTTGCAAAATTTTTCAGATTCTTATCGAATCTTTAGACGTATGCATGCAGTATTAAATATAGACGAAAATAAAAACTAATTACACAGTTTGGTCGGAATTGACGAGACGAATCTTTTGAGCCTAGTTAGTCTATGATTGGACAATATTTGTCAAATACAAACGAAATTAGTACTATTCATATTTTGCAAAATATTTTGGAACTAAACAAGGCCTATATCTTTAGGCCATGTTTAGTTCAAAAAATTTTACAAATAAATACAGTAGCATTTTTATTTGTATTTGATAAATATTGTTTAATTATAAACTAACTAGATTCAATTTTTTTTAATTACAGATAAATTATATAATTACTTATTTATTTTATCTATGCTCCATGACGGGATAAACAAGGCCTTGATGGGTTTATTTACGGGCTACAGGCACTAGGCTCAACTGAGGGTGGCGTGATATCGAACATGGTCTATCGTGAGGAATCTCATCGTATAAGATCAGCAGGTCGGCTATGTAGCGGTGTTGAAGCCAAAGTCGTTGACATTATTAGTGGTGAACTCTTATCAACCAATGAGCAAGGCGAATTATGTATCCGAGGCCCAAGTGTCATGCTAGGTACTATATCACAACTCAATTTACTTCTATACATATTACCTATATATCCAATATTTTTTATTACAAAAAGATATAAAAAGAAGATTCCACAATACAACATCCTTTTCCAAGTCCAAACAAGAGTTATACAACTAAATTAATGACAAGGCACCTCGATCATTGTAAGATTGAAAATAAACTTGCTGAAGACATTGAAAGAGTATTAAAATAATAATTGGATGTTGTATTTGTCTCATGAAAAACTTATTTAATATTTTAATATCATTCATAGAAATATAAATATAACAATTTTGTTGTTGTATTTATCTCATGAGTTGGTAGACTGCCATGAGATAAATATGGCGTTCATGTTTAGTAACTACAATAATAAATCAACATTACTTATCTATTCACGCACACACTCTTGAAATGTGTTATTTTCTAATGTAATACCACTATATATACTTTGTAGTCTCTAATAGTTGTGTGAAGCTATCAATATACTCTATGCTTTTAAGTCATAAAAAAACTCTATGTTGTTCCCCATATGTTTCTCCCTTTACATTGCCATGAGTGTGTTTACAGTATGCATTTAGGTGAAAGCAAAGTTCAAATTTTGGTGGATATTATTGTGGCCCATATCTTGTTAAGTTATGGGTCTAGATTTTGAATTTTGAACTTTGATATCAGTAGTTGCTATAATTTTTATCCACATGTTCGTTGAAGTTGTTGTATTTATTATACCTTTTATTTCAAACCTCTTCTATATTTTATTAAAAATAGGAATTTTATGTCTTAGACTGCACTCTTAATTATTATGATGGCGCATCACTTAAGATTGGCATTGAAGTAGTATTTTTAGAAAAAAAAATAGGGTGCATTATATTATCAATACAAATAAGTCATATTTATTCAAAATATATAAGTTTACCTAATTCAACATATACATGTATATTCATTGCTCATGCATGCATGCATGATGGAAATAACATATATGTTCAATTTAAGAAGTTTTTATATCATATAGCAAAAATGTGGATAAATTGTTTTCATAATAACAGATGTTGGTGATTTGGATGTAAATTTGAAGAGAGTTTTTTAGTTTAATTTTAACAATAATAGTGAATTAGGGAATTTAGATGTAAATTTGGGGTTACCTTAATTATATATCATAATAGTGGCAGAGTAATTTGGAAAATGTAGGTGTTAGATTATATCATCTTTTATAATAACAGAGTTAGATAATTTACATGCAGATTTACGGGGCTCACATTATGTTATTTGTTATAATTGTAGAGGTTGATGATTTTTAAGAAAATAGAATATATTCAATGACTATTATTATTAATGGTGACTAAATTCTACTAAATTGATAGAGATCTTTCTTCTTTTTGTGAGCATTTTTAAGAATAATCTTTGTTCCAACAAGTCTCATAAGTAATGTGAAAGTTCATTGGAAGTCTCCAAGTAGTAACAATGAGATGCTAAGGTGATCATGTTCATGCATTTCCTCAATCATACTAAATCTAACAATGTTTGTTTGATCATCCCACAACATTATTGAGTGATCAAAAGAAAAATAACACTTATCTTAAGATATAATTTTTTTGGTGAATATCTTAAGATATATTTAATGGTGCAATTTCATATCTACTTAGTGGTCCAATATAACATAGTACACATAACAAAATTACAAAGACTAATTTCAACATAGAGAAAATAGTAATGTAAGACAAAATTGTTACTGTTAGATTATTTGTCAATTGATGCACTCCGTAGCAAACAACAACAATCACCATAGTAATTAAAATAAAGGAGTAATATAAATCAATAGTTTTTTGTTACAAGTCTCAAAGCAATTAATGGTTGCCACTTTTAGTTCCATGAAAATGTATTGTTTACCAATCATAGGATATGTTGGTGGTGATGAAACAAGCAATCAAGCATTTGACTCTGATGGCTGGCTTAAAACTGGTGATCTATGCTATTTTGATGAGGATGGCTTCCTTTACGTTGTTGATAGACTAAAGGATATAATTAAGTACAAGGCATATCAGGTATTTGACTTGTTTAGCTTTTAGTGACTTATTAGTTTCACTGCTACATCCATTAGCAAATTTCATGCCTTAACATGCAATCCTTTTATTTGACACATAGGTTGCACCAACGGAGTTGGAGGATGTGCTGCATTTGATACCTGGGATATTGGATGCTGCAGTTATCTCGTATGTTTTCTTGAAAATGGATAAGAAAAAGATCTATATATTGTTTATTTCAATGAAACATTGTTTCAACAATGTTTGAATTGCATAGTATCCTAATAAGCATATAATATTTTGGCATTTTCTAAATAAACTTACAAAATTGTTAACCACTAATAATTATGACAACAACAAAAAATATCAAATTAGAAAACAATAAATATATATAAACGAAATAGCATATAAAACTATTTATATTATTCCATACTTATAAGTTGTACCCCTTTTTTCTTATCTATCAATTTATAATTGCAATAAAACATTTATTTGATAGTTTGGCATATTTCAAGGTATATGTATATCCATTTATATCAATATCTCCATGTATGCAAAATGTATTTACTACTTCCTCCAATCAAAAGATTAATCAATATAGATTTGTCGTCCTAAGTCAAACTTTTGTATCTTTGACTGACAAATATATGAAAAACATATTGGCTTAGATGAAAAGAAGTTCCCGCCCATCTCAAAAGGAAATCTTGCTTTTCAAGGAGTCAATCAATTAAAGTTTGATTAGGTTTATAGAAAATAGTATCAACATTTGTATATCCAGATATGTTTATTTTGAAACAAATATTCCATGATAAATCTAATAATACTTATTACATATGCATCATACATATTAGTGTTTTTATATATTTGGTCAAACTTATGATTGATTTACTCCTCAAATTCTTTTTTTGGGATAGGGAGTATATATTATATCAGACTATTTCATAGTGAATTTTATAATGTTGATCTTGTGTTGTCAATCCACATAAAAATTATATTAATTAGTGCGCCAAAGTTGATGACGTTTGACTATTAGGAGTTAGGACAAACCTATATCGTTGTCATTGGAGGAAGTTTACAAATTGCATGAATTTCAAATGTTTGTTGTCCAAAAATCACAATTGTTTCATCCCAACGTCTCACGTTTATGAGATAAATCCATTCATATATTTTTACTTAGATACCCAGATGAAGAAGTAGGACAAATACCAATGGCATTTGTTGTAAGGCAAAATGGGAGCAAAAATCTTACAGAAGACCAAATAATGGAATTTGTTGCCAAACAGGTACACACTACACTGGTAGCCTACCAACGTTGTACTTAATTTATTGATTACACTTTTCATTGCACTAACTATTAGCTACAATTTTTAGATATGTACATCTATGCTAATTAAATCAACTTTCATTAGGTTGCCCCTTACAAGAAGATACGTAAAGTTTGTTTTGTTGATTCAATACCACGGTTGCCATCAGGCAAGTTACTAAGGCGCGAGCTGCATAAACACATGACGCTTAACAGCCGGTTGTAACACGTCATCCACCACTGGAGTCTACGTGGAGATATATTGGAGGAAAATATCACAAGATACAATATCGCAATGGATCTTTTCATCCCAAACTATCATCATCGTATGTAGTATGTTAGGGTTCGAGAACTCCAGCAAAGATGTGGGGTGGAAATGAATGAATATGCTCTTAATTTATTTCAATCTTAACATTGACTCATGTCCCTATACATGTCTGGTATGGGGTACCCTGTAGTACAAGCCTATAAGGATCAAATGCATACACGTTGTATATATTGACCATTTTGTCCATCCTTTCGACTAGTTTTAAACATATTCTGCTACACTTTGGGTCCAGCGATGGATGGCCAAGTGGGCCATCTAGCCCGTCACGGATGGGGCCAATGCCCATGACCTGATGGTGATCGGCACGCTAGTTCATGAGGCCATGCCATGCTTGCCCACAAGTTGCACCTACGACCCAAGTATGACCCTTTAAGACTTGGGGCTTGCTGGGCATGATGACAAGATTGCCAAGCCCAAGGCTACCCAAGCTTGCCACACGTGTGTTGCCCAGCCATCATGTGCGTACAGCCACTGCAGATACGCACACCAACATCGCTAACTCACTTTAGTGGAGAAGTCATCTTTGGCACTGGTGTTGGGATGGGAAGGGCAGGGCGTCAGGATGGGAACTCAGCGTCAATGTTGGAGAAGGGATGGGATCGGAGGTGTTAGGATGGGAGCTCGGTAAAAGGGGTAGCGCGTCGGGGTAGAGCACCCATCGTGATGGGAGCATCAGAGTCATGGAGTGGAGGCGTGAGTACATGGAGAAGAGGAAGGAAGGAGGTGTGGCGGCTATGGTTGAGACTCATACCGGTTAGGAGCTAGGACTTTGATGTGCACATACATCTATGAGATGAGAAGGTGGTCAAGTTTGGCCGGCATGAGGTGCCAAGACAGTAGCCCAGGCACGACCCTAGATTGGTCGGGCTAGGCTGACATGGGCCCAATGGAAATCGTGTCATGTTGTGCGGTTGTGCCTAGGCTGGCCGATGGGCCACAAGCCTTATGGTCATCTATAGGTCTAACTCAGACATATGCTGCTGTGGGGGGTGGGGGGGGGTTGTCTTTGCACCATGTGGAAGCCTTGCTTGTTGTCCTTCGTTCCCAAACACTTCTTCTGCTACATCTTTGCTTGCTTGTTGCTCCGAACGAGAAGCCATCATGCGAAGTCTCGTCTATAGTGATGATATTCTAAAAAACTTGGAAAATAGAAATAAATCCTGACTCTATTGTCCGCACTAGGCATGCTCGCGACTCTTGCCTGCCGCCAAGAAGGAGAGCGGCCAGGGCCACCGCACCGCCCTCACTTAGTGGTCGGAGAGAGAGAGAGAGAGAGAGAGAGTAGTGGGCTAGGGTTTGTAGCCGAGTTGCATTCTTGGGCTGGCTTTCACCACTAGCTTGTGACTTGAATCGGCAGTGAAAATATCATAGAAGAAGATTGCAGTGTTACGTTGGACATCTTGATTAAGTGCAAGTTCGTTCAAGATTGATGTCTACTTGTGAGTTGTGATATAGGAGCTTTTTATGCAAAAATAATGCATGGTGGACCATCAATTCTATCTATGAACACAAGGACAGGGCTAAATTTAACAACGGAAGGAGCCTATCTAATCAGGTGATATGGAGCTTTGATACTCGGAGTAGCTGCGCACAGCCCAATTTGTTTCCCGAAATAATAATCTAACGACGCAAACTCTAACTCCAAATCTTCCTTTCCGTGCCTGCCAGATATGAAAAATGTACTGTAGTAATTCATATTCTGTCCTTCTGCCTGCGGCGCGCGCGAAGTTTTTTCAGAAAATGCAGCGACTGCCCTGCAGTCTGCATCGCGGTCGCGGTGGCATGGCATGTGGTTTGCCACATGCAGAGTGAACTGTCACTAGCACTTCGAGGCGGACGCAGCAGGTCCCAGGCAAGCCCATGCATTAACGAAGAAGGCGCCCTTGAGTGCACCCAACTCTACCCGTCCCGTCTCTAAAACCGGAGCCATGCTGCTCATCCGATCCCGAGAACGCACATCGATCTCGCCCCACGGCCACCGACCGGCCATCATCACCACCACCATCAGATCATGGCCCTGCTGCTGCCGCGTCGTTCCCTGCTGCTTCTGTTGCTGCTCGCGGTGCACGCCGCCGCGGCCTCGGCCTCCGCGGCGCTGCAGCTCCACTTCTACGCGCGGTCGTGCCCCCGCGCCGAGGCCCTCGTCCGCCGCGCCGTCCGCCGCCGCGCCGCGCACGACCGCTCCGTGCTCCCCGCGCTCATCCGCCTGCATTTCCACGACTGCTTCGTCAGGGTACGTCGTCTGTTGCTCCGCTGCACGTCCGTCCACATTTTTCGTCGTCGCCTCGATCTGACTGTCATGCCCACCACCACCACGGCACCACCAGGGATGCGACGGCTCCGTGCTCATCGACAGCACGCCGGGCCACCCGGCCGAGAAGGATGCTCCGCCGAACCTGACGCTGCGGATGCTGGACGTGATCGACGACGCCAAGGCGGCGGTGGAGAGGTCGTGCCCGGGCGTCGTGTCGTGCGCCGACATCGTCGCGCTGGCCGCCAGGGACGCGGCGGCGATGGCGGGGAAGGTGCGGTACGAGGTGCCGACGGGGAGGAGGGACGGCACCGTGTCCGCCGCCGCCGAGGTGAACCTGCCCAGCCCGTCCGCGTCGTTCGCCGAGGCTCTGTCGGCGTTCCGCGCCGTAGGCCTCGGCGTGCTCGACCTCACCACCTTGCTGGGCTCCCACACCATGGGGTTCTGCCACTGCGGGCTCATCACGAGCAGGCTCTACAGCTACAACCGCACCTGCGAGTCCGACCCGGCCATGGACCCCGGCCTGCTGGCCGTGCTCCGGCGCCGGTGCCCGCCGCACGTGGCGACGCCGCCGCAGAACCAGAACGTGTCCCGCGACGCGGTCGTGCCCATGAACTTCGTCGCGCCGCTCGGCCCGTTCGGCCTCGACAACGCGTTCTACCCGAGCGTGCTCGCCGGGAGAGCCGTGCTGCAGGTCGACCAGGAGCTCGCGTCCTCCGGCGTCGCCCGCCGGATCGTGGCCATGTTCGCGACGCGGCCGGGGAACTTCCGGAGGCAGTTCGCGAGGTCCATGGTGAAGCTGGGGAGTGTCAACGTTCTCACGGGGAGCCAAGGGGAGGTCAGGCTCAACTGTCGAAGGTTTAACAGCTGAAGTGATGGATCAGAAGTTCAGTGTCAATGCGAAAGAGCAGATAGTAAACTGTTTCTCGTTGTTTTCTATTCATATAGCCATACATATATGTAACAGCAGTTGTTGTAAGTTTGTAACAATCCTGAGCAGCAGAGTGTTCCTCTGCTTGTGTTGAACAATAACCTGCAGAGTTAAACAGTGTGCAGGATGATACAGTTTGGGAGAATAGTAATTAAGTAACGAATTCATGATTTTTATATGCGATCTACTTGTGAGACATGAGGTAATTATCGACAGACGTTTTTTTATATTTTCTTAGTTAACGTAATGAACAAGTAAAGCACGATGAAACTTCTAAAGTTTGTTTCTCCTATTTTAAGTGAAGCAACAGATGTATCTCTAGTTTCACAAATTGAACAATTATAATATTTGTTTTGCCTTGTCAATGTAACTTTTGTTTTTTTTGAAATTCTTACGATCAACTTTATTCATTCGACAAAATGGTTACATCTTTTACAAGAATTTGCAGAATAAAGATAGCGGGATCATCTATCCAAACAAGAGAGCTTTTATCTACTAAAGCTTGCCTAGCTAACTTATGAGCAACGGACAGATAGAGATAACATTAAAATCCTTCCAATACTGATCGCATTCATCGTATATAGTCACTGCTGCCATGGCTGAGAAACCTTACTCTTGCATTGTTGTGACGACTTCCGTAAAATCTAATTATTACTCCACGCGACTACAACCAATCTGCTTTGCCAATAGGTGCCTCTCAAAGCTGTAGCTTCCTCCATGGCCGCATCCACTACATGTGGAATGTAGCTATGTGAAGCAGCGATAAAACCACATGTGGAGTCCCTAATTACAGCACCCCTGTTTCTCGATCCTGAAATCTCATCAAAACAAGCATCGACATTATTGATCTTCAAGATACCCTCAGGGGTTTCCACCAGCCCTTGTTAATCACAGCACTTTGTTTGGTCGCCAAGTTATAGTTTGACGTGATCGCTGCGACCTTGGTGGTGGTTGAATCTCTTCTCCATGAACTACTTGTCTTTGCTGCCACCAGATATACCAGCATCTTGTCAAAATAATCTTGGACATGCCAACATTACTCCACTGCATAGCTCGCCCTCTCCTTCTCATTGCTTCTTGTAACACAACCGAGCCAGATCTATCCTCTGCCATTAGCGCCTGAATTTGCTGTGCCCAATACCAAGTGCACTCCACACGTCTCTAGCTCGAGGACAAGCAAACAACGCATGCCTTATGTCTTCAGCTTCCGATTGGCACATATGACATGTTCATGAATTCATGATATGCTTGTTTGCCAAAATTGTAGGAGCCTAACCAGTCAAGAAACTTTAGTTACTCTGCAAGTTGAATCGACATTTGCTTCAGCACTAGGTACTCACCTCCACAGGATTGAGTTAATCTGCACACAAAATTGTCGAACACGCAGTTGAGCAACAGATGCATCCTACAAGCACCAACATTACCCCAAGGTGGCAAGCAAAACCAATCACTACTGGAACTGGAAATTTCCTGTGTGTTGGAGTTGGACGTGCGCGTCCGTGTGGGGCTGAGGAGATAAGGTTTGGTTTTTTTTATTTTCTAGTATTTTCTCTCTTTTTTGTCGCTGGAAACCAACCCTGGTTTGGATTTGGATTTTGGTTTGGCGCTGAACGCTTGGGCAGGCGGGAGAATGAGGCTCATAGTCTTTTTCGATATAATATTTCTTTGTGTTGGAGAAACACCGATAGGATAAATACCCACAGGAAAATAATAAATTTCCCTATGTGTATTACGAACACCGATAGAAAATAAAGTCACCGATAGGAAAAAACAATTACCCTGTCGATGTGCAATATTATTGTCGATTCAGCACACCCGACAGGATAATATGCATTTTTCCTATCGGTGCAGAAATTACCGACAAGGAAATTTCAGTTTCCAGTAGTGAATAATTGTCGATAAGTACATAGCAACATGGAGTGTTAACATGGCATAATAGTCCAATAGAACATTTATCATTATGAAACAAATAGAGAACTAGATATTTATGGAGTTTAATGCTAAAAGGCATATTATGGTTTCCTATGTCTTTTTGTAGATGAAGGAAAGCTATTGTGACAAGAAATCAGACCAAGTATTACACCAAAACGTGAGAAACAACCAATATATTGGATGGTTAAGGGGTCATTACCCCTCCCCTAGGATAATCATAGGTTTGAACCGCCAATATGTCTCATTCATGTATCATGTTCTTGTGTAGACAATATGTGTAATGATAATGAGGTGCTTATAAGAGCAAGTACAATAACTAGCTAATAACCAAGCAAATTGTTGTTCTCTAGAAGTCTCACTCTATTTCTGATTTTTGAGTACGCATATAAACATACATCAATATGAGCCTCTTGGTCCTAATAGATAGAATCCATATACAACTCAACACAAATGTTGATGTGGAGGAGAGAAGAGTGGAGAGGTTGGCTCTCATATAAGCAACAAACTAGACATGAAAGCATATGCAAAGGTGAACACATACATTAAGTGAATATGATGAGGATTGGGATAGAGAAGGTGAGATATGGGCAAAAGTAAGAATGAGAAAGTTTCTTGTAGATAAATAGGAGATCACTATTATATAGCTTGGTTTTTATAACATTACTAATAGCCAGACACTTGGCTCTATTAGTGGGCTTGCTTTAAGGCTAGTCTCAATCTAGAGTTTCAAAGCACAAAGAGTACCATATCAACTTTACAAGTTTGATAGGCTAGTAAGAGCAACTCCAGCAGGGCCCCTACTTAAGCCCCAATAGCAAAATATAGGTGCCTACGCTAAAAATATTACTTCAGCAGGGACCCTACTCCAGACCCCATATTTGGGTGGACACCCATATTCCTCCCCCAGACTCCATTCTGGTTGGCCCAACAGAACAGCCCCCATCCTCCATCACGTGTTCTAGCCCTAGCGCCCCCTCTCTCTTCTCTTACACGTGCACGACACCATATGGTCATCAGATCAATCCTCCAATTGTGTCCATGTCCAAAGAAAGAAAAAAGAGGAAGAAGAAAAAAATAACAATGAGTGGGTCTCTTCTGTCATTCTCTATTGGAATAGGTTTGGGGGCCCAAATTTGGGTGTTGTTGTTGGAGTTAAAGTAAAAAACTAGAGCCCCAAAAAGTAGGGGGAGCACCTAAATTAAATTAAAAGTAGGGACCTTATTTTGGGGGCTACTGCTGGAGTTGCTCTTAGATCATTTAATTGTTATGTGGTGTGCTATGATCAAATATAGCATATGAAATATATATCCTTGCAATTACACATAGGTTTTTGCTTATCTCAATATCCTCGAGAGCACGTGACAATAAAACAAATCAGTCTCAATGGAGGTTTCATTGTCTTGGCAAACGTGATGGTGGATTTCATCCTAATGCCAGTCTCAATGTGGGGTTCTGCCAAAGATTTATTTGTATTTAATACTTTGACACATCATTATATTTATGACTTGATAGGTTAATCATGAAGAGAGGGAGATATAGAGAAAATGAAACTTTCTTGGCATAATTACCTCTATGAGTTATAAAATTAAATATATACAAAACCATAGAATAAAACTTTTTATTGAGTTTAGATGTTTCATCCATGTTTTATTTCATTCTATAAGACATTGTAGTCTTAAAAACGATGCCATAAAACTATCCACTAAGAATGACTTAATGAAACTAAATATCATGCCAACTAAGAAAATTTGCCAATGTGTTGTAACTTTAAATGAAAATGAAACCCCCGTGAAAATACCACTTAGACTACTCCAAAGTAATTTGTCTATGCTTTTGGAACATTAAAAAATATGGTTTGTAACCATCCTATCTCCATGTGCTAGTGGCCAACATGCCACATAAAAAGTCAGACAACCTAAGCTAGTCTGCTTTGGACATACACTAAAACTACTTAAACACATTTACAACACGTTTGATTTTCGGCACCAATGTCTGAACCTGTCACACCCATATTTTAAGAACAAAATAGGATACATAAAAGACTCATATGTACCCCAGAAACAGTCGCACACATAAGTAGACAAATCTCAAATGTACCATTGCAGTGTTTATTACATAGCGGAATATAAATTATCATGTAGTCTCATGCAAAGATGATAACATAAAGTAAACAACGCTCTCGACGGAAGCTCCACACAGGGACACTGTTGACTGGTTGACTCCAAACCTAGTACTCATAGCGATAATCCTCATTCCAGTCATCATCATTATTATATCCTGAGGTGTTGGGAAACTACAAGAGTGAGCACATATCGTACTCAACAAGTATAACCAGGGGTTCATGAGGCTCAAATAGCTGACACGGGTTTGACTGCATTTAGCTTTTAATAGTGGATAGCATGTTTAATCATTGGATAGCAAATATCAAGGTAGCATAATAAATTCTATAACCACATGATCAATGTATACAAGAATTAAGAATAACACATATAAACAACATAATAAACCATCATTTACCATCATTAATCATGTTCATCAGTGTCCATCTATTCCGTCAGTTTTCCGGGCCGCCCGTATCCGTGGGCACGGCTAGTATACCAGATTTAACACTCTGCAGAGGTTGTACATCTTTACCCATGAGTCATGATTTACCCTTTCGCCCGAGGTAGCTAATCTCTTAACCCCCTTCCTAGGGAGGTCGGCAGGGATCACTATGAAGCCTTTCAAAAGTTCGTCTAACAAGTTAGGGCCGCAAGGTTTCCTTCGCGAGCAGATTTAGATACCCCCCTTCCGAATGGCACAATGACGCGCAGCCTATACACATAGGGACAGGGGCTCGCACTATACCCGTGTCGGTTCAGCCCCTCTAGCGCCCTTTCGGGTAACCGCTAACAAGCTAGAAAAGTTCTTCATACTGAGCTAAAGCCAGAGCCATATAGCCCTCATGGTTGTACGAGTTGTCCCAGCTTTTGCCAAGGGATAAGTCCTTATGGAGGGTCAAGATCAATCCAGCAAAAGCCAGAGTTCTTTCCACTCTTCATATTCAAGTTGCTAGAAAGCTTATTTTATTGTTTATTGTATATTCAAATATTCATGTCACAAGATCATGGATTAATAACCAAGCACTAGCAAGAACTACCCAAATGCATATCCAAATAGGTAACAAGGAATTCAGGATACAATCATCTACGATTTTGCTAAGGTCATCAAGGTGAAAGCATGCATATGATATATATTGTATTAATGGTGTATAGGTAACAAGGATAGTCCCAAGTTATACTTGCCTTGATCAAAGCTCTCCGAGCCTGCTGGTCTTCAAATGCTTGATCTTGAGCACCAACGTATGGCTCACCGTCTATTCCCAATCATCAATCAACAACACGCAATCCAATGTAGACAATCATACACGAAGCAACAAGATATAATTAGAACAATACACCAAACAGGGGTAAAACAAATATAAAAGTTTATCAAAATATTCTACGCAGCGCTACGATCACACGAACGTAAAGTTCACGAAAATCAAAATTAAAACGGGGAAGTTACGCATTTTCAAAGATTTCCTATAGAGAAATAATTAATTAAATGCTACTGCAAAATTAAAAAATTTCAAAACAGAGATTTAATACTTCTAACACGTAGATCTCATAAATACGAATCTAACGGAATTTGAATGGACAAAAACGGAATTAAAATGAATATTTTATGAGCAAAACCATATCAGTGGCAGTTGTGTAATTTCTGAAAACGCCTTTCAGCACAGCCGGCCGGGAATACGTTTTCAAAGCCGAGAAGCGTAAACTCGGGAAACCACCGAGGACCGCCGGTTATATAACCAAAATCTCCAGGGTCTCTTTAGCAAAACCCGCAGCGAAGGGGTATCTTCTTTTGTCGGCTGTCGATCTTCGATCGGATGGTGGAAAACGCGCAGGGGCGCTGGCGGCGGGCCGGCCGGCTCCTGTTCCTCTCCGACGCGGTGGCCGCCATGGCCGGAGGCCGAAGCTCGCCGGAGATCTTCAAAAATGCGATTCCGAGCACTAGAACGCACGGGAAAAACACCACGGGACGGAGAAGCTCACCGCGAAGTCGCTGGGGTACTTCTCTAGGGCCGAGGAGCAAGGGAAGGAGTTCGCGACGCGGGGCGTTTTGCTCCCTCTCGGTGAGATCCAAAATATCGCAGAAAGCGACGACTAGGGCATGAAATGACGCTCGGGTAGGGAAAAAGGGGTGCGGGGGAAGGTTTCTAGTGCTTTATAGGCCTCGATTCGCCCCCTTGGCAAGGAAATCCCGGGGTTCGGGATTCATTGGGCCATGCTCGTGACCGACTCGGTCTCTGCGAGGGAGACGGGGAAGCACGCTGACGAGCGGGCCCCGGAGCTCAGCGACAGAGGGGGGGGCAGGGCCCAAACGCCAGGGACTGAGAGGGGGAGAGCGCGCGCGCTGGGCCGGGAATGGGAGTGGGCCGAGGTGGAAAGAAAGCCAGGGGGTGAGGGGGAAAAGGACTGGGCCGCAGCCGATTGTGTCACCAGGCCGAGAGCAGGTGGCTCTCTTTCTTTTTTTTTTATTTTCCAAATCCTTTTTCCAAAAGAGTTTTGGGCAAAACAATTAAAGATATAACAGAAACAACAATTCTCAAAAATACTATGCCCCAGCATGAATGCAAAAACATGTTTCTAAACTTATGATAAATTTTATTTTCCGCAAAGTTTATTTAAGTGCTAAATTTAAATGCTCACCAAAAATACATAAATAAATCCAATTAAATCCTATTAATTACAAATCAAATTTTGGGTGTTACAAACTCTACCCCCCTTAAAAGAATCTCGTCCTCGAGATTGAAAGGTGCTTACTCAAACAAATATGAGTATGACTTCCTCAAATCATCCTCTCTTTTCCAAGTTGCCTCTGCTTCTGAATACCGATTCCACTGCACTTTGCACATTCTAATCACCCGACTTCTGGTGACTCTTTCAGCTGTCTCCAATATCTTGACCGGATACTCTTCATAAGTGAGATCACCTTTCACAGAAAGCTCTTCCAATGGTATTTGCTCCTCAGGTACACGCAAACACTTCTTAAGTTGTGACACATGGAACACATCATGCACACCAGATAAACTTTCAGGCAACTCTAACTGATACGCTACTTCTCCACACCTTTGCAAAACTTTAAACGGACCGACATACCTCGGAGCTAGCTTTCCTTTCATGTTAAACCTCTTCACACTCCGCATAGGCGACACTTTCAGATAGACATAATCACCCTCCTCGAAAGCTAGTTCTCTCCTACGTGTATCTGCATAACTTTTCTGACGAGACTGAGCAACTCTCAGATTATCCCGGATAGTCCGCACTTGTTGTTCTGCATGTCTAAGCACATCCGTTCCAAACACCTGAGTCTCCCCAGTTTGATTCCAAAACAAAGGTGTTCTACACCTACGACCATATAATGCTTCAAACGGTGCCATTTTAAGACTTTGCTGATAACTGTTGTTGTAGGAAAACTCTGCATATGGCAAACTCTTATCCCAACTGGTTCCATATTGCAATGCACAAGCTCTTAACATATCCTCTAGTATCTGATTGATCCGCTCAGTCTGTCCATCTGTCTGTGGATGATATGCTGTACTAAAATTCAACCTTGTCCCCAAGGAATCATGCACTGCTTTCCAAAAAGTAGAGGTAAACTGAGTGCCTCTATCAGATACAATCTTCTTAGGCACTCCATGCAAACAAACTATCCGCTCCATATACAGTCGAGCTCCTGAATCAGTGGTTTTGACTGGCAAGAAGTGAGCAACTTTAGTCAATCGATCCACTATTACCCATATTGAATCATATCCTCTCTGTGTACGAGGCAATCCCACTATGAAATCCATGCCTACCTCTTCCCACTTCCATTCAAGAATCTTCATTGGTTGCAACAGTCTAGCTGGCCTCTGATGTTCAGCTTTCACTCGGTGACAAGTATCACACAAAGCAACATATTCAGCCACATCTCTCTTCAAGCCATACCATCAGTACTTCTGTTTCAGATCTAGATACATCTTGGTGCTACCAGGATGAATGGAATATGCTGACTCATGAGCCTCTCTCAGAACCATATCACGGATAGCCTTCACTTCAGGAACACATATCCTTTTTCCAAACCACAATACACCATTGTCATCTATTCTGAATCCTGGTGCTTTGCCTAGTACCACATTCTGTGCTATCTCCTTTAGTTTCTCATCTTCCAACTGTCCTTTCAATACTCTTCCTCTAGAGTAGGAGTGACCTCAATTTCCATAGCATTTACTACAATTCCCAAGTTCAAATATGCAAATTCAGCACACAACTCCTCAGATTCAGGTGTCGCCCGAATCTCATTAGCATATTTCTTTCTGCTAAGTGCATCAGCTACGACGTTCACCTTTCCAGGATGATAATGCACTTCCAAATCATAATCCTTTATCAGTTCCAACCATCTTCGTTGCCTCAAATTCAGATCGGTCTGGGTGAAGATATACTTTAAACTCTTATGATCAGTATATATGTCACTCTTATGCCCAATCAAATAGTGTCTCCAAATCTTCAATGCATGAACCACAGCTGCTAACTCTAGATCATGAGTAGGATAATTCAGTTCATGTTTCCTCAACTGTCTAGATGCATAAGCAACGACTCTACCTTCTTGCATAAGAACACAACCTAAACCCAGACGAGAAGAATCACAATAGATAGAGAAACTCTTACTCAGATCTGGAATACCAACACACGTGCAGTAGTCAATCTCTTCTTAAACTCCTCAAAACTAGCTTGACACTTATCAGACCATACAAACTTAGCATTCTTCTCCAACAGAGCAGTCATAGGCTTTGCAAGTTTTGAGAACCCTTCATTGAATCTACGATAGTAACCAGCTAAACCAAGAAAACTGCGAATTTCACTTACATCTGTAGGTGGTTTCCAATTTAGCACATCTTTCACCTTACTAGGATCCACTGCAATACCACCATTAGAAACAACATGACCAAGAAAAGAAACTTCTTCCAACCAAAACTCACATTTACTACACTTAGCATACAGCTTATGTTCTCTAAGTTTCTGTAAGACCAATCTCAGATGTTCAGCATGTTCTTCCTTGGTTTTAGAGAATACCAATATATCATCAATAAAGACCACCACAAACTTATCAAGATACTCCATAAATACTTTATTCATCATGTACATAAAGTAAGCTGGTGCATTGGTCAAACCAAAAGACATAACTGTATACTCATACAACCCATACCTTGTTGTGAAAGCTGTCTTTGGTATATCTGAATTGCGGATCTTCAATTGATGATAACCAGAACGCAAATCAATCTTAGAGAACACACAAGCACCTCTTAGTTGATCAAACAAGTCATCAATCCTAGGCAAGGGATATTTATTCTTGATAGTGACCTCATTAAGTGACCGATAATCAACACACATCCTCTGACTACTATCCTTCTTATCAACAAAGATAACTGGTGCACCCCATGGTGTTGAACTAGGACGAATGAACCCTTTATCTTGCAATTCCTTAATTTGTTTCTTAAGTTCTTCTAGTTCTTTAACCCCCATTCTATATGGTCTTTTAGCTATGGGTGCAGTACCAGGTAGTAATTCAATAATAAATTCAATGTCTCGGTCAGGTGGCATACCTGGCAATTCATCTGGAAAGACATCTGGAAACTCATCCACTACCAGATTCTGAGGATCAACATCATCATTCAGTTGGTTCACTTTAGCTGCGAGTGGTGCTTGCACTGTTACATCAACACTGATCCGTTCTCCCTTTGGTGTTGTCAGAGCCACTACTCTCTCTTTGCAATTAATATTTGTCTCATGTTGCTTCATCCAATCCAAACCCAAGATCACATCTATGCCTGAAGTTCTCATAACCATGGGACTGATAGGAAAATCTACCCCCTTAAAGAAAGACATGCTGAGGGGCAACATAAAGAAACTGGTATAGTCCCACCTGGTGAATTAACTAGCATAGGGGTTTTCATTGCAACTAGTGGAAGGCTATGAACTCTAACAAATGCTTGTGATATGAATGTATGTGAAGCTCCAGAATCAAATAAAACTATAGCAGGGATAGAGTTGATGCTGAACGTACCCATCATGATTTCTGGTCCCTCCTGAACTGTTTCCGCTGCCACATTGTTCACCTTTGCTGAATTAGGAGTGGATCTCCGGTCGTTGTTCTGCGGATTAAACTTCTCTGGGCAATCTATGTCCTTCCTTCCCACAACGGAAACACCTGGTAGGAGTGTTAGAAGCACTTCTTTTTGTGGAGTTGGCATTTGAGCTCCCTGAGCGAGGTGTCTGCTCACCATGCTGCTGCTGATTATAGTTACGTTGCTGGAATGGTGGACGCTGGTTCCCACTCTGTGATTGATTTTGGAAACGCTGGGGTTGCTGGTTGCGGTTCCACTGACTAACTGGCCCCTGGAACCTCTGCTGATGGCCTTGATGGGAACTGAAATGCTGACGGTTGTTGCATCCAGAACCTTGTGCCAGCATCCTTCTCTTCTTATCCTGACTCTTCCGCATATTATCAAGCACAATAGCACGATTCACAAGAGCTTGAAAGGTAGGATAGGTGTTTCCAGCCAACTGCAACCTGAGCTCGTAGTAAAGACCTTTCATGAATAGACGCTGCTTATCAGCATCTTTCCTGACATCGTTTGGAGCATAGCGAGCCAATTGTTCAAAGGTGTCATGATATTCTGCCACAGTCATGGAGCCCATCCTGAGTGATCTGAATTCTTCTTGCTTGAGCTCCATCATTCCCTCATTGATATGTCAAGCTCTGAAATCTCTACAGAATTTCAGCCATATGACAGGAGGAGCATTGTTGGGACGAGCAGCTTGATATGACTCCCACCATGTCTGAGCTGCCCCCTGAAGCTGTCCAGAAGCATACAACACCTTCTCCAAATCATTGCACTGTGCTATGTTCAGTTGCCTCTCCACAGCACGTAGCCAATCATCTGCCTCCATGGGATCAGCTGAGTGTGTAAATATCGGAGGTCTTCCCTTCATAAATTCATCACGCTTATCTCTCACATGGATAGGTGGTGGTGTTGGTGGAGGTTGCTGCTGTAAGTGCTGCATGAAGACGTGCATCATCTCATTTTGGGTTTGCATGAGTTCCTCCACGGTGATTGGGGCATTGTCACCATTGCCATTGCCACGGTCTCTGCCTCTGCCTCTTCCTCTTCCCCTTGCTGCCATTGCATTCCAAGGTATATAAACACATCTTAGTAATGTCCAACATGACAGTTACAAGAGTTAACGGAATCTGAAATTTTCTAGGTAACATCCAACATCAGCAGATCAGAAAGTCAGTCATATCTCGAGTTCCAGAATTCAAAAGGATACATGCTGTACACCGTTGGAAAGATAAAGAAATTGTCTACAACTTTCATTTAGATCATATTAACAGATTCCAACGTTAGGTTAATCAAAAACTGGGTATAACCGAAACTGTTCTAGAATTCCAGACTGCGCAGAAACCTCAACTTTAAACAGTCATAACTCACAGCTCATAACAGATAATATGGTCATTCTTGCGGAATTGGAAAGATATGAAAGTCTACTTGTTCCCAGAAAAATTTGATGGACATTGCACAAACAGATTTTGATTTATACCAGAATCATTGCCGACTGCTCCAGAAAACAGCAAAGGACAGAAACAGGATATGACCCCAAACCACTATTTATTCATGTTCTTACCTAAGGTTCTTAACTAGGAAACTTGTGGATATGCCCACAAGGTTCTAGCACTCATTACAAAAATCCAAATCAAGCATAAGCATAATAACAAACCAACCAAGCATCAAAAGTTCACACTTCAAGCATTGACTCAACTTGCGGTACTAACGTTCTCTTCCTATTAAGGGTAAAGATCCTATAACTCCTATTTCAATGATGCCAGAAGGTGGTATGAGAAGGTTCTAAAAGCATATTCAAAGCAAGGAGTGGGGATGAGAACAAGTCTTTAAAATTAGCAACAAGGTGAGGATGAATAGGATATAGTGTAGAAGAAAATATCAAGGTTTATAGGGCAAGGATTTTATAGCAATTTCAAAACCTTAAGACGGCCAATTTGTAACTAGGCTTGTGTCCGACAGTCAACAAAGCTTTCATACCAATTTGTCACACCCATATTTTAAGAACAAAATAGGATGCATAAAAGACTCATATGTGCCCCAGAAACAGTCGCACACATAAGTAGACAAATCTCAAATGTACCATTGCAGTGTTTATTACATAGCGGAATATAAATTATCACGTAGTCTCATGCAAAGATGATAACATAAAGTAAACAACGCTCTCGACGGAAGCTCCACACAGGGACACTGTTGACTGGTTTACTCCAAACCTAGTACTCATAGCGATAATCCTCATTCCAGTCATCATCATTATTATATCCTGAGGTGTTGGGAAATTGCAAGAGTGAGCACATATCGTACTCAACAAGTATAACCAGGGGTTCATGAGGCTCAAATAGCTGACACGGGTTTGACTGCATTTAGCTTTTAATAGTGGAAAGCATGTTTAATCATTGGATAGCAAATATCAAGGTAGCATAATAAATTCCATAACACATGATCAATGTATACAAGAATTAAGAATAACACATATAAACAACATAATAAACCATCATTTATCATCATTAATCATGTTCATCAGTGTTCATCTATTCCGTCAGTTTTCCGAGCCGCCCGTATCCGTGGGCACGGCTAGTATACCAGATTTAACACTCTGCAGAGGTTGTACATCTTTACCCATGAGTCATGATTTACCCTTTCGCCCGAGGTAGCTAATCTCTTAACCCCCTTCCTAGGGAGGTCGGCAGGGATCACTATGAAGCCTTTCAAAAGTTCCTCATACTGAGCTAAAGCCAGAGCCATATAGCCCTCATGGTTGTACGAGTTGTCCCAGCTTTTGCCAAGGGATAAGTCCTTATGGAGGGTCAAGATCAATCCAGCAAAAGCCAGAGTTCTTTCCACCCTTTATATTCAAGTTGCTAGAAAGCTTATTTTATTGTTTATTGTATATTCAAATATTCATGTCACAAGATCATGGATTAATAACCAAGCACTAGCAAGAACTACCCAAATGCATATCCAAATAGGTAACAAGGAATTCAGGATACAATCATCTACGATTTTGCTAAGGTCATCAAGGTGAAAGCATGCATATGATATATATTGTATTAATGGTGTATAGGTAACAAGGATAGTCCCAAGTTATACTTGCCTTGATCAAAGCTCTCCTGAGCCTGCTGGTCTTCAAATGCTTGATCTTGAGCACCAACGTACGGCTCACCATATATTCCCAGTCATCAATCAACAACACGCAATCCAATGTAGACAATCATACACGAAGCAACAAGATATAATTAGAACAATACACCAAATAGGGGTAAAACAAATATAAAAGTTTATCAAAATATTCTACACAGCGCTACGTAAGTTCACGAAAATCAAAATTAAAACGGGGAAGTTACGCATTTTCCAAGATTTTCTATAGAGAAATAATTAATTAAATGCTACTGCGAAATTAAAAAGTTTCAAAACAGAGATTTAATACTTATAACACGTAGATCTCATAAATACAAATCTAACGGAATTTGAATGGACAAAAACGGAATTAAAATGAATATTTTATGAGCAAAACCAAATCAGTGGCAGTTCTGTAATTTCTGAAAACGCCTTTCAGCACAGCCGGCCGGGAATACGTTTTCAAAGGCGAGAAGCGTAAACTCGGGAAATCGCCGAGGACCGCGGGTTATATAACCAAAATCTCCAGGGTCTCTTTAGCAAAACCTGCAGCGAAGGGGTATCTTCTTTTGTCGGCCGTCGATCTTCGATCGGATGGTGGAAAACGCGCAGGGGGCGCTGGCGGCGGGCCGGCCGGCTCCTGTTCCTCTCCGACGCGGTGGCCGCCGTGGCCGGAGGCCGAAGCTCGCCGGAGATCTTCAAAAACGCGATTCCGAGCACTAGAACGCATGGGTAAAACACCACGGGATGGAGAAGCTCACCGCGAAGTCGCTGGGGTACTTCTCTAGGGCCGAGGAGCAAGGGAAGGAGTTCGCGATGCGGGGCGTTTTGCTCCCTCTCGGCGAGATCCAAAATATCGCAAAAAGCGACGACTAGGGCATGAAATGACGCTCGGGTAGGGATAAAGGGGTGTGGGGGAAGGTTTCTAGGGCTTTATAGGCCTCGATTCGCCCCCTTGGCAAGGAAATCCTGGGGTTCGTGATTCGTTGGGCCATGCTCGTGACCGACTCGGTCTCTGCGAGGGAGACGGGGAAGCACGCTGACGAGCGGGCCCTGGAGCTCAGCGACAGAGGGGGGGCAGGGCCCAAACGCCAGGGACTGAGAGGGGGAGAGCGCGCGCGCTGGGCCGGGAATGGGAGTGGGCCGAGGTGGAAAGAAAGCCAGGGGGTGAGGGGGGAAAAGGACTGGGCCGCAGCCGATTGTGTCACCAGGCCGAGAGCAGGTGGCTCTCTTTCTTTTTTTTATTTTCCAAATCCTTTTTCCAAAAGAGTTTTGGGCAAAACAATTAAAGATATAACAGAAACAGCAATTCTCAAAAATACTATGCCCCAGCATGAATGCAAAAACATGTTTCTAAACTTATGATAAATTTTATTTTCCGCAAAATTTATTTAAGTGCTAAATTTAAATGCTCACCAAAAATACATAAATAAATCCAATTAAATCCTATTAATTACAAATCAAATTTTGGGTGTTACAGAACCTCCGCTATCGTTTGGTTTAAGTTATGACATAAGCTCATTGAGTACATTGTTGTATGTCTTATGGAGTACATGTGTACTCAGGGTTGTGTGTGGATACCAATCTGGTGTGCTCAATGAGACTTCTTGTATTCTCCCGACCATAGAACTTTTTATTCTTATATCTCTACCTATATTTACTATTGAAAATCGCTTAACTTCTACTGCTTTTGTATAAATTACTTTTATCTTCTGTTGCTTTATGAAAACTTGTTTTGTAACAACTCTAATTTAGAAGCTATGTGATGCATGAAATGGTTTAGAATGTTGTAATTTATTTCACTTATTTATGATCTTGACTAAAATATAAATTGTTTCAAGTTCTCCCTTCGGGTGTGCTTGACAGACAATTGCACTTTAGATTAGGTTATACTGGGCGGTTCTTCCACGTCCCACCACACCCACACCCAGATAAAGCATAGTTACATTTGAACCCATTATAGAAAAACACACCATGAGACATGAATAGAGTCAAGCTATGTACCTAGCAACCACTTCAAAATGTGCAAAACCATTAACGCCAACAAGGAACTAGAGATGATATTAGTAGTGCAACTTACAAATTCCTTGTGTAATAAAAAAAATAATTTCCCAAAGTCAAGAGTAATTGGTTGTCCCAAACATTTTGCCATAACCTAGTTGGCCAAGTTTGACTTACTGAGGCCGGTGTCACATTTTTTGCCACACTTTTTGCATGCCGTATTTTTATCACCTAGTACATAGGCGCAATTTGTGGTTCACCATATGAAAGTGCCTCATGTTTGGTTTTGGTAATTGAGTGACAACCTAGGTGGACTAATATGTGTTTAAGTGAAATACACATGTGATTAGTCTACATGTATATGTGTGTGAGCAACATATTCCATGGAGGTGAAATGACTTGATATGTTGCAAGGCCCACACATGTGATGATGGAGGATCTATTTGCATATGAGACATGACATGGAGACATGGTAGAGAAGATAAAGATGGGCTTGGCTCGACGGATCGGTTGCAAGAGTGAAGAGCATGTCGAGGACTTAGCACCGATGGATCGAGGCAATGGTGAAGAGCAAGTGAGGTCAAGATTGATGAAACCAACATAGTCATATTATGATATGAAGTGAATCATATCAGTTAGTGATTGGTTGGTGCATGTGTTGGATCAACACCGAAGGAGTGGAATGGAATTTACAAGGCAAAGGTATAACCTAGGATATTTTATTTCACTAGTCATTGGTGTGTAGAGAAGTTTATGAACAGGTTTTAGATAGATGGCCATACTATCAAGAGGGGTAAACTTGTTTGTATATCAGTCATATAGTGCCACTCGAGTGATCTAACTATGTATCATTGCTAGGATCAAGTGGCGTGGCAAGTTGAGTGACTAATCCATTGGAAAAATATTGTGAAAAGCTAACACACGTGCACAAGGTGTTGTTCACTTAGTGGTGTTGGAACATTTACAAATGGAGAGGTTGTTGGAGTTGTTGGTGATCAACTGGGCAAAGAAACAAAGGCGAAAGTGCTCCTTGGCAGTGACCGGATGTAGGACTAGACCCTTGACCTGTGTATCTGGTTAGTCTATGCAATGAGCAGATGCTAGCATGTGGTGGTGACCTAACAGGGTGAAACACTGTTCACCATGTCTAGTTCTTGTGACATGGCGTACAGGAGCTATGTAGGGGATGACCGGACTCTCGCTAGGTCCGGTCACCTATGAACGGACATGTCAGAACATGAAAAACCCTTTTGGTGTGCTTATTGGAGTCAACTAGACTCTAGGGCATGGCGCATCAGGTTGTCTCCTTGATATGTTAGGTCTCAGTGTGAAGGAAACACAGTGGCACAAGAGCAGACACTGGTGGCACGCATCAGGTTAGCCCGTCCTATGTCCTATCATCACTTTGACTGTTGGCATGCATGCAAGTTGATCATTGGGAACATGTGGCGAACATTGAATGAAAAGAACGCATGGACGGCAAAGAGGGACCAAACGTTGGGTGGCATGCGTCCAGTCAATTTGACCAACGCATCCTGTCACACCATGTTTTTGCTTAGTGAAGGGGGCAACGGCTCTATTTGGTCCTTGGGGTATAAATAGAGTGGATACATGCATTAAGAGGTAGAGTTGAGCACCTTTGAGCCTTCGTGGCTTGTGTAGGTATGCTTGGGAGCCTTCTAACACACTCATGCTTGATAATGTTCATCTGATCGACTGAGAGAGTGATTTCTAGTATGTTGCGTCGTGAGGTTGCATCAAGTGGCACTAAGTGATCAAGTTGCAAGCTAGTTGGTGGTTCTTGTTACTCTTAGAGGTTTGCCACCTTCTAGATGGCTTGGTGGTGAGTTCTCTATCGTGAAGCACACAAGAAAATTGTGCAGTGCTCTAGATAAGGATTTGTGAGGGGTATTGTGATGTGACACCTGGCCTAATTTAGAAATTGGCCCATGGTGGCCTATGTGCATGTTATGAGATAATTATGGAGGATTTAGTCCCATCTTTGCTGTTAAGGGTGGGTTAGATCAACATATAAGGCTTCTAGAGTGCATCCCACCATCCTTGGGTTAATCTTTTTATGCGAAGCGAGGAAGGAAGCGTAAGCAGGATGGTGGTAAGTGTGGTTCACTCAGTGTGTAGAGTGCATCTGAGCCGTTTGGACTCTAGGGCATTACAAATGGTATGAGAGCTGACCTTCATGGCCACGGGTGCGTGTGGGTCAAAGGCATAGACATGGGATTCATTGTGCGTGTAGGCCTTGCGGGGTGCACGGCGTGGGACATGTGCCGACACTGGACATATGGTGGTATGTGCTAAGAGGGAATGTACCTGGTCATCGTTTGTCTAGTTGCGAGTATGTTGGGCCGATGAGGACGTCGGGTCCTTTGAGGGGGGTGTATGTCACACTTGGCCCAATTTGTGATTTTGGCCAGTGCTGGCCCATGTGCATGTTATGAGATAATTGTGGAGAATTTAGTCCCACCTTTGTTGTTAAGGGTGGGTTAGACCAACATATAAGGCTTTTAGTCCATCCCACCCATCCTCGGGTTAATCCTTTTTCATAAAGCAAGGATGAAAGCGTAAGTGGGGTGGTGGTAGGTGTGGTTCGCTCAGCGTGCAAGGTGGATTTGAGCCGTTTGGACTCTGTGGCATTACATGTGCTCACACTGTGGGAGCCGAGAAGAGCAACTCTAGTAGAGCGAGATGCGAAGGACAAAATGTGGTCTGGTCAGGTCAACTACTAGAGCTTGTGGTAAGCACTCCATGTGGAAGAGTGTGACTTGCAGATCACCACTAGCAAGAGGACCAACAACAACCTTAGAGCTTGTCTCAATGGCGACTAGCTTGGTGGCAACCAAGTGAACCTTAAGATAAAAATCATCATGTCAACCTTGTTCATCTCGTTGGTTCGTAAATCCCTAACACAAAATATATTTGTGCTTGTGTAGTTACTCTTGTAACTAGTTAGCTTTAGTAGCTTGCTAGTTTCCTTCTTTCTTGTGTAGCATAGAAGTAGCTCCCTTGCATAACTAATTTAGTTTTAGTAACCTTGTTAGTCACATTACTTAGTTTGTGTAGCTAAGTAATTTATGCTCTCTAATTTGACTTGTATAGCCTTGTTATTAAGCACTGCTAGTGAGCTTAGAAGCTTTGTGCTTTTGCTTACTAGTTGTGTAGGAGCTCCCCAATGTGCAAAGTACTAGTGGTATAGGTTTATGTGACTTTGCTCTTAGAATTGGTTAGGTGAGCTCTTGCTAGGCCAACACCTTGTTTGCTTGTTTAAGATCTTTTACAAGGTGCTAGAGAACTTAGATAGAGGAGTGTAGTCTCAGCTAGACCAATAGTTTTAATTTCACATTTGTTTTAGTTAGCCGACACAATTTATTTTAGAAAGGACTATTCACCATCACCATAGAAACTATGACACACTATGCTATCACAAAAGTTTTACAAAGTGTGGCTTGCAATTATCAAATATCGTATTCTTGATTTTGAATACAGGATGTAATATGTAGCATAGAAGGAACAACCTGATTAATAAACTCAAGTTTATGCTTGAAGACTTCTACACACTTGTTTTTATGTTTCTTATGCACTATCACTTTGTTAAAAATACCACTTAAGCTACTAGCAATAAGTCCTTTATTGATTTTGATGCACTAATAAGTTTTTTCTTTTCTCAAATGTGCAAGAGCGTTGTGTGCCATTTCATTAAAGAAGAGGAAAGAATCATGTTCACATCCCACATACCCGTGCTCTCTAAACTTACACAAACAACACACCTACAATATTGCACCAAGAAGTTGATAGGAAATCTTAGGCATTTGAGGAAAGAAGTTTCTTGTCTTTGCTTATTATCTAATGCACTTCGCAAGGTATCCTATTCACATTCAATGCAAACAACCATATATGGAATATAGGGTCTCCTTTACTTCTTCCCATTATATGGGCATGAAAGTATTGTTGTGAAGAAGGTGATAGGTTTTGAGTTGCTCAATTGGTATGTAGGGCCAAGAAACTTAGATGAGTGTCGATATAATTCTTAATGGTAAGAGCAATCTTGATGTAGTTTGATATGTAGTAGTTAATGTGAATGTATCATATAGAGCCTAATTCTATATTTAGTGTTGGAATAGTACTTCCATATAAAAGATGTTAAGTTGGAAATCGCAAGTTTCAAACATTTTCTACACTTTTGTTTAATTGTATTGCCAGTTAAAGTTCTATGATTTTAGTGTACATATTTTTAAATAATGACAATCATTTCTACTTTCTAGTATAACTTGCCTCTGAAAAGTTCCTTTAGATGCATTATGTCTCACTTAAGCTATGTCAAATTCAATTGTAGGGACTACACACCACATTGTTTGTTGAGTGTTGAAAACATTTGTACAACCACATTACAACAAGGGAATTGGATAGTTTAAATCACTTGGGTGGAGATTTTACTTATTAATCAAAGGGGCTGAGTTTGGAATACATGTCTTTAATGCAGTTCTACAAATGTTTGTTTGTATTGCTTTCCAAATAATAAATCAAGTGCAACTTAGGCAAAATTCGACATACAACTCGCTGCAAACATAGCAGATTTAATTCAATATTTAACCTTTTAGGTAGAAGATGAATGCCACGCACACCATATAGACACACGCTACACATACTATCACCATGCCCAACACATACCACAAGTCAAACCAAGTGTGTTGGGGGCTAGCCAGGGCCTTGGGAGTCCCCTATAGTCTACCGCCATGAGATGATCGGTGAACCAAGTTGCCTTTTTGCCAATTCGAATTGAGGAATCAGGTTCAACCAGCAGGGTGATGAGTGTGAGAGGATAATTCCATGTTTTTGCTACTACAAAAACATATTTGCCCCTGATAGTGATGAGAGAGGAGAAATCGGTGAGACTCACTATCATTTTGCCTAGACAAAATGGACTATGGTGTTGAAATGTTCACAGTGAGCCCTTAACATGATGAAAATGATAGGGGCAAGTTGCCTTTTGCCCCTACATTTTGCCTTAGGAAAATGTATAAGCAGTTTAATACAGCTTCGGATGTACCATCTCATTTGAAGGCTTTACACGGGTGAATAGGTGTCGTGGATGTGGACCGTCGGCAACGCCTACCTAACTGGGCCTATGAGCCCAAAAGGGGAACTCATAGTGGGGACCAGGTGGGAAGGCCACATTTGGCAACAACTTGGGGAGGCATTGCCTAGTTTTGACATCAAAGCCCAGGAAAAAGAAGAATATGCCTCGAATATGTAGTGGTTGTGGGGCAATTTTTGTCTAAGAAAAGCCTATGGGCGTGTATAAATAGTCCCACCTAAGAGGTTGTAAGATAGAAGGGAACAATGATTCTCTAAATTAATACTAAACATTTTGCTTCCACCGTGTTCTACTTACCCTACTCATTTCACTATTCATTCTGGCGACAACCCATTGTTTGAAGGTTGGGGCCTATAACAACAAAGTGGTTGAGAATTACCTCTTTCACTAATGTCCATGGAGAACACCGGGCCATGTGGTGACTTCGAGAAGATCATGGTTGATCTCGAGTCTGAGAACCAGATTGCTAATGTCGCTGGCACAAATCATGCCTCGACTTTGATTGCTGAAGGTAAAATCCCTGAACCCCAGCTTCTGTGCCGCCTAATCTCTGGTCTTGCTTCCAATCTAGAGAAACCTGTCCATGAGTTTGCCATCAAGAGGAAGATTTACAAAACTCTAGTGGCAATCAGGAAAGCCATCAATAGAAACCACATGAACATGGACTCCTCAGCTCGTAATAAGGCTCTCCATGCCATCTAGTGTTGTTCTATGGATGAAGGCCTTCGTTGTCTTCAAGATCATGCAAGTATGGTGAGAATGTGGACAACCCAGGGTCAACTAGTTGCCGTCAAAATGGTATGTGACATCTTCCGCCTCTCACCAGCAAACATCAATAACACAAGGTGTGTCACAACCTTTGCCTCTCTAATGTTGTCACCGTACACCACTGTGGTCCATGCATGTGAAGATGCCCTACTCTCTTTACCCCCTATTCCTGGATTTGCATTTACCATTGCAAGAGCCTATTGCCATATTCTTATAGCAATGCCACCACAATCATCACCTCAGATATGTAGCGTGTTTGCGATGCTTGGAAGGCTAAACCAAATTAGGATGACCACGGTCGAGGTCGATCACCCAAGGTTTGATGACGTAGCCGTGGATGTACTAGGATGTTTAGCAAACTGCAAACTTGTTGTTCAAAAGAAGGTTCTAAACTTGGTGGTGGGCCTCCTCACCCTAAAGAATGTCTATGATGTGCTAGGGATCCTGAACAGTGAGCTGGTTATGGCTGCCTCTGCTAACATCCATATTGAGTACCAACAGATGTTGGAGAAGGCGATTAGAGAATGCCATTCTGCTTATCCAGAGAGTATCCCAAAATTCACACTAGATCCCAAGTACGCTGTGTTCACTGATTGCATTTGCTACATCAAGGATATCATGAACAACAACCCCTTGTTACAATCCCAACTTCTAAAAGGTCTTCTAAGGATGCTTTGCCATGTCAAGTCACCGCTAGTATGTGCTGCTGCTATCTGGACCATCTCAGTCTTCTCAAAATCACTGGCAGAGACCAAAGATGCCATTGCTACACTTTCATGCCTCTTTAAGGACCTACTTGATCGGCGTAAAATTGAGAAACAGATACTTGGAAGTGAAATGGAGGATGAATACATACTTCCTACTGAATATTGTGGTGTCACTGTGCAAGGTGCACAAGGAGAGCGCCAACAACCATGGCTGATGGAGATGGAGGAATTGTTATTTGTGCGCATAGGGCTCGCACGGCAAGTAGATGGGAGCTATGACATTGCTTCAAGTTCCAAGAGCAGTGCTAGTTCTGGGTATCCTCATAAGGTATCATTGGAGCTTTCCGACAATCTAGCGTTCCTTGTGCATTCTGGAGATGCCCTCTTGGCAGATTTTGTTGAAAACAGGTTGTCTAAGCTTGTAATGAAGGCTGAAAGTTACAATGAGATTTGAACTAATAGTTTAGAGGTCTCAGGCACAATGGCTATACTGATTCATTAGCTACTTTTCTTCCATATAGGTAGGGTTTCAAAAATTAGAAATGGATTGGAGTAGTTGAACCTTGATCATCTGTACCTTAATATGCAGACTCATGTCTTTTTTATGGAGGCAAGGAAAAAATATTATCAGTTCTATGTGCTTATTACTTCTATTACTATTTCTAATATCTTTTTATTTAAATTTTGCCCTCTATTTGTGTGATTTGTGTGGTTTCATCTCTACATGGGATCAAAAGGCCATTTTGTGTTGGTTGAATTAAGATGATTGAACATACTCTTGCAGTGGATGGTACATAGCATTTTTGGAAATATCCACATATTTTGGTGGTAAATTTTTTGGGAATATCCACATATTTTGGTGCTCTTTACCTACTTGTATATTAGAAAAAAGAAATCTATAATGGAACAAGGATCTTTTATGGGTGGCTATGTTGGTGGAGTGTTTTCTTTTTCAGTAATGATAGGCTGATGCAGATATAGTTATCATTCATTTATTCTTTTATGCCTTCCTCGCTCCACAAGGTATTACATGATGGTATGACTTCTGTATTTAGTCAATGACTCCTTTGTCATGACTTTTTGTTTGAGAAAAAGGAGGTTGACTGTTTTATTCAATGAATAAATCAAACATGTCCAACACTGATGGCATGCTCTCTAGAGCTACACCTAGATAAACATTCTAATAATAACTAGAAAATTCTAATAAAAATATCACTACTCAGCTTGGCGAAATTTGATTGAAGCTCCCCATAACGCTTGCTAATGTGCCTCCAGTCTATCTATCTATCTATCTATCTATCTATCTATCTATCTATCTATCTATCTATCTATCTATCTATCTATCTATCTATCTATCTACTCTCCGTCCTGTAATATAGAGCATTCTAGTATTCAAAAATTATCCTCAAATATAATACATTCTAGAGGACAAAAACTAATTCTTCATTAAATATTTTTCATTTATCAACCAATCAATCATGTTGATGATAATATCTGATTAGAAAATAAAATGAGGGTACATGTGTCTTTTATGTTATCTCTTAATTTGTCTCAAAATTCCTAGAATGCACTATACTACAGGACAAAGAGAGTATCTATATATCTGTAAGTCTATCTATCTATCTATCTATCTATCTATCTATCTATCTATCTATCATATTAAAGAGTGAAAATTTATATCTCGGTGCACCATCTCTCACCCCAATATTCATCACTCACTCTAATTTTCTAGTGTTTCTTGTTCCATATTTATATCTATATCTAATATTAAAGAGTATATCTATATCTATATCTATATCTATATCTATATCTATATCTATATCTATATCTATATCTATATCTATATCTATATCTATATCTATATCTATATCTATATCTATATCTATATCTTATCTATATCTATATCTTATCTATATCTATATCTATATCTATATCTATATCTATATCTATATCTATATTTTAAATCTAATATTAAAGAGCATATCTATCTATATCTGTATCTACCTAATATTAAAGAGTGAAAATTTGTCTCTTAGACCATCATCTCTCACCCCTAACCTCCTTCACTCACTCTACTTTTCTGTTGTCCCTCAATATTACCATTCAGTCTACAATAACTTCAACAAAGCCCAACATATTCGCTTGTCTGAAAAGTCATGACTGAAAGTATTGTTCGTTGATTCATTGTGAGAGAAAAACACTGTTGGCTGACAAAAAGTACGGCTATATAAGGCAAGCGAATCGATCCTTTAGAAAATTTGGTTATCTAGAAATAGAGAGTAACTGATTACTAAAGAAAACTCAAGAATGAGGATTCAGTTTCAACAGAGTGGACACAGCCGGCGAATGGCAGCGACCACTGAGGCCTTGTTTACTTCCGAAAAATTTTTAGTCTTTGGTATTGGAGCATTTTTATTTTTATTTAATAATTATTGTTCAATCATAGACTAATTAGGTTTAAAAGATTTATCCTATGATTTACAGACAAACTGTGCAATTAGTTTTTGTTTTTATCTATATTTAATGCTTCATGTATATGCCGTAAGATTCGACGTGACAGAAAATCTTTAAAAAAAATTTGATGTTTAGGGTGAACTAAACAGGTCTGACTCTAACGAGACCGCCCGCCTGACATTGTTTAACCCTCAAGGAGACAAGTCGTACTTCTTTGAGAAAAAGATTTTTGCAGTCTTGGATTGAAAGCTGGTTGTTATTGAAGATCATCTCATTTTTGGATTTCCAAATCGTTCAGCATAAAAGGATTACGGCAATCATGAATAATTGACTGTGCATCTGGACAATGTTGTGCATCTGAATAACAACTTGGATATTTCTATCGTTCCGTAGTTTGTACTATATAAATACGATAAAATCCCAACAATGTTGTGCAAATGGACAATGCCAAAACAAATGATCTGCTGTTTCCTCTACTGGTACTAGGCAAAATTCACAGTTAAAGGAAGGGAGGTTCATATTAGCCAAGAAATCAGTTTCTTAGAAGCCAGTTGGTTCCGCAAAAATTCACTGGATGAACTCACTCGGAATCGACCCGTGCTGTATGGAACCAACCGGTAAACCAAACACATCATTAGTGCCCCTAACTTCTCTGAAATGGGCAATGATTTCAGAGAAGTTGTGCTGTAACAACACATTACAAGATTTTTCTCAAATATATACTTGTAGCAGCAGCACTTAGTAATGTGTTGTTTTTGCATGTAATGTATATATCCAAGACATCATCCAATTTCGGAGAAGTTGGAGGCACATCCATGTTAATTGCAATTCATACAAAAACTTCAGAGAAGTCAGTGCTGTAATTTGTGCAATTCGCTCAGTAAAAGTTACTTTTAGGATGGAGAACTTTTCTTTTTTTTTCTGCACAAGAAAGAGTAGTGCAAAAGAGCAGCAAGAGTATAAAAAGACACAGTTCATTAAGAACTTTTTCTTTTAGAAAAGAAATGAATACCATTATATATTGAAGCATATACACCTTTTCTAAAGAGTACATTATAAAGTATATCAAGTCAAAAAAAAGTCTACTGTTTCTTGTGCAGAAACAAAAAAGACTGCTTGTTTGGCAACTGAGGGAAATAAAGCTGGGAAAAAAGTGAAAAGAAGGGCGCTTTTCAACATCAAAAACAACCGCGTGAATGCATGCTTGCGGGAGAGCTTATCCACTCCACCAATCACTCGGCCCTGTCTGAAAAGAAGGGTGCACTTTAACGAGTGGATCCTGCAGGTCCCGGTCCTGATGATCCTGCTGCATTATCTACACTCATAAGCCAGCAGACCAGCATATTCCACTCCTTGTTTGCTCCAACTTTTTAGGGTTTCTGAATCCTACAGCTGTTGTTCATGGAAGATGTATATAGTACTTTGTCTTCGCTTGTTGCCAAATCCTCTACACAAACTTGCTATTTTTCTGAATCAAAACAAGGCAGACCTTAATTATGGCTTCCCGTTTTCTAGGGTGCCCACTTCCACAGTTCCACACGCATGGACATACAAACGTCACCGCGGGCCTGATGATGCCGCTATCTACCAACCAAGCAACAGAACAATGCAATCAACGATGAACAAATTATTAGCACAAATGGTGTCCGTCACCGTAAAGAGCAAGTTATGTTCTGTAATTCATTAATTCTACCACTACTATGCATGAACCCACGTAAATCCACTGTACGCACGTCAACGCTGGATTCTCACTCTGCTCTTGGTTTTATAAAAATCGGCCTCGCACATTCCAGGATGGGAGGTGTGATTCGGGAACGTGGGATGTGATTGTGATCACTAGGTAATTATAATCTACAGAACCTGAATGCAATGCAATTATACATTTGTTAACATTTATCTCGGACCCTGATAATATCAGTAAGACCACATTTGTTTATCACAGTCATCAGTTAAAAAGCACAGTAAGATCTGCTATCTCCCTTCTTTTCTTCTACAAATCTGATTAAGTAACGAAGGGATAGATCAGTGCTGGGAGTTGCTTCTTTCTGCTGGGGAAAGAAGTCAAACACAACACATCCCCTGGGTCCTGGGGCAATTTATTTGTTGCTTTTTTTTCTTCGATCTAGTGAACACTGGGGGAACTTGTATATGTTACATAGGATGATTAGTTTAAAACTCTGAATGGGAAACAAACAGACCATAATAAAACTAGTTTTCCCGGCATTTGGCGAAGACAGGGAGCAAACAGCAGTAAAAAACTTGGTCAAATGTGGCCTAAACAATGCATCACGCAAGCTGCTGGCCTGATCAGATAAGATCGGGGCATCAGCAATGAGATCACAAATCATAGAGCTCCAGCAAAGCAAATCCCCTCCCCGATCGACCACGTGATCTGCACTCGGGGCCCTTGAGAAGCCCGATCCCGTCACCATAATTCTAAGCACTGCTAGCTCTGACAGCCTGATCGATCTGCACTTTAGTTTAACCTGTATAAAGTATATACAGTGCCGACTCTAGCTACTAGTACTAATCAACAACTACTCCTTGCATTGTCAGAAACATCTCCCGTGCAATGTTCCCAAGTAGGAGTAGTAAATTACGCAAAAAAAAAAGTAGGAGTAGTAAATCGTTGGTAAATGACAGCCATCGCATTCACACGATGATGAGTTGATAGGCGCAACAAGTGGAGTACTCAGACCACAGTCTATTTATTTAAGTTTATCGATCCAATTTACCAAACGAAAGTGGTAAAAAATGATGGAAGAAGACTAACTGATATCGCAATAAGCAACCAGTACTAACTTTATATCGGACACAATTTCTGTCTGCACTCTGCAGATGGCATCTGCACCATGTAGTATTCGTATGCGTATACGTATACGTACACGGTACAGCCTACGCTAAGAAGCCGGAAATCCATGGCCAATCACATGGCATGATGCGGCGGCCATGACAGCCGGGAGAAACGACGCTGGCAGCGCTGCCCGAGATCTCGCGGACCGATGTGGCATACTGGCATGGCAATGGCAATGGCAATGGCATTGGCATCCATCCACCACACTCCACTACCCTACCAGTACTCCATCCATGCATCCATCGCTTTCCACTCCACTCCTATATAAACATATCCCGGGGACGGCGGACACCGCCCCGCCCGATCACCACCTCTGCTCTGCTCTGCTCATGTGCGCGGCGCGAGGCTCGAGCCCGCCAAACCAGGGAGGCAAAGCTAAGCAACCGACCGCTTCCTCTCAGATTCCATCTCACTGCAGCAGCAGCAGCCTGCGCCGCTTGTGCTACTGCTGCTACACTGCCATGGCAGCGCGCCCGGTTCTTCCTTCTCCTGCTCTCCTCTTGCTTCCCCTGCTGCTGCTTGTGACTGCTTCGTCAGGTGCCGCCCATGGCTACGGCCACGGCGGCGACGACGACGACGGTGCGGGTAAGCTCAGGGTCGGGTTCTACAAGGACTCGTGCCCGGACGCCGAGGCGATCGTCCGCAGGGTCGTCGCCAAGGCCGTCCACGAGGATCCCACGGCCAATGCGCCGCTGCTCAGGCTTCACTTCCACGACTGCTTCGTCAGGGTACGCTTCAGATTCCATTGCTGTCTTGTACTTCTAGTAGTAGATTAGTAGTATATGGTTTCACTGCAAAGTGCCCGGCTGTTTTCTTTTCAACGGGATTCAGTGGTATCCAATGCAGCTTCTAATGATTTTCACTCAGTTGTGCTTGTGCACGAACTAACCTGACTGAGACTCTTTTTCTTTCTCTCTTAAAAAAAGAAAAGAAAAGAAAAGCGTCTCTGAAGCTTTATCTGGAGAAGAGGCAGAAAGAGCAAAGATTCCCCACACGCGAATCTCTCAAAAGCGTCTCATTTTCTTTGCTGGATGTTGTTTCGAGTTGAAACAAACTACTACTACTCTACATCACTTTCACTTCAAGTGATACTCTGAAAATCCGTTCCCTGTTCCCTGACCTTCGTCCCCATTGGCCAATCGTCGCCATTGCTGCAGGGCTGCGAGGGGTCCGTGCTCATCAACTCCACCAAGGGCAACAAGGCGGAGAAGGACGCCAAGCCCAACCTCACGCTGGACGCCTTCGACGTCATCGACGACATCAAGGACGCGCTGGAGAAGCGATGCCCCGGCACCGTCTCCTGCGCCGACATCCTCGCCATCGCCGCCAGGGACGCCGTCTCGCTGGTACTGTACGCTGCCTGAATACCTGATTCCTTCCTGGAAGCAGAGCCATGGCTAATGGCTGAGGCTGACTGCAAACCAACAATGCAAACAGGCCACCAAGGCGGTGACCAAGGGAAGGTGGAGCAAGGACGGGAACCTCTACCAGGTGGAGACCGGCAGGCGGGACGGCCGCGTCTCCAGCGCCAAGGAGGCCGTCAAGAACCTGCCGGACTCCATGGACGGCATCCGCAAGCTCATCAGGAGGTTCGCCTCCAAGAACCTCAGCATCAAGGATCTCGCTGTTCTCTCAGGTACAGTACACACAGTACCATAGTATATTTATTAATATAATCTGCACTGTTTCGACGGGCTTTGTTTGTTTAATTGTGCAGCTAGTACTGCTGCTGTATTTCAGCTCATAGCACGCAGAGGTCTCTCTTTTTAAATGAAGTTTATTTTCTGGAGACCTACACCTACACTACACGTGTGTCGGTGTCGCACACTTGCACTACTGCTTACTGAATCTGAAACTGAAATATAGGAAATGTAGCTTATGTGGTAAAAAATCAGGGGAAAAAAACGTCTACTGGGTTTTTTTATTTGAAGACGGAAAATACAAAGAAAAAGAGAAAAATGTTACAACTTGGTATCGTCAGATCTACTTATTAAAAGTTATTGACTTTTCATTTGACGAAGATAAAAATGGCTTAGATTGTATCTTGAATGAAATCCTCAAGGATTTTCTTTTTCAAAAGTGAAGGGCACACCACTCAAGAATCAGTTAATACGGCATGGTCATCAGTCATCACAATCTGTAGTACTGACTTGTTCCATGTTTTTTTTTTGCAATTCATATTGGTCCCTGTCACGTGGCATGTAGAATTATATAGACCTTGTTTAGTTCACTCAACAAAATCAAAAATTTTTCAAGATTTCTCGTCACATCAAATCTTACGGCACATGTAAATATAGTAAAAAAATAAAAACTAATTACACAGTTTGCCTGTAAATCGCGACATAAATCTTTTAAGCTTAGTTTATAATTGGATAATATTTGTTACAAACAAACGAAAGTGCTACAGGCCTCGAATCAAAAATTTTTGGAAACTAAACAAGGCCATAGTCTTCTTGAAAGGTGGCACTTTTGCGACTCAAGAAAAGGCAAGTTAGGAAATCGAAATGTGGAGACAAGATTCTTTCACATTTCATTATAGTATACAGTACCCCTTAATTTCTCGTATTCGGATTTTCTCTACTGTATGTTTTTTTCTGGAATTGCTTGACCCCAAGCAAAGCAAGTTTTCTTGAGATGGCTTGCAAACGAACTTGCACTTGGCTTTGTTGCCATCGTTGTGACCAAACAGCAATTACTCTCCTATATATATCCAGGTGCCCACGCGATCGGGAAATCGCACTGCCCGTCGATCGCCAAGCGTCTGCGCAACTACACGGCGCACCGGGACAGCGACCCGACGCTGGACGGCGCGTACGCGGCGGAGCTGAGGCGGACGTGCCGGAGCCGCCGGGACAAGACGACGGAGCTGGAGATGGTGCCCGGCAGCTCCACGACGTTCGACACGGCCTACTACGGCCTGGTCGTGAAGCGGACGGCGCTCTTCCACTCCGACGAGGCGCTGCTCAGGAACCAGGAGACCAGGGCGCTCGTCTACCGCTACAGGGACGCCGCCGCCGGGTCGGAGCAGGCGTTCCTGAGGGACTTTGGGGTGTCCATGGTGAACATGGGCAGGGTCGGCGTGCTCACCGGCGACCAGGGAGAGATCAGGAAGAGATGTGCCTTCGTCAACTAGCGATGTAATACTTTCTAGCTAGTATGTGATGATGCCTGTGACTGTCAATTACTCATATTATTACGACCGCGTCTTGCCTCAACTATATATTATATGCTGGAGTTTCGAAAAGCCTCTTCGTTTGAGCTTATTTGTCGAATCTGTCAGTACTTTTCTTTCGCAACAAATCAGCAAATAATACTTTCAGCCAAACGATTGCATTTCGTATACAGATTTATAGGAAGCGTTTTAGAATTTATGATTGTGGGTGTCAGTCTGGGTTGAGGTCGTTTGTAACTGTGACTTTGATGGAATGTGATAACACGTTCCATTTTGTGTGGACACGATGCTGCAGCATGCTACCGCATATGGCAATTGGCAAACAAGAAACTTGAACCGCTTTTGACTTTGGAAGGGATTTCGAGGATTCTCTCCTCATCATGTAACACACCTGTACCTGCTGGCGAGACTGAACCGACAGCGTGAGCAAGAACGAGAGGATATTCTCCTCAGGTTCAGAATTCAGATAATGATGATGATGACTTGATCTTCTCCATGATACACTGATACAGCACTGGATTATAAGACATATATATATACACTCACAGAACACTGGCCACTGGGGCCTACGTGACTCCCTGTCTTCATCTTCAGCTTGCTGCCTTGCCGTAGTGTTGGCTGTGACATCTTCCCCCCTTTGCTTGACCCCAAGCAAAGCAAGTGCATGTGGAAATGCCATCTTGAGAAGATAGTTGTCCTCCTACGTTGTGGCATCTTTTCGAAAAACTTCTAGCGCACTGGGACTCGTGAGGAATAGCCTAACTGCCCTTCTTGACGAGCCGTCCATGAAGGATCTGAGCTGGATTGTCCAGATTGACCTGTGGTGGCAACTGAGCAAAAACTGTAGAATGACTAGCAGTAAAAGCACTTGAGGTACAAGATATTGAATACATGCATGATGATTTGTGATTTGTGAACCATCTGGCAACTCCAGTTTATAAGCGACATATCTTGAAGGCAGCAACGAACTTGAGATCAATTTGGGGTATGATCAGTGGCGGAGAGGCAGGACACTACGATAGGGTATTCCAAAAGGAATTTTCTCCAAAACAAAAAGAGCCAATAGCACTGGTAAAACTACATATTTTAGTATACAAATAATATGGGTATTCCATGGAGCACCAAAGAATACGGTTTGTGCTTCAGGAGAATTTGATCTCCGACTTAACATTCACGATTTTGTTATGTGGTTATTATCAGATTTAGCCTTCATGCTGTGATTCCGAGCTGCAAGCAAATGAGTGCGAAGAAGCTCGGTGTGCATCTCATGTTCAGCAACCCAGTCATGAACTGAAGAATGAGAGCTGTTCGGTCGAATACCAGGGCCAACGATATACAGTTTTATTGCAAAAATTTCTCGATCAAAACAAAAACATAAAACAACTCAATCTGTTTGGAAGTTGAATTATCCCTAATGCCAGTTTCAATGCATGTTTTATGGGAGTGTCATGCACATTAAATAGGGTGCTACATAAGCAAAATTGCTGACTTGGCAGGGTTATTAAATGAAGGAGTTTCATCAGATGAGAGAGGAGTTTCATCCCCATGAAACTCATGTGGCTTGGTTACCTAGTTTATAGACTTGGTAACTGTGTCATGAAACTATGTATTGAGACTGGCCTAAAGCATTTAGGGGGTGTTTGGCACTGCTCCACGAACTCTGCTCCACAAACTCTGCTCCACAAACTCCACTATAGAGTAGCTCCACAAAAAACTGGAGTTCGTGGAGTACCTCTTTAGATGCTCTCACAACCCTACCCTTTTTTTTCTCGAACTGAGTGCGTAGAGCTGAAACCGTTTGGCTAAAAAAACGTGAAGCAGAGCTGAAAAGCGTGAAGCAGAACAGTCCAAAACACCCCCTTAACATCAAGAACTATTACATAATAATATTGATACAAGCCAATATCACACTTTCATATTGGAGGACTAGTAAAATTAGAATTGTTTTTTTTTCCATAAATGCATTTTATCTGATCTCGCTAATAAATAAACTGGATTATCGGGTTTATTGGAATTTTGTCGCCTATAAATTTTTCCCTGGCATGAACTTAGGGTGCCGTCTGTAGAGAATCAAGGCAAGAACTCCCACTGTTCCTGCTCATTTGGGACAGAAATGTTCTTTTCCTAGCATTTCTCTTATGAAAAGAAATTAATTCATGTAAATTCTTGTGGAATTCCTGCGTTCTCCAGGGGTGCTTAACATGTTATATGTTATAATAAAAAGTGTATAAGATATAAGAAGATAGATATATCGGATATATTATAATTTCAGATATAAGAACTTTTTACTAAGGTAGCATTTAGAAGCGTCGAGTTTTATACGATGATTGACTTGGATTAGATTATTTTAATTTTCAAATAGGAAAATCCACTAGCACAGCACGGTTAAGAACTTAAGATAGATGCTGGGCTGTTGTTAAAAAAAAAGATAGATGCTGGGCCGCTTGGGCCGTCCGAATCTCTTGGACCGTCGTCTTCTAACAGAGAGAGATCCAGTGTTTCTCAAGAGAGCGCGAGTCAGCGAGAGCGAGAGAGAGAGAGAGAGAAAGAGAGCAGGAGACCGGCAATGGCAAAGGCGGCACCACCGGCGTTCGTGTACCGGATCAGCACGGTCGACGAGTGGACGGAGTTTCAGCGCACGGGCGCCACCCTCGGAGGCGACCTCGACCGCTCCACCGGCTGCATCCATCTCAGCGACATAAGCCAGGTAACCCCGACCTTAATATGCCTTGATTTCTTCCGGCCTACCGTACGCCTTGGCTAAAATTTCCACAATCCGTACTTCCGTGGAGACCTATCCGCTTGCTGGAACAGATTTGGGTTGCTCCGGTGTTCTTGAGTTGTATGATACGTACTTGGGATAGGTCAATCACAATCAGTTCTGGAATCTATGGCTTGGAGCAGGTCAATGTTGTCTGCAGATGCAGTTCACTGCACAGTTAGTTTTAGTTTGCGCTATGTTATTTTAGAATTTTATTATCCATTTGATTTGATGGGATTTGTTGGTTACAGAACTCAGGGTAGAGGTTTGGGGGCATGTTTCTTTTCTTTATCTGTTTATTATTATATGCCCAGCTGTTACATAGTTAGATTGTACTGGCGGTTGATGCTATTTAGGATGACTGACAATTGACTGTAAGATAATGCTTAGTATGTTGTATGTACTATTTAAGATGCAGAGTACATAATGGGTTTATCTGTAAGCCTGCTGGAGCCTGGAGCTGCAGTAAGACATTTCTTGTGTACAGTAATGATATGATGCAATCTTGCAAATGGATACGCCTGCCAACTCATTCCATGTTTGTTCCACTCTTATAACTTTTTTTTCTTTTTATGATAGGTTCCTTCTGTTTGATAGCTTTTACAAGACTCTTATAACTTTTTTTTTCCTTTTTATGATAGGTTCCTTCTGTTTTTGATAGGTTTTACAAGAATGATATCTAGAAGTTGTGGTATGCTATTGTAAATAACAATTAAAATTGAAGTACGGTTTACCAGAAATCATTGAACCATGCAATTTTATTCTCTTAAAATGTTCTGCTCAGTTTTGATATATGTAAATTATTGCACTCTAGATGTTATCCCAAATAACTGTTTGAATATCGTTACTCCATCTGTAAGTACATTGTTTACTTATTGCCAACAATGTTCGAAACTTAAAATGTTAGCCTTTCCAGGTCCTACAAGATGCATGAATTCCATTATGTTTACTCAACATATTTTTTTGTCATTTTTTTTCTTCTGTATATAATCAAAGCTGGGCAACTTATCTCTGATTTAACTTGAATGTGATTCCTTTCATTTTTCATGCTGTCACTCATATATTTTTTCTCGAGAACTGAAGATTGTTTAATTCTTGGACCTGGTGAAGGTGAAGATGACTTTAAAAAACTTCTTCCTGGGAAGGAATGATCTATACTTACTGCAAATTGACGCTTCCAAGGTATATTTAAATCCTATATCTGTTGTTGATTTTTTTACTTTCTAACTACTTTAGTATTTGCAAAGATGTGGTGCTCTTTTGTATAATGTAGATCTACAATGCTTCACTGCTCTTGTTTATTACTTATTTCTATGGGAGGTTGCATACAGACAAGTTAATTATTTGTTTGTCTAGATGGATAAGAAAAAGTCATGTTATTGCTGTTTTTCTATCATTCTATCATATAGCTTTGTCAATTTATAGTTTTCCATATTCTCTCAGCAATGTGCCAATAATTATGTTCAGATAATAACCTATTATGTATTGCGTACTGGGTTTCACATGCTTGTTCTTTATTTTTTTTCTCCTTGTTTATCTTAGCTTGCAGATGGATTAATTTATGAGGCAAGTGATGATAATAACTATTTTCCTCATTTCTATGGCCCTGGTCGGAGCTTTGTACCTCTTCAACTAGATGCTGTCGTGAAGGCAGACAAAATAGAGCTTGCAGACAATGATTTTACCTGTGGTCTACTTGATGGCAGTGATCTCCCAAGCTGATTTTTAGAGTCTCACATTTATCTTAGCAATGTTCATTTGAGTTCTCAACCGAAGCTTAGTTTTTATGATCTCTATGGGCAGAAGTCATACTCATATATAATAGTGACAGATTGTACCATCCAGAATTATCAACAGCTATGCATACACTTTCTTGGTGTAACCGTGGAAGATAAAATATGATCATGGGAAGTTCAGAACTGTTTGGAATTTATGGATCATGATGGATCAGGATGTTCATTATGCTAAAGCAAATAATACAATGTGTACTTGTTGTCATGTTACATCCAGTGCCTTGTTGCATAGACATATAAGTACTATATGTTGAATAAGCAATTGTTAATGATTCTGAAAATGGGGGTTTTACATCGTACTGTATATTAGTAAAGAATGCAAAGGGAGGTACTTCTGAAAATACTCTATGTTGAAATAAGCACCTTATTGTGCTTCAATTGTTAATGATTCTGAAGAAGTCAGTTTTACATGGTACTGTATCAGTGAAGAATGCAAAAGGAGGTACTTTAGAAAATACTTTCTAGCATTAGGTTCATGGTACGAATATTGCAGATAAAGTCTACAGATGTTATTGCATATTTTGAAGGAATAGCAGACATTTTTGAAAAGATGGTTGCGTATCAGTTCTGCTGGTGATTGGGTTGAGCTTTGCACAATATCATTGCAACTGGTAGGTCCTAAACTATCTAAGTCAACATGTACTACTATGTTCATCTAACTTGGAATAATTAGATGCATGACTTGAAATTGTTAATGCAGGAATTGAGTGCACCACTCTGTCCCTGTTGTGCTCGCTCCTTTGTTGCCCCTACATGTGTCATTTTTTACTGCTATGGTTTCTTCGAGGTGCATCGGTTTGGAATATATTAAATATCATTGAACAATTTTTTGTTGTTGTGGAAATTTCTTAACTGTAGAGTGTAGTATCAGTGTCTACAAGATCCTACACAACAGAGACTTCTATCTTTCCCTGGCAGATCCTGAAAGGCACAGATTGAAGCATGGAGATTGTAGATGGTAGCATTTTGGTGCATGTTGAATTTGGAAGTGTAAGAATGCGGCGACTGCTGCCCATCTTGTCAACTCACCAAACAACTTGTAATGGTCAAAAGTGGTGGGGAACTATACAGGAGATTAAGGGACTGTATCTGCTGGCATGAAATGCTCACTTCCTCGCTGGACTGGAAGGAATTACCTGATGGTTTAATCAATGGAACATGCTCCCCCTCAAATTTGTTAGTTGTTTCCTTGTGTCCAAGTAAATAAACTTACAAGATTCTATCCATTCGAAGAACTTCAGATGCAGCTAGAGGCTTTCGTGACATATGAGACATGGGTTTTTACTCCTGGATGGAGTTCGCCAACCATTTGGCGGGTCCTAACGAATTCACAGGTTTTTACCTCTGTTGTTCCAAGACCTCAAGTTACATACTATGCTTAGTACGTGTCTGTTTGGAAAATTTTCATAGAAAAAAAATAATGTATTTGAAAGTACCCTTCGTGCATGTGCATGTGCATGTGGTACTGTATTGGTAATTTGGTATATACAATCCTAGTACATGCCTAACTATCTGAGAATATCAGGTCCTGATTTTGACTTTGACATGGGTACGGGATGGGCTACTTGGACTCTTGCATTTGCATCGTAGCGCGCGTGATAATAATAATCATCTCCGATGTGTTTATGGAAAGCTTTCACCGCTGGATTTTTCAACAGTTTGTGAGTGCCTTCTGCGAATGGAAGATGGTTAAATGGTCTCTTTTAGAGTTGTCTCAAAAACTCCTTCCATTCTAAATTATAAGTCATCTATATAAGTCATCTGTTTCTCTATATATATAGTTTTTACTACTAGATATATTATAAAAACTTTATACCTAAAAATGTTACAACGACTTACATCTTCCAAATTATAAATTACATTTGATTTTCTAGATATATAGCTTTTGATATATTTAATTGTATAGCAAAAAATGTATATTAGAAAAGCCAAAACAACTTGGAATGGAGGGGAGATATCTGTCTAATTGAGGAACTTTTGGGGCTTTGGGTGGTAATTTTTTTCCCTTGGAGATTGTTTAAACTAGCAAATATGTTCATATGTTGTAATGGAATTTACATCTTGTTATACGGTTATTTGAATGAGTTATGACTTAGAGATTTATGTCATTTGTTCTAATACCCCTTGTAATAACTTGTATACGAGCATTGGTCACAAAATAAAGAGAGTTGTATGAAAGCATTGTGAGATAAAATATTATGACAGAAGAATCTAGTTTGACTTTTAATATTAGAGATAGATAAGACTAATCCCTTGGCCATTTGAAACAAAAAAAAAACCTTAGAAAAATGTTGTAGTGGTCGTTAACAAATTAGGTATTGCACGCTAAATTTAAACTGAAATTGCCCCGTTGAGAAATATGTGAATTCGGTCTTTTCTTTGGGCATTCATTCTAGCATCCTTCATTAGAGCTTTGTGTATCAGCTAGTTTTAGAAAGGTATGTTCAGATTACTATTTTTCTGTAAAATATAGAGTATTTTATAAAGCTCATGAAAAAAGAAAAGGAAAGAAAAGGTATGAGCAACACTAAATGACGAATAATATCACAATCTTGAACATCTATTTCAGGATACGATCGTAATGTTATGCTTTAACAATTTACAATTCTAATCATGATTTCGCTGGTGAAATACACTGTACAGTGACCGGGAGCGAAATCGATCCCTGAAACGGGACTGGCATTGGTCTGTAAGCACAGTTGTCAAACGAGGAACAGCAACTGGAAATAACGTTTTTGTTGTAATTTGATTTGATTCCCTTGGAATCTCGACTGTGCACAATTAAGTTAAAAATTTACAGATTACAGGTGCAAACAAAACCTATGGAGGAGCAGTTATTAATTATTATCTTATTAGGAGTCAAAGAATGGAGACAGCTCGTATCTGAGGCTGCAGCTTCCGCCCAGCACCCTGCCGCCCTCCGGCGCGCACCCCCTAGCCATCAGCTGCGCAATGGCGGCGTCCAGGCACGCCTTGCAGTCCCCGCCGGAGAGGTCCTTGGTGCACTGCGCCATGGCGCGCAGCCTCTGCTGCTGGCCGCCGCCGCCGCCCTGGCCAGCACCAGCAGCAGAGGCGTCCTCCCCAGCGGCGAACAGCAGCGGCGAGAGGTACGCCGTCCTGGTGAGCCGCTTGAGCAGGCCGGCGACGTCGCGGTCGAGCTCGGCCGACCTTGCTGCAGTGGGTGTCCGCAACGCGACGGCGTCGGGCAAGAAGGCGCGGTGGTCCCAGTCGACCTCGCCGAAGAATGGGTCATCGTCGGGCCCCGCGGAGTAGCGGAGCGTGCAGGCGTCGAGCCAGACGACGGCGTCCGTCTTGCGCGCGCACAGGCGCGGCGCGTGCGTCCGCGCCGCGGACCGGATGCACGCCGCGCACGCCGCGCGCGCCACGTCGCCGCGGCACAGCGCGAGGCCATGCACGACGCGCTGGCCGGCGCCGCCGCTGCCGACCGTGGCGATGTCGAACCCGCCGGCGGCGGGGGCCTTGGCCTCGAGGAGGGACAGCAGCCGGCGGAGGTTGCTCGCGAACGCGCTGTCCGCCGCGAAGGTCCCCGCGCCGGAGCACGATGCGACGGGCGCGCTCGTCGTCGTCCACGTCCAGGTGCCCGCCGCCTCAGACGACGACGGCCAAGTGGAAGCAGCGGCGGCGACGAGTGCCAGAAGGAATAATGCGGCTCGATGAAGAACCATGGCTGCGCTGCGCTGGACCTGGACGGCTGGAGAGCTAGCTCTGAACCTTGGATTGCAAGAGACTGATCGGGAGCGGCCGGGAGAGGGAGACGAGCATGCATCCAAGTGAGACGGTGGCCGGCTTATAAAGAAGCAGCAGCAGCAGCAGCAGCTAGGCGTGCAGTGCGCAGGTCGAGGGGAATGGGAAGATGCCAAGATGGTGGTGGCGACGAGTGACGCGGGGTGGTTGAAGTTGAATTGAAACGGCCCAGCAGTTACAGCTACAGCAAGGAAGGAGGAGTTGCTGTGGTTGGACCGCGGAAGGATGGAAACGGAGAAACGAGCAGAACTTGGTAGGGGGGAGAAGAAGGCTCCGCTCGGGTCGGCGCGGCGCGTTTTCGCCTGGACGCGGAAGAGGTCGTAGTATTTGCCAAGGCAAGGCTGGAGCTGGAGCTGGACGTGGTCTGATGCTTTGGTCTGGTCTGGTCAGCGTCTGCGTCTCCTTGGGAGGGGAGGGGAGGGGAGGGAAGAGCAACGGCATAGGCAACCACGGCTGACCCTATGACTGGCAGGCAATACACGTGTCATCCTGGTTTTTTTTTTCTCTAATGGTTGGTAACGGTTTGGATTTAACAAGTGTCACTATGATATTCGTGTTGGTTAAATTTGACTAAGTTGCTAAAAAGTATTTAAAACATTTAAATCTCTAAATAATATTAATTGTGAATCACAGATATTAATTATATATATAGTCAAAAATTAAAAAGTTTGACTCTTTGAAAAATGGAAATAATACTTATTTTAGAATGAAGGGAGCAGTGCGAGAAGGTAGGACTAGTACCGGTGGTTTGGAGATTCCTACACTTACAATTATTCACTTGGTGTGAGTTTTTTTTTTCAATAAAAGAATAGGAAATATGATATTACAGTATGTTAGAGCAGTCTTACGAGAAACACGGCCAAAAAAAATTGTTTACAGGACAAGTCCAGATCGAACACTTAACAGCACCAATGATCCTCGCTGCGAGCATGTAATAGGCACTCCCTACTCCCTCCATATCCATAAAACAAGTCGTTTTGGACAATGATACGGTCTCCAAAGTTTAACTTTGAGTTCTTTTTTTTATAAAAAATATTTATCAAAAAATGGTATAGATATATTTTATGAAAGTATTTTTAAGACAAATCTATTCATATAGTTTTCATATTTTTAAACTCAACAACTTAAAAGTTATTCATGATTTATATTCCCAATGTTTGACCCAAACCTTGTCCAAAACAACTTATTTTATAGGTATAGAAGGAGTATAACATGAGACAACAAAGTATGTCCCTTGTTATAAAAAAAGAAGAAGAAGAAGAAGAAGAAGAAAGAAAGAAAGAAGAAAGAAGAAAGAAGCATGAGCAACATCTACAAGCAGCAAAGCACAACCACTACAGTTGAAAACGGATGGGATAAATCTCATTCCGTCCGCAACCGTATACTGTATTTTTCTGTTCGTTTTCATTTTTTTCTGGGATAAAAGGAAATGGGACCGAAAACGGGACGGATTAAAACGGGAGCGGGATCGAAAAGAGTAGAGCGTTTGTCCGTCCGTATTTGCGGAATCCCGTTTTTTTACCGGGATATCCCGTTTTTCATAAAACGAGAAAGTAACCCAACATAGTCCTTAAGCCCAATATGGCCCAAAATGTCTCTTGTGTTATGCGATGTATGGATAATTCATATTTGTGTGAATTGTGATTTATGTACTATGGATATGTTCTTATGCGATGTATGGATAAATATTTGTGTGAATTATGATCTATGGACTATGGATATGTGGTATTGTATTAATGTAGTCGCTAGTCACTAGTCAGTGCATATTTGATATTTGGTATTGCATTTTGGTCTCTGTATTTGCGCTATCATACGCGGCTTACATGTTCCGGTTTAAGTTTTCGCTTACAGCTCGTTTCCGTCTATTTTTCGATTTTACCCGCCGTTTTCGTATTACTGTTTATCCCGTTACCGTTTTCGCTCCTGGTTGTCCGGCTTCCACTTCCGTTTTCATCTAAAAATATGAAAATAAAAATGATAGAGGATTTTCTGTTCGTTTACGTCCCTTTTCAACTTTAACAAGCACTCCACCACCGTGGAAGACGCCTGCCGATAGCGCGCGATGGAACAAAAGGGCCTCTTCGCTACACATGGCACTGCTCAGTTCCTTTCAAAATATTTTCATATAAGTCAAACTTCCTAATTAAATAAATTTATAGAAAATATACAGTATTTATAACATCAAAATAGTTTAATTAAATTCACTATAAAAAAGTATGTCTTGATAGTACATTTATTTTGCATCTTAGATATTAATATTTTAAAAAGACTTAGGTATATCAGAAAATTTTGACTTATGAAAAAAATTAAACCATGTTGCATTTGAAATGGAGAAAGTGTCATACTTGGAGCACTAGATTTTTCTTAGCATTAAAATCCAGTGACACGACAATTTGACTAAACTGGACTATGCTGACGGTCAGCAAACTACAAATTAATCTAGAAGATTCCATGGACATCAACTTTATGTTGAGACCAAATTCTAGTTTTTTTTTCTAGATATAGAATACATGTACAGTCATAGACTCAGACTTATAAACGTCTACTATGTAAAACTGGGTTATGATAGATTTAAGGTTAACAAAGTCAACTTAATTCTGCACCTCATTATGAACTGACAAGCCATCTACCACTAGAGAAGTACTCCCTTCGTCTCAAAAAAAAGTTGTTGTTGACTATCAGTCTTGTTTGACCATCTGTCTTATTATAACTTTTTGTATAAATATCATCTATTTTGATATGACTTATTTGATCATTAGAGATATTTTAATAATGATTTATCTATTTTAGAATTTGCACAAAATTTTGAATAAGACGAGTAGTCAAATATGAGTGCTCAAAGTCAACAACAACGGTCTTTTTGAGACGAAGGGAGTAGTTTGGTCCAATGAGACACAAACATGAAACCTAAGGTTCAATCATTGTGGGCAAAACCTACGCCAATGCTCAGTCTTAGGATTGATACTACTCCCACTGTTGATCTTGATGGAATAAGATTTATTTGATCGATCCACTAAATTCATTGTGATCAAAACTTGAAAAGGATCGACCAACAAAAATCCCCATGTCTTGTATGACGTTCGGTAATTTTTACACAGAATTTCTCGCCATGGAAGTATATATGCAGGTATATATGGACAAAGATTATTCATAATGGTTGATCTCTCCATTCCAAAATATATAAGTCGTATTTTTTTAAATACATAGCTTTTGATAATGTGTTTAGATATAATATATGTCTATGTGCTAGAAAAAATTAGAACAATTTATAATTCAGAATAAAAGGAATATTCACCTTGACGTTCAGGTTCACTGTTGAGGAAGAATTAATAGAAATCCGAAGCTTTTGGGTTTTGGCCCGTGCCGATTCGCTTACGGTGGCTTGAGACAGCTGCACTGTAACGACGACCGCTACAACAAATCCGGCTCGTGTCACTAACAAGGACCCGCATGCTCATTTGAGCTTATTAGTCGAATCAGTTATTAGTAGTGTTTTTTTTTTAAAAAAAAATCAACCAACAGTACATTTTATCATGGCTTATAAGCCAAACAAACAAACAAGACTTTTTTTTTTCAAATTCGTCGGTGTAGACACGTCAAGTAAGCTAAAAAAAAATCCTTGAATACAAATTGGGCCAAGGACAAATTAGGATGCAAATGTTAACCAGTTCTCACCATCAACTATTCGGCGCTGGTGAGAACGTGTTCACTAACGGCATGCTGCCCCTGCTGCTGATGAGTGAGACCAGTAGAAAAATACAATTAATAATTGTAGCCAACAAAATAAGGTACGCTACTACCTACTAAGGCCTTGTTTAGTTCCGAAAAATTTTGCAAAATCGACACTGTAGCACTTTCGTTTGTATTTGACAAATATTGTCCAATCATGGACTAATAGGCTCAAAAGATTCGTTTCGTCGATTTCGACCAAACTGTGCAATTAGTTTTTATTTTCGTTTATATTTAATACTTCATGCATGCGTTTAAAGATTCGATGTGACGAGGAATGTGATAAATTTTGCAAAATTTTGTGGGAACTAAACAAGGCCTAATATGTATTCCTACCTCTGCTTTTGTCTGATAATAATAAAAAAGAAATCGCAGTCACACATTCAGCTTCGCCATTTGTTTAGGCTTCTTTCCGAAACTTCCACGGCCGGACGACCTGCTAGTTGCCTGGGTCGGCCTCGCCGAGGTCAAACACGGCCACGACGCCTCACCTGCTACCTGATGCCTGCTGCTTCAGCCTTCAGGCCATCATTATCCATAGCAATCATTCAAAGGCAGCGTGCTACTGCTGCCGCTACCATTCAAGTGTCTACGAGCAGCCCGTGGAGATCATTCACAACACCAAGGCAATTACTCGCTCTGTTATTTTTTACACGACACATTAGCATTATGTTAAGTCAAATATTACTTTCCTTTACCAACCATTTTTAAAAACATTACTTATAACATATCAACGGCCATGGAAACAAATGCCACCGTAAGTATATCGTCGTTGTCCTTTCTTTCTTTCTTTCAAATAAATAATACGATAACCAGGTGACTTTGCAAAGCTGTCTCCAATCTAATGGGGACACATCATGCAACGGCATGAGCCCGTTCGATTGAACTTATCTAGTATTTTTTTTCTCATAGTAAATCAACAATAATATTTTTAGATATTACTTTTCAGCCAAGTGAACAGGCTATACACTAAGTTATGCTTGTTCATGTTCGCAACATTGACCAAGAAATATGTGCATTTTTTCGGTCTAGTGTATTTGTTCTTTTAACGCAAATGTGATAGGAGTTTAGCCATCTTTGTATTGATACATTTAGAGGCCTTAGGCCAAAAAAGAATTACAAAACTAAAAGTTGAGCACTGACAAGAAAAATGAAGAAAAAAATACCTCACATTTTGTTCCTTCCATATGATGTCCCATCATATTAGGAAAAAATTATCTTTAAAGCCCTTAGGCCTCATTCGGTTATGCCATATGATATTCCATCATATTAAGGGTCTATTTAGTTGTTTCAGAATAGAGCAAGGAATTATTTCAGCTTATTAAGGGCATGTTTAGATGCAAAATCTTTTTGAATTTTGACAATGTAGCACTTTCATTTGTATTTGACAAACATTGTCTAATCATGAATTAACTAGGCTTAAAAGATTCGTCTCGTGATTTATAGATAAATATACAAAATTAGTTATTTTTATCTATATTTAATGCTTCATGCATATGCCAAAAGGTTCCATATAACAGGGAATCTTGTAAACTTTTGAGTTTTTAAGTGCATCTAAACAAGCCATAACTGGGAATCATTCCATGCCTTTATTCCTGAATAACCGAACAAGGCCAGCCTAGTATTCTGGCTGGAATTAATCTTGGGAACCATTCTCTAGCAACTGAACGGGCCCTTGTCGGGTGTGAGCTGGTGTTTGCTTACTGATGCTTTAGAAGACTATGGAAACCATTGCTGAAGCAACTGTGCTATTATTGAAGCCACATGTTGATAAAAAAAAGTAATATGTTTATTTAGTGATATAAATACTTATACTTTTTAAAACTTGATTGATCAAACTAAAAATGGTTTAACTTAAAAAAATCTGACATGGCAGATTTGATAACAATGGCCATGACAATAAACCCCAAGGCCTTCAATAGACCCCGACGTCGAGCTTAAGCTCCTTCGGCCACCGGCACCCACACTGTAAGCTCCAGCCGCCTGAACTCAGCTGGCACATCCACAAGCTCCGGCCACTGCCACACCCACGCCCGTTCAATGAGATGTAAAAAAAAAACCGAAAACGATATGTAAACGATGAACATATCCCACATACAATAAGAAAAAAAAAAAGACCCTGATTTAGAATCCTTGATGGAGTTGAACCAAGAAAAATGGCCCTCAAAAGTACAGGAGCTTTCAAATATAAAAATAAAAGCCCTGATTTAAGGGCTCTTTGTTCCTGTAAGAGTTGTTTGTACTAACAACCAATTCAACTCTGTAAGAACCAGTAGACATTTAAACGAGACTGATGCACATTACATCAAGAACGGCAGATAATGTCTTTAAATATCTGTACGACAGCCTCGCAATCCAGATATCACAATATGGACAAAATTTCCCTGGATACAATCCAGATACCACAAGTCCATACCAAACTTCCAGACCAGATCATTCAATGCAGTGATCATCCAAAGGCTGTAAGCAGGGCATGATCAACTAAGTTTACCATTGTCTTGTTAAACCAAGTAAAAGTACCACATCATATATAGGAGTTCAAAATTGGGACTTTTCTTTTTGAGTAACAGAATTGAAAATTCAGCTAAAATAACTTGAGTTCTCTCTCTATTTCATACTAGAGCAGCTGAGAAACTGCAACCTTAAACTTTTGGCATGTCAATTTGGACGACTTCATACCCTGAAATTAAATAAGCAAATCGTCAGCAGTAGGAAAACTAGAAATAACTGCACACTATTTTCACAAAATTGCATCTCCAATTTAAGTTTCAGAATCACTTTGAGTATTCCCTCTAGCTTAGAACTCATTTCCTTGAGAAAGAAGTATGAACAAGTAAAATCACATAAGATCACACAAAAAGTGAACAAAACAATCACTTCCTGGAAAGTGTGTGGTAGCTTCAATACATGCTAATGCCATCTTAGCATGTGGTAGCTTCAAGAAAAGTTTGATCAAGAACAATGTTACATGGATACGCAAGCCCAAAGAAATTTTGCAGTGTCAACTCATGCTCAACACAGGGCAACATGTATCAGACATGCCAGAGCAGCACCGGAGGCAAACAGGTTTCTTTGGAGGATGGCCAACCACAGAGCATGGAGGATGAAAAGTGGAGAAGGGCTGAAGAGTCTGCCAGCGTTAAAGATGATAACTTGATAAGAACCGCAGGTCCTCAGCCTTGCCCTTCCAGTCTGCTAAGTTAGCAACATCTGATTCCTAGGGAATTAAGAGCACCAGTGAAGATGAGAAGGGCAGCGCCAATCAATTTTGCGAGTCCCAGATGCAAGGGGATGGCCGTAGCAGCTCTGCGATGGGAACAAGAGATCAGAGGTCGGTGTAGTCTTGGCAATAAGAGGAGGGAGCGGTTGCAGCTACTAGCTGTGTCCCTGCATACGCCTAGTGAAGGTTAGGGCAAGATTTGTTTAGGTGGACTGAGTAGGCCTGTAAAAGGCAGCCCAATAGCATATATCTTTCTTTGTTCCCTCTCCTGTTCTTTTTCTCTCCTTTTTAAACTTTTGATGCATTTGCCCATGAATTTGACATGTATGGATTAGTTAAACGTAACACGATGATAAAACATTGCACACAAGATTGTGTAAATGAATTTCTTTTCTTTTCTAATTAACAACAATAATAATTAATATATTAGACAAACCCCAAATCCTATTTTCTAGAGTTCGCCGGATTAGGCACCTGCACCCAAATCTGGACACAGACACCCTCCACTCACACTGGCACCTGTGTCCAGGTAACACTGGTCAAGAGCATCAATAACAAAAAGAAGTCATAGCTTCATGATATTCTATTGCTAAATTCCAAGTTCATACTAGATACTGGAAAGTACCTTAGCATACCTAAGCAAAAATGTTAGCTAGAAAGTATATAACTCAAGGGAATACACTGATGGCCATAATCCTCCAAGTCCACATTATATGTTAAATCTGATGCGCTTTTTGCACACTATATTTATTTGGTTCGAGCTAGCATGCTTACAAGTGACACCCACGGTTTAGAACTTCGTGCTCCCCAACAAATTTATTTTTTTACTCCTCAACACCCCATTTATAAATCATACAGATCTGCTATGGATCCAGATTGGGTACCGCAAACAGGAAAACTTAACAATCTCATTTTAACTATTTCGCTGCCTGACACTCAAGAAATTCAGGTTTTAAGTGGTAGCATTTTCTCTAGTTCTAGATTCTAGATCACACTAAATAGTGGTAAAAAGTAAAAACACTACAAAAACTCAAAGGTAAAATCATCCATTCAGGATAGCATCCTGATAGTTGCTAAAGTTTTTCTTTTAGAAAAAGCACATGTTTCATAGAATCACTGAATTCTATAATCCAAATCCAAAATTCAGAAAATATTTCCTATTTATGAATGTAGGATTATAATATCAGTTTTCAAAGTGGTATCTCATTGCCCTCACAAAGTTAAAACTAGTGTGACCTGAAAGAGTACGAATAATATATAAGAGGACTCGTGACTCAGTATACATGTTCTACTTAAAGTGCTGAACCAAAGATTAATATAGAACTTAGAAACTTTGAGACAGCACCACAGATTGTTACTCATAGCTCTTTATCTTTCTAATATTAGAAAGTTAGAATAGTATTGAATTTTCAGGTCACTTTGATACCATTTGAATTCACATTGTTACCATTTGTACCATCTATTCTATACCGTTAGCAACAAATCACTCAGAAATTTAATTTACTCACTGTCATAAGCTCAATTTTATAATAAGTAAATGTCATTGAAGCCCCACAATTGGGGGCCCGCAAGCGGTATCAATATGGAACAGCCAATCATCAGACACCAAATTCGAATGTGTCCCAAGTCCCAAGTCCCAACCCAGATGCCGCCACTATGACACTGAATGAAATTGCCAAGCCATAATAGTTGAAACTGTACAGAACTAGGTTCATATCCTGGTCAACGTAATCCAAACATGTTATCTTTTTTTCTGAATATTAAAAAACAAATGTTTAACTATCTTTGAATTATGAAAATATTACTTTTTAGTGTATCTCATAAATACTATCCTGCTACAGACAAATAGCACTGTATGCTTGATGTTAAAAGGCTTCAGTTGAGCCATGTGACCAAAAGTAGCACATCTGAATCTTTATATGCACACTGCATCCTCTTGGTAAAAGAATCTTTCGAACTCCTTGAGTTTGACATCCTCATCGTGCATCCCAATTCTTTAAAAGAACTTTGATGTAACAGTAAAAATTGCCTGTTCAGGCAAAACAAATATTGGACGCCATATGAGTAGAACTGAGCCATGGAGAGCATGGGACAAACAGCCTCTTCTACGGAATACAGTACTGATCCGGTGATCCCAAATAAACACAATTGACATACAACTATGAGCATCTAAGAAAGATGCTACAACTAATTACGCATGATCGCACATGTCTCCACAAGCATACAGCCACCACCACCAGCACAAGAAAGATACTACAAAGTAACATAATTCTCAAAAACAAAGCATTGTAGGGCATAGCGTACACATGCTAATGCATATGATTTTTTTAAAGATGGAATGAAAGAACGGAAAGAAATGGAGAGCTCAAATCAAGGGTAAGGAATGGAATCCAATTCAAAATCAGTTCTCTGTCCAGTTTGCTAGGACAGTAACCAAACCGAGGAAACACAAGAAAACACGCTGCTAAAAGATCACTAGATATCAATGCATCATCAAATATTTTTTTGGTTAATAGTGTACCGGATAATCTGTTAGAAATGACCATCCTCAGAATGACAAATACATAAGATAATTATTGGTTTTTCAGGATACTACAATTATTTTACAAAGCATGCTAACTGCCAAGGAAATTGCTTCAAGTAATTGGAGATACAGAAATCAGTTTCATAGGGAGATGCTCCACACCATTTATTTCAACGCTGGATTATCATCAACCCAAGGTTGTTTTTGGATTTTCAAGCCAGTACATCTTTTGCTTAAACACATGTATGAATTATCAATTATGAACCTAAGACAAGATCATTTATACTCAGGGTCACCCAATGTTAACGCAACAATCGCGACCAATATGCCGACAACAGAATTGGAAAAAGGTGGGATGTTATTCCATACCTCTGAAAGTAAAGGAAAGCATCCATCCCACTCGGCAAGAATTTCACCTCCAGCTGCTCGGGAAGAAGGTATGAATGCTATAACCAGTCTTCCAGTTATCCAAGTAGATCACCTTCCTAACAGCCCACCACCCAATCGCCATGACAGCGAGCATCGCAAATCGCTGCGTCTGCAGGCTCTCCACCTTCACCAACAAGTGTGTCACCCCAGCGATCATGAGACCCACGAGTGTGTACAAGAACCCGACAGCAAACCCCTCAGCCCCCAGCTGCATCCCTGACCCCTGGTAGAAGAACACGAGCTTGTTGGGATCCGCGCGGTCGGTGAGGAACATGGGCGTGTGCCTGATGATCCCGTACATGCCCCCAGAGACGCTGAAGAAGTAGACAAAGAGCGCCCCAGCCATCCAGACCCGGCGGTCATGCAGCAGGGTCTCCCCATCGATGATCCTCTTGATCATGAAAGGGATGGAGATGAGGAAGAGGATGCCGAGCAGGATGATCTGGTTGCGTGAGAGGAGCGGCGGGCGTACGATGGGCCCAACCTCGAGGCCCGTGCGGGACTCGATAAACTCGGCCATGGAGTCGGCGAGGCGCGAGAAGTGGGACTGGTCCATCTGCTCGGATTTCGACAGGGTGGCGTGCTCGGGGCGGATAAGGCGGACATGGGGCAGCGAGTTGACGCCGAACTGGTGGAAGGAGTGCTGCGACTCGGCGAACTCGATGTCGGCGAAGAAGAGGTCGCCGGAATCGGGGTTGTGGGCGAGGAAGGAGGCGGAGAGGAGCGCGAACTCGGTGCGGAGCTGGGGCAGGTGGAGGTCGGGCTTGGAGTGGAGCGAAGCGGCGTCGAAGAAGACGAGCACGGAGTAGGGGCGGCGCGAGGAGGGGGCGGTGAGGAAACGGGTGACAGCGGTGTCGGTGAGGTGGATCACGCCGGACGGGGACCGCGCGCGGAGGGACTGGAGCTCCGAGACAAGGTCATCAGCGCCGGCAGGTGTGGCCGCGAGGAGGACGAGGGGGAGGAGGAGCAGCAGCAGCAGCAGGTGGCGGTGCGGTGGAGGCGCCATGGCGGATGGGCAGATCTGGGGGGTAGGAGACCGGCGGGGGTAGTAGACTTGCGTTGAGGCAACGGACAAAGGTGGAAGAGAAGACAGAGGACTCACTAATGGGCTGAATCCTAGCTACTAATGGGCTACCTGGGTCGCTTACTTGGTTCAATCTTCAGTGAATCGCACTAAGGGCTTGTTTATATGTAAAAACTTTTTGGATTTTGGCACTGTAGCACTTTCGTTTTTATTTGATAATCATTGTCCAATTACAGAGTAACTAGACTTAAAAGATTCGTCTCGCGATTTACAGACAAACTGTGTAATTAGTTTTTATTTTTATCTATATTTAATACTCCATGCATGTGCCGCAAGATTCGATGTGATGGGGAATCTTGTAAAATTTTTGGTTTTTGGGTGCATCTAAACAAGGCCTAAGAGGATGAGAAAATGTTTATTCGCTAAGAGAGAAGTCTAATTCACTCCCAACTAATCACTGAATTTGAAAGGCTTTCTCGAACTTAGATCCCGTTTAGCATGGCTCTACTTCACCAGTGAAGCTGTTTTTTGAGGCTTCAGCTTCATAAATAGCTCTATCGGTGGAGCTGGAGCCGTTTTGTAAATCATTTGGCAAAACACCTCCTTCCTTAAAATGTGCTCTCACGGAATGCCACGTAGGATGAAGTGAAGCCAGAAGAAGGCACTATTTTTGGCTCCTTCGCACCCCAAAACTCTATAGAGCACGTTTTTAGGAGCTTCATTGGTGGAGCCATTTCATTTTACCCAGTTTGACAGAAAAACGACTCCTGAAGTCGCTGGAGAAGCCCTGCCAAACGGGGCCTTAATACTGAACAACATATATGTTTCAGCTTTTAAAACGGGACAAATACCCTCTTGACTATTTTTAAAGTGGTTTCTTAGGTGGTTCGCTGACTTGGCAGTGGGACTGATCCATTATTCGGTCCTTCTCCTTTCTTTTATATAAAAATACGCAAACTTTTTTTATGAAGTCGCATGAACATAAACTTTATATCAAAGTTGTCGAGGTCTTTACAATCTACAACTTTATAGTTGATAACTTATAAATTTAATATATTTTAGAGGCTCAAATAATTGGTTTAAGTTAACATATTTTATTAAAAAAAAATAAAATAACCTCGATTGTGACACAGTCTATAGCAAAGTTATAGCTTGAACTAAGATTAACAACTTTGTAATTGATAACTTGTTTATCTCAGATTGTTTAGAGACACATGTATTCGTTTTAAGTTCTCTAATTTTAAAATTCATTTGTTTTGAATTTTTCAAATGACCTTAGATGTTAACGTCAATAAAGTTGTGGCTCATCTCAATATGTTTTACAACTTTGTAGTTGATAATATTTTTGTCCAGGGTCGTCGTTTAGAGCTTCTAATCTCCTATTTCTTTTCACGCCTTGATTTCGTAGAGAAGTGACAAAATTATGCTGGTATAACCCCCTCGCAACCCCAAAACTCATCTTATGACTTCTAGTGATTGACGGAAATGAAATACAATATGCTCTTATTATTAATTGTTCTCAATGAAATAAATGATGATTTAACTTAATCGTTACTGTTGTTGTTGAATGATGCCACTGAACAGGGATGAAGTGATTTGCGAGAAAAAATCAGTGCCCGCCTTTCTGAGCTTGGATAGTGTTCAACTTCTTAGTGCTGGTTACTTATTGCGGTTTCAGTGTAATCATATCGATGTATCGAATGCCGAACATGCAAACACAAACAGAACTAGCTGAAAAATGTTCTAATAAGAAGACAAACGGCACAATGCTAGATGGCAACTGTATGAAATTTAGAAATGATTCACACTTGAGTGTACTTTGTGAAAAGTTTTCGTGTTGATAGCCCACCAATTTTTACGGACCTTCTACTCACTCACCGCAATGAAAACAGAGTAGAGTATGTAGAGGTTACACAATGGCTGCAGCTGCAACTACAGTATTTTGTGAAAAGATGAATAAGCCGGACTACAGTATTTTTCGAGAGATGAATAAGCCAGCTGCTGCGACTGCAGCTTATTTCTATCTCACAGAGTACCGTAGCTACAGCCGAACAGCCCAACAATGTAATTCCCATTTTGCAAACTACTAATAACTACAAATCCACAATGGGTAGCAGACACGAAAGTCTTCTTTGCCTCTGGAGTTCAACAAAAAATACAATAGGGACAGCTCTTACTGTCTTACATTGGTGCAGTGATACATGCCTTTAGATGAACCGCAAAGCATTTAAAACACATAATCCCATACAATGCTTGGAAGCAAATTCCCTATCTCATAAACCAAAGGGCAAACAACCTTCTGTATCAGCCAGTCATCATAGAGGAACAATGGTAGTAGGAGTATCATATAGAAGGCACCGCGTGCTACAACCACAAACATCATACAATCGGATACCATCACGAATTATAAATATAAATATACATTAGCATTTGTGCAACCTGTCAGTACAAAACTCAAGGCTTAAGGCACTAGAAAATGAATATAACAGATATAATATAACTAGAAACAGTTAGCAGAACATCCATGAACCATAGTTTCCTTTAAAAAGGATGGATAAGCTAATCAGGTTTCTGTTTCAGTTTCCAAAGTTGTTGTGTGGTTCTGCAATCAAAATATGCCAAAGTGGATTCACCACAGTACCACACAGGTATCCATGAAGTTCTCCTGGATGTTGGATGTTCTTTTCATCTTCTTTGCAAGGAACATTCTACAGATAGTTAAGTAATACAGATTTTTCGTAACTAACATGAAAGATGTTTCCATTCACATGACAATGATAATACTTTCAGTTCCGTAAGAACCTGCAGAAACATTTTACTTCAGCTAACCATCACCATGAAAAGCAGCTATTTTCATACACATGACACTGATACTGATCATAGACACCAGACATGCACAGTCCATGTAATGTGAGAAGGACAAGGAATCAGATAATATGGTCAGTCCCTCACCTCACAAAATGCTCTGTACTAATAATCAACCTTTATGATGCCCTCCTTGAGTATACGAGTATATATGTGACCACCAGTATCATTCTACCTAGCAGACCTTTTTTTTTTGCAAGGAATATAATAGGATGTAAGGTAGTCTTATAAACCACCTTAAAACGCTTAGTATGAAGTCACTCACAAAAGTTTATGAACAACACATTGTAAGATAGCTAAAATCTGTTGCCCCTGAAATTTCTGGATGTGAAAAATAAAAATCCTGAAAAGAATCCCTAATTATTAAAAGAAAAGTAATGATAAATGTAGCATCATTTGAAAGAGCAGCAAGAATATTGTGATCATTAGCTAGCTACCCAAGAAATACAGGAGCCTCAAAAGAGGATTCACGGTGGACATGAAGGTAAGGAGCTCTCCAGAAGCAAGAGAGCATCCCATACTCTGCTGACATCAGTACTACAAAGCGATGAGATAGACATCTATTACACCACTGCTGCAAAAGTTTAAGCCAATCTAGCAACCACAAAATTTTTCATCTACTCCGTCATTTACATGATACATTCTCAGGCATCAACGATATGTCCACTGAGGGTTGTTTATCTCTAGGAGACGGCCAAAAGTTGCTAATGCATCATAATATTTGCGGATCTTGAGATATCCTCTTATCGCAGAAGCATCAGATTCTCTGAATTTGGCCTTTTCTATAATTAGTTCAATAGCACTAATAAGATAATCATCCATGCCCAGATTCAATAGACCTTCAGCTAGCATACGGAAGGATGAAAACTCAGGCATGAAACCCTTATTCACCATCTCCACCAAGAAATCAAAAGCTTCTTTGATAGGCCCTCCACCACGACAGAGACTACGGAAAACAATCTTATATGTGAGGGCATCAGGAGGCTCACCCACCTCAGTCATCTCCCTGAAAAGATTAAGGGCATCTCTTAAATTATTCCGTCTAAACAAAGACTGTATCACAGGGTTGTAAGCTTTTGGAGTAGGCCTAATCCCTTTAATTCGCATGCCTCTTAAAAGCTTCAAAGCAACCTGAGTCCTACCAGCCTTGCATAGACCGTTAATGAGTGTTCCATATGTGACAACATCAATTTCAAATCCATTTGCTGTCATAGTTTCTAAAATATCAGCTGCTTTCTTGATGTTCCCCTGCTTGCAATAATGTGTTAGAATAGAATTATAAGTGATATTATTAGGTTGCAATCCTTCCTTCACCATCTGTTCAATGAGTTCTGTTGCGTCATCAATCCTCTTGGCCTTGCACAAGCCATCAATAAGCGTATTAAATGTGACAGCACTCCTTGAAATACCCTGTGCATCCATTTGATCAAAAACCTCCTCAGCTTCTTCTATTCTCATTTTCTTGCATAGCGCATCAATTATTGTGTTATATGTCACTGTACTCCGAGGGCAACCATTGGATTCCATCTCATTCAACAAATCCAAAGCATTTCCAAGCTTCCCCATTGAGCAAAGATGATCAATCAAAATGTTGTATGTAACTTCATCAGGGGTGCATCCGCTGCTCTTCATCTCCTCAAACAACCGAATGCCAAGATGAGGATCTCCTACCTTGCAAAGGGCATTGATCAAAATATTGAAAGTATAGACATCCGGAGAAAGCCCCTTCACAGTTAGCTCACGCGCAAGGTCCAATGCTTCCTCAAGACGATTCTGTGAGGACAGAGCAACAATGAGAGTGTTGAATGTGGTGGTGTCAGGCAAACAACCCCTATCCACCATCTGATTTACAATTCCTTTAGCCTCATCAAGCTCTCCATTTTTACTGAGGCAGTTGATGACAGTATTGTAGGTGAAAACATCAGGATCATGGCCCTCCTGAAGCATCAGATCCATGACTTTCAAGGCATGGCTGACATGCCCGTTCTGGCACAACCCGTGAACAAAAGTGTTATATGTGACCTGATCAGGCTCAAATCCATCAGCAATCTCTTGCTGTATGTAGCCAAGTGCATCCTCCACTCTCCCCATCTTGCAGTAGCCATTAATCAGAACATTAACAGTCACCCCTGTCGGTGAGCATCCAGCTTCCATCATCTTCGCCTTCACCCTCAGAGCCGCTTCAATGCTTCCCTCCTCAATAAAGCCTTGCATCAGCGTGGTGAATGTGGTCTCATCAGGCGCCACACCATGGCTCGACATCTCTTCCAGCATCAAGACCGCGGTCCTGACCTGATGTGCCCGGCACAGCGCCTTGATCAGCGTGTTGAGTGTCACAACATCAGGCTGAATCCCCCGACCAGTCATCTCATTGTAGACCGACTCCAGAAGCTTCAACTTGCTCCCCTCCACAAGGACATTGAGGAGGTGGTTGAACACCACCGTGTCCGCCTGAACCCCAAAGGTGTCATTGTCGAGCTGGTTCAGAACAAGGTCGACGGCGTCGTCGAACCGCCGCAGCCGCGCGTAGCTCTCGACGAAAGACCGCACCACGACAGCCCTGACCTGGTGCCCTTCCCGCCGCATCTCCCGGACAAGGCCCTCCATCAGGTCGAACGCGCCGGCGGTGCCGAGCTTCTGGACGATCTCCTCGTACACGGCGGAGCTGGGCGCGAAGTCCTCCCGCGCGAGCGCCGAGTTCAGCATCCGGAGCGCCGCCTCGGGGTCAGACTGCTCGCGCAGGGCGGCGAGGAGCCGGTCTTGGTCGGAGATGGCGTACACCCGGAGGGGCGCGGGACGGTGCCCACGCCGCCGAGGCTGAGGCCGCAGCGCGGGTGGCCGGGCATGGCCATTGCACGGGCACGCAGCCGCCGCTGCCGGTGCTGGCGAAGCGCGGGAGTAGGAGGCTAGGTACGACGTCGTGGCCATTGTGACAATGTCGCAAGCATTTGGTGCGCGTTCTGGGCTGCAAGGGACGGTGAGCTCAGAGGTCGGCGGTGCTAACGAAGCAAATTGGTCAAGGGGATTGTTGGGCAACCTTGGGTCTTGGGAGGAGCTCAGAAGAAGGCGGGTCGAGGCAAAGGAGCTGAAGGCTTCCACTTCCAGTCCCAGCAGAAGGGCGCTGGGCAGCTGGCGAACAGAGCAGGAAAGGGGAAGAGGAAGCAGTGTGGCACCGTGACTTCGAGGAAGCCGAAGGGATAGGGTACAAGGCTTTTTCGCACCTACATCCCCTGTTCTTTTATGTTTTCTTAAAACGGGGATCATCAGAGATTCAGAGTTCACATGTTCTGAACCTTAATTAGTGTCACTATCTTTCTTTTGCATTGGTTTATATATATATATATATATATATATATATATATATATATATATATATATATATATATATATATATATATATATATATATAGGATTGCAGGCCCCTGCATAGAAGTGTCCCTAATTGCAGTTGCAGGGTTCGGTTATCCTCTATATGTTCTCTGTTGGGAAAAAAACTGTGCACTATAATCTGTACTTTGTTTCATTTGTTCCACTATATATATGAATCAAAACTCAAGTTACGGGTGCCACCGTGCGAGGAGGCACAATACAAAGAATTGTTGAGAGATTGTTTAACAAATCTTGAGCCAATAGAGAAAAGCAAGAGGAGAAATAAAATCCTCTGTATATATGAAACAAAACTCAAGCTACAGGTAGGAAGAGAAAATAGGCTTCCTGCCCTCCATGGGAAATGTTAAAGCTGGAAGAACGAGTTGAAGAAAGCAGAACAAGGGTGAGGCCATCAGCTCTTGGAACCTGTCATGGATTACAACTCTAAGAATGGGAGGAAAAACGGCCAGGCACTGAAGAACTAAATCAAGACTGCTCCCCCCAAGAGTTCAATTCTTCATGTGGCTTGCCTCAAAGGGAAGATTACAATGCCGTGCAAACCTTTTCAAGAAGAGAATTGTAGCAACCCAAACCTGTGAGGTTTGCCAAGGGTTGGAAGAAACGACGGATCACATCCTGCTACACTGCCCTTTTGCAAGAGGGTTCTAGAATGCCTTGGGGCACTCAATCGATGATGGACTTTCTGTACATCAATTACAGTCCTTGCCCAAGATCCAAAACGTTCCGGTCAAACAGTTCAGTAGCTTCATAGCATTGTGCTGCTGGCAACTTTGGAAGCGACGAAATGCTCTTATCTTCCGCAATGAAAGTCTTACGCTTCGCCAGGTGTTACACGCCTGTGCCATGGATGCAGAAGCTTGGCGTCCCAGGTTCAAGAAGAAAGAGAAGGACGTCAACACGGCTTGGTGTATTTTTCTTCACTCGATTATAAACCAGTTTGCCTAGACTAGCGTGTATATACTTGTAAAGTCTCCCTTACAAAAACAATCTCTGTAAATCCTTTGTGACAATGTGTCACCTTTCAATAAAACCAGGTTGGAAAATCCCCCCATTGATTGCTCAAAAAAAAAAGAACTACATCAAGAAACATCTATATATGTATCTATCTATCTGAAAATGCTCCCCTAACTTCTAATTCTGCATTGGATTTGACTTGCTCAGCGTCTGCTTCTTCAGGCTGTCACCAATGGCAACGCCGTGGCCGCGCGGTAGCAGCATAATTCAGTAGCCAACGGCGGAGCCAGAAATTTTTTAAGAGCCAACGTTCTACAGGTGTTTTTGGCGTGCAGACCAGACAATGTGCATGCTTCTTTTCAGATTATGTTTCAGATAGTCGACGCTGGCACCGTGAGGCTGCTGTCACACCAATGCCAATATCATTAGGACGGATCAAGTTTGACGCCTCTTTGTTTTTAGATGATGGACTGGACAGAGGAAAGCACCACAAAATGGGGTGAAGAACTCAATTAGTAGGTAGTAGTAGAGATAAATAAAACAATATATAAACACAACTTTACAGAACTAATTTAGTTCTTTGCAATTGCTCCTTCAGAACTAGTGACAACATCTAACTGTATTGGGCTCTGTCTTTGTCATTGCCTTCCACTGAATTCGGGCTTGAATCAGGTATGTGCCTTTTCTTGCCAGTTTTTTTCTGCAGTTCATTATGAAATGCAGCAGATAATATTGTTGCACGCCTGCTACTGCGGTCAAATTCTCTACAACATATGTACCCTGCACAAATCCGAACATAATTGATTGTGAAGAAAAAACAAAAATGACTTTTCTCCATCTAAAAAGTCATGATTTGATCTTATTGAGAAACACCAAATGAACATATATATGGTTAATGAACCCTAAGAGAAAGGGTAGAAAAATATGCTAACTAATAGCATTTAAAAGATATTATCTTTAGAACTAAATTAATAGTGAGGAGGTTCATATTGCACTATGTATTTACAATCCTTTGAATCTCTCCTCTGTTTCTATACAGTAACTTCATATCATATTTTAGTTGTTTTGTTCACATAGAAGAAACAGATCATAACCATATACCTGAATGATATAAACGTTGAATTCCTTCTTGTGTTTGACCTGAGTAAATGATGCAATGTAATTAGTGCTTTTATTGAATAACTATTCATCTCATATTTTCTATAATTTATATATAAGTGATAATATACCTTTGGTGATAGTAGATAATGATGTGCCAAAGTACACCCTACACATTCCGAAGTTCCAGAAAATATCTCTTTTTATTTGTATAGGTGAACATGTAGATGAATGATCTGCAAAAACCTAGAAAAGTGAATGCTATTTTTAGTTAGTCAACGTCAAACAATTTAGTTTTGTGTATGTAAGAAGACATATATTGAATAGAAACTTTATTAGAAGAATAAGGATGGAAAATAGTGTACCTCATTTATTTGAAAGTATGTACCATCCAATGGAAATATTTCTCTGTTCGCGGTCCGGCAAGGTATCTATTATGAAATAAAGTGGTTTTTAATCATTCATAGATCTTGAAATTGGAGTTCCCAAGAGAAAGACTGCATTGTTCTTGTAATATTTTCAAAAGCGTACAATTATAAGTGGTAGATGAGATCAAAGCACACTAACTCACCAGAATGGTAGCATTCACAATATGGTCGTTGTAATCACGAATTATAAAGAGGTATGGGTTGCAATCACCATGAACCCTTGGTTCAAACTAGTAATCCAAGCAGTTTGTCATTACGAGTTTGTTACTTCCATAAAGAAATTATAAAGAATGGAGGAATTAAGCTAACCTTGTCCAAGATTTCGTGCCCATCGGGGATTATGTACCTATACAATGCAAAAGTGGCATATTAAAAAATCGACATGCAGAGATATTTTATAACATATTTTGATTGTCTTAATTGAAAGAGAAATTCTGCCATACGCAAGGTACTCTGTTCGCAGACGATATCTTCTTTGAATTGGGATTGGGCTATCACGTGGATGGATCAAAACCATATCGGTTCCATATGATAGCTCGGATGTTGCATTTTCGACGGGTTTTATTCGCCGAAGATCCAAATACGGAATATCATCTTCTATATCAACAATATTGTGATACTCTTGTTCATACTCTTGCTGATACTCTTGTTCATACACTTCCTGATACTCTTGTTCATACCCTTCCTCACTTGATGATTCTGGATATTCATGTGCTGGAGTTGGTGGCATCTCAATAATAGGCTCAGTGCTATGTCTCTCTATACTTTTTCCCATTTCAATTTGGCACTGATACATATGTTCACGACTTGGTTTGACTATTACAACACCATGTATTCTTTCATCCATGTTAGTTTGCCCACTTTTATCCCATCGATGATCCTTTAGAAGGGTGTGCATGCCTCTGTTAAGAAACATCAATTGCATTATTTTCTTCATTAGAACAAAGTGTACTTAATGAAATTAAAATGTTGTAGCTTTATGAATAAGTAGGATGACTAGAAAACTTTATATTTAGTTTCGCTAGTTGAAACTTTTATATGTTTAGCTCCTCAGGCTAAAGAAAAGTCATAAATACAACAATATATTACCAACGATGTATTAAATAGACTATGTATATTGAAGCTAACCCTTCAAAGAGACTTTTGTAGTACTTGCAATCTTTAGTAAATGGGCAGGCACCACAATTTGGTCGATTTTGGCTGCATATTGACTAGCAAATAAACCACATCATCGGTATTGAGAAAACAAAAATAAATAAATAGATCCATTTACATACCTTTCAAGAAACAAACCAATGTACATACCTTTCCAAATGTTATCAGCTGACAATGCAATTCATACCTGTATTTTTCATCATGTCATATTATATATATATTATGCTATTCCATCGACAAAATTCTAGGAAAGCAGCTACATCAACAGTTCAAACTAAAAAACTTACACTTTGTGTGGAGGAATCTTGCAAAATAAGGGCTCAAGACGCTTCTGAATTCTAGCCATGACAGGATTTCTTTATACGGACAAAAGATGTTGATGAGAAATATTGAAATCGAGTATGTGAATGTGCACGACAAAAACAAAAAGATGATCTTACTTTTCCACCATATGGAACTCTATAGAATCACCTAAAGGTTCAAGTGGGACCCATCCTAGCCTTGTCACTAGGCGAGCTACATTTACATCAACCTAAAATAAAGAAGAATTTGTCATAATTTTGTTAGTTCTACATGCACTCTCCTATGACAATAACTATTTCAATTTTGATGTGGTAGCTTACCGGAAATCCTCTATGTCTCAGCGCTAAGAGACGAATGCAGGCATCACTTTTATATCCAATCCCTATTATACTTTGTAGGTACTCCCTGCATGGACAAAAAGATTCTTTTTTATTTGCAAAGTATAAACTATAATGTCAATTCACTAAAATGAATATTTTACAATCACTACTCTTTAAAGTCCCTTAAAGGGTCACATATTTTGTGTAAGTTTATAAAGCACTAATATGAGTATATAAATATGTCTATCTTACTTTGCCTTTGCACGGGGGATGTATCTAAGCCACTCAAGGTCAATGTTCCCATGGTCTCTCTTGATCCGAATGAGTAAAAGCTGTAGAAAGTAGACAAGATTAGATAATACACTTTATTTTTATTTAATCAACTAGAGAATTAATTCAACATCATTACAACAAATAAAAAGAAATGTAAGGAAAGAGTACTACTTTGTAAAAAGATTATGCTTTCATAAGGACAATGCAACATAGTTGTGACACTAATGACAAAGAATAAAAAAATTAAAATTTTAACTAATCATAATTGTTATGCTTGCAAAACAAAATCGAATATAAAATTTCTAGATTGAAATGTCTCCGTGATTTCTTGGATGTACTTTTCTATAGTTTATTTTGTAAAATTACTATCAGTCAGAAATCTTGGTATACATGTTAGAAATAATACTAGCATTCAAACAAAAGTGCTAGATAAAAATGAGGTGTCATAAAAAGAGAAGAAGACATGCATAGAATTTTAAATGGTACAGTAATGTATGACTATGTACCAGTATTCTGAATGTCATCTGGCTTTGAGTTCCACGCTCCTTGAGGCATTCTTCAATTTCACCAAACGATGTATGTAGTAGAGCTTCCCAATCAATTGTTTCGCTTGTTTCTTCCTTCCTATACCCATTTTTGTAGGCTTCCTCAAGCACATATTTCCAAGGAGAGGTATCTTTTTCTAAGAAAGATTCAATGTCCTTTGAAATTTTCTCAACCGTCGTCGGAATTTTGAACCTTTTCAGCAACACCTTCTTTATACGCTCTTTATCCAATTCCGAATTTGATATTTCTCCTGTTCTAAGCGATGTAAGGAGCTCGTTTATGTCCTTATCACACTGTTTAGACACTCCTAAATCACGCCCATCTGTTATCAAAGTTACATGTGTACTTTGTGCAACATTGCTTTCATTCTTCGCAAAGGAGAACTTTGCAGCTATGTTCATAAAAGCATTGCTGAAAATCCAAAATGCTAGTTATAAGATCGTCTAAACTATTAATTTTAAGACTTTATTAGAAAATGAATATATATGAGTTTAGCCGTACCTTGAGTGGACATCCGTGACATTTTGTGTTAAGAAAGTGCCAACCACGTTAGTAAGTACAGATCCTTTCCAATTACAAAACTCCCTTTTACCTGTATGTACACAAAAATATATCTCAGAATTTCCTATGTGTTAACTTAAAAACAGCAATACGTGAAAACATATCTTCCTTCATGTTAACTCAAAAAAGCACATGAATAATGCACGACAAGAACACATAAATAAAAATTAATAATGAGGGCTTGTTTAGTTCGCCAAAAATTTTAGGTTTTGCTATTGTAGCATTTTCGACTTTATTTGGTAATTATTATTCAATTATAGATTAACTAGGCTCAAAAAATTCGTCTCGTAAATTACAGGTAAACTATGTAATTAGCTATATATTTAATACTTCATGCATATGACGCAAGATTCGATATGACGCGGAATCTTGAAAAATTTTGGTAACTAAATAAAGCCTGAATGGCTGAATCAATGTTACCGATGATTGCTCGCACAGGCCCCATGAACTTATCCACCAAGACCTGCAAACGCTGGCGCTCCTCTTCCAGCTCAGGTCCCTCCGGGACGCTGTCCAGGTCGTCGCCCAAGCACGTCTCGTCCGATCGCACCAGGTCGTCGTACGCCGCCTCTATCGCGGGGGTGATGGGCACCAGCTGCCGCAGCGTCTTCGCGTCGGGGGTTGCCACGGACTGGGACACCCAGTGCGGCACGTACAGCAGCTCCGTTCCAGCGGACTCGTTGCGAACGGCGAGCGCCATGGCGATGGGGTCATCATCTTCATCTTCATGATCAGTGGCGGCCCGCTGCTTCTTGCTCTTGTAAATTTTCAGGACAAGTTTGTTCACCCGTCTTGTCGGCGGCATCGCCTTCTTCTTCTTCTTCGTGGCGCCCTGCTGCTGCCCATCTGCCGTGGAGGTGTCGACATGCTTGGCGAGGTTCCTCAGGTTCTCCATCAGCTGTGCTCGGCTGTAGGGACGCAGATCGATCTTCGGCGATGCTAACCTGCGGGGTGCCTTCGTCTTCGTCTTCGTCTTCGTCTTGACGTCGTCGTCGTCGCCCAAGGCGAAGGCGAGCTTGGCGAGGGATCTCAGGTTGTCCATCAGCATTGCCCTGTTGAAGCAGCCGATCGATGTACCGCTGCCGACCTCGGCGTCGTCCACGTCCAGGTCGAGCCTGCGGCGCACCAGCAGGGGGTTTCTGCCGACGCTGTCATCGCCGTCGGCTTCCTCCTCCTCCAGGTCGAGCCTACGACGCACGGGGTTTTCCACAGCGCCGTCACGGCCGGCTTCTGCCTTCTTCTTCCTCGCCTTGCGCACCGACGCCTTCTTCCTAGCAGACAGCAGCGGCGGCGGCGGCGGCTTTGGCGTTCTGACCTTCCGTGGGTTAAGAAGCTTGAATTTGAGCTTGCCCTTTTGGGAAGGCTTCTTCCTCCACGTAGATTTTGGGTAGAACTCCGCTGCCATGGTGGGAGGGGTTGTAGCCGTAGCAGATGCGATAGTCGTCGCTGTCATGCTTGGAGGCTGGGGTCCAAAGACTTAATTAGCAGATGCAAACACAAAAGGGGTGGAGCGCGCGGCGGTGCCGAATATGGGGTACGGCGGCGGCGGCGGCGGCGACGACGATGGGGTACGGCGGCGGCCGGTATGAGAAAGAAGGCGACCGAGATGAGAATTGAGATAGCTGCGAGCGTTCAGGTGCTCGCCTCCCCAATATTTTTTTCTCGGCTCCCCAACCTTTTTTTTCCCACTGGGATGGTTTTGCGAAGGATCATGTGGCGAGGCCACGCGGTAAAGTTAAATTTGCTCATGTGCTTATTCTGCTTTTGCGGTCGGTATGTGATTTTTCTATTATTATTATTATTATTATTATTATTATTATTATTATTATTATTATTATTATTATTATTATTATTATTATTATTATTATTATTATTATTATTATAATAATAATAATAATAATAATAATAATAATAATAATAATAATAATAATAATAATAATAAAATATCTAACGAAATAGCGGTAAAATACCGCTATGTATCTAGTACCGCATTTGTCGGTAACCTTTTCATCCCTATCGGTGGTTGATTTATTGTAAGCCTAAATCGTCGTCCAAGCGTCATCATGCCGATTTGGGAGAAACTATAGGGTTCTGAGCACTGAGAGCAACTCTTCCAACAGTTTTGCAAATAGGTTTGACATTCTTGTTTTTTACCAAAATTTTCAAAATCTCCTATCCAACATTTGGCAATTGGGTTTGACATTTATAACAAGTTGGCAAATTCTTCTCTTTTCTTGGCATTTATGCACACCTAGAATAGGCTTGGCATTCTGCATGCGCGTGCTTTTTTCTTTTTGATAACCTGGCAAACTTTATTGATCAAGAATGGTTACATCATTTGCTAACAATTGCACAATAAAAGAAGGGGGATCATCGTCCCAAATACAGTTTGTTTTCCTAATCATTGCTTGCCTAACTAACTCATGCGCTACTTGGTTAGCTTCCCCGTTTAAGTGTTGAATAGAGATTTCCTGGAATCCCCCCCCAAACAGTGATGCATTCATCATATATTGCAGCAGCTGAGTTCGCTGTGAAGCCCCCATTCTTCATAACTTCTACTACTTCCATGCAATCAGATTGAAAGATCAGCCGATTACCTCCAATATGTTGAGCTAGCATCAGTCCCTCCTTCAAAGCATATGCCTCTGCCATTTGAGTATCAACTAAATGAGGAATATAGGTGTTAGTTGCTGCAATCATTCCCCCAGAACTATCTCTGATTACCACACCCGTGCTTCCACACCCCTCATTCTCATCATAAGATGCATAAATGTTAATCATAATATAACCCTCTGGTGGTTTCCTCCATCCTTGCCGAATTCTCAGGCCTTTACCTTCTGCCATCTTAAAATTCTTCGTCAATGACACAATCGTAAGATCTGACCTTGCAGGTCGACTCACATTCTCACCATGGGTAATCTTTCTTCTCTCCCACCACAGATACCAACCTCCAGTTAAAATTAATTCGGCAAGACCTATATCCAACTCCTGGACATGTTCACCTCTTTGAATTACTTCCTGGAGGACCACCGACCCTGAATGATCAGGATCCAGCATTGTATTAATCCTGTTCCACATCCCAATAGACTTCCATACTGCCTTTGCATGATCACATGAAAGAATAATGTGCTTGACATCTTCAGCTCCTCCATTACATACTGGGCATCCACCATTAGGAATAATATGTCTATTGGCCAGTATTGCATTACACGGTACAAGGCCCTTCAACGCCCTCCAGCCAAAGATTTTAATTTTTGCCGGTATCTTGAGCTTCCATAGTTTCTTCCAAACCTGCACATTACTCACACCACTGCTCGGTGCTTCATTTAATCTATAACCGAATCTATGTTTCCATCGTTCATGGTAAGCCGATCTTACTGAGAAAAGACCATTTCTGTTATAGTTCTAGGCCGCGAAATCTTCTCTTCCTATCTGCATAATGCGTCTCACATCGATACCCCAGAAGATCGAGCGTATTAGCGGCTCATCCCACGTGAAATCTACTGGATTAATTAGTTCATTCATTTTTGTAACCAAATTGTTACCTCTTCTAGTCTGAATCTTCAAATTGTGGCTACCTGGTATCCAATTATCCTCCCAAATATTTATTTCAGTACCATCTCCCACACGCCAAATATAACCCAGTTTGAAGCACTCCAATCCTGTTAGTATGCTTTGCCAAGTTTAAGAACTCCCAGGCTTCATTCTTGCATTCAAGAGTTTGCCATCAGGATAATAGCGAGCTCTAAGTACTCGTGCACATAGAGAATCAGGATCACTCAACAATCTCCAAACTTGTTTGGCTAACATTGCCTCATTGAAAGATTGTAAGTCTCTGAACCCCATACCTCCTTCTCCTTTTGGCAAGCATAGTTTCCACCATTCCTGCCAATGAATCCTTTTATGATTATTGTCATCACCCCACCAATACTGCGAGATGGCATTTGTAATTCCTTTGCAAATGTTTTTTGGAATTTTAAACACCATCATAGCATACACCGGTACAGCTTGAGCAATAGATTTGATAAGGATCTCTTTCCCTCCTAGACTTAAAAGCTTCTCCTTCCATCCATTTTATGCGCGTGCTTTTATAGCAAGCTGACAACCTGATGCTTCTTCGTTGATCTTCAGAACCAATAAAATTTTATTTTTGCCAAGTCAAAATTGTCAAATACTTGGAGATGTCCTTTTTGTGCCCTCCCCATATCGTTTTGGAAGTTGGCAAATAACAACATTTGCCAAACAAAATTTGCAAAACTGTTGGAGTTGCTCTAACCGTAGGACGAAGTGACGAGCGAATTGGGGGAGGACCGGAGGAACAAATTGCAGAGTCATCTTCAGAACAGGTGCAATCTAGAACCCTGCCAAAGGTGCCCTGAATTATGGTAGGCTGTTCAGGATTTTGAGTTAAATTCAATAACGTCCCAAAAGGCTTAACTAAGCAAAAACATTGGAAAAAGTCTACATCACCCCCTGAACTATGGGGTGTTGTCTACTTTACCCCCCGAACTATGAAACAGTCTAATTTACTCTCTGAACTATCTAAAACCGTTAAAATCACACCCCTGAGTGGTTTTTGATGACGGTTTTGCTACAGTAACCATGGTTTTGCTACAGTAACTGTGGTTTTGACTTTTTCTTTTTTCCTATTTGTTTTCATATAATATTTGAAAAATCATAGTAAATCACAGAAAAATTATAAAATAGAAAATCTAATTTTGTTGGACTCCGCATGAGTAGATCTACGCAATGAATATATAATATGGTATACTTTAGTACAATTTTTTTGTAGCTTTAAATTAGTTAGAAAAATCAAATTTTATCTGTAATTAATTGGAATAATTCATAGCTGCACCTTCTGTGGTCCAATTGTGGTGAAATTTTTATAGTGAACTAATTATTCTATGCTTGAACTATAGTAAATATTTCATACTCATCGGATCATGTATAACTAAGTTTATTCATGTTTATTCAGGTTTATGCTTGTTAAATATAATTAAATATATAACTAAGTTATACATGATCCGATGGTGGCGTCTTCTTCATCTTCATCAGTAGCGGTGGCAGCGGCCTGCCGCTTGCTCTTGTAAGGCTTCAGGACAAGTTTGGGCACCCGTCTTGACTGCATCTGCATCGCCGCCTTCTTCTTCTTCTTGGTGCCCTTGGTGGTGGTGCCCTGCCCATTTGCCATGGAGGTTTCGTCGACAACGGCGAGGGACCTAAGGTTCTCCATCAGCTGTGCTCGGCTGTAAGAAGGCAGATCGATCTTTGGCGTGCGGCGGGGTGGCATGTTGACGTCGTCGCCGCCGCCCAAGGTGAGCTTGGCGAGGGATCTCAGGTTGTCCATGAGCGTGGCCCTGCTGAAGCCGTCGAGCGGTGTACCACTGCTGACGACGACCTTGGCATCGTCGTCCATGTCGAGCCTGCGGCGCACCAGCAGGGGGTTTCCGCCGACACCGCCATCACCGGCTTCCTCCTCCTCCAGGTCGAGTCTCCGACGCACGGGGTTTTTGATGGCGCCATCGTCACCGGTGGTTTCCGTCGTTTTCTTCCTCCCCACCTTGCGCACCGACGCCGCTTTCCTAGCGGTCAGGGGTGGATTCGGCGTTCTGACCTTCCACCATGGGACAGGAAGCTTGAACCTAGATTTTCCCTTCTGGGAAGGCTTCTTCCTCCTCCTCGTCGTGGAGTTTTGTAAGATCTCTGCTGCCATGGTTGTGGGTGTTAGACAATAGGATAGTATTGTCTTGGTACATTTAATGTGTGTGCTAGGCTCAGGATTGTTGAGCACGCCACACAGGTTGTTATAGCACATAGATATCTAGGAGATTTGTTGTAACAAACATCAATCTGTAGAGGCCACGTAGGGGGCTCTTCCCTACCTATATAACATGCACCGAGAGTCCCTAGATGGGCAACTCTCGTTCTCCTAGTTTTTACATGGTATCAGACTAGGTCGATTCAATCCACGCAAGTTCATCGCCATGGCGCAATCCTCTGATGTCGCCAAACTTGCTTTTGGCTTTCTGCCGCCGGTCACCGAGAAGCTGACTCGGGGTAACTATGGCATGTGGCATGCCCAAGTCTCCCACACCCTCAAGGGGGCTCGCCTTGCCACGCACATCCAGGCCGGGGCCATGCCCCCGGCTGCGTTCGTCGAACCGGATCCACCGGTCGATACTGATGGCAAGAAGAAAGCTCCGGTACCCAATCCGGAGTACGAAGAGTGGATTGCGAAAGACAGCCAGGTTCTCAGCTACCTGTTCTCATCGCTATCCAAGGAGATCTTCTCATAGGTTTCCTCCGTGGCATCGGCGGCGGCTCTCTGGGTCGCGATCCAAGAGCTTCATGCGTCGTAGTGCCGTGCTCGGGTCATCACCACGCGCATGGCCCTCACCACGGCGTCCAAGGGGACGTCCACCATGGCAGAATACTTCACCAAGATCAAGAACCTCGCCGATGAGATGGCTTCGGCGGGTCGCAAGCTGGAGGACGAGGAGATTGTCTCCTATGTTCTCACCGGCCTCAGGGAGGACTTCGACTTCGTTGTCTCTGCGGTGACGGCGCGGGTCGAACCGATCTCCGTCCATGAACTCTATGCCCAGCTGCTGAGTCATGAGCAACGCAAGGAGGCGCGCGATGGAGGATCCAACTTCTCTGTCAATACGGCAACCAAGGGCGGTCGCGGCGGTGGCAGTCACAACTTCAATCGCGGTGGCCGTGGCAACCGTTGTGGCTTCAATCGTGGCAAGCCCGGCCGCGGAGGTGGCGGTGGCCGTGGAAGCAACTTTCAGCCTGGTGTCTTTTGCCAGGTCTGCGAGAAGGAGGGACACAGTGCCTTCAGATGCTACAAGAGGTTTGATCAGAACTTCACTCCAGCATCCCAGAAGAGCGCTTCCTCGGCTACCACCTCCTCCTATGGAATTGACACAAATTGGTATGTTGATTCCGGAGCTACAGATCATGTGACTAGTGAACTTGACAAGCTCACCGTACGAGATAAGTATGGTGGCCATGATCAAGTCCACTCAGCAAGCGGTGCAGGTATGGAGATAAATCACATTGGGTCTAGTATTTTGTGTACCCCATCCAGCACCATTCATTTACGAAAAATTCTTCATGTTCCTGAAGCTAGTAAAAATTTACTATCTGTCCACCGCCTTGCACGTGATAATGATGCTTTTCTTGAATTTTATCCATATCGTTTCTTCGTCAAGGAGCAGGGCACGAGGAAGGTCATCTTCCAAGGACCATGTGAGGGTGGTCTTTACCCGCTGAAGCCAAGCTCGTCCCAGTCGCGTCCCAATAAAAGTGTGCTCGCTGCCACCATCAAGCCTACCTCCACTCTATGGCATCATCGTTTGGGTCATGCTTCTACATCTGTGGTTCGGCAGGTCCTTACTTGCCATAGGATCCCGTTTATTTCAGATTTCAATGAGAATTTGGTTTGTGATGCTTGTCAAATGGGCAAGAGCCATCAGCTACCCTACCCTAAATCTACTAGTGTGTCATCTAGGCCTCTAGAACTTGTGTTTTCAGATGTGTGGGGACCTGCTCCCTCATCAGTAGGTCGTCAACAATATTATGTCAGTTTTATTGATGATTTCAGCAAATTTACTTGGATTTATTTCCTTCGTCATAAATCAGAAGTTTTTCAAGTCTTTCGCAATTTTCAACAACTTGTTGAACGCCAGTTTGATCGTAAAATTCTCACCATGCAAACTAACTGGGGAGGGGAATATCAGTCCTTAAATTCCTTTTTCAAACAAATAGGCATAGCTCATCATGTCTCTTGCCCCCATGCTCATCAGCAAAATGGCTCGGCGGAACGAAAACATCGTCACATTGTTGAAGTAGGGCTATCGTTGCTAGCCCATGCATCAATGCCCCTTAAGTTTTGGGATGAAGCCTTTGCTACGGTTGTTTTCTTGATCAATCGGTTGCCTTCCCGTGTCATACACAATGAGACACCCCATGAGCGCCTCCTAGGCCAACCTCCCGACTATTCCTTCCTTCACACCTTTGGCTGCGCTTGTTGGCCTAATCTACGACCCTACAACGACAGAAAACTAGCTTTTCAGTCCAAACAATGTGTCTTTCTCGGCTATAGCTCCTTACATAAAGGTTTCAAGTGCCTTGAACCCTCGGTCGGGCGCGTTTATATCTCCAGGGATGTTGTCTTTGATGAGTCGGTCTTTCCATTTTCTCGGCTCAATCCCAATGCCGGTGCTCGTTTGCGATCTAAGCTTTCTGTTTTACCGGACGTACTTCTTAATCCTACCGCTGATTTTGAGGATGCAATTTTACTAGACTGATGTGAGGATTTTCCTATCTCTACTAACCCTGGCATTAGTCCCAGTTCTCATGATGTTCCAGGAACAAACGTTGCAGGAAATGATGATGGCTCGGGTGCAAACGGCGCTGCCAATGACGCATACTCCTATCGTCATTTTATGTGCCCCACCACCCAGACTGCGACAGGCGGCTCTTACGAGATGGATGCGCCTGCGCAGATCTCACCTACCTCGGTGTTCTCCGGGATCCGCGCCCGCGTAGCACCTAATCGGGCTGGACGCGCCCTCGCCTGACGCGGTGCCGCCCGATCCCGCCGGATCTTCTGCGCCTACGTCGTCGCCACGCGTGACTGTTGCCTCGGTGCCCCAGCCACAGCCTGATCCTAGCGCTGCGGGACACCCTGCAGGAGGTCCCAGCAGATCCGATCCTCCTGGATCGAGTGCGGCGCAAGCTCCTATGCCCCGTGATGTGGCTCCGACTGCTCCTACTCCAACGCCTCCCTCCGAATCAGCGTCAACTCGACCCGTCACAAGGCGTCAACATGGGATACACAAACCAAAGCAGTACACTGATGGTACAGTGCGATGGGGCATGATGGCAACTTCTGAGGTCGGTGAACCCACCACCTTGACTGAGGCTTTGAAGGATTCTAGGTGGATAGAAGATATGAACCATGAATACAATGCCTTGCTCCGAAATAAGACATGGCACCTTGTGACTCCTCCCAAAGGGAAGAACATCATTGATAGTAAATGGGTGTACAAGATCAAAAGAAAGGCTGATGGGACCATTGACAGATACAAGGCACGTCTTGTTGCCAAAGGCTATAAGCAACGGTATGGAATTGATTATGAAGATACATTTAGTCCAGTTGTCAAAGCTGCTACAATTCGACTTGTTCTAGCAGTTGTTGTGTCTCTTGGCTGGTCCTTGCGGCAATTGGATGTACAAAACGCCTTCTTACACGGTGTTTTGGAAGAGGAGGTTTATATGAGACAACCACTAGGTTATAAAGATCCTGATCATCCCTCTCTAGTTTGCAAGCTTGACAAGGCGCTGTATGGGCTTAAACAAGCACCTCGTGCTTGGTATGCCCGTCTATGCAATAAGCTGAAGCAGCTTGGTTTTGTACCGTCCAAAGGAGATACTTCACTCTTCTATTATCACAAGGGTGGCTAGTTTTGGTATATGTTGATGATATAATAGTTGCAAGTTCGTCACAGGCTGCTACCGGTGCACTTTTGAAGGATCTTGAGCAGGAGTTTGCCTTGAAAGATTTGGGAAACTTCATTACTTTCTTGGCATTCAAGTGAAACAGGTTCTAGATGGGCTTGTTACGTCACAAGAAAGGTATGCTACTCAGATCTTGAAGCGAGTCGGGATGAGTTTGTGCAAACCAGTTGATACGCCACTGTCTACAACAGAAAAACTGAGTCTTACTGACGGTGCGCCTCTTGGTCCAGATGACTCAGTGCGGTACAGAAGCATTGTAGGGGCACTTCAGTATCTAACCCTCACAAGGCCTGACATATCCTTTGCTGTTAACAAAGTTTGTCAGTTTCTACATGCCCTGACTCTGACACATTGGAGTGCTGTTAAGCGTATCCTGCGCTATGTTAAAGGCATGTTGCACCTAGGGTTGAAGATACGAAGGTCGCAATCTACAATGGTCAGTGGTTATTCCGACGCCGATTGGGCGGGGTGTGTTGATGATCGACGATCTACTGGGGGGTTTGCAGTGTTTTTTGGACCTAATCTTGTGTCCTGGAGTGCTCGTAAACAGCCCACTGTGTCACGCTCCAGCACAGAGGCGGAATACAAGGCTCTTGCTAACACAACGGCAGAGATTATGTGGATTCAAAGACTGTTGGAAGAACTTGGAGTTCGTCACTCTCCAGTTGCGCGTCTGTGGTGTGACAATGTTGGTGCTAGGTATCTTTCAGCAAATCATGTGTTCCATGCGAGAACTAAACACATTGAGATTGACTTTCACTTTGTTCGGGAGAGGGTGGCTCAGAAGCTTCTTGACATAAGGTACATTCATACAGATGATCAACTTGCAGATGGCTTCACAAAACCCTTGACAGCGCTGAAGTCGAAAGATTTTAGGTTCAATCTCAACCTTGTAGATGCCTGAGATTGAGAGGGGATGTTAGACAATAGGATAGTATTGTCTTGGTACATTGAATGTGTGTGCTAGGCTTAGGGTTGTTGAGCACGCCACACAGGTTGTTATCAGGTTGTTATAGCACATAGATATCTAGGAGATTTGTTGTAACAAACATCAATCTGTAGAGGCCACGTAGGGGGCTCTTCCCTACCTATATAACATGCACCGAGAGTTCCTGGATGGGCAACTCTCGTTCTCCTAGTTTTTACAGTGGGAGGGGTTGAAGGTGTTGCCGCTGCCATGCTTGAGGTGTTAGACGTCACGTAGCAGATGCAATAACAACCGGCCAGGTAACTGGTCGAACAGAATCAATCTGTGAGGGTGTGCGGCGTCCGCCTCGCCTATAGGGGGCACGCCACGGACCACGGACACGGCCGACGGTCGATCCCCCACGCTGCTCTCGTGCGGCGGCCGGCGGCTTCGTGTTTGCTCGCTGTGGCTGGGGATGGGTTTGAGTTGGCGCTTGTGCCTTGTGGTGATGTTGCCCCGCTGGCCGCTGGTATCCCTATCCCCGCTACGGTACGGAGGATGAAACGGTCTCCAGCATCGGAAAGTCGGCTTGGACTCAGATTGCGTGTGGACCTTTTTTTTGTTGTTTCTGCGCCCATGGCCCCACGCGCAGGAGTCCACGTTAGGGCATGCATATTGATGTTCTGCGTCACCAACTTGGCTGCATTCGTTCCACATTTCAGGCTGCTCTCTACGTATAATCTCAAGGAATCATGTCGTTTGCATGTGTTTGCCAAGGAGTACAATGTTCATCCTCAGCACAGCGTATGATCCATAACATACATGTCTACCCAATAACCATATGTGTTCTTTAGCATTAGAGCATCGGATTTTTTTTAGCTATAGTATGAAGATGCAACAGCCTCTAGCCTTCAGCCTCCAGCCTCCAGCTTTCTTCTTGATTCATCCACAAACCACATATTACAAGAAATAATTTTTTTCTATGAAAAGACAAATCATAAATTTTTTTCTAAGAAAGCACAATCACATATTACAAGAAATATTTTTTTTTCTATGCAAGGATAGATCACAAATTTTTTCTATGCAAGTACAGTCACATATCATAGATCAGAAGGAGGAAAGGCCTACCCGGAGGTCCACCACCACCACCGCCATGGCTGGTATGAGCGCAAGAGCGAGAGGGCGTGATTGTGCCATTGGGGGCCGCACTGAGGGAGCTGCATCGGGGAGGGAGGTGCGGGCACAGCGGCGCAAGGGTGCAACGGAGCGTGGGCGCGGCAGGGGGAGGGGGGTGCGCGGGCACGGCGGCGGAGGGCGCGCGTCGGGGGTAGAGGCAGAGGTGAAGAGGAAGAGAGGGAGGGAGGAATGAGGTGTGCGCCCCAAAGTCATAGATACAAAAAAAAATATTCATATGTTAGTGTTGTTTAGCATTTCCTGTAATTATAAGTTTGGTACGCTACTTAGAGACACAAGTTCTGAACTGATGTTGATAGCTGCACATTGCGTTTGTTCAGTAAATGTGGCACTTTATGCAACTATCTGTTGTCCAAGGACTGAGATCATGTCATGCTGATGCATGATATCTTTTTTCTTTTAGATTGGCTAAGATCATGTTATCTACCAACTGAATGTGAATGTGAAACATCTCCTGTTTCACAAAACCATCATCAAATTCTCACATAAACCAAGATCACTGTCCATTTTTTAATGCATAGCATGTGGGCCCCACTATTTTGATAGTTGTGCTGATTAGGGATGCAATGCCCGCTGCTTAGGGATTTTGGTTTAGCAAATGAAATATGAAATGGATGTTTGGATGACCACCTATGCTGTCAAAGTTTTGAAAGTATAACTACTATATAAAACATTTTCACAACAGCTTTCACTAATGGTTCTATAAAATCCATTTATGCTATAATATATCACCGTCAATTCGTAATGAAAGCAGAGGTGAGATTTTTTTAAAAAAAACTAATAAACAAAAATTTTGAAGAAGGAAAGTTGATTACAAAGAGCCTTCGAGAACGAGCGAAGCGTCACGAAGATGTGATTACAAAGAGTGCGTACCAATGGAAAACCCGGACAGACTGGCGTCAGCCCGACACAGTACCATCTGATGACAAAAGACCAAAATGCTCAGGAGTCAATGGAAAAATAAGAAAATCGCTTGTAGGGGCAATGGATCCCCTGATATTATAGTTGATAACTGTTCTGTCCAAACTATATACGCACATAAACACTACAGCACGCTCGCTCTCGTCAGGTGTCAAAAGTAGATGATTAAAGACTAAGGTCCGTTTGGATTGTTTTTTTTTCCTAGATACATTATATTGCTATGCTTATAGATATTGTTTATATCTAAGTTCATAACAAAAACTACATACCTAGAAAAAAACAAAACATCTTATAATTTGGAATCAAGGAAGAAATTGTCAGTAAAACATTAGTTGGGGTCTAAACAGAACCTCATCTTATTTTACGATGGATCCAAACAGGCCCTAAGAAAGGTAATATTTCATCATCAGGTGTCAAAAGTGCCGCTTATCGTATAGAGAATAGCGATGCATCAAAATTCTAAAAAACAGAGCATTAACCTAAACTATCAAAACCTTCCGTTCCAATCATAGATAAAATGGTACAAATGCAAATAAAGTAATCAATCAACTGAAACTGTTCTTTCCGTTAGACAGTTAATAAAAATATAGACAAGTCACTTGTACAGGGAGATTAATATAATATATATAATGCCCCCCAGAAATTGGCCCTTTAGCACCGGGGTACTCTTATATCATATAGCCATGGCGCTAAGATGACAAAATACCTCTCAGAGGCCATGCTCAAATAACACAGTTCGCTCTGTGACAAACATAATTCTAGGAAAATTTGGTCTTTCAGGATTTCTCAGCATAACATGCCAAAATCTTCTAGCGAATAGAGTTGTATTGCCCTGATACACGCTTGGGAGGAAGTTTCCGCAAGACGAATAGTACAAGGGCAGAGGGCAGTATCTCTGTCAACTACAAAGGGAAATACTGCATCAAAAAGAAAAACTGCAGAGGAAAATAAGTGTATAAGAATACATTTCATGGTACTTACCATGTAGTAGAAGAAATCCAAAACTGGATGATCCAAAACCTCAAGAGATAGATCGGGATCAAAGGATGAAATTGCCACCTGTCATCACATCAAAGCATGATTTAAGCTTATGAACTGGTGATACAACTAAAAACCTGAATAATTGAAGATAGGACACACATGTAGGCATGTTACGAGAACTGGACTAGTCAATACTCAACAATACTCTCTCTGTTACAAATTATAGCAGTGGTGGATCGATGTATAAGCCCTGGGGCTGCCTGGCTCCATAGGTTTTGCCAAAACACATTGAACCCCTATATGTTATTGGCAATTATATATTCCAATTGTGTAAGGCTTTTAATTGACTTAAAATTTACAAGTTTGGCCCCATAGATTATGAATCATGGATCTGCCACTAGATTATAGTACTTTAGTTTTGTCAAGTCAAACTTAACTTTGACCACGTCTCAGGGAAATACATCAACACCTACTAGTTGAAATAAGTGCACATAAAGACATATTTCATAGAGAATTTAATGAAACCATTAGCCAAACCTAAAATATCTGACCTAATTTCCAAAAAAAACTTCAGCCTAATAAATTATGGTATGCAAGTTTTGATACAGATTGATATCTGGACTGCAAAAGGAGGAAGGGAAAAAAAGAATTACTCATGTCCTAGTTTCTGAACCAACTATTAGTCCACACGCTGCACTCCAACATCACCCTGAACCAGTTGTCCAGTTCAGAGGGTTGCCAGCAAATGCTGCTGCTAGTAGCTGTTAGTATTGTGGCAGGGGCAAACCCTGCAACCTGCAAGCTACTGAGCAAGGCCGCAAAGCAATAGCGATGATCAAACATTTGAGTTCATCATCTTTATCATGTTGGCTGTTTGGTACTTAGACTCTTAAGTTGTGTTGTGAATAGTTGCATCTACTTTTAGGGTGTAAAATAAGTAAATAACAAATGTGCCCACGCAACATAGAATTTTTAATATCTATTGATCTCGAAAATGGACAATCTCAAAAATGGACAATCTGTAGGGTTGTACAACTGATCTTTAGTCCCACATCAATGAAAAAGCAAGCATTATTCTTGAAAGAACTTTGCAAAATAAATATTTGTGACTTCAAGAGCCAATAAGAACTAAATACTTACCACAATGCATCTTATCAAGAAGCAGGTAAAGCAAATTGCTGTCACGGTCCCAACCTGATAAAGAATTTTAATACATATAAAGTTAGTCCCATTTATAGCACATGTGAATCTTAAGCTAGCACCAATGAACATATTAATTAGGTACAGGCATGGGAATCTTAAGCATTAAGTCAAGAGAATTTCCAGTGATATTGCAGCTTACAATTTGAGCTAATTGATGTGGAAGTTAAACAAATGCCTTTTTAGACTGGCTAGTTTTGAGAGATGCCACTGTGAAGTAATGGCACAGGACAAGGGAGTAATTGTGCATAAAAAGTTGTTTTGTTCGCATGCACACCAGTAACAGTACAAATGGTCTGTAAGGTACTTGTTAGTGTAATAATGACCTCAATCAGCTTCTTTCTCCGCCCCTTCGATTCAATTGGGAAGTGTCTCAGCATGACAAATAACCTAGACAAACAAGAACAGAAATACATTCAAAATGAACTCATAAAAACAGTAGAATATGGGGGGAAAAAACCTACCTTCCACCATAGATTAAGAATCCTAGAAGAGCTATAAATGAGACAGCTGAAAATCAATAAAGGAAAAACATTAGCGAGCTAAAAGGTGGTAAACTAAACAGATAATTTCTCTAGCAATGGTGACAAAAGAAAGTACCTGATATGAATACTTTGCTCACAAGCTCCACGAGAGGATTGTCATTTATTCCAAGGTATACCCAAATACAAACCTACAAACATCTATTAGATACATAGAATATAGTTGTCTATTACAGATACCAGAGAACATTTGGGCAATGTATTTTACAGTTGGGGTTAAGTAAACAAAGCACCCTAATATCAGATGACAATGGAATCAACAAACCAGGTAAAAACCAACCTGAATTACATATATGACACTGTTAACTGCAATGTATATAGTCCTTAGCTTGTCAGTGGGAAGATGCTTAGCCTGGCATAGACATACAAATTAACATATATAAGTTCATGAGTGTATGAGATGAATTTGTAGATGGAAAAGAAAAAATGCCAAAAGCAAAAAGATATTGGCAACACCTGATGGTATATCTCTGCCCAGAATAGCACAAGCAATGTGTAGGTCGAGAAAAACAAGAGACCAGGAAGATCTAACAGCACTAAAGTATACACCTGTTGAAACATAAAGGTTTAGTTGAATAATCAACTACATGACTGACTGGAAGAACAAAACAGGACAGAAAAAAAAAATGCACTGAGCAGTCCATAAGAAAGCTAGATTTGGGACTACAAACACAAATCTCTTGTAAAACAACAATCCAGATACTACAAATATATATTGAAGAAAGAAAAGGCCTCCATAACATTTAGATAAATCTTCTTTGACACATGGTTCTTACCTTTCTTTGAAGAAGGAACACATATGCATGAAATCCAAATATAATTGAACGAACTGCAAGAGGCAACCCATACTTATTAAAAATAGAATGCAATGGTGACAGAAGATAAAACATTAGGACAGCACATTACCTCCATTCACAATGAAATTCATGAGATGAAAAACCTTTTGTGTGGTCCAACCAATTTCCGGCACCCGCAATTGAATTCTGATTAATTGAATCTGCAAATCTGAATGAAGTGAGTACTTAACGGATATTCATTTCACTAGCATTTGAAGTTCAAAGTGATGAGTGCACATGTTTCAGAATAATGTTATAAATCTGCCAGGCACAAATATGGTTAATGTACCATGCAATATTTCCAACTTCAAACATTGCTATATGTAAAAGCAGTTCATTATCCGACAGGAAACTCAAAATTTAAAGGCATACAAAGTTTGGTGAAAATAGCATCGGAAAACAAATATAGTTGAGCAGAATTGCATTGCACTCTTAGCACAAATACAATCCTTTCAAATAGCGCTGAATACATGATTCTTTTCTTGAATTGACATGAGATCTGTGTATCATTATCATTACATTAAGAGAGGAAAAGGGCCAAAATAGCTTGGTCAGTGACCAAACATGACCTCACCAACAACAGTGACTGAACGACACCTTATACAACCAATCACACAGAACAAACAAATTATCCCATGAATACCTTATAAGACAGTTCGACATGTCCAGCAAACCAAATAAAAACTAAAAAGATAGAAGGATAGAAGGAAGAAAATGTCATGATAGAAGGACGAAAATATCATTAGTGGCTATTAAAACTTTCAGAGGGCGACAGTAAGAGAATCCAGAGTATTGGTCCTTTCCAAAATACATTTTTGTAAATGTAGCAAGACCTAACTGTATAGGTTAGAGAGTAAAAGACTGGTTCTACCATTTTTTAAAGTAGAAGGATAGAAGGAAAAAAAAATGACCAGGTAAGCAAGACCGAATGTTATTACATAGTGATTTTGTCTTCTTAGGTATTCCTTACCCTCTAGATGGCCACAATTTTAGTATTTACTTCTCTATTCAGGAGGAGTGTTGCAAAATGTTCATCTCTATATTCTGGCTAGTGTTTTATTCAGAGAACTTCCGTCAAAGAAATGAACTATCCTACGTCATATCAATGCCGACTTATGCACCATATAAACAATTTTCAACATTCTTATGCTATCAGAGGGATTGTGGTGGAAAAGGAGGGGAAAAGTTTCTAATCTAAGAAATGTGCACAACAACCATTAAGCAAGGATTTTGGAAAAGAATGGAGGCAAGCTGTAAACACCTTAGCAGTAAAGATGGAAATACTTCATGTTTGTGGCGCTCAAAGCATAACCCCATGAGAAAGATAGTTCCAGTAATGATGGTAAAATTAAAGTGATAGCACTAGATGGAAGTAGATTGATGTTTGTAGTGACAATCAATAATTTTCTTCGGCAAAGACACAACTCACAAGCAATTCATCCCTCGCACTAAACCTTGACAAAAGCAGCTTGATGGACAACTTCAAGTGATAGAATCAATGATGGAGCAATTGATTACAGCTAATTGGTGGATTCCATGATTCCATGGATAATCAAGTGTTTGTTTAATGGATATTATGCCTTCCTTCTGCAAGGATGATTCTTGAAGAGTCTAAACAGAAAGAGTCGATTATGGTAGACGTGGAACAACACTATGTTGTTTCAGAGACAAAATGGTATTAATCTTCAATCTGTGTATGCAAGAAGGCTGTTGAGAATGGTTACTCATGACTGGTACAGCATGACATGCAGATGCAGCTGCTGGTCTGTACCTCCTGTAGAGCCATATAGTACAACTTGTCTGCACCTGTCAGGATTATTCCGGCAAACACTCAGCTAGCCAGCTATAGAAAGATTGCCCTGATTACTGCAATGGTGAATGAATCTCCATCCATAATTTATGGACAATTCAGAAACCTTATGCATAGGAAATCCTATCTATGTAGACCGTGTGAATAGATGCCATAATGGCAACAGCACTCATTTCCGGAGGGAAATCAGAGGATTCGGCTATAACAACTTTAAACCCACCTCTCTATAGCCAGAGTTTCACCTGGCACATACGATTTCATCCAGCCAACAATACCAGAAATGGATGGAGACGTTTTGGGGACAGCAACGGGGGCACAATCCTTCCTGCCGCTCAAGGACAAAAACACAAAGGATTCGTAAATCACCACGCGCCACTACCGCACACCCAAGTTCCATTCAGATCGAGGGGCCACATCACCCACCCGCAAAACCAGATGGGGGTGGGGTGATTACTGATTAGCGCGATTGGGCGGAGATGATGATAGGGTTAGAGTGGGTGGGTGGGTGGGTTCGAACAAGGTCCAGCCGGGCAGGCGGGCGTACGTACCAGGGCGACAGCGGACACGAGGGCGTAGGCGGCGGAGAGGGAGAAGAAGGCCCCGTCCTGCCACGCCGGCGAGTCGTTCACCTCCTCCCACCAGCCCCGCAGCGCCAGCGCGGCGCCTCCCGCCGCGGCCGCGGCCGACGCCACCTCTGGCGACGACAGCGCCGCCAGGCGCGAGGAGACTAGCTTCCTCATCTCCTCCTCTCTTCTCTGTCCTCTGAGTGCGAGCTCTTCCGCGAGAGAAGAGATCAACAGGAGAGGAGACAGAGATGGATATGGGGGGAGCGGGCGGCGGCGGCGTTCTCGAAGGGGAGCGGGCCGCCCAACCCAACCAGCTTTCCTTTTCCTTTCCTCGTGTCCGTTGCCAACTTGTGCGATCGGCGGGGCAGCAGGAGGACACGGACAAGGTTGGCTCACGCTCCCTTCGGGCCCAGAATGTCAGTAACTGATTCGCCGGCCACTCGTTTGATCGAGGCTTTGAAAAAAAAAATTAAAGATTTCTTGTCACATTGAATCATGTGTCATATATATATATATATAGTATTAAATATAAAATAGTTAATTATATAGTTTATTTATAATTTGCGAGATAAATTTTATAAGTCTAGTTAATTTATAGTTGGATAATAATTATTAAATACAAACGAAAATGCTATAGTATCTAAAATCAAAAAATTTCACCCACTAAACAAGGCATGTGGTCTTTGACCGTGTCCCACCTGCTAGTTTTAGGGGCTGTTTGAATGCACCAGTTAAACTTTAGCTGGCTAATGCCTTGTTTAGTTCATTCCAAAATCCAAAAAGTTTTCAAGATTTTCTGTCACATCGAATCTTGCGGCACATGCATGAAGCATTAAATATAGACAAAAATAAAAACTAATTACACAGTTTGTCTGTAAAACGCGAGACGAATCTTTTGATTCTAGTTAGTTCATAATTAGACAATATTTATTAAATAAAAACAAAAGTGCTACAATAGCGAAATTCGAAATTTTTTTCGGAACTAAACAAGGCCTAAATTTAATTGGTAGACATTCAATCAATCCAGCTAAAATTAAAGACCAACTAAAGTTTAGTTGGATTTAACTATTTCAATCCAGCTAAGGTCAGCTAAAATTTACATGAGTTTATTAGCTGGAGCATCAAACACTCCAGCGAAAGTTAACTAGGAAACCTTTAATTAGCTAAAATTTTACTTTAAAATGTTAGCTAGCTAAATAGGACCTCAGTTCACTCATCTGGTAAAATCGATTTATGTAGTTGAGTATTTTTAGTACAATCTTCACTGCTATCCGGTCCAGTACTGTTTGGTAGCCTGCTAGATGACCAGCACCTCATTGTTTCCTGGGGGAAAAAAACTCGACATGTATGATGGTTTATTTGTCAATTGGGAATTGGATTCACTCCAACTAATTTGATGTAAATAGGATTTCCACTTTTGCAATTATTGTACCTAATCCCTTCTTGTTGACTCTATAGAATCTTCCACATGAAAAAATCTAAGGGGCTGTTTGTTTGCTAGCCACAGTTTGCCACATTTTACCTTAGGCAAGTTTGACCAAGTTGGCAAGTGTTTGGTTGACAACTAAGTTTAGGTATGATTCTTCTGGGCTCCACATGTCATAGAGTTAAAAAGTATGACAAGATTCCTTTAGGCATGACAAAGTATGGCAAACAATTTGCTAGCCACACTTTTTGTGGCTTGTCACACTTGACTAAAGTTAGTTGTGGTAAACTATGGCTAGCAAACAAACATCCCTAATCTCTATTTGATTCTATAAGGTATCTCTGTCTAGCTAGTGTGTATATTTTTCTTATCGGCTACTTATCTCCACTTCTCAACGCACACTAGCATACTTTGGTCTTCCAGTGAGGTTCTTTATTTTTTTCCTCGGCTGCTTGATTCTCCATCGAGTCTTCACATCAACCTCTCGACTTGCATACAATCTTTTGTCCTATTGGTTATGTTTTCTTCAATCACCGAAATCACTTTAAACAGCATATGGGCATATAGCTAGGGTGTCCATTATGTCTACTAAACTGTCCTTTTTTCCCAGGTTGCACTTGTAGAAATGTAATGGATACCAAGTTCACATGAAAATAATCCCAATATAGCCATGTAACAGAGGCTTTGCATATAGGGAGCTTGACACAGTGCTAGGGATTTAGGGTAAACCAATAGAACTGTCAAAAATATCACCAACAACAGTAGGGACTTCACAGAAAAATGAGGTAAATAATGAGTATATATTTTTCCATTTGGAAGCTTGTTATAGATATTTCTGTACCTAGCATAACAAAAAGGGCATAATAATGCATGCATACCATTGGGACAAAAATATATATGCTCAAATTTGTTTTTGCACCATCATATATGATTTTACACAGGCAACAATAACGCCAAACAAAATATCACATCTATCTAAGCATACAGTACACGCATATGCTTTTTCATTAGAGCAAACATATATAATTTATGAATGTTTTACACACTAAACTCTGAATCTCTGATATACAAAACTGGTGTGGTATGTCACAAAAATGATATTGGCAGATATCAATTTCTTAGGTAAAGTATTGGATAAATATAAAACACAATGTAAACACGAACTGATGGAATACAATTTTGCATATCTCAAATTGTACTCATTTGCAGACAAACCTAGCTAGTTCACTATTACATCAGCTCATGCATCGCTGAGAAAGGATCAAACTAAGTAGATCACATGGTGTTTAACATATCAAATATCACAAATCCTACAGTTAAAACGGCACTTGTTCTTTGGACCCTCCCTCCCTCTCTCTCTCTCTCTCTCTACATGGTAACCATATTCCCAGTGTGCTTGGTATGCTTTGGCTGCTTACATCCTCCCTGGTCCCTGCTTCGTATCTCCTTTTGTAGGAATGTTGATGTTAACACCCTAAACATTGCCTGCATAAAAGATTAATGGTATTATATATAAAATATAGTGCCAATTTCAATGTCGTAATAAGCATATATCAGTAATCAAAATCCGTGTTTTATTATTTGACAGAGAAGTAATCATAGGCGATATCAGTAATGCGTTGTGAGCAAATGTTACTCGCTAGTATACCTTATTATTAAGTATTAACTGATGATGCTTTACTTCTCGGATTGCTCGATGTCTATAGCTAGGCGCCCCTGAATCTCTTTCACCAGTTTTGCAACGAGTTCCCTGGATCCAGCCATTTCAGCCTGCCGATTCACTGATGCCCTTTGTATCATTTCCATCGTCCCAACTGCCCATTTTGGTCCTCTAGTATCATTTCTGCTAGACGATCCCTCATTGTTTCCTGCAAAATAAAAACAAAGAAAGACGGAGTAGCTAGGGTTATATATCAAGCCTAAGTTGCATTATTCCAACTAATTAATAATTTGATGCATATATATAGCTAGGAAGGATTGTGACCAACAAAATTCTCTGGTACCTGCTGATCCCTTGTTGCTGGTTTCTTCCATGAGAGAATCTAACTCTCTATTTGATGCTAAGGCATCCCTCTCCTCGACGGCAATAGCGCATGCCACTGAGTACGGCTTCCACCACTGAGCATACTCATCAGTCACACCGGGCTCGTCACTCGGAATGGCGAACGCATAATCTTCTGCTTCAGCAGTGTATGTTTCCCATGCTCTCTCCCAGAGATTGGTGTTCAGTCGGGTGACCGTCCCCGGAACGTCCTGGTCGAAGCCGAGCTGCCTGGCGACGCGGTGAGGATTGTACTGCTCGACGACGTCGTCCACGCCCACGAGCTCGCAAGCCTGCAGACACCGTGCAAAGGATAGCGGTGCCCTAGCTGATCCGCCACGGCCACGACGACGACGACGCTCCCAGAAGCTACTGCCGTCGTAGGGCCGCCACTGGAACTGCTTTGGTGCCATGAACACCGCGCGAGCGTAGCCCGGGTCCAGCGCCCGGTGGACGTCGTGCCACCGGGCAGCCCTAGGCAGGAGCTAAGGTTTTCTTTTTCGGAAGGAAAATTTTTTCAGCACCTGCCGATAAATAAGAAATTTCGAAAATTTCAGATGAAATTTAAATAAATTCAATTGATTTTTTAAAAAAAATAGCATCATTTTACTAGAAAAACTTTCTAATCTATCGTTCATCACAAATTTATATAATATCAACGAAATAACACAAAATATCACGAAATATTTGAGTGAGAAAATTAAATAATTTTAAAGAAATTTAGGGTTTTTGATAAGACTAGAAGATATGGTGGGTTATTTTATTGTTGTTTGAAGTAATTTTGAAGCGAAATATGAATTAATCGAAAAATTTGACCGATATAAAAAAAACTCAGACCCCATCGAAAAATGTGAAATTTCGGAAATTTCGGCGAAATTTCGCCGAAAAAGCAGGAGGAGCACATCGTCCTCACCGTCGGCGTCGGTGGAGTCCGCCTGGACTACGCTTGTTGCCGTCGCTGGGCGCAGCTCGGGGAAGCGCTCCCAGACCCAGAGCTGCAGGATGTGCATCGGCGCCGAGACCGACGGCGCCTCCGTTCGCTTGGAGTGGATGAAGTGGCGGTGGAGCGCGGAGAGATCGCTGTAGATGCTGGCGAGCGCCGCGGGCGCGAGAGCCGCGCTGTGGCCGTGCGCCAGGCGGACGGCGACGGGGAGCACCTCCTCCCCGGGGACGATGTCGTCGGAGCCGGCGGAGTTGTCGGACGACGGCGCCCGGAGCACGAAGCGAGCCAGCCACAGAGACAGGAACGCAGCGTGCTCAAGGCGCTGCTCCCGCTCGTCACGGCCGCCGCCTGCCTCCTTTGCCTGGTGGTGCCGGTGCTGATGAAGGAAGTGCTCCGCCCAGCTGGCGCCGGCGCCGGCGCCGCCCTCGCGCTGATCCATCAGCAGGACAGCGCGGACGACGGCGAGCGCGCACTCGTCCGCCATCTCGATCTCAACAAGCTTGTCGGAGTACCGAGGCTCGCGCACGGGGAAGCCGTGGATGGGCAGGCCCGCGAGCGCGGCCATGTCCTCCAGCGTCACCGTCGCCTCGCCCCAGGGGAACACGAAGGTGTTGGTCGAGGGGTGGAGCAGCGCGCACTCGCTCTCCCGGCGCACGCGGTACGTGGTCGCCAGGATGCCGTCGAGGATGCCGAGCTCGCGCCACAGCGGCTCGTGCAGCGGCCGGAGCTTGGCCACCCAGTGCCTCCACAGATCCGTGCTGTCAGCCCAGCCATCGAATCTTGCCTGGATCCCGGCGTCGAGAACGAGATCGTGAGGAGGAGGCAGGGGTGGCAGGGCCGGAAGAACACGGTTGCCACTCGCGCGGGGAAGCAGGAAGCGCGGCGACGATGGCGGCGGTCGCGCGGTTGGGACGACGGCGGTGGATTTCTGGATCAGGGTCGCCTCGCCGCCGGCCATCTCCGTTGCGGGGCGGAAGGACGCTGTGGGCTATAGCTGCGGCTGGAGAGGGAAGCGCAGGAGAGTTCGGTGTGAGCGAAAGAACCAGCAAGAGCGCGTGAATGGAAGGAAACGCTAGCTTTGGCGGATATATAGAAGGAAAGCAGGTACTGACAACCTGATGAGTGATGACGCGGCTGGCTGATGACAATTCACAACCAGCTTTCTTTTTTACCGTTGTAGTTCAGTAGTTGTACGTGACATGTGAGCGAGGATGCTGAATTATTAGCAAGAGTTAAGTGCTGCCTAACATTAAATTTCACATTGAAAGTAGATTATTGGAACGGCGGCTTTACGTACATCGGTCTGTGGATGCCGGCTATTTCATTCATAGGAAGTGTATATCAGTTGTATATAGTAGAGAACTTTCACGGTTGGAGTAGTTTGGGTTAGGGCACTCACGATACAGACTCTATTATAGAGTTTAAAGTTATTTATTACCTCGAACAATGTGAACTTGGAGTCTAAATAAGACTTGGAGTCTTATTTTTTCTACCTCTTTCTTCAATAAATATGCTGTCACATCAGTAAAATATCGTAAATAATATGTAATTAATTGTCTTGGACTCTGTGATAGAGTCTTGCATTGTGAGTGCTCTTACAAACATAAGCGTAAAGACGTATCCCATTATTATGTTTTATTTATTTCTACGATCCCTTAATCACAACTTATAAAAGTTAAGTCTAGACATCTACTCCCCCTGTCTTGTGTGTCCTAAAAATTTTAAGACAACTTAAATGAACACTCAAATGATGCATGTACCCATAGATTATTTGAATTATAGAGTTTCTTCTCAAATGATAGCTTTCTTTTTAATAAACCTTGCCAAATCGAAATATAGTTATTATGTAGAATGCATTGTATTTCAATACAAATTTTAGAAGTCATAAATGCATTTTATTTCAGGAAGGAGGGGGTATATATATCTATATCTATATCTATATCTATATCTATATCTATATCTACTTAATATAATAATAATAAATGAAATCTTTTTGTCCATCCTTTTTTAATTCCCATGATACCCTCGCGTCTCTTTTTATCTTGTTTGTGAGCTACACTCATGACTGGTTCTCATAGGAGTTAGAATAATGCAGTTAGCTAAACCCTTTTCTTTTACAATTGTAGTTGTATGCGTATAGTATATAGGCTTGTAGCACATGTGATCGACCTGGATGAAAAACAAGTAACTCGCTAGCTTATTTGACTCGCTCGTTAGCTAAACCCCTTTCTCCAAGATTCTTTTCGCATAGCACGCACTGGATCTCGATCTGTAGAAACCTGTGAAGCGCCAAGAACCCTACGGATCGAGAAGGATTTGATCTCACATCAACACAACCTTACACAACTAGATTTTTCAATTTCTTCTAATGATGTGAGGTTCACTTAGTGTTTTAGCATTCAAAAATTTAGTATAAATTTTTCTTAGTAAATGCCTAGTAAAGATTTTCTAGTGTTTTAACTAGTAGTAGTGTTTTATTATTAATTAAAAACACTAAGAGAACTTCACTATTTTAGTAGTGCCACCACTGAGGCCTATACAGCTAACACCGAATGCATTTGGAAAACCCAGGCACCACCGCAACTCCTGGGATCGCTGGGTGCTCATCTTCGTCTCCGATAGAAAAAAGCACCAAGGGCCTGTACATATATCCGCGAACTCACGGATTTCACAAACTGCCTCCTTGCACCACTTTAGCATTAGCACGCAAGCTAGAGTTGCCCCAATCATGCATACATACTATTGCCCCTCACATTATTCTTCCCAAAACAATGACCCATATGTTGCCCTCACAAGAACTAGAGAGCTCCCACGAGAGAACCACCTGCTTCCTCTCCAACAAAGCTACTGCAGTTTTGTAATAGGCTGTATATCCTCCTTGAAGAACCCCTTAGCGATTGAGAGGAAAATGACGACTAATCATACAACCAAACAACTGGGTAGGAATGAATAGCATTATCATAACTTACATTGATGGTACCAAATCAACTTTATGAAAACTGATCCTCTGGCCTGATAATTGTTCAAAACATACAAAATCTGATTTAATTTTCTAGCATAAATTCTATAGCATTGTATATTTGAGACTAACATTATGTTCTACCTCTCGTACCCATCGAGAAACATCTATTGATCATGCAATCTATTACAAAGGAAGTAATAAAGGACATGTTTTGGATAGTTTTCTTGTAGAAAAGATGCATCTTGCATGATCATTATTAGGAGCATATCACCACGGAATGTATCATCAAATTGTACTCCAAAATATGGGAAAAATTACAGGAAGGTGAAGCAACAACTATACAATATATTAACTCTAAGAGGTGGTACGTTATAGTCTTCAAACAGACTTTCAATTATAAATACAAAATTATATGATAAAATGCATACTAAGCATCATCTAGCTAACAAAGACCTACTGAAGTTTCATTTTGAAGAGCAGAATAATACCTAGCATTGTCATTGGACAATGTCTTCCACGAAAATTAGAAAGCAAACCACTTGCATTGTACATTTGCATTTGTAAGTCTTATAAGAGTCACCATGGAGCGGCTTCATGGTAGAACGACACAAACTTGTGGGTGTTTGGTTTGAGGGATGAGTTCCTCAGCTTCTCACTCCTTTTTTTTGGTTTGTAAAATACTAAAATGGAATGATTTGATACATCATCATCATCTTATTTCCTACAAGCTAATAATTAGTACTAGTATAGAGAATGAAGTTATTCCATCAAGTTTGATGGAATGGGCTTATGATACATCACCTCATCTAGAATGAGATGGTTCCTCAAACCAAACGTGTTAAGATCTGGATGGGGCGGCCTTCCGTCATGAGATGACAACAGAGCTTCTCTCAGGTTTGGAGCTGCATGAGAGTAATTCAACAACCTCTGGCAATCTCCATGGCAGGCAACCCACGTGACCAGTAAAAAGCTCAGAAGTTAAGCTTAGCTTACTGGGACATTGATAAACTGCAGCCCGAATGCAACTTATGGCAATTAGCAAAACATGGTGAAAGGAGGTTTGATATTTGAATATGAGCAACTATATTTGAAAAGGTTTGTTATAATAGCAAACAAATCAAGATATAATTTGGTAGCAACAATCCTACTGTTTCTACTTAGCTTTTGCAATTACACGTGTAGATTCTACTCCAACTCTCCAAGCACCAAAATTTCAGATAATGGATGATTATATGAACTCACTCTATACAATTTTTTAAAATCTTTTCTGTTGTGAGATATATGCTGTACAATAAAATAAAATTATATTTAGCAGTTACCTGTGTATCAACTTCTATGTCTAAGAGTTACAAACTACCATAGATCCAAGGTTCAGAGAAATGAGCTATAAACTAAAAAGCAGAACTCTGAAATACAACAGAGAAGAATACCTAGCTTTGAGGGAAAAAGAACTTTTAATCTTCTAACTTTGTGTGTGCCTGCAGTTTGCCAATTAGTAAGTCAGGCGTCAAATGGCACACGGTCACATGGATGAATCATTCCTCAGCAAAGTAGCGAAAATGCTAATTTTATATGCAAACCCCATTTGGTGTATTAGGCCTTGTAAGACTTCAAAGTTCTCTGGTAGACCAGCAGGTTGTGAGAAAAGGTATTCTCAGAAAATCCAAAGAGTAGCCAAGACCATAAAATAAAGACAGATTTTACCATCTAGTTGATTCACTCCAAGGCAAAGTATTGGAGCCTGATTGGAATGAAGCGCAACTTTTTTTTCAGAACTAGATCCTTCAACACATTATTAAACAACTGTGACCAAATTCACAAACGAGACTAATTTCACCAGAAAGCCTAGCGCATTCTATTACTGAACTAAACCATCTGGTGTAAAGACCAATACATTCCTACATTGTTTCAAGTTATACTTCACTCAGGGGCCTTCCCTTCCTAAGCTGCCTCGAGTGCCCGAATCTCTTCCTTCAGAGTATTAATCTTTTTCTTCAACTCAGCCATTTCGGCTCGTCGAATTGCAGATGCTTTTTGTATCATTTCCATCGTACCAACTGCCCTTCTTGGTAGGGTATTTGCATCTTTGTCCCAAGCATCTTTCATCCGATCAAACCGACTAAGATAGTACAGTGTTTTAGTACAAACTTCCTGGCTAACCAGTTTAGTATTTCCATCTAACAGCCTGCTAGAGAATCTCTCACTGTTTCCTGCAAAAGAAAAGGAGCCAGACACAAAGTTTAAATTTGGGATTTGATTTACATTTCAGCTAATTTGGAGTGTGTGGCTGCTGCATCAGCAATACCTGATTTATTTATATTGGTTCCTGCTGTGTGTTCCATAGGATGTTCTGATTCTTTGTCTGACAATAAGGTATCTTCATTTCCTTTCTCACTGAAATTCAGAGAACCACCATTTTCATTGAGCACCATGTCGATATTGCCAATATCCCCTCTGACAATGCATGTATCCATTTCTTCAGTTGGTCCTTGTAAGAGACCATCATTGGTTTGAACAGTAGCAGGATGAGTTAATACATCTGGCTGTCGCCTTGGAGTTGTGTCGTCTTGAACACTTGCAAGCTGATGACCATAATTGTTTTGCACCGTGCCTTCTTTCATCACACCATTGTCCTGCTCATCATTTGGTTCACTGTCCATCTGCTTTTCTTCATTGCACTCCTGTAAGATGGTCCGCGTTGGTTCCATCTCAGGAGATTTCAGACACATGGTACCCAGTACATATTCCTTGCTCGGAGCTTCAACAAACATCCCAGCTTTCTTGCTTGTTTCTTCATCAAGCTCATCATCACTGATTTCAACGATATCACTGAAATTGCCTTGTTTGGTCACTTTCATCAAAACTTGGCTTTCTTGCTCGTCATTTCTTGCATCAACTAGCTTGGTATCTTCACTTCGCTCTCCTATAAGGGACATTTTTGCCCCCGACATATGAGATTTCAGATGCATTGCACTCATCTCATGTCCCTTGCTGCTTGATTTATCACACTCGTCATCATCACTGATCACCAAGAAGTCTTTATGTGTTGAAAGCATATCAACTTCAGTCCCAGCTCCAATGGCTTCACTTCTTCCAGTACTCACAGCACCCTGGACAACATTAAGAAGCACAACATCACAATGCTCTGTTCTGCTACTATTTTGCCCATTGGCAGTATTAAGATCTTCATCTTTACTTTGTTGGAGACATTTGGCCTGTGGCCTTTCCGTAACAAACCCACAAGACGATTCATCAACTATAATAGCTGAGCTTGCAACTGAGTCAGGAAAAGCTTGCTCAATAACTTTGTGTAAAACTGCCTTATTTGGGACAACACTTCGAGATTTTGGTATAAAAATTTTCACACTGTCGACAGTCCTCTCCTGCTCACCACCCTTCACCAAACATTCTGTGTTGGGCTGCTTAGGCATCTTAGTAATGTAATTGAGCCTTTCAGAAAGAGAAATGTGATCTAGTGGATCGTCAGCTGCATCTGGCGCTGGCTGAGGCATCCCGGTGGCAGACATAGCTCTAAATCTTAGGTGCGGTGGACACGCACGGAGAACAAGCCCTGGTGCTGCTGCAGCTCGTCTTATTGCTGCATGGTTGCCTGAGGACTGGGAAGGATAGACATTAATTCCCGCTGGTACTTTGGGCGGGCGGCCCTGGGTAGCAGTGGCCACACGCAGACGCAGCTTCTTGCCAGAATTTTCAGCAAGAACCCCTTCCATTTTCCTTTTCACTGGACTAACAAAATCATGGCCTTCTTTCATCTTTTTAGCATTAGCAATGGCACTACTGCATGCTGATGAATAAGGCTTCCACCACTTTGCATACTGAACCGTCACACCGGGCTTGTGATTTGGAAAGATAAATGCAGAACTTTTGGCTTCTATGTTGTATGTCTCCCATGCTTTCTCCCAACCTAAGCTTGCACAGGGAACCGTCCCAGGGATGTCCTGATCGAAGCCGAGCTGCCTTGCAACACGATGAGGACTATACTGCTGAATGCAGTTCATGCCCACGAGCTCACAAGCGTGCAAACACCGCGCCAAGGACAATAAAGCTTCACTTGTTGCTATATCCTGAACGCGGACAGGAAAACCACCCATCACTGGCTGCAGACCGAACAAACTGCGATTTCCATAGGGCCTCCACTTAAACTCCTTTGGTGACATTAACACTGCGCGGACGTCCTTGGAGCTCAGCCTTTTCCTAACTTCATGCCATCGCGCAGCCCGTGGCATGCCCTGGTCACCAGGAGCAGGGGAGGCCGCTGGTTCAGGGCTTAGCTGGGTGAAATGCTCCCAGACCCAGAGCTGGAGGATGTGCATTGGTGCCGACACGACGAAGGGCTCGTTTTTCTTGCCCGAGGTTATGCGGCGTTTGAGCGCGGAGAGGTCGTGGTAGATTGTGGCGAGCGCGGCAGGGGCGAGCGCCACGCTCTCGCCGCGCGCCAGACGGGCCGCGAGCGGAAGCACCACCCGGTGGACGACGTCGAACGGCGGGCTCGGGAGAACGAAGAGGGACAGCCACATGGAGAGGAAGGCGCCGTGCTCGACCAGCTCACGCGCCTCGCCGTCGCCGCCGCCGCCACCGCCACCGGCCGCGGATGGCGGCGCCTCCGCCTCCGCCTCCGGCGCGCGCTCGACGAAGCGCTTCGCCCACGCGCCGTAAGAGCATTTCTTCTTCTTGCTACGGTGCAGCACCGCCCGGACGGCCTCGATCGCGGCCACATCCTTCTCGAGGCTGTCCGACACGGGCGCGCGCACGGCGCCGCCGAGGAGCGGCAGGCCGGCGAGCGCGGCGACGTCCTCGAGGGTGAGCGTGGCCTCGCCCCAGGGGAAGACAAAGGTGCCGGTGGCGCCGGACCAGAAGGAGGCGAGCTGCAGCAGCGCGCGCTCGTGGGGCCGGCGGCGCACCCGGTACGTGCTGGCGAGGATGCCGTCCAGGATCCCGAGCTCCCGCCACAGCGGCTCGTGGCGCCGGCGGAGCTTGGCCACCCACTCCGGCCACCGCCGGGGCACGCCCGCCCAGCCCCCGAACTCCACCTCGATCCCGTGCGGGCGGGCGGGGACGGGGACGGGCCCGCCGGGCGGAGCAGGGGGAGCGGCGCCGTCCCCCGCGCGCGGGAGCAGGAAGAGGGCCGGCCGGACGGAGGGTTTGGTGGCGGCGTCAGCAGCGTCGGAGACGACCGGGACGGAGGACTGCTCGACCAGAGGATGCTCGCCGGCGGCCATCGCGGTGGTCGGCGCTGGGGTTTTCGGTGTGTGGGCAGCGAGCGAGGCGTGAGTGAACGAAGAGACAGCAGGGGACTAGGGGAGAGGAGGAAAGGTGATGATGCTTTCCTGTTGGGCTAGGGGGCCCACGATGGAAGTGGGAGTGGGACCCGTCAGGGTGAGACGGCGCAGAGCACCGCACGTCGGCGTTGCTCTTGTCTCTTGTGCAACTCTCGTCTTTTTCACACTCATCACTCATCAGCAAGACCAACAACGATGACACAGTGGCCACATCGCAACATTTTAGTACCACTCCATCGTCAAAAAATAATTCTTTTTTTAAAAACCTAAAATGTTTTATTTTTAACTAAAACTATATAAAAAAAATACTAATATTTATGATTCAAAATAAGTAGTTAGATTAGTTATAAAAAGTAGTTCTAAATAAATATATTTAAAGACATAAATGTTAATACTATTTACTATAAACTTGGTCAAACTAACATATATAACATGCTTAGTAGGATGAGTGGAGTAATAGTAATCTGGAAAAAGCAATATAGGATAGTAGGATGCCAATAGCATGCTTAGTAACTAGGGTGGGCACAAATAACCCATAGCCAAAAAACGAAACTAAAATAATTGGAGCCAAAACCAAACTAATCGAAACTGAAAAATTCGATTACTGGTTTGGTTCCTAATTCCCAAGAGTCGCAATAATCTAGAGTAAGTCGGTTCCAAACCTCGATCTTAAAGACGAACTAAATATGCATATATATTGGCCCAATAGTAAGAGGCATATCCCACATTTAAATCCTAAGTATATAATAGGACCCCTCACTCCCTCAATTCCTATTCACACCCGGCTTTCCCTAGTACCATGCCACCCCAAGGTGAGTCGTCGCTCGCCTGTCCATTCTAGATGTGGAAGCCGAGTCTGAGCCGCAACATGCTGCCCTAGAAACCAAAGCGTTGAGTTGCCACCGCACACTGCCTGCGCGAGCCACGTGGCCTAGATCGGAGCCTGGACCGCCTCTCTACCTTCACCTATCTGAAGCCCTCTGCTGCAACCGCTTGTCTGCCTAAATTCCTCCATCTCCGCCTCTATTGCTAGCAAAATCAAGGTTTAGGGTTCAAGGTGCTGTGAAAATTGCATTACTCAAAACAATTGCTTTTAGAAAGAGCAATCTCAGGTTTCACCCGTTTGGTTAACGTGTTACCTTTTGGCAGCAAAAACACCTTCTACAAACTGAACCAAACACACCCTTGCTTAGTAGAAAGAAAGCTTAGAGGCACACGTGTTATGTCAATTTTGCACCTCACTTTGTGCTAACAGACCGCAAAGTGTCTGGTCACTTCATAGGAGTATGTATGTATGGCCTCGTTTAGTTTCAAAATATTTTGCAAAATGGACACTGTAGCTTTTTTGTTTGTATTTGACAAATATTGTCCAATCATGGACTAACTAGGATCAAAAGATTTGTCTCGTCAATTCCGACCAAATTGTGCAATTAGTTTTTTTTTTGTCTATATTTAGTACTTCATGCATGTGTCTAAAGATTCGATGTGATGGAGAATCTGAAAAATTTTGTAAAATTTTTTGGAACTAAACAAGGCCTATGTATGTATGTATGTATGTATGGGCGGATCCATGTAGAAGCTGCTGGGTGCGGCCGCACCCAGACCAAAATACGAAATACGCTGTAGTATGCATGTTTCTACGGTATTCGCACCCCCTGAATTCAAACGTCTGCACCCACAACTCTGTTGAGTCGACCGAAAGAGACCACAACAGCCCACAACTCCCAAACACATAGCCCAATATCAGCCAGGCCCCTGTCCGTATGGAATCATCGACAACTCGGCTGTCACTTCAACTCACACAAAACTGCCGGCGCATTGCCTCCCTTTGGCGACAGCGCGAACTCCGGTGGATGGTGACCTATTGCCACTGGTTGTCAACCATGGTCGATTGGGCATGGGCATTGTTGTGCGCGGGCCAAGCATGTAGCCCTAGGGTTAAGGGCACCAAGAGCACATCATAGTTCGCCCCGTTGCCCTGGTTGTGATCTTCTCTATTATGTTCATCCTTCAAAAGTCAAAGTAAGCAACTTCCAAAGTTCTCTATTCTTCCAATTTCGGTTAGTATGACCATCCAAGTTGTCTTCAATTTTGTGGTTTTTTCCTTCTTCCTAGTTTGTCCAGATTCTAGGATTAGACTTTTTTCTTTCTCCGATGTTTGATAATTGACATTTATGAAAATGATGAAGCAAATAAATTGGTTTTGGTTGTTTGTTTGCTCAGCCCACTTTCCATCTAAAGACATCCATTTTGTGACTTTAATATGGGAAAATTGATAAAGCTAGAAAATAATGTAGAATTAATAAATAAAAAGTAATGCATATATTAGTTTGGACGAGGCACCAAAATTGGTACAAGCACCATCCCTAAAAGACCAGGAAGAAAAACTACAAGTATGACCGTAACTTCACATCTCCTTTATATATTATGAGGAATTCATTCTAATGTATCGGATCACTGTACAAAAGAAAAAGGTTTTTTTAGCAAACTCCTATTATGGTCTAAAAAACGTGGGATCGGTGGCAAGTGTCAACACACCACGCCATGAAAAAATAAACATGTGATCGGTGGTTAGGTGCATTATTTATGATTGCATCCCCCTCTAAATTTCTCTAGATCCGCCACTGTATGTATGTATGTATGTATGTATGTATGTATGTATGTATGTATGTATGTATGTATGTATGTATGTATGTATGTATGTATGTATGTATGTCTTTATTATGATTTGTAAATTAAGAAAGAAATGTGCTCTATTGCCTTTGTATATGTATGCATAACACATGGCTTCATTTGGTCGTAACATGGCTAATGTCGATCATGATGACAATAGGAATGCACCATATGGTCCCATGAGGCCAATCACGGTTTTTAAAAATGTCGTCATGTCAACTTTATAGGCTTAGATTAATAAATGAAACACTCAATATTTGATCCGTAGGTGAAATACAACACTACTAGTGAGTTCGATGTTGCACCCGCACCCATGGGTGTGATTGCCATCTCTAATCCTCGATGACACTCACAGGGATGGTTCTCCATTCCCATATTTCCACTTTGTTTTCCATACATTAGATATCTTTAGAATTTGTGATGTACTTTGTTGTGAAGTTTTGTATATTTCGTGTATTTGTGTTAGAATATTAATAATAGTATATATGTGTTCGTTGCAGTTTATTAATTGTGCACCATGTGCTAAATATATATCACTTACTTTTATATTTATCTGATTATCGCCTATATTCCATATTTCCATGATGTATGGAAGCGCGACGGAGATCCGTGAAGATTATTCCGTGTTTGTGATGAGGATGGAGACTAAGGCCTTGTTTAGTTCATGCTAAAAACCTAAAACTTTTTAAGATTTTCTGTCACATCGAATCTTATGACATATGTATGGAGCATTTAGTATAGATAAAAATAAAAATTAATTGTACAGTTTATCTGTAAATCACGAGACGAATCTTTTAAACCTAGTACAATGTTTGTCAAATAAAAATAAAAATGTTATAGTGTCGTTTTCCCAAAAATTTTAAAACTAAACAAGGTCTAAGTGAGGTCCTCTACAAGCTCCCCGCTATAGTATCAGAGCCACGAATCGTGCCATCTATCGACTTCATATTTTTTTTTGCCAAAAAATTCGGAAGGGGTGCAGACGTGCAGTACTGTAATCAGAAAACTGAACTAGTACACGGTCCCACTCCCACGCAAACAAATCTTGTTTAGTTCCTCTCTATAAAGTTGCCTTTTTACATAGGATGTTTAGCCTTTTTACATACGACGTTTGGATTTTAATATAGATTAAAAATAATTAATTACACAGATTACAACTAATTTATAAGATAATTTTTTTTAAAACTTAATTAGTCCATGATTTGATAATATGGTACAAGAGAATATATTGTTAATGGTATGTTAATTAGACTTAATAAATTCGTCTAGCGAATTACTCGAAACTTTTGTAATTTGTTTTATTATTAATATTTGAATACTCAGGCCTTGTTTAGTTCACCCAAAAACCAAAAGCTTTTTAAAATTCTTCATCACATCAAATCTTGCGACACATACATTGAGCATTAAGACTTTGTTTACTTCCAAAAAATTTTGAAAATATGAACAGTAACACTTTTGTTTATATTTGACAAATATTATCCAATTATGGACTAACTAGACTCAAAAGTCGTCTCGCAAATTACATGTAAACTGTGTAATTAGTTATTTCTTTTATCTATATTTAGTGCTTCATGCATGTGCCGTAAGATTCGATGTGATGGGGAATGTGAAAAAAAATTGCAAAATATTTTGGGAACTAAACAAGGCCAAATATAGATGAAAATAAAAACTAATTGTACAGTTTATCTGTAAATCACGAGAGAATCTTTTAAATCTAGTTATTCTAAATTAAATAATGTTTGTCAAATAAAAACGAAAGAAATACAGTGTTAAAATTTTAAAAAAAATTCGGATCCAAACAAGATATGCCATGTGAATGTAACGCACCTAACTACACCTCGGCTGTCGTGCTACCACAGCTAGCAGGATACGTAGGCCACTAGGGCTAGACCGCTAGAGTACACAGTCTACACCTCGCCATAGCGGCAGACCGATGGAGCACGAGGCCCCACCATTCACGAAAGATCGGCACTGTAAAACCACGCGCAAAGGACAAGCCGTGAGCAAAAGATTCGTGTGTAACCTGCCCTGAAACCCGGTCCGCCTCCTACTGTGCACTCTGTGCTCGGCAGCACCGGCCGTGCCGTATCCGTGACAGCGCAGGACTGTATGTACACCATGTGTCGTGAGCCATTTGACCATGGTTTCACGGCCACGAGCGGGTCAAAAGTTAAAAGTTAAAACCATATAGGCTTTGTTTGGAACGGAGGAATTAAAAATACAGAAATATAAAAAAACATAAGAATAAGATGAAGATGAGATGATAAAACAGAGGATAGAAAAAACACAGAAAACTTATATAAGGTAGTGTTTAGAATATGGGAATTAGGCCTTGTTTAGTTTGGGAAAATTTTTGGATTTCGCTGCTGTAGCACTTTCGTTTGTTTGTGGCAAATATTATCCAATCATAGACTAACTAGGATCAAAAGATTCGTCTCACGATTTACAGGTAAACTGCATAATTAGTTTTTGTTTTCGTCTATATTTAATGCTTCATGCATGTGCCGCAAGATTCGATGTGACGGGAAATCTTGGAAAATTTTGGGAAGTAAACAAGGCCTTAGAATTACAGGAATCTTTGATGGGCAGCAGCATGTAACCTCACTGACACCCTGCTGTACCCTCCTTTTTTTCATGTCTTCTTCACGAGCGCTGCATCGGGCATACGCAAAGGAAACAAAACCAAGAGATCTGAGTAGATGTTTTATTTCCTGTGAAATGTGCATTCGGCTACAGTAAAACAGAGGAAAGGAATTGGTACTTTCGTTCCAAACGGTCCAGTTTACTTCCTTTCCTTTGGTTTTAGATTCCTTCAATTTTCCTTCAAAAATCCTTTGTTCCAAACGCGCCCATAGTGTGTCCCCAGCCTGATCGCTGGAGATGACACTGGCGCTAAACGGAAGGAGACAAAGCATCACAGGCCTTGTTTAGGCCTTGTTTAGTTTAAAAAATTTTGTAAAATAGAAATAATACCATTTTCATTTGTATTTGACAAATATTATCCAATTATTTACTAACTAGACTCAAAAGATTCGTCTCGTCAATTCCGACCAAACTGTGCAATTAGTTTTTATTTTCGTCTATATTTAATACTTCATACATGCGTCTAAAGATTTGATGTGACGAGGAATCTGAAAAAAATGAGAACTAAACAAGGCCTTACTTCACCCTAACATCCAAAAAGTTTTCAAGATTTTCTGTCACATCGAATCTTGTGGCACATACATGAAGCATTAAATATAGACAAAAAAACTAATCACACAATTTAATTGTAAATCGCGAGACGAATTTTTTGATTCTAGTTAGTTTATGATTGGACAATATTTACCATAAACAAATGAAAGTGCTACAGTAGCGAAATCCAAAATTTTTCATATCTAAGGCCCTGTTTAGTTCCCCACAGAAAAATTTTTCATCCATCCCATTGAATCTTTAGACACATGCATGGAACATTAAATATAGATAAAAAAATAAACTAATTACACAGTTTAGTTGAGAATCGCGAAACGAATCTTTTAAGCCTAGTTACTCCATGATTAGCCTTAAGTGCTACAGTAACCCACATATGCTAATAACAGATTAATTATGCTTAATAAATTTGTTATTAATTATGCTTAATAAATTTGTCTTGCAGTTTTCTGACGAGCTATGTAATTTGTTTTTTTATTAGTTTCTAAAAATCTCTCCCGACATCCTTCCGACACATCCGATGTGACACCTAAAAAATTTTCATCCCCAATCTAAACAGGCCCTAAACAAGACGACAGTTACATGGTGGTCGCCTGATTTCTTTATTTCTCCTTATTTCTTTCTTCTTCCTTGAACCGCATTGCTCACCACTAGTGTTGTCATCTCCGGCTAGTGATGTCTTCACCACTCGACACTCAGTCACACCACCCATTGTCTCTCCTATCGCCCAATGTCATCATCTCTTAATTGGTCGTTTGTAGAGATTCAATACATAGGTGTGTTTGGTTGGCTGTCAATCCTAGCTATGGCTTTTTGGGGCCAATTTTGTCATGTTTGGTTGTGGAGATGGGGCGTAACCTGGCTAGAGCTGGTCATCCGTACTGAGATAGTCTGGCCAGCCTTGAACGACCGAATCGGCCGTTCTCCTTGGGCCAGGCTGAAAGCCCTAGTTTGGTTTTGGATAATTGATGAAACCCTAGTACTAACCTCTATGCTAAGTGTGTAGACTTAATGAGGTTGGTACATGCCAAGTGTTGGAGCAAGAGATGATTATGGTGATGACCACAAGATGATTAAGTGCTCAACTTTGAAAAGAAGAAGAAAGAGAAAAACGAAACCCTATGGAGATCAAGGCAAAGGTATTGCTTAGGGTTTTGGTTTTGGTGATCAAGACACCTAGAGGGTGTGATCACATTTAGGATAGATAGCCGTACTATAAAGAGGAGAATTCTTTGGCTAAGCGGTTATCAAGTGCCACTAGGTGTCTTTGTTCATGTGCATGCATTTAGAAAATAGTGACCTAACTTAACTCCTTCGAAGAAAATATTTGTGAAAATTCTAACACACGTGCACTTGTTGGTTTACACGTAGAGGTGTTGGCACACTTTGAGAAGGAGGTGGAGTTTGAAGGGTAGAGAAAGGATGGGTTCTGAGAAAATAAAGTGCATATTTTCTATTGCGCCGGTGGGAAAATTTTGGAGAAGTCGCAGGAGTGTTTCTCGCTGAGGAACACTCACCGGACGCTGGCTTAGAGGCACCGGACGCTGTGTCTGAGCGTCCGGTGTGCAGGCTGCCTAGCTCAGCTAGGGTTAGGCACCGGACGCAAGCTGGAGCGTCCGCTGGTCTGAGTCCGGTGTCCGCGCGTTTTGCAAACCTCTCTGGGTGTGAGTCCGGTGAGCACCGGACGCTTAGGGTGCGTCCGGTGGCTTGCATCCGGTGACCCTGCGAGTTTGTGGAGCTCTCTACGCATGAGTCCGGTGTGCACCGGACGTCCGGTGCCAACCTGCTCAGCGTCCGGTGCTCTGCAGGTTACCGTTAGACTCTGACACGCGGCTGACGTTGGAGCACCGGACGATGGTGTTGAGCGTCCGGTGCCCCTTTAAGAGCGTCCGGTGACCCCGTTTTTCGCCCAGTGAAAGAGCCAACGGCTCTATTTGTTTGAGGGGCTATAAATATGTGTTTGGCCGGCTTAGGGCTCACTCTCTTGGCATTCTAACATACTTGACATCCTTGTGAGCCTAAGCAAACTCCTCCCACTCATCTACTTCATAGATTATACATCTTTGTGAGATTGGGAGTGATTCCAAGTGCATTTGCTTGAGTGATTGCATCTAGTGGCACTTGGGGATCGTTCTAGCTGCGGTTTTCTTGTTACTCTTGGTGGTTGCCGCCACCTAGACGGCTTGGAGCAGCAGAGGAGCATTGGCACGAGTTGGTGATTGTTCGTGGCCATCTCCCGGTGATTGTGAGGGGTCTTGTACCTTCCCCGACGGAGAGCCGAAAGGTAACTTTAGTGGATTGCTCGTGTCATTGAGTTACCTCACTTGTGGGTAGGTTCTTGTGGTGTCCTTGTGAGGACGAGGTTCGTGCTACACCTCTTAGCCACCGAACCACCAAGTGTTGGTCGACACAACGGGGACGTAGCGTGCCGGCAAACACGTGAACCTCGGGAGAAAAATCGGTGTCTCAATTGTGTTTGATTGGCATTCTCCCGGTGCTTGATTGTTTATATTGGTGATTGGTTCATCCCCTACACGGCGGTATAAATATCTCATCCTATCCTTTACTTACCGCAAACTAGTGTAATTAGTTTAGTTGCTTACTTTGCCTTGTGTAGCTTAGTTCTCTAGTGTATCTTGTAGAGACTTAGTTCTTGTGTGCATAGTGATCATAGCAACTAGAATTGTTGGGTAGGTGGCTTGCAAACACCCCTTAGAGCTAGAGCAAAAAGCTTCGCTTTGTTATTTACTAATCTCTTGCTCTAGTGATTTTGTAGAACTTTTTAAATAGGCTATTCACCCCCCCTCTAAACATATTAGGACCTTTCAAGTGGTATCGGAGCCGTGGTCACCGTTTTGTAAAGGCTTAACAACCTCGGTGCTCAAATTATGGCTCAAATAGTGTTCAACCATGTTGGGGGCAAACCACCGTTCTTTGATGGCACAAGTTCCTTTGACTATTGGAAGAGAAAAATGAAGATGTACCTTGGATCAATAAATGATAGAGTGTGGGAAGTCACCGAAAATGACTTTGTAATTCTTGATCCGGCTAACCCCACCGATAATGAGAGAGCAAACAAGCAATGCAATACTATGGCTCTCAACACGATCTATAATGGCATTGATTCAAAGGTATTTGAGCAAGTCAAAGATCTTGAGAAGGCAAGTGAAGTGTGGACAAGATTAGAAGAAACATATGAGGGCACTACAACTGTAAAAAGTGCCAAATTGTATATGCTCAAGGACAAGCTATCCAACTTCAAGATGAAGGATGATGAGTCTATACCAGAGATGTTCTATAGGCTCCAAGTCATCATCAATGATCTCAAGGGCCTTGGTGAGAAAGTGAAGAATGAGGACTTCATTCACAAGTTCTTGATGTGCTTGCCCAAGAGGTTCAAGACATTGAGAACAATCATCTTTAGAGGAGGATTGACCGGTGTATCTCCCAATGAGGTACTTGGAGATATCATGACCGAAGATCAATACAATGACAATGATGATGATGAGGTCATGAAGAAGGATGATGATGACAAGAAGAAGAAGAGTGTAGCATTCAAAGCTAGCTCTTCATCCAAGAGCAAGAACAAGGGCAAAGCCAAGAACGAAGAATTAAGCAATGAGGAGTGCTCCAATGATGATAGTGATGATGAAGCACTAGCACTCTTTGTCCGTAAATTTGGCAAGATGATGAAGAAGAAGGGCTATCACACAAGAAAAAGAAGAGATCACTTGAAGAACAAAGAGCATGTGAGGCTATGCTACAAGTGCAAGAGCCCCGATCATATTGTGGTGGATTGTCCATACAATAGTGATCATGATGAGCATGAGAAAAAGAACAAGAAGGAGAAGAAAGAAAAGAAAGAGAAGAAGATGGTCTTCAAGAAGAAGAAGAAGGGTGGATCATATGTTGTGACATGGGATAGTGATGCTTCTTCGGATGATGATTCTAGTGATGATGACAAGGCATCCAAGAAGAAGGCGCTTGCAAGCATTGCTATCAATAAGCCATCACTCTTCGACACTTCTTCATGCTTCATGGCCAAGGGCCACAAGGTACAATATGATGAGAGTGAAAGTGAAAGTGAAGATGAACATGATAGTGATAGTGATGATGAAAATGAATTCACTAATGAACAACTCATGGACATGCTAGAACAAGTCGACTCACTTATTCAATCTAAAAACAAGAAGTGCAAAGAATTGGCCAAGAAGTTAAAAGCTCTTGGCCAAGAAGTTCTCTAGTGTATCTTGTAGAGACTTAGTTCTTGTGTGCATAGTGATCATAGCAACTAGAATTGTTGGGTAGGTGGCTTGCAAACACCCCTTAGAGCTAGAGCAAAAAGCTTCGCTTTGTTATTTACTAATCTCTTGCTCTAGTGATTTTGTAGAACTTTTTAAATAGGCTATTCACCCCCCCTCTAGCCATATTAGGACCTTTCACAGGCTCGAGCCAGCCTCGCTTGAGTTTGTCTCATCGCCTCCTCGTAGTTCCTCGTCTTCCTCGCCAGATCCTCCCCGGCTGGTGCTCCTCCTCCCAGCCTGTTCTCGTTCTCGTTCTCCGGCGGCCGCCCTAAGTGCCACGGCGACTTCCTCAAAGAGGTCACCATCCCTGCCCCCCACCTTCATCCCGCTCCCTAGCTTCGTCCTACTCCGGCCGCCGGACGTGGCCGCGGCGGCGGCTCGGCAGGGGAGGAATAGGCGTCCTCCTCGGCCCGCTCCTTGGCGACGCGAGAGACGGAGCGCTCGGAGACAGTAGGCGCTGCTCCGGATCTCGTGGTTGGGTGGAGCTCGCCCGTGCACCCGCACCAGCAGTGCTCGCCCGGCACCGGATCTCGCGGGCGCTGTTCCCCGGCACTGGCAGCTCGCCCGCGCTCGACCTGGAACTTGAGCGAGAAGAGCGACTGGAGATGACAACGCAGACGACGACAACAGGATAGAGATGTTCAGCGGCGGGGCGAGCTGGGAACTCCTCCGGCTGGTTGCGGCTGAAAGGAGGAGAGCACACACACTGCTGGAGAGGAGCTCTGCTGAACGACTTCGAGGACAGTGAGAGATGCAGGGCGGCGAGAGATGCGTTGCTCACCGCGACAGAGTTGCACGTCGTGCAAGTGTTTGAGAAAATGTCTCAAAGAGGTAAACTCACCAGCTCCAGAAAGAGGTGATTGTATGCAAACCAGATCAATCAACCAAACACAAATTCATTCTAGCCAGACTCAGCAACACATGCAACCAAACAGACAGATCTTGGCTTGCTAAAGATAAGCTTGAGCTAGCCTGACTTAGTTTTACTAGTCTGACTCATATAGGAAACGAATTAAACACACACATAGTTTCTCTCTCCCTTTGTCTTCCTTTTTTTCCCTTGAGCCGCACTACTCCCCATCCCCAATGCCGCCTACCACTGCCAGTGCCTGGGCACCCCTCCATGGTGTTGTCCTATATATCATTCCCTAATCAGAATCGAAAGAGGACAACAACACGACCTTCACCTCATAAAATGGATATGTAATGTGACTTAGCAAAACCTTCAGAACAAGACATGAAGATATTCGATTACTTCATAAATGGTGCTCTATATTTGTTGGTATGATATGCCTGATCTTACACTAGTACAGAGAAGCTCTACACTAGCGGTGGAATTTAGTTTTTACAGACAGTTTCAATTAAAGAACGCCTGTAAAAAAAAATTGGCGGACCCAACTCAAAAACCGCCTGTGAAAATCAATTTTCACAGGCGGTTTTCCTAACAAAACCGCCTGTAGAAATCATGTATTTCTACATGCGGTTCTCCTAAGAAAACGCTTGTAAAAATCATATTTCTACACACAGTTTCTTAAGAAATCCGCCTGTAGAAATAATTTGAAATTGAATTTTTTGAGTTTTTCAAATGACTCCATTTGAAAAAACCATAAAATGAAAGTTGTAGATCTCAAAAAGTTATAAAACTTTATAGTTGATAATTTTTTTCATTTAAAATCATCTTGTCGTCGAAAACTACGTTTGAATTTCTTAAATTTGAAATTCAAATTTTGTAAATCACCTCGGATGGAGAAACTACCAATATAAAAGTTGTAGATCTTAAAAAGTTATGAAACTTTGTAGTTGATAACTTTTCCATTGGAATCCGTTTAGGGCCTCAAATAATCAATATATGCTCGGTTTAGGATAATATGTGGGGAACTAAACTCTAACTAATATTCGCCTGTAGAAAGGGGTTGTGAACCGTTTGTATAGTATCTCTATGTACTTAGATGCCAATGATGTGGTGACAGTGATATACATCAATGTTTTTGCTTAGATCTTAGCATTACCATCAAATTTAAAGTTGTGTCTATGCACCTTGGATCGTAGCTTCCATCAGGTCATTGCAGGGCGTCCAAAGGACATTGCACATAGATCGATATACACGTAACCATTAGAGCATCTCCAAGGGCTTTGCAAACAAACTTTGCATTGCCCTATTTGCAAAAAGAGTAGAAAATACCCCTCTAATGGTTTTGCAAATAAGGTTTGCAATTTGGTTAACTTTGCAAATAGAGGTTGAGGCTTTGCATATATGCAAACCTTCCTACCACTTTGCATCTACAATTTCGGTCTTCCACGTCGGACTCCGTCCCCCCGGCCCCCCCATCCCGCGCGATTTCTCTACGCCCGTCTGCTCTCCCTGCCGCGCGCGCCACGTACGCAGCCACGGCGCGGGAACGGAGGTCGACCTTCCCTCGCGGGGACCTTCCCTCAGATGAGGACGGAGGTGGACGGAGCCGAACTGACGTGAACGATGACGGCAACGAACGACGAACGCGGCCTGGGCTGGGCGGCGACTGGCGTGAAGACCTGGGCTGGGCGGCAACTGGCGGCGTGGCCTAGGCGACGACTGGTACGCACGACGTACGTCAAAATAGCGCGAAGGGAAAAAACCCCGCGGACGTGATCGGTGAAAAAAAAATCGGAGGTGGGATCCACACTTTGAGTTTGCCAAGTCTAAATGCAAAGTCCCTTGGAGTTGGATTTTTTTTAAACTTTGCAAATGAGTTTGAGACTTTGCAAACAACACCAAATGCAAAATTCATTTGCAAAGTTCTTTAGAGATGCTCTTAGTTGGATCTTGTTTGCCTATCAAGACAAGATTTGCTTCTAATCCTACATCGAACTATATAAGGCAAGTTGGGAGTTCCGAGATGGACACCCTAGACATATCTAGTAATATGCTCTTAGACCTCTATTAACCTTTGAACTCATCTCTATTATAATTGAAATTTTCTCGAGGCAAATTCCACCTACAAAATCAACGACTCACAACACATATCTCTACTATAATTGAAATCTTCTCCAGGCTTTTCAGAACTATCTTTCTCTTAATGAAAAACGGATAAATGGCCCGATCGCGAAAAAAAATCTTCTCCAAGCAAATTCCACCTGCAAAATCAACGACTCACAGCACATATCCTACAGATTTAATGATCCAGATTAGAAGTATTGTCGAGGGTATCAGTAAGGGGTACCCTCAGCGATGCGCATTACGAGATTGCCCGTACGCGGGTCGAGACCCTCAATTCGACGCTCTAATCTCACGTATGCGCCGCCATCGACGGTCGCAACCTCGAAGACGGAAATAGCGTCGAGCGAATCGATCAGGCGTCGAGCGCTGGTTACCGTCGAATACGGAACAGGCTCATGCGAACCGGGGGGCGTCGAGCGCGAGGGCGCCATCCGCCGCCTGACGCGCGCACGCGGGCCGGAGCATTAAATGCGCCCGATGCTTCCCCACCTAACGCACAGGTCACGGGAGGCGTGATGGGGAACAGGCTTCCGTCCCATCAATCTTTTCGCAGCCTTCCTACCGAACGACCCGGGGCGTGTCGGGACACAGGAAATAAGGATAGAGCGTCTAAATCGGGACACCCTCGAGACACCCAAGGTCAGCGCTCCAGATATCAGCGTATTACGCGGCGTCCGACCCTCGACCGAACAGGATTCCTTCCCCGGGACAAGTTGGGCGTCGACTGACGACGCCACAGCGACCCCGCCGGATTCGCCGCCATATCGTACAAGCATGCGACCCCAGAAACAGTGCAAGGCGTTGCGCAGGGCAGAACGCAGGAGCAAGCGTAATCATCACCGGGCTATCAAGATGGGACGGCTCGAGGCCATGCTGTACGGAAACCTCGAGTAGGTCGGCGCTCCATGCGGCTATCGACCCCTACTCTAACATCTACAAATGTACCCTGTGTCTCTCCTTGGAGCTATAAAAGGAGAGACTCAGGAATAGAAGAGGAAAAAAGAAGACACTACGACACAAGGCCACGCTCATACGTAGTAGAGCTTCACACTTCATACCACGCTTGTATTCACCCCTGTACAAGCACTTAGGTGCAAGATAATACAAACTCTCTCCCCCCGCTGGACGTAGGGCCTTCTCTTGCCCGAACCAGGATAAATCTCTGTGTTTTCTTGCATCACCATCCGGGAAAGGGAGCACGCATACAAATTTACTCGTTGGTGTGACCCCCCGGGGGGAAAAACACCGACAGTTGGCGCGCCAGGTAGGGGTCCTGCGTGTTTTTCATCGATTTCCCACTCCTTTCCGGATGGCTACTCTTGCCTCGCCGTTTCCGCGCTCCACGGTGATTTGGTTTGGGAGTCTCGAGTTCATGTCTACGGGCTCCGGCTACGACATGATCTTGCTCTCAGTCAAAGGACCAGGAGGAGCCCACGTCACACCAGCACGGTTGAAGGCCCCGAGACGCCCTCACCACCACGCCTCCCCGCCTAAGAAGAGGCGCGGACAGCACCACCGCGGCCCCTCTGCTTCAGCACGACCAACAACTCGTGCAAGGCGGGACGTGGGCCACAAGGCGGCAGCACCGTGTGACGGAGCAACAAGCGCGACGACTCAGCACCGCGCGACGACGGGAGGGGACGCGTCTCGCGCGCTCTCCCCCACCGCAGCTAGGCTACTTCCACACGGGTTGTTCTCTCCAACGGCGGCACTGCCGTTCGGGTTGGACAACGCCGCGGCGTCGCTCGCTAGGGCGATATGCCCAAACGCCCAGACGTACGTAGAGAGACCAATGGGCCTCCCACGTAGCTCTGAAGCGCGGCGGCCGGCGTCCGAGCTGCCGGACCTTTCCCGAGTACGAGGCCTCCGTCGTCTAGGCCCCGGACGATACTCGATCACCTCCCTCAGGCAACGATTGCTAGAGGAGGGACGTGGGTGTTTCTACGCCGCCGAACCGGACCCCGACTCCGAGACAAATAGCTATGACCCCACGAGGGAATGCTATCACATCGACGGGGCGGTAGAAACTACTGACGAGACACGGGATGCTGCTGCGGGTGGTCGAGCCCCCGCAGCGCGAGAAGACCCCAGGACGCCTGGGAACGACGGACAGGTCGACCCCCCCCCTCAGGAAGACAGAACCGCGCAGCTCGCGCAGCTGCGGGAGCTCAAAATGAAGCTCGACGAAGACCGCGAGCGCCTCGTCCTGCTCGAGCAAATCCTCGAGCAAGACCTGCCCTACCCGCCGGGCGGAAGTGTCCGCAGACGCGCTCGAGAGGTACATCGACAGATCGTCGGCGACGCAGAGCCAGAGCAACCTGTCAGCCGTTTCCCTCGAGCAGGCCAGAACGTAGTGGCAGCGACGATGCTACTACGTAACATGCCAGAGCCGTCGAATTCCCAGGCCCGACGCATTCGAGATGAAGTACAGACATTGCTCCAGGTGGCGGCGGTTCAACAAGCCGAAAGTTCGGCGTCTCGACGACGAGGAGCTGCCACAGAGAAGCGCGACGAACAGCCTCTAAACGAAGAAGAGATGTCAGTCCATCAACAACCTCCCCCTCGAGGTAGAAAGACCGCTCTCATCCTCCCTGCCGACAATCAACGTCGACACGACGCGCGGCACGACATCAAAGAAAATAGACGCCGCCGGCACGGAGACGCGGAAGAGCGTGGTTATAGCGCGCATCGCGGTGGGAGATACGACAGCGACGAGGACCGGGTGGCCCCCGAGCCACCGGGCCCACGGGTGTTTAGCAGGGCGATCCGCAGCACGCCCCTGCCCAATCCATTTCGACCCCCAACCAGCATCGCGAAGTACAATGGAGAGACCAAGCCAGAGCTATGGCTGGCCGATTTCAGGCTGGCCTGTCAGCTAGGTGGCGCTCGAGGTGATGATCGAGCCATCATCAGACAGCTACCCCTTTTCCTCTCTGACACCGCCCGTCGATGGCTCGAGGAACTCCCTGCCAATCAGATCCACAACTGGGTTGATCTGGTCAGAGTCTTCGAGGGTAACTTCAAAGGGACCTACATACGGCCAGGGAACTCGTGGGATCTCAGCAAATGCAAGCAAAAGTCAGGAGAAACTCTTCGGGAGTATGCTCGACGCTTCTCGAAGCAGCGCACTGAGCTGCCGCACATCCCTGACCACGACGTCGTCTTGGCGTTTGTCTCGGGCACCACCAGTCGAGACTTGGTGCGGGAATTAGGTCACAATCGACCTCAGACCGTCGACGAGCTGATGGACGTAGTAGCTAACTACGCGGCAGGGGAAGAGGCAGTTGGCGCCTTCTTCAGCTCAGAAGGAAGAAAAGGCAAGCAGCCCGTCGATGAAGATGGGATCTCCAGTCGAGGCCTCAAGAAAAATAAAAAGAAGCAGAAAGTGCGGCAGTTCCATCGGGGAGATTCCGATGACAACCTCGTCGCCGCCATGGATCGAAAGAAGCCTCGAGGTCCTCCGGATGGAGGCATCTTCGACAAGATGTTGGAGGAGCCGTGCCCTTACCATAAGGGAGGCGCCAACCACAAGCTCAAGGACTGTCGTATGCTGCGAAGGCATTTCGACGGTCCAGGGTTCAAAAAAGATACGCGTGATGACTCCAAGAAAGAGAAGGCTGGCAGCAAGGAGGACAACAAAGATGACGACGGCTTCCCCGCCGTCCACGACTGCTACATGATCTATGGTGGGCCCTCCACTCAATTAACCATGAGGCAGCGCAAAAGGGAGCGTCGCGAAGTCTTTGCGGCAAGAATGGCGGTGCCCCAGTACCTTAGCTGGTCAAGCACTCCAATCACTTTCGACCGAGAGGACCACCCCGACAAGGTAGTCGCCCCAGGCGTCTACCCGCTCGTCGTCGACCCCATCATCGTCAACACCCGACTCTCGAAAGTACTGATGGATGGTGGCAGCAGCCTCAACATCATCTACCTCGAGACTCTCGACCTCCTCGGCATCGATAGAGGACGCCTCCAGCCAAGCGCCGGCGGTTTCCATGGCGTCGTGCCGGGGAAAAAGGCACTGCCAGTAGGTCGAATTGACCTATCGGTCTGTTTCGGCACGGCGGCCAACTTCAGGAAGGAGACCCTCACTTTTGAGGTGGTTGGGTTCCGAGGCACGTACCACGCCATCGTCGGGCGCCCAGGCTACGCCAAGTTCATGGCCATACCAAACTACACCTACTTGAAGCTGAAGATGCCCGGTCCCAAAGGCGTCATCACTGTGAGTTCCTCCTTCGAGCACGCTTACGAGTGCGACGTCGAATGCGTCGAGTACGGGGAGGCGGTCGAGAGCTCTACAGAGCTCGTCGCAAAGCTCGAGGCCCTGGCCGCTGAGGCTCCAGAGCCTAAGCGCCACGCGGGCAGCTTCGAGGCGGCGGAAGGAACCAAGAAGATCCCGCTCGACCCCAACGACTCCGACGGCAAAGCGCTGACGATCAGCGCCGACCTCGATCCCAAATAGGAAGCCGTGCTCGTCGACTTTCTCCGTGCAAATGCCGATATGTTTGCATGGAGTCCCTCGGACATGCCAGGCATACCGAGGGAAGTCGCCGAGCACTCCTTGGAGATTCGAGCCGGTTCCAAGCCAGTGAAGCAGCGGTTGCGCCGATTCGATGAGGAGAAGCGCAAGATCATTGGCAAGGAAGTCCACAAGCTTTTGGCGGCCGGATTCATCAAGGAGGTTCATCATCCTGACTGGTTAGCAAACCCTGTATTAGTTAAGAAAAAGAATGGGAAAATGAGGATGTGTGTCGATTATACTAGTCTGAATAAAGCATGTCCGAAAGTTCCCTTTCCATTGCCACGCATTGATCAAATTGTCGATTCTACCGCGGGATGTGAAACCCTTTCTTTCCTTGATGCATATTCTGGTTACCACCAAATAAAAATGAAAGAGTCCGACCAGCTCGCGACCTCTTTCATCACGCCTTTTGGGATGTATTGCTACGTGACCATGCCATTTGGGCTTCGAAACGCGGGAGCCACGTATCAACGTTGCATGCTCCACGTATTTGGCGAACATATAGGGTCAACGGTCGAGGCCTACGTCGACGACATTGTCGTCAAGTCAAAGCGACGAGGAGACCTGATCCAGGACCTCGAGATTGCCTTCAGCTGCCTACGCACCAGCCGGATCAAGCTCAATCCCGAGAAGTGCGTTTTCGGTGTGCCTCGAGGCATGCTCCTAGGTTACATCGTTTCGCAGCGCGGCATCGAGGCCAACCCCGAGAAAGTCTCGGCCATCACGAAAATGGGGTCGATCCGAGACGTCAAGGGTGTACAGAGAGTCACGGGGTGCCTGGCGGCTCTGAGCCGTTTCATCTCGAGACTAGGAGAAAAGGCATTACCATTATACCGACTCCTAAAGAAGGTCGAGCGCTTTTCTTGGACCCCTGAGGCCGAAGAAGCACTCGAAAGGCTGAAGAAGACACTGACCTCTGCACCAGTCCTGGTTCCACCCCAACCTGCAGAGCCGCTGCTCCTCTACGTCGCGTCAACGACCCAGGTCGTCAGCGCGGCGGTGGTGGTCGAGAGGCAGGAGGAGGGACATGCGTTACCAGTTCAGAGGCCAGTATATTTCGTCAGCGAGGTGCTTTCGGAGACCAAAGCACGTTATCCCCAAATCCAGAAGCTGATTTATGCCGTAATCCTCGCCCGTCGCAAGCTGCAGCATTACTTCCTTGGCCACCCCATCACGGTGGTCTCGTCTTTCCCTTTAGGCGAAATAATCCAGAGCAAAGAAGCCACGGGAAGAATAGCAAAATGGTCGGTCGAGCTCATGAGTGAGACTCTCACTTATGCGCCTTGCAAGGCCATCAAATCGCAGGCCCTGGTAGACTTCATTGCAGAATGGACGGACACCCAGCTCCCCCCGACCCAGGTCCAGGCGGAGCTATGGACGATGTATTTCGATGGGTCACTCATGAAAACTGGAGCCGGAGCCGGCCTGCTGTTCATCTCACCCTTGGGCGTCCACATGAGGTACATAATCAGGATTCATTTTGCCGCATCTAACAATGTCGCAGAATATGAGGCCCTCGTCAACGGTCTCAAGATCGCTATCGAGTTAGGAGTCCGGCGCCTCGACGTTCGAGGTGACTCCCAACTCGTCATCGACCAAGTAATGAAAACCTCGAGCTGCCACGACCCAAAAATGGAAGCGTACTGCAAGGAGGTCCGTCGACTCGAGGACAGGTTCCACGGTCTCGAGCTTGTCCATGTCGCTCGACGCTACAACGAAGCAGCCGACGAACTCGCCAAGATCGCATCGACCAGAGGCACGGTGCCGCCTGATGCATTCTCAAAAGATCTGCCCGAGCCATCCGTCGACCTAGGCACGGGGGCTGGCGTCGACGCCACCACCGCCCAACCAACCAATGCTGTCGATACGCTCTTGATGGTGGAAGAGATGATGGAGATAGAACGACGACCGGGTCGACCATTCGATTGGCGCACACCGTTCCTCGACTGCCTTATCCGCGGCGAGTTGCCAGAAGACAAGACAGAAGCTCGTCGTATCGCTCGACGGGCGAAATCATATGTGATCTATGGTGAAGACAACGAGCTATATCGACGGAGCCCGACGGGGGTCTTACAACGTTGCATCACCGTAGAAGAAGGCCGAAAACTCCTCGATGACCTGCACTCGGGGGCTTGTGGCCACCACGCCGCTCCACGAACCCTTGTAGGGAACGCTTTTCGGCAAGGCTTCTACTGGCCAACGGCTGTGGCGGATGCCATCGAGCTCGTACGCTCATGTCATGGGTGCCAGTTCTACGCCAAGCAGACGCATCTGCCCGCCCACGCTCTTCAGATGATCCCCATCACCTGGCCGTTTGCGGTATGGGGGCTCGATTTAGTAGGACCTCTACAAAAGGCGAAGGGAGGATACACCCATTTGCTGGTGGCCATTGACAAGTTCTCAAAATGGATCGAGGCTCGACCCATCACCAACATCCGCTCTGAGCAGGCCGTCCTCTTCTTCACCGACGTCATCCATCGGTTTGGGGTCCCCAATGTCATCATCACCGACAACGGCACCCAGTTCACCGGCAGAAAGTTCTTGGATTTCTGCGATCAGCATCATATCCGTGTGAACTGGTCTGCAGTAGCCCACCCTCGAACTAACAGCCAGGTCGAGCGGGCCAACGGCATGATTTTGCAAGGACTCAAGCCAAGGATTTACAATCGATTGAAGAAATTCGGCAAGAAATGGGTCGAGGAGCTTTCCTCAGTCCTATGGAGCCTTAGGACAACGCCAAGCAGGGCCACCAAATACACCCCGTTCTTCATGGTCTACGGCTCTGAGGCTATCCTCCCCACAGACCTCGAGTATGGGTCACCTCGACTCAAGGCTTACAACGAGCAATCGAACAAAGAAACTCGAGAAAACGCGGTCGACCAACTCGAGGAGGCTCGAGACATGGCTCTCTTCAACTCCGCCAGATATCAGCAGAGACTCCGACGCTACCACGACAAGCACGTGCGCAAGAGGGACCTCAACGTAGGCGACCTTGTCCTACGACGCTGGCAAAGCAACCAAGGACGCCACAAGCTGACTCCACCTTGGGAAGGCCCGTATGTGGTGGCCGAGGTCCTTAAGCCAGGAACGTACAAATTGGCGGACGAAAAGGGGGCAATCTTCACCAACGCATGGAACATCGAACAGCTACGTCGATTCTACCCCTAGATGTCCTAAACTTACGTTCCTACATTTTGTACGAAGACTTTGTAAGCGAACGCGTGAATAAATAAAGTCTTTCCCTCGAGCGACTTCTTTCTGTACCAAAAATAGTTACGAGTCATAGTCTCGACGTTAAAAGGGGATGCCGACCATGACCCATCATAGTCCGCACCCCCTCGGGGGCTACCAGGGGGACGACCACTCACCAATGCGTCGAAAAAGCCAAGAAATTTTCTTTTCTTGCTTGGTAAACCTTGCACGGTTCGAGTAGCTAAGGCGCCTCGAGCCCCTCAAAGGCCGAGGGATAATGAGCCGGAGAACTCCCACGCCCCCGGGCTACGGAAACTCTACTCACTTCCTCACCCTTGAGGTAATCGAGGTTGTTTTTGACGAAAGATCGAGCAAGGGATACAAACGTAGGAACAAAGAGAAACAAAGGAACCTCGAGCGGAAAGACAAATAAGCAGCAACAGCAGAATTACAAAAAGATACTATATCACGTAACAGCAGAATTAATAAAGTATCATACAAGGGGCCTCAGGCGCCCTGAGCAGGCTCGCAGGCCTCAGTCCGCGGCACGATCCTCACCGCCCTCGCCTCCGCCCGAGCTAGCCTCAGGAGGGAGCACCTCAGGCTCGAAGAGCTTGGCCAACCTTTCCCCAGGAGCCTCCGCGTCGTCGATCAAGGCATGGAGCCTCTCCTCGTTCTCCGCGTCGGTCTTGGAGATGTCGGTGACGAAGCCATGGGACACCACCTCCATGTCGTAGGAGAAGCCCGAGCAGACAACCGCCATCGCCCGCTTCACCCCGATGTGGAGGGCGTCCCGCACCCGATCTCGCAGCGTCGCGCCTATGTAGCACAACTGGTCGATCAGGGCGTCGCCTCGAGCGTCCTCCCTCGACTCATCCATAGGCTCGACCTCCCAAGAGGTCGAGAGATCGCTTATCGCCGTCCGCACTCGACGGTTCAAAGCAACCTCAGCCTCGAGCTGAGCCTTGGCGTTGCGAGCCTCGGCTTGGGCGGCCAGGAGTTCGTCCTTGAGCCCTGTAAATGTCAATACAAAGAAGCTTCTGGAAAAACTCAAGCACACCTTTGAGCGCGTGTTCTCCTCTAGGGCCGTGTTCTCGCCGACCAATCTGGTGTTGGCACGCTCGATCTCTCTGTTGGAGCGCGCCAGCTCAGTATTGGCGACGCGGAGATCTTCGATCACCCTGCCAGCCTGAGCGACGGCTCCACTCTTCTCCAGCAATTCTCCCTTCAGACGCTCGACGTCGTCAGAGAGACTGCGGGATCGAGCTCGCTCCATCTCGAGGTCTTCGAGGGCCTTCTTCTTTGTGTCCTCGGCGGCACCCCTGGCGACCTCATTGTCCACGTACGCCACTTTCATCTTCTGGAAGGAATCGCGGAGGGAGTCCAGGTCGGTTTGGAGAAGGCCCTTCTCCTTGTCCAGGTCCGCAACGACGCTCTTGTAGGACAGGGCCTCCTCCCGGGCTCTGGACGCGGCCTCCTCGACCGTAAGAGCCCGCTCCCGTAGCTGCATCGCCTCCTCCTCCGCCTTCTTCGAGACCTCTCGGGCCTCGGCCAAAGCAGCCTCCCTCGCCTTCTTTTCCTCCTCGAGTGCTATGAGATCTTTGTAAGCTTTAAGCAGCTTTTCCTGCGACTCGAGGAGTTGATCCTTGAGGAGGGGAAGCTGCTCCCAACCGCCCCTCGTGGCGTGTATGAAGCTGGACTTGATGCGAGAGGTCTCTTTCATATCCTGCGAATCAAGGGTCGGATGGATTAGAATACAGAAACCAGAAAGCACCATGAAGATGGGAGTTCGAGAAACACTTACAAAATAAGCAGGCCCGAGCCCGTTGTTGATGACGTCCGACAGGAGCCCCACCACGTGCTTCATCCAAAGGCGGAGCTCCTCGACATGCTCCCACTTCTCGACCTCCTTCTTGTCGTCGAGGAAGATATTAGGCTCGGACGGGTCGGTGGAAGCTCGGATACGAATCCGATCGGGACACCAGTTCTCCATCTCCCGATCAGCCCGCGCCTTGACACCGCGGATAAAGTTCTCGACGGTCTCGAGGGAACCCCCGTGGCGCAAGAACAGGTCGGCGAGGCAAGGGAACCGCCCGTCATCATCCACCGTCTTCCAGGTACCGTCCTTGCTCCCTGACGACCCAATCTCATCCTCTTCAGAGGGAAAGCGGTCTTCCCATGCTCGACGCTCCCGGAGGAACCCTGGGGCGATCCCGTCCATGCCGTAGATCGTCCTCTTAATCTCGGACTCGGGGTCGGTGGGGGTGCGCATCATACAGGCGAGCGCCACCACTCCGTCCGCTCGCCCCGACTCTGCCCGGATCGCGGCAGACGCCCCCGGGAGGAGCCACGCTGGGGTGGGAGGTCCGTACACCGGCAAATTTCCCTCCTGATCGCCGGGCTCTTGCGACGCCAGTGGCGCCGGTTCGGCCAAACCTTGAGGCGGGGGCTCGAGTGGCTCGTCCTCTTGGCCCCCCAGCTGCTGCTGCTGCTCCTCCTGCTGATGCTGCAGCTGCTCCTCCGGCTGGGGTTGTTGCTGCTGCTGCTCCAGTGACGGCTGCGTCGCCTCGCGCTCCCGCTCCTCCTCCTCCTCTACCTTCCTTTGCGCCTCGAGAGCTCGAAGGCCTGCAGGCCAGGAAGTCCGTCCCGCGACGTTGGGGGTCGACGCTTCTTCCTCCATAGGGCGAGCGCCCCCAGACGTTTCATTGCCATCAGACGTATCGCTGATGGTGATGGGTTCCCCCTCGACCCCCAATCGAGGGGGCTCGGGGGCTCCCTCTGACGCTCGCGTCTGGGGGGCCGCATCATGAGTCGGCGGCGACGGAGTAGGCGCGGGACGAGATGAAGCCCTCTCGACGCCGGCTGGAGGTTGGGGGCTGGATGAGCCTACAAAACAAAGGGTAAGGGTCAGACGTTATGGCAACCAACACAAGAACATCGCGCCGCCAGGGAATTAACTACGAACCTGGTTCCTTGGAGGCGGCACCCGTTCTGAGCCTCTTGGCCATAGACGGTTGGGCCTGCTCAAGGGTCCGCTTCAGCCTGAGAAAAGGTCGGCATATGAGGAAAGGCGGAAGAATGGGAAGACAAAAACCGCAACATCAAAAAGGCTTACCCCACGGGGAGAACGGCTCGCCTTCCGCCACCCCGACCAGCGGGCCTCGAGCCACCCCGCGTCGGGGCCCTAGGCCCCTCGAGGGCAGGAACTGGCTTAGGTACGTCGGTCCCCGCCTGGCGGACGACGGGACTCGCGCCCCTACGGCCGGCGTCTCCTTTCTCAGAGGCCGCGGCGCGACCACGAGTTAGCGGCCCCGACGCCTGGGACCTAGCCGGACCGCTCTCCCTGGGCACCAGGGGAGGGCGCGGTGCGTCTTGGCCCGCCTTGGGCGCGGGAGGAGTGTCGGCCCGGGGACGACGAGATCCGCTCGGACCCTCCTCTGGCGCCTCCGTCCGGGGGGCGTCGACGTCACCTCGAGGCGGGCCGTCGAGAATCCGATCGAGGCGCAACGCCATCCCCTCGGAGTCGTCGCTATCCTCGTCGTCATCGTCATCATCGTTGGGGGATTCTTCCTCAGGCTCCCCCCTCTGCCTGGATTTGGCTCGACGCGCCTCTAATGCTTGGCGGTCAAGGTTCTTCTTCTTCTCCCCCTTCTTTGCAGAGTCCTAGGCAGACTTCAGCTTTTCGGCGGATTGGCGCCGTTTGTCGCGATCGACCTCGTCCTCCTTTACCGGAGGCCTCGAGGACCGGACATCAATCCGACCCTGCCAAAACTACAGTAGACTTAGAAAAAAGAGAGGGGAGAAAGGAAACCCAGAATCGGGGATGCGCGCAAGAAGAAAGCGTACCAGATCGATCGAGCCTGCGTCAGGTCTCATGGGGAAGCCGTTGACATGCTCCGGCTGAAAATCACCGGCAATTGCAGCCCTGACTCGGGCCGCGACTTCGTCGTCCGCCGGAGCCTCGTTGGACATCCGACACGCCTCGAGGTCCCGAGATGAGACACCAGGGCCCATCTCGTCCATCCTCAACGGTCGTGACATCAGAGGGAGAACTCTCCGGTGATGGACGGCCGAGAGGACGAGGGCGGCGGTCAAACCTTCCTGGCGAAGCTTCTTCAGGGCGTCAAGGAGGGGGTCGAGCCGAGACTGATGAGCTTGGACGACGCCGTACGTCCAGTCCGCTGGACGCTCCAAGATCAGACGGCCCGAGTAGGAAGGCAGGAGGTTGTCGTCGTTCCGCAGGTAGAACCACTGGGAGTCCCAGCCGGCGTGGTTGGTCGATAACCCTACCGGGATGTACTCCCGCGGCCGGTCCGTCTTCCCCGTCTTCTGCACCAGATTGAGGCAACCCGCCCGCACGGGTTTCCTTACGCCCGTGCTTCCGGTGGGGGCGTGAAACAGCTCGCCCCTGTAGAGGTGGAGCCACAGCTCCCAGTGCGGCATCATCCCCAGGAAGCCCTCACACACGGCGGCGAAGACCGCCGCTACGGTGATGGCGTTCGGAGAGAAGTGCTGGAGCTCCACCCCATAATGGAAGCAGAGGGCCCGCATGAAGCGGCTTGGGGGCGCGCCCAGACCGTGGCGGTGGAACTTGGCGAACGACACCACGTAGCCCTCGGGCGGCTGAGGCCCCCTGTGACTCGCCGGCGGCACGATCCACTCTGGCGACGACAGCGAGGCGCGGCGGCGCAGCAGTCCCTCCCTCTCAAGTTCTAACAGCCGGCGCTCCGTCATCGACGACGGGCGCCAGTCGTCGGCGGCGACGAGTCTTACAGGCATCTCGGCTGAAGGGACAGTGGGTTCACTACGGCTCGAGGAGGCGTGTGCGCGTGAGACGGCGAGAAAGCAAAGGCAACAAAGGAATAAGAGCGAGAAGGCGGAAGGGAGAGGAACGGCGGCGACGCCACGACGTACTTATAGGCAGTAGTCCGCCAACGGACAGATCCGAGAAATAAGGTAACTCCCCCCATAAATGCGCCGTCTGACAGTCCTCTCTCTCCTCACAGGCCGGACTCTCCAAATTCCCCGCCGATACAGTGTCGTAACGTCATCCGCCTAAAAAGGCGCGCCAAACGGGCCGAAAGGCGAACCGCCACGGCCGCTTCCTTCCCTCGTAAGCCGAGGGACGTAACCACCAAAGTCTCAAGAGGTCGATGGCTGGCCCGCCGAAAGGGTTCGACAGCCGATCTCGAGCGCCAGAGTCAGGGATCCCCAGCGAGCGGTCGAAGATCGAGGCCCGCCTCGAGGGCTCGCTGGCGATGTTCAAGGTAGGGTCAAGACAGTCGAGAGGAATCCCCCCGACGGGAGGCATCGAGCCGCCGATCTCTATCGAATGAGACTGGTATCCCCGACCACGTCGACCCTGCTTTATGAGGACGCCTCCGGGCTACAGCTGACCCCCTCGAAAGGGGCACAGGTTCTCACTTAGACTACCCGCTAGGAACTCAATTTGGGGTGGAAGACGCTCGCTCTATCGAGAGTACGTCGAAACCCCCGGGCAAAAACGAGCCAGTCAGAACTTTCCACCACTGGTGTCGAAAGCGTTTCTGCGAATTCGACAACATAACCCTCGAAGGAGTCAAAAAACTCCTCCGAGGGCTCGGGGGCTACCCCCGCGGGGTCGCTCGCGCGCCCCCACGGAAATTTGATCGCAAGACAAAGCCTCCACTCGAGCGCTAGCGCTCAAATGGAGGCTCGGGGGCTACTGTCGAGGGTATCAGTAAGGGGTACCCTCAGCGATGCGCATTACGAGATTGCCCGTACGCGGGTCGAGACCCTCAATTCGACGCTCTAATCTCACGTATGCGCCGCCATCGACGGTCGCAACCTCGAAGACGGAAATAGCGTCGAGCGAATCGATCAGGCGTCGAGCGCTGGTTACCGTCGAATACGTAACAGGCTCATGCGAACCGGGGGGCGTCGAGCGCGAGGGCGCCATCCGCCGCCTGACGCGCGCACGCGGGCCGGAGCATTAAATGCGCCCGATGCTTCCCCACCTAACGCACAGGTCACGGGAGGCGTGATGGGGAACAGGCTTCCGTCCCATCAATCTTTTCGCAGCCTTCCTACCGAACGACCCGGGGCGTGTCGGGACACAGGAAATAAGGATAGAGCGTCTAAATCGGGACACCCTCGAGACACCCAAGGTCAGCGCTCCAGATATCAGCGTATTACGCGGCGTCCGACCCTCGACCGAACAGGATTCCTTCCCCGGGACAAGTTGGGCGTCGACTGACGACGCCACAGCGACCCCGCCGGATTCGCCGCCATATCGTACAAGCATGCGACCCCAGAAACAGTGCAAGGCGTTGCGCAGGGCAGAACGCAGGAGCAAGCGTAATCATCACCGGGCTATCAAGATGGGACGGCTCGAGGCCATGCTGTACGGAAACCTCGAGTAGGTCGGCGCTCCATGCGGCTATCGACCCCTACTCTAACATCTACAAATGTACCCTGTGTCTCTCCTTGGAGCTATAAAAGGAGAGACTCAGGAATAGAAGAGGAAAAAAGAAGACACTACGACACAAGGCCACGCTCATACGTAGTAGAGCTTCACACTTCATACCACGCTTGTATTCACCCCTGTACAAGCACTTAGGTGCAAGATAATACAAACTCTCTCCCCCCGCTGGACGTAGGGCCTTCTCTTGCCCGAACCAGGATAAATCTCTGTGTTTTCTTGCATCACCATCCGGGAAAGGGAGCACGCATACAAATTTACTCGTTGGTGTGACCCCCCGGGGGGAAAAACACCGACAAGTATGATCACGACCTTACACACACTCAGCCTCGCGTCAATCACACATCACACAAATTCACCACGCGTGCGGCTCCGTCGCTTGCCGCGAGCGCGGCCGCAGCTCACCCGACCGCCGTTGCTCGTCCGCCGCTGCCGCCCCAGTGCTGCGCCAGTCCGCTCGCCTGCCCGTCCTCGCAGCGCATTGCCCGACCATCGACAGCCATCCGCCGCCCGGCGCGCCTCCCGCCGCGCTCGCAGCGGGTGCCAGTCCACTCGTCCGCCCGTCCTCGCAGCGCGCTGCCCGACCATCGCCTGCCACCTGCCGCTCGGCGCGCCTCCCACCACGAGCGCAGCCGCATCTCACCCGGGCGCCGCTGCTCAACCACCGCCCCCCGCCCGGCACGCCACCGGCCACGAGCGCGACGCCCAACGCCGGTGCTAGAGCCGCGAGACCGTCGTCGTGCTCCGTCCGTCCGTCGCCGTAGACGGATAGAAGGACATCCATGCAAATAGAAACTTTTTACCGTGTTCACTTTGTAAAATTGCTAGAGAGAAGAATCTTCTGATTTGGGTTTGATTAATTACGAGAAAGTTTTGTGTTCATTTTGCAAATAGCCTCAGGAAAAAAACTACGCTTATGGTGATTTTACCAAGTTAGAATACTAAATTGTTGGAGAGAGATCTTTTTTTGACTTGCCAAATAAAATAGCGACTTGCTAAATCTAATGTTTGCCAAATAAATCTTTATATCATAGCAGTAAAGGGGGTGGCTGCTGCTTTCTTGACCATGGTGGCATAGCAAGTGGATCCCATACCAACTTGAGAAGATTTCTGATTTTTTTTCCATGCTGTATTTGATTGTTCCATCTATTTTATCTTCCATAGTTCATGCTTCAGATTATAGTTGGCCATGCAGCCCGTGGCCCGTTGGCCTGGCCGCGGCCCGGGCACGGCACGGCCCGAGGCACCGGGCCGTGCCTGGGCCGCCACCGTGGCCCGTGGCACGGCTCAGGCACGGCCTGACGGCCCAATGCTTAATGGCCCAGTAAAAATATAGCTTTTTAATTTTAAAAAAGAAAATGTAAATCTATTGGCCCATCCATCAATCCTAATTGGCCTGTTAAGAAATGTAGCCTACTAATTCTAAACAAAAAAAAGAAAATATAGGTCTGCTATTGGCCTGGCACGATCTTGGCCTGATGGCCCGCCGTGCCTTCGGGCCGGCCCGAAGGACCGCGGGCCGTGCCTTGGGCCATACCCCCGGCACGAGGCACGATGATGGCACGGCGCGGCCGGCACGACGGCACGGCGCGGCCCGGAGCAGGCACGGCACGGCACGGCACGCCGGGCCGTCGGGCCGGGCTGGCACGGCCCGATGGCCATCTATACTTCAGATTAGTATAAAGAAGTAATATCCTGTCAATGGCTTTAGTATTTGCATGAGTTTGTTTATGCAGTATGTTATTTAACTTGAATAACACAACCAGTTTGATGTGAAAATAGATGGGGCTTATTAGCTTTTTTCAGTCTAATTCACCTGATTGTCAGATTAATTTATCAAAACTTGGAATGGTCTCAGTTTAAGTATTTGTGCAATACAATTATACAAATTGCCTATAGTAAAATATTCTATCTGATGATTGCTAAGTTTTGACATAGTAAATGTGTTCCTTAATTACAAAAGTTGGTGCTAATTTAGTCTTTAATATTCAGGCCTTAATTTTTGGTTTTGCTCCTAGTTCAGTATTTAAGACTGAAATTTTTTTGAAACTTTGATGAACTTGGCAGATAGTCCTACCAGCGTGAGCACCAACCAAAAATGGAGAGAATATAATGTTACACACTAAAATGCCAACTTTATATGCACCCTTAATTCGTGATGGGAGAATAAATAAATTCTATCTGTATGTTCTCCTATCTGAAGCAGTTTTGTACAATGATCTAGACCATCTGAAACTTCTGAACAGGAGTATTTTAATTTCCCTTTAGCCTTGTGTATAGTTTAGTGTTTGCTTGGCTTCTTGGCATTGCGTGATAGACTGAAGATAGGTGCCTGATTTTGTCAGGCATTTTTTATTTAATTATTTCTTTAATCGATCTCTAAAATTTTGTTTTTCTTGCTTGTTTGTCCAATAATGTAGGTATACGTCTACACTAACTACAATCAAGTATCTTATTTTTTATAGACTTGTTACCAAGGTTACAAGACAAATGATAGGCATTTATAGATCAGCTGTGTTTGTCAACTTTTCTACATAGCATTTGTTAAAACCAAATATATGTTCCCAAATGAAGTACCGTAATTTTCATATAGACTTTTTTTCTTAGTGGGGTAGGTTTGTTTTTTAGTTCTATGATTTATTTTAGTTTTGTAATTTTTTTCTAAATGTCACCGTAGCGTTAGCACGGCAATATACTAGTTTGCATAAGGGCACAAACAATACAATCACCATCATACATCATACACTAGATGTAAAACACCATCAATCAGGGTCTTATATGTGGAAGCCTCTAGTAGCTTTGCTACACATAACAGGATCTATAATCACAACTAGTAGTAAAAACACCGACATCTCCTGATTCAAGCCTTGTTTAGTTCACCTTAAAAACCAAAAAATTTTCAAGATTCTCTGTCATATCGAATCTTACGGCACATGCATGAAGTACTAAATATAGACAAAAATAAAAACTAATTACACAGTTTACATGTAAATCGTGAGATAAATCTTTTAAGCCTAGTTACTCCATGATTAGACAATGTTTATCAAATAAAAACGAAAAGTGCTACAGTTCCGAAAACCAAAAATTTTTCATAACTAAACAAGGCCTCATTCGAAGTACAGAATCTCCTAATTTATAAGTGGAGTTTATCAAGAGCCATGGAGATATTAGATAATCAATTTCTATGGATAATCAGAGGAAACTCTATCAAAATGAGCCTTTCATGAAAAAGTCGACGTTTTATTTTACTTGTTACTCCCTCCATTATCTTTTTTAGGCGCAAGAGGTAGAATCCCATATACCAAAATGAGTGGTTGGCTTCTTTAATTTTGCTTGCACACCAACGTCCCATCGGTTTTCCTCCGCATGCATGCATCACAACTGGGTACACGGGTCTATTTGGTAGTTTTTGTTAAACTCTTATTTTCAAAACAGTTTTATAGATCAAGGTGTTTTTCTTCTCTTCTCATAAAAATATGAGTTGGGATGAAGGTGAAAAAATTAGTTTATTGCAACTCTTTCTCTCATTTCTCTCTCTGAACTATGCATGAAGTAGTTGGTGAAGCTAACACTTTTTCCAAAACAACTCAGTTTCATTTAGAAAGTAGTTTTACTAGTAAAGTTGAGCTACATTAAACAAACCCTAAGCATGTGCTGTACGCTTTGGTTTCCCTTCGCATACATACAGGGGCGGGCCTAGGCCTAGGGCCAGTAGGTCATGGCCCATAAAATTTAGGAGCAACTCTTTAGTTTTGATCCAAGATAGAAGCCCATTTTAAAGAGAAGACTAGGGCGAAGACTAGGGGGGGGGGAGAAGTCGGTCAGACGCTCAGCCACGCTCCACCTGCGGTAACTCCCCTGGCGGTGGCTTCTCTGCCCACGCCAACGCCATCGCATGCTCGCACCCGGACGCAGACGCCTCGCCTCCGCTTGAGCCAGGCGACCAGGCTCTTGTTCCGGCGTCGGCTGCTCGGCGCGACGGCTCGGCACCCTCGCGGCCAGAGCATGGCCGTGGCCTGCTCACAGCCTCGCAGAGTCACAGAGCTGCGCAGGTAGGGACAGGGCGCCAGCTCGCGGCTGCGGCGGCCAAGGCGTGGCCTGCTCGCGGCAGCGCAGGCAGGCAGCAGGGGCTTGCAACGCAGGGCCAGGGTGCCACCGCCAGGGGCCGCGCTGGTCTGGCCGGCTCGCCCCCTCGGCAGTGAAGCCGCCACCCTGTCCACAAGCTGAAGCCGTGAGTGAGTTGAGTGAAGGTATTTTTTTTTTAATTTTTTAGTTTAGTAATTCAGTTATTCTTTTCTCTTGATTTTACCTACTAATTATGAACTTTTGATTCCAATTAGATGAAGAGGACAAGAACTATTGCATCGTATTTCTCTCGAGTTGGTGAACAAGAATAACGAATCATCACTAGACAATAGGTATTTATTTTTCAATGTTCATTGATATTTCATAGCTATTGTATCGTACTATTAATTATATAGTTCAAGAATTTCTCTACATTTGCAAACTTTGCTTACCTAGTCTTGGCCAAATCCTGAGTCCGCCACTGCATACATACACGGGATTAATTGTGCTGATTAAGCATGCATCGTCGAGTTCCTCGGAAGGTACCCCGTGCCCAACATATCATCAAAAAAAAAAAACACCATATGTCTGATAATAAAAGATAATAGAGGGAGTATGTTTACTAACTATTATATTGATTTTAATTTACTCGGAATCAAAACTCTCTCTTTCTTAAGAGGTGCTCTGAATCCAAACTTCAAAAGGATAATGAGAGTGTTTAGTTATCTGTCGAAATATTTTATGTAATTAAATCTATCTTTTTTTTGTATAAATATGATCTAGTAGTTATTAGTTGTAGCACAAATTCTAAAGTACAATCAAATGTATAGAAATCTGACAAATTTACTATAAAAAAATCTGTCAACAAATAAATAGCAAAGTCAAAGATAATTCTAGTCCGTACTTTTGCCATATATAAGCCCATAACCTCCTCAAATTACATGACAGACAGCAATGCAACTTTACCACATACATATTATTCCGTAATTAAAAACAAAATCAAAACGACTTATTTAGACCCCACAAGAAAGAAAAAGAAAAAAAAAGATGACGCTGCCACTTTCATCTTCTCCCTCAAAATAAACCAAATCTTGCCTCAAAGAAAAAAACAGTCATCAAACATTTGACCGGTCAGACACTACCGCGGAGCTGGCGACCTACACGACCCGGACGACAGCAGCCGATGCCACGGCAGGCGCCGCCGGCCTCCCCCGGCCCATGGTGAACCCTCGCGTGCCGTCGGGCATCCTCGGCCCCTGCGCCGCGTGCCTGGGGCTCGCCGCGAGGCTGTCCAGATGCCCCGGCGCGCCAGCAGCGTGCGCGGAGGAGTGCAGCGTCTGCGGCGGCCTGCCCCGCCCTCTGCCCCATGGCTTCTTGGCGCCGACGTGCTGGTGCTGGTCCTCCTCCTGCTGCTGCCAAAGCGAGAAATGCGTGCAATCCAATCGTGCGCATCAGTTAGCGGCAGAGACATGGTCAGGCAGGAACATCATAGCATGGCGTGGCGTTTCCGCTTACGCTGTTGTCAGGAAAGTGCGCCGCCGTCAGGGAGTCGGACGACGAGCCCTGCGACTGCGGCGAGCGCTCCTCGTCGGAGGCGGCGAGGTGGTCCAAGTCCGGCCGCTTCAGCCGTGTTGCCGCCTTGGGCTGTGGTGAGTTGGATGGGCGCCGGCATGCCAAGTCAGTGATCATAGTTCTGAAATGGGACTAGAACCGATGAATGAATGAGCTTCAGTTACCGATCGTCGCAGCACCGGGCGCACGCGGAGGCCCCTCCTCCAGTTTCTTTCGTCGTTCAACTTGTCCACCTGATGAAGCACAAGAACAGATTTCAGTGGCACAGGGAAGTGGAAGTAAAACTTCAAGGTTTCATTTGTCTGAAATTGACTTACTGCTCTGTCGGCTTGGTGTGAGGTCTCGTACTCTATAAGAGCATGCAGCTGTTTCAGAACAGAACAGACAGGACAATTGTCATCAGATGATGAGATATATATAAAAAAAAAGAAAACTGAATTGAAAGAAAAAGAAATGGAAGGCCCCGGATCAGTATCAAGTACCTTGTTACTGACTAGTGTGTTTGCGTCGGACTTGGATGATCTTGCAGAGCTGGGTTCTTGCGGATGGCAGATTCTGATGTTTTTCACACTGCAAACTCGTTGTATAGTGCACATGGTTAAGAGACTCATGATCATGACTACTGTACATCGCATACAACAAACTACATGGGATCAGAGGGGGTTGTGTGTTCTGTTCTGACCTGCCAATGATGCCGAAGATCTTCTCGAGGCTGTTCCTCGTGGAATCATGCGGCAAATTCTCGGCGATGACCATCCGACACTGCATGAGTCATAAGGATTAATTTGGTCTTAGTATAGGAGGCAGATGAAGCGCTAATTGTTTCCATTTCAGTAGCTGAAACCTTGTCCTGCTCGGAAGTACTGACCTGCAGCTCTTCTTTGTGTCTCTCGGTGAATGGCTGAGCCCGTCGCACTTTCTTGCCGTCATCGCTGACAACCTGAAGAAAGTATTTCATGATATGATGCATGGCAACCAGTTGTTGCAAGGAGCAAAGGTAGCAGCATTGGCTTACAAGCTTTTCCGAGGTCCGGAGAGCCGTAACCAGCAGTTGGTTTGTTACCCCCATAGCCTTGATCTTCTTCCAGGATGATATGACAGACAAAGGAACTGGCCAAAACGTCGAACACACATTTAGTTTTTTCATCATCAGTTATAAAGGCCATTCGTGTTGCTGGCCCTGTATTTTGTAGTCATATGATTTATTTATGTTCCATGTGTGCTAATAGTACATTATCTCTGTGGTCTAGGAACTTTTCTATTGTATAAAAAAAGGAGAAGGTGTTGTAGGCTTTTAAATACCATAGCCCTCAGGATCCTTGTTCATGATCTTCGTCAAGAAATCATTCGCAACCAAATTAGTGTCACTGAACTGGTACTCAACCTGCACAAGGCGAGAACAATGTAACTAATAAATGCCAGCCACTCCAAAATCAAGAAACACATAAAGGACACATCATGAAAAGAAAACGTCAACAGCATGATCTACACAGATCAAAAAGAAAAAAAAAATCCGAAAATCACGAGAATAGTCTGACAAGTAACAAGTTACTACTGAAAACATCACTGATCAAGTGATAAAAAATGGATGCATCGAAAGTTCAGGATGAGAATTCAGAGATCCTGTAGAGCTCCCTGATCTGTTGGCACGGTGATCACACCTACAGTCCTACACCATATATACTCTCGGCATTTTCAGTTTCAGAATCTATAGTTCTTCGCTACTGCACCGGTGATTTGGTATGAAACGATGAATAATGTGCACAGGAAACAGTACAGAACCAAGATGATCATCTATGATATATGGTTTCCAAACCTGCTTGATGATCTTCTGCGCGACGTCGGCCGGACTCGCGCCCTTGGGGTTGGGGTAGCCACTGATACCGGCAGCTCCGGCGATCTCGCCACCATGTCCGAAGTCCGGCAGGAAGGACGACGACGTGGGGTCCGGCTCGGCAAAGAAGTTCCAGTCCGCGGCCAGCCCACCACCGCCGCCGCCGGACAGCTGCAGGAACGGAGAGTAGTAGCCGGCGGCGGCCGTCAAAGGGCTGGCCACCACCGCGGGTGGCACCGGCACGAACTCCCGCGCGTGCACGTTGAGCCTGAACGACGGCATGGAGCAGCCGCTGCTGCCTGCCAACGACGACGACGCCTTGCTGGAGCTCTCGCAGCCGTCCTGTGCCATTGTTGCCTCTTCTCCCGTCGACGACGACTGATGCATTGGTGTGCGTGTGCGTGTGCGTGTGTGTCCTGCGATCTGAATTGTGTTGCGATCGAGTGTGTGTGGGGGGCTGTCTCCATGTGTAAGCATATGGCGTACGTATTTGACCACTTCTTACTCAGAGTAATATTTTGTGAGGCGGGAGTGTTTGTAGCGTAGTTTTTTTTTCCTTCTGTTTTAAAGAAGTGATAGGAGCTCTGTCTTCCGTTAAATTAGGAGAGAAATTAGTGTGGATTTTTTTTTCTCGCGGGAGTGTGTGTGGTACTTCAACCTGAACGAAGTGTTTGACACTTTGACTGCAGGGAGTTAGCCATGGCCCATGGATTGAAGGGTGCACGCGGGGCACGGCCGATCAAGTCAGTTCAATAAAATGGACCGACAACTTTTTTTTTTTGGGTGTGCCGTCCTTGTTCGTTTGGCTTTATCAGCTGAATCTACTAGTCATTCAACAATATTTTTCTCTCATAATAAATTAGCCAACAGTACTTTCTGTCATGACTTATCAGTTAAACGAATTAGAAAGCAGAGGTTGTGATTGTGACACATAACTTGGGCGTCTAGCTAGACAAAGTCAGACGGCCTGAACTTGCATGCCAAACTTGCTCAACTGCCTTGCCAAGCATGCATCCGCTAACAGGTAGAGTTAATCTGAGACGCACCATATATAGAAAGTTGACATATCCGAAGACCAGAACAAGGAAAGGCACGCCCACTCGACTTATCCTGGCCGTCGGTTGCTTCATGGCCCCCAGTGCATATTAGAATTCTCTTCATCAGCACCTCGCACGGCATGGCTCGCCATTGCTGTGGCCACCTTGTCTCTGCCACTGCTGCCCCCCGCTGGTCGCCGCCCTCGGCTCCAGCACACCACCGCCCCCCAATGCTGCCCTTGGCTCTAGCACACCGCCGCCCCCCGCTCGCCGCCATCGCTTCAGCATGCCGCCGCCTCCCTACCCTCAGTTCTGGTCTTGGTCTCGATCAGCCACCGGCCCTAGCGTCCTCCACCCCTAGTCGTTGTCCCTGGCGTCTACCGGCCTCGGCCTCCTCCGCCCCCGGCCGGGCCAGTCACCGACCCTGACCTCCGCCAACCTTGGTCACTAACCTCGGTTTGCATCCCCCCCGGCATGCGAATCTTGACGCCCTCTATGAGCAGGATAGGCCTAATGGAGACACCTGCATGTGGAAAACTCACTCTCAGTTAGTCAGTTTTGTGTAGGTTGGCCTGCCTCGCTTCCATAACCTTTATATGGTCCGCATTGTCACATTAGAGGTAAACACACACATGCACACGCACTTACTTTTGAATCTCTCCACTCCACTTCACTTGTATTCTAGAGAGTTAGGTTGACGTAGCTAGGAGTTAGCCGTGTTGAGCTTTTCTCAAGGATTTGGAGTCATCCTTCAATCTTTAGGTCATGGTAGGTGGTCACAATGCTCTTTAAAAGTCCATCATGTTTGGGTAGCCTCATATGGTATTTTTTGTGCAGTTATTTTTGGTCTCTCTCTCCTCCAAAACACTCACTTCTAGTTTATCTATGCTACTATGAAGTAAAAAGAGATCCCAAAAATGTCATACCTAGTTCTAGATTTTTCTAGTAGTTCTTAGCTCTTGTTTAGTAGGCATTTAGACTTTACATCGTTATCTTCGAGAGTCTTTCTTAAAGTCACTTTTTAAATTATCATTTGAAGAGGCATTTGAATAAAAATCACTCTCTTATATCTTTCAATCCTTCAACACTTGTGTGTACTATAGAGAGCCAATCTCGCTCTCTATATTTAGCTAGGAGAAATTCAAAATAGAGGACGGACATTTAGAAATCCCATTAGAGAAGCCGTTGGAGAATGTTTTTCTTTCACAAAAATCTCTATTCCTATCGACAAGAATACTCTTAGGAACTGTTATGTCTCGTCCTCCGAACTTGCTACCTCACTTAAGTTATCTTTTGGTCTCCTTTATGTAAATTTTTGTCTTACCCCTCTATAATTCAGCCCTTTAGTGACATTTTTTCTTTTATCTTTGAATATTCTTTACTTAGGCCCTGTTTAGTTTCCACCTAAAAACTTTTTGCCCCATCACATCGAATATTTGGACACATGCACAAAGCATTAAATATATATTAAAAAATAACTAACTGCATAGTTTGTGTGTATTTTGCGAGATGAATCTTTAAGTCTAATTAGTCCATAGGTGGATACTAATTGTATAGTTACTAATATTACCTAAAAATTTTCTTTTCACAAACTAAACAAGGCCTTACTTCCCGTGGAAAATTTCAATACTCTAGAATAATATTCTCTAATGACATGCCATAGTAATATTCTGTTGTAAAAAATGCCAAATCGAGTATAGAGGGGCACAAGCGTGGAGATGGCTAGGGTTAAGGGTACTAGGCATGATCTTGCGAGACATTGTTAGAGGACAATTTGCAAGGCGCTGGCACTAAGGATTATTGTGGGCTAGGCCTTTTTTTAGGAGAGTGGGCTACGCCTATATGGTAATGCAATGTTGAAGTTGGGCTATAGCGGGGTTTTTCGTTCTAAAAACAACTAGAAGATGCTAAAATTGTTTTAGCTTTTGTTTTTATTAGGCTAGACTTTTATATCAATTTTGTTTCTATTATTATTTTAGTTATCGTTTACCATTTGCTTAGGACAAACAAAAATGATTTCAAGAATTACCGTATTTCCTTTCTAGCCCTAACGACCACTACCATATGTATGACTCAACAAACAACTGTCACCCAATAATTCACGTGTGATCCTCCGAAATAGAAAAATTATTAGGATATTTGCACTAGTCAAACTTTTAGAACCGATTGTTTTTACTGCTGGCTGGTTTTTAAGTTATGTTTGGTTTAACTTATGGTAAAGTGCTCTCTTGTGCTAAAAGGTAGAGCACACACCAATCATGCGGAACCAGAAAGCTACTTTTTCATAAGCAGTTGCTTTCACATACCTTGAACCAGTGGCGGAGCCAGAGGTATGTTATGAATTTATTATAGTTTTTTTCCACTTTGGTTACTATTGTAGATTTGTTATGACATATTTGCTTCAAATTTTTGTACATTTGGCATACCCAGTCACAAATTCTTGGCTCCGCCACTGCGGCCCTGCTTTCAGTTTTCAGCTTCTTGTTTTTTTTCTTCAAATGTGTAGAAACAGAGAAATATTTAAGAGCTGTTTTAAAGAGAGATAAAGACAAAACACATTTTATAGGGTTTGTTGGAATTTCTTTCTCTAAACTTTAATCTTTAAAAACTTTAGAGCATTTTAGCTCAGTTTTAAGATCTAAACCTATAATATGAAGTTAGTTAAAGTTTAGATTTAAATTTAGATCATCTATTTGGAGACTTAATTTAGAGCTCTATAAAGTTTGGAGGAGAGTATCAAATAGACGTCGTGTGAAATAGATTTTCAAACAAACATCTTATTTAAGCACAAGTAGTTATTTCACAGCTCCCGATTTACCAAAGATCTCCATCGTGTGAGTCTCGGTAGCGTCTGTCTCTCCTTCCTTTCTGGACGGAAAACAGTTTGGTTCGCCAGCAGTTGAAGCCAGGCCGAAATCACGCTGTCTCGGCCCACGAATGCTCGACGAATCATTTTTTGCCACACTACCGTGGCAGCGCAAAGCCCGGAGCCCGGCGGCCTTCCCCCACACTGTTCAGCACCGCCGCCGGCCCCAAAGCTCGAGCCCTCTTCACCAATGCCGGCCCCGCCGGCCGCGCCGCCGGCGCCACCGGCCGCTCCCTGGCGCCGGCACGCTCCGGCGGCGGCCTCTTCCACTCCCAGAACCGTCCTGCTCCTCCTCCCGATCGTCCTCCTGCTCCTCTTCGTGCTCTCCAAAGCGCCGGATCTAACTTTCTCCACCACCACCTCCTCCTCCTCCTCCTCCCGCCACCTTCCAGGCGACCTCCGCTCCTTCGACTGCTACGCCTCGCGGCAGGCTTTCCCGGTCGTCGCCAACCTTGTGGAGGGCGTGCCCTACCCCTTCCTCTACTCGCTCGCCGACATGGGCACCCTCCCCGACCACCCCCACAAGAACATCGCTCGCCTCCTCAAGGGCAAGCGCTTCCGCAAGCCCGACATCTCCGAGACCATCCAGGAGCTGCTCGCCGGGGAGGTGGGGAGGGGGGAACCATCCGGTGGTTTGGTGGTGGACGTGGGGGCCAATGTCGGCATGGCATCGTTCGCGGCCGCCGTGATGGGGTTCCGGGTGCTGGCGTTCGAGCCCGTGTTCGAGAACCTGCAGCGGATCTGCGACGGGGTGTACCTCAACAGGGTGCAGGACCGCGTTGTGGTGTATCACGCGGCAGCTTCTGATCAAGTTGGGACTATTACGATGCACCAGGTACTGGTTCTGATCGTAGTTTTATTTTTCTTTAACCGATTAACTCATTGTTGCAACTTTGTGTTATCACTGTTATATAGAATTGGGAAGTGCTATGTTCTTTTACCTTTTTAGCAATGAATGAACATCTTTTGCATACTATTCTCTATGTATGGCACTTTGATCATGTTATTAGCAGAACAAGCTTGCATGGATGTCATTGTAGTTAGTGTTCGGAATTGTAACCAAGCTCCCCATGGGTTCTATACCTGATTTTATAACGAAGCTTCTCTGGTCCTTGACTAACCGGGACTAAAAGTACTGAAATCCAAAATAACAAAATAGGGATAACTAGAAAGCTTCTCTGGTCCTTGACTAACCGGGACTAAAAGTACTGAAATCCAAAATACCAAAATAGGCATAACTAGAAAGCTTCTCTAGTCCTTCTCCTTCACGAACCGGGGCTAAAAGTACTGAAATCCAAAATAGGAATAAGGCTTGCTATTATTAGAAATGTACAAAAAAATATCATATCCATGAAGCAGAAACATAAATGTACTCCCATTAATGTGGAATAGGTGGAACTGAATTAGTCAATTCAAGTTGACATTGTCAGTTTATCCAGAACTTCTCTCTTTTCCTCGGTGAAACAAGAATATGTTTTGCTCAAACCAAAGGCAAGGAGTGCTTACTCTAGCCTTTGTTTCTTTTGTGATATGTCTTCCTTAAGGAACAAGCTTACATGGAAGATCAGTATTACGTGTCCAATCTCATACTGATAAACTTTATTACTGTTAAAGCAACACAATGAACTTTTCATTATAGGATTACTATTTTTCTCAGAAATTTATAGCCTGTATTTTTTTTGAACATTCATGTACAACCATGATTGATTGATTGCCACTATCACATATCTGAAATTAAGCAAGACATAAGTGCTGAAGTGCATAAACAAAATCTGCATGCATGTAAGGCATTACAGTTTGGCAATTATTCTGGTCCTTAGTTTTACAAGAGATATTTACATAATCTAGAAATCTCAAATTGCTTTCTATGTGTCTGTGCTTCTGTTTTGCCTTTTCCCACTACTTATTGCATGTTCTGGTAATCTAGGTGATTGGCCGACTTGACAACAGTGCTATATCTGCAATTGGTGCAAAGTTAGCATTCAAGTCTAATGCAGAAATTGCTGTTGAAGTTTCCACAATTCCACTGGATGAAGTTGTTCCAGATACTGAGAGAGTTCTTATGATCAAAGTTGATGTTCAAGGCTGGGAGTACCACGTACTGAGAGGTGCATCAAAATTGCTTTCAAGGAGGAAAGGTGAAGCTCCCTACCTTATATATGAAGAAGATGAACGCCTGCTGCAGGCTAGCAACAGCAGTGCACAGGAGATAAGGGCATTTCTAACTAGTGTTGGTTACAATCACTGTACAAGGCATGGAAATGATGCTCACTGTACAAAGGAATAGACAAATTTGTTTCTGACTGGTGCTCTTCTGCTCCTAAGCTTGTGTTTTATATGAACTGCGAAGAATCAATTGAGTTCTGGCAGTTTTGCCCCTTTGTTACTCAGTAAGGCCAGATGTTTAGACATGTCATGTGCCCAATAGTTGTGTTGCATCGAGTTCCAGGGTATCCCTTTGCTTTAACTTTTAGGTTAGTTTGTTGGTTGCTGGACCGTTTGTTATTACTACCTCTGATAGGGAAAAGATGCCGTTCCTACTGGAGTTAGCAATTGAGTTAACTGACCATTTGCTGTCAGAAGTGACATCTTTACCTGACCGGAGGCAGTGTATGTTATAGATACTTCATACTTGGTATACCATCAATATATGTGCATGCGCTGGGCATCTTGAATCTTAATGACATTTCCAGATACTAGTGCAGTTTTTTATTCTGACCTTGGAATGTATGCTTAGTACTGAATATCATTACATTCATTACATATATGCTTCAGTTTATCCTGTGTTTTGAGAAGCATCTAGGATTTTTTTTAATTTTAGAACAGCCAAATTAACTTATTTTAGCTCAGTTTTTGGGTTACCTTGCATATTTTCTTTCAGTTGTAGTTTACCTACTTAATTTTTTAACATGGTTACTTTTAATGAGATTTGACATAACTTTTAAGTTTGAACTGAACTGCTAAGATCTTACAAACAAGATATATTTGGTTAAAAAATAACAAGCTATTCTACCATTTTTGGAAGTACTGTACTACTGTGATAGTTTAGCTACTAGTACTTTGGAGTTAAATTAATAGTGTTTCGATATAGAATTATTTGGAACACAAATTTCCTTTCCAAAAATTAACGTTACATCAACATCTATCCATATTGGATCATAGGTTTCAGATTTAAAGTGCACTATCTTGCTATTTCCAATTTCTACAAAATTTCACCATCTATTTCAATCCAAGGGATGTGTGCAATCTTTGGCCAGTCAACTCCATATTCTTTTATGAGCCTCTCCTTGAGCAGTGGGTGACAGAGTGCAACTTCAATCTTCCTAACTGATAGAGGCAGTGGTTCCTCTGTCAGTGATTCCAACACAGGGCAGTTCCATAAGACCAGCTTATCCAGGGATTGCACGCTGGATAGAGTGGAAGGAAGTGATCTCAGAGTGTTGCAACCAGATATACATAAGTTCTGGAGTGACTTTAGCTGTAGGAGGATATCATCATCGTCTGCACTGAAGGAGGTGATCTCTGAGCAATCTTGGATGTCTAGGCTCTCAATGAGCTCAAGCCTTTCTTTTAAAAGAGAACACCTTAGTATTGTCATTTGATCAGTGATAATGCTTCTAAGTGACCTAAACCTTGCAATTATTTCTGTGTTCATTTGTGCAGATAATCTGGCAAGTAACAAGGGGCAATTGAATATGCAAAGAGATGAGACACTGGACCTGCGTGCCAACTTTACATCATGGTGGTATGGCACCCAATACCCTTTCCCTGCAATTGTTATCTCTGTAAGGTTAGGAGGTACCGGAGGCAGCGCTTTGAGCTTATTGCAGTCCTTGATCACAACGTTCTGTAAATTCCTCATTGTCTGGCCACTCCATAACCACTCATTGAGTTCTGGCATGTCATCAAGCACCAGCTCTTCTAGTGACTGAAATGTCTCCATTTGGCTGCCAATGCCATATGGGCCTATCTGCCTCAACATTTTCAAACGCTGCAACCAGATTATTCGGATGGAGGGAAGCTGACCAAGTGGTGGAAGCTGCTCCCACGCATTGCAGCCACTTAGGAAAATAAGCTCAAGATTGCTTAGCCATTCGTTCTCAAGCCAATTAGGCGATTTGAATCCCATCCAACCCACGATGTCTAGTCTCTTTAGATTTTCGTGCGGTTGGAGAGCTTCTAGCACATCCTCTTCCCTTCTTCCATTTACCTCATCTCGATCAGATGCCCACATTAGCTGCAGCACAGAGAGCTGGCGTTTCTTACAAAGCATGGCTTCCTTTGCCTCATTTGGAGCATCAATATTCTCAAGGTTTCTGATCTGTAGGGATCCTTGGAGTTCTAGTAGGTACCCAAGCTGAACTATACTTTGTGTTCTCTCTCTGGTAACCTTGAAAGTTGGCAATCTCTGAAGGCATTTCAGCCTGCCAATGTTTGTTATGGCTGAAATAATCTGATTAGCTGCTGTGAGATGTCGTAGATTGACCAAGTTGTTCATTCTGGAAGGCAATTTTCCAAGCCTGCAACCTGATAAATTCAGAACCTGTAGGTGGTAGAGTTTGCACAAGAATTCTGGTACTGTAGTGATGGTAGTAGATGAGATATTTAGGTATCGGAGGTGCACACAATTTGATATGCTATCAGGAAGTCTGTCCATCATGCACAGGGATAAATCCAACACACGGAGGCTTCTTATGTTATTGAGAGCCACTGGAGGGATGGAAACATTGATTGCAGCCACTGTTCTGCTAGGGAGGAAAATGAGAGTGCGTAAATTCTTGTATGGGATTGTGTCATCAAGTGCTGAAAGGCTATCTAGATGTACTGATAGATGGCGTACTGATGATGGGATTCTTGTCCATTCATCACCTCCTATTCTGAAGCATTCTTCAGCTGCAACTGATTTTGCAAGCTCATAAATTACAGGTGGTATCACATAATAGCTGACAAATTCTTTCTTCTGTATCGTGAAGAATGACTTGTTTTGTAGATCATTTATGTATTCTTTCCCAATGTCCTCCAATCTCCTGGAACCATCTGGGTGCACAAAACCTTGTGCTATCCACAGTAGAATCAGCTGCTCAGCTTCAAATTCCCAGTTCCTGGGGAACATGGCGCAATATGCAAAGCATTGTTTCAGGTGTGGTGGCAGATTGTCATAGCTTGTTCGCAGAATTGGCATGATTTCCTCCCATACTGTATTTCTCTGCAATACTTGTTTCCACTCATCTATACTGTGTTTACGTTTCAGGTGTCCAGCTACCACCTTTGCGGCAAGAGGAAGACCACTGAGTGTCTCAGCAATTTTCCTTCCAATGTTCTCCAATTTTGAGTTGATGGTATGTTCTGTCTCATCAAACACAGAAGTCTTTACCAGGGACCAACAGTCATTAACTTGCAAGGTCTCCAAACTAATTATATAGGATGATTGCAGCATCTCTGCTACTATACTTGACCGAGTTGTCAGAAGTATCTTGCTCCCAATTGCTCCGTTGTTTAGAGGGGCTAGCAGCTTCTGCCAGTTCTCTTGTTCTATTGCTATTGTTCTGTTGTCATTGTTCCAAACATCATCTAAGACAAGGAGGAACCGTTTTGAAGCAAGCCTTGCCTTCAGTGCGGCTTGAAGTCTATTGAAATTTGTTATGCCACCATGCCTAAACCGACTGCTGGAAGCTGACTCCAGCATTTCTTTTGTGATCCTCAACTCGTCCAAGAGGCAAGTAACACAGATCCACATTCTCAGATCAAAGTTCTCTGTTATTCTAGCGTTGCTGTACACATGCTGTGCTAGAGCAGTCTTACCTATGCCACCTACCCCAACAATAGAGACAGCAGAGACTGGGTTCTCGACCTCAGAACTTATCAGAGCGGTTACCAGCTGTTGGGCTTCGAAGTCCCGACCGATGAGTTTCCCGTGGGGTATTGAGCTTGTCATGATGTTGTGTTTGCTGCTTCTGATGTTCCTTGGTAGGCTGACTACTTCACTAACTCCATTTGTAACCTGCTCAATTCGCTCCAATAGATTTACCATCTTATTCTTTACCCTTGTTGATCTATCCCAACATGGTTCCAGGTGTGAAGGGGTACCTTGGTTGTGAAACCGGGAGAGCATGAAGGCGCTGATTGGGCTACCGCTGCTCTCGTTCGCACTTGATTCTTCCATTTCATGATGGAGACGGTTGTACTCAAGCTTGTCTAGGAGATCCTCTGCATCATACATGACCTCTCGGAGCTCTCGCATCCATGGAAGAGAGCTGTAGGAGAGTGCTGGCACCAACTCAGCACCATGGAGAAGTGACTGTGTGCGAAGCAAAGCAACACGAAGCCTGTCCAGCTCATGCTCGATGCCACAGTCGGCCGCCCATCGCCGGAGCTGATAGGAGAGGTACTTGTCGAAGATAACTTGGATGAACCAGCCACCTACAGCCAAGTAGCTGGAGATATCCATATTGGCAATTACTGAGCTTGCTTCGGTTCTTAAGACCAATAGTCTCATATATACTGCTAGATAGCAGGTCAAAGTCTTCCAAGAGTCTTTGAAGAAACTTCTACACCATATGTTAATGGGCCACCTTTATAATTTGAAAGGGACACATTTGTCAGATTTAATCATTTGTTGGTTCCTTTATGAACCTCATTGCACCCTTTTCAACTGACCAACATTATCAAGTGGTTAGAGACTTAAATTTCTAAGTTCTAGACTTTGTTTGGATCTCATGTAAGGCTCTGGTACGTAGAAAGCATAGAGCATCTGTAGTTTCAACGTCGTTTGGGTGGATTCGTGGATTACAGTTTGTACTGAGTTTTGGTGTGAAAAAATAAGCAAAGATCTTCACATCAGTTTCCAGGAGATTACGATCTTCTCTAGGTTTGCTGGATCCATTTGGGGCCACCCATCATTTTGTTCTTAGAGATCCTGCTGCCTTTGTTTATCCAAATACACAGGCTGGTGGTTTAGATGTTGGAGAGCGCGCAGGTTCAAGGATGGTTGATATATTTAGGTATTCCAGATGTTATCTGGTCTTGTTAAGCCCTTGATCATAGCTGGATTTGTTCTGTTCTGTCGTCAGTTTTGAAACTTTGATCGCTAAATGCTGGCAGGCTGCCTCTGTAACGCTTTTAGACCCATCAATGAGCTGAGGATACACAAGGGAGGTTTTCTCTTTTTGTGAGCATAATAATAATAACTAGTTGAATACCTCTGGGTTGCTGCCGGATTTAGGACACCCATTTTGAAGTTGATTATGCTGAAGGACCAAGCCATGAAGTTGCAGCCAATTATTAGGCATGGTTTGGTATGCTTGTATATAAGATATGCTTAAATACAAAGTCGATGATATAAATAAGTTTAAGCCGATGAAACACATAAAAAGAGAAAGCACAATATGCGGGCAAGTGATTTGGACTTTTTATTGACTCTTTTGGATAGGTGAACTTTTTGCAAATAAAAAAAAAAGATAATAAGTGTGAGCAAAGTAGGTGTGTGAAACATTGATAAGTGGAAAGGACAAAAATTTTGTTTAATATTTTTAGTACCTATGTTTCATTGGTTGCAAGTAGATCTTTTGAACTTGTTATGGATTGTCCAGCATCGTGATCTACATTACTGTAGGAATAACAGGATGTTAGGAATGCCTGTGGAAAAAAAATGAATGAGAGGAATGTTAGCACTTAACATATTTTTTTTGACGTTTTGGATCATCATCCGAAGCCGGTCCATGTGTTTTGCTGAATTGGATATAGGCCTGGTTCAGTTCGTAAAAATTTTTGGATTTCGCTACTGTAGTACTTTCGTTTGTTTGTGGCAAATATTGTCCCATAATAGACTAACTAGGGTCAAAAGGTTCGTCTCGCGATTTACAGACAAACTATATAATTAGTTTTTGTTTTCGTCTATATTTAATGCTTCATGCATGTGCCGTAAAATTCGATGTGACGGGGAATCTTGAAAAATTTTGGGAACTAAACAAGGCCATAGTAGTATCAATATCGAGGAAATGGAATGGTTTAAAAAAATTACATCCAGTGCCTTTTTTTTATAGGAATGATTGAACAATTGTGTACCTATATGATCAAAATCTAAAGTTCTCTCGGCAGTAGAGCTCGCTTGAACTTATCAGCTTGGCTTATTAGCAATGAAACAATAATTTTCTCTCATAACAAATCAACTTCATAAATCAAGCTGATAAGTTCAGGCAGTTATTACGTCGAATACTATTATGGTTTTTGGTGCCTCCTCTCCTCAGTTATTCAAAGATGAACATTGCAACTATTGGATGATATTGGAAGAAGATTGATCTCTCTGTATTCGTTTTTACTTTATCTTGAGTTCTTGACTATATGAATGTCGCAAGCAGAATCGGTGCTAAAGTCCATACATATTTAAGAACATCTAACAAAAATACAAAAATCATAGACGCCATACACAAAAAAATCACACACTTAGGCTTTGTTTAGTTCCCCTAAAATTTTTAAGATTTTCCATTACATTGAATCTTGCGGCACATGCATGGTGTATTAAATATACATGAAAACAAAAACTAATTACACAGTTCATATGTAAATCGCGAGACGAATCTTTTAAGCCTAGTTACATCATAATTGGACAATATTTGTCAAATAAAAACGAAAATGCTACTGTGTCAAAATTCAAAATTTTTTTGCAAACTAAACAATGCCTTCACATATAGGAGAAGTATCCAAATAATCAAATATGACCTGGTATAAACCCTTCCCTTGTCTCTTGTTTGATTTGATTTGATGATGATCGGTATAAACCGAACTGAGCAACGCTAGAGTCGTGCGCGCGTCGTGTCCCCTTGGCGCGGCGCCCACCTCTGACCTCGCCACTGGAGATGCTGCTGCAGCTCCAGAGCTAGCTGAACCAAAACCCCGGGAAATCCGGCAGGCAGGCAGGCCGCCGGAGGAAAAATGGAGCAGCTGGTGGGAGTTCACCACCACCATCACCACCACCACCACCACTCGCTCTCCCCTCGGGCTCCTCGCACCCCGACCCGCCCGCAGCCGCAGCCGCACCCGCTCCTCCACCACCTCCCCCCGTCCAACAACAGGCTCCGGGATCTCCACTCCCAGATTCGCATCCACCCCGCGGTCCCCGCGGCCGCCAGCAGGGTCATCCGCGCCACCCCGCCCTTCTTCCTCGTCCTCCTCGCCGCCGTCTACCTCCTCGCCTCCGTCACCATCTTCTCCGCCCCCACGCCGCTGCTCCGCCTCCGCCTCGCCTCGCCCAGGCCGCTGCTCCTCCCGATGCCCGCGCCGCCGCCGCCGGAGCTCTTTGATCTGGACGGCGGGAGCGTGCGGGTCCGCCTCACCAATGTCGGCGCCGCCGTCACCTCGCTCCTCGTCCCGGACAAGAACGGTGCGGCTTCTCTTTGGTACCCAACCTTCCGTTTGCCTGTGCTGTACAGCGGCTCTGAGTCTTTTGGTTCACGATGCTATGCTCGTTTTCCTCCCAGGGGTTCTCGCTGATGTGGTGCTCGGATTCGACTCGCTGGATCCGTACCTGGTGAGTTCTCGATGCATGCGTTTCATTTGGAACCATTAATTAGCGCATTGCCTCATTTCTCGGAGATCTCTGCGTGCGGGAGTAGAGTTTGTTGGAGGAGGGAGATATTTTGTTGGTTTCTGACTTTTGAAAAGTCAACTTGGGCGTGCAAGCGCTGCATATTTTGGTAGCTTGTGTGTGGGAATGTATCTGCCTCCGTGTCGGATTTAGAAAAAAAATATTTAGAAAAAAATGATATATGTATACTTTTATGAAAGTATTTTTCGAGACAAATCTATCTATTCATATAATTTTCACATTTGTAAACTCAACAATTCAAAAGTTATTGATGATTTATATTCCCGATGTTTGACCCAAACCTTGTCCAGAACGACTTCTAAATCCGATATGGAGCGAGTATGTTCTAAGTGACTCTTCCTTTTCTGGTTAGTTGGTTAATCAATTATGGCGTGGGTTTTGTAATATTATACTACTACTAGAAGAAGATGATGTAGTAATTTTTAAATAATTTATTTTCCTGCGAAAGTGCAGCTAAATTTATTGATTCATGTCTGTAGAAACTTTGAATACTGTTATTAACTACAGTATTAATATGCCATCTTTAAAATATATTCTACCAGTAATAAAAGCTTTAACCTTGTATATGTAAGATCTATTTTTAATATCTAATGTGTTGAATTAATTATACTAAAGCATTTGGTTGTTCTGTTGCTAATGAGCAAGGCACATTCAGGCATTACTCTCATCTTTTCTTGGTAACATGGAACATCCATTGTTTGGTTCAGTGCATGTCAAGACTTTAACAACTGTGCTGCCATGCCAAACAACATGGAGCACTAAAGTATGTAGTGAAGCTGAAGTGTAAAAATAAACTTAAAATATGAAGGCTCATTTAGTTTCGCCTGAGTGTTGCTTATAAGTTACAGTGCTAATACTGCATAACAGTTTAATGATTTTCTCTTTACTAAATGATGCAGTCAGAGAACATCTTTTAACTAATTGTTCTCTCTTTACTAAGAAAGCAATTTCTGCAATATAAATTCATGATGACCTTGTTCCAAATTATATTAGCTTTGTTCTAAGTCAAACTTGTTTAACTTTGATTAATTTTATAGAAAAATACACCAACATCTAGAATATCAATTTAGTTTCATTAAATTTCCCAAGACCTTGGTAGAGCCTTTATTTGAACTTGTAGATTTAATATTCTTTTCTAAAAACTTGGTCAAAGTTAGACTTAGGACAAGGCCAAAGTGAACTATAATGGAATAGAGGGAGTAGTTCCTTTTTTCATCAAGTACTCTATTGAAAAGGTTTATCAAGGGTGGGCTAGGCACAATGGTTGTCTCCACTTATGTCCTCGAGGTCCTGGGTTCGTATCAGCCTCCTTGCACAATAAGCAAAGACAAGGTTGCCTAGAAATTGAAAAGTACGGTTTCTGGAATGAAAACTATTTGGACTTTTCAGCGCTGGGTACGCCCTCTTACTTTGTTGAGAAAAATCTGGAATGAAAACTATTTGGAGAGCTTTCATTCAGAATGGAACTCGAACCATATTTTAATGTACATTTTTTTCTTCAGGGATTAGCTTCATAACTGTGGCTGTTGTTTACCTGCAGTTTGTAAATCGTTATTGATGTATATCTCAGCGATCAATAATTGCTTTGGTGCTAACAGTTGGAGTCTCTTTGATCAGAATGGAACCTCACCTTACTTCGGCTGCATTGTTGGTCGAGTTGCAAATAGAATCAAGGATGGAAAGTTCACTCTAAATGGGGTGCAGTACAATCTGAGTATCAACAACCCACCTAACACTCTTCATGGTAAGGCAAATCTGTATTGTTATTTAAACATGCTAATATAAATAATAATGAAAAGTGTGTTATAACAATCCTGGTACTAAATGACTTTGACAAATTGGGATGTAACTGAATATGATATTCATTGTACAACAAAGGCTAAATAAATATCCACATTGTGTAGTTTGTACAAAGTTTTCAATGGGGACATTTTGTTATTGCTAAGCTATTAATTGTAGTCATGATATAAAACTTTCAATGTCCACACTGTAAATTTCCCATTTCTCATTAAATACAATGCTGCTCTCATTAGGATAAGACTGTTACACATTAATTTTGGCTATCACCTATGTATTGATAATATTGCAAGTTACTGTCATGGACTACCCTAGTGGTACATTGATGCCAACAACCAACAGCCACACTGTTTTTTTGAGCCATAAATACAGCAGGGGAAGCCCCCACTGTTGGTATATAAATTTAAATAAAGTAAACTGTACAGAGAAAAAGGGAGAAAGGGAAAGGACTACAGTCTACAAGGCTGTACAACCAGCAGCCACATTGTCAGGACAGGAGAAAAGGAGTTCGGGATGAGATTGATATTGATGTGTGCCAGTGTGAGCTGAGGGAGTTAAGCATGATCCGGCTTCTATGGTGGAAAAGCCTGGGCTTGTGGTGGCCCGCAGAAGCAAGCCACTCTCAACTGGCTTCATGGGTGAAATGATCTGGCATTAATCTTTAGAGGGTTTAGTGGACCCGAAGAAAAATAGTATTGTGGGGAACAAAATACTGTTTTCTCGATACTTTCTTTCCCTTTCTGAATGAAAATAACTGCTGGCTGCTCTTTATAGAACTAGACATGGACTTAACAAGTGCAGTCTAGAATTTCTCAAACCAAAATACCAAATCATTGAACTAATTAATAACCAAAACCAGTTATTAAACATCAAATATCCTAAACAAATAACTAACAGGATATAGGTCATCAAAGTAGACAGGGAGACTTATCTTGGAAACCACCATGTGCTACAATACCCTTACCCCCAACTTATGCACTGAACCCTCTAAGGGATGGGATACAAGGAGTAACAGTTACCCTTAGGGCCAGTTGAAGTAAGGTGGGTTTGCCATTGCCATTTCTATAGACAAACAATACAATTGTACAAATGTATCAATCAAGTTACACCTCAACTGTCACAGTTTGAACCTCCTTTACATGGTACTGAACACTTGCTGGACAAGATGTTTTTGACAAAAGAAGGTTGGGGGAAAACATGTGGCTGCGCTTCTGCAGTTGATACTCAGTGGCCACAACAGCCTTGGTGCTGGCATGCTCTGTTTTCTCGGTGCCTGCTACTGAACTATAGTCAGTTGATGCATGTTACTATGGGTCTCTTATTTTGTATATTTGTTGTATTAGGGACACCTAGCATCCAATACAGATGCATGTTTGCAAATAGAAAAAAGAGATCTGCATCACTTCAATTGTTTGTGGTTCTGTTCCATTAACTAATCCAGGCAATACCATATTCAGGTGGATTTAAAGGGTTTGACAAAACTGTATGGGAAGTCGCTGAATATAACAAAGGGGACAAGCCTTCAATTACCTTCAAGTATTATAGTAAAGATGGAGAGGAAGGTACTTTTACAATTACCTTCTATGAAAAATAACTGTATACATTCCTTATTTCAATGAATACTAATGCTGTGAAAAACAGGTTACCCAGGCGATGTTTCTGTTACTGTCAGATATTCACTTCTTCCAAGTGCAACACTGAAGCTTGAGATGGAAGCCATACCATTGAACAAGGCCACACCCATCAGTTTAGCACAGCACACCTATTGGAACCTGGCAGGCCACGACTCAGGAGATGTGCTTTCACATTCGATCCAGATATGGGGCTCTCAGATAACTCCAGTAGATCAAACCTCAATACCTACAGGCGAGTTCATGCCAGTAAGTGGCACTCCCTTTGATTTTCTGACTGGGAATAGGATTGGAAGCAGAATTGATCAGGTCCCTGGTGGTTATGATCATAATTACATGCTTGACTCCAGTGAAGTGAGGTCAGGTTTGCGACACGTGGCAAAAGTGTCAGACCCATCTAGTTTGAGGGCCCTAGACATTTGGGCTGATGCACCTGGAGTGCAGTTCTACACTGGAAATTTCCTTCATGGTATTGTGGGCAAAGGAGGTGCGGTCTATGGAAAGCATTCTGGCCTCTGCCTCGAGACTCAAGGTTTCCCAAATGCTGTTAATCAACCTAATTTTCCCTCAGTTGTCTTTCACCCTGGTGAGAAGTACAGGCATACGATGCTGTTTGAGTTCTCTACTATGTAGATATACACCATTTTTCTTGTGTTTTCTGCTTGTCAGTAGTTAAAAACTATGGTGCAGCAGTTGTTAAATTGATTCTTGATAGGGATGAATATATAGCAGAATGTAGCAAAACTAGTAGGAACGAAACAAATTTGACGTGAAGTAGTAGGTTACTAGGTCCGCATCTCATGTGAACCTGTCACTTGTGAGTTCACTGTAGGAAAGAAACAATTTTGACGTGAAGTAGTAGGTTACTAGGTCCGCATCTCATGTGAACCTGTTACTTTGTGAGTTCAATATAGTTCATTCAGGATTAGCAATTCTTTCTTGCATGAGGTAGGTTAACATCACATTTCCTGTTGAGAAAAACTGAATGGAAACATGATTTATTCGAATATGTTAAAACCACATGGAAAAGGAAAGTCTGTTGAAAGATACATATGATGTGTCTAATTGTCTTTGATATGGGACAGTATGTCGTTCTTTCTTCAGAGTTATAACCATGAATCAAGATTGAACTGTTCTCACGCCAGCTATTGCGCGTTGAAGATGACCAAACACCTGTCGTATTGCGTCGTTGAAAGAAATAATAATAGTCTTATTATGGAAAGAACTATACATTTTTTTTTTCAGTTTGCAAACCGTTGGCTAAGAAAACTTCACCAGGCTGCACATGTAGTAAAGTATTTGATTGAACTTTTTGTGGCACCCATCCACTTTGGAAACAGCATCTCCCTTATAATGATAAATCCAAGTAAAATGAATGGTGAACTGTAGTCTTTTGCTAGATTTTATTTAGTGGAAGAGAAGCCTGCTTTTGATCTGAAGTTGTTCGATCTGATCCTGAAGCAACAGGCAGCTGCAGCACTGCAGCTCAGTTTCAGGCTTTCAGCGGATGCAGAGGAACAACATAACCCGGGGCATCGTCTCTTGTTTGATACTTAGCAGAGTTATTCTTTGCTTAGGATATATTTTTAAAATCTGGTAAATTTATCTTTCAGGGCGAAATCTACATGTGACTTTAGTGTTTTGAAGTTAGTTATAAAATTTACATGTTTGACTGAAATAACGAGTATTCGTGATCCAAGAGACCATTTTAATGGTTACGGAGAACCAACGTGGGTGGATCAAAAAATGAAGCAAGAAATCACATTGTCCAAATGCAATGTGTTGGGAAAATGCTCTTCGCACGCCCCAGCAGTACAGTAGATCGAGAACCTTCTCACTCGGTGCCGTGAGAGGCTTGAACAATAGCGGACAGTGGACTCAACAGTAGGTGAATACAGTGAATGCCCTCTCTCTATTAATGGCGGCATCACGCCCCTTATATAGGGCTCGGAGACCGACTCAACGACATTTACATAAATGCCCCGCGACGGTGGGGGAATATTCCAGCATATTCTTTCATCGCAGTCTACTGACCCCAATGTACTCGCGTAATTTCACGTCGCAAACTCTTTGTTCATCCTTCGACTGGGCTTCAGCAGGTCGAAGGCTCGGAGCCTCCGCCCAGTTGTGGATCCTCCGACGCTTCGGTGTCGGAGGTTCCGCGGCCCGGCTGGTCGGAGGTTGCTCGGCCCGGTTGCGTTCTCCTGTTATCCTCGGACTCGGGAGGGTCGGAGGTTCCAACCTTTTCCTCGCTCGCGGACCTCCGCCGGTGCTTCAGTCCCTGCACACACTTTGCATGACCTGACGAGTCGTCAACATTAGTATTCCCCGTCGAAGGTTATCCTCCGACGTCCCAGACGTCGGAGGTTCCTCAGGTGAAGGATAACCTCCGGCGCTACCAGGGGGAAGGACGCAGCTTTTCCCCAACAGTTCCCCCCTTTTTGGGCTAATGGCACTCCTGCGGTCCATGCGCTCAAAAACATGCTACGCTGCGGAGGTCACGAGCATGGTTGCTGCCTTCCCCCCTGGTGCGCAGGATGTGTTTGTTAGCAAATGTTGGATAACTGTTTCTTTCACTTAGTCGTAATTTTTCTTGTTTCTTTATTTTGCCGGGATCCTCCGATCATTGCTGCTAAGTATCCTACGCTCGTTAGATTGCGGAGGATTGCGGAGGATTGCGGAGGATATTATTGCCGTTGGAGTTAGCCGTTGGCATTGATGAAGCGCAACGGTCTGCCCGATTCCTCCGCTTATAGCCGTTGGGCGCGGGGAATCGCAACGGCCGCGCGGTCGCAGGCCCCCCCCCTATAAAAGGAGGTGCTGGGGAGCCCTGAGCTCTCACCCCTGCTGCTCATTGCCTGCACACTTTCCTTCGCTACGTTTTTCTCTCTGAGTTGCTTGCGTGCGTTTAGTTCAAGTGTTGTCGGAGGTTTTACGGTGGCTCATCTTCCTTCACCGCGTCCTTCGAGGTCAGATTTTTCTGGTCCTTTGCGCAATTTTCTTAGCGTGAGGTCTGGAGGTTGGCTGCGGAGGTTTGAGGAGTGGATGCTTGAGGCGGCCGAAGCTCAAGATCTGGAGGAGACGTTGTCTGACGTCGAAGCTTCTGTTGGTGATCTGATAAGTGCGAAGGAGTTTGAGGGGATGGCGGCGATTACTTTTGAATTCGGGCAGTCGACTGTGAGGGCGGAGGATATCGCTGACATGGTTGAGGCTAGATTTTTCAAGGAAGGTCGTGCGGAGGCTCCTCCTGCTGGTCAGACGGTGCCTGCGCCCGAAGAGGGGTATGCGGTGGTATTCAGGGACTTCTTCACCTGCGGACTTCGGATGCCTCCGTATCATTTCCTTCGCGAAGTGATGGAGAGCTTCAACGTGGAGCTGCAGCATTTCAGCCCCAATGGGATACTGACCCTTAGCAAATTCGCGTGGGCGTGCGAATCCTACGGAGCCATGCCCCACATCGACACCTTCTGCTCGTACTTTGAGCTCCAGCGCCAGCCTAAGAAGGTGAAGGATGCCGAAGGTGTCGAGTGTATTGCGCAGTTCGGAAGCTGCGCGTTCATGCCGCGCCGCACAATGCCTGGGCCGAGGTGCGAAATCTCCTACTGCCAAAAGGGGAAGTGGGAGAAGGATTGGATGAGAGCTTGGTTCTACGTGAGGACCCCCGCTGCGTCGAAGACTTTGGATGACGGCAGCGTTGACAAAGTTTATCCTTACGCGTCGCTGATGAAGGAGCTGAAGCCTTTCTCGAAGGTTGATCCTTCGCAGGAGATGTCGGAGGAACGAGTTGCTTGTGACAAGGCATTTGCGTTGGCATGCCGATACTCCGGAGGCCGGGATTTGGTTGAGGAAATGGTCGCTGCTGACTACTGGCCACTTGGCCGCAGGACCGATGAGTTCACCATTGAGATGGTGCAAGTTCCTGTGTTTGGTCCTCCGGAGGGGTTGCCGTTTCCCCGGTTCGGCGCGGGTATTCCGGAGGATGAGACCAAGGAGTCCTTCCTTGATCGCGTGGAGGTATCTGCGCGGAGGATCGTCGGGAAGATCTCGGAGAAGGAGTTTCTCCAGCGGAGGTCTGCGCTTGGGACGATGCCCCGGTTTAACCGCGTTTTTGAGGAATTGGGGATTGAGTACGAGGATTATGTTATTCCTCCGGATGTTTTGCTTGGGTTGGAGAAGAAGAAGGACTCCTCGAAGGCTGTCGCTTTGGCGGAGTCGAAGAAGAGGAGAGGGGGTGGCGCAGTCAAGCAGCTTGCGAAGAAGCGGAGGGCGGAGGTTGTGCTAGAGACTCCTGTGGAGTCTTCCTCCGCCCGCTCATCTGGTGCCGAGTCGAACTCGGTAGCTTCTGCGCCTGCGGAGGCTGCTGCTGCTGGTGGGGCTCCTGAAGCTGCTGCTGGTGGAGCTCCTGAAGCTGAAGCTTCGCGTGCGGTTTCCTCTGTGCGCGCGCCTTTCGCGTCTCTGCTTGGGGAGGAGTCCTCTGACGCGGAGGCCCCCGTGGCGAGCCCTGTGCGGGAGGCGAATCCTGCGGAGTCAGAGGGTCCGCGCGTTGCTTCGGTTGGCGGAGGGTCTCCGCCTAAGGAGGTTCAGGTGGAGTCCAGCGACGAGGCTGAGTCCGCCTCCGTTCGGAGGATCAGGAGGGCGGAGGCTCCCCTTTGTCCGGCTGGTGACGGTATTAACTCGTTATACATGGGTAATGATTTTTTATTGATTATTTTGTTTTTATGCAAGTTTTGATTGACTTGTTCTCATGTTTTTTTGTTTATCTTTCAGCGGAGGTTTTTACTGGGCTGGCTACCGCGGAGGAAATGGCTAAGGGCGCCAGCGTCGCGCAGGAGGGGCTTGCCGTTCCTCCGCCGCGTGAGCCTACGCCCTCCGCATTGGCCAACAGGCCTTCGCCTGCTGATGTTCTTGGTCCTGGTGAGTTTCCTCTTTTTTGGTTTCAATGGTTCGGTTTGTTTTTGTCATTTTATTCTAAGGTTCGTTTTTGTTATGTGCAGGTGCTTCTGAACCTTCGATCACAGGTTGGACTGATGCCTTGCGCGAGGTTCATTCCTTGGTCGGAGGTTAGTGTTCTGGCCTCCGCCAATGGTTTTTTGTTTCTTACGATGTTTTTTCTCAATTGTTTTTGGTTTACAGATCGTTTTCGTCAGAAGCTTCGCGGCATGGACTTTGACACGCTCCTTCGCGTGCAATATGAGCACCATAGCCTTGTAAGTTTGCACTTTGCCGAATCTTCCTTCGCGGTTTTTTCACTTGGAGGTTTGTTGTAACTATTTTTTTTTTTTGCGCAGGGTCATCACATGGCTGCAGCCTTAGAGGAGCGTTGTTCTCGGGAGGTTATCTGCCGTGATGAGGCGATTGGTGTTCTGAAGAAGGAGAACGAGACCCTGGAGGCTGAGAAGGCTCGTCTGTCGGAGGAGGTTAGGGAGTTTTCCTCCGTCAGGAGGGAGGTTGACTCCCTAAAGAAGGAGAGGGATGACTACAAGGCTGGGTCGGAGGCTCTAAGGAAGGAGAAGGAGGATGCCGAAGCTTCTGTGGCGGTCCTCCGCACAAGTGTTGCTGAGGCGGGGAGAGTTAGGGATGTAGCCCTGCAGCGAGCTGAGAAGGCGGAGGACATTGCTGAACGCCTTCGCAAAGAGCTTGACGCTGAGCGGACGTCTGCGGCTGAGCTGCAGACTCGCATGCGGAAGGCGGAAGCGGAGGCTGCAGCTATTGTCGAGCTCTATGCCGACTCGCTTGCGAAGTTTGGGGGAAGCACCTCTGCTCCTCCGCCTGGCGGCGATGTTGGGGCTGCCCTCGCGTGGCTGAAGTCTCATATCCGCATGCTCCCCGACTTTGTCGGAGGTGCTGTTGATTTTGGGGCTTTGGCCGCGGTTAGCTCCTTCGCGAGGCTGTTGCGCCGCGGAGGTTGCTCTCACGCGGAGGGAGTTGCCAAGGAGGATTTTTCCGCGGCGGAGGACGTTGGCGAAGGGACCTCTTCCCTGCGCAAATCTGTCCGGAACTTCATCAGTTCGTTCTGGATTAGGTTTGGGCGGGGTGAGGCGAAGAAAATAGCGGAGGATCGTCGAGCTGAGGTTTGTATTGTTTGGTTATTTCTTTTTCTTTTTGTACTTTGCTTCGCAGCTTTGCATTGTTAGTTAAGTTTGGTATTTTGTAGGAGATTGCGAAGAAGAAGGCTAAGGTTGTCAAGGCCGGACCTTCGCGTCCCCCGAGTGAGGCGTGCCCTCCGACCCAGCCCGAAGCGGAGGCTCGTGATACTGGTGCCAAAGCTCCGGAGGGATCTGGTGCTAAGGTTTCAGAGACTCCCGAAGCTCCTGCTCCTCCTCCGCCTCAGGTGTGAGGCTTTTTAGTTTTTAGGTTTTTCTTAGTCTTTTTTGCGTCCAAGTGTGTGACGCTTTTTTTGTAAGTAAGGTCGGAGGTTGTGCTTTATTTTGTAAAGACTGTTTAAAATATAATATATTGAGTTGTTTTCAGATAAGCCTTTGTTTTACACTTTGATCCTGCGCAGGTCTCTGGCGGAGGACCTGCGCAGGATCGTTTCATTACTCCCCTTTCGTTTTTTTACAAAGGGATTTATGTTTCTGGTGAATTGTGGGAGTATTGGCAAGTTGCCTTCCCTAATATGAGATTGGTGGACATGTTCGAGTTTGTTGGATATGATATTGATGGCGAAGGCTCTGGGTTTATCCGGTCGCTAGCGCGCCGAGGTTCATGGCCTCCGGCTTAGGTTGATGATTTTGATTTTCTTTTCGTTTATCGTAGGTTTTGGTTATATATTTTTTATGACATGATTTGATGTGTTTATGTAGTTCCCATATCCTATCCTTCGCATCTTTGGTGAGAGAGATAGGGTACGTTGGGTGGCGGAGGCTTCTGAGGATGTTGCTGAGCCTTTTCTTCAAGGTTTTCCGGAGGTTCGAAAGCTTCGTTTGGATTTTTAGTTTTATCCTTCGTTTTTGTTGGATTTGAAGTTATTATTTTCTGCGCGCAGGTTGTCAATTCCTCTCCGTTGGAAGATCTTCCTTCGAACTTTGTCGAAGGAAGTTACGTTACCCCGGTGACGTTCAAGCGCGGAGATTTGTATGCGAGGGGCTATTTAATTGACTGGTGGCGCCACAAGTATCCTACGCGTAGTATAGATGACTTAGTTGATTTCCTTGTACGTGATTACTGTGATGATCTTAGGCTTTTTCCAGATTCGTATGTTAGAATTGTGCGAGGGTCTTAGAACCTTCGGAGTTTTACGGTCGGAGGATGTTTCTCGTTTTTTGTTGTAAGCTTGTGTTATGTACATTGTATACGGTTAATAAAGATCAGACATTTTTACTACATGGTCTTCGCACCTTTTAATTTTGACAACCTTCGCGCTATAATTTGTACGTGACTCATAGGTCCTTCGGTTGTTTAGTTGAAGGAGGATCTGTAAGTTGAACTTGTACAAGCTACCTGCAACCTTCGCTGCAACCTTCGACTTTTTATGGGTCGAAGGATGAGTTTATTCATTTTTTGTAAACGAACTTTTGTAATGATTTCTTCATCGATAATAAAGTTTTTAAGTTTGCTACAACCTTCGATCTCATTTTTATTACAACCTTCGCGCTACAGCACTTATATGTTGCAACGTTACGGTGGTGTTGATCCTAAGGATCTTTGTGTTGCTGTGGCTTGCTTGTTCTTGATGCTTGATGTTGCGAAGGAGTTGTTGATTTTTTCTTGCGCGGAGGATCGCCGTTTCTTGGGCTTAGAACCTTTGAATTTTTTGGCGCGAAGGATCCTTCGCTGAATTGTGCTATTTTTTTCCTTTGCTCGACTCCCGTGGAGTGTTGTCGAGGAGAACCTTCGGCTGTCTAAGTCGGAGGTTCTGAAGGGATGTTACGAGACTTCATGCGATACCCTTCAGAGACCTCTGAGTCTGACTTCCATTGTTTCTGTTGTGGCTGTACACGACTTTGTGGTCGATGTTCATCACAACGCCGTAGTTCTAGTATTACGAAGCTTCGTGCGATACAAACTTTTGTTGGTGTTGTGAGGCTAACTCCTGCTTCCATGGTGGCTTAGGATTTTTGCTTTTTGGCTGCTAGGTTTGCACTCGGTGCTCGGGTCTTTGTATGCTGATCCTGATTGAGGGTGGGGGTAGGGTGAGCCTGGTTTTATAGGCTTTCATGCATTTATTTTATGTACTCTGTTAGGTTAAAATTTATTATCGGGTTATTGATGGTTGTTGTGGTAGTTGGTTTGGCTGTATCTGACCGAGGGTTATTGTAGTTTCGTTTTGATTTCACACTTTGTTTGTTGGGGGTCTGCTTGGAGTAGCAGGATACCTTCAACCTTATTTTGGTGAAGGTTATGTGGATTTTGTTGAGGTCTGTCCTTTGAATGTTAAACCTACGCTGCCTTTTGGCAAAAATAATATAGTTCCTGATGCCTGATTCTCCTCAGGTCATTGTCAGGTTTGAAGGTTTTGTTCCTTCTGGCCATGTTGTGATGCCTGAGGAGGACAGGACTTTTTCACTTTTTGGCCATGTTATCCTTGCTGCCCGGCTCTTGGCTAGGTCTTTTGCTAAGGATTTGGTGTTTTTTTTTTCACCTTTGAGGACGTTCCGAGCTTTCTTAGCTTTTGGATGAAAGCTACGGAGGGTCCTTGTGATCACGTGATGTTTTGTCGAATGCTACAGCCTCGTTGCTGGCTGTTTTTCGACTTTTGGGATTTGGTTCTGGGGTGGATTCCTCTTTATAATTCAGAGGTTTTTACATAGGTTCTGCCTCGTTAAAAACCTCACCTCCTAGTAGGAGTACCCCTGTGAGGAAAAGAGTGCAGACCTTGGAATGCGAAAAAGTAGAGAAAAAGAAAACAAGCGTATTTAGGGATGTGGGTGCCGCCGCTTATTTTGCAGGGGTCATCCTTACACTCAAATATAAAATCTACGTAGATTGTCGACGTTCCACGTGTGGGTGGAGGTTCTACCTTCGAGGTCTTTCAGGTAGAAGGATCCCGACCTTCCCGCTTGTATTGCTGTATAAGGTCCTTCCCACTTGGGTTGCAATTTACCAGCGTTTGGGTGATCTCCTTTTTTCTTGAGCACCAGGTCCCCATTTTGTATGTCTTTTCGTACTACCTTGCGGTCTCTCCAATTCTTTGTTTCTTGTTGATACCTGGTAATGTTCTCCACTGCCTCAAGTCTTATTGATTCTAAGGTTTCCTTGCAGTACTCTTCATCTTCAGCCAACTGCTGCTTCATGGAACGCAGGCTTTGGTGTTTGATTTCTTCGGGCAACATTGCCTCTTCCCCGTACAAGAGTTTGAATGGGGTGAACCCAGTTGTTCTTGAAACTGTTGTGTTATGTGACCATATAACTCTTGGTAGTTCTTCAACCCATTTCCCCTTGCGTAGGTTGAGTAAGGTCTTGGAGATTGCGGAGAATATTGTTCTGTTTGCTCTCTCTACGGCCCCGTTTGACTCTGGGTGATAAACAGATGCGAAAGCAATTTTGGTTCCTATGTGATGGCAGAATTCCTTGAAACTGTCTGAATCAAACTGCTTCCCGTTGTCAACTGTGAGCAAGCGTGGGACTCCGAATCTGCAGACTATGTTCTGCCAGAAAAATTTCCTGATTGTTTCAGAGGTTATGGTTGCCAGTGGCTTAGCTTCGATCCATCTTGTGAAGTATTCGATGGCCACGACTGCGAATTTGTTTCCCCCCTGGGCAGTTGGCATTGGCCCTACCAGGTCCATTCCCCATCTCTGCAACGGCCATGATGCTGGTATGAGTTGAGTTGGTGCTGAAGGTCCTGACTGAATTGGTGAGAAGGTTTGGCAGGCTTTGCATGTCTTCACTATTTCTTCAGCATCTTTAATGTGAGTTGGCCAGTAGAAGCCTTGTCTTAGTGCTTTAGCAGACAACGCGCGGGGTCCAATGTGAGACCCGCACATCCCTGAGTGTATCTCTTGTAGGAGTTCTCTGCCCTCGCTTTGTGATATGCATCTCAGCAAAGGTTGGACTACGCCTTTCTTGTACAGGATCCCGTCAATGGAGGTGTAATTTCTTGCTCTTGCCTCCATCCTCTTGGATGTTGCTTCGTCATCTACAGCTGTCTCGCCTTTGAGGCAATCAGTTATTGCCTGCCTCCAATCTTCGCTTTCTGTTAGCAGGACTGAGCGAAAGGCTTTTGGCAACGATTCGGTTGCGGGTGTTGTAACAATCTGGTGGAAGGTTGCTTCTGGCAAGGGGGTGTTGTTGGCTGCTGCCTTCGCTAGCTCGTCTGCTTCGTAGTTTTCGGCTCTTGGAATGTACTGCAGAGTGAATCCCTTGAACATTCTCTCCAGGCCTCTTACGACGGCCAGATACCTTGCCAGCTCCGGGTTGTGTGCTAGGTATTCCTTCTCCACTTGTCCTGCCACCACCTGGGAGTCTGTTTTGATGAGTAGGGTTTTTGCTCCCGAAGCCTTAGCCTTGTTCAGCCCGAGGATGAGACCTTCATACTCAGCTATGTTGTTTGTTGCTTTGAATTCAAGTCGTATAGCAAACTTTAGTTTGAGTCCAGATGGTGCGATTAGAACGGCTGCTGCTCCTGCTCCCGCTTGGCCCCAGGCGCCATCTGTATACAGCGTCCACGGCTGATCGACTACCTTCTCCTCGTTTTTGTTCGAAGGTGTCCAATCTGCCATGAAGTCAGCCAGGGCTTGAGATTTGATGGAGGTTCTGGGGACATAGGTGATATCAAACTGTGATAGTTCGGCCGCCCATTTTCCTATACGTCCGGAAGCCTCTTTGTTCCTAAGGATATCACCCAGTGGCTGTGAAGTGGGCACTTTAATCTCATGGCTTTGGAAGTAATGCTTGAGCTTCCTTGATGCACACAGGACCGCGTATGCGATTTTTTCTATCTCCGTGTAGTTCAGTTTTGCCCCTGATAGAGCTTCAGATACGTAGTAGACGGGTCTTTGCACCGTTCCCTTACTGTCGCTTGTCTCGTGCACCAGGACACCACTGACAGCGTGATTGGAGGCAGCCACATACAGTAGTAGTGGGGTGTCCGGCTCAGGCACTGTCACCACCAGGTTGGTCGCAATGTAATTTTTGAGATGCCTGAAGGCCTCTGATTGTTCCGGACCCCATTCTGTTTTACCTTCTCCTCTCAACACTTTGAAGAATGGGAGGCTTCGTTCTGCCGATCTCGAGATGAATCTGTTGAGTGCTGCTATTCGGCCAGTCAGCCTTTGCACTTCTTTCTTGTTTGAAGGTTCTGCCATTGACATGATTGCTTTTGTCTTGTCTGGGTTAGCTCTAATTCCTTCGGAGCTGATGATATACCCCAGCATTTTTCCCTTGCTGACCCCAAATACACACTTCTCCGGGTTGAGTTTCAGCCCGGCAGATCTAAGGTTGACGAAGGTTTCCTGCAGGTCCTTGATATGATCTTCCTTGCGCTTGCTCATGACGACAACATCGTCGACGTAGGCTATGATGTTCCTCTGTAGCTGACTTCCTAGAACCTTCCCCATCATTCTGGAGAAGGTTGCTCCAGCGTTTTTGAGACCTTCTGGCATTCTGGTGTAGCAATACGTGCCGAATGGGGTCGTGAAGCTTGCCTTTCCTTCGTCTTCTTTTTTGAGCCAAATTTGGTGGTAACCAGAGAAACAGTCCAGCAGTGAGAATCTCTGACAACCGGCTGCTTTGTCCACAGAGGTATCTATCCTTGGCAAGGGGAAGGAGTCTTTGACACAAGCCTTGTTGAGATCTGTAAAATCTATGCACATTCTCATTTTGCCATTTTTCTTGGGGACCAAGACCACATTTGCCAACCATTCCGGGTATATGACTTCTCTGATGACCTTTGCGTCCAGGAGTCTTTGTACTTCTGCCTTCGCGGCTAAGGTTCTTTCTTCAGACATTTTCCTCTGCTTCTGCTTCTTCGGCCTCATTCTCGGATCGATGTCCAGCGAATGCTCTATTATGTCTCTGCTGACTCCTTGTAGGTCAGCGGCACTCCAAGCGAAGATATCTTGGTTCTTTTGCAATACGTCTAGCAATTCGAGTTCCTCCTCTCTGCCAAGGGTGGCGGAGATGGTGATCTTCTTATCTGGAACAGCTTCCTGCAGAGGGATACACTTCGTTTCCTCCTGATCAGCCAGGTCTGTTTTCCCCCTTGGCATGTCTGGCGGCTGGGAAGCTTCATGCTGCGTAGAGTCTACGGAGTTTACGTTCCGGAAGGACTTGTAGATTGCTTTCTCTATGTTCCTTGCCTCCTTTTGACTTCCGTGAACCGTTATCACTCCGTGCAGAGCTGGGATTTTCATGCAGAGGTATCCCATGTGAGCGGCCGCATTGAACTTGTTCAAGAATCCTCGCCCGAATATGGCATTATATGGGTAGTGCAAGTCTACCACATCGAAGGTGACGTACTCTGTTCTTGCGTTCTCTGTTGTGCCGAAGGATACGGGCAATGCAACCTTTCCCAGAGCATGTATCTGTTTTCCTCCGAACCCGATCAAAGGTGACTCCGAAGGTTGGAGTTGGCTTCTGCTGAGCTTCATTTGGTCAAAGGTTCCAGCAAATATTATGTCTGCGGAACTCCCTGAATCCACTAAGATCCTGCTTACCCCCCAACCCGCAACATTTGTTGTTATGACCAAGGCGTCTGTGTGAGGGTAGCTTTCCAATCTTAGGTCTTCCTCGGTGAAGGTTATTGGGGTTCTGGACCAATCAGTGCATCTCACTGGCCCTTGAACTGCAACGTTGTTGACGAGCCTGAGGTGATCCTTCTTCTGTTTTTTTGTCTGGAACTCCATTGAGGACCCCCCGGCTATTGGTAAGATCATTCCAATTGTGGGGAGGGGTGTATGGGGACCGATCTGATTATCAGGGTGGGGTTCGGTTTTTGGTTGTGGTGGGGCTTGGAGTAGCTGTAGCTGGTTTGGGGGAGGAGGCAGTGACTGCTGGTGGGGTTGCGGGGTTTCGATGTACGTAATATGTGGAGGCCGTGGAGGAACATAGTTTGGTGGAAGGTTGTGGTCCGCGGTTTGCTGGGCTGGGCGCCAAGCTGGTAGGAAGCTGGGATAGTAAGCGGAGGCTAGCGCGCTGGGCTGAAGTGGAGCTGGGTGCTGCTGGCTCGAACCTCCGACATATGAATGGTAGAAGGTTTGAGGGAATGTGTGGTTTACTTCCCGAGGCTGAGCAACTGGTATCGGAGGTTGCGGAGCCGACCTGCTCTTGATCCTCTCCTGAGTTTCTTTTGCATCTGGGCAATCTCTGGTGGAGTGACCCTTCTCTTCTCCATGGAAGAAACAATACTGTTTCCGTGGTCGCTGACTTTGATTTTTTCGCCATCCCGCATTTCGACCCCCTCTTCCGGCTTGATTGGGTATGCGTTCCGAGCTCCGCGCCTCCACTGGTGGACGGTTATTTTCCGGCCTGTCATTTTTCGGTTGCTCGATATTCATCATCTGTCCACCAGTCTCTCGCTGTGGCCGGCGTTCACCCTGTCCGAGGTTCTTCTTCTGTGAATTTCTATCATTGCTCTGCCTCTTCTGAGAGTTTTGGTCTTCCAACCTTTTGCGGTAGTCGTTGTCTGACCTGCAATACTTCTCAAACTCGTGGTACAGCTCGTGCATGGATGTTGGCTTTTCTCTGGCCAAATGAGCCGCGAAGGGTCCTATGCGAAGACCCTTGATGGCCGCTTCGATGGCAACCTCCTCTGGCACACCGGGTGCTCTCGCCTTAGTCTGCACGAACCTCTGGAAGTATTCCCGCAGTGCCTCTCCCTGACTCTGGCGACACTGGAACAGGTCTGTGGAGGTTAGTGATTCGACCGCGAATCCCTGGAAGTTCGCCAAAATCTTGTCTCGAAGGTTCTCCCATGAATAGATCGACCCGGGTCTGAGCATCGAGTACCACGCTAAGGCATCTCCCTCGGCTGCGATCACGAAGGATTTTGCCATCACAGTCTCGTTCCCTCCAGCTGAGGCCACGGCTGCCTCGAAACTCATCAGGAATTGGCGCGGATCGGCCTTTCCGCTGAATTTAGGGAGCGTGATCGGTTTGTAAGTCGTTGGCCAAGGCGAGGTCTGCAATCCTTCGGACAGAGGGGAACGAAGGTCCAACGTGCCCCGCAACATGCCGCCGTAGTTCGTCGGTTGCACATCTAATGTTGGGCCGGCGCTGTTCAGAACAGCGGGTTGAATTGTTGGCTGAGCTGGAGGTTGCATGCTAAGGATTTCTGCCTGCAGGAGTGAAAGCTGCTGCCTGATCTCAGCCGCTTGCGTCGCCGCTACCGCTGCCTCTTGGCTGGCGGCGTAGGCAGCAGCGATCCGGTCTCGCTCTTGCTGAAGGTTCCGCAATTGCGCTTGAAGCTGCTGGAGCTCTTGCGTGGCCGAGGGCTGCGCCGGGTCTGCGGCGGGAGGAGGTTCCTGGCGTGTTTCCGGCTGCTCGTTCTCTGGCTGCTCGCCCTCAGAACCTTCTCCCTCCATGGTCGCGTACGTGCTCCGCACGGCCCTCCTTGGCCTTCCTCTCCTGGAGGGCTCTCCCCGAGGTCTTGTGGTGCTTGTTCTCTTTCCAGCCATCGCAGGTTATAGTTCGGGCCCCACGGTGGGCGCCAATGTTGGGAAAATGCTCTTCGCACGCCCCAGCAGTACAGTAGATCGAGAACCTTCTCACTCGGTGCCGTGAGAGGCTTGAACAATAGCGGACAGTGGACTCAACAGTAGGTGAATACAGTGAATGCCCTCTCTCTATTAATGGCGGCATCACGCCCCTTATATAGGGCTCGGAGACCGACTCAACGACATTTACATAAATGCCCCGCGACGGTGGGGGAATATTCCAGCATATTCTTTCATCGCAGTCTACTGACCCCAATGTACTCGCGTAATTTCACGTCGCAAACTCTTTGTTCATCCTTCGACTGGGCTTCAGCAGGTCGAAGGCTCGGAGCCTCCGCCCAGTTGTGGATCCTCCGACGCTTCGGTGTCGGAGGTTCCGCGGCCCGGCTGGTCGGAGGTTGCTCGGCCCGGTTGCGTTCTCCTGTTATCCTCGGACTCGGGAGGGTCGGAGGTTCCAACCTTTTCCTCGCTCGCGGACCTCCGCCGGTGCTTCAGTCCCTGCACACACTTTGCATGACCTGACGAGTCGTCAACATTAGTATTCCCCGTCGAAGGTTATCCTCCGACGTCCCAGACGTCGGAGGTTCCTCAGGTGAAGGATAACCTCCGGCGCTACCAGGGGGAAGGACGCAGCTTTTCCCCAACACAATGCTGGTTAATGGAACAAAACAGTGTATCCTCCGTCCTTCCTGTCTCCTAGTGGAGAATACAAAGGAACAATACATTCGAAGTTAGCAGCAACTTTTGCTCGGATCGTGTGGGGGTACAAACCCCTATACCCTTACGGCTAGACTTGGGCCAGGAGGCTTGGCCCATTACGAGACGAGTTCAAGGCTTGATCCGACAACCTGGAGTTTCGCGCAAGGAAACAAGATGTGGAGATCAAGCAGGATTCTAGTCGGTTAGAATAGGAATTGATATCGAATTATCCATGGCAATTGTAACCGACTAGGATTAGTTTCCAGATCTGTAACCCTGCCCTCCGGACTATATAAGGAGGGGCAAGGGACCCCCCTAGGACACATCATAATCTCTCAACACAATCCAATACAACCCGACGCAGGACGTAGGTATTACGCCAACTCGGCGGCCGAACCTGGATAAAAAGCTTGTCCGTGTCCTGCGTCACCATCGAGTTCGTAGTTTGCGCACCGTCTACCGATAAACTACTACCGTGGGTATACCCCAAGGTAGACTGCCGACCAGCTTTCGTCGACAGTGGCGCGCCAGGTAGGGGGTGTGCGTGCAACTTTTCCGGCGAACAAGATGGTCACGATCCCAGCTTCCGCGACCGTGCCCGAAGGCCTCACGTTCACCGTCGGCCAAATCACGTGGACGACGCGCAGCGGCGGTTTCGCGACCACGGTTCCGAAAGAGATCCAGATCCAATCTGAGACCACGTCGTCTCCGACCACGCGCGTGACGACACCAAGCTCCCGACCACCGCTCCCGCTCTACAAGGGAAGGGAGATCGACTGCTCGGACCTCCTCCAAGCGCTCGATCGCGCTGACTCCAAGCTATTCGAAGTCTCCCAACTAATAGATGGAGTTCTGCGCCGGCCCGACCAAGCCGCTCGAGCGGATTCTTCGAAATTCCGCCGGCCAACTCGTGTCACCACACACGAACGGCTGGGAACATCCCTGACGATAACCTCAACCCCCTCAGGACGATCCGTCGAGCTCAAAAAGGAAGACTATCCTTGCGGCCTGAACAACTCGGCCTCTGTTTATTCACGGCATGTCCAATCCGTTTTCAGCAAAGCGGGCTGGTCGCCGACAAGGAACAATCGCCACCATGTCAACATGGTGACCATCCGAGAGCTACGGGACGGCCAGGTTTCCAGCACCAACTCAAGCACCGGCTCCGTCCCCACCGAGGTTGTGAACACCGAAGACGAGGACTATGACCTGGATTTTCCTTCACACCCTCCGGGTTTCGACCGATTCCCGATATTCCCCCCCCGGCGAGGGGATATTGTATTCAATGTCAGCGCCGACGAACCAGCCGTTGACGGAGAAACAGACGACCAGAGGCAACTCCGTGAACAGCGTAACGCCGAGCGCGCCCGACGGCGTGCAGACGAGCAACAACAGACGCCGCCAGGCAACCTCAACGATGCCTTCGACATGGTCGGGGACCAGCCGGTCTACAAAACGCCAAGCGCCAACGTGGCTGTCGCCATGGCCAATCTGGATCGGCTTCCTGACACCCCCGAATGCCAGGGAGTCCGGACCAGTATCCGAGCACACCTGATCGCCGCAATGGGACAGACAGCCGCTCTGCTCAAGAGAGTCCAGGACGCCTCTTATACGGAAGCCGCCTCCGACCAGACTCATCGTAGCCGGGCCTCACCCAGCAGGCGTCGCCGCAGCCGCTCCCCCGACAACCGTCGAGGGGACTCACGGCGCGATGATGGTGGTCGGGACGCCGGTGGCCGCCGCCAGCAGGACCGCGTACGCGGCCAAGAAGAAGAAGATCAACACAGGGATCTCCGCCACAACATCCCCCCCAAAGATGCCCGGGACCGCATCAACAGGCGCGCCGCAGAAAGAGCAGTCCATGAGAACCTGCGCCGCATCGAGTACGACGCGACCCACGGTCCTCCGGGCCTAAGGCAGTTCTCTTCACACCTCCGCCAAGTCGTGTGGCCCCGCAATTTCAAGCTCGAAAAACTTAAAAAATACGACGGCAAGGAAAATCCAGAGAACTGGATCACTCTCTACGAAATCGCCGTCCGATCAGCGGCAGGAGATGAGCACGTCATGGCTAATTACTTCCCCGTAGTCCTCGACCAGGCTGGTCATCAGTGGCTTCTCGGCTTGCCCGAGGACTCCTTCGACTCTTGGGAGGAGCTGCGTCAGGCTTTCATCGACAACTTCATCGCCACATGCGAGCAGCCCGGAAACAAGTATGACCTTGAAAGGATAAGAGACAGGAAGAATGAACCTCTGCGCGATTACATCCGACGATTCTCGGATATGCGTCTCAAAATCCCGAGGATTTCTCATGACGAGGCCATATCAGCCTTTATCAAGGGTTTGCGTTTCCATGAAGCGCTGAGGAACAAGCTATTGCGTAAGCGCCCATCAACGGTAGCGGAGCTCCTCGCCACGGCTAAAAATTACGCCGATGCTGATGACGCAGAAAAACTAATCCGAGACGATGCGAGAGGCACCGACCAGCCCTCCCGGCGAGACGACGGTCGTGGTCGCTACGACAACAGAAATCATCGCCGCTCCGACAACCGCGATCACCGAGAGGGTTGGGATCGGCGGCGCGACAGCCGCGACGACTTCAGAGGAAAGCGCCCTCGCGAGTACGACCACGAAGTAAACACGGTCAAACGTCCCAATGGACGACGGGACTACCAAGACGACTACAACAAAACGTTGAAGGGACCGTGCCAGCTACACCCGAAGTCTAACCATACCATGGAAGAGTGCCGCGTCCTCAAAAGTATCTATACACGGCAGGCCGCCCAAGAAGACACCGCCAAGAAAGGCAGCAAACGCGACGGGCACGACCACGAAGATGAGGATGAGGACCAAGACAGGGACCCCCGACACCAATATGTCAGCCCTACCGACGTGGTTCACTCCATTTTCGGGGGCAAGGTCTCCACTGAGTCCAAGCGAGAAAGAAAACTGTTAAAGAGAGCCTGCCTCAACATAGACAGCACGGACGGGCTGATCGCAGATCCGAAATTTCCCGCCTGGTCCCACAGGGAGATCGCGTTCAGCAGGAAGGACCAGTGGGCCACTATCCCAGAGCCGGGTCGTTTCCCACTGATTCTTGATCCCTGCATCAATAGCATCAGATTCGAGCGCGTGCTCGTGGACGGGGGAAGCTCCATCGACATCCTCTTCCGCAACAGCCTGCCCGCCCTCAAGATATCACCGGCGCAACTAAAACCTTACGACGCCCAATTCTGGGGGGTTTTGCCAGGTCAAAGTTCGGTGCCCCTCGGACAGATAACATTGCCTGTCCAATTCGGCACACCCGATCACTTCCGGACGGAGTTCATCAACTTCGTAGTCGCGGACTTCGACGGGACCTACCACGCCATACTGGGCCGCCCATCACTGACAAAGTTCATGGCAGTCCCGCACTACTCATACCTGGTGCTTAAGATGCCCACGGAGAAGGGCGTCCTGACCGTCAGAGGCAACGTCTATACTGCGTACACCTGCGAAGAAGAAAGTTTCAAGATCACCGAGGCAATTGACCTCTCAATCCGCATGGCGGAAACAGCAACCCAAGCCGCACAGCTGCCCCCCGACCAGCTCCGATTACCCGAGCAAGAGACAGCCAGAAAGAATTCGAAATCCAAGGAGTACAAAGAAGTGCAGCTGGTCGAAGGTAACCCCGAGAAGACAGCCCTCATCGGGGCTAACCTGGATCCAAAATAGGAAGACGCGCTCGTCAGGTTTCTAAAGGACAACGTGAGCGTTTTCGCATGGAAACCCGCAGACATGCCCGGTGCCCCACGAAACCTGATCGAGCACTCCTTAAACGTCTCGAAGACCGCAAGACCAATCAAGCAAAAACTACGACGGTTCGCTCGTGACAAAAAGGAGGCTATTAGGACAGAGATAACACGGCTTCTAGCAGCCGGATTCATAAAAGAGGTGTATCATCCCGATTGGCTCGCCAATCCGGTTCTTGTACGCAAAAAGAATAATGAATGGAGAATGTGCGTTGATTACACCGATCTCAACAAGCACTGTCCTAAAGATCCTTTTGGTCTTCCTCGCATCGACGAGGTGGTCGACTCAACGGCCGGATGCGAACTCCTCTCCTTTCTAGATTGCTACTCTGGTTATCACCAGATCTCGTTAAAGGAAGAAGATCAGATCAAAACATCCTTCATCACACCCTTCGGCGCATATTGTTACACTACCATGTCTTTCGGACTTAAAAACGCCGGGGCCACTTATCAAAGGGCCATCCAGCAATGCCTCCACGACGAGATTCGCGATGACCTCGTCGAGGCCTACGTGGACGACGTGGTCGTAAAAACAAGGGACGCGAGCACCCTGATCGACAACTTAGACCGAACCTTCAAGGCACTCAATAGGTACAAGTGGAAGCTCAACCCCAAGAAATGCATTTTCGGCGTTCCTTCCGGTCTACTGCTCGGCAACGTCGTCAGTCGCGACGGCATACGACCAAACCCTTCAAAAGTCAAAGCCGTACTCGACATGCGACCACCGAAGAACGTCAAGGACATTCAGAAGCTAACCGGATGCATGGCCGCCCTCAGCCGTTTCATTTCAAGGCTGGGAGAAAAAGGCCTCCCTTTCTTCAAACTATTGAAAGCGTCAGAAAAATTCTCCTGGACCGAAGAAGCCAACGCCGCGTTCACTCAGCTTAAGATCTTCCTCACTTCACCGCCTGTCCTCACAGCGCCTCAGCCTAATGAAGACCTGCTCCTTTACATTGCTGCAACCGACAGGGTTGTTTCCACGGCAATAGTGGTCGAGCGAGATGAACCAGGTCACGTCTTCAAGGTCCAGAGACCCGTTTACTTCATAAGCGAAGTTTTAAACGAATCCAAGGCCAGGTACCCACAAATACAGAAGCTTATATACGCCATCCTGATAACGTCAAGAAAACTGAAGCATTACTTCGACGGCCATCGAGTCCTGGTGACAACCAGCTTTCCTCTCGGTGACATCCTGCGCAATAAAGACGCCAATGGCAGAATCGTGAAATGGGCAATGGAGTTATGTCCATTTTCCCTGGAGTTCCAGAGTCGCACCACTGTCAAGTCCCAAGCCCTGGTCGATTTCATTGCCGAATGGACGGATCTCAACGAACCTTCCGTTCCCGATGTCTCAGACCACTGGTCTATGTTCTTCGATGGGTCCTTGAACATCAACGGTGCAGGCGCTGGGATACTGTTCGTATCACCCAACAAGGACAAACTCCGCTACGTCCTCAGGATCCTTTTCCCGGCGTCAAACAACGTCGCCGAATACGAAGCATGCTTACACGGCATACGACTAGCCGTTGAACTGGGGGTCAAGCGCCTCTATGTCTACGGCGACTCTGCCTTGGTCATCAACCAGCTCAACAAGGAGTGGGACGCAACCCACGAGAAGATGGATCTCTACTGCAAAGAAATTCGCAAATGGGAAACTCACTTCTATGGCATAGAGTACATCCACGTGGTCCGGGACAAGAACCAAGCAGCAGATGCGTTGTCAAAGTTAGGCTCATCTCGGGCCCAGATCCCGCGGGGTATTTTTGTCCAGGACATCCATGAGCCAAGCGTAAGCCCTCCCCTGGTCGACAAGCAACCCACCGAGGCAATGCTCATAGATGACGCCACTCCGGCAACCGGTGGGCGTGACTGGCGCACCCCGTTCATCAAATACATATCAGACGGAACAGGCTATCAGGACAAAACAGAGAACGAGCGCCTCATCCGACGGTCAAAGAACTACATCCTGGTCGACGGAAAACTCATGCGGAAAAACGCAAGCTCCGAAGTACTGCTCAAGTGCATACCCCAAGACGATGGTATCAAGCTCTTGGAAGACATACACGCTGGATCCTGCGGCAACCACGCCGCATCTAGAACGCTGGTCGGAAAGGCTTTCCGGGCAGGTTTTTATTGGCCAACCGCGGTCGGCGACGCAGAAAAACTGGTTCGGCATTGCGAAGGATGTCAGTTTTTCGCTAAGAGGACCCACGTACCCGCCCATGAAATTCAGACTATCCCGTCGTCTTGGCCCTTTGCTTGCTGGGGGCTTGACATGATCGGACCATTTAAACCAGCCCCGGGCAACTTCAAGTTTGTCTTCGTGCTAATCGACAAGTTCTCCAAGTGGATCGAATACATGCCCTTGGTCAAGGCAACCTCCGAGAAGGCCGTGGAGTTTCTCAATCAAATCATACACAGATTCGGCATCCCGAACAGCATAATCACCGACCTGGGCACTCAGTTTACTGGCACCACTTTTTGGGATTTCTGCGATGACAGAGGCATAGTCATAAAATATGTGTCAGTAGCACACCCACGTGCTAACGGTCAAGTCGAACGTGCTAATGGAATGATCGTTGATGCCCTAAAGAAGAGGCTGTACACCGAAAACGACAGAGCACCCGGTCGATGGATGAGAGAATTGCCGGCAGTAGTCTGGGGCCTCCGAACCCAGACCAGTCGAAACACAGGGGTGTCTCCCTACTTCATGGTATACGGTGCAGAGGCGGTCCTGCCGGCCGACATACACTTCAGATCTCCTAGAATCGAGCACTACGACGAGGCGACTGCCGACAACGCCAGGGAACTCGAAGTCAATTGCATGGAGGAAAATCGTTTAGTTTCATGTCTCCGAACAGCAAAATATCTCGCGGCAGTCAGGCGATACTACAACAGGAACGTCAAGGACCGTTCCTTTGTGGTCGGCGATCTGGTGCTTCGATGGAAAACGAACCAGGAGGGAATGCACAAGTTATCCACTCCCTGGGAAGGACCCTTCGTGGTGACCAAGGTCACACGACCTACGTCCTACAGATTGGCATACCCAGACGGAACACGAGTGCCTAACTCTTGGCACATCGACAAACTGCGACGATTCTATCCATAACGTTTTAATGGCTTTCTTTTGTAAGTATCTTATAATTTTTGATAATAAGATTCTATATTTCTCGCCTATACCTTGTCGTACGCAGCACCCAGCAAAACTCCTGCAATGGATGCTCTTGGCGACAACCAAGACAAATACGGTGACACGTCACTCAGACATTCTTACAGCGCTCAAAACAACAGTCATGACAAAAAAGAAAACTTTATTACAAACTTTACATACAAAGTTTACAATAAACACCCTGACGGGCAGATACTAGTCTATTCCTACAGACTACTTTATTGGCCTAGCTGCTCGGGCTGATCACCCGCCTGGCCTTGCTGCCCGGACGAAGGGGTCGGGGCCACCGGCGCCTGGCTGGTCGAGACCGCAGGCGTCGACCGCCCATCTCCAGCAACGGACGCGCCCGACAACTCCCTGGCCGACCTATCTGAGCTCGGCTGGTCTGGAGGAGTGGCCGTTCCGCACAGGTTGATGTCGCCGATCACCGTCGACGACAAATCCAGCAGACTACCCCGAAGTTCGTCCGCTTCCTGTGGGCCGACTTCCTTCGGGTACCCCTTCTCCAGCCTGCTCAAGTCAACCAGGGGGTAGTGGGCGCGCACCATGCTGAGGACGTGCGCGCCGGCAAACTCTCCGGCGTCCTTCACAAACTGCTGGAGCCAGTCCCACGCCCGTTGCGCCTTCCCGACTGGGGTCAACTGCGGCGCGCGGGGCTGGCTCTCCGGGAGCTCGGGACTGATCAGGTCCAGGACCGGGGACACTCCCTTCCAGATCTTGCAACAGTTGGCCTTCCAGGAGTCCCGGTCCCTGATCAGCTCATCCAGGTGCTTCTTGGTGTTCACCTTGAGCACTGCAAACGAAATGAAACGTTACCAGACAAGCACAGGGCAGGCAGCAATCAACAAGGCGGCACTCATTACCAGCTAACTCCCGGTCTTTTCGGCCCAACTCCTCTTCCGCTCGCCGCCCGGACTCCTGTGCACTGGCGAGCTGTTGGCCGAGCTGCTCCTTCTCTTGTTGGAGGCTCGCCACCTCCTCCTCCAAGTCTGCGTGAATCGATTAACTGGTCAGCAAAGCAAACTATACAAGTATGTGAAACTGCTCGGAGCGTGTGACTAACCTTCCTGCAGCCGGTACTGGTCGGCCAGGCGACGAGAGAGGTCGAGACGACGCTCCTTTTCGGCGCTCATCTCGACCACCTTCTCTCCGACCTCCGCCCGCAACCGGTCTACCTCCGCGGCAAGGGCCTTGTTCTCGGCCATGACGCCTTCTATCTGGTCAAAGCACCGTTTCCGGTACTTCGCCGTTTTCATAACGTCCTACAAAGCAAGCATATAAGAATGCGCAGAAGACAAGGCAAAAGATCGCGCGGCAGCTCAAAACGCCGCTTACCTTGACCTCGTCGACAAGGCGCTTAGCCGCGCGCTCCACCCTGGCGGCCTCTTCGGACTCGGCGAGCTCCTCATGACCGATAAAGTGATCCCCGCGTTGGCGCCACACATACACGTGTTGGCGGCCATCACGGGGACGACCCTCGATCTCTTCTACCTCGTCGTCGGAGGCCGCCCTGGTTTCCTCCTCCTGGGCTGCGTCACCCCCGGTGGTGGTCCCAGGCGCCACCGTCCCTTGGACCAGACCTGGGGAGCCCGCAGCCGGAGAGGCTCCTGCTCGGGGCGGCAGGGGGACTTCACTCCCCCCGGCAGGAGGAGCGGTCGGAGACTTTCCCTTCTCCGAGGAGTCAGTTGGGGGAGCCTCCCCAGCCCTGGTCGGGCTGCTTGTTGTAGTAGGCGCCGCGCTCGGGAGCCCCTCCGTGCTCCCAGGCGCGACTGCAGCTGTTGGCTGCTCTGTGGTCTGGGGGGCCGCATCCCCAGAACCGCGGGCAGGCTCGCCCGTTCCCTGGCCAGCAGTTTGGCCAGGGTCGACATCCGATGCCGCACTACAGGAACAAAAGTTAAAAAAAAAAAGAAAGAAAAAAAAAAAGAGAGAGGAGTCCAAAATACGTAAGTTGAACACTTACAGGTCTGACCGCCGATGGGTCGCGGTGAACCTCCTCCTCGCCCGGCCGGTCGGCGCCTGTGCCCCCACCTCGGCAACTTGCGGGGCAGCCGCGTCGCTGGCCACTCGATCAGTGGCGACCGGCGCAGCGTTTGGGCGGTCCCGAGGCCGTCGGACCAGCGACGGCGCAGCCTCCTCGTCGTCCTCGTCGTCGTCGACGATCCGCACGAGCCGACGACGCTTCGGCGCTTGGCTGCTCTCCGCCGGTAGGTCTGCCGGCAGCTCCGGCGTTGGCAAGGGATTCGCCGGCAATGGCCTTTTCCCCGCTACCCTCTCCTCGGAGGTCAGGACGGGGCGGGCTCGGTCTTCTTCCGACGGGACCTCTCCCACAGGATCTTCCATCCCCGGTGCCAGTGATGCGTACACTACGCACCGGTCGACATCACCGACCTGCAAAAGCAACAGAGGTGAGCCAACTGCAGACGACATAAGAATGATCAAACGGGCTATGCTACATACCTTTGGTGCTGGTCGTCCTAGTTTGAAGGCTTGCACCCGATCACTGCTACGGGTGAAGCCCCCATCGGCAAAGTTAAACAGCTCGTTCAGCAGCTGTTGTACCTCCGCCTTCTCCAGGATCTCCGACCGCATCCTGGTCGGGTCTGCGCTTCCGGCATATTCATACGCCGAGTGCACCCTCTTCTGGCAGGGCATCACCCGGTGGCCCCGACCCCTTCGTCCGGGCAGCAAGGCCAGGCGGGTGATCAGCCCGAGCAGCTAGGCCAATAAAGTAGTCTGTAGGAATAGACTAGTATCTGCCCGTCAGGGTGTTTATTGTAAACTTTGTATGTAAAGTTTGTAATAAAGTTTTCTTTTTTGTCATGACTGTTGTTTTGAGCGCTGTAAGAATGTCTGAGTGACGTGTCACCGTATTTGTCTTGGTTGTCGCCAAGAGCATCCATTGCAGGAGTTTTGCTGGGTGCTGCGTACGACAAGGTATAGGCGAGAAATATAGAATCTTATTATCAAAAATTATAAGATACTTACAAAAGAAAGCCATTAAAACGTTATGGATAGAATCGTCGCAGTTTGTCGATGTGCCAAGAGTTAGGCACTCGTGTTCCGTCTGGGTATGCCAATCTGTAGGGCGTAGGTCGTGTGACCTTGGTCACCACGAAGGGTCCTTCCCAGGGAGTGGATAACTTGTGCATTCCCTCCTGGTTCGTTTTCCATCGAAGCACCAGATCGCCGACCACAAAGGAACGGTCCTTGACGTTCCTGTTGTAGTATCGCCTGACTGCCGCGAGATATTTTGCTGTTCGGAGACATGAAACTAAACGATTTTCCTCCATGCAATTGACTTCGAGTTCCCTGGCGTTGTCGGCAGTCGCCTCGTCGTAGTGCTCGATTCTAGGAGATCTGAAGTGTATGTCGGCCGGCAGGACCGCCTCTGCACCGTATACCATGAAGTAGGGAGACACCCCTGTGTTTCGACTGGTCTGGGTTCGGAGGCCCCAGACTACTGCCGGCAATTCTCTCATCCATCGACCGGGTGCTCTGTCGTTTTCGGTGTACAGCCTCTTCTTTAGGGCATCAACGATCATTCCATTAGCACGTTCGACTTGACCGTTAGCACGTGGGTGTGCTACTGACACATATTTTATGACTATGCCTCTGTCATCGCAGAAATCCCAAAAAGTGGTGCCAGTAAACTGAGTGCCCAGGTCGGTGATTATGCTGTTCGGGATGCCGAATCTGTGTATGATTTGATTGAGAAACTCCACGGCCTTCTCGGAGGTTGCCTTGACCAAGGGCATGTATTCGATCCACTTGGAGAACTTGTCGATTAGCACGAAGACAAACTTGAAGTTGCCCGGGGCTGGTTTAAATGGTCCGATCATGTCAAGCCCCCAGCAAGCAAAAGGCCAAGACGACGGGATAGTCTGAATTTCATGGGCGGGTACGTGGGTCCTCTTAGCGAAAAACTGACATCCTTCGCAATGCCGAACCAGTTTTTCTGCGTCGCCGACCGCGGTTGGCCAATAAAAACCTGCTCGGAAAGCCTTTCCGACCAGCGTTCTAGATGCGGCGTGGTTGCCGCAGGATCCAGCGTGTATGTCTTCCAAGAGCTTGATACCATCGTCTTGGGGTATGCACTTGAGCAGTACTTCGGAGCTTGCGTTTTTCCGCATGAGTTTTCCGTCGACCAGGATGTAGTTCTTTGACCGTCGGATGAGGCGCTCGTTCTCTGTTTTGTCCTGATAGCCTGTTCCGTCTGATATGTATTTGATGAACGGGGTGCGCCAGTCACGCCCACCGGTTGCCGGAGTGGCGTCATCTATGAGCATTGCCTCGGTGGGTTGCTTGTCGACCAGGGGAGGGCTTACGCTTGGCTCATGGATGTCCTGGACAAAAATACCCCGCGGGATCTGGGCCCGAGATGAGCCTAACTTTGACAACGCATCTGCTGCTTGGTTCTTGTCCCGGACCACGTGGATGTACTCTATGCCATAGAAGTGAGTTTCCCATTTGCGAATTTCTTTGCAGTAGAGATCCATCTTCTCGTGGGTTGCGTCCCACTCCTTGTTGAGCTGGTTGATGACCAAGGCAGAGTCGCCGTAGACATAGAGGCGCTTGACCCCCAGTTCAACGGCTAGTCGTATGCCGTGTAAGCATGCTTCGTATTCGGCGACGTTGTTTGACGCCGGGAAAAGGATCCTAAGGACGTAGCGGAGTTTGTCCTTGTTGGGTGATACGAACAGTATCCCAGCGCCTGCACCGTTGATGTTCAAGGACCCATCGAAGAACATAGACCAGTGGTCTGAGACATCGGGAACGGAAGGTTCGTTGAGATCCGTCCATTCGGCAATGAAATCGACCAGGGCTTGGGACTTGACAGTGGTGCGACTCTGGAACTCCAGGGAAAATGGACATAACTCCATTGCCCATTTCACGATTCTGCCATTGGCGTCTTTATTGCGCAGGATGTCACCGAGAGGAAAGCTGGTTGTCACCAGGACTCGATGGCCGTCGAAGTAATGCTTCAGTTTTCTTGACGTTATCAGGATGGCGTATATAAGCTTCTGTATTTGTGGGTACCTGGCCTTGGATTCGTTTAAAACTTCGCTTACGAAGTAAACGGGTCTCTGGACCTTGAAGACGTGACCTGGTTCATCTCGCTCGACCACTATTGCCGTGGAAACAACCCTGTCGGTTGCAGCAATGTAAAGGAGCAGGTCTTCATTAGGCTGAGGCGCTGTGAGGACAGGCGGTGAAGTGAGGAAGATCTTAAGCTGAGTGAACGCGGCGTTGGCTTCTTCGGTCCAGGAGAATTTTTCTGACGCTTTCAATAGTTTGAAGAAAGGGAGGCCTTTTTCTCCCAGCCTTGAAATGAAACGGCTGAGGGCGGCCATGCATCCGGTTAGCTTCTGAATGTCCTTGACGTTCTTCGGTGGTCGCATGTCGAGTACGGCTTTGACTTTTGAAGGGTTTGGTCGTATGCCGTCGCGACTGACGACGTTGCCGAGCAGTAGACCGGAAGGAACGCCGAAAATGCATTTCTTGGGGTTGAGCTTCCACTTGTACCTATTGAGTGCCTTGAAGGTTCGGTCTAAGTTGTCGATCAGGGTGCTCGCGTCCCTTGTTTTTACGACCACGTCGTCCACGTAGGCCTCGACGAGGTCATCGCGAATCTCGTCGTGGAGGCATTGCTGGATGGCCCTTTGATAAGTGGCCCCGGCGTTTTTAAGTCCGAAAGACATGGTAGTGTAACAATATGCGCCGAAGGGTGTGATGAAGGATGTTTTGATCTGATCTTCTTCCTTTAACGAGATCTGGTGATAACCAGAGTAGCAATCTAGAAAGGAGAGGAGTTCGCATCCGGCCGTTGAGTCGACCACCTCGTCGATGCGAGGAAGACCAAAAGGATCTTTAGGACAGTGCTTGTTGAGATCGGTGTAATCAACGCACATTCTCCATTCATTATTCTTTTTGCGTACAAGAACCGGATTGGCGAGCCAATCGGGATGATACACCTCTTTTATGAATCCGGCTGCTAGAAGCCGTGTTATCTCTGTCCTAATAGCCTCCTTTTTGTCACGAGCGAACCGTCGTAGTTTTTGCTTGATTGGTCTTGCGGTCTTCGAGACGTTTAAGGAGTGCTCGATCAGGTTTCGTGGGACACCGGGCATGTCTGCGGGTTTCCATGCGAAAACGCTCACGTTGTCCTTTAGAAACCTGACGAGCGCGTCTTCCTATTTTGGATCCAGGTTAGCCCCGATGAGGGCTGTCTTCTCGGGGTTACCTTCGACCAGCTGCACTTCTTTGTACTCCTTGGATTTCGAATTCTTTCTGGCTGTCTCTTGCTCGGGTAATCGGAGCTGGTCGGGGGGCAGCTGTGCGGCTTGGGTTGCTGTTTCCGCCATGCGGATTGAGAGGTCAATTGCCTCGGTGATCTTGAAACTTTCTTCTTCGCAGGTGTACGCAGTATAGACGTTGCCTCTGACGGTCAGGACGCCCTTCTCCGTGGGCATCTTAAGCACCAGGTATGAGTAGTGCGGGACTGCCATGAACTTTGTCAGTGATGGGCGGCCCAGTATGGCGTGGTAGGTCCCGTCGAAGTCCGCGACTACGAAGTTGATGAACTCCGTCCGGAAGTGATCGGGTGTGCCGAATTGGACAGGCAATGTTATCTGTCCGAGGGGCACCGAACTTTGACCTGGCAAAACCCCCCAGAATTGGGCGTCGTAAGGTTTTAGTTGCGCCGGTGATATCTTGAGGGCGGGCAGGCTGTTGCGGAAGAGGATGTCGATGGAGCTTCCCCCGTCCACGAGCACGCGCTCGAATCTGATGCTATTGATGCAGGGATCAAGAATCAGTGGGAAACGACCCGGCTCTGGGATAGTGGCCCACTGGTCCTTCCTGCTGAACGCGATCTCCCTGTGGGACCAGGCGGGAAATTTCGGATCTGCGATCAGCCCGTCCGTGCTGTCTATGTTGAGGCAGGCTCTCTTTAACAGTTTTCTTTCTCGCTTGGACTCAGTGGAGACCTTGCCCCCGAAAATGGAGTGAACCACGTCGGTAGGGCTGACATATTGGTGTCGGGGGTCCCTGTCTTGGTCCTCATCCTCATCTTCGTGGTCGTGCCCGTCGCGTTTGCTGCTTTTCTTGGCGGTGTCTTCTTGGGCGGCCCGCCGTGTATAGATACTTTTGAGGACGCGGCACTCTTCCATGGTATGGTTAGACTTCGGGTGTAGCTGGCACGGTCCCTTCAACGTTTTGTTGTAGTCGTCTTGGTAGTCCCGTCGTCCATTGGGACGTTTGACCGTGTTTACTTCGTGGTCGTACTCGCGAGGGCGCTTTCCTCTGAAGTCGTCGCGGCTGTCGCGCCGCCGATCCCAACCCTCTCGGTGATCGCGGTTGTCGGAGCGGCGATGATTTCTGTTGTCGTAGCGACCACGACCGTCGTCTCGCCGGGAGGGCTGGTCGGTGCCTCTCGCATCGTCTCGGATTAGTTTTTCTGCGTCATCAGCATCGGCGTAATTTTTAGCCGTGGCGAGGAGCTCCGCTACCGTTGATGGGCGCTTACGCAATAGCTTGTTCCTCAGCGCTTCATGGAAACGCAAACCCTTGATAAAGGCTGATATGGCCTCGTCATGAGAAATCCTCGGGATTTTGAGACGCATATCCGAGAATCGTCGGATGTAATCGCGCAGAGGTTCATTCTTCCTGTCTCTTATCCTTTCAAGGTCATACTTGTTTCCGGGCTGCTCGCATGTGGCGATGAAGTTGTCGATGAAAGCCTGACGCAGCTCCTCCCAAGAGTCGAAGGAGTCCTCGGGCAAGCCGAGAAGCCACTGATGACCAGCCTGGTCGAGGACTACGGGGAAGTAATTAGCCATGACGTGCTCATCTCCTGCCGCTGATCGGACGGCGATTTCGTAGAGAGTGATCCAGTTCTCTGGATTTTCCTTGCCGTCGTATTTTTTAAGTTTTTCGAGCTTGAAATTGCGGGGCCACACGACTTGGCGGAGGTGTGAAGAGAACTGCCTTAGGCCCGGAGGACCGTGGGTCGCGTCGTACTCGATGCGGCGCAGGTTCTCATGGACTGCTCTTTCTGCGGCGCGCCTGTTGATGCGGTCCCGGGCATCTTTGGGGGGGATGTTGTGGCGGAGATCCCTGTGTTGATCTTCTTCTTCTTGGCCGCGTACGCGGTCCTGCTGGCGGCGGCCATCGGCGTCCCGACCACCATCATCGCGCCGTGAGTCCCCTCGACGGTTGTCGGGGGAGCGGCTGCGGCGACGCCTGCTGGGTGAGGCCCGGCTACGATGAGTCTGGTCGGAGGCGGCTTCCGTATAAGAGGCGTCCTGGACTCTCTTGAGCAGAGCGGCTGTCTGTCCCATTGCGGCGATCAGGTGTGCTCGGATACTGGTCCGGACTCCCTGGCATTCGGGGGTGTCAGGAAGCCGATCCAGATTGGCCATGGCGACAGCCACGTTGGCGCTTGGCGTTTTGTAGACCGGCTGGTCCCCGACCATGTCGAAGGCATCGTTGAGGTTGCCTGGCGGCGTCTGTTGTTGCTCGTCTGCACGCCGTCGGGCGCGCTCGGCGTTACGCTGTTCACGGAGTTGCCTCTGGTCGTCTGTTTCTCCGTCAACGGCTGGTTCGTCGGCGCTGACATTGAATACAATATCCCCTCGCCGGGGGGGGAATATCGGGAATCGGTCGAAACCCGGAGGGTGTGAAGGAAAATCCAGGTCATAGTCCTCGTCTTCGGTGTTCACAACCTCGGTGGGGACGGAGCCGGTGCTTGAGTTGGTGCTGGAAACCTGGCCGTCCCGTAGCTCTCGGATGGTCACCATGTTGACATGGTGGCGATTGTTCCTTGTCGGCGACCAGCCCGCTTTGCTGAAAACGGATTGGACATGCCGTGAATAAACAGAGGCCGAGTTGTTCAGGCCGCAAGGATAGTCTTCCTTTTTGAGCTCGACGGATCGTCGTGAGGGGGTTGAGGTTATCGTCAGGGATGTTCCCAGCCGTTCGTGTGTGGTGACACGAGTTGGCCGGCGGAATTTCGAAGAATCCGCTCGAGCGGCTTGGTCGGGCCGGCGCAGAACTCCATCTATTAGTTGGGAGACTTCGAATAGCTTGGAGTCAGCGCGATCGAGCGCTTGGAGGAGGTCCGAGCAGTCGATCTCCCTTCCCTTGTAGAGCGGGAGCGGTGGTCGGGAGCTTGGTGTCGTCACGCGCGTGGTCGGAGACGACGTGGTCTCAGATTGGATCTGGATCTCTTTCGGAACCGTGGTCGCGAAACCGCCGCTGCGCGTCGTCCACGTGATTTGGCCGACGGTGAACGTGAGGCCTTCGGGCACGGTCGCGGAAGCTGGGATCGTGACCATCTTGTTCGCCGGAAAAGTTGCACGCACACCCCCGCCATCCGATGCAGCAGTCTCCAGGTTGTACCTCCGCCTTCTCCAGGATCTCCGACCGCATCCTGGTCGGGTCTGCGCTTCCGGCATATTCATACGCCGAGTGCACCCTCTTCTGGCAGGGCATCACCCGGCGGCAAATGAAGTTGCCGACCACGCTAAACCCGTCCAGGCGCGACCAGTCGATCAGCTTCATCAGCTCCGCCACTTGACCGTCGTACTCCGGGCGGTCGCTCCAGCTCGCCCTCTTCTCGGGAACGTACCCCACGTCGCAGAACGTGGAGCTGCCCGGTTCCTCCCTGACGTAGAACCACCTCCTGTACCATTCGGTCAAAGAGGTGTTCCATGGGCAGTGTAGGTAGCGGTTCTTCATCCCATCACGAAGGTTGAGGTATACTCCACCTGCAACCTTGGAGCCTCCAACTGCTCCCTTCTTCCTCAGACAGAAAAGGTACCGGAAAAGATCAAAGTGCGGCTCTATGCCAACATAGGCCTCGCACAGATGGATGAAGGTGGAAATAAGGAGAATCGAGTTCGGGTGCAGATTGCAAATCCCGATCTCATAGTACAAAAGAAGACCCTGTAGAAAGGGATGAACAGGAACACCAAAGCCTCTCTTGATGAAGTCTTCAAAAACGACGATCTCACCGGCGCGAGGGTCGGGGTAGCTCTCCCCTTCCGGCGCCCTCCAGCCGCCGAGCTCTGCGTCGTGCAGAAGCCCCATGTCGACGAGGTCACCAAGAGACTTTGTGGTGCTGCGAGATTTTTTCCACTCCTTGGCCATCAGTTCGGCCCTCTTCCTGGAATCGCTCTTCGCCATTAGAGGTGCGAGTGCGCGCTGGGCTAGGAAAGTGCAGGAGATTGGAGAAGATGAGAGCGGAAGATTTGACGGCAATTGCAGGAGAAGCGGTACAGGAGGTCCTATTAGGCCCTTATAAACCCGCGACCCCACCTCTCCCACTTCCTGTATTCTCGGGAAGTGGGCAGGCCATGCGGCGGACGCGGCGTTTCAGTTTACAATGATTATAGGCAATTAATGCGGCGGAGTTTTCGTACCAATTGATGGTTTCCTTTTCTCAAACTATGCAAAGAGCGGTTGTACAGTTGCCAGGCGCGGCTTTTCATGCATCCGTCTGACATATCGTCAGGAGACCCCGTCATGTCAATTTTAATGGGAAAGACTTTTTCAAAAGTAAGAAGACACATACGCCAGTGAGTCAGCAATCCGGGGACTGCACCGACCACCGAGCACTCGACGCTCGGGGACTGGTCGCCCAGTCTATCAGCTCGGAACTTCAGGGACTGCACCGACCACCGAGCACTCGACGCTCGGGGACTGGTCGCCCAGTTTATCAGCTCGGAACTTCAAGGACTGCATCGACCACCGAGTACTCGACGCTCGGGGACTGGTCGCCCAGTCTATCATCTTGGAACCTCAAGGACTGTACCGACCACCGAGTACTCGACGCTTGGGGACTGGTCGCTCAGTCTATCGGTTCAAGGCTTTAAGGCACGTACCGACCACCGAGCGTGATATGCTCGGAGACTGGTCAATTAGTCTATTCAATCGCAGACGAGCATGATATGCTCGGGGACTGGTAAAATCAATTTTTTAGACCTTGCTACAAGGCTCATACTTCGCCTTCCAGCAAGCTCGGGGACTACATCGGTACGATGCATCTTGCGATGCATCTCAGTCTCAAAACTACTTTGGGGAATTTTCTTTTGACCCTGGCACCACGTGCCTACGTCACCTACTACCAGGCTCGGGGACTAAGTGGGCACACTTCACCTTGCGGTGAATATGCTTGCTTTTTAAAAGACTATACTTTTTAGAAAAGTAAAGTGGGCACACTTCACCAAGAAAGAAATTTTTTTTAATCAAGAGCACCATGCATTCTTCGAACAACCTGCTTCTTCGATGTTAATGTTGATCAACTGTCTTTTGAGTTGGTCAAAATACCGTTGCAACTGTTCGGGCGACTTTCCTGCTTATTGAAGACGTCAAGCCTCACTGATCGAAGAAGCTCAAGACGGCGTGTTACATCACAATACATGGTGCTCGGGGACTAGCTGTGGGGGTACAAACCCCTATACCCTTACGGCTAGACTTGGGCCAGGAGGCTTGGCCCATTACGAGACGAGTTCAAGGCTTGATCCGACAACCTGGAGTTTCGCGCAAGGAAACAAGATGTGGAGATCAAGCAGGATTCTAGTCGGTTAGAATAGGAATTGATATCGAATTATCCATGGCAATTGTAACCGACTAGGATTAGTTTCCAGATCTGTAACCCTGCCCTCCGGACTATATAAGGAGGGGCAAGGGACCCCCCTAGGACACATCATAATCTCTCAACACAATCCAATACAACCCGACGCAGGACGTAGGTATTACGCCAACTCGGCGGCCGAACCTGGATAAAAAGCTTGTCCGTGTCCTGCGTCACCATCGAGTTCGTAGTTTGCGCACCGTCTACCGATAAACTACTACCGTGGGTATACCCCAAGGTAGACTGCCGACCAGCTTTCGTCGACAGATCGTGAAGCAATTCTGTGTCAACGGTCACTATGGATAACAAAATAGAGATTACTTGAAAGTCTGAAACGCAAACAGCCAAAACAGCCTGAGATGGATACGAGTCAAACCACAGTCGTCATAATATCAAATACTTTTCTCATCTACTAATAGTCCTAGATGTTACTAACACTGAACAAGCGGAGGGGAAGCCAAAAGAAACGGAGGAGAAAAATGGCATCCAGTACCTAGTATCGGCACAGATTTCTCCGGATCTGAATCTGATACAGAAGAAGAATAATAATGCAGCACATATCCCTCTGATCAGCTAGTCCTGCTGAGGCAGAGCGTCCCCGTCGTCGTCGCCCAGAGGCCGGTAGCGGACCCTGGACGGCCGCTCCCTCCGGCCGCTGCCGGGGTCCTCGGCGACCTCCGCCGACGAGCACATCCTCGGCAAGAAGGACCCATTGCCTGCTGCTACGGCACCCTTCTTCTTCGTCGTCGGCTTCGGCTTCTTGCCGCTGTCGCTCCACGGGCTGCCGCTGCCGCTGCCGCCGCTGGCTCCAACGACCTTGCTGCTGCTCTTCTTGCCGTGGCCGCCGGCGACCTCCATCCGCCGGAAGTACTCGACCTCCCGGAGCACCAGCGAGCCCACCGTGCCCTGCGCGCCCACCTCCACCGGCGCTGCCGCCATGCCGGCCGACTGGCCGAGGCAGCAGCAATGCTCGTCGGTAGGCGCAGGCACAGTACAGTGCTTATGGGAATTAATGGGATGGCTCGCTGGGATTCATGAGGTGGGATGGAGATGGAGTGCAGCAGGCCAGAGGCGTGGACGCTAGTACGTAGTACTTCAGTAGCCGACGAGATGGCATGCGCGCGCATGCTGTCCAAAAAATGCAAGTGGTTGGTTGGTCCGTTCCGTGGATAGATGCATTCGTTGGAGACAAGCAAACCATGGTCCATGCCTATGCATCTGGATGAATGAGTGGCTAATGGTGAGCGTCTTGTGATGATCGTCCTTAGACTGCTGCCGCCGGTACGTCCGGACCGCGTGTTGGTTTGGTGGCCAATGGAGGCCAGGCGCGTGCTTCCCAACTAGTACCAGCGTGTTTGCAACGGCAAAGGCTTTGCCAAGTGTCATACTCGAACAAAAAGTAATCGGCAAAACAGCTTTTTGTCGGACACTCGGCAAAGAAAAGACACCGGCACTCGACAAAGGCTTTTCATTTTTTTTTAAATTCTTTGTCGAGAGCCGTTTGGGCTGGCACTTGGCAAAGTTTTTTATTTTTTAAATTTTTTTACTAAGTGCTTCCTGGGTTAGCTTTCGGTAAAGTTTTTTTATTTTTTTTAAAATTCTTTGCCAAGCGACGACACTTGACAAAGCTTTTTATTTTTTTTTCAAAATTCTTTGCTTAGTGCTACCTGGGCTGGCACTCGGTAAAGTTTTTTTTAAAAAATTTTTTTTGTCGAGTGCCGCCTGAGTTGGCTCTCCGCAAAGTTTTTATTCTTTTTTTAATTTTTTTTGCCAAGTGCCATGGTCAGGGCACTCGACAAAGTTTTAATCTTTTTTTCAAAATTTCTTTGCCAAGTACCTTGGTCATGGCACTCAACGAAGTTTTTTTTACGAAACCTTTTCAAATTTTTATCCTAAGCTCCACATACGATATCATGACATCTTTATAAGTTTTATGATTTTTGAACTTCGTTTGCTTTTTGTAGAATTTAAAAACAATTCGCCTGTAAGTTGGTGGCCATGTTTCGTGAACAAAATATTAAAAATTTATGGCATGTTTCTGGATACAGTAACATGAATATTATTTTTCCAATATTTTTTCCTGATATTTGAATGACCTGCAGTTCAAATTTGACTTGTTCAAAAAAAAATGAAAGAAATTAAAAAAATATAGCAAACAAATCAAGAAATGTATCGAACTTGAACATGGAGTACCAAACACTGTAGGAGCTCTAACAAAAAAGTTTAAAGGTCAAAATTGAAAAAAAATTACAGAGTGCCACAGACTGGCACTCGTCAAAGGGTGTCTTTGCCAAATGCCAGAGAGTTAGCGCTCGGCAAAGGCATTTTTTACCTTTCTTAAAAGTACCTTCTCTACCATATGTCATGACAGAGGTATTTGGCAAAGTTTTTTTTTCTAAAGATATATTAAAGAATAAAAAATAAAAATGAGTTTTTGCCGAGTGCCAGTTGCTTGACACTCGGCAAAGAATTAGTTTACCGAATGTCTTAAACTCGGCAAATCCTGGCACTTAGTAAAGTCAGTCTTTGCCGAGCGTTAGGCACTCAGCAAAGCCTAACACTCGGCAAAATGCGGACTTAGGTAACGGTCCGACACCCTTTGCCGAGTGTTAGCTGTTTGGTACTCAGCAAACTTATCTTTGCTGAATGCTCGATTTTTAGCACTCCACAAAGAAAATTGCACTTGGCAAAGGACGCGTCTCCAGTAGACATCTGAGTATCCGACTACGTACACTGCACCACTTACAATGCACCTCCACATGTATTTTGCGCACGGACATGGAGTACAATGTGCTGCCTAAGCAAGTGATCATGCACACGAATACACAATGACATCCGAGTATTAATACTAGCATATCTTCACCCATTTATTTCATTGGACATACACGCCGTACACGACCATAAACAAGTTACCAATACCACACAAGCGATGAAACAACCGAAAAACTAGCTAGTAAACTGTATAAGCACGCAATGTAAGATCACATTGACACTAACATATATACTTCACCACTTTCAAAAGAACTGCATAGCGGCTGTTTTTAGCACACGACTAACTTAGAAGATCCGCTCCTTGTTTTCTTTATGCCGTTGTAACAGTGCCCACTGACGAATTAAAGCCAGTGCGCTGCCTTGACCCGAACTGGACCCTGTGCAGGAATATAGTATAAATACAATATATAAAACCTCTCCATCATAGTCCAGATCATGTTGATGACTAAATAGACACATAAAGATGCGCTGCCAAACGAGGCTGAGCTTGTAAGGAGAGCGGCTCAGCGAGTGCGAGACTTGTAGTGGATTCCTTGAGATCGACTGTACGAATGCCAGGAGGCTTGGTCCATGTGAACCCTTGCAGAAGCCTTGCGAATAACATCACTGTAACAGAGCTGCCAAGTGACACCCCTGGGCATCCCCTCCTTCCTACGCTGAATGAGACAAACCTAAGGTCTGGCTCTGTGAGAACCACATGGTGGCCTGACTGCTTGTTGTTCATCAGATGTCGCTCTGGACAGAACTGGAGAGGAGCATCCCAGACGTTAGGGTTCCTGCCAATCCCCAACCGGCTTAGAAGAACATGGGTGCCCTTGGGAATGAGGTAGCCGGAGACAATGGCGTCTTCCATGGCGACGTGGGGTGGGTTGAAAGCATGGTAGGGGTGTAAGCGGAAGGCCTCCCGCAGACACGCTTTCAGATAGTTGAGGTGAGGGATGTCGGATTCTTGCACGAGTCTGTCCTTGCCAACCACAGTGTCCAGCTCGTTCATTGCTTTGTGCATCACCTCTGGTTGGTTCATCATCTCCGCGAGTGCCCACTCAACCGCGTTTGATGGATTGTCAACAATTGCAAACATTATCTCCTGAACATGATACAACATATAGATAAATAAGTGACATAGGAAAACATAGAACTTTTTTTTAGATAAAGGAAAACCATGGCTAAGTTCTGGTAGTGTACTTCAACTACTCTCTACTTTGTACGAGATAATAGCTTGAACAAATCTCAACCGTTGATTCTAAGAATTTATAATAGAATTAAATAATAAGAAAATAAAAAAACTAGAAAGAAACTCCCGCGGCTAGCTGTGGCCCTCCCTCACACAGGCAACCTCTTTCCGCCTTCTAGACTTTAGACCATAGGATTCAAACAGGCTCTAATGCTGAGTTTTACTAACCTAACTTTTGACCATGTGCATGCTACTTACAAATTATGCCAGTACCACAGAACACTATTGCTAACACAAAAACAATATATACTTGTAGTATAATTAAATTGATTCAATACTAATGCATAATTCATGATATTTGAGGGGTATCTAATTTTTTTAATAACTTGGTGCCGAGCCAAAAAGCCGTGTCTTGTTCACAGTATTACTTTCTCCCATCTCTACGGACGATATATACGTTCACAACTTCCCTACACTTGTGAGGTACGGTGGTCCAAAAGCATACTGAAATCATGCCTGAATACATGCCAGTGACTATTAAAGATCATTTCATAGTCATGTAACAAACATGTCATGTTAGTTATGACTTTGTGTTATACACATTTAAAAAGAATTTCACTAACCTTTTTATTTTATAAAACTTACAATTTTGTCGACCAAGAGAAAAGAAATGTCATGACAAAAGAAAGTCACCTCATGTAATAACTATAATGTTTGCTACGATTTGGAATGTCGTGTATATATTATTATTTGAGAATGTTCCCAATTTCCAAAAATAAACTAACACTTGTTCCAACTAAGAAAATTCCAAAGTTAGGCATACAACAATTAGAAGTTCTTTTCATCTAAGGCAAACATTTTTCCTTATTTACCATATTTTACAAAATTACAATAAAATAAATTTATAGTAATATGTTATATTCTAGGAGGTAATAGGTGATCAGAACCATCCAAATCTACGGTGCTCTCGGTTATTTCAAAGTACCTAGCAGTAAAAAATCCTCTAGAAATTCCTCAAATAAGAAGCAAAATATTGAGCATTTTTCAGATATTGGAAAACTTCTGGCTTCGGATCTCATCAAACAAAAGGCATCAGTCCATAAAAATACAACTCACAAAAGGGAAAACAAGTTTAACATTATTGACTTATATGAAAACTAAAAGGTGTCTATGGGAAGGAAACAACTTCTCACAAATAGAGAGGGAAGAAGGAAGAAGAAATATATATACAACCGTAGATGAATAAGACCAGTCTTAATGCATTTAATGACACAGTTACCAAGACTATAAACTAGGTAACTAAGCCCCATGAGTTTCATGAGGATGAAACTTCTATCTCATCTGATGAAACTCCTTCATTTAATGATCATGTCAAGTCAGCAATTTTGCTTATGTGGTACCCTATTTAATGTCCATGACACTCTCATGAAACATACATTAAGATTAGCCTAATAATATGCACGACATTCCAAAATATGCTGTGTCACTTGTTATTCATCTATGCCAATTTCAAATACTGTGGCACAATATAAGAAGTCAAGAAGAATTTAATTGCTATAGAGAAATAATTCTTATTTGTAATGCAGCGTAGTAATTACTAGTAAATATCAATATAGCTTACCGCTGTCTGCGCTCTTATTTCATCAAACGATAAGAAAGGTCGCCCTTGTGAATCCTGAAGAGAGACTAGGGCATCAAGAAAATCTCTGGCCTCTCTCTTGTCACCGCGTTTGCGAAGACCATCCCACTCATGGATCCTCTCTTGTATGATGGGATCATGCAGTCTGTTTATAGTCTCCATTACACTCTTGGCAACCTTCTTATGACCGTCAGGGTCGAGCCCAGAAACCATCCATGTCCACGCAGCAGGGATGTAGTCTGAGACGGAGAAGCTGTACAAGTAGTTGAGCAGCGTGAAGAGCGCGTCCATGTGCGCCACCTCCTCTGGACCCGGCGGGCCGCCGCCGCCATTGCCGGCACCAGCAGCGACGTCGACGGCGAAGTGTCGCTTGCCGAACACGAGGCTGCGTATCATGTTGCCGCAGAAATGCTGGGCTACATGGCGCACATCAACAATGCTGTTAGCGTCAGCTGATGTGCCGCTGCACTGGCTGTACACGAACCTGACGAGGTGGTCGGCCTCCTCCGCTCGCCGGCGCTGTAGCCGCTGCTCCATCGACGTGGACAGGATCTCGGAGGTGAGAACCCGCCTCATCTTCTTCCACTGCTCGCCGTAGGGTGACAGGATGGAGCCCTTGTACCCGAAGCTGAACAGTCCAGAGGCGACTGTCTCCGGGCGAGACGCGAAGACCGCGTCGTTCTTTCGGACAACCTCACGGGCTATCTCTGGGCAGGCAACCGCTACGACATGAACGGCTCCAAAGCGGAGGCATACGATGTTGGTGTTCATGTCCTTGAGAAGGCCATGAATCCATCGAAACACCGGTCTTTTCGACACCACACAGTGCATGTTGCCGATGACAGGCAACCCAGCTGGGCCTGGTGGCAGTCGGTGCATCAGCTGTGTTTTCTTGAGTGACGATGTTGCTTTGGTTCGATGGAGAAATAATAAAGATAGGGCAAAAAAGATGCAAAGTATTGTGAACTGCAGTGCGATGACGACGGCACGTGCATGGCTAGGTGCTAGTGCCATGCTTGATGGTGCGTTGGAGCTCAACATATATATTTGTGTTGGGAAGGACATGGGTCTGTACGTGTTTAGCTCAGTCTGCGGTGTTTGGGCTAGGCTGCAAGTTTGTGTTGATGCTTTTGTTTATGTTGTTGGGGAGGAATGTGGGAGCATTTATATAGTACTCCGAGGTAGTACTCCTTGATGAAGACCCTCTACCTACCTTTTCAATATGGAAGAACAGACAAACCTAGCAAACTATTGCTGCCCCCATTTGTTTCCCTCTTCTTTCACAAAGGGTCAAAGGTAGAATATAATGTGATATCTGAGAGCACATGCAGCAAGGGAAAACTGTTTTTTAACAAAATATACTTTTTTTAAGAAAAAAAAGGAACACATCCCAAACTAAATTTTAAGAAACTGGCCATTATAGTCGCATCATAGGCCGTGACGAGACTGAATCGTAAGGGCAGAGTGACTTTTCTTGTGAAGATTTTGTGAATAATTTAAATTTTCAAATGTTGTGAATAATGTCTTCTGTATTGCCATTATTAAGTAAGCACTATCTTTTCCAGTCAATGATATAAGATGGGGAGTCTTTCTTATTGATCCAGAAGATTGAGCAGTGTGGGAGCATATTATACATAATACTTCTGATGAGGACCCTCTAGGCCTCTACCCTACTGCTTGGTTTGGCTCCCTTTATCTTGGTCTGATTTGGAACTTCCTTAAGTAAGAGCAACTCTTACATCTTGGCTAACAATTAGTTTAGCGAGACTTTAGATCTCTTATTCATTGTTTAGCTCTTTTGTAAAATAGAAAACTTTTCAAAAAAAAATAAGAGATCTAAACTCTCGCTATTTTACAAATTCATGTAGCCAGCACATGTGGTTGGCTATATATGGTCACCAAAAATCAAGGAATAACCAGCGTTTTATCTTATAAAATTAGATAACACATATGTTGAAGCCTACTATATTTGCTATACAAATTTAAAATAGCCTCCACAACAAGAATAGCCAAGTTATTGGAGTTGCTTGATTATAATGTTTTAAATAATAGAGGGATAAGGCATTTAGCTGTGGCCTTCTCCAAAAACAAACAAAAAATCTATAGCAAATATGAAGGAAGTTATTTCATTTAGCAATTTACAGAAAATGAGAAATATCAATAAATCTATACAAATATTTAACTAAAGAAAATTTTATGAACACAAATATTCAAATACATGTACATGTTCTAGAAGAACATGTCTCCATGTCTATTACATAACATTCACTAAATTAATCAACATCCTCCGGCTACAATCACATTTCACTACAGCATGACTGTTTATAAAAGGCATTTAAAAATGCCTTTAAAACTCATCAAAATGCCTTCAAAAACATTTTAGGCACACATCAAAATGCCATCTATAAACAGGACTCAAAAGATCTTTTGAGGCATTTTTTAAAAATGCCTTTGAATATCAATATACAAAGGCATTTTCTAGATGCCTATATACCTTTTAAAGACATTTTGTATAAGCCTTAAAATATTGATCGAGGCGTTATAAAAAATGCCTTTAAAACCAACTCATACATGAAGAAATTTACTACTAATTGAAACAACGGCATCCATCGAGAAATTAACCAATGAAAGAACACGTTAACAGTAGAGTCCATTTAACCTTTGCATATATAGTTATATCTGTAACCAAACACAATCAGTGAGGTAAAAAATAGTCAAATGTCTATGTTCAAATGATGTTCCCAAATCCTGATGTTTAGGTCCCCATTCCTGATGCAAGTTTCTTGCTATCTTTATAAGAGTGTCCACATCACAACTATTACATACATATGTAAGTATAGATCCATCTAAATATACTATGTCGCCACAGTACTAGCCTTCATCAATGTTCCAGAAACCAAACATATGTTAATCCTGCTTCAAATAACATGCCCACATCCAGCTATATACATATATGCTCTCCTCACTTGGCAAATGCTGTCCTCACTTGACTAAAGGCTTGGCTTTTGTCCCGGTTGGTGAGAACAACCGGGACTAAATATGTTTTTGTCTCGGACTCTGTTTTGGCCGAGATTATTGTTCATTTTGGGCAAGTGACCAAAGGCCTGTTCTGTAGTAGTGCAAACATGTACCAATGAGTAAAGGTATATACACAAGTGTGCAGATGTATTACTGTAAGAGGTAGGCGAATGACTATGATTAGGAAAGAAAGATGAATGGGAGTGTTTATCAAAGCAGCGGTGAAAGAATTTAATTAAATAGGTAATAATTCCAGAATTAGTTACATTGACACATCTCTATCTGAGAAGTGAAATGGTCATATTAATCCTAGAATGACATATGAAGTAGAAACCTATTCTGTAACACCATCCACATGTCAAACTACAAGCCTATGTGTTTCATATATTCATCTAGGGTAGAAAAATGACATGTTCCAAAACTAAACTGTCATAGTACCATGAATTTTCAGAAACGACAAAGAAAAATAGAAAACTAGAAGCAATAAATGCTTACTTTTAATTGTACTAAAATCGAGACGTTGTTATATGTATGTTGCTTTTGTGGCCCTCTACAGGCTTGGATGATGTAAGTTGCTCTGTTTTTTCTTTACTCACATTCCTCTTTGCTTGCTTCTTTTCTAGCAAACCCTGTGAAGCAACTTGGCCTTTGTCCAACCTTGTAGCATCAGCTTTTGATGTCGACCTTTTTGGTCCTACAGTTCCTCTCGTGTTTGGGGTGATTTTGCTAATGGAGCTACAAACCTGAACAAAAAATTTCAGAATTCAAGCCAAACTTGAAGATAGTGTGCTACTTGCTTAGAGTGCAATGGAGTGCCATCTCCACAAATGATCTGCATTGTAATCTTAAAATTTCTGTCTCTAAAAATGACTAGCAGTAGATGTTCGAAGGGCCTGTCTCTAAATAATTGCATAGAAAAATTCATAACTTTTCTATATAGACTTGAATGAAGACAATGTTTATATCAAAATTATAGCCCTCGACATTAGCTATAACCTTTTAGTTGAGAAGCTTTTTACATGAAACCGTTTAGAGTTTGAAAATAGTATCAAATTCTCAAATTTAGAATTTAAAATATTCAAACAAACCTCAGATGTTGACATGGTATATTAAAATTTATTTTATTTGAAGTTGTTTAGAGTTTATGTTTTTTAAGTTCTTAGATTTTTAAATTCAAAATTTATTTTCAAATGACCTTGAATGTTTATATAGTTAATACCATAGCTGCATGGTCAACCCGACTACAAGTCTGTTGGTGGATTTTTTTTATTTGGAGTAATTTAAAATCTCAAATATTTGTTTTAATTTCACATATTTTTGAGATTCAAAATTTTGAGATATACTCCCTCTGTCCCCAAATACTGCTATTTCTAGCAAATTTCAGACAGATTAGTGTGGCAAACAAAAGACTATTCTACCCTCAAATAATTTGGGTTCCACTATTTAATCATGCACGTTAAGCCATGGTTCTCTGGTTCCAACGAGCTGCATCTAATGCCAACGAAACAGACTCAAACAATTACCATGCGCCAAGGTACTACTCCCTAGAAGAAATTAAATGGGCCGGTGGACCACGGAAGTTCCGAGGAGAATTAAATGGGCTGATGGACTGAGTATGCTAGTAAAAATAGCAGTATTTGTGGACAAAATTTTCTCCTAGAAATAGCAGTATTTAGGGACGGAGGGAGTAATGTTTATCTTGATCCAACCTTATATGAAAAGATTATTTTTTTAATAAAACTTAGATACTGTAAGTACCGGTTACAAAGCAGCTGACGGTAATAATAATCCAACAATAATAATGTACCAGTTACAAAGCAATCAACACTGATAGTCCGGCAATTGTGTCCTTTCCAATTGATTAGGAGGACTCAGAAGCAGCAACTCATCGTGTTCAATGTGGCCGGACAGCAACATCCTTTTCTTACTCATCAGGTCATGCTGCAGCACGTACACATGCAGTAGTACGACATTTGGCCTCGCATCACTCTCCCTCCTGTGTGCACGTGGATGCTTATAGTTAGGCCTTGTTTAGTTCGTAAAATTTTGGGTTTTTGACTACTGTAGCACTTTCGTTTTTATTTGACAAACATTGTCCAATCACAGAGTAACTAGGCTCAAAAGATTCATCTCACAAATTTCAGTTAAACTGTGTAATTAGTTTTTATTTTTATCTTTATTTAATGCTCCATGCATACGACCAAAGATTCGATGTGATGGGGAATCTTGAAAATTTTTGCGAACTAAACAAGGCCTTAACCAAACCACCGGAGCACCGAACCAGACCCAAGTTGGCTGCCTTTCACGTTGCTCTGCATGTGCCAAACGCGCTGGCAACGCATATTGTCGTACGCTGGTGCACACGTTCCACATGCTCACATGTGTCAACAAGTACCTTTGCTGTCTCAAACCTCCGGGTAATACTTGGGCTTATCCGGAGTTTGTGGCCTAGAGTGAACTTAAAATCACAGGACCTTAATAAAACGCAGCATATAATGAGTAATACTTTATATGACAAAAATAATAAACAATATATATGTTTTTGAAGGAAAAATAAACAATTAATATATGTGTTAGTATGTAAAAAATGTTATCAATACATTTAGAATTAATTAAATATGTTTTTTAAATCTAACTAACATTTACACAGTCCCCATGCCAAATTGATAGCTTCATAGTCCAACATGCAATTCATGATTGTGATAAAGCTACCCATAGTTTCATTCAAATAGGGCCCGAAGCCATTTCATCAGTTAGGTTTAGTTATTAGCTAGGACTAAAATTTAATCCAAATTAGATGGGGTTGGCTAACTAGTTACATGACAACTTAGTTGAAGACTTGGCTAAAATGACTCAAAGTTAAAAAAAATTAATTAGCTGACAATTAACCGTATGCATCTAAACAAAAGCTTGTCTAGGGATTTTGAACTAAATGCAAATGTGGCCTGTCGGCTTCGGTAAGAAAGTACTAGTTTTTATCTATATTAAGTTATTTTCAATTTTTCTTGGATCATGGATTCAATTACGGATCAGTTGATGGTGAGGTCAGATCGATTGTTGGTGTGACCGTGAAGGACAATGCAAAATCATGAACTCATGAAGGACCGAGAAAGGTGACCAAGGGGATGTGAATGGGAGCTGATTCTAATTTTCTTTCGAATTCATCCATGTCCCAAATCCGACCCCATAGCTCTGAAACTACAAAAGGTGCTCACAAAAATCAACTGGTGACTAGATGGACCCAAGGCAAAAGCACGAACCCAACAGAGGAGTAGAAGCGAAACGAGCAAGAACCAACGAAAAACTTGAATTCAAGGTTTAAACCGGATTGGTGTGCATGTCAGACATGAATGGAGCCGATTCTAGTTTTCTTTCGAGTTTAGCCTATGTCCCAAATCTGACCCCAAGGCTCCAAAAACTGCAAGAAGTGCTCACACAAATCAACTGGTGACTAGATGAACCCTAGGCAATAGCACGAACACACCGGAGAAGGAGTGAAAGCGAAACAAGAAAGAACCAACGAAAAACTTGAAATCACAATTCAAACCAGATCTGTGTGCATGTTAGACCTATCCGGTACAACACGCCTATCTAGGAGAAAAAGTGGAAACCCTATCAAACGGTGTCCAAACATTATGAAATTTTAAACACAAGCACACAACACCTTAAGGAACTCTCCACCAAAATTCAGCTCAAAACTCCATGGTCCAAAATATTGGACTAGTCCAGTGTGCACACCAAACTAGTCTAGTATGAACAAACTGCACCTCGGGAAGATTCACTCAAAGACCCAAATTGAATCAAATCAACTCCGATCAACCTACAATTTTGCAGGGGCATTGCAGAGGATGATGATAGGATGTTCTCAAAGCATCAACACTTAGAACTCACCCAAACTCCCATGATCTCAAAATCCATCAAAGCGGTTGAGGTTTTCTCAAATTTCCTCCCAATTGGGATTTTCATGCTCATGATGAATTCACCCAAAGCACTTGGTACATACAACCTTTAGAGGTCCTAACACATATCAAAACCCCCAAAATATCCCCAAACTCATTGGAACACAAATCCATCTAAAGAGCAAAGGGAGAAAGAAAAGAGAAGAAAAACCAAAACCATATCTTTAAGAACATGTAACGATCTCGATTTTTCCATGAAGGGAAAATCCATAGATACGAATTATAATAGGATAGCCCACGAAAGTAAGCTATCACATTATCATTTAACAACTGATATCATAGTCATACATCGTAGAATTACAAGTTTACAAGGTATTACAACACTAGTTTACACACCTATTTACATCATTATTCTAGCGGAAATGCACATAGATCTTCATCAGAGTCGACGTAGCGCATCAGCAGTGAAGACTCCTCCTTCACGGGCAATCATCAGAGTTGATGTAGGATGTCAGCGGGTGTAGACTTCATCTTCTCAACCAAACTTGAGCAGAGGAACGAGACCATAGCGAGACGAACTTGCAATCATAATGTTCAACATATCGCTCTCTCAACTGGCTCGAAGGCACGATTCATAGACCAACAACAATGATTAAAGACTAAACCACACAACACAACCTGACGACCGATGAAGGAGTAGCACACACATCCAGAGCACAATGGTAGATCGGTGGCGAAGGCACGACACAAGCAAGGATCGATAGATAGGCAAGTGTAGACCACCAAGTACATGATGACAAAGGATGTATGAAATTGAGTGAAATGAAAAGCAAGTGATTTGTCGACGTCGAGGATGGCATCAACAGGGTTCAGAGGTTTGATCGACCTTGCTGCAATGAGGAAGGAGGGCTGCAGCGACGAGTAGTAGGAGATCGGCGTAGAGGCTGACATGGTAGAGGCAGTTTGCGGTGGAGGCACGATCGTGGACATCGAGATTGATGTGGCTCGACGTGATAGAGGTAGGACCCAGCAAGGTGTGGCAGTAGTCGGCGTTGGCTCGATGTCATGGTTGCTGGATACTGCAACACGGCGTTAGGGTTACTGGGCTCGGGGTGGTTGCAACACGTTCATGGTGTGTTTGCGGACGGAGAAGAGGACGATAGCATGAAGCTCCCTTTCTGCTGACCGGGATGATGCCGAGGTCGTCGAGGCAGGTTTGGGGTTCAGTACAGAGGTTCATTCGCGACCAACTATTTTGAACATTTTATATATCTCCAACAGATAAAAGACACTTATCCATACGTAAACAAACATAACAAAATCTGTGTGACATACAAATGCACCAGAGAAAAAAAAATGTTGTAGCAACCAAACTCCTTTTTAGGCCTCCATAACTTTGACACATAAGTTTGTCTTCGATTTGTATGATATGAGCATTCCTAGCACAGTGGAGCAGAAGGACATTGAAGAAGATGAGTGGGAAGCAAAGCGATGGGTTCCCTAGTGGGTGGGAGAGGAACAATCATGCTGCCTGTTCGGGTACGCAAGTGCTGCTAGATGGGCATGCTGCCATGGTAAAAAACCTAGCACGCCGGGCATTCCTAGGAAGCTTCGCTCCTTTGTCCTTGCTTTCACATCTTGTGTCAGGGGGTATGGACGACACTTGTCAGGACATGGATGCGCTGATGCTACTGGCTACTGTTGCTTCATGGGCATACGCGGTCTGGCCGTTGTTGGGATGGCTGCCTGGTTGCGCTTGATGAGTTAATTAGGGGCAAGTAAAATTTCATCGAAAGCGATGAATCGAACCAAATTGATTTAATCGAAGAAGTTAATTAATTGATTTTTTCACAATCTATTTGGTAAAAACTTCTGCGCTAGTCGGTCAACCAAAACTTATTCAGTTTTGGGATGGCATTAACTGAGAATTAACCAATTTATACGAATTCCTTTCTGGCATACATTAAACATTAAAGTTGTATTCATTTGCGAACGTAAATATACATCTATGAAACATTATTTGTTAAAAACATTTTTTGTTGCCTCTCTTTTGTGTTATTAGAGCTACTCCAGCAGGGCCCCCTACTTGAGCCCCAATAGCTAAATATGAAAGCTTAGGTTAAAAATGCGGCTCCAGCAGGGCCCCTACTAAAGCTCCTATTTTGGAGTGGGCACCCAATACACCCTCCAAACCCCATTTTGGTTGGCCCAACATCCTAACCCCCATCCGTTGGTTTCCTCTCCAAGTGCATGGACTGTGGCTCCTCCGCTGCTCCTCGACTCCGCCGGCATATGGATCGCGACTCTGCAGGTGACCCTGCTCCCTCGCAACTCCCCCCCTCCCCCGTGTGCTGCTCCCTCCACGATGGCTAGATCCATGGAGGGCTCGGCAGCGGGCAGATCCCCTAGGCGGCTCCCTGCCTCCCTCCCCTCCCATGGCAATGGTGTGGCCCCCCATGTGCTCACTCCTTGGTCTATGTGTGAGGAAGGAAGGTTTGCCCATTGACAAGTGGGTTCCACGTGTCATTGTCTCTTGACAAGAATTTGAGAGGACTTTTTGGGTGCTACTGCTAGAGTAAAACTAAAATATTGGCCCAACAAAAATTGGGGTCAACACATAAATTAAAAGTAGGGGCCTGATTTGGGTGCCCTTACTGGAGTTGCTCTTATATGATGCATTTCTTGTTAGGTACCCGCTCCATTCTAAATTATAAGATATGTTAATTTTTCTAGAAACATAGCTTTTGTTATGTACTTGAATATACACTATATCTAGATGCATATAAAATCAATGTATTAGAAAAATTCAAAATGTCTCATAATTTGGAATGGAGTGAGTACTTCTAATATATTTATGTTGTTGCATTTTCTCATATAGACGTATAAGTGAAACCCATGTTAACCGGTGGTTGTTACATTTCTGCGGTGGCAGCTTAGACAGTTGTCCTTGACCCGTGTTGAGCTCTAACTTCTTTCATTTTAAGGCCGGTTTTATGGAGTTTTATGAAAATTAAATATGTTAACATATCACTGTATTAAAATAGGAGAGATGATATAAATTTTATAGGAATAGAGAGAGTTTATAGCGACGAAACTATTCTGTACTATAGTTTTTAAGAAATAAATGTGTCAAAAACTAAGAACGTGAAACCCGTGACTGGCCTAACAAACATCAGCGTCCGACAGTAGTGCAGCAGGGAGGGACAGCAGCTCTACCATCATCGCTTTGTATTGTGCTCGATTGAAAGCAGCAGCCAGCAGCTAGGCAACGATTCCGTGCTTGTGCAATATTATTTTCATGCTATAGTGTTGCATCTGTACATTTTCTTATTTAATCACATTTTGCTTGCCGGGTTCCTTGCATTAGGGCTTTTGTTTAGTTCCAAAATTTTTTGGGAAATGGGCACTGTAGCACTTTCGTTTGTATGTGATGAATATTATCCAATCATAGATCAAATAGACTCAAAAGATTCGTCTTGTAAATTATAGATAAACTGTGTCATTAGTTATTTTTTATCTATATTTAATGTTTCATGTATGTGTTGCAAGATTCGATATGACGAGAAATGTGAAAAGTTTTGCAAAGTTTTCTGGGAACTAAACAAGGCCCATATGTTTGTCTAGTCAGCTTGCTGTTCACGAGAGCTCATTCAATTCATTCTGTGTTACTTTGGGTTGTTCTCCTAAAATATGTGGTTTTTGCAACTAAACATGTAGCTGTACCATTTTCTCTGGATTCAGTGCTTGTGCAATATCATTTTCATGCTACAGTGTTCAATCTGTTATTTTTTGCATTATTTAATCACCTTTTGCTTGCACAGTTCCTTGCATTAGGTAGATATTTGTCTAGTCAGGTTAGTATACGAGGGCTCATTTATTCTGTGTTACTTTGGTTGTCCTCCCGAAGCTTGGTCTTTGCGACTGAACCTCTAGCTGTCCCATTTTGTCTAGTGCTTCACCTCTTTTCTGTCATATCTTTTATTGGCTCTTGCCTGTTTCGTTTCTGGGGATAACCATATAATTCCTATGATTGCTTGAGGTAGCTAGTTTTTCTTTCCAGGCTTGCTCCTCTCCGTCAGGCGTCGGTAACATTTTTTACTATCTCGCTAGTTACTAGAAATTAGCCATGTTTATTCTTACTAGATGATATATATTTATGCTCCGTTTGGTACAGTTTACAACAGCTTCATAAGCTATTATAAGCTTTTTTTTACCAAACTCTTTTTTTCAAAACAGTTTTATGGGTAAAGCTATTTTTTTCTCTCACAAAAACATGAGTTACGAAGCTAGAAAACGTAGCTTATCCTAACTCTCTCCCCCCATTTCTTTCTTTCATCCATACATGAAGTTATTGAATGGTGAAGTTGTTTTGTCAAACAACTTTTTAAAAATAGCTTCTACCTAGAAAGTTGCGCATGAATCTTTTTTCCTAAAAAAATTACTTAACTAGTGAAGATGAGTTGTGCCAAACAGGCCCTTAGCCTCATTTCGTACAACTCTATTTCATTGGAGCAGTGCTTTTTTAGCTTTTGTAATACCCGATTTTAAGGACAAAACCAGATATGCACCATATGTGAGTTTTAGAAACCAAATCTCACATATAGCTACAAATAAGGGGTAATATCAAAGGACAATGCATAAATATATAACGTACTTAGTATAAAAGAGATAACCTTTGATAACAAACAGCGGATAGACAACTCCAAACTTCGGGTATTAACTCCTCTCCACAGGATCAAACTGACTGGTTGATCACAAGCCTAAAGCAACTCCTGAAGTGTGGGGGAAATTGCAAGAGTGAGCATATATCGTACTCAACAAGTATAACCAGGGGTTCATGAGGCTCAATTAGCTGACACTGGTTTGACTGCATTTAGCTTTTATATATGGATAGCATATTTATATTTAGATAGCAAATATCAAGGTAGCATAACTTAAATCTCATAACCACATGATCAATTGTATACAAGAATTAAGAATAACATATATAAACAACATAATAAACCATCTTTTATTATCATTAATCATGTTCATCAGTGTCCATCTATTCCGTCAGTTTTTCGGGCTGCCCGTATCCGTGGGCACGGCTAGTATACTAGATTTAACACTATGCAGAGGTTGTACATCTTTACCCATGAGTCGTGATTTACCCTTTTGCCCGAGGCCCGTCGACCTCTTAGCTCACTTCCAAGGAAAGCCGACACGGTTCACTATGAAGCCTTTCAAAGGTTTCGTCTAACAAGTTAATGCCATTAGATTCACTCAGCAGGCAGATATAGAGCCCCCCTTCCATGGCACATAACCCGCAGCCTATACACATGGGCAGAGGTCGTACTATACCCAACGTGTCTAGCCATTCTTACGCTATTTAAGGTAACCGCTAACAAGCTAGAAAAAGGTCCTCATACTGAGCTAAAACCAGAGCCATGTAGCCCTCATGGTTGTACGAGTTGTCCCAGCTTTTGCCAAGGGATAAGTCCTTATGGAGGGTCAAGATCAATCCAGCAAAAACCAGAGTTCTTTCCACCATTTATATTCAAGTTGCTAGAAAGCTTATTTTATTGTTTATTGTATATCAAACATTCATGTTACAAGATCATGGATTATATTCAAGCACTAGCAAGAACTACCCAAATGCATATCCAAAATAGGTAACAAGGAATTCAGGATAACAATCATCTATGATTTTGCTAAGGTCATCAAGGTGGACACATGCAAATGATAAATATCATATTAATGGTGTATAGGTAACAAGGATGATCCCCAGTTATACTTGCCTTGGTCAAAGCTCTCCTGAGCCTGCTGCTGGTCGTCAAAAGCTTGACCTTGATCACCAACGTAAAGCTCACTGACTAAACTCGATCATCAATCAACAGCACGCATTCCAATGGTCAATCATGCACAGAGCAAACAAGCTATAATTAGAACAATACACCAAACAGTGGTAATCAAAGATAAAAGTTTATCAAAATGTTCTAAGCAGAACTACGATCACACAAACGTAAAGATCACAAAAATCGGAATTAAAACGGAAAATATATGAATTTTCTAAGATTTTTATATAGAAAAGTAATTAAATAGGATCACGAAATTAAAAAGTTTCAAACTGAGTAAATAATTTAATAACATGTAGAGCTCATTAATACGAATCCAACGCAATTTGAATGGGTCAAAACGAAATTAACATGAATATTTTATGGCCAAAACAAAATCAGTGGCAATTTAGTAAATACTGAAAACGTATTTTAATTCAAACCGGCGCGGAATACGTTTTTAAAACTGAGAAAGCGTATTCCTGCGAGGCGCTTTGGACCGCGGGTTTATTACGAGAAAAACACAGGGACTCTTTAAGATAAAAACCAGCGAAGAGGTATCTTCTAATCTGGATCGTTGATCCACGATCCAATGAGATCCAATGAGGGAGAGGGGATGGCCGGCCAGAACAGTGGCCAGCACGGTGGTTCTCCATTGCCGGCGCTAGAAGCTCGCCGGAGACCATGGGGAAACGTGCTAGAGTGCACCAAACTCAAATCTGAGAACATGGGAGCACGAGGGGGTTACCGCGAGCTCACCTAGGGGAAAAACGGAGGCGAGGTGGTCTCGGGGAAGTCCGGCAACACAGGATGGCGGACATCGGGTCCCTACAAAGTTCGGCGATCCAATGAGATCAAACCAAAGCATAAGAACGTGAGAGAAAAATCTTGGCGGGATCGCTACCGCAGCGCTAAACTCAGCAATGGATCAAATCCCACGGAAAAGCTTCAAGGGATGACTCTCCACGGCGGCGGTGTTCTTGCTTCTCGGCGAGATCCGATACCGTGACAATGGCTGAAATCCGAGCTCTCAAGTCTCGCGAGTGGGGAAAAAGGATTGCGGGGAACATCTCGGGACTTTATAGGGGCGGATTCCATCTCCATGCGTAAAATCCCGGGAGAGTCGGGATTTCCTACCGGTGGTAGGCATCCGCTCCCTTCACGGCTCGGGGAAGAAGATGGAAAGGGGGAAAGGGACGCTGCCGTCTGGGTCCCACTGGTCAGCGACTAAACGGCGCAGGACCCGCCTGTCATCCAAAGGAGAAAGAGGGACGGCGTGCTGGCTGGCTGCTGGGCCGGTTGCGCGCGCGGGGGGAAAGGGAGCAGGCCGGGGTTTTCTTTTTCTTTTCTTTTTCTTCTTTTTCTTCTATTTTGTTTTTACAAAGCCTTTGTCAAGAGGATTTTGAGGACAAAAAAAATACAAACCAAAACAAATCAACACAAAATAAAACATATTTCAGCATGAATGCACAATCGAGTTTACTAAACTTATGATGAATTTTATTTTCCACAGAAATTATTTAAGTGCTAAATTTAAATGCTCACAAAAATATTCCAGTAAATCAAATTAAATCCTATTAATAGAAAACCAAATTTTTGGGTGTTACAGCTTTGAATCCACAAGCAACTCTACTGATAGAGCTGAAACAGTTGTTTTTTTAAACTAAACCAACAGAAGAGTTGTCTGTTATATTAAAGAAAAAGAAGGTCCAGATAAACAGAGTACAAAGAAAAGACACCACCGGCCTTACACAAAAACAAAGACAAGTATGAGGCCAGAAATGCTGTACATGTCTAGCTAAGTGTTTTGCACCCGCCGAGATCCACAATTGCATCTTGTCCTTGATTTTCTGCAAGAGATAATTCGAAAATACTCGCATTTCTTTCGTTCCAAATTAAACCTCCCAAACATATCAAAATTGTGAGAGATCTCCGATCTTGTTTTGCGTTGGTGTGATCTATGGATGCCCAGCAGTGCAAGACTGACTACTGAGTCGCTTGGCGCCCATATATGCATGTGGGCGAAGATTCAAATTGCCAAGGCAGGATGCTATTTCCACCCAAGTCTGCCTTGTAAAACTATATTCTTCAAAAATATATGTATGCCTGTTTCCGACCAAAGGTGACAGAATATATAGACATATAGTACGTGTGTTTGGGTGATGGCCAGGCCCGATGTTATGTTACTTGAGCGCAGTGTAGAGTGGATGAACGACGCAGGTTTGAGATAGCACGTCCTTGCATTGCATTACTCATAGGAGAGACGTGCTGAAAGTTCACACGACTGTAACATTTTACACGTCTCTGATTCCAAATTAAGATGGGTGTATAAGAGAAGCGTCTCTATAACTTCAGAGATGAGTCTCGAGAACACGGGTCTCTGATACAAGCGCATTGGAAACACATCTTGTTGATACATATGACCCTAGGAACTCTCGAGAAAGATGTGTCTCAAATTAGACATCTGTGATGATCCTCGTTTTAGTATTATTGTGCACCTTTTTTGTGTCTTTCTGTCAGTTTTGGATTGCCAGAATACGTGTAGAGTGGTGCAACGATACTTATGGGTCATGGACAGTACGTGGTGATGTACTTGTTCCTGGTAGAAGATTTGGGATGGCCCAATAATAATTCTAAATAAATCCCAAAGATTTACTCACATATGTATGGAATGGTGGACAACTTTAGTCCCACGTTGCTACTCTAAGAGGAGTGGGGCGGTCAACTTAAATAGTTGAGTTATTTTCATTTAGTTAAAAGCTATTGAGAAGAGAAAAAGGAAGAAACATGCACGCTCACTTGCCTCGCCTTCACTCACCGCCGGGCCAGGCAGGGTGGGCGATCAGCGTGCGACATACATGCCACCGTCTTCTCCATCCCGCCACTGACGAGAGCAGGTCTCTGAAGCCTACGTTGTCTATCCCTTGACGGGTTGACGGGTATAGGAGCTGTATCGATCTGCCTAGCCCCGACTACCCTGCTGTAAGAATGTTTACTTTTTCTCTATTGTTAGCTCTTATGTTCCTACTGCCAATTTTGGAATCAATTTATGTGTCACTAAATTTCTATTATTTCCAACAGTTCCTTCCATCATATATTGGACAATCCAGCTAGCCTAGCAATGGTTGTTTCCTAGTTAGCCCACAACCTATCTTTATTTTCAACAACCCTGTTTTCCCATCCAACGAACTGCGCTGCACTATATATCCACCAAGCCACCACCCACAATCCCAGCAGCCACCTCATTCTCTCTGTGCTCCATCCACCTATAGATGTATTTTGCAGATAGCCATGGAGATGGAGCACAGTACTTCTGCGTAAACATGTGATCGTGCACAACTGCACAACAACGTACACCAATGACAAATGAAACTAACAAATCATAATTAAGCACACAGGATTATTAATACTAGCATATCTTCACCCATTTTCATTGGAGTAGATGGCCATCATAAACATATGACCTCACGCCAAGAAACAAACGACAAACTAGTAATAAACTATAATAAGCGCACAAATGCAAGATTATTCACACTAACACACTTTACCCATTCACATCATCATCACCACGCAGGAATATTATTTCAGATAAAGAAATAAACACCCGGCTTTACCCTTTATGACCAAGAGAACCTGACACTTTTAGAAAATTTGAGATACAAGACTGGAAAGTATTACAAGAACAAATTGAGGTTATTAGTAATGCATCAAATTAAATAAGTTTGTAAGTGAACTACGATTTTCTTTAGTTTTATATATTTTCACTTCCAAAATATAATATTCGTTGACCTCCTCAAGCATAGACATGCTTACAAGTTATGACCAACCGTGTTTATTTAAAAAATAAAGAAGACTAAAAAAATTAAAGAAAACTATTTTTGCTGACCAGGTCAATTAACCAATGGTTGACCTAACCTATTTCCATCCCAAGTCTCTCCAAACTACAGTGACTAAACAGACGCATAAAGATGCACCGGCAAACGAGGCTGAGCTTGTAAGAAGAGTGGCTCAGCTAGTGTGAGACTTGTAGTAGATTCCATGAGCTTGATTGCACGAACGCCGGGAGGCTTGGTCCATGTGAACCCTTGCAGAAGCCTTGCGAAGAGCATCATTGTAACAGAGCTACCAAGTGACACCCCTGGACATCCCCTCCTACCTGCACTGAATGAGACGAACCTAAGATCTAGCTCGGTGAGAACCACATGCTCATTCATCATCAGATGTCGCTCTGGTCGGAACTGTAGAGGAGCATCCCAGACGTGTGAGTTCCGGCCAAGACCCACCCGGCTCAGAAGGACATGGCTGCCCTTGGGAATGAGGTAGCCAGAAACGATGGTATCTTCCATGGCGACGTGAGGTGGGTTGAAAGCATGGTAGGGGTGCAAGCGGAAGGCCTCCCGTATGCACGCTTTCAGATAGTTGAGGTGAGGGATGTCAGATTCTTGGACGAGCCTGTCCTTGCCAACGACAGTGTTCAGCTCGTTCATTGCTTTATGCATGACCTCCGGTTTGTCCATCATCTCCGCGAGTGCCCACTCAACCGCACTTGATGGATTGCCGAGAGTTGCATACATTATCTCCTGAACATGAAACAATTATCGACATAGTGAATAACACAGACAAAAATGACTATAAAAAGAGGAAATAAAACCCCTAGAAATTTTACCATCTAGAAGTAAGAGAAAGTTAATACTATTGGGAATGCAACATAGTAAATATTAAATATCTTACCGCTGTCTGTGCTTGTATTTCATCAAACGACAGAAAAGGTCGCCCTTGTGAATCCTGAAGAGATACTAGGACGTCAAGAAAATCTCTGGCCTCTCTCTTGTCACCGCGTTTGCGAAGACCATCCCACTCATGGATCCTCTCTTGTATGATGGGATCATGCAATCTGTTTATAGTCTTCATTACGCTCTTGGCAGCCTTCTTATGGCCATCAGGAACGAGGCCAGCAATCATCCACGTCCACGCAGCAGGGATGTAATCTGAGATGGAGAAATTGTACAAGTAGCTCAGCAGCGTGAAGAGCGCATCCACGTGCTCCACCTCCTCAGGACCAGGGCCGCTGCCATTGCCTGCAGCACCAGCAGCAACCGAGAAGTGTCTCCTGCCGAACATGAGCCTCCGTATCATGTTGCCACAGAAATGCTGGGCTACATGACGCACATTGACGACGACGCTGCTGCTATCTGAGGTGTTGCACTGGTTGTAGATGAACCTGATGAGGTGGTCGGCCTCCTCAGCTCGCTGGCGCTGTAGACGCCGCTCCATTGATGTGGACAGGATCTCGGAGGTGATCACCCGCCTCATCTTCTTCCACTGCTCCCCGTACGGCGACAGGATGGAGCCCTTGTACCCGAAGCTGAACAATTCAGTGGCGGAAGTTAAGGGGCGAGACGCGAAGACTGCGTCGTTCTTTCTGAAAACTTCACGGGCTATCTTTGGGCAGGCAACTACTACGACATGGACGGCTCCAAAGCGGAGGCATAGGATGTTGGTGTTCATGTCCTTGAGAAGGCCATGAATCCATCGAAACACCGGCCGCTTTGAAACCAAACAGTGCATGCTGCCGATGATAGGCAACCCAGCTGGCCCTGGCGGCACCTGGTGGTGCAGCTCTGTTTTCTTGGACGTTGTTGCTTTGGTTCGGTAGAGAAATAACAAAGCTACGGCAAGAAAGGTGCAAAGTATTGTGAATGGAGGGACGACATGTGCGTGGCTAGGTGCCAGTGCCATGAGTGATGATGCGTTGGAGCTCATCATACATATTTGTGTTGGGAAGTACATGGTTCTGTGTTCAGCACAGTCTGTGGTGTTTGGGCAAGCAGGCTGCAAGTTTGTGTTGATGCTCTTGTTGTGCTGTTGGTGAGCCATAGGGGAGCAGCATATCATATATATAGTGCTTCTCCTTGATGAAGGCCCTCTCTACCCTACCTGCTTGGATTGGCTCCCGGTTGCTGTTAGCCATTTTGATCGGTCTGATTTGGAACTCCTTAAACGTTAAGAAGAAACGATTATAATGCTTAAAATAATAGTAGGATAAAGCATGCATTCAACGTTGGCCTTCTCCAGAAACTATAAAAATATATAACAGATACAAAGGAAGCTATGTATATTTCATTTAGCAGTTTACAGTAAATAATGTGCAATACAATACATCCATACACACATTTAACTATAAAGAAATTTTATAAACACAAATACTCAGGTTCTAGAGGGAAATGTCTCTTTGTCTATTACATAACATTCACTAAATTAATCAACATCCCTCACGGCTACAATAAGCACATTCATATTCATGAAATCTTCAATATTCAATGGTTTATTATACATATTTTATTAAGTAAATAGGCATATATTGTAGTCCTCTGGAAATATTTGCCTCGGTTAGGATTCATAGTGCTATAAAATATTTTATGGCTAAACCAAATAGTGGAAGCCAAAGTGTTATTAGCGGCAATAGAGAAACAGTTGGCAATAGACCTATGAAAAAAAAGCTATAGCTGGCTATTTTAGCAATGAGAAGAAAATACCAACCTAGCAAACTAATTAAGACCCCTCTTCTTTCACAAAGGGTAGAATGTGATATCAAAGAGCACAGTCCATGCAGCAAGGGGAAAAGGTCTACACAAGAAAGAAGGGAGACGAGGATGATGAGAGAACCAAGGACATTTGGAAGGATCTCAATGTACACTCAGTAGATTCTTCTAACATAAGCCTTACACCTAACTCACTATTTGATATTGTGGACACAAGTGATTGGCACGTTCTTGTACCTCAGCACATAATCTGCAAATACTGACATTTAGAAATGTTTGTAGAGTAGATCACATGTATATGTTCATAGTGGAGTCTACATTTAGATGATTAAACAAACTCCAAGACAAAATTGAGACATTAATTGGATATGGTGGGTTTTCTAGGCATGACAAATTAAGTCGCAGGGCTATATCTTTGAAATCGGAGCTTATGTCATTATTTATGGGTAAATAAACACTAAGAAACAAAAAAAGAGTATGTAAGAGCACTCCCAATGCAGAAACTATCATAGTTTCTATATAGACATCAATTATGCTACCATCTAAGCATTTTGCTGATGTGGCAAGGTAGTTATTGAAGAGAGAGAGCAAAAATCATAGAAACTGGGTCTAAGTTAGAAACCATGTCTACACGAGATCCAAATCATAAAGTGGTATGATTGGTTGAGAATGGAGAGAGAATGAATGTGATTGGATAAAAAATTATTATATAGAAACTATCCATTGGAACTATAGTTTATATACATAAAAATTAATATTAATAGGTATAGAAACTGCATATAGTTTCTAGCATTGAGATTGTCCTAAGAACCTAAGGCAAGAAAGTTCCTAATTCTGCATTAGTTGAAAAAGAAACTGTCACGCTAGCTTGCTGTTGTGAGGCCTAATCCCACCATATTAGCTAGAACACTTGGGTTATGGTCCAATACTAGAACACTAATAAGCTTTTCCTAAGAGAAAAATCTAATGTCTAATGTGTTATAGCCCCCGACTATCATACACAAAAGCCCTAAAATTAACTGTTTGGTGATATCATATTGTTGCACCATGCGAATATTACTATTCTTTTCTACAAACTTTATAACATGATTTGACCTATTAGAACAACTGAAATCATATGTACCCATTCAATTCTAGAATAATATACGTATTTTGATTTGCAAAAGTCAAACAAAAATGAATGTAATCCTTAATATCTTATGAATGTTGTCACTGAGGAACCAATACGTACCATTTTATAGGAACTTTAAATACAAGTTTATTGATACAAAATTATGTCATAAATTTGTATATTCTTTGACTAACTAATAGTTAAAGTTTGTAAATTTTAACTTTTTTGTCTATAAAAATGTGTTTATCATTCTGGATTGGAGGGATATTTCATGATAGATGGAGCAAGTTTTTTAATGATATCCAAGTTATGTTCTTCTATATTCACTCCCTGAGTCCGCTAGTGATAAGGGGGAAAAAATCAGAATATTTCTAGGATTCAAACTCATGATGTCAACGTTTACTTTCTCGATCATCCATAACAGACGAGCTCCGCAACAGACTATTGATGCTATTATTTTAACTACACAATTCTGAATCTTATATTGTATATCCGATATTCTAAATGATCTCAAATGGAAAGGTTGTCCACTGTAAATGGTGTAGTTCGCATTGAATACTAAAACTTTGGTATTGACTATATCTTCATTCAACATTGTTAAGCATCTCAAATCTGATGAAAACTTATATTGAATATTTAGACATGTAAAACATTTTAAATTAGAAAGTCAATAATTGTAAAGTTTTAGATCTCTTTAAACTCTAAAATTTGATATAACACTACCAGAAAACTGAGTATCCTTGAGGGCCAGCAATTTTCTTGAGAGGCGAAATTAAACCCCCAAGGATATACAATTACCTTGAGGGTTGTATAAAACACCCAAGAAAATGCATATTCTTGAATGCTAAACCAAACCGCCAAGTTAAATCTGTATTTCCTTGAGTGCTAGTTGAAACCGCCAAGGTAATTCTATATTTTCTTGAGTGTTATTATAAACCACTAAAGGTAATTCACATTTTCTTGGGTGTAACTAGAAACCACCAAGGAAATTCTAGTTTCTTTAGGTGCAAACCCTCAAGTAAATTATTGTAGCTGCCAAGGGAAAAAACAGTTTATAGTCATATTTCTCTTAACCACCGATATAGTGAACTCATTGCATTCTTGTTAGTTAGATATTGCATTTTATAGACATAAATGCTCCTTTGACATGTTTGGAAAATGATATATATTTGTTGTTAGTAAATTAATCCAATAAAAGTTATAATTTTGTGTTGTTATGCATTAGAGAATGCATATACTAACACTTAGCTTGAGATGCCTGCTTATTTTAAAGCTAAAATGTAACATACTAATATCGTATGGAGGCAAAGTTTATATCAAAGTTATAGAGGCCGAAGAGATATACAACTTCTTAGTTGATGAAATTTTCATTTGAAATTATTTGAGGTCCAAATATGTTTTAAATTATCAGAATTTTGAACTTTAATTTTTTTGAATCTTTCAAATGACCTCAGATAGAGATACAACCTAAACCAAAGTTATAGTACTCGATGAGATACAAAACTTTATAATTCAAACTTTTTTCATTTGAAATCATTTAGGTTCTCAAATATTTATTACAAGATTCGCTAAAGTGAAAACAAAAAGAAAGAAACCTTCACTTGGTCACAAAAGACTAAGTGGTGTAGTGGTAAGTTAGTTTCACTTGGAATCTCACGTCATGAGTTCGAATCTCAGCTACAACAAATATGAGACTGTTTCTTTTTTTTCTATGAATATCCTTGAGGGTTATCGGCACTCAAGAAAATATCTATCCTTGGGTGTTTTTACATTTTATTGGGTGCCATCGGCACTCAAGGAAACCTATATTTTTGGGTGTTCTTACATTTTCTTGAGTGTCATTGGCACTCAAGGAAACCTATATCCTTGGGTGTCGTTATATTTTCTTGACGATGCTAAAAATCTGACCACTGATTTATTTTCTTGACGGTTTAACCCTCAAGGAAATGATTTGTGGCGGCCGGCACTCTTCCTTGTCTCTCTACTCTTGGCGGCCATTCTTTGAGTGCTAGCCGCCAATATTGATTTTCTTGACGGTTTTAGGGGTTTCCTTGAGGGTTTTTGACCCTCAAGGGTATTCAGTTTTGTGGTAGTGACGTTTATCTTGATACACAACATATAAAAACATTATATTTTTTTTGTTTAAAATAGGCTATCACCGGCAATATTCAAGCACAAACTCATAGTGATTGGTACATGTCATAGCGATACGACACTGCCTATCACTGCTGGTTGTAGCCTTAGGCTTTGTTATACACCTAAAAACCCAAAACTTTATAAGATTCTCTGTCACATCGAATCTTGTGGCACATGTATGAAATATTAAATATAGATAAAAATAATAACTAATTGCACAGTTTAATTGTAAATCACGATACGAATCTTTTAAGCCTAGTTGCTCCATGATTGGATAATGTTTGTCAAATAAAAACGAAAGTGCTACAGTGTCAAAATCTAAAAAAATTTTGGATCTAAACAAGGCCTTAAATTGACAGTTCTAGCCCACCTATTAGTGCCTATTGTAACATCATATCAGTTAAAATCGTGATCAATTTAGCAGTGACACCATCACTGCCGGTTATAAAATAATCTACACCGATAGTCGTCGGGCAATAATCACATGTTCCGTGGTCATTCTTATCCCTCCGTCACCACAGCTTGATCTCGTCTTCTTTCCTGCTCGGCCGAGATATGCCCCTTTGCAATTGATCAGGAAGGCACAGCAGTAGCAACTCGTGTTCCATTTGGACAGCAATAAGGTTATCCTTTCTTAGTCAGGTCGTCATGCTGCAGCACACGAATTAACGACATTGGCCTCGCATCACTCTCCCTCTCCTGCGCGTGGATGCGTATAGTTTAACCAAACCAACGGAGCACCGAACCAGCCCCCAGTTGGCTGCCTTTCACTTTGGTCGAACATGTGCCCATGTGCCAAAGGTGAACATCGCCTGCTAATGCCGGGCAACACATTGAACGTGATCACGTGTCAACAGTTACCTATATTCTATTATATATATCCCGTTGTTGTCTCATTCTACGTTCTTCTAGTAGCTTAAACACGCTGCAGCAGGACACCTTGAATCCTTGATCAGTGGAGCCAGCCTCAGTTCTCCTAAACCTATAGCTACTCACACTGTTATGCTATAGCTAAGCTGGACCAGAAATTGAGGAAGAAAAGCAAACTGGAAGTAGAAATGGAGAGAAAAGTCACTACTACGGACAGGATCTTTGCCGAGGCCTCATGCCTTCGGCAAAGGCTATAAGACCCTCGGCAAAGGCTTTGCCGAGAGCTACCTTCGGCAAAGAGCCCTCGGGAAATTTCCCGTCGGCAAAGTGATCTTTGCCGAGGGCCATTTCTCGGGCACTCGGCAAAGATTTTGCCGAGGGCTGACGCCGGCCTTCGGCGTCTTTGCCGAGGGCCCAACGCCGGGCCCTCGGCAAAGAATTTTTAAATTTTTATTTGGGTAATTTCTTTGCCCAAGGCTCCCATGCAGGCCCTTAAAAAAGAATTTTTGAAATTTTTTTCGCTAATTTCTTTGCCGAGGGGTCCCAGGCTGGCCTTCGGCAAAGTCTCTTTTTTTAATTTTTCTGGAGAATTCTTTGTCGAGGGCCTTGACCATAGCCCTCTGCAAAGACCTGTTTTCTATTTTTTCTGAGAAATTCTTTGCCGAGGGTTATGGCCAAGGCCCTCGGCAAAGACCTACTTATTGTTTGTTTTTTGAATTTCTTTGCCGAGGGCTATGGTCAAGGCCCTCGGCAAAGTCCAGAGAAATTTAAAAAAAAATTGTTTCTTTATTTTCATCCAGACAAAAGATAAATATATATATATACCATCACATAGGTCCACAACGAGCACATATATCTCACGAACATCACATATATATATCACGAACATCATGTATGTACATCCAGTAGTCCATAAGTTCACCAAATCGAACCAAAGTTTCAAACCGCCGACACGTACGCACCGCTGCGAGAACTCACCATCCTCCCCAACCGTCTTGCCTCTGCGTCGAGGGTGGTGTGTCGAAGGCTCCAGGGTCTGGTGACGTACGAGGCGGGTTATTGGATCCCGCTGTCGACTGAGGCTGCACAAACAGTTAGATGTTTATGTGAGATTGCAGTAATTATTCCTGCACTACAGTTACAAAGAAGTTAGCTTTGACACTTACAGGAGAACTAAACGGCGGCGGCAGCTGAGGTGCTGGAGCTGACATCGTGACGTCCACACCTGTATGCTGCCCGAGAGCGGCCAGGACCCTCATCATCTCAGCCATCCTCTGGTCCTGGCCCTCTCGCGCGAGACGCTCAGCCTCCAGCCGAGCAGTGAGGGCCGTGATCTGCTTCGTCTTCTGGGCGTTGTCGGCCTGCAAGATTACACTCCAATGTTTCAGTAATGCAAATGTAATTCAGTTGCGAGAATATTAATTTACTATGAGTGAACCTAGAATTACCTGGAGCGAAGCTAACATGCTCACTGTCGGAGTCGGACGTGCGCGGATGGGTTGGCTGGAGCTCGTGCTCTGTGCTCTGAGCTGGCTGAGAGTGGGGGTGGTGTTGGGGTCGATGGCGGCGTTTGCGATCCAGGCCCGGCCGTGCTTCCTACCGCCACCGAGCCTCATGAGGGCCTCGGCATCTAGTGGCTCGGTGCGGACGTCGTACTCTGGCCGGTGCCGCTCCCGTACCGCCGACGTGTACTCCTGGACCTTAGCGTACACGTTGGGGTCGGAGTACGCCTCACGAGGGGCAGCTGCGTACTAGGTCCGTTGCCCTGCAGTCTGGTGAGACGCAGCCCAAGCCGTGAACATGGACACCTCCTCGTCCGGGTGCGCAGCCTCCTACGAGAAAAGCGACAGAGGGTGAGAAATCAAGCATACATTAAACGCAAAACTAAATAGAAGAAAAATCACTTACATATGATTTTTTGAAGCCGGGGAAACTCTTGCTGCCTTGGTGGTGAGTGGCAGCTGGTCTTTGCAGACGCAGTGCCCGCTGAGACTCATGCCTGTCTAGGTAGTCCTGCGTGAACCACCTACCCACGATCGCGGCCCAGGCATCGGCATGCGCTCGACAACACCAGGGAATCACCTACAAGACAATGAGTGTTTGACAGATATGAAGATATAATTGAATATATTAAATTCAAAAAAGAGACAATCTGAATGTTATTCATCTACCTCCAGGTACTGCTCCTGGGTCATCGTCATCGTCCGCACCTGAGCCTTCGTGATAGTCATACTACGCGCCGACACGTAGAAGTCTATCACTGCCTGGACGCGCGCCTCGTGGTGCATGTCGGTGACATACTTCCTACAGGAGGCGTGCGCCACAGACTCAGCCAGGGCCACGTCTTCGTCCTCCACCCTGAAGTACCTCTGCACAAAAGATAATACATCCAATCATTATTTTCAAAAAAAATAGATTTTAATGTAATAGATTAATTACTGTTGTGCGAAAGGAACTTACCCAAAACTCGGCCAGTATCCGCTCCTGGGGGTTGCGGTACGTGTCGTCCACCCCTAAAGCGTACCTGTCCTAGGTGGTGGCCGGCTCGCGGGCCCCCGACGCCAACTCCACGAGGCCAAGGAAGTACTTCCGGCACAGGGTACCCAGGATGGTCGGGGCAGCGCGCACGGGAGTACCCGACACCAGATCCCAAGACCTGCACCAGTTAGAAAAAAAATTATCAGTTTCTCTCTAAACCCTCAAACCTATCATATGAGGTAGTTGTGATATCATTTAGATTTACTTACTTGGGCGGTATAGGGCGAAGCAGTGCCCGACTCTGAGGTAGTGGGTATGGAGGGAGCTTCGCGAGACCTCACTGGTAGACACCCGACGCCGCGCCTCCCTCGTCCTCGGGCGCCGCGCCCTGCTCCTCGTCATGGGCCTGGTCCTGGCCCTAGTCCTGGTCCTCGTCCTGGTTGTCGTCCTCCTGGTACTCCTCCTCCAGCGTCGGTGCCACGGGGTCTGGGGTGGGACTCCGCGGCCTCCTACGCCCCATGGATGGTACTCCTCGTCGAAGGCCTCCCCCTCCTGCGGCGTCCTGCGCCGGCCGCCCCTGACGACTCTGCCTCGCCAGTGAGGGAAGGGCGTCTCGCGTAGGCCGAGGGTGTGTCATGGCGTGGCCGCCTGCTCGCCATCTTTGATCAAACACCTGCACACACAAAGAATGAAACAAGACTTATTAGTAAGCATATTAGAGACTGAAAATAAATAAACAAAACAAAAATGTCAATAATTTAAAAAAGACATAGTATTACATGTATTACGAATAGTCCTCGTGATTGGGATTACAGGTCTCGTCATCACTGTCAATATTATCCAAATAAGCGACACTATCTGAAGGTCCTACGTCATCGTCTTCGTCTTCGTCACCAGCGACAAGTAATCGCTCAAGCATTTGTATGTCCTTGGCATTTTGCACCACGTCTCCATCATCCTCGTCATCAACCGTTTCATTGTCTTCTTCCATTTCGAGGGCCTCAGGTAGGACTATCTAAAGCGTCCTCGATAGCCCATCTTCCTGATAGAACTCTCCATCATATGTGTTTGTGTTAAAGTTGTAATCGTCATCGTTTGGGGCTGGGAGTTTGCCGTGTGGAGAAACCTGGTGCACAATAGCCCACCCCTGAAGCTCTTGTTTGGCTTGATTCGCATATCTCGTGTAATACACCTGCACGGCCTGTTGAGCCACAATGTAGATATCCTTTCCCGGATATACAGAATCTTCTCGAATCTCGACTAGCCCAAGACTAGGGGTGAGTCTCGTTTCGCGAGGATTAAACCAGTGGCATTTAAACATGACAGGTTTCAGAGGTTTGTCACCATCAAATTCAAGTTGGTAGATGTCCTCAACTCTTCCATGGTAGTCGAGGCCATCAGTGCCGGGAGTACAAACTCCACTATTTGTGGTTTTCTGATTGGGCTGGATATTCTCGTATCTTGTTGTGTGGAAGCGATAACCGTTCACTTCATATCCGGTAAATGACTTCACCCTAACTTGGCAGCCATTTGCAACCTGTTTCAACTCGACACTCATGGACGAGTCGGTCCGGGCCTTTCATTTGAACCAAGAAATGAAATCAGGCCTATCCGCTCTCGGGCCCCGGGATAGACGGATGTCTTGTTCTTGCGGGGTTGGATCCCTTGGTTCATTCCAAGATTCACGAACAAATTCTCCGATAAACGGTTGCACCTCAGTAAGGTTGTTGAATAAGTATAGCATGATACTGCGTCATTCGTTATTTGTCAAAATCTTCACGGTGGACGCACTTGCGCTACCGAGTTGTCCATGGAAAAGACTGAGAGTCGATTCATTTTCATCGACATTGTAACGTGGAAGTGGGTTGTGATTGCTCGAAAGATTGGGCTTGTAGTACTGTGTAGTGAAGTTTGCCACCTCCTCCCTTAGGTATGCCTCTGCAACGGAAGCCTCAATTCTGGCTTTATTTGTACATTTCTTGCGAAGAGTCTTCAGTCCCCTCTCGACTATAAAACACCAGCGAAACTGCACAGGCCACCCCAAACGTAGTTCAGTGGGAAGGTGCACGATCAAATGCTGCATCGACAAGAAAAAGCCCGGTGGGAAGATCTTCTCCACCTTACAGACCAACACAAGTGCCTATTTTTCTAACTCTATAGCGACGTTTCGAGATACCTCCTTAGCACACAACAGGTGGAAGAAATAGCTCAACTCAGCCAACACTTTCTAGACATGCTCAGGGACATACCCACGAACCATTGCAGGGAGAAGCCGCTCAATCCATACATGGTAGTCATGACTCTTCATCCCGTTGACTCGCAAAGTGGTTAAGTTCACTCCTCTACTCAGATTAGCGGCATAGCCATCTGGAAACATCAAGTTCTTGATCCATTCAAGCACTTCCCTTCTCGCATCTATTTTCAAGACAAAATCCACCTTAGGCTTTTTCCACTTCTTGTTTCGACCACTAGGAGGTTGCATCTCTTGTTTTTTTCTATCGCATAACGTCGACAAGTCCACTCTAGTCTTAACATTGTCCTTCGATTTCTCTGTGTTCATAAGACTGCCCCAAAGGGCCTCGGCGATATTCTTTTCAGTGTGCATTACATTAATGTTATGTTGCAAAAGAATGTCATCAAAACAGGGCAGCCTGGTCAACCCAGACTTATGAGTCCACATATGTTGCACACCATAACCCACAAAACCACCTCCTTCGGCGGGCACAAGAGCATCAATCTGAGCACGAATCTCGGCACCACTCTTGATGTGGGGTTTAGGGTCTGTCACTACGACACCTTTTCTAAAGTTCTTGACATCCCTTCTGAATGGATGGCCAGCAGGAAGAAACTAACGATGCTGGTCAAACGATGAATACTTGCCACCCTTTTTCAACCAAATAAACCTCACAGCTTCCATGCATACGGGACACGGAAACTTCCCGTGAACACACCAGGCGCAGAATAACCCGTACACTAGGAAATCATGCAGAGAGTAGTGATACCAAACATACAGTTTGAAGCTTGACCTTGTAGCTCGGTCGTATGTCCATACCCCTTCCCAAGCTTCAATCAATTTGTCAATGAGAGGCTCCATGAAGACCCCCATGTTGCTCCTTGGGTGTCCAGGAATTATCAAAGACAGAAAAACATTCTGTTGTTGGAAGGCAATGCCAGGGGGAAGGTTGAGAGGGATAGTGAACACAGGCCAACATGTGTATGGGGAAGACATCATTCCATAAGGATTGAATCCATTTGTTGCAAAGGCGACACGTACATTCCGAGCCTCAGCTGCTTTCTCAAGATGTCAATCATTAAAGTATTGCCATGCTTCAGCATCGGATGGATGGACCATCTTGTCCGGATGGTACCGCTTGCCATTCTTGTGCCAAGTCATCTGTTTCGCAGTTTCCTCGGTCATGAAAAGTCGTTGGATCCTCGCCATGAAAGGAAGGTGACATAACACTCTTGCGGGGATGGTAAGCTGCACCTTCTGGCCATCACCGGATACTGCCTCCAGGTATCTTGAGGCTCCACACTTCGGACAGTACTTTGCATTCTCGTGTTCTTTCTGAAATAGGACGCAACCTTTCGGACAGCAATGTATCTTATCATATGGCATCTTGAGCGCACGAAGGAGTTTTTCTGACTCGTACAAGTTGGGGGGCAGAATATGATCCTTCGGTAGCATGGTGCTAAACACAGTCAACATCTTATCGAAGCTTTCTCGACTCAGGTTCAGCTCGGCCTTCAGCCCAATCACACGCCCAATGCCATCCAACTGAGAAATAGTTGTATGCTCGTGTAGGGGTTTAGACGTCGACTCCAACATTTTGTAGAAGGCTTCTATGTTTGCCTCCATCTCCTCCTTGTCACGTCCTTCAGCGAACTGAGCTTGGTGAGTGTCGTCTAGCATGTCGGCTACCCCAGCATCATCATTAAAAGGCTCAAGACGTGGTCTCACCACCTCCTCTCTGATACGGTCTTCACCATGGTAGATCCACCGGTAGTAGCCCGGCGTATAACCATGGTACACCAGATGTTTACCCATGGTCTCCTTGTTCACCCTCCTCTTGTTGTCACAGTGGCTGCACGGACACCAAACTAGCAAATGCCCTTTAGCTACATCCGCGCCAAATGCGTGGTTCAAGAAAGCATCTGTCCTCTTCACCCAATCCATGTCGTAATCATTTCGGCTTCTTCGCCCCGTGTACATCCACTGACGGTCCTCCATCCTTTGACAAATATGGCACCATGTAACGTAACCACCTAGCCGGTATTCCTACTGTCTAATAGGTGAGGATAGGTCATAATCCCACCCGCGTATGCGTAGATGAGGTCAGTTTCCATGCTCCGCTACGATCCGAGACAGAATTTCGGCAGCACCTCCCCGCTGTTCTCCCAATACACGTCCTGCAAAGGAGTTTGTGTATTCGGAGAACAATGGAAAGGTGATGCCGAAATTCTGGCTAAGATCGGAGCGGAACATGAAAACTAACCTCATCTACGCATACGCGGGCTGTCCAAGAAACATGGACAATCAGAAACAGATACGATCGGATACACACACTGATCTATATGCATCCAATCGTATCTCTTTCGGACGGGAGACGCCTAACTCGTTTACGCATTCTACGACAAAGACAAAGGAGTAGAGCTGGTTTATACCTAAGGTGGCGGTGGAGAAAGGGTAGCGGGGCAGTGACGAGTCGGGGCAATGGCGAGTCGCAGCGGTGCAGGCAGACCAGCAGCACCGACGTAGATGATCAGCTCCTCCGAAGCTCCTCTCACGTCCTCTGCTCTGTAAAATAAAAAACATTAGTTAAAAATTTCGGCAGAACCTCCCCTGTACGGGGAGGTTCCCAAAACCTAAAAAAAACAACTCGATGGCCGACACACAGAAACACGGCACGACGGCCGACATATTTTCAATAGAGGCACGAAGGCCATCCGCATCAAAAAAACGGCGCGATGGGCGAGAACCTACTACTACTACTAAAATTGGTAACTAAATTTTTTAACCTAACTAAAATTTCTAACTATACTAACAAACTAAAAATTCTAACTATACTAACTAACTAAAATTTCTAACCTAACTAACTAAAGTTTCTAACCTATATACTAAATTAATAGAGGGGAGTAATGCTTACCTGAGCAGCAGGGAGGGAGATCGGGGTGGGCTCCACCAGCGGCGGGGTGGAGCTTGGGTGGCCGGCTGCGGGCGGTGCTCGGGCGGGCGGCTGGCGGCGGCGTCCAGGCTGCGGCGAGCGGCGGGCGGGCGGTGGGCGGGGGGCGCGCGGGGCGGCGAGCGCGAGCAGCCGTGCGCGGGGCGGGCGTGAGCGCGGGGCGGCGAGGCGGCGTGCGGCGAGCGGCGGCGGCGGCGGCGGTGGGCGAGTGGGCGCTGGGAAGTCAAATGACCCCCGGCGCCCGCTCGGGCGTTTTAATACGTCCTAGCTCTTTGCCGAGGGCTTGACCTAGGGCCCTCGGCAAAGATTATTTTGAATTTTTTTTCTTTTTCGTCAACCGGCTAGTCTTTGCCGAGGTGCCCTTTGCAAAGAGATTATCTGGTGCCACGTGTGAAATCTTTGCCGAGGGTTGGGAAACAGGCCCTCGGCAAAGAATTTAAATTTTAAATTTCTAAATTCTTTGTCGAGGGCTATAGTAAGGCCCTCGGCAAAGAATTTATTTTTTTGTTTTTTTGTCTAGTTTTTTTCTTTGTCACACCTACACTATTTTAAACTACATGCTAAAGTTTGGTTCATTTTGAAATAACTTTGGTATATTTTTTGGATTTTTTGAATTTGTTGAATTTGTTGAATTTTTCGATAAATTTCAAATTTAAACTACATGTGCATTAAATAATATTAGTTAATTATTTCAATCTTGACATTCATGATTGTTAGTGCATTTCCAGGCCGTATGCAGAAAGCCACATAAAATATCGAACGTTTACCCCTCGAAACATGTCAACCAAGTTGCGGGAAAATGTTTTTTAAATATATAAAATGAAAACAAACTCAGAAAATCACGAAACTTTGCGACATAACATGTTATCACATGTGGAGGCTATGATAAAAATTTCAAAAAATTCTGAGTCTGTGGTCCGGTGCACAAAACCAAAACATCTCACATGTGTATGATCACATGTGAGATGTTTGGGTTTTATGCACCGGACGTTACTATAGACTCAGAATTTTTTGAAATTTTTATCATAGCCTCCACATGTGATAACATATTATGTCGCAAAGTTTCGTGATTTTCTGAGTTTGTTTTCATTTTATATGTTCAAAAAACAATTTCACGCAACTTGGTCGACATGTTTCGGGGGGTAAACGTTCGATATTTCATGTGGCTTTCTGCATACGGCCTAGAAATACACTAACAATCATGAATGTCAAGATTGAAATAATTAAATAATATTATTTAATGCACCTGTAGTTTAAATTTGAAATTTGTCGAAAAATTCAACAAATTCAAAAAAAATCCAAAAAATATACCAAATTATTTCAAAATGAACCAAACTTTGGCATGTAGTTCAAAATAGTGTAGGTGTGCCACAGAAAGAAAAAAAACATGGATCAAAAAACAAAAAAAAATTGCCGAGGGCCCACGTTAGACCCTCGATAAAGAGTGGCATTGCCGAGGGCAGGCTGGTGGGCCCTCGGCAAAGTCGGACCTCCGGCAACGCTTTGCCGAGGGCTTAACGCCATGCCCTCGGCAAAGCCTAACGCCCAGAGCCGCCGTTACTCTGGGCCCACACCGCCGAGCGCACCGTCTTTACCGAGGGCCCGGCCCTCGGTAAAGATGGGCCTTGACCGAGGGCATTTCTCTGCCGAGGGTCTGGCCCTCGGCGAAGAAGCCTTTGCCGAGGGCCGGCCCTCGGCAAAGATTGCCTTTGCCGAGTGCCCGAGATCCGGCCCTCGGCAAACCGGAAAACCCTCGGCAGCTGTTTCCAGTAGTGAGTGTCTGTTCTTCTAAACCTAGCTACTTCCTGTTATGCTCTAACTAAGCTTGGACCGGAAATTGGGGAAGAATAGCAAACTGGAGGTAGAAATTAATGTAGAGAAATGTGTGGCTGGCTCCTCGAGAAAAACGACTTATCTTAGAGAGTTCACAGAGGCAGCTAGGTGGCTTAATTATATGCATGTTGATTGTCAAGCGGAATGCACATACCAGGCCTGGCCCAACTATAGAAGAATACTCTATTTCTTACTCGTAACACTTATGTCATTCTAAATTATAAGATGTTTTAGATAACTGTCCTTGATCCGTGTCCAGTTCGCTCTCTGCTCTGTCTCTCTTTGCCTTGTAAAGCAGGTGGTCACAGCTTATTAGATTATTGTCCTTGATCCGTGTCCAGCTCGTGTGTGTTTTAGCTGTCCAAATCTTTCTGGTGTTTGGCTTCTCCAACTTTATTTCAACAACAGCGACCGACAGTATACATGTAGTGCAGGGACAGGAGCTCGGTATGTATCATCGTCATCAGGTTTATCGTGCTCGATTCAAAGCAGTAGCCACAGAAGCTACTAGGCAAGGATGATTCAGTGCTTGTGCAATATCATTTTCATGCTATAGTGCTAGCTGTGTCTCTTATTTCCATCATATATAATCACATTTTTCTTGCATGGTTCCTTGCACTGTCCAGTCACACGAGAGCTCATTTATTCTGTGCTACTTTGATAGTCCTCCTGCAACTAAACCTGTAGCTGTCCCATTTTCTCTGTACTAGTTCTTTAGCTCTTAGCTGACTGGCTGCCATATCTCTTTTACTAGCTCTCTTTCTTGTTTCGTTTCTAGGGGTAACCATAATTCCCTGTGATTCTTGAGCGAGGTAGCTAGTTTTCCTTAAAAGCCCTGCACTTGCGTCTCCGTCAGTAACACTTTTGAGTGTCTTGATAGTTACCAGAGCTTAGCCGTGTTTAATTAGATAATTAATATATACTCGGAGGCCTTCATTTATTACGCGATGAAGTAGGTAGTAGTTTTGTGAGATGCTTTTCACGCTTTAATTCTTCGCAATACCTATCATCGATCCTAGCTGAGCAAGTTACTGCATGCTGTGTCACCTTAACGGGTAGGAGTAGCCGAGTAGGAAACAATTGTACAGCGTTTAGTTGGATTGGGATATATGATACATTTTTTTTCGCAAACGTGCTTGTTGCACGTGTTTCATTAAGAGGGTATATGTCACGTTTTTTCTTGGCGAAGAATTTTTTGTCAGCTCCCAATCATCCTCCTCCGGTCTTTTGTTCCAATCCTTCAAGCGACAAGTCAAAAGCTAAGAAGGTAATTTTAAGAGGCAGTTCTCAGCCACGCTTGTGGAGATCCAAATGGGAACTTGCTTGACACGGAGAACGATCAAATCATAGATCTCTCTCCTCTCCATCGAAAGAAAAAATATAATATTGTCAAAAATAGTGGCAAGAGCAGACTTCCCAAAAAGCCAAAGGCTCCCTCTAAAATTATCATAAAATGAAGGGAGTTTTCTGGAATAGCAGAGGTCTTACAGACTTGGCTAAACATAGATATTTGGCGGATTTAGTTAAAGAGGAGCAAATTAATTTTATTGCCCTCTCTGAGACTGGGCGAGATCTTTTCCCAGATCATGTCCTCAAAAATCTTTGCGGAGGAAATGATTTTCTTTGGCACACCATGGCACCACACGGCAGATCCGGGGGTATTCTGCTTGGTGTGGACTTGAATATATTAGATATTGGAGCCATTGATGAGGGAGATTTTTATGTAAAATTCACCCTACGACTAAAATCGAATGACTTCAAATTTGTGCTATATGCGGTTTATGGACCAGCACAACTCCAAAATAAAAGTGCTTTCTTGGTAGAACTCGCCAACACATGCTCCAAAGAAACCCTGCCATATATAATAGGAGGGGATTTCAACATAATGCGAGGACCAGAAGATAAGAGTTCTGGGAACTTTGACCCTAAATGGCCTAATCTCTTTAATGTTGTCATAGAATCTCTAGATCTAAAGGAGATTGCTATGACGGGTCGACAATTCACTTGGGCAGGGCCAGGAGATAATCCAATTCTTGAGAAGTTAGATAGAGTTCTGGTTAGCACTGAATGGGAAATCATGTACCCATTGACAACACACTACTGCAGAAAGAATAACCGTGGCGGCCATTTTCCCTTTTCCGTAGCGGGCAAACGCGTCCGCCACGGCCATAAGGCCACGGTAAATCGTGGCCACTTCCGTGGCGGGCTCCGCTGTCCGCTGCGGTTAATCGATTAACCGTAGCGGGCAACGTAAAGCGCCCGCTACGGTTAATTCCAATTTACCACAGCGGGCTATTTACGTCGCCCGCTACGGTTAACCGATTAACCGCAGCGGGCGTTTTATGTCGCCCGCTTCGGATACTTCCATTAACCGTAGCGGTCGCCTTATGTTGCCCGCCACGGTTAAGTGTTTTTTTTAAAAAAAATTGCAGAACCCTTGCTGCATATGTATTTAAACAATTTGCAAATTCCAGAATCTAGATTTCATTTCAGAAACAGAAGATATATATAGACACACATATGTCTAGCAGTTCAATTCATAAGACACAACATATAATATATAATTCTACTTAGTTGTTCTCATCATATCCACATATACACATGAAACCCACGAATCCGTTACACATCACAATTCTACTGCGTGGGTGTAATCCGTCGGCCGTAGCATGGTGTCCCATCTCCTAAGCTTCTCGAACTCTGGTCGAATTGCCAATTCACCATCATTGTCGAAGAATGGTTCGCCTTCGAGCACGCATTTCTCTAGGATGAACTTACAGATGTCCGCCTTGATTTGCTTAAAAGCTTGGCGTTCATTCTTCATCGTCTCTCCACGATTCTTCACTGCTTCTTTGAGCTTCTTCCAGCTGTTGGTGTACTCCTTGCTTTCCCTTAGGTTCTCGCAGGTGTACAAGCCACATGCCTTTGATCCTAAGGGTTGTTTGGCGCACTGCACGATCAATACAAAAGCATTAGAGCACATATATACTAAAAGCATGATTGAACTATGTTCGGTATTCTTAACATCATTACTAAAAGTAGACTAAGTTCTAAATCTAGCAACGGTGCCAAAAATGCCAAACCTATCCCTCACACCACTTAAGCCAAGTTGTCATCCCCAGCATGACATGAGAGACGCGGTATTGAAATATGCAATTGCTCTTCTAAATAAATAATGAATGGGATCTGCAAGCGCACAGATTAATACCGATGCAACATTTTAACCGGGAAGTATTCCAGGTATCGTTATTTATATTTTTACCACTGGGAAGGGATTAGCAATCATCACTATTTATTACAGAATAGAATATGAGATTGAGCATCTATCATTGCAAGTATAATTGAGAACATTATATCTAACTCTTCATACAGGGATAAGTGTCACATAAAAGATATATGAAATAATAATAGTGACAAGGATAACTAATCTGATCTAGCCACATAATAAATATGATAAGCACCTCAATTAGATACTCTAGAAAGTCATTAGCATGGTATTAGAACGAACTACAAGAATATTCCCTAAGTTATTCTCAACTATATAGTCTAGCATTATCATAATTAGTGCAAGCATACTTAGCAATCATTGCGAGACAAGACTACGCCCATGCATAGTGATATTAGCAAGGAATATGAGAAACATAGCAATCACTCCCCTGTAATAATGTTGCTCTGCCAGCCCAATACACGAGAGGGGGACTATATAAGAATCAATGAAGCTGTCACTATCACGAACTACCCCACGATCTGGCATATTGGGTACAATCGCAGATAAATACGGTATAAGCACCACGCCTACACAATATCTATCATTTACCCATGGATCCGATGGATAAACGCTATACGATTCTAAGCATGTATATAGATCGTATCTAACTAAGCCAAGTACATAACTATGATAAACTAGGAACAATATAATCTTGAATATAAGCCAGTAGAGCAAAGTCATAAGCAATATATTGAAGTAGAACAAAGTCATATTCATAATATTGAAGAACAAAGATAATTAGAAAGCAATTAGAAGCACAATTAGAGAATTACCAAGAATCCTCCTGACAGATCCGGAAACCAATCGAAGATTGACTCCTTCTAGTTCTAATCCTATGTAGCTATGCTAATCTAGATGTCTAATTGATGTGGTGGCTCTAATCTTGATCACAGGCTTCTTCTCCCTTGATGGAACAATGAATTAGGATTGAGAGGCTCTCTCCTCCAGGGGCCAGGGGGTCTGGTTTTATAGTCCCTCCAAGTGAATATGGGCCCTTGGATCAAACCGACATAGATTGTATGGTTTAGATTCATCCTTTAGGTCGGTGGAGATCTCCCGCGGAGCAGAGTCCTGATTGGACTCCTGGAGGGGGCGGGCGCCCTGCCTCTGGCCCCGTTTCGCCTCCGCTTCGGTCTCGTGGCTTCTGGAGTCTTCTAGATGTAAGATAATTGCGCAGCACGTTAATATCTTTACGTAATCCCGACATGTGGGCCTTTCTTCCGTATTTCCTGATAACCCCCTGCAGAAATAGACAAACACCAAAACTCGTAGAATTCTGTCAGATAAAACCCTAAGTCTAGATCTTGATTTCATTTGGATCATTTTCTTTATTTATTTGATAATTAAATTTGATACTTAAGGACCGTCAACAAACTCCCCTAAGCTTACCTCTTGCTCGTCCCTGAGCAAGGATAGACTCAGCTATGGATCATAAGTAGTTGCAATATCTTTAAAAAATTTGACGGTTCACATGCTTTTAAATAAGATCTCATCTCTGAGTTAGAATAAACTGTCAAGACTTAAAACTTACTTACTTTACCTACACCATGGGACTTGTAACTGTCACTTCTGTCTTGAGTAGTTAAAAGATAGAACAGTCTAGTCAAGTGCCATGTCTCTTATTCTTGATCAGCTATAGCTCTGGGGTTTTTGCATATTTTCAAATAAAACTCAGAAATTCCTTGTACGATTCTCTCGGGTCTCTCTTTTGTGGTATTTTTGGATCCTTACCAAGGCATTGATGGTATATGCCTTCTCTCAAGATATGTAGTATTTATGGTATAAAGCATAATGACATTGCCTTCTCTCTCACCCTACTCTAATAAGGCTTTAATATCTGGAGCTCATAGGTGGGAGATAAAATATACATACTTACAAGACATTTATTGCATAGTCAAACCATGGATCCAAAGTAACAATTCAATAAGTTTAATCAAGATGTGCATGTGTGGCGAATGAATGGTATATGGTGATGATGGTGATAACAATGATGAAAACAATAGTGGTGGAAGTCTAATTCTACTTTTGCTCTTTTGAGGGGATACATACCTTCCTTGCTTTTGAAACTTTATGAAGAGAATGAGATGCTCTATATTTTTCTTTTCTCTCAGGTGGGTATCTTGTACCCCTAATTCTACTGTCGGACACTTGTCCATTTTTACCTCTCGTCTCACTTTTTTCTTTTCTTTCGAGGTTCCGAGCACTTGCTCCTTTTTATTTCCTCGTATATATTTTTTTTTCTTTTTCTTTTTTCTCTTTTTTTTTCAGAGCATTCATCTCTTGAGATAATATAGCAAGTGGTAGTAACAAGATAACTTGAGCATTTATTTCACAAGGGGAAAACAGAAATATTTTTGGTTATTCTCTCCCGGATTAGGAGTAGAATATTTTTAGGTGATTCTGAAGATGGAAATGGATGGATATATGTGGATGGTACTTCCGGAGTAGAAGTAGCATATATGAGTGAACGTGCAAGTGAAATCTTGATTTAACCACATGACAAGCTCCTAAGGGTCTACACAGCTTGACCACACTCAATGCTCATAAGCAGTAAATAGTAAATGTGTGGCTCAAAGTCTAGCAAGCATGTATATATGGCTGTGGTAGGAATTTAAACTCTCATCATACAGGAACTCATCATGCAACATTTTAAAGATTTTCAAAGATAAAATTCTCCAGAATTCTAGCATCTCTAGGAACAGATAAACAGCAGCTCAACCTTCCCATATCGTATCCGTTAACAACTTAGACTTCAGATCAAGTTTTCATCCCACAAGTTTAGGTCTAGAGCAAGCTTTAAATTATAACAGTTATATCTAAACTTGAGAGAGAACTTAAAATGTGCAAATTAGGCAGAGCAACTATTCATCATATCCATGCTTAAGTTTTATTTAGATATAGATTAGCATAGCCACTTTATTTATTTATTAAACACACTAAGCAAAAGATATATATAAGCATAAAATCTTTATTTGGTTTTCCCATAGTTTATGTGTATTTTAATATTCTAAAATAATATAAGTATAAAGATAGATAGAAATACTTATCGTGATAAATGGGGGTGCTCTCCCCCAAGCTGAATTTTGACGTAATTTCTCTTGGTGTAGCTGGCAGGTGGTAGAGGTGTATTTGAAAGTCAGCAGCATTCTGACAGCGATTAGAATGTCCTCCGTCTGCCAGTCTTCTTGATTCTTAAATTCTGTGGAGCTCAAATAGACAACAAAGCTTGTGGAACTGATTAAGTGTTAGCATAAATATCTAGCCTTTATTATCTTGAGACTCCTTAATAAATGTTACTCCCTGTTTTTATATTTTTGTTTTATAAAGCAGAAAAATATTTATTTTATTTTTATGCCACCATAGTGAATGTACTTATGGGTTTTATGCCACTCGTCTACTCACATGGGGCTTACAGTTTTTAAAATTTTTATTTTCTTTTTAAGATAGTGTGAATATGATTAACTAAGTAAACTATTTGAAATAATTGAAAGGGAAAGGATAACTACCAAGTTTACCTCTTGGCAAGGCGTTCGGTGTTTTTAAGTCCTCTGAACGGGACTCTCCAATTTCTTAATCGTCCTGAGGTTCGTTGGGTGGCGTAGTCGGTGCTTCCGGCAGCGCCTCCTCTTCTTGTATAGTTATCTTCATTTTCCACACCTGACTCGGTGCTTCAATCTCCTCTGGATAATTCTGTTTAAACTCAACGTCTTCTGACCTTACAACTTCTCCTTCATAGTCTGCCCATCCGTCCTTGATGATCTGCCTCCTCTGGTTGCGGTTGCGTCTCTTTCTGACCTGCTTAGATTCTTCAACGATATAGTTAGGGTCAGTAAAATAACAGCGTACCTTCTCTGAGGGGAAGTGCATATGGACTTCTCCGGTTCCAATGTAGATAATTGCTTTAACGGTGCTGAGGAACGGTCTTCCAAGGACGATGGGTGGATCGTATTCATCTTCTCCCATGTCAACAACTTGAAAGTCTGTGTAGACAAGGTGATCGTCTATTTTGACTGGGACATCAGATACTATTCCTTGAACTTCTCGAAATGTCTGATCTGCCATCTGGAGCTGAATGTATGTTGGTCTTAGTGGCATGGTCCCGAACAAGAGCCGATAAGTGACTGCCGCCATTATGTTGACGTCTGATCCAGTGTCGCAAATCGTCTTGTAGAAGGTATATCCATTTATGGAGCAGTAGATGCTTGGCATCCCTGGGTCGTCCTTCTTGGTCAAAAACGATGACTTAAGTTGGTGATCTTGGCCTCCATGAACTACAGTGACCATCTTAGCTGTCTCGGTCCACACTTGCTTGTTCCTGTTTCTCCTGTTGGTCCTCTTCCTTGATTCACGTCTGGATTGATTTGGAATTTGTGGTCTTGTTCTTGAAGAAAAATGTCTCCTTCTTCCCTTTGACGTAGAAACTGATCTTGGCAGCACTGGCGTAGATGATAGCTCCCGTGGTGTTCAGAAATGGCCTCCCTAGGATGATAGGTGCTCTCTCATCATTTCCGGTCTCTACCACTACGAAGTCTGCTGGGGCATATAAGGTACCAACTCGGACACAAAAGTTCCTCACTATTCCTTTTGGAAAAGTTATCGTCTGATCTGCAAACTGCAAACACATGGTGGTTTCTAATAAAGGATATGTAAAGAATTTCTCATAGAGTACCCTGGGTATAATGTTGACGCTAGAGCCAAAGTCGCAGAGTGCTTCTGGGACGTCCACCATGCCGATGGAGATCGGGATGACGGGGCGTCCTGGATCGCCTCTCTTGACCGGCAGACGGTCAGTAGAAAATTCAGTGACGGGGTTACTCCAATTACCTGCATCAAACATGTCTACAAGATTTGCAGATTCTAGTCCTTCCGGTTGTGATGGTATACCGGGGTTAGTAGTAGGAACAACAGCAGCTATTTGATTTAACTGGGATTCAATCATTTTATTAAAGCTAATTTGATTCTTGATGGCAATAGAGAAATTATCCATTCTATTATTTATATTTTCTAGCATTTTATCATTAGATGCCAATTTCTTAGATAGATTATCCATTAGCTTTCCTTGATTAGACACTAACTCTCTCAAAGGTGGAAAATTACTATTGTTGTAAGAATTGTTACCTTGATAATTACCTGAGTAGTTAGGCCTCTGTTCATTCCAACCTTGATTTTGTTGAGGACGGTTGTAGTAGTTGTTGTTGTTGTTGTTGATGTAGTTCACATCCTCAAGTATCTCAGGGCAGTGGTTGCCTGAGTGTCCAGTGTCTCCACACTCCTCACAAGTCATGTGAGAGTCGTAGATGTGCATAACTTCTTTCTTGTGTCCAGCTCTATCGTCGAGCTTCTTTATGAGCACGTCTAGCTTTGCAGACAGCATGTCTACCTCCTTCAGCTGATGCATACCTCCACCTCTCTTGCGTGTCTGGGTCCTCTCTTCATTCCAGCTTTGGTTGGACGCCATCTTCTCCACAAGAGCTGTGGCTTGTGGTATAGTAAGTGATAAGAATGCTCCTCCAGCTGCAGCATCCATAGTCTCTCGGGCACTGTTGCCGAGCCCATGATAAAACGTCTGCATCAATAGCCAACTCTCCATTCCATGATGGGGACATTCTAGGATGTAGTCTTGAAAGCGCTCCCATGCTTCTGGAACAGATTCATCATTTTGTTGATGAAAACTTGTAATCTTCCCACGGAGAGCATTGGTTTTGCCCATGGGAAAGAATTTTGCCAGGAAGTTTGTTGAGCAGAGTGCCCAGGTAGTATTCTTCTCCTTTGTAGCGTAGAACCACTGCTTCGCTCTTCCTAACAGTGAGAATGGGAAGAGGCAAAGTAGTATAGCGTCTTTGGAAACTCCTGCTATGGTGAATGTGTTGCAAATCTCCAGGAAGTGTTGTAAATGAGCACTAGCATCTTCGTGTGCCTTCCCACAGAACTGGTTGGATTGCACCATGTTGATAAGTCCAGGCTTGAGCTCAAAGTTTCCATCGATCTCTGCAGCAGGTCCAGTGCGGATGTTGTCCGTAGTGGGAGCTGAGAACTCGCGGATTGATTTGTTCGCCATGGCCTCGAACTCTGAAGACAAGTTCCGGTGATCTTCTTGATTGGATGAAGCTTCTTGCTGAAGTGTTGATGATTTCTTTAGCTTGGCTCTCGTCTTCTTGAATAATGCTTCAGGATTGTCAACAAAATTTCCTGGAAGATGTCTTCTATTCATACATTCCCCTGCATAAGATAAAATAGAAAAATATCGGGGTAAAACTGTATGAGAGAATAGATAAGCTCAATCATATTAGTGATGCGAATGATAACTCAAAATCTTTTATTCCATTCCTGATTAGTATTCAACCTTCCCCGGCAACGGCGCCAAAAATGCTTGTTGGGTATTCTTAACATCATTACTAAAAGTAGACTAAGTTCTAAATCTAGCAACGGTGCCAAAAATGCCAAACCTATCCCTCACACCACTTAAGCCAAGTTGTCATCCCCAACATGACATGAGAGACGCGGTATTGAAATATGCAATTGCTCTTCTAAATAAATAATGAATGGGATCTGCAAGCGCACAGATTAATACCGATGCAGCATTTTAACCGGGAAGTATTCCAGGTATCGTTATTTATATTTTTACCACTGGGAAGGGATTAGCAATCATCACTATTGATTACAGAATAGAATATGAGATTGAGCATCTATCATTGCAAGTATAATTGAGAACATTATATCTAACTCTTCATACAGGGATAAGTGTCACATAAAAGATATATGAAATAATAATAGTGACAAGGATAACTAATCTGATCTAGCCACATAATAAATATGATAAGCACCTCAATTAGATACTCTAGAAAGTCATTAGCATGGTATTAGAACGAACTACAAGAATATTCCCTAAGTTATTCTCAACTATATAGTCTAGCATTATCATAATTAGTGCAAGCATACTTAGCAATCATTGCGAGACAAGACTACGCCCATGCATAGTGATATTAGCAAGGAATATGAGAAACATAGCAATCACTCCCCTGTAATAATGTTGCTCTGCCAGCCCAATACACGAGAGGGGGACTATATAAGAATCAATGAAGCTGTCACTATCACGAACTACCCCACGATCTGGCATATTGGGTACAATCGCAGATAAATACGGTATAAGCACCACGCCTACACAATATCTATCATTTACCCATGGATCCGATGGATAAACGCTATATGATTCTAAGCATGTATATAGATCGTATCTAACTAAGCCAAGTACATAACTATGATAAACTAGGAACAATATAATCTTGAATATAAGCAAGTAGAGCAAAGTCATAAGCAATATATTGAAGTAGAACAAAGTCATATTCATAATATTGAAGAACAAAGATAATTAGAAATCAATTAGAAGCACAATTAGAGAATTACCAAGAATCCTCCTGACAGATCCGGAAACCAATCGAAGATTGACTCCTTCTAGTTCTAATCCTATGTAGCTATGCTAATCTAGATGTCTAATTGATGTGGTGGCTCTAATCTTGATCAGAGGCTTCTTCTCCCTTGATGCAACAATGAATTAGGATTGAGAGGCTCTCTCCTCCAGGGGCCAGGGGGTCTGGTTTTATAGTCCCTCCAAGTGAATATGGGCCCTTGGATCAAACCGACATAGATTGTATGGTTTAGATTCATCCTTTAGGTCGGTGGAGATCTCCCGCGGAGCAGAGTCCTGATTGGACTCCTGGAGGGGGCGGGCGCCCAGGGCAGGAGGGCGGGCGCCCTGCCTCTGGCCCCGTTTCGCCTCCGCTTCGGTCTCGTGGCTTCTGGAGTCTTCTAGATGTAAGATAATTGCGCAGCACGTTAATATCTTTACGTAATCCCGACATGTGGGCCTTTCTTCCGTATTTCCTGATAACCCCCTGCAGAAATAGACAAACACCAAAACTCGTGGAATTCTGTCAGATAAAACCCTAAGTCTAGATCTTGATTTCATTTGGATCCTTTTCTTTATTTATTTGATAATTAAATTTGATACTTAAGGACCGTCAACAAACTACCTTTGAAATATACTTACGGGGAAATCGCGTCGGATTTTGAGGTGGTGCTTATGCCTCTTCTTGAATTTCTCCGTTCTCCGATCCCAGCATTGCGGATCCTTGAGATATGCGCTATAAGCACTGTACGAAGTGTATTAGTGTTAGCGTCAATTTGAATATGATCGATAACCGTAAAGGATCAAGAAGCTCGGTGGCTTACTTTTTCAAGCAGTCTTCGAAGGCCTTGTACCCCTTTTTGTTTGCTACCTGTAATGAGTCAAATATGACAGCCCGGCCATCTTGAGGATAGACGAGGAAGGCAACCCAGTGGCCGCCGGCTAGGTCATTTCTACACCATTGAAACAAGTATAGGTTATGTCAACGAGAAAGCATGACCCTAACTTTTGCTCTACATGGATGTTTTTGACTTACCCAAAGTGATAGGCAGCCATAATACAATGCGGCCCATCTGGGTTGAGCTTCTTCATTACTTCAAAGATGTACCTTGACAGTTTCTTCTTCTCCTCTTTCATGTTTTCTTCGTACTTCTTTTCTCTCTACCGCACGGTCAACTCTGGGTCTGTTATCTGGAAACCCTTGATCACTCTCTCAGCAATATGCATTGGAGAGAGGTATAGGATAGGATGGTGCCTTTTGTTGCTAATAGTGACCGTCAACCTGCACGGACAAGTCATCGTGTCCTAAAAATCATATAGTTCTCCAATACAAATGTAGAGATTGGTCTATGAAGGTCGCAATCATCACTTACAGAGAGAATAAAGTGATTTGGACGATGTCAAGGTCTTCTTCCCGCAATAGGTTGTACATGTCCTAGAAGTCCACAGGCAGCTGAATATCGGCACCGGGCAAGTGGAACAACTCCGAGGGAATCTTGACGGTGAAACCTGTCATCCCGGCTTTTGCCGCTTCCATATACCACAGGTGGAACTTTCTTGTATCCCACTTTTCATCGTCGATGAGCTGGGCCTTAGGTAGCATGAACTTTCCAAGCTCATAGTGGCCAGGACAGTCTTCCGCGTCGGGAAATAGATTGATCTGGAGAGTATTTGTAGGCCTGGCAAAACATACTTACAAATGTTATTACCATTTTATGTGTTAGAAAGGTTATGAGAATATTATGTTTTTTTGTCTCATACCTTTCAGACGTAGTAGTGTACGGGAGCAGTGTTGCGGTCATGCCTGCATTCTTGCTCGGTGGAGGAGGGGCTTCAAGCGTAGGAGTAGATGTTGGCGGTGGTGTCTTAGTCCTTGTTGCCTCCTCCGTGCCTCCTTCTTGTTGTCTGCTTGGGCTCCGAGGTGGACTATTTGGAGGAGGGGCACAGGTTGCACCCATGTCTTTGTCACCCTCATCTACTTGTGGCTTCTCCTTATCTCCGCCATCGTCCTTGTCTTGTGCCTTCTCCTTGTCCTGGCCAGCGCCATCGCCATCGCCTTGTCCGTTGCCCTTGTCGTCGCCATTGCCTTCAGCATCATCGTCACTGCCATCAGGATCATCTGGGGGACAAGATCCAGCCACTGATCGTTGTGATCCGACAGTTGATGGCTGCGATCCTGGTGTCGGTGTCGGAGTTGGTGTCGGTGGAATGATCTCAATGTCTTCCTTGTTCCATAGAACTTCATGACCAATGGCCTGCCCAAGAAATCTGACGTGCTGGATGTTTGGAAGGTCCAATTCATACTCTTCTTGCTCTGGCACATTCCAGAGTGGGGTCACAACCACATAGCCTTCTGGGATTTCCTCTGGGATGAAATCTATGCTTTTGGGATGTAGCATTCCCTCAGCTATATACATCTTCTTGGATCTTCCGAATGGGATCAGGAGCTGGACGTGTGTGTCTTTCTGGACGTCCTCGGTCCAGTGCCTTGGTTGACCCTCGATCATCGGCAGCACTTGCGGTTGTTGAAGTGGAGCTGTGGCCAGGCCAGCCTCGCGAAACATCTGTGACCTCATCGCCACCATTTCAGGCTCATTGCTCGTGAAGGCTTCTTTTATTGAGTGTTTGATCACCTCGGCCATGCCTTCTTCGAAGCCTTTCTGATACAACGTGTCCTTGTACTTCTGCCTCGACTTGTATGTGGATGCGTCGGCCTGCCACGACTCGACCAACTTCCAGCTCATCTTGCACTGGACTCCACGAACACGGCCGCGATGCTCTGGGGTTTCGAGGACCTCGGTCAGCAAGTCATGGCCCCTACAGACCTCGATGTTGTCCTTAGATTTGGCTGCCTGGACGAGAGCCTTCTCCAACTCCTCATATCGCAGCTCGTTGTACTTGGTCGCGCCTGGCTTTAGCTTCTTTGGAACGCGGGCATACATGAACTCCTTAGCTCTAACATCGACGTCTTCGTACGGATCAGGAATCCCAGCAGCCTGTCTAGCCTGTTCTTCTGCCCGCCATCGAGCCCTATGTCCGACATAGCCAATCATGCCCAAGTGGTGGGGATGCTTGTTCTGTTTCGCCAGAGCACTGAACTTGGCGCTCTTTGCCTCTGCTTCAGCAATCGTCCTCATTCGGCAGAATTCTTCCCACACATGCTCCTTCACCATAGTGTATTTCTCGCAGGGTGACTTCTTCTTCTTTAGAAAGTCCCGTGCCAGCATCGACTTGAAGTTGCGAAAGGCACAGGACGCCACGTGCATGGCCCACTCACAACACTTCTCCATGTCTGCGTCTTCAGGATAAGTGAACTTCCGGGTAACCTCACCCCATACATTGCCCTTGACGTCTTTCGGGACCTGGTGCCAGCTCGGCCAGGTGATCAACACCTTATCTCTGACTATGCCGGACACTTGGTTGCTGAACCGGCCAAGTACCTCTTGCGGACTCACTGGGTTTCCCTCTGGCCCAACCTCAAGGATCACGTGCACCACATCAGTCAACTCCCTCTGGTGCCTCCCGTGTTGCCCCCTCCTCCGCTTCTGCTTGGATTCTGAGGTTGTCGTGGAGGGAGCGGGGCCTTCTTCATGTCTGTTCTCTTCTCCAGACCCAAAGTCTAACGCTCGAGGCACAACTGGGATCTGTGCACTGTGGGCTTCGTCATCCGCCGGATAGTACGTCGGATCTACGTCTTCCTCGGTTCGACGTTTCTTTTGCGGTGGGGTCACTGACGCGCCACTAGCATAGCTAGTTGAAGATGAGCTAGGGGTAGGCTCCCTCCAGTTCTGGAACGGGTCGTCCGCCATTTCTATGTGCCCAAACACAAATATAAAAAGTATATTTCAGTGAAACGGTCATGCTCTGCCTAGCACAAGTACAAACTAGAGTGGAGTAAATTAATCCATGGAAGAAATAGTTGTTTTAACAACCATGGAAGAAATGTGTGGCGCTAAAACCTGTAAGCCTGTAAGCCTTCTCTACCATTTATTATTTGGTCAACTAAATGAGCCATCAAGTTGGTGCCCCCTTGAAAATTAGTCAATTATAGGAATCCTTAACATATCCATATGGGAATAGAGAAAGCAAGATAATAAATTAGGGATAAACAACAGATCAACAGTCTGAAATATAGCTCAACAGATCATGCACTACAACCTTATGTAGAGTACTTAGCACTAAGGTCCCACAACAGCATTATAAACAACAGATAAACAGTCTGAAATATATCTCCATTATGTTGTTAATGGAAATAGAGTTGGAGCCTCATCTCAAAAAATTACCAACTAGTTGCCAATCACATGAACATAATTCAATCCTTATATGATTCATTTAAGGTCTTCAGCAAGGAAGCATCCAAGTCTCAACCATCAGGGAACCAAAAGAAGCATGGCATCACTGCCTAACTACCAGCTCCTAGTCTAATCAATTAATCATGTCCCCCAACTAAACCAGTAGGGCAAACAGTCGCGTGATTCAATGAAAACCAAGTCAAATCAACTCAAAACCGACCCCGATTAAGTACACATACCTCGGTGCGGTGCAGTGCGGTCGAGTTCGACGGCGGCAGGGTCGGAGGAGATTCAGGTGGCGGCTGCGAGGTCGAGGGCGAGTTCGACGGCGGCGGGGTCGGAGTCGGAGGAGATCTGGGTGGCGGCTGCGAGGTCGAGGACGAGTTCGACGGCGGCGGTGTCGGAGGAGATCCGGGTGGCGGCTGCGAGGTCGAGGTCGAGGACGAGTCTGACGGCGGCGGGGTCGGAGTCGGAGGAGATCCGGGTGGCGGCTGCGAGGTCGAGGGCGAGTCCGACGGCGCGGCGGAGGGGAACGAAGCGACGGCGCGGCGTAGGGGAACGAAGCGACGGCGCGGCGGGAGTTCGAAAATTTGGCAGCCCTTCGGGAGGTGGAAGAACCGTTCGAAGGAGTTAGGAAAATTTAGAGGAAGGCGCGGTTATTTATAGTCTGTAATTAACCGAAGCGGACATCCTAAGGCGCCCGCTACGGTTAACATTTACCGCAGCGGGCAACTAAGGAAGACCGCTACGGTTAACATTTACCGCAGCGGGCACTTAAGGAAGCCCGCTACGGTTAATATTTACCGCAGCGGGCACTTAAGGAAGCCCGCTATGGTTAAACTTTGAGCAGAAGCTTTTATTTTTTATAGTATATAAATTTTTGAGCAGAAGCTGTTATTAGCTACAGGGATATTAATAAATTAATATTTATAAATAGCTGAATTACAAAACTTACCTATCTTAAATAGCTGAAATATAAGAATTCATTACATATAGATTTATGATATGTAATTGTCCACTACTTCATTAAATATAAGACTTGTCTTAAAAAGAGGTATTACAATAATTGTTCATTATCTTAAATAGTTCTCTCATTTTGGTGCAGGCGCTTTCACAGACCGCACCTCACCATCGTGTCGGGCCCACGGCTTCATTCCACTCTTGTTGCAACGGTCCTCGATGGCTTCACCCTTTTTGGTAGATCGGTAAATAGCTCGAGCTCTTCATAGTTGTTGTATTGTTCTGGGCTCTGTACCCCATCAGCTCCAACGATCCGTTGCTTTCCTGAAACAACCACATGCCTCTTTGTGTCCTCCGGATAGATATAGTAGGCCACTTGCGCGACATTGGTTGCAAGTACCCACTGATCATCTTTGTAGCCGGTACTTTTGAGGTTCACGGTGGTTAGGCCATAATTGTCCACCACAACCGCTTTTGGGTTAACCCAGTGGCATCGGAAGACGGTTACGCGAACGTCTTTGCCATAGTCAAGTTCCCATATTTCTTCGACCTGCCCATAGTATTGCGTCCTCGAGTTTGTGGCCTCGTCGACACCCTCATATCGAACACCGCTATTCTGTGCGGCGCTCTTCTTGTCCTTTTCTTTCGTGTGGAACCGGTACCCTTTGACATCATACCCTTGCCACGTGGTGACTTGGGTGGACGGACCAAGCACAAGCTTCTTAACAGTGTCTGTATCTTCATCAGGGCAGCCATCTAGGGGTACGTGTTGCTCTTTAAGCCAGGATAGGAAAGTGCTCTTGTGCTCTTTCTGGACCCATTCCTCTGTTTGTTGTCCATCATGCACGGCGCGGATCTCTTCTACATGTCTGTCAACATACTTCTCCGTGCTCACTAACTAATGAAGGATACTGTAATGAGCTTGTTCCACATCTTTGTATGGTATATCGGTGCGTACTTTGCGTCCAGTACACCCCAACCCCGCGGTTCTGCCCTCGTGCTGATGGACAGGCATCCCAATCGCTCTCCCATCTCTTATGTACCTCATGCACCAGTTCACGGACTCCTCAGTTGTGTATGCCTCGATCATAGAGCCTTCTGGGTAAGCACGGTTATGGACGTATCTGCTGAGGGTGGACATGAACCGCTCGTACGTCCACATCTGGTGTAGGTACACGGGGCCAAGTTGCTCGATCTGATCAACCATGTGCATCATCAGGTGTGGCATAATATCAAAGTAAGACGGGGGAAAGCACATCTCGAGCTGGCAGAGGGTCTCTGCAATGAACTCCTTTAGGGCAGGCAGGTCAGCCTTACCGATGACCTTCTGGGTGATACGGTTAAAGAAGTATGACATCTGAGTGACCACCATCTTCACGTATTCTGGACCGATAGCCCTAATCACGATTGGAAGGAACACCGTCAGCATGACGTGACAGTCATGTGAGTTATAGCCGGCTAGTGTGAGGTCTTTCATGGACACCAGACTCTTGATATTGGAAGAGAAACCGGTCGGCACCTTGATACCCCTCAACAACTTGAGCATAGCAATCTTCTCATCATGCCTTAGGTTGTAAGACGCACCTGGTAGATCGACTTTGCCGTTATGAGTCGGACCCGGGTGAAGGTCCTTCCTGATGCCCTGGTTCACAAGATCCAACCGTGACTTGAGGCCATCCTTCATCTTGCTCTTGATGTCCAGTAGGACACCGATGGTGCTATCGAAGACGTTCTTCTCGAGGTGCATGCAGTCAATGGCATGGGGTGTTTTTAGGGTTTTCCAGTATGACAGGTACTTGAAGAAAATCGATTTCTTCTTGAAAGGGACAACAGGGACCACAGGCGGTGCGGCGTCCTCCTTTGTGTCCCGCTTTCGCTTCCTTGTCTGTTTTGTCCCCTCTTCTTCTGGTACCTTCTTCTTCTTCTTGCCAAACTCTATGTGATCCATATCCTTCACCATCTCATACACCTTTGGCCCCCAACTAGTCTGCGCCGGTGCTTCACCCTGCGGCTCTTCCTGATCAGCGAAGAACTGATTCATAACACTTCTTCTGTACCTGTGCTTCTTGACGAGGAACCGTCTATGCCGCATGTACACCATCTTGTGAGATCCCTGGAGGTAAGTGTAGTAGGTCCCATCGATGCACACTACGCAGCCGGTCTTCCCTTTGATCTGCCCTGATAGTGAGAAGAGACCGGGGTAATCGGTGATGGTGACAATGATGATGGCTTTTAGCGTGAACTTCTCTTTGCGGGATGCATCAATCATCTCTACCCCAACATCAAATAACTCCTGCATTTCCTCCATCAACGGCTCTAGGAAGACATCAATATCGTTACCAGGCTGCTTCAGTCCTGAGATAAGCATGGTCAGCATAAGATACCTTCGCCTCTGACACAGATGGGAAGGTAGGTTGTAGACGGTGAGTACGACTGGCCAGGTGCTGTGTGAGCTGCTAAGCTCACCAAAAGGGTTCATCCCGTCAGTACTCAGAGCGAGCCGAACGTTCCTAGGCTCCTTACCAAATTCCGGGTATGCCTTGTCAAAATCTTTCCACTGTTGGCCATTGGATGGGTGCCGCAGCATGCCATCATCCTTCTTGCGGTCAGCTGATGCATGCCAGGACATGAGCTTGGCATCCTCTGGGTTCCCGAATAGTGCACGCAAGCGGTCGGTCACAGGCAGGTACCACAACGATAGTGCCGGACTTTTCCTCCGCGTGTAACCCTCTTCTTCCTCATCCTGCTGAGACGAGATGCGATTAGCTGCGACACTGCTCTTCTTGGCCCCCTTCTTCCTCTTCGGACCACCCCGCAAGGCCACATCGTCGTCTTCGTCCACATGACATCCAGCATTCCTCTTGTAGCGACTGGCGCCGCAGTGCAGACAGCTCGTCATATTCTCATACTCCTTGCCTCGATACAGGATGCAGTGGTTAGGGCAGGCATCAAACTTTCTAAGTTTCATCGCAACTGGACGAATCAACTTCTTCGCACGGTACGTATTTGCGGGGACCTTGTTACCCGTCGGGTACGTGGTAGCAAGGTAACTTAACAACTCATTGAAGCTAGTATCAGACCAGCCATGCCGGGCCTTCATCATCAACATGTGGAGGTTGAACCGGAGCACCGTGCACTCCTTGGGACAATCGCCGCCGTCCTTATACAATGGATCAAGTGCAGCCTGCTTCATCTCTCTAAAATTTTCCAACCACTTCGGGGAGCCATACACAACGTCGTCTTCATCGATGTGGCTGACTAAACCCTCGATCACCTCGATATCCTCGGGTTCCTGCACGGTAGCCGCCTCGCCATCTACAACACCATCTGCCATCTCCCCGAGTATATCATCCACCGTGATGTAATCACGAGCACTGTCATTGTTGCCACAGGTTGGCCCTGCAGTCGCTGGAGATGAAATGGGCGCTCTAGGTTCTTGGCTCATGGTCGTCGACGCCGAGCTCAAACCAGATGCATCGCCACTGGGGTCCACTCTTTCACCGTGATGAGTCCAGACTGTGTAACCCTCCATGAAACCAAATCGAATCAAGTGAGACTGCACCGTTCCGTCGTTCGTGAAGGCTGTCAGATTCTTGCAGCGAGAACATGGACATATGGTTGTCGTCCGCTTCGATCTCTCACGGTGAGCTTTCGCCGCGGCAATAAACTTCCTAACTTCAACAAGGTACCGCGGGTCAAGCACCCGATTCATCCCGTACATCCATTCCGACCTATCCATCTCGTGCCTACAATGAAGGTTTCATATGCATCCATTAAGAATCTAGACAAGAAAAACACAACTTTCTCTCTCCTACATGAAACTAGATCTAGATCTAGCTATATATAGACATAGAGGAGGCTCAAAAGTGAGAGAAAGAGGAGAAATAGGGGAGATACCTCCTATGTACCTCTTATGATGTCCTACTCCACCAAATCGAAGTTCCAAACCACAATTCAATTATTTGGTCAAATTTTAGGGCAAAACCACTCCCCCACGATTTGGAAGAGAGGAGCCGTCAGGAAGAAGAAGAAGGTCGGCTGGCTGCTATTTATAGTGCCAAAGGTTAACCGAAGCGGTCAACATAAACAGCCCGCTACGGTTAATGTCTGTTAACCGCAGCGGGAATCTTTAAAAACCTGCTGCAGTAAATGCATTAACCGTAGCGGGCAAGTTACGAAGCCCGCTGCGGTTAATAGGATTAACCGAAGCGGGCGGTTTATATTGCCCGCTACGGTTAAGTGTTTACCGCAGCGGGCGTTTCTGTGGTCGGTGGTTCTGGCGTGCGGATGAATAACCGTGGCGGGCGAAAACTGTGCCCGCCACGGAGGTGGAAATGGGCTCGTTGCGGTTAATGAATCCTGTAGTAGTGACAGTACAAACTAGGGATGGGAATATTTCAGACCACACTCCCCTAGTTTTAAACACTGGTGCTTCGACCCACCAAACCCAAAACCGCCCTTTCAAATTTGAGAGGGGATGGTTGATAAGAGATGGATTCTATGATATAGTTACAAACATCTGGCGATCTCCATGCTCTGGATCCACCCCTCTAGAACGTTGGCAGTCCAAAATCCGCAGACTACGACAATATCTAAGGGGTTGGGCGAAACACACTGCAGGGTCATATTGAAAAGAAAAAAAGGCTCTGCTAGCCCTTTTAGATAATCTTGACAAAAAGGCAGAGAACTCTCCCTTATCTGATCAAGAGATTAATCTAAAACACTATCTAAAGGAACGCTTAGTTAACCTTCTCAGGGAAGAAGAGTTAAAATGGTATGAGAGAGCCAAGGTTAAAACCCTTTTAGAAGGGGATGCTAACACTAGGTTCTTTCATCTAGTTGCCAATGGGAAACATCGCAAGCAACATATCTACAGACTTGAAAATGATCAAGGTGTTGTGATCGGTGTTGACCAACTTAAAAGCCACATTATGAGTTATTATAAAGACCTATTTGGCCAGCCAGAAAATTATGATATCACCCTTAGGGAAGATCAAAACTTGGATATCCCATAGGTATCACTAGAAGAAAACGATATCCTTGTTAGCCCTTTCTCAGAATCCGAAGTGAGAGAGGCAGTCTTCCAAATGGAGCATAATAAAGCTCCAGGCCCTGATGGTTTTCCTGCGGAATTCTACCAGGTGTTTTGGGAAGTCATCAAGGAGGACCTTCTATCACTATTTGCTGAGCTGCATAGGGAAACACTGGATCTCTACAGCCTGAATTTTGGTATTATTACCTTAATCCCGAAAGTGAGTAACGCCATGAAAATTCAGCAGTATAGACCAATTTGTGTCCTTAATGTAAGTTTCAAAATATTCACTAAAGTGGGAACAAATAGGCTTAATATGGTAGCTAAAACTGTGGTCAGGCCAACACAGACTGCTTTTATACCGGGTAGAAACATTATGGAAGGAGTCGTCATCTTACACGAAACCATCCATGAGCTCCACACCAAAAAGAGAGACGGTGTCATTTTCAAAATTGACTTTGAAAAGGCATACGACAAAGTGAGGTGGTCCTTCCTACAACAAACGCTACGAATGAAAGGTTTCTCCCCCAAATGGTGTCGGTGGATTGAGACTATAGTTTCTGGCGGAAGTGTGGGAATCAAAGTCAATGATGACGTAGGACCTTACTTCCAAACCAAACGGGGACTTAGACAGGGGGATCCCACGTCACCAATCTTATTCAATATCGTGGCTGATATGCTAGCCCTGCTCATTAATAGAGCAAAAGACGATGGTCAGATAAGAGGTGTCGTTCCCCACCTTGTAGATGATGGTCTATCCATATTACAATATGCTGATGACACCATTATCTTTATTGATCATGACCCAGAACAAGCACAGAATCTGAAACTGTTGTTGTGCGCTTTCGAACAGCTATCTGGGCTGAAGATCAACTTCCACAAGAGCGAAATCTTCTGTTATGGTGCAGCTAAAGAGATGGAATCATATTATACTAGTCTCTTTGGATGCAAAGCAGGGGAATATCCCTTCAGATACTTAGGGATACCAATGCACCATAGACAACTCCTAAATTCTGAATGGAGAAAGGTGGAGGATCGCTTTAAACAGAAACTATCTTGTTGGAAAGCAAAATACCTATCATATGGGGGAAGACTAGTTCTGCTAAATTCGGTCTTAAGCAGCCTACCCATGTTCATGATGTCCTTCTTTGAGATCCCCAAAGGGGTCATTAAAAACTTGGATAATTACAGATCAAGTTTCTTCTGGCAAGGCTCGTTAGACAAACACAGATATCGACTTGCCAAATGGGACATACTTTGTCGTCCTAAGGACCAAGGGGGATTAGGTATCCTAAATTTACAATTACAAAATAAATGCCTTCTAGCCAAATGGTTGGTTAACTTACTCAACACAGAAGGTATTTGGCAATCTCTTTTAAGGAATAAATACCTAAGATCCAAAACCCTAACTCAAGCGGCGGCCAAACCAAACGACTCTCATTTTTGGAGGGGCCTCATGCATATCAAAGATGAGGTGCTGGCTAATGGTTCTTTCCATATTAAGGATGGAACTAACACTAGGTTTTGGGATGATATATGGGTAGGAGATAAGCCACTCAAAGTGATTTATCCTTCCTTATAGTGAGGGATCCTCACGCAACTCTATCAAAAGTGTTCACTACTAACCCCCTAAACATCTCTTTTAGGAGGGCTTTGGTGGGTAATAAACTCACAGAGTGGCTTAGCTTAGTAGCACGGATCTCAAATGTCGAATTGGTCGAAATTTCGGATTATTTCAGATGGAGGCTAACCAAATCTGGTTTATTCTCTGTCCGCTCTTTGTATCTTTATGATATGGATACAAAAACACCTTTTCACCATAAGAAGATCTGGAAGATGAAAATTCCTCTAAAAATTAAGATCTTTCTCTGGTTTTTACAAAGAGGTGTTGTTTTGACCAAAGATAACCTCGCCAAAAAAAATTGGAAGGGCAGTCAAAAGTGTATTAGCTGTAATAGGAATGAAACTATCCAACACCTATTCCTAGACTATCCCCTTACCAAGACGATTTGGAGGATTATCTTTTTTGCTACTAATTTAACCCAACCCGGATCAATCAGCCACATGTTTGGTGGTTGGCTTTCTAATCAAAATAAAAGGATGAGAAATCTGATCTGGGTGGGGGTGGCTGCCATGTACTGGGCAATCTGGAGATGTCGTAATGATGTTATTTTTAATCAAATGAAATTTAAATCCATTATGCAGGTAATTTTCAGAGGAGCATACTGGTTACGAACTTGGGCCCCGTTGCAGCATGATGAGATAGCTGCAGACGCACTATCAACGTTGAGCAAGAAATTAGAAATTAGAAGTAATTGCTTTAGAGTTATCCAATAAAGGATGGAAACACATTTATTGTTTGTACTAGCGTCCTGGTCGATCTATAAGACTAAGGCTTCTCTTTTTCCTTGAACTTTGTATTATTTGGCTGTGTACATTCCAGGATGTAGAGGCCGGATTCTTCTATCCATTATCTTAAAAAAACGTGTGTTTGGGTGATGGGTAGGCCCGATGTTAAGTTACTTGAGCGCAGTGTAGAGTGGATGAATGACGCAGGTTTGAGATAGCACGTCCTTGCATTGCATTACTCATAGGAGAGATTTGTCGCAAAAAAAAATACTCATAGGAGAGACGTGCTGAAAGTTCACACGACTGTAACATTTTACACGTCTCTGATTCCAAATTAAGATGGGTGTATAAGAGAAGCGTCTCTATAACTTCAGAGATGAGTCTCGAGAACACGGGTCTCTGATACAAGCGCATTGGAAACACATCTTGTTGATACATATGACCCTAGGAACTCTCGAGAAAGATGCGTCTCAAATTAGACATCTGTGATGATCCTCGTTTTAGTATTATTGTGCACCTTTTTTGTGTCTTTCTGTCAGTTTGGATTGCCAGAATACGTGTAGAGTGGTGCAACGATACTTATGGGTCATGGACAGTATGTGGTGATGTACTTCTTCCTGGTAGAAGATTTGGGATGGCCCAATAATAATTCTAAATAAATCCCAAAGATTTACTCACATATGTATGGAATGGTGGACAACTTTAGTCCCACGTTGCTACTCTAAGAGGAGTGGGCGGTCAACTTAAATAGTTGAGTTATTTTCATTTAGTTAAAAGCTATTGAGAAGAGAAAAAGGAAGAAATATGCACGCTCACTTGCCTCGCCTTAACCCACCGCCGGGCCAGGCAGGGTGGGGCGATCAGCGTGCGACATACATGCCACCGTCTTCTCCATCCCGCCACTGACGAGAGCAGGCCTCTGAAGCCTACGTTGTCTATCCCTTGACGGGTATAGGAGCTGTATCGATCTGCTTAGCCCCGACTACCCTGCTGTAAGAATGTTTCTTATGTTCCTACTGCCAATTTTGGAATCAATTTATGTGCCACTAAATTGCTATTGTTTCCAACAGTTCCTTCCATCATATATTGGACAATCCAGCTACCCTAGCAATGGTTGTTTCCTAGTTAGCCCACAACCTATCTTTATTTTCAACAACCCTGTTTTCCCATCCAACGAACTGCGCTGCACTATATATCCACCAAGCCACCACCCACAATCCCAGAAGCCACCTTATTCTCTCTGTGCTCCATCCACCTATAGATGTATTTTGCAGATAGCCATGGAGATGGAACACAGTACTTCTGCGTAAATATGTGATCGTGCACAACTGCACAACAACGTACACCAACTGACAAATGAAACTAACAAATCATAATTAAGCACACAAGATTATTAATACTAGCATAACTTCACCCGTTTTCATTGGACTAGACGGCCATCATAAACATATGACCTCACGCCAAGAAACAAACAACAAACTAGTAATAAACTATAATAAGCGCACAAATGCAAGATTATTCACACTAACACACTTTACCCATTCACATCATCATCACCACGAAGGAATATTATTTCAGATAAAGAAATAAACACCTGGCTTTACCCTTTTATGACCAAGAGAACCAGACACTTTTAGAAAATTTGAGATACAAGACTGGAAAGTATTACGAGGACAAATTGAGGTTATTAGTAATACATCAAATTAAATAAGTTTATAAGTGAACTACGATTTTCTTTAATTTTATATATTTTCACTTCCAAAATATAATATTCGTTGACCTCCTCAAGCATAGACATGCTTACAAGTTATGACCAACCGTGTTTATTTGAAAAGTAAAGAAGACTAAAAAAAACTAAAGAAAACTATTTTTGCTGGCTAGGTCAATTAACCACTGGTTGACCTAACGTCCTAACCTATTTCCATCTCAAGTCTCTCCAAACTACGGTGACTAAACAGACGCATAAAGATGCACCGGCAAACGAGGCTGAGCTTGTAAGAAGAGTGGCTCAGCTAATGTGAGACTTGTAGTGGATTCCATGAGCTTGATTGCACGAACGCCAGGAGGCTTGGTCCATGTGAACCCTTGCAGAAGCCTTGCGAAGAGCATCATTGTAACAGAGCTACCAAGTGACACCCCTGGACATCCCCTCCTACCTGCACTGAATGAGACGAACCTAAGATCTAGCTCGGTGAGAACCACATGCTCATTCATCATCAGATGTCGCTCTGGTCGGAACTGGAGAGGAGCATCCCAGACATCTGAGTTCCGGCCAAGACCCACCCGGCTCAGAAGGACATGGCTGCCCTTGGAAATGAGGTAGCCAGAAACGATGGTGTCTTCCATGGCGACGTGGGGTGGGTTGAAAGCGTGGTAGGGGTGCAAGCGAAAGGCCTCCCGTATGCACGCTTTCAGATAGTTGAGGTGAGGGATGTCAGATTCTTGGACGAGCCTGTCCTTGCCAACGACAGTGTTCAGCTCGTTCATTGCTTTATCCATGACCTCCGGTTTGTCCATCATCTCCGCGAGTGCCCACTCAACCGCACTTGATGGATTGTCGAGAGTTGCATACATTATCTCCTGAACATGAAACAATTATCAACATAGTGAATAACACAGGCATGAATGACTGTAAAAAGAGGAAATAAAACCCCTAGAAATTTTACCATCTAGAAGTAAGAGAAAGTTAATACTATTGGGAATGCAACATAGTAAATATTAAATATCTTACCGCTGTCTGTGCTTGTATTTCATCAAACGACAGAAAAGGTCGCCCTTGTGAATCCTGAAGAGATACTAGGACGTCAAGAAAATCTCTGGCCTCTCTCTTGTCACCGCGTTTGCGAAGACCATCCCACTCATGGATCCTCTCTTGTATGATGGGATCATGCAATCTGTTTATAGTCTTCATTACGCTCTTGGCAGCCTTCTTATGGCCATCAGGAACGAGGCCAGCAATCATCCACGTCCACGCAGCAGGGATGTAATCTGAGATGGAGAAATTGTACAAGTAGCTCAGCAGCGTGAAGAGCGCATCCACGTGCTCCACCTCCTCAGGACCAGGGCCGCTGCCATTGCCTGCAGCACCAGCAGCAACCGAGAAGTGTCTCCTGCCGAACATGAGCCTCCGTATCATGTTGCCACAGAAATGCTGGGCTACATGACGCACATTGACGACGACGCTGCTGCTATCTGAGGTGTTGCACTGGTTGTAGATGAACCTGATGAGGTGGTCGGCCTCCTCAGCTCGCTGGCGCTGTAGACGCCGCTCCATTGATGTGGACAGGATCTCGGAGGTGATCACCCGCCTCATCTTCTTCCACTGCTCCCCGTACGGCGACAGGATGGAGCCCTTGTACCCGAAGCTGAACAATTCAGTGGCGGAAGTTAAGGGGCGAGACGCGAAGACTGCGTCGTTCTTTCTGAAAACTTCACGGGCTATCTTTGGGCAGGCAACTACTACGACATGGACGGCTCCAAAGCGGAGGCATAGGATGTTGGTGTTCATGTCCTTGAGAAGGCCATGAATCCATCGAAACACCGGCCGCTTTGAAACCAAACAGTGCATGCTGCCGATGATAGGCAACCCAGCTGGCCCTGGCGGCACCTGGTGGTGCAGCTCTGTTTTCTTGGACGATGTTGCTTTGGTTCGGTAGAGAAATAACAAAGCTACGGCAAGAAAGGTGCAAAGTATTGTGAATGGAGGGACGACATGTGCGTGGCTAGGTGCCAGTGCCATGATTGATGATGCGTTGGAGCTCATCGTATATATTTGTGTTGGGAAGTACATATATGGTTCTGTGTTCAGCACAGTCTGTGGTATTTGGGCAAGCAGGCTGCAAGTTTGTGTTGATGCTCTTGTTATGCTGTTGGTGAGCCATAGGGGAGCAGCATATCATATATATAGTGCTTCTCTTGATTAAGGCCCTCTCTACCCTACCTGCTTGGATTGGCTCCCGGTTGCTGTTAGGTCTGATTTGGAACTCCTTAAACGTTAAGAAGAAACCATTATAATGTTTAAAATAATAGTAGGATAAAGCATGCATTCAACGTTGGCCTTCTCCTTCAGAAACTATAAAAATATATAACAGATTACAAAGGAAGCTATGTATATTTCATTTAGCAGTTTACAGTAAATAATGTGCAATACAATACATCCATACAAACATTTAACTAAAGAAATTTAATAAACACAAGTACTCAAATACATGTACAGGTTCTAGAGGAACATGTCTCTTTATCTATTACATAACATTCACTAAATTAATCAACATCCCTCACGGCTACAATAATCACATTCATATATATTCATGAAATCTTCAATATTCAATGGTTTATTATACATATTTTATTAAGTAAATAGGCATATATTGTAGTCCTTCTGGAAATATATATTTGCCTCCGTTAGGATTCATAGTGCTAAAAATATTTTATAGCTAAACCAAATAGTGGAAGCCAAAGTGTTATTAGCGGCAATAGAGAAACAGTTGGCAATTGACCTATGAAAAAAAGCTATAGCTGGCTATTTTAGCAATGAGAAGAAAATACCAACCTAGCAAACTAATTAAGACCCCTCTTCTTTCACAAAGGGTAGAATGTGATATCAAAGAGCACAGTACATGCAGCAAGGGGAAAGATCTACACAAGAAAGAAGGGAGACGAGGATGATGAGAGAACCAAGGACATTTGGAAGGATCTCAATGTACACTCAGTAGATTCTTCTAACATATATAAGCCTTACACCTAACTCACTATTTGATATTGTGGACACAAGTGATTAGCACGTTCTTGTACCTCAGCACATAATCTGCAAATACTGACATTTAGAAATGTTTGTAGAGTAGATCACATGTATATGTTTATAGTGGAGTCTAGATTTAGATGATTAAACAAACTCCAACATAAAATTGAGACATTAATTGGATATGGTGGGTTTTCTAGGCATGACAAAGTCGCAGGGCTATATCTATGAAATCGGGGCTTATGTCATTATTTATGGGTAAATAAACACTAAGAAACAAGAAAAAAAAAGAGTCTGTAAGAACCTAAGGCAAGAAAGTTCCTAATTCTGCATTAGTTGAAAAAGAAACTGTCACGCTTGCTGTTGTGAGGCCTAATCGATATCCCACGCCATATTATTAGCTAGAACACTTGGGTTATGGTCCAATACTAGAACACTAATAAGCTTTTCGTAAGAGCAAAATCTAATGTCTAATGTGTTATAGCCCCCGACTATCATACACACAAGCCCTAAAATTAACTGTTTGGTGATATCATATTGTTGCAGCATGCAAATTAATATTACTGTTCCTTTCTACAAACTTTATAACATGATTTGACTTATTAGAACAACTGAAATCATATGTACCCATTCAATTCTGGAATAATATACGTATTTTTATTTGAAAAAGTCAAACAAAAACGAATGTAATCCTTAATATCTTATAAATGTTGTCATTGAGGAACCAATACGTACCGTTTTATAGGAACTTTAAATACAAGTTTATTGATATAAAATTATGTCATAAATTTGTATATTCTTTGACTAATTGATAGTTAAAGTTTGTAAATTTTAACTTTTTTGTCTATAAAAATGTGCTTATCATTCTGGATTGGATGGATATTTCATGATAGATGGAGCAAGTTTTTTAATTATATCCAAGTTCTGTTCTTTTATATTCACTCCCTGATGAGTCCCGCTAGTGATAAGGGAAAAAAATCAGAAAATATCTATTTCTAGGATTCAAACTCATGACGTCAACGTTTACTTTCTTGATCATCCATAACAGACGAGCTTCGCAACAAATTATTTGATGCTATTATTTTAACTACACAATTACAAATCTTATATTGTAGATATTCTAAATGATCTCAAATGAAAAAGTTATCCACTGCAAATTAAGGTGCAGTTCGCATTGAGTACTAAAACTTTGGTATTGACTATATCTTCGTTCAACATTGTTAAGCATCTCAAGTTTGATATGAGAACTTAGATTGAATATATAGACATGTAAACATTTCAAATTTAAAAGTTGATAATTACAAAGTTTTAGATCACTTTGAACATTAAATTTTGATATAACATTTATCTTGATACAACATATAAAAAAATTATATTTTCTGTGTAAAATAGGTTATCACTAGCGATATTCAAGCATAAACCCGTAGTGATAGGTACACATTAGCGATAGGACACTGCCTATCACTACTGGTTGTAGCCTTAAATTGACAGTTCTAGCCCACCTATTACTACCTATTGTAATACCATATCATGCAGTTAAAATCATGATCAAATTAGCAGTGATCAGGCCCGTCGGATGGGGGGGTGCAGGTAGTGCACAGGCCAGGAGCCCATAGCCTTAGGGGCCCATGAGTATACCCATGTATACTGCATGTATTCAGTGCTTGCTTTCTATCCCAGGTGAGTCACGATGATGCCAGTACGTGATCCTTCCAATTTCTTGAACGCGATCGTGATTTCCTTTCCTTTGTGGTGACGACTGTTCGGCGGCCTCGCGGGAATCACACCGTCTTTACGGCAGCGCTGCGGCAGGCGCGACCTCGCCGGCGTGCTGCAGGTTCAGGTCGGCGTCGGACTTCGTTTCAATTGATCTTCTATTTTGATCCATGATCCTGCCCTATCTCCCTCGAAGGCCCCAATTGAATCCCTCTCTTCTTGTCTTGTTAGTTGCATTAACTCCAATCAGTTATCCGTTTTCAATCTAGTTCATCAGTTTGACATTCCGTGACTCTGTGGCTAGCGGTAAGTAATTGCAGTTGCTAATTTACACTTCTAATTTAGTTATGAGTTGTAGGGATCTTATTTTCTAAATTTTAAATTCTAATTCAAATATATGCTGAACTAAGTATCTTATTTTCCCAAGGCGATTTTTTTAAAAGCACTGAAGTATTATATTTGAGGTAACCATAATAATTATTTTACTATTCTTTTAGTTTTTTCGATGTAATGGCATTTTCTTATGAACTAAATACATGCTGAAAGTTTTGTCTTATTAATAGTATTACATATTCCAATCGTCATATTGAAATGTTAGATTGCCGGGCCCTTAATGTCTTGCTTGCACGAGGGCCCTAAAAATTGTTGAGACGGCGCTGGCAGTGATACACCATCACTGCCGGTTATAAAATAATCTACACCGATAGTCGGGCAATAATCACATGTTCCGTGGTCATTCTTATCCCTCCGTCACTACAACAGCTTGATCTCGTCTTCTTTCCTGCTCGGCCGATGCCCCTTTGCAATTGATCAGGAAGGCACAGCAGTAGCAACTAACTCGTGTTCAATTTGGACAGCAAGAAGGTTATCCTTTCTTAATTATATATTCAGGTCATCATGCTGCAGCACACACGAATTAACGACATTGGCCTCGCATCACTCTCCCTCTCCTGCGCGTGGATGCGTATAGTTTAACCAAACCAACAACGGAGCACCGAACCAGAGCCCCCAGTTGGCTGCCACTGCCTCACTTTGGTCGAACATCGCCTGCTAATGTCGGGCAACGCCTTGTGGTACACCCGTCCACGCTCGTGCACACATTGCACGTGATCACGTGTCAACAGTTACCTATATTCTATTATATATATATCCCGTTGTTGTTGTTGTTGTCTCATTCTACGTTCTTCTAGTAGCTTAAACACACACCTCGAATCCTTGATCAGTCGAGCCAGCCCTCCTCAGTTCTTCTAAACCTAGCTACTCACTGTTATGCTTTAGCTGAGCTGGAATGAGAAAGAAAAGCAAACTGAAAGTAGAAATAGAGAGAAATGTGTGGCTGGCTTGAGGAGCCAGCCTCTGTTTTTCTAAACCTAGCTACTCACTGTTATGCTCGACCTGAAATTGGGAAAGAATAGTAAACCGGGTGTAGAAATGTAGAGTAATGTGGCTGGCTCTTCGAGGAAAACAATTTCTCAAAGAGTTTGGTTACATAATTTCGTTACAAGTCCCCATTCACAGAGACACCTAAGCGGCTTATAGGCATATGTTGATTGCATAATTATTAGAATGGACCAACAAACCAGCGGTCTGACAGATAATAAAAGAGTAAAAGACCGAACCAAAAACTATAACGAATCGATTCACTTTTAAATATAGACCATATAATTGGACCAGTAAAAACTAATTAAACCACCGGTTTTTTATGAACCGGTGAACCAGCCGATTCCCAGTGAGCCGCCCAGTCTGCAGGTGGTGCCGTGTGCGTGGCCTGCGTGCCCCGCGCCCGCCTGTGCACCTGCTGCTGGGCCCCCTAGCTGCTGCCGGCGGCCTGCGGTTGGTGGGCTGGTTTGCGCTTGGAGCCCACGTGTACGATGCACTTTGCTTGCTGCTGCTGTTTACTTCAAACTTTTTTTATTTCCAAATTTTTAAACTTTTTCATAGCAGCTCTGAATTTAGCAAATAATATAATGATTTTGATTATCTGGAAGAGCTGTTCTCAATGGTACATACTATTTTAGCATTTGAGATTGTCTTGCAACCGTTGTATTTAAATTATTATTTGAATCCTTTTTGCACCAATTTGTAGATTAATGCTCCATATATTATCTTTTCATGCACATTTTGGGTGTACCATGTAAAACAACTCTATAGTACAGAAAATTTTAGAACTTCTTAATTAAATCAAGACATATCCAGCTACTAATTATCATTTTTAGATAATAATTATTTGTTTTATATCATTATATTGCACTAATTCAAAGAATTTGTGGACGGTTCAATTTATCTGTTCCAAAACTATTGAACAGATGGTTTAACTAGTTTTTAATGGTTAGACCAGTGAACCAGTAGCCTCGTCGGTTCAATGTCCGATTTGGTCCTAATAACTTTGGTTGATTGTCAAGACATGCCAGGTCGAGACCCAAATGCCCTGAGCCAAGGCCCAACCGAAGAATACACTATTTCTTACTCGTAACACTTTCATCATTCTAAATTATAAAATGTTTTAGATAACTGTACTTGATCCGTGTTCAGTTCGCTCTCTGCTCTATCTCTCTTTGCCTTGTAAGGCCCTGTGTTTGGTTGCATGTGTTAAACTTTATCGTCTGTCACATCGAATGTTTAGACACATGCATGAAGTAAATAGAAACTATTTACGAAATTAAAAACACAGTTAGAAAATAATTTATGAGACAATTCTTTTGAGCCTAATTAGTCCATGGTTGGACATTAATTTTTAAATAAAACGAAAATACTACAATACCTCTTAAACTTTAACACTCTAAACCAAATACCCTCTAAAACAGGTGGTCACAGCTTAGATTATTGTCCTTGATCCGTGTCCAGCTAGCTCGTGTGTGCTTTTAGCTGTCCAAATCTTTCCGGTGTTTGGCTGCTCCAACTTCTTCATTTCAACAACAGCGACCGACAGTATGTAGTGCAGGGACAGGAGCTCGATCGGTACCATCATCAGGTTTTTTTTTCTCGATCGAGTGGTTAACCCGTATTTCATTAAGAGGAGCGTAACAACATGTTACAGAATTAAGAGCTACTGCGAGCAGCCAATAGACCCAAAAACCTAGCTACTTGCAAAGGAAACCAAAGTGAGCTAATTACAGAGAAATGCCGACACGCGACCAAGCCTGAGAAACCTCGGCGAGTGAAGAATACCCCGCCTGCGCCCACACTTATGCCTCACGTTTGGTGTCATCACGCAGTCTGTCAAGATCTGGCGATGCATGCCGACCAAAAACCAAGCCATTCCCGTGCTTCCAAAGGTTCCAAACCATCATCAGGTTTTTATCGTGCTCGATTCAAAGCAGCAGCCACAGAAGCTACTAGGCAAAAGGATGATTCAGTGCTTCTGCAATATCATTTTCATGCTATATATAGTGCTGTGTCTCTTATTTCCATCATATATAATCACATTTTTCTTGCATGGTTCCTTGCACTGTCCAGTCACACGAGAGCTCATTTATTCTGTGCTACTTTGATTGTCCTCCTGCAACTAAACCTGTTGCTGTCCCATTTTCTCTGTACTAGTTCTTTAGCTCTTAGCTGACTGGCTGCCATATCTTTTACTAGCTCTTGCTTGTTTCCTTTCTAGGGGTAACCATAATTCCCTGTGATTGCTTGATCGAGGTAGCTAGTTTTTTCTTAAAAGCCCTGCACTTGCGTCTCCGTCAGTAACACTTTTGAGTGTCTTGATAGTTACCAGAGCTTAGCCGTGTTTATTCTTTTTAATTAGATGATAGATACTCGGAGGCCTTCGTTTATTACGCGATGAAGTAGGTAGTAGTTTAAAAAGATGATAGATCCTCGGAGGCCTTCGTTTATTACGCGATGAAGTAGGTAGTAGTTTAGTGAGATGCTTTTCACGCACTACCAAAATAGTGGGTTTCTTCTTATTTTTAAGTAGTAAAAAAAACACTACAACTAGTCATAGCACATCGAAATCTCACTAGAAAGCATTTAGTAGAAAATTTTATACTAAATTTTGAATGCTAAAACACTAGAAGAGAAGCCCACCTTACTAAGAAAAAGTCTAAAATTCTAGTTGTGACGCTTCTTTAGTGGGCTATACCTATCATCGATCCTACGGTGAGCAAGTTACTGCATGCTGTGTCACCTTAATGGGTAGAAGTAGCCGAGAGTAGGAAACAATTGTACCGCGTTTAGTTGGATGGGATATATGATACATTTATTAATTCGCAAACGTGCAATTCATTTAAGAGGGTATATGTCACGTTTTTTCTTGGCGAAGAATTTTTTGTCAGCTAGCTCGATCCCAATCATCCCCTCCGGTCGTTTGTTCCAATCCTTCAAGCGACAACTCAAAAGTTACGAAGATCATTTCTTTTTCTTCGATCATATATACTAAATCCTTGGTATTATAGTTATGAACTAGTGAACTAGTGGACACAATTATGTTTGAGTGACATGTGCCGGAAAAGTAATTATGAATGAATCTTTGAGCATTTTCATTTCAAAGAACACCCAAAGAATGGTCTTCTTCAAGTAGAAATGTACGGCCAGAAATTGAATATGTGTCATTTTTGTTATATCCCTTTGCTACACGTACTCCCTCCATTTGGAAAAAATGCAATTCCAACTATAGTAGTACTAAGTCAAATTGATTGGAACCAGGGTGCTCGATCTTTCATCAGGTTATGGTAACTCTTGATTTTGTGCTGACTTAACACACATGATATTAGAGGCTTCCGATCACAAAGACCAGAATCCTGCAATCGCAATACCACATCTCCTTTGGTTGTCAACCATTTACTATGTTGTTGACCTCGCTGCAAAGGCTAATCGTTGCCTGTGAATCAAAAACACAAGAAAGAACCAAAAAAGACACAATCTGTAAAAATTGTTAAAATTAGATTAAGCATTTGGAGTTAGGGTCTCACAAACCAATAAATGACAATTGCTCATCATAGATTAATCTAAGCAAAATTTAAACCCTAACTTGGGCGACCACATCTGAATATATACGTACACGTAGACAAATTCCTAATTGACTCCAACATGATATATGACCCAAAAAAACAGTAACACAATACCCTAACAAATTCTAGACGTCCACTTATTTCAATGATCCATGTTGACTCCGATAGAACTCGACGGGCCAAATATGGAATTAGTGGCCCATTATCAGTATTTCGGCCTAATTAGTTCCTGGCGCATGTCGCCCAAAACTCGCACTGGGCCGGTACCGGCCCGTGCTGAACTGCTCCATGCGTATGGGCCGTAGTGATACACACGAGTTCGATTCGGCAAGATCGCTGCAAGCCTGCAACTACAGGGTGTTCCATTCCTCTCGAAAAAAAGTTTTTTTAAAAAAAAATACTAGAGGGTATTCCAAAGTAGATGCTTGTACACTCAAGGTATAGCTTACGCATTCCTTTTATTAGATTAGGATCCCTTTTCTCCGATCACGTTTTAGAGGTAGAGCAGTGTCGTGTAATTCGTGCCCAACTTCTGAAGATCGTACGTATCCCATACTGCCGCATGTTGTGAGCAATGGAATTTCGAGGGTGCTTAACCACAGCTGGTTTTTGTAGACCAAACAAAACAAATTAAATCGGGAGCAATGGAATTTCGAGGTCCTGAGACTGAGAATTTTCGGGGAGTTGGGCACGGGCCGCATCATGTGAGAATTGGATATGCAGCTAATGATTTATGCGGCTGATAAGCCGGCTAATGCTAACGTATACTCCCTCGTCTTAAAATAAAAAAAAAGTGCACATTTTGTTTCTCAATAAGTCAAAACTTTTATATTTAGTCAAATATAAAAAAGCAAGTGCTAATATTTATGATACACAATAAATATTGCTCGATTGATAGTGAAATATATTTATTCAGAGATAAAAAAAGTGACACTATTTTCATATAACTAGTTAAATTTGAAAAAAAAGATTTCTAGAGAAGTAAAATGTATGGTATACTCCCTCTAAACTAAAAAAAAAGTTATTTTAGACAGTGACATGGTCTCCAAATTATAGAGGAAGTACACAGTTTGTTTTTTTTATTTTTGTACAGTTGTTTTTTTTATATTTTTGTTACAGTAGTCAACGCGCGCGCAACGTGACGTGAGTTCTCATTTATGTGGCGTGGCCATCCATTTTCATGGGCCTCGTTGAGATGCGTGACAGATGCCTTGCCTTTGCCCGCTGTCTCGCTGCCACTTCGCTTTCACTACTAGGCGATGATAGGCAATTTAGCACAGAGAGCAAGAGAGTTGAAATTCTCCTTGCCTTGTCTTCTCGCTTTCCGAATCCTCCAGTTTTCCTTTCCCCACCCAGGAAAAAAGGAGTCATCATATGCATGCATGCATGATGCATTATCACTACGTGAAAAACTTACTAAGAGAGCGTCCCTCCCTACACTGTAGGGGCGGTTAACATTTGAACCGTTCTTATAGTGGGTGGGCAGCCAACCAGAAAGCCAGCCGCCCTTGCAGTGTTCTCTGTAGGGGCGGTTGGTGTTACCAGCCGCTCTTACAGTGGGGGAGGCACTGTAGGGGCGGCTGGTAACACCAACCGCCCCTACAGAGGTCTGTAGCATAAGTAGCCAGCCCACTCTTCTTCCTCCCCGAGCCACTCACTTCCACTCGCAAAAAAAGATTTGGAAGGCCTTGGGCACCTCCCTAAAATCACTCTAGGAAGGGGGGAGGTTTTGAACTTAAATCCTTTGGTGGGGAGCTTGTTTAAGGTAAGAAAATGCTATTCCCACCCTCTAATCCATGTTTTATTGGTTGGTTAGTGAGCAATTTACATTTTGGTTTTCTCTCTCTTCCATGGAGCTTGAGCTTTGTATTGACCAAATTAGAGCTTATCTACGATGCTATTAGTGTAGAATAGGTAGAGACACCACCTTGTACCATCAATTAGGTGATATAGCTCGATTTTATTGGAGATTAATTGTAGTTTCATGTATGGAGAGAAAAGGCATTCTAGATCTAGGGTTTCCTTTTTTTGTTTTTGTTTCATGAATTTGGAATGTGGTTGGCATGAATAGTTATTGGTAAACTAATAGTTGTTGTTAATATTAATGGTTTCTAATAATGGTAGATAATAATTGGTAATATTAATTATGTCTAATAATCGTTTCTAACACAATTATTACTAATAATGATAGCTAATAATTGTTGCTAATAATGGTAGATAATAATTGTTACTTATTAATTGTTGCTAATAATGGTAGATAAGGGCACTCACAATGCAGACTCTATCATGGAGTCTAAAGTTATTTATTACCTCGAACAATGTGGACTTGGAGTCTAAATAAGACTTGGAGTCTTATTTTTTCTACCTCTTTCTTCAATAAATACGGTGCCACATCAGCAAAATACCATAAATAATATGTAATTAATTGTCTTGGACTCTGTGATAGAGTCTTGCATTGGGAGTGCCCTAATAATTGGTAATATTAATTATGTCTAATAATCGTTTCTAACACAATTATTACTAATAATGATAGCTAATAATTGTTGCTAATAATGGTAGATATTAATTATGTCTAATAAATTGTTGCTAATAATGGTAGATAATAATCGGTACTATTAATTATGTCTAATACTCATTTCTAACACAATTATTGCTAATAATGATAGCTACTAATTATTGCTAATAATGGTAGATAATAATTGTTACTTGTTAATTGTTGCTAATAATTATTCTCAACTAATTAATTTTTTTATTTATGTAAAGATGGAGAATAGGGCTACTTGGATGTATGGTTTGTCAAGGTACTCACAAGCCTATGCTGATGAGGTGGACAAATTTATTACAATCGCGGTGAATCATGCACAGACGTTGTCAGCAGGAAATAATTGTTCAGTTATTTGTCCCTGTAAAGATTGCAAGAACCACTTAGCAACTTATGATGTGGAAATCATCAGATCACATCTGATTAGGCGAGGATTTGTCCCGAACTACACAGTATGGCTTCATCATGGTGAAGTAATGTTTCTTGATGGCAACGATGATGACCAAGAAGACGATGCTGAAGAAGACCAATTGTTGTCCCAATACGCAGACATGTTTGAAGCACAAATGCAACATGATTCAGCAAATGAACAAGCACATGGTGATGATGCCGGTGGTGTCGACAATAATGATGGGGATGTTGGCGGTATTGACAATAATGATGTTGGAGCATGTGAGGGGGATGCAGAAAACTTTGACAACTTAGAGGAAATGCTTCGGGCCATTGGACCAGAAATACTACAACAGAAGAAGGGTCTAGAAAATCTAGAGCGGGTGAAAACAGCGTCAAAGGAGACTGTGTATGGTGTTGAGAAGGGCTGTCCAACACATTGGACACTACTCCGTTTTGTGCTTGAGCTACTCATCCTGAAGGCTAAGTACGGCTGGTCAGACTGCAGTTTTGACGATCTGTTGCATCTTCTGTCATCTGTGCTGCCACTGCCGAACTTAGTTCCCTCCAACACATACCATGCTAAGAAGGTCATAAGTCCATTGACAATGGGTGTTGAAAAGATCCATGCATGCCCCAACCATTGTATCCTTTTTCGTGGTGAAACGTTCGAAGGTCTGGATAAATGTCCTCGTTGTGGGGCAAGTCGGTACAAGGACAATGACCTTTACAGTGGCGGAGAAGCCTCCACCGGGAACAAGAGGAGTAAGAAGGGTTCCAAAAAGGTGGTACAAGAATCTCGACCTCCAGAGGACACCCCATTAGGCAACGACGCAAAGAAGAGAAAAATTCCTGCCTTGGTAATGTGGTATCTGCCAGTGACCGACCGCTTGAGGCGTATTTTCCTGAACCCTAAGGAAGCCGTGCTCATGACATGGTGGGACGATGAGCGCAAGGTCGATGACGATGTGATTGCACACCCGGCCGATGGCAGTCAGTGGCAGGACTTCGATAATAACAACCCACTGTTCAGTTCGGACCCAAGGAATGTACGGTTTGCCTTGAGCACCGATGGAATGAATCCCTTCAACGAGAGGACGAGCAACCATAGCACTTGGCCAGTGATCTTGACCATGTACAACATCCCAACGTGGTTGTGTCAGAAGAGAAAGTATCTTTTCCTCACTGTTCTTGTTTCTGGCCCTCAGCAACCAGGCTTTGATATGGACGTGTTCCTCGAGCCTGTGATGGAAGAATTCGAGAAACTATGGAGGACAGGGGAGCTGATGTATGATGCTTTCCAAAAGGAGACCTTCACATTAAGAGCAATAATATTTGTGACTATCAACGACCACCCTGCATTGTTTGCCTTGTCTGGACAAATCAAAGGCAAGACAGGATGCTTAGTCTGTCTGGATGATACTAAATGGGTGTACCTAGATGGATCTAAGAAGATTGTTTACATTAGGAATCGTTGCTTTTTAAAGCAAGGTCACAAGTATCGTAGCAAAGTGTACTTAAAGTATTTTGGCAACATCCCAGAGGATGAAGATCGACCTTCGGAGAGACGTCATGATGGACAATATGTGTTTCAAATGGTGAAAAATATAAGTGTCATCTATGGAAAGAAGAAAATGGATGGAACACCTAGAGATAGAAGCACACCTCCTATTGAAGGCGTGCCTTTTAAGAAAAAGTCAATCTTCTTTCAGTATCTTGAATATTGGCCACAATTGGAGGTCCCCCATACCATTGATGCTATGCATGTGCAGAAGAATGTCTTTGAGAGTCTCATTGCTACCTTGATGGACACACCGAAGTCAAAGGATAGTCTCAAAGCAAGGAGAGACATGGAGCAGCTACATGTGATGCCAGAGCTTCACCCGGTACTTGAGACAAAAACTGGAAAATACACCCTACCCGCAGCTAGCTACAACCTGGACCTAGAAGAGAGGAGAGGTTTATGCACTTCTGTGAAGGGGATCAAAGTCCCGACTGGGTTTTCGGCAAACCCGAAGAAGCTAGTGTCGATGAAGGACCTATCATTTCCACACTGCAAGGCTCACGATTGTCATATGATGCTGACGGTGTTCCTACCAATCGCAATAAGGGCTATCAAGCCAGAGTTTTTGAAGATGGCTATCACCCACATGTGCTACTTCTGGTCGAAGATCTCACAGAAGAAGATTAGCAAGACACAGCTGAGTAACCTATATGATTTTGTCGTAGAGACCCAAAACCAACTAGAGATGTGTTTACCTCCCGCTTTCTTCGACCCTATGGTACATCTCATGATTCACATGGTTCATCAGATACAGGCGTTGGGCCCTTGCTACTTGCATGAAATGTGGTCGTATGAGCGGTTCATGTCGGTTCTAAGTCGATATGTGCATAATCGTGCATACCCAGAGGGCTCTATGATAGAGGGCTACAGTAGTGAAGAAGTCATCGAGTGCTGTCAAGAGTACCTAAAAGTACATAGAGGGATTGGTATTCCCGATTCTCACTACAAGGGTAGGCTGGCCGGGAAGGGCACAAATGGTAGAAAAATCTTCATCGACAATGAATACGCTGAAGTGAGTCGGGCGCACTACGCTGTCTTGGTGAGCACAAAACTGATGGAACCATATATTGATGAACACATGGAGATCATCCAATTAGAGAGAAATGGTCGTACAGGTGATTGGGTCATGAAACAACACAAGCAACGCCTAACTTCATGGTTGAAGGACCAAAACATACAGCCTGGAGAAACCATAGATTCTATTACCATCAGTAAGTTGGCAGCGGGGCCATCAAGACAGGTGACATCTTGGAGTTCTTATGAGATCAATGGGTACACATACTATACCCACGCAAAGGATAGTAAATGTGTGAACCAAAACAGTGGTGTTCGAGCAGTGGCTATCGACGCAGGGGGACAAAAGATCGACTACTTTGGCATAATTGAAGATATATGGGAACTTGACTATGGAACTGAGGCACTAAATGTGGCCCTATTTCGATGTCGCTGGATCAAGCAACATGAATTCAATGAAATCGGATTGAGGGTCATGGACCTTCACAACATAGGCTACCAGGATGATCCATGGGTCCTTGCTTCACATGTTACACAGGTTTTCTATATGACCGACCCGCTCAGCATTGTCCCCCCAAAGAAGAAACCTAAGCATGTGGTTATCCCTGGAAAACAACACATTATCGGAGTTGATGGCGTTGATGATGTTGAAGCCTACAATAAGTGCGATCAGATGCCGCTATTCACAGACTTTATTAACAAGATCGGTGTTGTGGAAAAAAACCTACCCAAAGATGTATTGCCATGGGAACGAAAAGGTGTGAAGTGGAAAACTGTTACGGCGGCGGATACTAATAAATAGTCATTTGTGTGTGAGACTTTATTTATGTATCCATGTGAGACTACATTTATGTATGCATGTGAGACTACATTTATGTATGTGTGTGAGACTACATTTATGTATGTGTGTGAGACTACATTTATGTATGTGTGTGAGACTACATTTATGTATGTGTGTGAGAATACATTTCTTAACGCTTTGTCAAATGCAAAAATATCCTATATACCAAATGTAGATCTTGATGAGTGGAACAAAATTGCTATTCATGACTTTCAGAGTTGGGGTCGTATAGGGTCCCGAAAACGTGCGTGTAGCAGTGAAAATTTGAAATTTCAAAATTCTAGAGGTCCAGACCATATCAGATGAAAAGTTGACCATTACAATAAATGTGTATCTTGATAAGGGGAACAAACTTTGTATTCATGACTTTTGCATCTGAGACCATCTCGGGTCCGGTCAAAGTGTATTTTGCCAAAAATCCAATGTTTGACTTGGTCAAACTGGGTCAAACTAGGCAATAAAAGACCTCAAATGAAAACAAATTGAATACAACATAGTTAGATCTCATCAAGGTCTACCTTTGATACACAATACATTTTTGCATTTGGAAAAGTTACAGAAAACTCAGTTCACATGTTTTGAAAACCCAAGGCGTGGCTTGGTCAAACCTGGTCAAACGAGTGAGTAAATGACCTCAAATGAAAAACTTTTGAATACAAGGTAGATAGAGCTCATCAAGATACACATTCCATACATAGGACATTTTTGCATTTGAGAAAGTGTTTGTAAACTTTAGTCACAAAGTCTTGAATCACACATAGACTTTATGAAACTACATGTGGACTTGTGGATTTAGAACTGCACTTTCTTAACGCTTTGTCAAATGCAAAAATATCATATATATCAAATGTAGATCTTGATGAGTGGAACAAAATTGCTATTCATGACTTTCGGAGTTGGGGTCGTATAGGGTCCCGAAAACGTGCGTGTAGCAGTGAAAATTTGAAATTTCAAAATTCTAGAGGTCCAAATCATCTTAGATGAAAAGTTGACAATTACAACAAATGTGTATCTTGATAAGGAGAACAAACTTTGTATTCATGACTTTTGCATCTGAGACCATCTCGGGTCCGGTCAAAGTGTATTTTGTCAAAAATCCAATGTTTGACTTGGTCAAACTGGGTCAAACTAGGCAATAAAAGACCTCAAATGAAAAAAAAATTGAATACAACATAGTTAGATCTCATCAAGGTCTACCTTTGATATACAATACATTTTTGCATTTGGAAAAGTTACAGAAAACTCAGTTCACATGTTTTGAAAACCCAAGGCGTGGCTTGGTCAAACCTGGTCAAACGAGTGAGTAAATGACCTCAAATGAAAAACTTTTGAATACAAGGTAGATAGAGCTGATCAAGATACACATTCCATACATAGGACATTTTTGCATTTGAGAAAGTGTTTGTAAACTTTAGTCACAAAGTCTTGAATCACACATAGACTTTATGAAACTACATGTGGGACTTGTGGATTTAGAACTGCACTTTCTTAACGCTTTGTCAAATGCAAAAATATCCTATATATCAAATGTAGATCTTGATGAGTGGAACAAAATTGCTATTCATGACTTTCGGAGTTGGGGTCGTATAGGGTCTCGAAAACGTGTGTGTAGCAGTGAAAATTTGAAATTTCAAAATTCTACTGGTCCAAATCATCTCAGATGAAAAGTTGACCATTACACCAAATGTGTATCTTGAGAAGGGGAACAAACTTTGTATTCATGACTTTTGCATCTGAGACCATCTCGGGTCCGGTCAAAGTGTATTTTGTTAAAAATCCAATGTTTGACTTGGTCAAAGTAGACAAAAATGAATAAACTTTGCATATATATATATATATAAATTAATCATAAAAATGTATGAAATAATTCAAAATTATTACATATTAGGTCAAGTGAGGCACTAAAGAATTTTTAAACTTACACAAATCTATTTTTTTATTCCAAACCAATTTAGTTTGAAATTATATAATGTATATAAATTAAATATACAAATACTTGGAATAGTTTGAAATTATATAATATATATAGATTAAATATAAAAATACATGGAATAAATTAAAATTATTATATAAATACATTTTGAACTTTAACTATATTAAAAAAATGATTTTAAATTTGAAGAAAACCACAATAAGGGCGGTTCACATCTGAACCGCCCTTACAGTGGGGCTGCCCTCCATAAAAGCCCCTTCCGTTCGCAGCGCCTAAGCCAGGGCGTTCTCATTCGCAGTTGGACGCCGTCAGGCTGCCCGATTCCCCCCGGATCGGAACCCTAGCCGCCGCCGCCCGATTCCACGCCACCACTCTCCTCCCTGAGCTCTCCTCCCCCTCCCCCTTCGTCGGTGCCGTGCCACGCCACCACTCTCCTCCCCGCGCTCTCCTCCCCCTCCCCCTTCGCCGGTGCCCGTGCCACGCCACCACTCTCCTGCCGCCGAGAGCCAGATCTGCACACGGCCGCCCACCCACGCGCGCCTCCACGAGCTCGACGAGTCTGGCCGAGGACCTCGGTCGTCCACGAGCTCTTCTTCGGCGCGTCCACGAGCTCTTCTTCCGCGAGCTCGGTGACCTGCTTCCGTCCATGTGCGAGCCCGTGCGCTCCGCTCTGTCAGAACCCTAGACGTCGCCGAGGGCCGAAGCTCCACGCGCGGCCGCCCGCCCGTCGGTGAGCCTGGGCACTCCGCCTGCTAGGAACCCTAGGCGCCGCCCGTCCGCGACTCTCTCCTTCTCCTCCAAAGGTATTTTTCCTGATGAACATGAACGCTATTTTCCAGACTTTGATTGTTATGCAGGTTGATACACATACTCTGTATGCCTTTTGCAATTTCCTTTATCTCAACTGGCATTTAGCATAGTCTCTTGAGTCTTGACTATTGATTATACCAGTTTGTAGCTTGAACCTTTGGAATCTTGACAATTAGTTGCATAACTCAGAAGGATATTGAATCTTGACAAACTATATTTATTCAAGCATTTTGTTCTAGGCAATGCATATGCTTTCATATCACTGAAATTTTTGGCCAGACTTTTGCTGTCCTACCGCTACAACTGAGTGTTCTGCCTATCTCTGTATTAAGGTGTACTCGATGGACTCTGCTAATAGCTTTGTGACTTGAAATAGGTCTATTAATTTTTAGTTTATAAATTAATTGTTATCTTCCTACTAGCTTTTAGTTTATAAAATAATTGTTGTTGCTTTCTTCTAAACATTCTGGTTAATGATGCTTTTGCCTGAGTCATATTTGACATGAATATTATTGTGGATTCAGGAAATGTTCCCTCAATCATCTATTATCTTTATGTTTGACTCTGAACTCTATTTGTATGATCTTTGACTTCTAGTTTGTTCCATTATCATTTGATAGTCAATCTGTTTACTTTGACTTCTATGCCTTGCATTAGCTGATCATTTGATAGTCAATCTGTTTCTTATTTCTCCCACAAGTTACATAGTTCAGTCACTGGTTACCTATTACTGGTTACGTTCACATGATTTTTGCTCGATGCCATTGTTTTTTATGTTAACTTTAGAAGACACAACATTATAGGACTTGGCTTCTGATTATGACAATATTTTAGCGATTGTCTAAGTCAAATAGGTACAATCAAAGCTAAAAACAATTCCACATTAATGGTACATTCTTGACTGTCCCCCCTCTTGATTAGTACTTGCTGTCCAACTGTGTTGATTTCTGGTGGCTTACTGTCATTTTAATTTGTGGCTTACTGTAATCCTACTACTACTGCTTTTGTACTACAACTGTACTACTACTCTCTCTATGATAGTTTTATATACTGAGGCAATGTTGTTTATATAGCAGGCTGCTTATATGCCACTCCTCTCTACGAATACTACTCCTCTACTGTTGTGGTGTCTTACTGGCATAATTTTGAATTGGTGACATTTTTTGAACCGTGCCCCTCTATACTACTACTATACTCTCTCTCTCCTCTACTATTGTTTTGCCGATGATGAAATTGTCTAATTCAATACATTATTTTAGAATATGAGCTGATGATCCAAAACTTATGAGTAACTTGGCATCATTACTAGCCGCCTCTATAGTGCCTTGTTCTCTGTTTTGATGCCTTGATGCTCCAAGTTCTTGATCAAATGATGCTAGACATGTTTCTGAGGCCTTTTTTAAACCTTTCCCTCTCCTCACCTCTCCTTCCTCTCTGCTTCTTCTATCTCTCTTCTATTCTCTACTCTCATCCTCTCTCCAACACTACTGCACTAGTCTACTACTAGTGCTAGCTGCTGCTCTACTCTAGTACTCTACTAGTACTACACTACTGTTGGGGCTTACTGTAATCCTACTACTACTGCTGTTGTGCCCAACTCTACTACTACCCTCTCTATGACAGTTTTATAAACTGTGCTCCTCTATACTACTACTACTACTACTCTCCTCTTCTATTTTTCTTCTCTCCTTTGTTTTGCCGATGATGAGATTGTCTAAGTCCATTCATTGTATGGAATATGAGCATATGATCAAGAACTTGTGAGGAACTTGGCATCGTTACCAGCGGCCCCTATATGACCTCATCTTCTCTATTACGATGCCTTTATGCTCCAAGTTCATGATCAAATGATGATTGACATGGTACTGAGGCCTTTACTACTTGTACTACTTTTTTTTCAAAATTTCTTGCTCGACGATACAAAAGGTGTAGTGAGACAACATGACAGTCAAATACCCATAGCTTCTCCTAGACCGAAAGCTTCGGGGGGAAACTCGTCTCGAATGGAGTGCCATTGGATACTAGCCTCCCCCCGAGGTTTTCGGTCTTGTAGTGCAAATGGGTTTTCTCTTAACCTATTACTGACTGTCATATAAGTCTATGATCTATGATCACCACAGAGAAGCGGATGGCTCTATAAAGCAGCAACCCGCTAATTTGAGGGCACATGAGTTTCTTCTTCTTCTTCTACTACTACCAAACTAATTTGTCTCCTTTGTCTGTTCTCTCTCCTATCTTATCCTCTCATCTGCTGCTGCTACTACTAAAGCACTGCTACTACTACTAAAGCACTACTGCTCTCTCTTCTCCTCTCTTCAACCTACTTCTCTGTTTTGATGCCTTGATGCTCCAAGTTCTTGATCAAATGATGGTAGACATGTTTCTAAGGCCTTTTTTAAACCTTTCCCTCTCCTCACCTCTCCTTCCTCTCTGCTCTTTCTATCTCTCTTCTATTTTCTACTCTCATCCTCTCTCCAACACTACTGCACTAGTCTACTACTAGTCCTAGCTGCTGCTCTACTCTAGTACTCTACTAGTACTACACTACTGTTGGGGCTTACTGTCATTTTAATTTGTGGCTTACTGTAATCCTACTACTACTGCTGTTGTGCTCCAACTCTACTACTACTGCACTAGTCTACTACTAGTGCTAGCTGCTGCTCTACTCTAGTCCTAATTCTACTACTCTTCTCTCCTACTTCTATGATTTTTCTTCTCTCCTTTGTTTTGCCGATGATTAGATTGTCTAAGTCCATTCATTATATGGAATATGAGCTGATGATCAAGAACTTGTGAGGAACTTGGCATCGTTACCAAATGATGATTGACATGGTACTGAGGCCTTCTCTGTTTTGATGCCTTCTTATTTATTTTGATGCCTTGATGCTCCAAGTTCATGATCAAATGATGGTAGACATGTTTCTGAGGCCTTTTTTAAACACTACTACTACTAAAGCACTGCTGCTCTCTCTTCTCCTCTCTTCAACCTACTACTACTACTACTAAAGCACTGCTGCTACTACTACTACTACTAAAGCACTGCTGCTGCTGCTGCTACTACTACTACTAATGCTGCTGCTGCTGCTGCTACTACTACTACTACTACTAATGCACTGCTGCTCTCTCTTCTCCTCTCTTCAACCTACTACTACTACTACTAAAGCACTGCTGCTGCTACTACTACAACTAAAGCACTGCTGCTGCTGCTACTACTACTACTACTAATGCTGCTGCTGCTGCTACTACTACTACTACTACTAAAGCACACTTTATTCCTTTCATCTGTTAGAACAAATCACGAAATGACACGGACAACAAGCAATGCAGCCCGATCCAACGAACATGAAGAGCACCCTAGCCCTAGAGAGCAAGAAATACATGATTAGTTTTCTCAGGAACAGTTTGATGAAGAAGTGGGCAATGGTGTAGCATTTATGCTTACTCAGGAGGAGTCTGGCAAGGAGCAAGGGGGAGAAGCGGGAAGAGGAGAGACTGATGAAGGATCTAGCAAGGACGATGACTCAACCTCGGGATATGAAAGTCCTGAGGATCCACACCCATGTGAACCTAGACGGAAGCCAACGACGGATGAGTTGGACAAGGACTTTGACCCAAACGAGGAGGTAGGGATATGAAGGTCACTTAGTAAATCATAAATTTTGGTAACGATATGGCTGTGTTACCTCTACTAACACTTTGACCTGTTGTTTGTACAGGTCCCTCCTAAACCTCCAAAAAGACTACGTCGGCGTCCGGCACGTTTCGCCGGACACGACGGGGCAAGGGAAAGGAGGGCAGAGGCAACAGGCACAGAGACTACCATTGTGGCCTCTGCTCCGCAACCTGAAGGCACAACCTCGGCCTCGACTACCAAAGTGAAAAGGAAAGGAGGGGTCAGAAAGCCAAACCACTATCCAAATGCAAAAATGGTTTATGTGATTGATGAGGTTGGGGAAGAAGGGTAGATCCTTAAGCCAAAGGAGTTCCAATCAAAATTCCGCAATGCAATTGGGGCCCTAGTCAGAGACAAGTTGAACCCATCAATCCGTAATTGGCACGAGTATCCAAAGGACATAAAGGATGACCTATGGAAAAATGGTCTGTTGGTCAATTTTAATTTTAGGATTCCGGCAGAGAAGCTACCCCTAGTAAGATGACGTGCTATGAAGATGATGGGAGAATCCTTCCGACGTTGGAGGAATGAGCTGAACACCGAGTACATCAAAAAGGGGTTAACTCCGTACCATAAGTATGGACACATCACTCCTGCTATCTGGGCGTTGCTCGTGGCTGAGAAGACTGCACCAGAATCTTTGGCCTTAAGTGAAAAGAACAGCTTGCAGGCGAAGAAGAACATCCACCACCCTCGTCTAGGCCCCGGTGGCTACGAGGGCAAGGAAGAGATGTTTAGAAAGATGGAAGAGGAGGCCGTAGCTGCTGGGAATACAAAAGTAATGAAATTGAAGCCACGCACCAAGCATTGGGTCTTTGCAAGGAATCTTGAAGAATCAGGCAGCAGTCTGAAATTTGCCAAGCCAGAGACCGAGGAGGCAGTGTCAAGGATAATGAAATATTCTGAAGACATCGAGAAGGGCTCATTCATTCCTTCTAGAGAGAAGGACGAGCTTAGCCTTGGCTTGGGAAACCCCGAGCACCCAGGCCATGTTAGGGGGTTAGGGAAACATAAGACCTGGAAGGAAGGATTTCGAGAGGATGTGGAGATGTACAAGAAACATGGTAGAAACCGGGAGGAGAGTCTTGCCACCCTAGTGAAGACCCTAGTTGCCAAGGAACTACAGGAGCAAGGACTGTCTACTGAGCGACGGTCACAAATGGAGCCGCCTAGGGATTTGGTTCTAGTTGGTAGCCCTCCAAATATTAAAAGCAGCCAAGGTTCCAATGCAGCCTCCGCCACAGTCGATCACATACGGGTGCCAACTCGTTGCATCTTGTTGATTCCCATCGGTAGGGGATAGGAGATGGCTGAGGTGGCAACGGGTCTGGCACATCCTCCAATTCCAAGCGACATCTGGCACCATAAACCGGTCCCGGCCGACTATAGTAAGGTTGAGGTGCATACCGTGAATCCTGAGTACGCGAAGCATAAGATTGAACACCCAACTAGCGAGGGGACTCGTGAGCTTGGACTACTCATGAAACAGTTCATCCTCTAGTACAAAAAGGATATTGTGTTGAATGTTTCCTCGCCAACTCCAAGTGATGTACACCTGGAGAGAGTCCACGTTGAGGATGGAGAGGTGTATTCACCGTCTCATGAGGACCACTTGATGCATGAGAGGGTACCGGCTTCTCCAACCGCTGGTGAGCAAGGGGTCGAGCCAGGGCATGATGAGACGCCACATGAGCCTCAAATAGGTGAACCTTCTGTAGCTCGTGCGGAGCCAGAGCATGAGACGCCACATGTGCCTCAGAGTCCACAACCTTCTACAGCTCGTGCCGAGCCAAAGCGTGACGAGACACCACATGTGCCTCATAGCCCAAAACCCTCTACAGCTCGTGCCGAGTCAGAGCATGACGAGACACCACATGTGCCTCCTAAGCCACAACATTCTCCAGCTCGCCCCGAGCAAGGCCATGATGAGATGGCACAGACTTTTCAACAAGCACCGCCGACACATGAAGAACTACTCCCTCTAGTATGTGAAGCTCGTGAAAAGACCCCCATCATGATAAGGTCGACAGGGTCAAAAACTTTTGTGGATATGAACGTCTCAGGTATGTACAAGTGGTATGCTCATGACCAGTTCAAGCCTGAGAACCAAGGCCCGAACAAATTTGCCTACAGGATGCCCACTGACACCTCAGACTACACAACGATAACAAAGTATCCAGATGTTGAAACCATCAAGTGGTCAAAAGATTGCCCGAAAGAATATGTAAAAGGCAAACGGTTCCTACCAAACCGGGTCTTGTGTAAGATGCCATATGGAATGAGAAGGTTCCATGATTGGTACTACTTGCATGTTTCACGTACAGACCTGAATGTGTTGGAAGCAGTAATACCTGCTCGCACATTTGGAGGCCCTGCTTTGGGTATTGCCTTTCACTTCAGCGACATCCAATCATGCTTTCACCTTAGTTCAATGTCGATGAATCTGATTCGCACTTGGTGCCTGTAAGTTCTCTTCCTCTTGATATGATCTGAAAGTAACCTAGTTGGATTTTGCTAAAACTAACTTACGTCAGGATTTTTAGAATGCAAGCAAACTTTATGAAATCTACACGCTCAACGAAAGCCGGGTATGTAGACCCTATGCCTATAGCACAAATAAATTTTAATTACCCATCGAGATGGGAATTGGATGCGCCACAGCTAGCTCCTGGAGGGACGTTGGCGGAGAAAGAAAAGATCCGTGCGGCCAAAATAAGAGAAGAGTCTCTTAAGGTTGCGGCGTGGATTGTCGTATGTTTAAAGAATCTCCAACACTTCGAAACAATATGGATTCCATACCACTTCAAGTAAGTTCGATTAATTGTATACTTAACGATTGTTCGGTTTATCTTATTTTGATGCAAAGGTACTTATGTGTTTATTTAAAATTGTTGTAGCAATCACTGGATAGTCATAGGAGTCGATGTCGGGATGAACATGGCATGGATTTGTGATTCTACAGATTTTGACCCTCACACATATAAAGACTTCATGTCAATTCTCATTACGTAAGCAAATTTGTAATCCTAGTAACCTTATATGATTCACTTTAATATCGACTTCTGCATACTATAAGTCACATCGATTGTCATTCAAACAGGGCATTCAGGGCCTATGTCAAGAATCACAAAGGAAGGCATGATCCAGGTCTGGGGAGCCACTTGCGTTTCAAATCTCTATGTTCGGAAGTGCGACTTAGTTTGGCATAAAATTACTAATTTTTTCAGTACTTATACTTGACACATCTTCATTTGCAAATTGAAACAAAGTTTCCCAAGCAAAGGTCAGGGAGTCTGCATTGTGGATACTATGTATGTGCTTTCATCAGTAACACAAAAGGCTACAGGAGACACCCTGAATTGGTAAGTTTGAATCTCTTAGTGGGTTGTAGTATGAAAACATAGTATTTCTCACTTAGCTTTGCAATCTCTTCTTTACACTAGACCTAAACTTGTCTTTTACGATCTTGTAGTGGAAAGAAGAAAAAGGACTAAAAAGGGATGTCTACAGGGATGATGACCTCTTAGAGATTGTTGGTGACCTTTGCAACTTTATAATGGACCATGTTGTTTATTACAAAGGTGATTACCATAACCCACGGTCCGACTTAGGTAGCAATCCTCTTTACCAGCACCTCCGTTAGTGGGATAGGCTATGTCTAGGTCGTTGATTACATGTGAACTTGTTGGAATGGACTGTGATCGATTTGTATTAGTACTTGAAAAATTTCGGACTCTTTTGGATGGATTTGTAATGGACTTGAAAACATTTTGGACTTGAAATGTGGTGCTGTGTATATGTATGGATATTTATGTTGTGAATCTGTGATGTTGAGAATCTGATTATATATGTATATATGTATGTGGTGCTGTGCTGTGCTGTCAACTCGATTATTGCAGTTTTTATTTTTTTCGGAAAAATAACTGTAGGGGCGGTTCTAGATTGAGCCGCCCTTGCAAATGCAGACAATAGAGGCGGCTGAGACACAAGCCGCCCTTACTAAGGCTCACTATAAGGGCGGCTGGAAGCACCAACCGCTCTTACAGTGGTCACTAGTAAGGGCGGTTGTTGTTTCCAACCGCCCTTATAGTGGGCCACTGTAAGGGCGGCTGGTGTTGAACCGCTCTTACAGTGAATTCCACTGTAAGAGCGTTTGCATAAGAGCGGCTGGGCTAGCCGCCCTTACAGAGCTTATTTAGCCGCCCCTGCAGTAGCTGACTGTACGTAGTAGTGTATCATGGGGGTGCATGGGAATGTAACTCCAGATTATATATATACATTATTTGTATTTGCTTTTGCTTAACAGATGGACGGCTCATAATCAGTCTCTGGTTCCATTTGGCCTCTAAGAGCATCTCAAACAGTTATGCAATTGGACTATGCATTCTAGAAATTTGCCAAAAACTTTAAAAATTATTCTCCAATAGTTATGCATTTGACTTATGCATTTTGTCAAATTTAGCATTTGATGGACCAAACTTGGCATTTTTGCATAAGCACAATGGCTTGGCAAATTTGATATCCCGAGTTTCCTGGACTCCTTGTCGTGCGCGACCTCCCCACGCGCTGCGGTAGTTTCCCGCAATGACTCCTCTTCCCCGCGCGAACTCTTCTTTCCCGCGCGACGTGAACTCTGCGACCTGCGACTTCGTGGACTACTGGCGCACGACAGAACTCTGGCGAACTGCGACTTCGTGGACTGGCGGACCGGGAGGCCGCGATTCACAGAAACGGCGGTGACTTGCGACTTCGTGGACTAGCTGCGACGGGCGACGGAAATTCCCACGCAGAGGAAAAATCTCGCGTGAAGCGCGCCAATCAAAAAAAAGTCCCGGACAAAAATAATTGGGTCCACTATTTTGGGAAATGCCAAGTCAAAAATGCCAAACACTTGGAGATGGAGTTATTTTTTCTTTGGCAAAACGTTTAGGGACTTGGCAAATTCCAATAAATAGCAAATTCCAATTGCATAACTGTTGGAGATGCTCTAAGCGAATCCTTGTGACGGGATGGAATGGAATGTGTCTAGGCGCATTGCCAACCAAGATTACATTAATTTGATCCACGGCAGTGCAGTTTCTTCAAAGAAAAGAGTCCATATTACTTCTTTCAAGTTTGGTCTGCGTCCAAATAACCCCAAAACTAGCATTTGGTTCAATTTACTCCATCCAACTATTTAAGTTGGTCCAACTAACACCTTAAAGAAAATTTCTTTTTTGTTTCTTTATGTATAAATTATATTTTAGTTTCAAATTTTGTAAGGTGACAGAGGACATTATATTTTGTGTTAGAAATTTCCTAATAAGCTATCAAAATTTTGGTTAAAAAGTTAAGATATTTTTCTAACAAAACTTATGATGTTCTCTATAATATTACAAAAGTTGACATTAAGACTCAACTAATACGTGGAAAACCAGAAATAACAAATCATGTTAAGAGGTAAACTTGATGAAGTGAAATAGTTGGAGGAAGTAAATTGAATCAAATGTAAGTTTAGGGGATAATTTGGACATATGCCAAATTTGAGGGGAGTAATTTAGACTTTTCCCTTTCTCAAATGCTTGGTTAATTGTGACTTTGTTGTCTTTCTCTCTTCCAATTTAGTAACTTTGGAATTAATTAGTCTACGTGACCGCCGTAAAACCATTTAATTATGAGTTTTTTTTTCAGTCTGGTTTTTTATTGAGGTGGCGCGCCCATTATACGGATGCTGATGTTGACGTAACAACATATACATGTTGGGAATGGCATGCTCGCCCGGGCACTCTACTGTAAGTAGTAACAGGCTGTTTTAATAAGACGTACGTATATATACCCTGCACCAGATACGCACGTCTGATCGAGCATCCCTTTTTTTTTTGTTTCTCCCATCTCCCTTCTTTGTTTCAAGAAACAATTGTTTATATGCGTTGAGGACCAACAAATAAACCGCGATCAAAAGATATAATTTGATCAAAGTCAACCAAAAGCTAGCTTATTAATATTACCTTGTCGTTCTCGGTATCCACTCTTTGTATAGTCTCCTATATATACCAATAATATCTGGTACAGGCGAACTGGATTTGAGATGATTCATTCACACAAGTAATATCTAAGACGACAGCGACTTTGAAAAGAGAATAGCCTCCGGCACACATTTTCTCATCAACATGTGTGAAAGGAGGAATCCTAGTCCTAGTCCGTTTTTATATGGGCTCTTACCAAAACTTTTAGGCCTTGGCAGGACTATATATATGTGGGAGCTCTATGTTGTAATCACCAATATTCAGAGAAATAAAGAATAGTTTCCCTATCTTGTGTCTATTTGTTCTTCTACTTTCATCTACTATATTGATCATGAGAGACGGAGAGAAAAAGGTCCCAACCGCTGGCAACATATTTTATAACACGAAAATATATATGGAGTAATCAACTTGCCGTAGCCGCGCTGCTGCAAAACGAGAATGAACACCAAAGAGTCCAAGACGTTACATGCGACTCTTGGGGCTGCAATGGGGCACTGATCATTCATTGCATGCTCCTCTATTCCCATCTGCGCAATACGTGGTAAACTGGAAAAATATTCAATACAAAAAAAAACTGTCAAAAAAATACACTCACAGGAGCTTATATAAACAAGATGAAAGGATTCATATATCCATAGATCGAGAACCTATAAATATACTTGCACACAAAAGTTGAGACCCAAACTCGTTTTTGTAAAATTTTTTAAAAAAGTCACAAAATAACAAATTTTAGATGCCCTTGCACTAGAAGATAAATTCCTAGGAATTAATTTTGTCTTATAGTGCATATGCACATAAAGTTTATCATTTTCTTATGATTTTTCTAAATTGTGTGAACATACATATGGATGTAAAGGAGAAGAAATTTGAATGGGGATGAAAAGGCATATAAATTTTTTTTTTAAGAAACCGAGGCATATAAATAATTTTAACTGAATTATATCCCAATCGGATAAAAACAAGAAAAACACCCACTACTACAAAAAATCTTTTGCGAGGCGTTTTAGAAAAGACCATGGAGGCGGGCAGGATTTGCAACCGCCTCGGTTAATACCTGGATTAACCGAGGCGGGCATTTTTTATTAACCGAGGCGGTTACAAATAATCGCCTCGGTTAATCGATTAACGGAGGCGGGCAACCTAAAATGTCCGCCACGGTTAATACGGATTAACCGTGGCGGTTGTTATAACGCAAACGCCTCGGTTAATATATTAACCGAGACGGGCATACTATAAGGCCCGCCTCGGATAATACTGGCACATCCACAGCCCAAACAACCCATCTCGGCCCAATAGCATGCTCAATGTATATATACCGTCACTTTAGGGTTTCATTCCTCATCTCCTCAGCCTCCTCATCTTCACCAGACGCGTCGGCGCCTCCTCCCTATCTTTCTCCTCCCCAACCACGGCGACCCCTCCTCCCTCTCCTCCTCCCTCAACAGCGCTGACCCTCCTCGCTCTCCTTCTCCTCCCACGCCCAGCACCCCTCTCCCACCAAGGCAGCGCCCCTCCTCCCTCTCTCACCATGGAGGCGCCCCTGCTCCCTCTACCACCATGGCGTGGCACCCCTCCTTCCTCCCACCATGGCGCCGCCATGGAGGTTGGATCCGGGGGCGTGGTGGCTGGATCCGGCTCCCTGCGGCGTCGCTCCTCCACCCTCCCTCTCCCACATGGCGGCGCCCCTCCTCCCTCTCCCGCCATGGAGGCGCCCCTGCTCCCTCTCCCACCATGGCGGATCCGGGGCGCGTGGTGGGCGGATCCGATGGCGTGGTGGCCGGATCCGGCTCCCTGCGGCGTCGCTCCTCCACCCTCCTCCCTCCTCTCCCTACGGCGCCGATCTGGCGGATTCGAGGCCAGCAGCTGCGGATCCAGCCTCCTCCCCTCCCTCAACGGCTCCATCGCAGGCAGCGGCAACGGCGGTTTCGGCTTATTGACGGGCACGATGGGCCCGTGGATGGGCTCAGCGGGCCTATCCATGGGTTTTTTATTTTTTTTTATTTGATTTACCGAGGCGGGCATCAAACCGCCTCAGAAAATGTCCCATTTACCGTGACCATATCGTGACCTTATGTCCGAGGCGGTTGCGATGCCCGCCTCGGTAAATCCATTTTGCCCGCCACGAATAATATTTTATGTAGTAGTGACCTATACAGGGTATGTGCCAGAATATGAACGAATGAGAGATAGCAAAAATAAGCATACCCTATATAGGCGTTATAGGTTTCACATTTATCCATGAATTTCTAACACTTATATCTATTATTAGGATTAGTAACCCTTGCAGGACCATATAGCTTAATGGACTGTAAATATGTAGCTATAATATATAGATTGACTATACAAGATGGGTGTATCAACATTCATCAAGAAACATTATGTGAAAAAGGCACATTTATTAACATCAGAGTTGGCGCGTCTCTGGCAATACGCTACCAGAAACTATGTCACTGTTTTTTTTCTTTAAAAAAAGAAAGGAAAAGAAAACACCTACATGCATATACTTGTACTGTTAGTTAGCATGTCATCGTGTGCATATTCCTTGTAAGATGCTGTCAACTGCGATGAGGTGACAAGTACATCGGTTACATACATGTGTGGCCTATACTTTCTTCTCTTATGTTAACTCGACAGCCTCAATCAAATTGCAAGTGCTGAATTGCGAAGATAACTTTGTTAACTTCGATTCCTTCTTTCCTTGAAACAGTATTCGTGCATACTGATACTCTGGTAAACACAAAGTCAAATTTCGAATGTTGCCTGCACTGGGTTACTCTCATCTAAAAATTTTCTTATGCTTGCCGTTGCCCTCTCATAGTTATTTTCTAATCCTTTTGTTTTAGAAAATTTGCTGTCTCCGTTGCTGTGGCTAAAAAGAAATAGTTACATGAAAGAAATGAGAGAAGAAACAATTTATTTTTGACTCATGGTCGTAGGTAAGGAATTAAAGTAGGTACCAGTGGTATCTTGTATCAATTAGTTTAGTTTATGGCCTGTTTGGATGCGGACGGTAAAATTTACCTCATGTCACATTGAATGTTTGCATATATACATAAAGTACTAAATGTAGTCTATTTATGAAACTAAAAGCATGGCTAGGAAGTAATTTGCAAGACGAAACTTTTGAGCCTAATTGCCAAATAAAACAAAAATACTACAATACATATTAAACTTTAATAACTCCAACCAAATATCCTCTTAGTTTCTCCTGTTAAATTAATTACATGATGTACCATTTTAGTTTATATCTTAAGTTTTGGATCGATCAATAGCCCATAACACATATCCTTAATTGCTCTTTTTTATTTTTTTCCTCTCCAATAAAAATCCTTTCAAGGTACTGACAGTTTTACATGTCACAGTCAACAACAATTAACAAAGAGTTGATAAAGGAAGGGAACGTTGTACTAGGCTACTAGCTAGAACAAAGCTACAAGGGGCTACCCTATGGATACAACCCCCATTTTCCAATCTCCAACTTACATGACAGTTCAATTTTCAATGCTGAACTACGAAACCGAGTATCACACATCCTCCACCTGTTGGAACCAGATAGATTTGGTCATCTTGTGGTTTTCTATTTTCTAAAAACGAAAAATATATATGATTAATTCTCTAAAAATCATGACTAAATATTAGATTAGAAAAATATGAACTAGTATACCTTTTTCAAAAAAATTGCTATCTATATGCTCTGTTTGAATCTTATTTGTTCATTTTCTTCTGTCTCATTACATGTAATCACACCATTATTTATTTAAATTATTGTTTTGTGCTCTACTTTATGTAATTATGTTGATTGCATGACTAGTTAGGCCTTATTTAGATTCAAAAACTTTTTAGATTTTGACACTGTAGTACTTTCGTTTTTATTTTACAAACATTGTCCAATCATGGAGTAACTAGGCTTAAAAGATTCGTCTCGTGATTTAGAGGTAAACTGTGCAATTAATTATCTTTTTTATCTATATTTAATGTTTCATGCATGTGGCGCGAGATTCGATGTGATGGAGAATCTTGTAAAGCTTTGGGTTTTTAGGTGTATCTAAACAAGGCCTTAGTTGCATGATGTGCAATCAACGTAAAGTAAAATGCTAGCCTTGCAATGCTTAAATATATCTGTACATATGGTGGAGCATGGCAAAAAAAAAAAAAAAATCTATGAGATTGGTGTGTCGTCTTCCATATCTAGCTATCTACTCATAGTTTGCCAGATCCTCTTGATTATTGATCGCCAAGCAGTCTAGTACAATGCCGGATAATAAATTAATAATTAAATAAATAACGAGCACAACTATAAGCAACAAAAAAAATATGAACATAAGTAAATAAAGTTCAAGATGATCATAAATAGATCACCAAAAGCTAGATTATTATTTTAGAAACAATTGGAAATACGTTGCATACAACACAACTGATTGCAACTAATGCAGTTATAACCATAGAAATACATGCATCGATGGGTTTCATCCAATTCAAGCCAACTTAATAAAAAAAAGCTTTGTTCGTTTGACTGAAAAGACATGGTTAAAAATACTATTAGCTGATTTATTATGAGAGAAAAACAATACTAAATAGCTAGCTGATTCGATGATAAACTCTTTTTTTGCATGTTTGTTAGTATTCGTTTACTTGTTCTTTTTCCCCTGCATGCACCGCGGTTCCTTTTTTTTTGGCATGTTTGTCAGAGTATTATTCGTTTATTTGTTCTTCGTTCTTTCAGCATGAAGACAAAAAAATGATTAAACGTCAGGTTTTGTCAGATTGAGCAATGAGCATAAATGTGTATGTAAATCAGTAGTAGCACAAAAAAACGAGAGAGAAATCAATCGAGACGAGCTCAACCAAACGCCGCCTATAAATCCTGCGGCGGCGCCTGTAGTTCATACCCCACATTCGATTCCGACAGGCGGGACGCGAGAGTGAGGCCAGCAGATAGAGCCATCGAGATCAGCCATGGCCACCACCGTGAACCCTGACCCGGAGGCGGCGCTCGGCGGCGCGAAGGAGCCGAGGGGCCCAGCAAGGTCGCTGCTTGCACGGGCGCGCGACAACCTGGCGTTCCAGTCGGTGTGGCCGGAGCTGAACGGCGCCATGGGCGACCTGGGCACCTACATCCCGATCGTGCTGTCGCTGGCACTCGCCCGGCACCTGGACCTCGGCACCACGCTCGTCTTCACGGGCATCTACAACGCCGTGACGGGGCTCATCTACGGCGTGCCCATGCCCGTGCAGCCGATGAAGGCGATCGCCGCCACGGCGCTGTCCGACGCGTCGTTCGGCGTCCCCGAGATCATGGCCGCGGGAATCCTGACCGCCGCCTTCGTGCTCCTCCTCGGCGCCACGCGGCTCATGCAGCTCGTCTACTGGGTCGTCCCGCTCCCCGTCGTGCGCGGCATCCAGCTCGCGCAGGGGCTCAACTTCGCCATGGCGGCCGTCAAGTACATCCGCTACGAGCAGGACCTCGGCAAGGGCAAGTCCTTGGGCCGCCGCCCCTGGACCGGCCTCGACGGGCTCATCCTGGCCGTCGCGGCCATCTGCTTCATCCTCCTCGTCAACGGCGCGGGATCAGAGAGCAGCAGCAGGAGGAGGACGAGGACGACTGTCCGCCGAGAGCATGGCACCCATCCCGATGAAAGCCAAGAAGAACCAGAAGAGGAGGAAGAGACGCAACAAGGTGGTGGTGGCGGCTGGCGTTCTATGGTTCGGCGCGCGGCGCCGGCGATACCGTCGGCGGTAATGGTGTTCGTTCTGGGCGTGGCGTTCGCGGTGGCGCGGCACCCGGCGGCGGTGCGGGAGCTGCGGCTGGGTCCGTCGCGGATGCGCGCGGTGCGCATCTCGCGGGAGGCCTGGAAGCAGGGTTTCCTCAAGGGCGCGGTGCCGCAGATCCCGCTGTCCGTGCTCAACTCGGTGGTGGCCGTGTGCAAGCTGACGCGGGACCTGTTCCCGGAGAAGGCGCCGTCGGCGACGCCGACGTCGGTGTCGGTGACGATGGGCGGGATGAACCTGGTGGGGTGCTGGTTCGGCGCCATGCCGTGCTGCCACGGCGCCGGCGGGCTGGCGGGGCAGTACAAGTTCGGCGGGCGCAGCGGCGGGTGCGTGGCGGCGCTGGGCGCGCTGAAGCTGGCGCTGGGCCTGCTCCTGGGCGGCTCCATGCTGCGGGTGCTCTCGGAGTTCCCCGTGGGGCTGCTCGGCGTGCTCCTGCTCTTCGCGGGCGTGGAGCTCGCCGTCGCCGCCAGGGACATGTCGTCGAAGGCCGAGGCGTTCGTCATGCTGCTGTGCACCGCCGTGTCGCTCGTGGGATCCAGCGCCGCGCTCGGGTTCCTCTGCGGCATGGTCGCCCATGGCCTGCTCATGCTCAGGGCATGGGCCATGGGGGTCAGCCTCAGCTAATTCTACTCTACTACTGCTGTATTTTGGCAGCTAGGATCATCGTTGATCTTGATCAACAGATCGTCCGTTTGAAAATTGTGAGCTGTGATTGTCTGCGTGCGTGTGTGTGCATACATTCCCCAGTCTGCTACTCGTTGACCGGGCAAAATTTGGACTTGAGCAGCTTCGTTCAGAAATGTCTAGTTGTGTACTGCATCTTCTTCTTGAAAACCTTCTTCCGCTGCATTGTTCTCTGCCATGAACAAACCTCAGCTTTGGTCGCCATCCCAGAACCATGGCTAAAATGAACAAGGCTGGCGCCGTTTTAGGCTATAGTGGCTAGAGTGAACTGCCGCTAGGATATCACTCCTTCTGGCGCTATTGCAGGCGTTTAGCGGCCGCTATCCTTTGCTAATCCTATGCCTATCCACTTCCAGTTCCCAGTGCCTGCTCGGGCTGCCACCATGTTTCTGGTCAAATAGAGGTCGGATGATGAAAATCAGCGGCGGCGGAGGCGGCGGCTTCGCCACCTGCCTGACCGCGACGTGCTTCGCCGGGGCTGCGGCGAGTCGATTTGCTGCATCGCCTGAAGCTGTGAACGTCGACGGGTAGTCGAAAGCTCCAGGCAACCCAAGCAAAAGCAACTCTCCTGATCCTCTGATTCTCGCTGCCCTTCTTCCTCTGATGTGTGACTTCGTGTCAAATTTGTTCGATTCATCATTTTTGGTGACTGGTTATTGATTGCTGATCGAGTGATATGAGGATTCGAGTTTGTGAGTATTGCCTACTAGTAGAGAGTAGAGCGCACACAAGTACGCCATTTTTTTGTGATCATGTAAAAATATATGCTAAAAATGGTCAGATTGCTGGCCATTTCTTCCATGGTTTTCTGAAAACCCGCTAAGGCTGTCTCCAATAGGAGACCCATTTGGGAACCCAAACCCAAAATGGGTCTCCAACACAATACCTATAGCAGCCTCCAACAGAGTATCCATACAGAAAACCCATTTTAGGTATCAGGAGAGGCATAACCCAAATTTGGGTATTCTCTCTTCTCGAGACCCATTTGCAGAGAGTGTTTTCTTTTAGGTCTCGTTGCTGGAGAAGACTAAAAATAGGTATGGAACCTTTTACCTGTAGCGCTACCCAAAGGATAAATGAGTCTTGTATTTTGGGTGATGATTGTTGGAGATAGTTAAAAAGGTAAAAATGGCGTGGCGGCCGACATAGCGTCCATATCTTTTGAGCCAAGCCTCCGCTAAATATAAAAACTAGTTATACTTATGAGCTCAGTAAGAGAAATTAGGAACAAATAAAATATAAAACTACGGCTATGCAGCGTGAGATTCTCCTACATGATCAAGAATTCCCGTTCAGGCCTTGTTTAGTTTCCAAAATTTTTTAAGAGTTTCCATCACATCAAATCTTTGGAATCATTAAATATAAATATAAATAACTAATCGTACAGTTTAGCTATAATTTACAAGATGAATCTTTTAAGCTTAGTTAGTATATTATTGGATAATAATTATCAAATACAAACAAAAGTGCTACGGTAGAAGCTCAAAAAATTTCGAAAACTAAACAAGGCCAAACAAGGCCTCAGTAGCTTCATCCGTCAAAAACAAGATGAAAATGGCTAAAACTACTCAACATGCTAATTGGCGAATGTTGATCAACTCTGCAGCACATCAATTCGCCAATTAGCATGTTGATCACAAGGCATTTAAGATAAAAAAATTAACTAACACCGATTTGGAGTGAAGAAACCTCTATCAATATTCAAAATGCTCCCTTTCGCCAAATACTGGAATCAGCAATTTATAATTTAGCCAGAAAAATTGCATAATTCCCATTCCAGCTGCTGCGCTCCATAAACTGGGACACGCTTCCCGTACGTATGCAGTTAGACTGTCAGAGGAAAAGGTCCAGGCTTCCAACCCAGACTCTAGAGCAGACAAATTTCCTCACGACTCCAACCAAACAGCCCACATTGCCAAACCAAGCGGTGATGAATGATAAGCTTCTACGCACCAGCAAACAAGCAATCAACAAGATCACACGCCTGCCTCAGTAACATCACATTCATTTCCGTGAATCGCATATTTATTTCTTGTACATTGTTCACAAACCATGGTACATTCTAGCCACATTACAAAAGGAGAACAAGATGCTAGTCCCTGAAGTTACCATGCAACTAGACAAACACAATCGCTCGTAGTCTTCAAGTTCAATCAAACATAGTTTACAAGTTAAAGCCTGGTTTACTCTTTCTTTGGAGGGATGTGGTTGCCGCCGGTTGCAATTTTGAACAGATAAAACACTGACATCACGGCACTACAAGGAAAATTTAGAAACTATTAGTTCCGTGAAGCTATTTTCTATTTGCACACAAGAGGAAAACAAGTAGGCAGTGCACGATAATCTAGTGATGCTTCCAAAATGTCGAAGCTGATGTTTACCTGAGACCAGCAACAACACCAGCTGGCATAATCTTCGAGGTCTCAAGGTATCTTTGCCCCATAACGTAAGTTAAGGCTAATGCACAAACTGTTCAATAAAATTTTGCATAGTCAGTACAGAAACAAAAAAAAAATTGCAGGCATAAGAAATGTATCTCAGAAATTGATTTTGCACTCAGCAGTTCAAGTTTCCTATAATGAATACAATGCTTTTGGCGTCTATTCTGTTCAGTCTACAGGAAACAACAGAACTGTTGAAAGTGCTACCGTTTTGTGGTCTCCTAATAATTACCATGTTAAGACCAAAATGTTTAAACACTAATAAGATATAACATAACAGCTTTGGTGGTAACTGGTAAGGTAGTGATGGTTTAAATCCTCATCAAAACTTAATTGAGATTCAAGATACTGAAGATCTTATCCAGGATTCCATATTCGTTATGATCCCACCCTATACAAGGATTTTGGAAACCCCAAATTTAAACTTTACGAGTAACTCTTCAAGATTTTCAATAGAGTGTGTTTCTTGGAACCAATCACTAAAGAGCTGTGAAAAGACGAAAGAATGCAAGAAAGCATTCCATCAATAAATTCCAAACAAATGTAAGAACTAAGTTCTCCATCAGGATTTCCTAAACAAATAGTTAGGAACTCAAGATCAAAATGCTCACACAAATATCTTTACAAAAACAATAAACACAAATTAATAGGACTGTGAGCATAAATTTGTTGGCATCCATGCAAAATTTAGTGTATAGAAGTTGTGAAATGCTGACAAGCTGTTAGTGTGCCAAAACAACTGGAATGGAGAGTCCACCATAGGAGAAGGGACAGTTCACACTACACATTATAGTTGGTGTACTCATAGGACTAAAAACCAATGAAGGTGATTGAGCAGTTGAAAGCTAAATGGAAATGAAATGCTACTAAATGTAAATTGAGTAAAGGCACCAAAATTTTTCCCATTTTGGAGCACATGATTTTTCCTCCTAATTCCTTCAGTATGTGTATTGGTTCCTACATGTTCCTGAAAATTCCTTTGGGACTGCTACATTCCAAACAGCCCTAATTCCTGATGCCCAAAAAAAACAGCCCTAATTCCTGGGTATGCAGGAAAGAATTGGGTTGCTTGGTGCTGGATTGTGTCTACTAATACAAGAGTACATGTACAGACCTATGCCTATTCACACAAGACTACTACAAGCATACATGTATTGAGTATTCTGATGCCTCTCTCCCCTCCCCTGTGTTGGCTAGGCGTTGCCAATGCCTTGTCCCCAGCGAGCGCAACATCGCCTCAGTAAAGCCTAGGCGACACCTTAAGAAACAATGGTGTCTACTACTACTACAAGAGTACATGACAGTGCAGACCTATTGCCTATTCGCACCACAACACAACTAGCAAGACCATTTGTCTTGATGTTTCAGATGCTCACAAAACTAGTCATTAACCAGCCATTACGAACTTTGGGTTAAAAATATCAAATTCATTAATCATCATCAACACATAACTTGGACGACTTCCCACCCTATTTACCACATCTGGGAGTCGATCAGGTTCAGAAATAAAGAGCCTGATTTGATATGCTAAAAGATGTATGACCTGGTGCAGGACGCATCACAAGCAATTAATTTACCCAGAAAAGGGTCGAGGCATTGATATGGTATAACCTCAATCTTATCAAACTAGTGCCCTCCTCATGCGTACTCATGTCCCACATGAGGCAACATGCAAGAGGCTCCGACAGTGAGCAAAACAAGCCCCAAAGAGGTTAAGGCACTGGAACTAGTGCATGTTCGACAGGTTCAACACACGGCGACATTTCTAACTGGTTAGAAAGTTGAACTTGGGCAAACTCGGACATGAAATGCTGCCCTATTGGCCTATTTGATATTCCCAAATACATCAATCAACTACGCTAGAAATGCGGAGAATCCTGAACTCAACCAAATCAAATTACTATGCACTGGCCTCATTGCATGACAATTGGCACATCCCATAGATCCCGCAATTCCAGCCTATTTCCGATGATCCAGGGGGCGATCAACCACCTGGCCCAGGCGCACAGCTAAAAATCAAATATTTTATTGTAATCTGTTCCTAAACGAAATGAAAAAAAAAGGACAAGAGTGTGAGAGGGGGGGGGGGGGGGGGGGCGTACGCGTCTGGAGCGCGAGGGCGACGTAGGAGTTGCGGCGCTTCTCGAAGGCCTTGAGACTGACGAAGCCCGCGAGGAGGAGGATGGCGCCGGCGCCGGCTCCCCCCGCGAGGGAGGCGGTGCTGCCGCGGCGGAGGTAGCCCATCACGCCGCCGGCCAGCACGGCGAACCCGTAGGGGATGGTGAAGCAGAAGTCGTGCATCTTGGGAAGAATGGGTGGGGAGCTCTCACAGATCTCGCGGCGAGCCTACTCTCCCCCTCCCTCGTCGCCTTTGTGCCTTCTTTATACTATCTCGGACGGATCGGAGGCGAGGCGAGGCGAGGCGGGAGGAGAGAGACGCGAAGAAAGTCGTCGTCGACCTGTTCCGGTTGCGGTTGCGGTGTGCGCGTGGCTTCCTGCGGGTATAGATGTACAACGGGCCGGCCCGTGCCGGCACGGCACGGGGCGGGCCACGTCGGGCCACGGGCCGACCGTGCCGGGCCACTACCGTGCTGCGGGCCGAGGGTGCGGCCCATGGTCCGGTCCGTGGGCCATTTTCCCGGGCCGTGCCGCCCGTTCAGCCCGGTACCTCGGGCCGGCCCACAGCCCGACAAGCATATCACAGGGCAGTCTCACAGCATATGAAAAAAACATGATACAATTTCATTTCAAAGAGAAAAAGCACAGAATCACAACAGAAAAAGCACAGAATCACAACAGAAGATGCAAAATGAGCTGTTTGTGCAATGCTGCCTCATTAAAAACCTTTCTAGGTAAACCCACCCTTGTGGGAGAAACCCTAGAAAGGAAAAGAGTACAGCCAGCTCAAAATTAATTCAAGTTTAAGTTCAGTGTTTCAAACATGTCAACAGACAACAGCTAGCCCTATTACATTAGCCAGCTCAGTGGCAACCAAAAGAACAAGTCCAGCAGCAGTGCAGCACTATCCTATCAGTTTGCTCTAACCAGTGCTATGGGAGGCTCTCCCGCTGCCGGTGCCGCTGCCATCAGGATCAGCAGGAGGATCACCAATCCATAGGTTCTTGAACAGTTCTTCCAAGTCCTTGTCCACCACTGTATGTTGTTCTTTCCTTGTAGCTTGGTCCCAGTCTTTGATGCAGGTGAGCATCTCCACATGCTCAGGCAAAAGGCGACGCCGGCGATCTTCAAGAATTCTACCTGTCAAGCTGAAACAGGACTCGGAAGACACTGTAGAAACAGGGACAGCCATGATATCTCGAGCAAGAATAGACAATATAGGATAGGTTTGCTTGTGATCACGCCACCAAAGCAATATGTCAAAGTTAGGATCAGCCCATGACACAGAATCACTGTCTAGGTAAGCTGTAAGCTCATTAACAGCAGATGTAGTAGATGGAGTAGATGATGAGGACTCAAAGATCCTTCCCCATCTGTTAGCAGCACCAGATGGAGGAAGCATGGACCTTTGAGCCCTAGCTGAACCTGTTCCATTCCCATATTTCTCCCGATACTTGCAAAACAACCTGGTCAGCTCAGATTTAACATCACTATAGTACAAACTGTAATTAACATTAAGTGCCTTACCAAGAAGTTCTAAGGCTCTTTGGAAGCCTTTCATCTTACCTCTAGGATCAAGAATCATTGCATATGAATAAAGCAAAGGAATTTTCTCCCAATACTTAAGAAATTTGGCCTTCATAGGCCTTGCAATTGGTCTAAAATGTTCATTGCTCTCAGCTTGTTGTAAATGCTCAGCAATTTCAAACATTTGGTGCAAAACAAGTGGAGCAGTAGGATAGTACACACCAGAAAGAATAACAGTGGAGTCATAGAACAATTGTAGGAATTTAAACATATGTTCAGCAACATACCAATGCACATTAGTCAACAACTCAGAGCCATAATTAGAGTTAATGAAAACAGTAAAGACTTCCTTGTAAGGTATCAAGTGCTTAAGCATCAAGAAAGTAGAATTCCATCTAACATCCATGTCCAGGCCAAACTTTCTGGGTGTGACACCTTTAGCAATACAAAAGTTCTTAAACAATGCAATCCTATGATTAGAAGAATTTAAAAAGTTCACAGCAGTTCTCAAGTCATCAAGCCAGTCTTTACAAACTTTCAAACCAGATTTGACAATAAGATTTATGATATGGCAGGCACACCTCTGATGCACAAGAAAGTAAGTGACATGGTTAGGATCAGCACGAGTAGGTGAAGGATAAGATCCCATATAACCAAACAAAACAGGGCCCAATATATCATAAGCTTTAGAATTAGCAGAGGCATTGTCTAGAGTAACAGCAAACACCTTATCAATCAAACCAAACTCATCAACAACATTAGAAATCCGATCAGCAATGTTTTCACCAGTGTGCGAACACTCAATCAATCTAAAACCAACTTCCTTTTTTTCAAGCTCCCAATCTTTACTAACATAATGGCAAACAACAGAGATGTAGTCCTCCTTAGCATTACCAGCCCAGATATCAGATGTCAAAGAAACAGAAGATGCAGCAGGCAACAATGTTTTCATAATCATGTCACGTTGTTCATCAAACAACTTAGCCAGGTCTCTAGTTGTGGTCTGCCTACAAACAGGCTTATACAGAGGGTTGTGAGCACGCGTAATGTAATCAATCCAAGCCTGGGTAGCACCTATACCTAATGGAAGGTCCAGCCTAGCAATCAAACGGCACAATTCAATACGAGCAACCATAGGATCATACTTCCAAGTACCTAAACCATTACCATTCAAAGCTAGCTTAGATTGTACCATATCAGCATGTTCTTTCTTTTTCATGCAAGATTTCATATGACGCCTCAAATGACCAGTGCCATTAGCAGATAAAGCAGAGTACTTAGCATTACAGTGTTTACAGACAGCACCAACACGGATCTTGTTCTCTTTTACCTCATCAAAGTACTCCCACACATCAGAGCGCTTACCAGACATACCAGGGGTGGGAGTGTCATCAGCATCGACATCAATGGGTGCATCGAGATCGATTCCCAAGGCAGCCGCATCCTCACGGATGTCGTCGTCGTCTTCGATCTCCAGATCATCGTCTGAGCAGCGGTCCATGTCCTCGCCGTCGACGGTGCCCGGACGCCGATCAACTGCATCCGAGCCCCGCGTTGCGAGGACAGCACCACGGCCGGACGAGCTGGGCGAGGACGACGACCCACCCCGGCCTGCACCTCCAGCACCGTCCCTCGACGCCTTTCTTGGCGGCCTGGCCATGTCCACTTCAACTCCAGAGGATGAAGAGGCGGCGTCAGGCACGAACCTGGCAAGAAGAAAATGAAAAACATCAGATCTGACGGGGACAGAGGAACGAGAGGAGCAAGAAACACTTACCTACGGCGGAGCCCGGTGCCGGAGACCCCGAGTTGCAAAGATCGCCAGAGAGGGGAGAAGGGTCAGATCTGACTGGGACGGAGGAACGAGAGGGAAGAAGGAGTACTCACATGGCCGACAACGGAGAGAACAGGAGAGTAAGGAGAAAGGACAGAGTCACAGAGGTCACCGCCTCACCGGAACGCCGGCGAGGTCACCAAATTTGACGGAGAGGCGAGGACGCGAGGTTAGGGTTACGGCGAGGAGAGCGAGACAGAGACCGGAGTGAGGAGTGCGGCGCGGGCGCGGGGGGGTGGGGGTGGGGAGGAAGTCACAGAGGTCACCGCCGCACCGGATCGCCGGCGGCGAGGTCACCAAATTTGACGGAGAGGCGAGGTTAGGGTTACGGCGAGTCGGCGAGGAGAGCGAGACAGAGAGGCGAGTGAGGAGTGCGGCGCGGGGTGGGGAGGCGAATGGATTAGGGTTTCGGCCGGTGTGGGGGGAAGGGGAGGCGGCCGGCTTATTTGGCCGTAGTGCCGGGCCGCCACCGGGCCGCCTTCTCCACCGGGCCGGGCCGCCACCGTGCCGCGGGCTGACGCGACGGCCCATGGCCCGGTCCGGCAACGGGCCGTGCCGCCCGTGGCCCGCAAGCACCGGACCGGGCCGTGCCACGGACCGGGCCAAAAGGTCGGGCCACGGACCGGGCCAAAATTCACGGGCCAAATGTACATATATACCTGCGGGCTTCCTCCGCGCAGGGACAGGGAGAGGGAGCGGGTGGCGCAGAGACGGAGGAGGGGCAGTCTCGTCATTTCCTGAGCGTAGGTGGCCAGAAAAGCGTGCCCGCCCCTCGCTCGAAAATCTTCCGGTCCGAACGTTCGGACCGGAGCACTCGTCCGACGATTCCCGCCAGTATTTCCCGCGCGAGACTGGCCGATGATTCCCGCGCTGGTTCTGCTCCCTCTGTCCAGAGTCCCACGTGATGCTTTTCCACGCATGAACGCAAGCAGCGGCGGCCCACTTGCATGCGCGACAGTTGTTTCCATGCGCAGGTAAGTACGTAAGTTGCTTTTTTTCTTTTCTTTTTCTTCTTATTTATTTCCTTTTCTTTTTTCTTTTCTTTTCTTTATTTTATTTTATTTTATTTTATTTTTCTTGATCTTTTCATTTTCCCTCCTGCCCGTTGTTGTTTAGTTTTCTTTTTTGTTTCCTATTTGTTTTTTCTTTGGTATTTTTCTTTTCTTTATTTTGTTTTTATTTTTGTTTTTTTTCTTTTTCTTTTTCCCCTAATTCATGTTTATAGATTCAATTTATTTTTATTTTTCTTTTATGTTATTTTAATCTTTCTTTTATTTTTTCCCTCCTTATTTTTTTATTCCTTTTTGTGCTTTATTTTTTTCCCTTTCTTTTTTTCATTTTTTATTTCATTCATCTTTTTTATTTTTTTTGTTTCTTTTGGCAACACATTAATTTAGTGCTGGTTACAAAGGTGTTTATTAGATTACTTTTTGTGGCATACATGCATGCATGTGATTGAATGGCTACAAACGTCTTGATATTGATCCAACGATGGTTGTTTAATTTTTTTAGTGGACTAATATCATAGGAAGCGAGTGATACTATTTTTTGTTTCTGTTTTATTCAATTTTTCATATTATTTTTTATTTACTATCATTAATTAGTTTTATTTATTCTTTTTTATTTCTTTTTTTGTATTTATGTTTTTATAGATTTTTTTTTATTTTTCTACTTTATCTTACTTAATTATTTTTTTATATTTACTTTTTTCTTTTCTATATTTCATGAGATGTGATGTAAAATGATGTTTTTTGCAACGTTTATGTGGTATACAATGCCATGTTCTTTGATGTTTTTTATGATGTTTATGTAGTATATGTAATGTTCTATGATTTTTTATGATGTTCATGTGTTATACATGTAATGTTCTATGATATTTTTTTGATGTTCGTGTGGTATTTTTGTAATGTTCTACGATTTTTTTTTATGTTCGTGTAATATATATCTGATAATGTAATATTCTATATTGTATTTGGCGATGTTCTATATTGCATTTGGTGATGTTCGATGGTTCATTTAGTGATGTTCACTTAGTATATATGATGCTATATATAGTGATATTCACGTAATATATATGCGATGTTCTATAATGTATTTAATGGTGTTCTATATTGTATTTAGTGATGTTCTATGATATATTTAGCGATGTTCATGTTAAAAAATGTCTCTATAGAATAAATATTCATTAATAAAAATTATCTAAATATATTCATGTGAGATCTTGTTTTGAAGGATTTATTATAAGAAACATAATGGTGAAAATAGAATTTAATTTGGATAATCGGTTTAGTAGTTATAACTTTTTTTAGTTTGTAGAAAACTTCTCGTATGTAACTTGATAGAATAAAAAATTAATTTATTCCACCTGTTGGCTTCATGCACGTGCTGGCTGCGGGTGGGCGGCATGCACATGTTGGCTGACTGCGGGTGGGCGGGAAAGGAAGACATGGCGCGGGAAAAAATCATCGGACGGAGTTTGCGGTCCGGCCGCTCGGCCACTCGCTCGCTACTATCCCAGTCACCGGCATGTCCGTACCCTGCAATTCCCTGTTAAAAAAAATGCGATTCCATCCGAGTTTCCTGGGAATTTCATAAGGAACGGTATAACTCAATAAAAAAAAATGTCACTGAATTTTTAAGTTCTAGATCTCAATTCGATTTTGACTGAACACGCACTGCCCTGCTTTGGTTCCGTTCATTATTATTACTAGCAAAACATGCCCGTGCGTTGCAACGGGGCTTCTTATACGGTCATCTAAATGACTTAGGGTTCACAAAACTATTTAACAATTGTGTCACATATTACAATACGTCTTGGAATCGAACTATATTACATGGTTGTTTCCAAAATATACCCATGCAAATTTTAACCAAATCAAGACTCCTTATCTCTAATTTATCGTGTAGTACTCTTAGTAAAGACAGCTAGAACTTTTATGCTCGAGGGATTGAAGAGACACATGAATCTAGAGTAAATGATAAAAAAGTTGTAGGAAGAAAATTTCTCCTTTTAATATTAGAAAAAGATTCATATAAAGAGATCAATTTTATATTGTCTTACTGGTCCGAATATTGTGTTTAATTTCACTTGGCAAGAAATTGGCAACCTGATAGATTATGAGTAAGCCAGCGAGAATCAACTATAATGCCTTATCGATCACAAAGCAGAATTGAAAACCAGTTTTGGTGGCTTGTACTCCTTCCGTACTTAAAAAAATGAAGTCGTTTTGGATAAGAATTGAGTAAAACATTAGGAATATAAAATTATAAATAAATTTTAAATTATTAAAATTGAAAATGTAAAAACCATGTAAATAGTTTTTTTTCAAAAAAGTACTTTCATAAAATATAAATACATCACTTTTTGATAAATATTTTTATAAAAACAAAAAATTAAAGTTATATTTAAGAGACCGTGACACAGTCCAAAATGATATTATTTTTTAGTATGGAGGAAGTACACAGTATATAAAATAGTCATGCTGTATTTTTTATAGAACAGCAAATATGATTATGAGTTGTACAGATCAAGATTACATATTGATATATTATTAGTTTTTTTATTAAAAATAAATTACCGTACTATTTTTCCCTGAAGCAGCAGCAGCAGCATGCGATTTGCGAGGACAACCATTCCGCTTCTACTGCTAGTCTGTTAACGCTTACTTCCGTGTACTGCACACATTCGACGAAATGCCGGCGTGAGCGCTCTTCCCCGTCAACTGAGATTCGCCTCGCATCTTCTCTGATTCCTTCCCCTACTTCCGTCCCTATCAACGGACCCAGCCGAGATCGATGAGTCTTGCCGAAGCCTGGTTCCTAGGCAGATTGCGCCCGCTTGGATCTCCTAGCTCGGTCCGCCTTGATGGTCCCTGGGATCGGCCCGGGGAGGAGTTCGAGGTGATGAGGAGGCTTGCCTGCAGAGGTTGTCGTCGCCGTGAGAAGAAAAGGTGTACAAAGGTGGAGGAACGAGCAAGAAATGGCACTCTCACAGAGTGGACTATCCATCTTTCTACTGGGCCGGCCTAGCAGCAATCACTGTGAGTGAGTACACTGAGTAGTGAATGACACTCTCACTGAGTAGTAACGGGCCAGGCCCAATTCAAGTTGCGCTGGCAAGGCCGCGCAGCAGAGCGCGTAGCGACGTAGCGGGTGAGAGTCGAGTTCGGGGCATTCGCAGTTTTAGTACCACTTCGCTGCTCTAGCTCAGCTGCAGTCCGAAGGAGAAGCATAAAAAGAGGGCCAGGGTAGCCTTGTGAAAGAACGCAGCTGCGCGGTGCACACAGTGCGAACTATTCTTTCGCCTAAGGGATTCTCCTTTTTGAAGGTCTCAGACAGAAGATTGGCGGACAGAGCTAACTTGATTTATATTGGATTCAATTTGTTCTATTGGGTTTTGTTAAGGAGTCCTTGGCGTGGTGTATTCGGAGACTTTTATTTATAAATAGCCAGACGAAATTATGTCCAGACGAAAATTTAGGCTGAAATTTTGTCTCTTTATTAATAGGTATAGATTATGTGCTTGAGATCGAATCGCCTATGTTTTGAAGCTTTGTAATTATTCTAAACAATAACATATAGCGATGGATAGATATAAAAATACTCAATACATTTCAAATTACAAGACGTTTGACTTCTATGGTACCAAGTTTAATCACTCATTTTATTCAATTATGCAAAATATTACTTTTTTGTCGTAGCTTCATTTATTAATAAAAGTTATTTAAAAATAACTTAAATTAGGTTATGTTTATAAATTTTTTTTGAATAAAACGAATGGTTAAACTTAGAATAAAAAAGTCAAATATTTTATAATTTAGAATGGATGGAGTACAAAACATTGCATGATTGTATTAGGGGAAAGAGGGTCCAAAACTTGCCACTCGATTAACTTGTACTACCTCTACTCTTATTAATTGGTGCTATGAGAAATGGGTTGGTTAAACTCTTTTAAGTTTGACTATGTTTATAGAAAATATTATTAGTATTTGTATATTTAAATAAGTTTATTATGTTATAGATATTAGTATTTTTCTTATACATGTTTAGTGAAAATTGAGTATGTTTGACTCATGGGGAATTGAGAACTACATATATAGAAAGGAACAGACGGAGTATTGCTCTAGCCTCACTAGTTTTAGCCTTGTTTAGTTCTCAAATTTTTTCAATATTTTTCGTCACATCGAATCTTACGGCTCATGCATGAAGCATTAAATATAGATAAAAAATAACTAATTGCACAGTTTACCTGTAATTTACGAGATAAATCTTTTAAACCTAGTTAGTCTATAATTGAATAATAATTGTCAAATAAGCCGAAAGTGCTACAGTAACAAAACCAAAAAAATTTCACAAACTAAACAAGGCCTTATTTTTCTATGTGCCTCGATACCTAAGTATAAGTTGTAATATCTGAATTTTAGCACAAACTCACACCACACACTAATGTGCGCAAGCTCGATCTATATATACATATACCTAAAGACACATGCACGACTGAGACATACTCGAAGATCAACAGACTTCAAACCTGATAGCATGGCATCTTAACCATCGTTGCGCATCTTGAAGCTGCAAAGAAAATGAGAAAAACCCGGTACGAAACCTGTATCGATCGTTGAGCAAGGTTCAAAACAGGTTGTGAACGCTCCACTAAGAGCAAGTATAATAGCATGTTATAAGTTAGCTAAATGTTAAGGTGGAGAAAAGAGAAGATGAAAAACGATTTGTAGACTTAGAACCAGCTTAGGCACAAAAACTAAAAAAACTTTATGAAACAGATATGTAGACCATGTATCAATTGTGAAGACCTAGCTACTATACGAATGGGCTAAGAAGACTGGAAAAAAACTTACGAGCAACTGACTATATTTTTAGTCTTGCTCTGAGCACATCCATCCATTGAGCCAACAACTCCTCTAAGTTTTAAATTTGGACTATCGTTATGCTCCAACCTCGCTAGAGCAACTCCAAGAGCTTGTCTAAATTTAGTAGCCAAATTCTATTGTTTAACCATTTTGTAAAATAGAAAACTTCTTAAAAAAGAAGAAGTCCACAACAGTCTTGCTATTTTATAAAATCAGATAGCCAGTGTCAGTGGTTGGTTATATATGACCACCGAAAATCAAGAGATAACCAACTTTCTATTTTACAAAAACAGATAGCACATCTGTTGGAGCCTATTTTTGCTATGTAAATTCTAAAATAGTCTCCACAACCAGAATAACCAAGCTTTTGGAGTTGCTCTTACTTCAATAAGCATTGACTTACATAGCATAAATTAGAGTAAGAGTAAAAAAAAAGTTTGGAGAGCTCAAGGAGAGAGAGAGTGAGCGCGCCTTGTAGAGAGATGGAGATCATTAAACAAAGTGAAGAAAATATTTAATGTCTTAAATCTAGTCCATTTTGAATATATTTATATTTACGTAGAAGAGAGATAACACTATATTGAGTGCAAATCCCGACTTTCAAACAGCTCTTAACAAAAGTTGTGCATAGAGATTATGCCAGATGAATATGATTTATATCTTGCTACCTATCTAAACATGCCAAATTACAAATCTATTTTACTCTTAAAATAAAAAACAGGGGGGGGGGAGAGTAAACCCATTTCTAATTTTTTGGGAGAATTCAAAATTCCAAATACGAGGGTCAAATTATAAAAGTACACTTTTTCATTACTTTTAAAATCTTGTTATTACATCCCCTCCATGTCCAAAGCCAAAACATTTTCGAATCGATGGGGAAAAAAACTTCCTCCAAACCCTAAACTCGGCCAAACCCCACAGGCCATCAGATAGGCCTCCAACCGCCGGCCCCCTGTCCCCTGCAGTCCACCCATGGCGGCGGTGAGCCAGAGCGATGCGCCTCACCGGGAGCCCGGGCAACGCCGTCCCATGTGCGGCGTCTGCGCGAAGCCCCTCCGCCTCTGCCTCTGCGGCCGCCTCCGCTCCCCGCCGGTGGACAACGCCGTCGGAGTCACCGTGCTCCAGCACGCGATGGAGGCCCACCACCCGCTCAACTCCACGCGCGTGGCGCGCCTCGGCCTCCGCAACCTCGCCGTCGTTCAGGTCACCGACGTCAACCACCGCGCCCGCTTCATCCTCACCACGCTTGAGGCCGCCGGCGGCTCCGGCGCGGCGGCGTCGGGTCTTGGAGGCGGTCCTGTGGCTGCTCATTTTGGAAACCATGATCGGTCTGACGGGCCTAAGGAGATCGACTTGCAGAATGGCTGTGGCCTTGCGGTTCCTCGTGATGGGATTTGCGCCAAATCAGATCGAAAAGATAGCGCGAGCTGTGATTTTGACGGGTCAGGATTGAATGCCTGTGGTTATCTGGGCGCTGAAGACATCAGTTTTGGTGATTCTTGTGAAAGGTTGGATCGTGGGGACCTCAATGATGGGATCTTCTGCAATCTTGCTGGAGAGGTTGGTTCTCTTAGTTGCTGCCACAATGATGGTGGGTGTGTCAGATTCATCAAGAAGACGAAGGGTGATGAACGGCCTGCAGATCTTGAAAGGCCTAACTCTGCAGCAAACCAGATAGAGAACTCTGTTGATGACTCAACTATAGGTGAAAGCAACCAGGGGTTGACCTATAAGGTAAATGGTAATTTGTCTCATTCGGTAGTAGCAAATCACTCAGACTCAGGAGTGGTTAATGGGACGGTTAATGCCTGCAATGGTATGGAAAAAGAAATAGATAAAGTTTGTGCTGCTCTTGGACAGGGTTGGACCAGGAAAAACATGGATAAGTGCGCTATTGCATACACAGAGAAGGAACTAAGGATTGATATCGAACGTGGAGTGAAACCCAAAATCAGATGGTTATCAAGAGGCCCGCTTGGTGAAGCAGCTGTCGCGAATGGCTTTCTTGTCACAAAGATACAGATGAAGAAGTGTAAACTCACTGGAGAAGTAACAGTATTTGAGGAATTCTCAATCACCATACCACCAAAATCTGCTTTGCTATTTCCGTGCCAGCGGGCAATCAATATCGATGCTTCAGGTTGTCAGGTACAGCATTTGATTGTGTTGGATGGCACTTGGGCAAAAGCACAGAGGATGTACCATGAGAATCCATGGTTGCAGCTTCTGCCACATGTGAAGCTGGAGTCAGATAGGGTTAGCTTGTATAGTGAGGTGAGGCATGAGCCAAAGGCTGGGTGCTTGTCTACCATTGAGAGTATAGTTGTTGCCATGAGGAAACTGGGAGAGGATTCAAAGGGATTGGATGATCTCTTGGATGTTTTTGAGTCGATGATTGCTGATCAGCGACGATGCAAGGATGAGAATGTGAAGCAAAAGCTGAAGTCCTAATCATAAGGTCTTATCATCATCAGTCTGTTATCTAACTTCATGATGACCTCTGGATGCATTTTTCAGTCCAGATGACATATTTACGTTACTTCATACTCAGATTTTTTTAATGCTGAAACTTCATAGTTAGATGGTGTTTTCCATTTAAGCCTTATCTCATTTTCTGGTTAGGGCAGAACATATCATTGCCAGTTTCCCCTTCTATGATCAGATCTGACTCTTTTCTCATTGTTGCTAAGCTCTCATACACAAATATATTTTGTAGACTTGGACCTATGGTAATCATTTTGAATGGGATGATGATACATCAGATATCTGATACAGCACTGCATTGCTTCTGCTTCTATTCTCCTATTCTTCTTAAAGAACTGCTTACGATAAACTATTTAGTTGACCCCCTTCACTGATCTTGGGCCAGTTATAATTTTCTTGCCATTTCCAATGTTGCATGCCATGAAGTTCGCTACAACAAATTAAAAACTGAGTTGCTGAGAATTTATTTTTATTGTGTTGGGAATGCCTATTTTTCTTTCTGCCATTGAAATGCATCTCATTCTGTCAACTCTCAGTCAGCTTCCACCATTTTTGACTAAGTAAAAATCCCCCCCCCCCCCCCCCCCCTTAAAATATCATGACGAGTATGCTGCTGGAGGTCCTTGAGAATTGAGATCCTGGTTTCTAATTAGCCTCTCTTTGCATAATAAGCAGGTAAGGCTGCCTAGAAAATTCCTTTCCTGAGACTCCATGTTATGTTGGAGCTTCTGGCATTGGATATGCCTTTTGTTTAATAATTATCATGAACAATGGAAATACTATGAAACATAATTGCATAAAAAATGCAAGATTTGTGTATTTCTGTCTTCCTATAGACAGTGTGCGTTGTACACCTTTTGAGATCAAAGAAGTTAGTCTTAGTTTTTTTGCAAATAACAGAAGTTAACTCTAATTTCCTCTTTCGCTGTGTTCTATTGGTCAAGTTTATGCTCTATATGTTTAAAGCCCATTTATTTATCAGATATCATTTCATAGGTCTTCCTACAGTTATATTTTTTCCTGCATGGTGTTCAGTTTTCCCTTGATGTTATGGTATTGCAGTGCTCACCAGATAAATAAATGAGTGTCCTGTTTTATGTCCTGAACAAGCTAACTCTGACTTACTGCTTACTCAGGTTCAACTCCAATTTTGATTCATTTTTACAGTTACCACAAACAACCACTTGCACGGCCACATCTTGGTTGGCCTGGCTGTTTCTCATTCCAGTTGTTTCTGCATTTGCTGGGTTTATCAGTTGGACTTGGTAGAATCATAATTTTCACTTGCTGGGTTTCTTTCACAGGCTAGTGATTTGCATCTGTAGAGAGCTGATTGGCTTTTAGCTGCCCATGTGGCCAATTATTCAATACAAATGGTGAGATACCACCTGGATATGTTTTACTCCTGCTAGAACAAAATGTGTGTAGATTTTTTTAAAGGTTCTTTTTTTTTCTGTTAAATGGGAACCTAGCTTCAGCTTTTCCTGTGGTAGCATTTTCGTAGGCAGTGGAACACGCTACAGAGGTGTCACCATTTTAGTGGGGACACTTCCATAGTATGCCTGTATGAGGTTTCTGCAACTCGACCATTGAATCTTTACATAAATGCTCTGTAATTGCATTGTCTAAGCATGGTGGAAGCTGTATCTTCATTTCGCTCGCCGTGGTAAGAGCGGTTGGAAGGTAATGAGAGGATGGCATAATGATGCCAACAAGATATTTGGGTAAGAGATCATGGTTTATAGGGTGGCTGTCTGTTTTTTTTTAAAAAAAATCAGTTATTGTTCCGCTCTAGTGCCAGTTTTGGTCCCAGTTTCAGTTCTAGTATAAACAAATGGCTGGATAGCTTGTCGCAGCTCAATTGGTAATTCGACTGTTTTTTCTTAAAAAAAACATTTAGTTGTTTTTAGCTTGTCAACAAATCCAATATTCTAAGAGTACTTGTGCAGACGAATTCAGTTGCTTTGAAAAGTTCAATCATTATGATTGAAGGAATTATGAACATTGGTCAGTGGACACAGCCCCCTGAGTTGGCTCTATACATCCTAAGATAATGATTGGTTGTTTTCATTAGGCCTTGTTTAGTTTACCCCAAATTCTAAAAACTTTTCAAGATTTTTCGTCACATTGAATCTTGCGAGACGAATCTTTTGAGTCTAGTTAATTCATGGTTGGACAATAATTGTCAAATACAAATGAAAGTCCTATGGTGTCAAAATCCAAAAAAATTTTGGATCTAAACCAAGCCTTGGTCTTGCCACTCGAATGTATACAATAATGTCTTAGGTTTTCGAAAAGAAATGTATACAATGTCTAGCTATGGTGTTTAGTTCTACCTAGATGTTGTGTTGTATGTATTCACTTCCATGTCTTTAATAGAGGTCACATGCTTTTACTAGAGGTATATTTTGGCGTATGGCAGATGAGTGTATTTCATTTTTGTGAAATTCATGTGTTTGAGCACTGTGTAAGTTTGCATAATAAACTTTAGGCCTTGTTTAGTTGAAGAGGTGAAAGTTTTTTTTAAAATTATTATAGCATTTTCGTTTTTATTTGACAATTATTGTCCAACCACGGACTGATTCGTCTTGGAAATTACAGACAAAACAATTACTTATTTCGTTTATCTATATTTAATGTTCTATGCATGCGCCGTAAGATTTAATGTGATGGAGAATCTTAAAAAAAATTTAAATTTTGGAGTGAACTAAACAAGGCCTTACAAAGCAACCAAATGGTCAAAAAAATAATGCACGAGTTTGGATAAATACTAATTGCTAATGCAGACGACCAAACAAGCCACGTTGCAATTGCAATTGTAGGAATGTTTCTTTCTCCATCGGTTGCTACATTTAAACTATACTCCTTCGTTTTAAAATAATTGTCGTTTTAGATTTTTTGTCACAAATTTGACTAGATTTATAGAAAATGTGTATAACATTTGTATCTTCAAATAAATTTATTAAAAAACTAGATTCAAAGATCTTTCTGATGATACTAATTATGTATTATATGTATTAATATTTTTTAATATATATTTAATCAAAGTTGTTTCTCAGGAAGTGAGAATGATAGTTATTTTGGGACGGAGGGAGTAATCCGTATTAACGTTTTTTTTTCTGCCAAAAGTAACAGGTTCAGCGACAGGTCATGGATAAAATCCAAAAGTATTCAGTTTGAACAGCAAACTCTCTGCTGTTCCAGTGCAATGAATTAGGTGGTAAATACTTTTCCACTCCAAATTCCAAAAAAGAAAACCAAAATAACGAAAAAGTCGCAGATCCCAAATTGTGGTCTAAAGTTGAAGCACATGCATCAAATATTTTTCTTGCCGATCGCATTCACCTTCACGCATCACGCTTAATTTTTCTATACACGCGCATCGCCACGTTCTATCGTAGATGAGATGACATTGAACTTTTTTTCTTCCACTTGTTTTAATAGTAATTTCAAAACTAAATTTTCATTTCAAATACTTCGTGTACCGTTACATTCTGAGAAAAGTTATCGTGGCTTCCATGGCTTACTAAGGGCCACGTTCATTCCTGCGCTAGAATGATCTGAATCTATTTCAAATCTAAACTATTCGATATTTTGTACTAAGTTAGAAATATTTCGACCTGTTTCAGGCTGAGAATGCCTAACGGAAGATGCCCTAAGGTCATTTTGGTTAGTTGCAAAAAAGGTCGTTTTGGTTGTGCCTACATTAAACTTTTGACTATGTTAATCTATATACAAGGAAAAAAACACCACCTATATATAACATTAAATTCGTTTTATAAAATTTATCATAAAATATAATATAATGTGATAGTGTATTTATCTAGAACGGTACATGTCAACATACATACTTTTCTATCAATTTAGTGGATTTTTGAAAATTTTGACTTATAAATAAAACTAGTTCCTATACGTATATGTTTCAGAAACAGGCAGTAACATTTAATAGCGATTTTTTTTTGTTTTGAAAAATGGTGTGATTTATTAGGAGTGTTTGAACAACTTCAAGAGACTTATTCTTTCTAACTGTGAGGGATAGGTTGCCTAGAGATTTTAGTAAAAAGATTATATTCTAACAATTTCTTTAATTGGATTTTAAATATACTCACCTTTTATTCAAGATTTCTCAAATAACTATTTAAAGTACGTACATAACTGCTATATATAAATGATTTTTAAAATAATAATTTAGAGTGTGACTTAGGTCTTGTTTGGTTCCTTGCTAGAACCAAACAGGACCTTAAATTGCCAAATTGATACCACGCTGCACGCACGTCGCTGCTCGTTTGTATTTTTCTGACCGGCGGTGACGGTGATACAAACGATCACGTCGTCGCATGCCAGAATCGCAGATACGAAGGCCTGTTTAGTTCTCCGATGAAAGTTTTTAAGGCCCTGTTTAGTTTCCCACCTAAAAATTTTTCATCCATCCCATCGAATCTTTGGACACATGCATGGAACATTAAATATAGATAAAAAAATAAACTAATTACACAGTTTAGTTGAGAATCGCGAGACGAATCTTTTAAGCCTAGTTACTCCATGATTAGCCTTAAGTGCTACAGTAACCCACATATGCTAATGATAGATTAATTATGCTTAATAAATTTGTCTTGCAGCTTCCTGACGAGCTATGTAATTTATTTTTTTATTAGTTTCTAAAACCTCTCCCGACATCCTTCCGACATATCCGATGTGACACCTAAAAAATTTTCATTCCCAATCTAAACAGGCCCTAAACAAGGCCTTAGCCTTTTAGGCCTTGTTTAGTTTAAAATTTTTTTGGGTTAAAGTACTGTATTATTTTCGTTTTTATTTGGCAAACACTGTCCAATTATGGAGTAACTAAGTTTAAAAGATTCATCTCGCGATTTACAGTTAAATTGTGCAATTAGTTTTGTTTTCATGTACGTATATTTAATGTTTCATGCATGTGCTACAAGATTCGATGTGATGCAGTTAAATGGTGCAATTAGTTTTTGTTTTCATATATATTTAATGTTTTGCCACAAGATTTGATATGACAGAGAATCTTGAAAATTTTTAGGTAGTTTTTGAAACTAAACAAGACCTTATTTGTATTCGTATTTGGTAATTATTATCTAAATATAAATTAATTATGTTTAAAAAAATTATTTTAATAAAATATATAATTAATTATTTTTGTAGTTATATTTAATACTTTATATATATATCGTAAGATTTGATATAACGGAAAATCTTGATTTAGGACACTCACAATGCAAACTCTACTATAGAGTCTAAAGTTATTTATTACATCGAACAATGTGGACTTAGAGTCTAAATAAGACTTGAAGTCTTATTTTTTCTACCTCTTTCTTCAATAAATATGCTGCCACATCAGTAAAAATACCATAAATAATATGTAATTAATTGTTTTGGACTCTATCCCAGCAGAGCCCACGTCCCAACACGTTAAAAAAGAGAGAGAGAAATACTCCCTCCGTTCCAAATTATAAGTCATTCTAAGAATCTTGGAAAGTCAAAGCATTTTCAAGTTTGACCAAAAATATAAAGAGAAATATAAAGATTTATGTCATAAAGTAGGTGCATTATGAAAATAAAACTAACAAAGAATCTAATGATACTTGGTTGATATAAAAAAATGTTATTATTTTGCTATATAAATTTGGTTAAACTTGAAAAACTTTGACTCTCCAAGATTCTTGGAATGACTTATAATTTGGGACGGAGGGAGTATATATAGAGAGAGAGAGCGCGCTCCCAACACTCTGGCACTCTGTTCAGCGCCAGCGATCTGCACGTGGCAGCAGCAAGATACCGCGTGGGGGAGCAAGAGCAAGAGCAAGAGGAGTCAACGCACGAATGGCGGGCACGGCGTCGCCGGCCGCGGGCTACGGCTCCGACGGCGTGTACCGCTCGCCGCGCGCGGCGGCGCAGATCGCCTCGGACCCGGGCCTCTCCCTCGCGGACCTCGTCCTGCGCCGCGCCGCGGCGTGCCCCTCCGCGCCGGCGCTCGTGGACGCCGCGACCGGCCGCGCGCTCACCTTCGGGTCCCTCCGGTCCGCGGTGCTCGTCGCGGCCGCCGCGCTCTCCTCCCGCGCTGGCGTCCGCCGCGGCGACGCCGTGCTGCTCCTCGCGCCCAACTGCGTGCTCTACCCGGTCTGCTTCCTCGCGGTCACCTCGCTCGGCGCCGTCGCCACCACGGCTAACCCGCGCTACACCCCGCGGGAGATCGCCAAGCAGGCGGCCGACGCCCGCGCCAAGCTCGTCGTCACTGTCTCCGACCTCCTGCCCAAGATCGCCGGCCTCCGCCTCCCCACCGTCCTCCTCGACGGCGACGGCGGCGGCGCCCCCGTGCCTAGTTCGGACTGCCCCAGCAGAAGCAGTAACGTCACTCTCTACTCGGACCTCGTCGCCGGGGTTCAGGAGGCGGAGTACCGCCGCCCGCCGGCCGTGGGGCAGGGCGACACGGCGGCGCTGTTCTACTCGTCGGGCACGACCGGGGAGAGCAAGGGCGTGGTGCTCACGCACCGCAACTTCATCGCGGCGGCGACGATGGTGACGTCGGACCAGGACGAGCTCGGGGAAGGAGGCCGCAACGTGTTCCTCTGCTTCCTGCCCATGTTCCACATCTTCGGCATGGCCGTGGTCACCCTCGGCCAGCTGCAGCGCGGCAACGCCGTCGTCGTCATGGCCCGGTTCGACGTCGACGCCGTGCTCGCCGCCGTCGAGCGCCACCGCGTCACGTACATCTTCGGCGCGCCGCCGGCGATGATCGCGCTCGCCAAGCACGGCGGGGGCCGCAGGTACGACCTCAGCTCGCTCAGGTGCATCGGCTCTGGCGCCGCGCCGCTCGGCAAGGACGTCATGGTGGCTATGGCTGACAGATTCCCCGGCGCCGACATTGTCCAGGTGGGGTAGCAGCATGTGGGATCGTGCAACATTAATTAAATGCTTAAGCAGATAGGATAGGAGTAATCTTCTATGTGATGATTTTTCTTCCATTATAGTAGTATGAGATTACACATCACATTATGATCCTTAATATTATGATGAGAACCGTTGACACCGTAGCCTGTGCACATGGTCCCACGAGCTTATATCGTAGCCAGTGCACTACAGGTTTAGGTGATTACTAAAACAGCACAGTGATAACTGTGGTGAACATATATTATTTGTTGGGGTGCATCCTGTTTTATCTTTAGACCAGACATATACTCCCTATGCTGCTCAAAATGCTGAAAAGTGTTTACCTTTTTTGCGAGGAAAAAAGAATGTCTGCTTGCATTTTTGCTGCCATTCTTTTGTACAATGATGCTACCTGCCTACCTATAAACTCAGAGGTGCTCCTCTTGCAGGGTTATGGTATGACTGAAACCTGCGGGATAATATCTCTAGAGTACGTGCAAAAGGGTCGTGCCCGTCAGTTTGGTTCAACTGGAGCACTTGTCATAGGAGTTGAAGCAAAGATTGTTGATACAAAGACAATGAAGCATCTGCCTCCGAACCAGCTAGGAGAAATCTGTGTTCGAGGACCAAACATAATGGAAGGTAAATTTGGTTTGCGGTCTGTGTAAATTTAAACCTGTCATTTATGATGTAGGTTACCATAACATCTATGATCGGAAAGGGAGCTGTATTCGCTAAATAAAAGACATCATTTCTTGGTCAGCTATTTACAAATTGAAATACCGAGCTCAAACTGCAGCAATTGTTACTAGTTTTTTTTTTGGGTGGCATTGCAGTTGTTTATCGATAATTAGACTATGCCAATTGATAATGAGTGACATGATTTGAAAGGAAAATGCTCCTAGTGTTTTATATCGAGATGCTCCATCTATTAGACATGTATAGCCATGTGCTCTGCATATCTAATACCACCTACAAAATTTCCTGTCATGAGCTATATGCAAATCTACAATGTTTCTCACCAACAACAGGCCCAAATGCCTGCCAAAACTTCTCTCTACTTATTTAATTGGGGCAATTGTTAATAGGTTATTTCAACAATGTGCAAGCCACTGAGTTTACAATCAAGCAAGGGTGGTTGCATACTGGTGATCTTGGATACTTTGATGAAAGAGGCCAGCTTCATGTTGTCGATAGACTTAAAGAGCTGATTAAGTACAAAGGCTTCCAGGTAAAGAATTTCAGTTTTTTCCCTGAAAATTCTATTCAGTTTTAGCAACCCTTTTCTTATAATCATGTGAGGGAAAATTAGTTTTTCCCCCTCGTGCCAGAATTTTTCAAGTGAAATAGAATGTCCTTAGACCCTTTTTTTCAGTAGGAACTTTATATCTTTCTTTATTACTGGCAGATTGCTCCTGCTGAGCTTGAAGGATTGCTTTTGTCTCATCCTGAAATTCTTGATGCTGCTGTTATCCCGTAAGCTGAACAACTTAGATCTATCTTCAATTTTCTTTTGTTTTCTTGTCTCTTATCTTGGAAATCTACTTTCTCCAAGGTATCCTGATCCCGAAGCAGGGGAAGTTCCTATCGCCTATGTTGTACGGTCACCAAAGAGTTCACTGGCTGAAGTTGATGTCCAGAAATTTATCGAAAAGCAGGTGATGTTGGCTAGTAGAAGCCAAGCTTAGTTGTGTGGCCAGCAACTAGTTTTACTATAGTAAAAAGACCATAGCATCTCTCTCATTAATCGAATTTTGTAACTACTGAGTGGACAATGTTGGGTACTCCTGCATCAACTGAAAATGGCTCTTCTAATAACACCGTAATGAGTTTGTATGAACTACATTTCAGGTCGCGCACTACAAGAGACTGAGGAAGGTAAAGTTTGTGGACAGTGTACCAAAATCTGCTGCGGGAAAGATTTTGAGAAGAGAGCTCATCGCCCAAGTCAGATCATCCAAGCTGTAGCGAATTGATCTTCTCAATTTCATTACAGGCCTTGTCGTTTATTTTCTGCTAGACAGTACAAAGACACTAAGTTTTTTTTAAAAAAAAAGGTTTGAGGAATAAAGCATTCTGGTTTCTGATATCCATGGACGAATGAGTATGGCCGTATGCTAGACATTAAGGCCTTGTTCAGTTCTGAATTTTTTTGGATTTTGGGTATTGTAACACTTTTGTTTTTATTTGATAATTATTGTCCAATCATGGACTAATTAGAGTAAAAAGATTCGTCTCGCGATTTATAAGAAAACTATGTAATTAATTTTGTTTTTATCTATATTTAATGCTTCAAAACTATGTAATTAATTTTGTTTTTATCTATATTTAATGCTTCATGCACGTGCCGCAAGATTCAATGTGACGGAAATCTTGAATTTTTTTTGGTTTTTGAGCTGAACAGTGCAGGCCATGGATGATGTAGACAAGTACGAATGCAAGCGGGTTTGTTGCCGAACCTGCAAGTGTCGGCCATTTTAAACACAAACCCGCTTTAATTTAGGTCCCCTTTGGAACACAGGATTGTAAAATATAGGGATAGGAAAAACAAAAGAACATTTTACGGGAATGCACTTGCAAAACATAGGATCCAAAAACATAGGAAAACTATTTAGGTAGATGTTTGGATGGCTATAGGAAATTCGTAGGAATAGCCAACACTCTCACGGTACAACTCGCCAAAAGAAGCGGTTGGCTGAGCCAGCCCGGGTTCGAGTCATGGCACCACCTTCTTAAGACGAAATCAGGGGGACGTCTCTCCCTCTGGTCGAGTTTTTTTTTAAAATTTGTAGGAATAGGAATGTATAATCTCCCATGATGTGATGTGATGTTTGTCCTCTAGCTTTTTTATTTCTTGGTAATACCTGTGATTTGGCTCTTGATATGCCTCGTTTCTACGCAAGCCAGAGAAATAAAGAAGTAGGAGTGGATGTTTTTTTCCTGTAATGTTTTCTTTACATTTCCTATAGTTCAATCATATAAGCCAAAGGATGCTACAGTGTTGAATCCTATAGGAAAGGCAATCCTCCATTTTTCCCATGAAATTCCTGTGAACCAAAGGAGGCCTTATTTGTGGGTTTGCCGATCGAACCTAGATCCAATCTCTATAACATACTGATATACTGGAAAAGAAAAATGAGAGCTCAGAGTGCATTCTTCTTTTTTTCACCTGTGACTGAGCATCTAGGCCTTTTAGATGATCTGAGCATACTGGAATAGATGATCTGGCTACAGGATTCCTGAGAAAGGGAATATGCAATTCCTTTATTCTAAGGGGAAAAAAAATCTAATTTTCCTCTTCAACTTTTATAAAAATCCAATGTTTCTCCCTAAACTCTAAAATCGAATAAACCACCTCCTCAACTTTTGAAACCGTGTAGTTTATCTCTCTGGACAAGTTATAAACTGTTTTAAAGGCGGTTTTATTCTTTTTATTTTTTATTTATTTTGATTAAATCTTTAAAAAATCATATAAAATATAAAATTCAATTTTATTAGACTCTACATGAGTAAATCTACACAATTAACATATAATACGGTATATTTTAGTACATAGATTTTGATCTATGATTTTCTATAACTAATTAGAATAATTCATAACTACAGTTTCTATAATCCTATTGTGGTACAATTTTTTATTGTGACCTAATTATTATATACTTTAATTGTAGTAAAAATTTTATACTTATTAGATCATGTATAACTTAGTTTATTCTTGTTAAATCTAAATAAATCTGTAACTAAGTTATGAATTATCTAATAAGTATAAAAGGGTGTTTTAGACTGCTTCACTCTAGTTTTTGCAGCTCTACCATGGAGTTTGTGGAGCAGGAGGTACTGTTTAGCACGCAGCTCTGCTCCAGCTCTAGGAACGGTTATTTCTAATGTAAATGGTCCATTATGTCCTTGATCGAAATTGCTCTTGATATTGTCAAATGATGGAACATTAATAGAGGCCATAATTAAAATACAAAAATTAACAGAGGCGGCACATACAGGAAGAAATGAGGTCGTGGCGTCGGGAGGGGTAGCCGTTTACGAGAACCAATCCGTGATTAATGAGGGACAAGATAGGTAATTACCTCACAACTCCATGTGACAATATCAAACTCTAAAAACTGGAGTACCTCTTGAGGTACTCTAGAAAAAAAAATATGAAGTTGGTCTCTAGCTCCACCTTTTTTGCGGAGCAGAGTTCGTGGAGCTAAATTTGTTTTGCAACACAGAGCTGGAGCGAAGCTAGAGAAACTAGAGCGGAACAGTCCCAAACATCTCATAAAATTTTTACTACAAAGCCACCATAAAAGATTTATCAAAATGGACCATAAAACTTAGGCCTTGTTTAATTCACTCAAAAACCAAAAATTTTCTGAGATTCCACGTCACATCGAATCTTGCGACACATGCATAAAGCATTAAACATAGATGAAAACAAAAACTAATTACACAGTTTGTCTGTAAATCGCAAGACGAATCTTTTAAGCCTAGTTACTCCATGATTGGACAATGTTTGTCAAATAAAAATGAAAGTGCTACCGTGTTAAAATCAAAAAAAAAAATTAGACGTAAACAAGGCCTTATACTTGCATTTATCCTTGGTTTTAGGTTTCTTCGCCGCCGCCGTCGCCGCCGCTCAGATCTGGCGGAGACGCTCCCTGCTCCTCCAGTTTGCACGGAAGAAGATCGCTATCCCCACTGATCCGTCAGCCATGAGCCGATCCTTAGTCCTTGCCCGTCCGCCTCTGTTGTACCCCGACGATCTGGATCCGCCTCCTGCTTCCATCCTCGTCGACCCGCACGGCTACATCGACGACCGCACCAACGCCACCACCGCCGAAAGCGTCACACGCAGCGGCAAGCGCATCAGGGTAACCTTCTGGGTGGTTAGCCCGCCGCGCTGCTCCTTCTTCACCGTCTACAGCCCGGATTTAGAGAGGTCCGCGTTCGGCGGCATCCCCATGCTCCTCAGCACGGAGGACGGCCTCGCCTTGCTTCGCGTCCCGATCTGCCGTCTGGGTGGGGAAGGTGTCGCGTGGAACAACGACCACTTTGTCTATCACGCCGGCGACGAGAACAACAAGCCTCCGTCGCTGTATTTGATCCCCAGGGCTCCCGGCGGAGTCTTCTCTGACGAAAACGTTGGCCTCCTGCGCTGCCGTGATGGTGGCGACATGTATTTCATTGCTATACTCTGCTGGGCATACTGCGAGGGAAAGTACGAACTGCACCTCTACAGCTCCAAGACAGATACATGGAGCTGCAAGATGATGTACCTTGCTTCATCAGAGCAGAAGTTGCTCTACACCTATCCCAGCAAGGTGATCACTATTGGAGGGGAGCTTGGGTCCATAGGCTGTTGACCTCTGGCGAGGCATCCTCGTATGCGACGTCCTCAAGGACAGCTCCGAGCTTCGCTACATCCCACTGCCACCTCCATTGGTGCCCAGGAAACTCAAGGGTCCTCCATTGTATGTTCGGGACATCATTGTTGTTGAAGGCTACATCAAGTACTTCGAGATGTGTTCACATATTGTCGGACCTGAAGCCTGGAAGGCAGTCACATGGGAAAGGAAGGATTCTTGGGATGAGTGGAAGAAGGACAGCGTGATCGAAGTTCCCAAGTACCCAGCACATACCAACCCTGATCAGCAGGAGGCTGAAACCAAAACCCTGCCAACCTTGAAGGGATTCTACTCAGGTTATCCAGCCCTGAGCCACCACGACAGTGGTGTTGTTTACATATTGGACAGACATGGCCTCGATGACACAGACGTAACTGTACTTGCAGTTGATATGAGGAAACATACTCTAAAGGGTGTGGCTGATTGTTACTCCCCGAGGCCGCTGGGTTACAGTTCCGTCTACTTTGGAAGTGGGATCTCCAAACATCTGCTTTCCCCCAGGTAATGTTGTATTGTAGACTCATTATGTGTATGCTTATTTCTCAGGCTTGTATACACAACTTCTTACCTAGGTCTCGCATTTGGAACTGCATATAAAAGCTACATTATGGTTCTAGCATGTATAGGCACTAAATGCTGTTTTAAACACATCCATACTTATGTTAATTATAATGTATGCTCTTTCATTTTATGGGGCAGTCACGAGTTTTATATAATGTAATAATCCAGTAGTTTCCAACCAAGAATGAGCCTCACATGAAAATTATATTGTTGGATTCATACCTGAAAAGTAGTTTCTATTTGTTATTAACTTATGACTACGTATTTTAGTGTTGTAGTGGAGTAGACACTAAAAGTCAGTCTAGCTTTGGAGAGCATGCTTAGTCATACCATGCTGTATACTGCCTCCATCCCATAACAGTTGTCATTCTAGCCTTCTACACTTGTCTCAGATTAGGCCCTCTTTGGTAGGACTTTGGCTTCTCCAAAAACAGAGGCAAGGAAAATATATGTTTCAGTGGCTTTTGCTTCTAGGCCCAAAAACAACTTTAGCTTCAATGCTTTTGGCTTCAGGTTCCGTTCCTGTGCGTGCTTGTTCAGTAGGGCTTCTAGTTAAGCTGGTGGAGAAGCCCCTGCAAAAGCCATACATCTCTCTCCTCGTTCCCTGTGCACCACACCTTTTTCACTCCTTAATCCCTGTGTCCAGACCTAGAATGAAAACTAATATGGCATGGATGGATTGCTATTTTATAATGTCAAGATTCAGTTCTATGTATTAAGTTTATCGCAAAATGAGGAGTTCAAGTCTGACCACCAAATACCATTCTTTTATTCATTAGATGGTATTCAAATTGATTGTAGTATTCTTTACTTAGGTCTCTGTCCTCAAATTTTCTGTGCTGTAACTTGTTCCTGTTATCGATCAGACCGATGCAAAATTTGCAATCACAAAGCAACACTTCTTGCACATAATCATTTTAGTTAGATAATTGCTCTGCTTCTACGGCATGTTGTAGTTAGATAATCTACTTTGCTCATCTTCTTTCTGTCATTTGAACTAAAAATATTTCCATCAAACAGAAATTAAGCATAATTACTGTCATTGCATCTGAGTTGTATAGTCTAGAACTACCAATTTTGTGAGCCTGCTTCTTTGTGGTCTGTTTCTGAATTTACTACTGTTCAATTTAAACTGATTTTGTACCAGAGCAGATTTTGTTAAATAATATACACTGTTTTACAGAGGGAACGCTGCTACTGAACCAAGTAAGCAACAAAACTCTGCAATTTGGTAATCAAGGAGGTCCAAGGAAGAATGTGCAATCTGAGATGAGTTCTAAAAAGTTGATGGAACACACTGCAAGTGTAGAGGAAGACGTTGCCGTTGTAACCAAGCTGACAACCTAGAAGTTCCTGTGAAGAATATCAACTGAACTCTTAAGCTGGTGGAAGAAGCCACAAGTTTAGAGAGACAGGAAGTAAGGTGTCAGGTGTGCAAGGAATTCTTGCGGTGGAACAATTGGACTATTCTGTGTGTGGTCTAGAGGCTTGTTATGGTATAATGCACCCGAAATCAGAAGCTAGATGCTGGTATTATGTTTCTTTGTCCTCGTACCAACATTGTCTTCTGTTTGCTCTATTGGAAGTCGACGACTATGCCAACGCTTAAACTTATCTGCTTACGTCATCAGTTCATCTTGGTTGGGTGCGAATGAAGGGAATTTCATGCGGGGTGAATCCATAAAAGACTAGAAATTTCACTGCATCTTTTTGCCCTCTATTTTGGCATCCGATCAGTATCACTGCTACCAAGCTTAGTTGTGATCAGTAACTAATTTTACTATAATAAGAAGACCATAGTATCTCACTCACTAATAGAACGAATTAACGAAACATAGTAATTCCCGAATGGACGATGTCCTGTACTCCTGCATCAACTGAATATGACCCTTCTAATAACACCGTAATGAGTTTGTGTGAACTACATTTCAGGTCGCGCACTACAAGAGATTGAAGAAGGTAACGTTTGTGGACAGTGTACCAAAATCTGCTGCGGGAAAGATTTTGAGAAGAGAGCTCATCGCCCAAGTCAGATCATCCAAGCTGTAGCGAATTGATCTTCTCAATTTCATTACTGGCCTTGTCGTTTAGGTTCTGCTAGATACAAAAGACACTTAAAGTTTTTTTTAAAAAGTTTGAGGAATAAAGCATTCTAGTTTCTGGTATCCATGGACGAATGAGTATGGCCTATGCTAGACACTAGGTGCAGGCCATGGATGATGTAGACAAGTACGAATGCAAGCGGGTTTGTTGCCGGACCTGCAAGTCGGCCATTTTAAACACAAACCCGCTTCAAATGATTTATTTGTGGGTTTGCCGATCGATCCCTCTCCAATGTCTATAACATACTGATATACTGGGGGCCGGTGCTGAGCATTTTTGGACGTGGAACGAATCTAAAATTTTAGACCTTTTATATATAAACATGATAATACTACTAGTACTACCTGTTGGTACTATATACACATAAGCAGTTAACCAAATGGAAAAGCAATATTCGTATAAAATAATTGGTATACATATTAAATTATCTTAAATGTTTCTTCTAACATTCTTTGATGCGAAGATCGTCGATTCGCTTTTTCTTCTTTCTTTTATCATTGTCAAAAAGATACTTTATTGATGACATGGTACTATTAAAAAAAATGGATTAAGTCTACTTTTAGCCCCTTAACTATTGGCCGAGTTTAATTTTAGCCCTCAACTACAAAACCGTCTGTTTTTCACCCTCAACTATCAAAACCGGTCACTTTTAGCCCCCGGAGAGAGGACAGGACAGTTTTGAGCCACTTTGAGCGGTTTTTCCTTTTTCTTTTCTATGGTTAAACCTGTGAATTTCATAGTGAATTGTTTGAGCATGGTAAATTCATCATTTTTTTTGGGTAGCCTTGTCATGATGTTTTCTATAAAGGAAAAATATGAAACTATAAAAATAAGTAGTGTTTTATGCTAAAAAAATAGATCTTTTAATTAATAAATACATGTTCTATCATTTTTTAGGATATATATATATATATATATATATATATATATATATATATATATATATATATATATATATATATATATATATATATATATATATATCCTATAATCATGAAACTTTTTGCATAACTGTTTTATACTAAGATAGACCATCACAAAAAGTTTGAGATTAATTTGATGATGTTTGATTATATCTCTAATTTATATGCTTTATTAATTACATATAAATTAGGGACATAAGCAAACATCATTAAATTAATCTTAAACTTTTTTGAAGGTCACAAGAAGTTTTATGATCATAGGATATATATATTATCCTACAAAAATCATAGAACATGTATTTATTAATTAAAAAAGCTAATTTTTTAGCATCAAAAAATACTTACTTTCATAGTTTCACATTTTTTCTACATAGAGAACATCATGAAAAGGCTACCCAAAAAATTTAATGAATTTCCAATGCTTCAAAAATTCACAATAAAATTCACAGGTTTAACCATAGAAAAGAAAATGGAAAAAACCGCTCAAAGTGGCTCAAAACCGTCCTGTCCTCTCTCCGGGTGCTAAAAGTGACCCGGTTTTGATAGTTGAGGGTGAAAAACATACAGTTTTGTAGTTGAGGACTAAAATTAAACTCAGCCAATAGTTGAGAGGCTAAAATTAGACTTAATCTTTAAAAAAAATTAGAGAAACAATTAGTAACTACAACTTTATAAAATAGAGATCACGTGAGAAACAATTAGCCAATTAGTAACTAAATTTCAGATTCCTACCTGGCGCCTCACTGAACTGCCGAAGCTGGCGAAGCCGAACATATGGATGATGGAATTTGGAATAGGGACTTCGGGATCAGCCAGGATCCAGGGATCACGTGAGGGGCCTTTGCTGCTGGTGGTGTCTGCTCGCTTTTCTGCTACTGGAACGTGGACGCCACTAGCCCTGGGCGTTCCGGTAACCCGCAAAGTTTGGGTCGGATAGTTCGGGTTTTTAAAAGTTCGGGTAATAAAAATTATTATCCGAAAACAGCCCAAAATAACTACTACCCGTAGGTTCGGGTATCCGCAACTTCGGATTCGGGTTCGGGTATACCCGATATACTCGAAATGTATAAAATCATAACAAAAGTGATAACATCATAGAATTTTGCATAGAATAGATGATAACTCATTCATGTGACAGATAAAAGAACAAGTTCAAACCATGACGCATTCAAGTTTTTAACCGAGGTGCAAACCGCGACAAGTACTGAGATACTAACTACTTAATTATAATTACTACTGACAAGATACAAGAGCAAAGATCAAGTTTGCTGCTTGCCATCACAACAGTGCTTGCTTCACACGAGAACAACATAATCCAGGCCTCCAGGCTCCAAAGTCTAGACTTCACTGACGGCAACCAGACATGAGACATCTAATCCTCCATAGTCCATACTGTACAAAATAATTGATGGTTCAAAATCTAAATCTTAGCTTCAAGAGTTCGGGTACTTCAGGTACCGAGGTATGTTACCCGATTTACTCGAAATAAATTTGGGTTTTAACATTCACTATCCGAACTAGAGTTCGGGTACTGCGGGTTTGGGTTTTTCGAGTCGGAGTCCGGGTATTTCGGGTTCGGGTATCGGGTTTTGTGCCGAGGGCTAGACGCCACCAGGCCCCTCTTTTCCTATTACTAGTTACTAGTACTAGTTGATCGGATTTTTGGACTTGGCATATCCGCCCCCCCCCCCCTCCTCCTCAGCGCCAGACCTGTACTGGAAAAAAAGAGCTCAGAGTACATTTTTTTTTCACATGTGACTGAGGCCTTGTTTAGTTCCATTGCAAAAAGTTTTTAGGCTCATGTAGCACTTTCATTTGTACGTGGCAATTATTATTCAATCATAGACTAATTATGCTCAAAAGAATCGTCTCGCAAATTATAGGTAAATATAAAATTAGTTATTTATTTTACTTATATTTAATACTCCATACATGTGCCGCAAGATTTGATATGATGATAAATCTTAAAAAGTTTTAGGATTTTGGGTGTAATAAACCAGCATCTCCAACAGTTTGGTATATCTCACTTGTCAAATATTGTGTTTTAGCAAGTTGCTATAATAATTTACCAAGTTGAAAAGAGGCCATCTCCAACAATTACCTATTTTTTAACTTGCCAAATCAAAAAAAGAGGAGGGCACACCAGGTGAGGTTGTTGACCGGTACATTGTGCACCTTCCCTTTGTTCGCGTGTGCGTGTCCCTGATCGATCATCATGCGCGACCTCGACTTTCTCCGCCTACCTCACGCCGCCGCAGGAAGAGGATCGTCGTGCCCTTGTACTCCTCCCGTCGCGCACACTCTTCTCAAAAAAGCATGCACTCAACCCCAAAACGTATTACGATTTTGGTTGGCCATGTGGATGGGATCTTTGCTAGCGTTCAACCAGCCTGATTAAATAACTTCGTCTTCCAAAAAAATTAAAATTTTTGGACCGCCGAGTTACCTTGTTAGCATGACTTGGTGGCACAATGTTCGACAAGAAACCTTCTTCTTCCATCTCCATGAGTCTAAAAAATGTAAAAAAAAAGAATTGAGAAGAATGCATTGCGAACAAATATTCATCAATAAACAATATCATGATCAGAAACTAACTCTATCATCGATCATCAACAAGGGTCATCGAAGCCTGATCATGGATGGGTTTACGTAGATTACCAGGATACAATATCATCTGTCACCTAAATTACTGAACCCTACCTATATACTATCACAAGATGAGTGTACGTAGATTACGAGAACCCTGTCTTGCCTATCCGATCAAGGGCACTAGAACATATGCTATCCGATCAAGGATTAGTGAACACGCGTGGACGTACGTACGTACCTCAACACGATCGGTTACTAGAACACATGCTATCGTACGAGATCGATCTTGGTCGGGTGGACATACGTACCTCAACACGAGAGGGTGGACGTCTTGGTCGGGTAGCTGCTGGATCCAATCGGGAATCGTCAAGGCCGGGCTACTTCCTGCCCGTGACAACGACCAGGACGAGGCCACGACTTCGGCGCGCGGGGAGACCTTGCGATGACGGAGGCAGGTCTTGGCATAGAACTCGCGAGGACGGAGGCGCGGGAAGTAGAGGAGGACTCGCCTCGGTCACGTGGGAAGGAGAGGAAAATTCCTCGACCGCGCAGGAAGAGGAGTCGTAGGCGTGCGCAGAGGGATACATAGTCGGATTCACGTGCGCAAATATACGTGCGCGGCGAGGGATAGCAAGCTGAGAAATTTGGCAAGTCACTTTGGCAAATTGTTGGAGGTTGATTTTTGCTTATTTTGCCAAATTTTGAAGGATGGAAAGTCGTATACCAAACTGTTGGAGATGCTCCAGGTAAATTATGAAATTAGTTATTTATTTTATTTTAGATTTAATACTCCATACATGTACCGCAAGATTTGATACGATGAGAAATTTTAAAAGGTTTTTAGATTTTAGGTGTAACTAAACCAGGCCTAAGTATCTAGGACTTTTAGACAATCTGAGCATACTGGAATAGATGATCTGGCTACAGGATTCGGGAGGAAGGGAATATGCAATTCCTTTGTTCTAAGGGGAAAATATATTTTTCCTCCCTCATTTTTTATGAAAATCTGTTTTCTCTATCTGAACAAAACCACCTTTGTCAACTTTTAAACCGTACATTTTACCTCCCTGGTCTAGTTATAAATGGTTTTCAAGTCATATATATATATATATATATATATATATATATATATATATATATATATATATATATATATATATATATATATATATATATATATATATATATATATATATATATATATATATATATATATATATATATATATATATATATATATATATATATATATATATATAAACACATAATATGGTATGTTTTAGTATAAAATTTTTACTGTAGATTTTGATCTATGATTTTCTATAACTAATTAGAATAATTTATAACTGCAGTTTCAATAGTTCTATTGTGGTAAAATTTTTATTGTGACCTACTTATAATATACTTTAACTACAGTAAAAATTTCATACTTACTAGATCATCTATAACTTAGTTGAAAAATTATTTAGAGTTTATTCTTGTTAATCTAAATAAACTAAGTTATGAATTATCTAATAAGTATAAAATTTTTACTCCAAAGCCATTATAAAATATTTATCAAAATGGACCATAAAACTTATACTCGTATTTATCTTGGTTTTAAGTTTCTTCGGCCGCCGCCGCCGCCCGCCGCCGCCGCCCAGATCTGGCGGAGACGCTCCCTGCCCCTCCAGTTCGCACGGGAGAAGATGAGCCGCTATCCCCACTGATCCGTCAGCCATGAGCCGATCCTTAGTCCTTGCCCGTCCGCCTCTGTTGTACCCCGACGATCTGGATCCGCCTCCGGCTTCCATCCTCGTCGACCCGCGAGGCTACATCGACGACCGCACCAACGCCACCACCGCCGAAGGCGTCACAGGCAGCGGCAAGCGCATCAGGGTAACCTTCTGGATGGTTAGCCCGCCGCGCTGCTCCTGCTTCACAGTCTACAGCCCGGATCTAGAGGAGTCCGCGTTCGGCGGCATCCCCATGCTCCTCAGCACGGAGGACGACCTCGCCTTGCTTCGCCTCCCGATCTGCCGTCTGGGTCGGGACGGTGTCGCTTGGAACAACGACCACTTTGTCTATCACGCCGGCGACGAGAATAAGCCTCCTTCGCTGGATTTGATCCCCAGGGCTCCCGGCAGAGTCTTCTTTGACGAAAACGTTGGCCTCCTGCGCTGCCGTGATGGTGGCGACATGTATTTCATAGCTATACTCTGCTGGGCATACTGCCAGGGAAAGTACAAACTGCACCTCTACAGCTCCAAGACAGATACATGGAGCTGCAAGATTATGTATCTTGCTTCATCAGAGCAGAAGTTGCTCTACACCTACCCAAGCAAGGTGATCACTATTGGAGGGGAGCTTGGGTCCATAGGCTGGGTTGACCTCTGGCGAGGCATCCTCGTATGCGACGTCCTCAAGGACAGCTCCGAGCTTCGCTACATCCCACTGCCACCTCCATTGGTGCCCAGGAAACTCAAGGGTCCTCCATTGTATGTTCGGGACATCATTGCTGTTGAAGGCTACATCAAGTACTTCGAGATGTGTTCACATATTGTCGGACCTGAAGCCTGGAAGGCAGTCACATGGGAAAGGAAGGATTCTTGGGATGAGTGGAAGAAGGACAGCGTGATCGAAGTTCCCAAGTACCCAGCACATACCAACCCTGATCAGCAGGAGGCTGAAACCAAAAACCTGCCAATCTTGAACGGATTCTATTCAGGTTATCCAGTCCTGAGCCACCACGATATTGGTGTTGTTTACATATTGGACAGACACGGCCTTGAGGACACAAACGTAACTGTGCTTGCTGTTGATATGAGCAAACAGACTCTAAAGGGTGTGGCTGATTGTTACTCTCCGAGGCCGCTGCTTTACAGTTCCGTCTACTTTGGAAGTGGGATCTCCAAACATCTGCTTTCCCCCAGGTAATTTTGTATTGTAGACTCATTATTATGTGTATGCTTATGTCTCAGGCTTATATACACAACTTCTTACTTAGGTCTCGCATTTGGAACTGCATATAAAAGCGACATTATGGTTCTAGCATGTATAGACACTAAATGATGTTTTAAACACATCCATACTTGTGTTAGTTATAATGTACGCCCTTTCATTTTATGGGGCAGTCACAAGTTTTATAATGTAATAATCCAGTAGCCTCCAACCTCAAATGAGCCTCACATGAAAATTATATTGTTGGATTCATACCTGAAAAGTAGTTTCTATTTGTTATTAACTTATGACTACGTATTTTAGTGTTGTAGTGGAGTAGATACTAAAAGTCAGTCTAGCTTTGGAGAGCATGCTTAGTCAAACCATGCTGTATACTGCCTCCATCCCATAACAATTGTCATTCTAGCCTTCTATATACTTGTCTCAGATTAGGCCCTCTTTGTTAGGGCTTTGGCTTCTCCAAAAACTGGCTTCTAGGCCCAAAACAACTTTAGCTTCAATGCTTTTGGCTTCAGGTTCTGTTCCTGTGCGTGCTTGTTCAGTAGGGCTTCTAGTTAAGCTGGTGGAGAAGCCCCTGCAAAAGCCATACATCTCTCTCCTCGTTCCCTGTGCACCACACCTTTTTCACTCCTTAATCCCTGTGTCCAGAGCTAGAATGAAAACTAATATGGCATGGATGGATTGCTATTTTATAATGTGAAGATTCAGTTCTATGTATTAAGTTTATCGCAAAATGAGGAGTTCAAGTCTGACCACAAAATACCATTCTTTTATTCATTAGATGGTATTCAAAGTGATTGTAATATTCTTTACTTAGGTCTCTGTCCTCAAAATTTCTGTGCTGTAACTTGTTCCTGTTATCAATCAGACCGATGCCAAATTTGCAATCACAAAGCAACATTTCTTGCACATAATCATTTTAGTTAGATAATTGTTCTGCTATTATGGCATGTTGTAGTTAGATAATCTACTTTGCTCATCTTCTTGCTGTCATTTGAACTAAAAATATTTCCATCAAACAGAAATTAAGCATAATTTCTATCATTGCATCTGAGTTGTATAGTCTAGATTCTAGAACTACCAATTTTGTGAGCCTGCTTCTTTGTGGTCTGTTTCTGAATTTACTACTGTTAAATTTAAACTGATTTTGTACCAGAGCAGATTTTGTTAAATAATATACACTGTTTTACAGAGGGAACGCTGCTACTGAACCAAGTAAGCACAAAACTCTGCAATTTGGCAATCAAGGAGGTCCAACGAAGAATGTGCAATCTGAATGAGTTCTAAAAAGTTGATGGAACATACTGCAAGTGTAGAGGAAGACGTTGCCGTCTTAACCAAGCTGACAACCTAGAAGTTCCTGTGAAGAATGATATCAACTGAACTCCTAAGCTGATGGAAGAAGCCACAAGTTTAGAGAAAGACAGGAAGTAAGGTGTGCAAGGAATTCTTGCGGTGGAACAAATGGACTGGTTCTGTGTGTGGTCTAGAGGCTTGTTATGGTGTAATGCATACGAAATCAGAAACTAGATGATGTCTGTATTCTGTTTCTTTTTCATCGTACCAACATTGTCTTCTGTTTGCTCTATTGGAAGTCGACAACTATGCCAACCCTTAAACTTATCTGCTTACGTCATCAGTTCATCTTGGTTGGGTGCGAATGGAGGGAATGTTCATGCGGAGTGAATCCATAATAGACTAGAAATTTCACTGCATCTTTTTGCCCTCTATCACTTCTACCATGCTTATCCCTTGAGCAGCCTATTTTGGCATCCGATCTACCAAGCTTAGTTGTGATCAGTAACTAGTTTTACTATAATAAGAAGACCATAGTATCTCTCTCACTAATAGAACGAATTAATGAAACATAGTAATTCCCGAATGGACGATGTCCTGTACTCCTGCATCAACTGAATATGACCCTTCTAATAACACCGTAACGAGTTTGTGTGAACTACATTTCAGGTCGCGCACTACAAGAGACTGAGGAAGGTAATGTTTGTGGACAGTGTATTGAGAAGAAAGCTCATCGCCCAAGTCAGATTATCCAAGCTGTAGCGAATTGATCTTCTCGATTTCATTACAGTGCTTGCCTTCTAGTTTCTGCTAGATATAAAAGTATAGAATCTCGGCTAAGCGCTGTAAAGGTTTATATATCAAGTCACTGTCAGGAACCACACATTCAGTCTAGACATGCCAGAGACTAAGTTTGTTTTTATAATTAAGGAATAAAGCATTCTGGCCAGCCATACGCCAGACACTAGTTTTCTTTTGAATTTTCTCCAATCCAAATAGGGCCTAATCATGTGTGGGCCTGGCCCGTTCCATCTCCAGCCTACCAGTCACGACTCCTGCAGGCTGTAGCCTACCTACCGAAGGCGCCCATATAGCCCTTTTGGTTTGGGTTTTATTCAGATATATCTCAACAAACTAGTTTTATTTGACTCCTACCAGCACATCGTACAACAATTACTGTATCTTCCGATAAGTGAAGTATCATCTTCAGTCCATTACAACACCATCGTATACAGAAATGTCACTTGCTACAAACATCCATAGTGGTACAACAAGAGCAAGAAACACCCAATACACAGGCAGCACGACGCATTAACTTTGCGGTGTTAGATTATCAAAGTTGCAAGCATATATACAGTACATCGCAGGCCCTTTTAGACTAAGCTATAAACTACGTATGTAGCATCAAGGAGACGTTAGGATCTTCCTCAACTCACGGCTGCCTTCCAGGATGCACCCTGAACCAGCAAGAGAGTTGATCCACACGTCATCAGTTCTCACGGGCTCCTCGTCGTCGTTCCTGTGCCAGGTCCAGTGGGCATGGGTGGAGTTCACGATCTTTAGCTCGCCATGCCCAAAGCTCGCTTCCCTGAAGACTGACCAAGCTGGCTTCGGATTACGATACCTGAAGATGCCAAGAAGCAATTAAGCATACCTATAGTGATGCTTATATAAGTTACTAAGATTCAGAGGCGCATATACAGTGGTGGTCAAGTGGTACCTGTGGGCCAAGCCTTCACGGTTCCCACCATCCCCGATAGTTATGTGAACAGCACCACAAGGATCAAGTCTGCCATTGTAGACTCGCTCCTGCAGGAAGGGTGAAATAACCATATGTAATTTTCATTCAGATCAATCAAAATTTGAACACGTCTGCAGACTGCAGTTCGTGGATATATATATATAGGGAGTCATACCGCACGTTCATAAGCATGGACATGACCTGCTATTACCATGTCCACACGAGCAGCATACAGCAAAGTCTCCATTGAAGCCATCATACTGTCACCTTCACCCTGATGAGCCCAATTGCTATTGTACCATGGTACATGCAACAACACAATGAGCCAGGGTGTCCTCTCTCTATCAACCTTGGCAAGATCAGCCTGAAAGTTAATACACCAAAAAAAATCATATCTACTATTAGCAAGAATAGCTGAGAGGTTTTGAAGTTAAAGACATCCTCTTCAAGTTAAGACAAATAAAATATACATGGCCATAGATAAAATAACTAGTAATTGAAATTCAAGATGAGCGATACATTAGGTATTGACTTCAAATCATTAGTCTATCTTTACTCTTCTTAGTAATTTAATATTAGCAAAACATGGTTCTTCTCAGTATAGACAATCCCTTCTCACTCCAAACAATTGTAATGCAATCTGATATGGATATTATCATTGCAAAGTTTTATACCTTTAGCCAAGCATACTGATCTGAGCTATCATCATAATCTGTGTATGAACCTAGCATTATGATGTGTGCACCAGCAACTTCAAAAGAGTAGTACAAATTTGATCTAGATCCACTCTCTTCATAAGGCATTTTCCATCGTGCATTATAAGATTGAAATCCTGACTTAAAAAGTGGAATTTTCTCCTTCTCATGGTTGCCTTCTGTCACCATCCAAGGCCGGTTGCTAGCAAGTGGCTCCACCAATGTGCCGAAGGAATCCCACAAATGTTGCATATAATCAGCATAAGAGAGATCACCAGGGAGTAAAAGCATATCATGCTCACACTGCTTAATGTGATTCAGGGTAGATGTTGTCCAACTAGTCTGACCAAGATCACCAACAACAGCCAATGACAATGGAAATTGGGAGGGCGGGGTCTTAAATTGGAATTCTGGACCTTGCCCTCCACATCGGTAGTAATAAATAGTGTTGTCTTCAAGAGGTCCGACGACAACATGATGAATTTTTCCTGAGCTATACAATAAGTAACTGTAGGATGTGCTTTCTCCTTGAGATTTCATTGTGTATGCACCTTCTTTGGTTCCATAGTCTACCACAGATGGGACAGAGTTATCATCGGTAATCCATGTTATTCTCATGTGCTTTTCTCCAGCTAGTGAAATGTGCACCTGAAAATCGTGCCATTACATGAGTGGTTCAAGAGCAAATATTGTCAACAATAAAAGGAAGTAAAGGACTAAGAAAGTACCAATGAACTGCACAAAGGATCTGCTGCAAAGAAATTTAGCTTCCGAGAACAGATAAACTAATGAAGTCAATTAGTACTTCCTTATATCTCAAATTATGACCCTCTTGTTTATCATGGACACAGAGAAGTTAGGATATCCATCAAGGAAAAAACCCAAATAAGAAGGCCTAAGACATCCATATGGCACATTAACACATTACCCATGAATATTAACACAACTAGTTTTTTTTTCTCGAACACGCAGGAGAGCTGCATATCATTGTATTAATAGAAGGATAAGAGTCATACAGAGACCCAAACACACACACACACACACACATCCACAGAAACTAACAGGACTTCATCAATGTTTTCTGGTCGGCTGGTCGATCCTGGTCGACCTGGGACCGACCAGGCGATTAATCGCGATTAATCAGCGACCAGGTCGATTAATCGACCCTGGTCGTCCCCCTGGTCGTCCCTGGTCATCCAGGCATATCAGCTGGTCGACCTATATATATACCTCTATATATACACTATATTATACACAATAAAGGAAGCATCAAGACTGCATTACGGTAAACCAACATTCCTCTTCATCTTCAACTCTTTTTGATGTAAACCAACATCTCCTTCTAAACTATTTCTGGAGAACTGGGACAACCAACAGCATCTCCATACCCCCCACATATCTGCCCAGTCAAAAAAGCCCAAAAACAGAGCACACAACCTGGTCGTCCATGTCCTAATCGGACGATTAATCGCGATAAGTGGACGACTAATCGGACGACCAGGTTTCTGGTCGACCTGGTCGGGTCGGACCTCCTAATCGAGCACTCCTGACCGACCAGCGCGATTAATCGCGATTAATCGGACGACCTGAAAACATTGGACTTAATTACCAGAAAAACGGAAAGGTGAGACCTGACCCAAAGGCACTCTAAGCAACACCTCTTGCTGGGAGCAGGGATAATCCCTTGGCTCCAGCCAAGCACCAAAGATGGGCTTCATCCCTAGCAAGGTTCAAAGCAGTAGACATATTAGGGACAGCCCCAATAAATACACAGTCATTCCTGAGCTTCCAGATAATGCAAGCGCCAAGGGTGATGAGGGAGTTTAATCCCTTACGCACTTCAGCACTAACAGCATATTCTGCCCTGCCCCACCAGGCTTCGAAAGAAAGATCAGCAGTAACCACATGAAAAATTTAATGTGCCAATAATTAAATTTGCCATCAACTAACCACATGAAAATTAAGCATTCCCTCAACTTCATAATACAAGGTCAAATTATACTTCTCCCAGGTTTAAAACGGTGCCAGTTTAGGTAACTAGTCTGCTCTTATCAGATGTAGAACTAATAGCCTGCACCTGTAAGTAGGGAATCATTTAAAATGTGCATTAAATTTAGTAGAGGTCTAAAGAAATGGATGAGGCGCCATTAAATTCAACTGGTCATGCCAAGTTCCAAATCAGCCAGGGACTAAAAAACTACCTTATGTTTCACAGTAAAGATGCTAATGGATGTTAACATCTTCAACATTTAGGCACCAAGTCGCATGTAACACAATTAACATTTGGGTGTAAAGCCATAAAATCCAACAGAAAACCCTCATCAGGGTTGTGGCTGAGTGGAGTATGGTCATACAAATGAAAAAAAAGGTAGAAAGCTGCAAAACAAAAATTAGTGGTCCAGAATCATGATTCAACTATTTGGGTGGGGTTTTTGTAGGCCTCATGAGCTTGTGGTCCTATATTTATATCTGTCTATCTATGTTCCTACAAAGTACAAAGTATGAGCAGCCAAGACGGATTATATAAAGGATAAGAAAGAAGAAAAACGTTGCAGGACTAGTAAACTTTATGGTCATCACACTGCGCTGCTAACATGTTACCAAGTGGAATGGACATATAATGCACATGAGTAGTGAAGTGCCCAAGCATGCACTGATATAGAGTTTCTGCTTTATCACACCGGAAAGTTGAACTTTAAATACCTTCAGAAGGCTTCATAGATTCGTTCAGCCTACTATTCTGAGCCCACCCCCACAAGCTCCTAGGCTCCTACAGGGGGAAATTCTTGTGCATGCTGTCATGTCCAGCTAATCAGTGTTTGGGCACCTTAGAAGGAACAACCAGTGATCTCTCCCTAACAGCACCAAAAACATGGTTTTGATTTAGTTACTAGTAATCGAGAACCACGACTGAGTGCTACGACTAGTTTGCGTTGGAATTGGCATGACCTCACTCACCAAAGACGAGTCAGATACGACTAGGGTGGAGTGAATATTCAGCGAATTGGACGAACGGAGCTATTTCTGAACGCAGATACCGAGATAGAACCATTCAATACACAGTAAATCAGCTGAAGCCCTTGAATTAAACATACTTATTAAGTGTAGTTAGTAAGGGGAAAGTGTTGATAGACTTGACCAAAAAAGTGTTGATAGATGGCCACAAACAGCTAGCATCAAATCGACTAGTTCGATCCAGCCAAGCTTCACCAGATGAAGAAGTATCCGGATAGACCCGGTTGCTGTCAAAACAAGAAAGGTTCCTTTGCTGGACCAATCCCCAGAACACCCCCCAAATTCAGCTCAAGGTATCAAATCGACAGGGATGAGGCACGAGAGTTCACCTGCTGCGGATCGGAGGCGGAGGATGACTCCTTCTTCTTGCTCCAAGGGAAGAGGCTAAGGAGTGCCTTGCGGTGCGACCGCGACGGCGGCGGACGGACGTAGTCCTCCCCTAGCACCGGAGCCCCGATTGCCGCGGCGGCGGCGACGGTGGAGGAGGATACAGCGAGTAGGAGCAGGAGTATCAGGAGGGGGAAGGGGAGCGGAGGCGCGGCCATGGCAGGAGAGTAGGCACTCCTCGTCCTCTGGGGGGCTGGGGCTGTATCCTTGTATGGCGGACTACCTCTGGAACAGGTCATTTCTGGTAGAGCACAGTTCAAAGAAGGCGCCATTTTAGTATTTTTTTTTTCTTTTCACTGCTGGACTGTCACTATCAATGAAGGCGCCAATATTTTTTTTTTCATGTTATATATGGCCGTGTTTAATTCGCGAAGGAAAAAATTTCGCGACACTGTAGCATTTTTGTTTGTAGTAATTATTGTCCAACTATAGACTAACTAGGCTTAAAAGATTCGTCTCGTAGATTTCGACCAAATTGTGCAATTAGTTTTTATTTTCGTTTATATTTAATACTTCATGCATGCGTCTAAAGATTTGATGGAGAATCTTGAAAATTTTTGGGTGGAAGTAAACAAGGCCTATATATATATAAGATGTGTTTAAAGCAGACATTTGCTCAAAATGTGTCTGTAAAAGTTTGTCTGAATGAACAATTGATACAGGGGAAGAAAAGTAAAAACACGATTAAAAAAAAGTGTCCCCCAGAAGTTGCCTGACAGCCTCCACGAAACCTGTGCTGGTCTGCTGGAAGCAACATTTGCTCCAAAAGCATCACGCACCAGGCACCACCAGAGCCCATGAAATGAATCAAATCAGATCAAATTAGATGAGACGCGCACCATTTCACCACCACACCCAACTTCGCCTTTTCGGCTGCGCCCTGCGCATCATTTCACAACCAGAGTGACACTTTCATGATTGCAGAGGAAAAAGTGATGCAATCACCGGCCGAAAGCCGAGTAAACAGATAGTACACACACAAAGTTATTGTTAGCTTGTTCTTTATCTGCTTGCGAGTCATTCAGCACAAATCAGCCAGGCGAACCTCAGTCGATGATGATGCACTTAAATTAAACAGGCGCACATCACGACCAACTAAACAGGGTTCCAAGATGGTCAAACTTTGTCAGCGTTCAATCTGTTAATATCCACCGCCTTGTAAAACTTCACATCCTACCTGTGCAGAACTACCTGCAGAAAAAAAAAACCTACGGAAATGCAGAAACTAGGAACCAAAGGCACCTACATCGTGTTTCACTTTGCTCGAGAACTTTTGGGGATACTTTTCTTAAGGACCTCCCTTCCCACATACATCTGTAGGTAGCCCTGCAAGACAGCGTGAATGTTACATTAGCCAATTGATCGTGGTATTACGCACCATTGCGGTATAAGAATATATTGTAACGAGGATTGGTAATCTACCTTGACAAGGGTCCTTATATTTTCAGCTTCATCGGACAAAATTCTTGGGATGTCTATCTCTGCCGAGTGGACCCAGACGGCTGCCACTTTATCCACAGCCTTCTTCACTATAATCTTGTGGACTTCACGAGATAGCAGCCCGTTTTCCCACAGAGGTTTTACAAAGCCTTTGACAAATTCGCACAAGGCAAACTTGAGTTCATTCATTGAGGTGCTACTTTCTTCGACTGCACTTAGTTGCGGAGGCCCAGTATTTGACTCGGAGATCTGCAACTGAGTTGCTGCATCAGAGGTACCGTCTTTGCAAGCTTCTCTGGTGATTTGGTTTGTTGCCTCAGCTTGATTACACTGTTTTTCCCCTACTTGCTTAATCTGTTCTCCCTTTGAAGTGGGTCCAGTTAATGAAGCTGAAAGACTCATAGAGATGCTCTGGGGTTTGAGACTGTCTGCACTTACCTGGCAAACCGGTTCCTCAGGTGGTGCCATAAAATCTTCATCGCTGATCATACTAGGCGAGCAATTCAAGTCTGGTATTGAAGGACGTAGGATCCGGTCATCTTGTTTAGTAATGCCAGAATGTATTGTATCAGAAGCACGATCCTCTGTTGTTATCCGTTGATTTGATGTGATCTCAACCCTACGGGCTTGAGGCTGACAATCCTCCTTTCTAGTTTTCACATTCAGCTCATCTTCAGTCTCTGCCAGCAGGGAACATTCTTGCTTCTTCCTCAAGACATTATCATACGTGGTTTCCTGTTGGTTGTCTCTACAATCATTTCCATCTAAACAATTTTCCAAATCTATGCAGTAACTTTCACTAGACCAATTGATGGACTTCTTTTGGCACATGTTTGCAGTTCCTCTAGGCAGCATTGACCCATGGAAGGAAGTACTTCCAATCTCATGATCTGGAGTCTTTAGTGCATTTACCTTCGAAATGCCATACATAGAGCAACTAGCAACAGTCTCTTTGTCCAGCAATATTGGGTCAGCATACAAACCAGTAGATTGTTCAGCCAGTTTGGCACCATGGCCTCCTGCTTTCTTTTCACATTTTCCACCTGGTTTCTCTTCCCTTCCTGCATCCGAATCAGCAGTGTTTGTCTCCTGTTGAGAAATATCCTGATGTGCACTATTATCACAATGTGAAACAGCTGCTTGATCCATCTTACAAGTGTCAGAACAACCATTCAAACTACTATGCACCTTGGCATCTGGATGATCAGTTGATACCTGCCTCCTGTCAACAAGTTTTTCCTTTCCTTTAGGTTGTGCAATTTCAAGAGGATTTGCTTCTGGCAGAGGCTTGAGACTATACTTCAGTCCTTTCTCAGCTGCTGTGTTTTGAGGCCTTTTGTTGCATTTACTGTTACTGGGGGATTTGATGGTCTGCTCCAACTTTTTGTTAGCTCTTCCTTCACCACACTTTTGTAGTTCATCAGATGATTTTGCACTACTAAATTGGTCAGAACACTCTGAAGCAGTGTCATCTTTATTATCACTTTCTGAGCTAGAAGATGCAGCAGGTCCTCCACTCCTCACTCTTCTTCCAGTTGACATCTTGCTTCTTTGTGCAGCCTGTTGTTGGTCAGCTTTCACGATGTTACCAGCCTTAGCAGCACTATTCTTTCTTAATTGTCTTTTTCTCCACAGGATTAAACAATCTTGGCGAAGTGCCTCAGACTGAGAAACATTATCTGATATTTTCAGTTGTATATTCCTCTCTGGATGGGTGACTGGAATATGATGCACTATACGTCTTTCAGTGCAACCATCAACATCGTTGTCAGATCCTAGATCCATGTCTTTACTTCCTTCACTCAAATTTGGTGCGTGTGATGAAGCAAAAGTTTTGCTGCACTTGGGACTCAACATGTTTTCCCCATCACACTTTGTTGAGCCACTAGAAGCAGGAGCTGTAGCATTCTTCTTTGGGTTCAAGTTCCTTTTTGCTCCATCTTGACACACTAACTTGGTTATTTCAACATTTCCCTCCCGACTATCATTTCTCATCTTGTCAGACTCAACCTGTTGTTGTTGGTCCTGCTCGATGGGGCCACGGAGCCTTTTAGATTTGTCCTTATTAGCATCATTCTTCCTAGTTTTCTTTCCACCCAAATGATCTGCATTCCTTTTCCTGCTATTGTTTCTATCATATCTATCAGCACAAGCACCATTGTAAGTGTTTCCAAGGAAATCTTGTTTTGTAATTTTCCTTTTTACTACCTTGCCATTATAAGCATTTCTGAGGTTTCGACTGTTATCAAAGCATTCATAAAAATCTTCATTAGGTGAAAGCTCAAGTTGCTCATAGTGGATGGGACAAAATCCATTAACTGGTCCCTTGGGGTGAGCTTTTGCTACTTCATCCCTTTGACATGATTGACCATGCAAGGGGTGAACAGGAATATGGTTACTTGAAGATTGAAAATTGCGCAAGTAAGACCGATGTCTTGCTGCATCTATCTCAGAAAAATGGTCATCCAGGAATTTAGTTGATAGATATATATCATCATGATACTGTCTGTTCTGACTGCTACTCCCCTGGTTAGCAGAATAATTCTTCCTACAATCTGCTGCTGGATGTATCCGTCTGTCAGGAACATGATCGAAGGAAGGGCTTCTCTTTCTCCTGGATTAAGAAACAAACTATTAAAATACCAGGACTAGATAGTATGAAAAGTTGTTGGAAATGCATAACGACAAATATTTAGGGTCAGAACAAGAGATTACCAGTAAGATCTGATGGGACCAGGTTCAGGTGAAATGCTGTGCCTGGCCGATTCTGATGAATGGTTGTGGGAAGCATGATATTTACCATGACGGCCACCTACCCCATCTCCAGGGCTATAAATCTCAGAGGAATGTCCATGACCATGTGATGGCCCCAACCTGCATGCCAAAGCATCAAAGTTCCACAAAACTGAAATATTTGGTACAAGTAATAATGAGCATCCAAGCATGGAAATAGGTGCACACGACATACCTCTTGACACCATAAGTAGCAAACTTACAATATCTATTGCTCACAATCTCTCCAGTTCTGTGAAAATCATAACCTCTAGGCTCAGCCATAGAATCTTCTACCCTGTTTTCACATCACAATATCACATAATTCCATCAAATAGAAGATAAATTTGAATCTATAAAACTAACAGCAACATATCAGGATAGCATGAAATCTGAAATTTAATTCATGCATTGATTAAGAGAATAACCTGCCAGGCATATGCAGAGGCAAGGGCAGGGTTGCAACATGATCAGGTTGCTCCATTGTTGCTTGATCACTCTGACGAAGGATTAAGTTTTCCCACTCATACTTCTTTGAGCGCGAATGACTTTGTGATGCTTGTACCAAAATTTCTCCATGTAATGATGACAACAATGACCTTTTTGAACCCATTTGTTATCCAGCTGCACTTGAATGAAGCGGGCACTTACATGCAAGCTCAAATATCACAGATGAGACTGGGAAGCTGATTTGAATCCTTATTACCTTCTCACTTGCTTCCTAGCAACAATACCCATAGAGAATCATTGGATAATCTTGCAAAATGGCCCTTGAAAAGCAATTTAGCAGATGAATTACCAGTTTCTACCAAGGATCACTTTAGTTCATACTCCCTAAATCATCCTTCAAAGTAAATGGTAGCATCCAGCCCTATACTTTCAGCACAGGAAAACAGTAATAAGTACAATTGAATGGTAGTCTCTCCAGTAAAAAACTGAACTGTAAAATCTGGCATCTGGCAGAAAGAGAGTCACCACAATCCCTTTATACAGCATACTATCTCTGGTCACAAAGGATAAGGAGCTTATGGAGCCAAGAAAATGGTAGAGGAATATAGATAGTATATGTGATGCTGATGTCTTGGCAAGAAGGGGAGAATAATTGTGTTGTGTTCACTCAAATGCAGAAGAGAGGACGGTCCAAACGGCATCGAAACCTTATATTTTGAAGGAAAAGCAAAATGGCAGAAAAAGAAACTATACCTTATATTTTAGAACAGCTGGAGTTTGATGTAAGAAAACAAATAAAAGCAAAAGTTGACATGTACGCATATGTAACTTTAGTTTTTGGTTGCCCAATATGCATTGGCAATAATAATATATGCCTAAGTCTTGCAATCATGCGTACTACTTAGTAATTAAAAGGCATTTGAATCTATACGATGGTAGATATAGTCCATATCTACTCAAAGCCTGCGTCAACTACCATGCTTACCCTTTCGGCCTTTCGGTATGACTTCAAATCAACAAGAGAAGATTTAAAAACTGTAAGCATTGTCATCAAAGTCATCATCAACATATGCAAAAATTTTAGGTCAATACTCAAACTTTGTTATATGTAGTAACGAGATAAATCACAAAATAAACCTTACTGACATATTTTTTTCCTTGAAAGAAAAACTCTGGTAGCCCCACATGCAATATATAGTTGTTTCTCATAGTATATGATGAGTTTCGATGTGAAAATTTATTTGATAGCATGTAATTTATAGCATTCCTCACATTGCTTAGAGATCATTTTTTGTGCGAATTTGTTACATTAACTAAAGAGGTATACAACAGGATCCAGGAATAATTTGTAAGAGATGCCCCAATATGTATTATGTACGTGCAAAGTAAATATTATCTGTAAAAGACTTGAATTGAATACTACCATCATTTTGTGATAATAAATAAGCGAGACAGCATGGTTTTGGAGTTAAAAATTCTTGAATTTGGAGTTAGAATTCTATTAATGTCATGTGTTCCCCTTGGTAAATATTTGATACATGTGGAACTTGTGGTAAAAAAAAAGCATACATATTGGAGTACTACTTTCACATCTAAGACTCAGAAAAGATGGTATCCACAAATATGCGCAGAATAATACCGAAAACAAACCAAAAGCGTCTCCCTCCAAATATAGAACTGCAGAAAAATGTGACACTACCAAAAATTGAGTCTCTAATCTTTCCTTATACATTTGACAACGAAAGAAAGCGTTGCATCAGTAGTGCCCATCTAGAGCCCCAGTCCCCAGTCCATGCATTTTTGGTCTCCCCAGGTAGAGACAAGGGGGGCCCCAAAATCAAAATGGTTAGTTGAGCAACAAAAAAGGACACGCTTGGGCTTGGCCAGCACCGACCAAACATCACTGCATCCCTCATAACTGATAACGCCCAACCTTTCAATCTTTGTTTGGTAAAACAAACATGAACTTGCCAATTGATCCCAAACAGAAAATGCCCAATTTATGTAGCGAAGCCACTGAACCCGGCAGGTGGAGGGAAACGGCCATAGATGCGAATAGACTGAAGCAATGCAGTCTGGAGCAGAACTAGGAGCAGTCCATGCATGGAACAACGGAGAGAAGAGCTATACCTTGTCGTCCCCGCAGCCGGTGTGGATGTGTGGATTTCGCCTTGGCCTCCGGTCGTCGTCGTCGTCACAGATTAATCTGAGATCCATAGAACATCGGACGATGATCAGATAGGCGATGCTGTTCACGTGACACCAATCAACCCCAAATTATTATTCACCAGACAAAGAACTCAGAGAGCCACCCAAACATGAGGACCAAAACCCCAAAGTAGCAATCGATGGTGCAAATAAATGCACACTAATAATAAAGAGAAATCGATCAGTAGTAGAATGCAAGAACGGGCGATTTCACGGGGAATAATAAAAAAAGGGAAGCGGAAAAAAAAACTCAATTTAAAAGCGCACAATTAATAAAAAGGTAGAAATATGCAAAGGATTCGAATCTTCATTAAGTATAAAGTACTAGCGTCTCCTCTCAAAGAAAAAAAAAGAAAATAAAGAGAGAGCAAAGAACTGGAGCGAACAGGATGCAAAGCGAAGATCCCACCTTGGAGGCAATCCGCACTGGGGTGTTTTGGACTGTTAATAAACCCTAAACACATCGCGCGGTAACCGGCAGCGATTGCACCGGCGAGATAAGAAGAGAGGAGAAGGCAACCGTGCAAGACGAAGGAACAGGACGATCGCGAGGGAGGGCGAGGAGTTTACCGACGCCAATGCCGGAGTCCCGACTCCCGAGCGGAGGAGGCCTCCAATGAGTAGTACGAGGAGTCCGAGTCCCGCGAGGCCGCGACTCGAGAGCGGCGGAAGGGTGCGGGGGCGGCGGGGCGCAGTGAAAATGGGTGGGAGGAGGAAAAGGAGAGGAAAAAAGGTGGAAGCAATGTAGGAGGCGGCCAGAGCGGAGGCGTGATAGGAAACGGTTGCATTGAATTGAAGTTTTGTACTAGTAGACATTATCCATAGTAAATATGTTCTAAAAGAAAATCCAAAGTAAATATATGCAGTATCCTGATATTTAGTTGGGCCTTGTTTAGTTCACCCAAAAATCAAAAACTTTTCAAGATTGTTCGTCACATCGAATCTTGTAGCACATGTATGAAGCACTAAATATAGATGAAAATAGAAACTAATTGCATAGTTTACCTGTAAATCGCGAGATGAATCTTTTAAGCCTAGTTACTCCATGATTGGACAATGTTTGTCAAGTAAAAACGAAAGTGCTATAGGGGGTGTTTGGGACTGCTCCACAAACTCCACCATGGAGAGCTCCACAAAAAACTGGAGTTTGTGGAGTACCCCTTTAGGTGCTCTCACAACTCCACCTTTTTTCTTGAACTCAGTGCGTGGAGCTGAAACCGTTTGGCTAAAAAAACGTAGAGCGGAGCTGAAAAACGTGGAGCAGAGCAGTCCCAAACACCCCCATAGTCCCGAAAACCAAAATATTTTTGGAACTAAACAAGGCCTTGCTCTATGTATAAACAAATTGTATTTAGACTCCATATAGTGCTAGTAATTATCTATTTTGGATCCAAATAGATATAGATAATAGATTAGTTGATTGTTAGCTTTGACCTATCTCACTATCTAGATTAAATTGTATAATAAATTATTAGGGAGCTAACTATTATAGATAGTGAAAATAAAATGTATACTTGGTTCTTTATATTTTTGTTGCATGTAGTTATTTTTATGTTTTACTTTCTGATCTTATATGTCTTGTAGAAATATAAAGTTGAGAATATTTTGTTTTTATGTGTGCTTCGGCTTACGTAACCTATATGTTATTTACTTATCTGTATACAAATAACACTAAACATAAATAAATCACATTGTAGAAACATAAATACAAGTTTATTCGGGCAATCAATCAAACTAACTTATGCTTGACTAGAATGAATGTTGGTGTAGGATCTAGGGATGACAAAGGATCCGACAAAGACAGATATTACTCATATTATATTTGTCTTTATAATATCTGTTGGGATTTATATTGGAATACGGATAGTGTCAACTACTCCTATGTCAAATAAGATATGATTGAACATCAACATCATAAATATATGATTTGAATATTCGAATACAGATATGTATTGGATGTTCAATATCCGAATTTGGATACAGACATTATTCCCCTCTAAATGAATTTGGTCTTAAATACAGCAAATATCCGCATTGTTTTCATCACTAGTAGGATCTATTGTAAATTTATAATGATTATTAACATTAAAAGAATAAAGAATAATTCCATCTGTTTATAAAAATTTATGTTTCTACTTTTATCTAATATGCTAATCATGAGAGATGAAAAAAAAGGAATAGATGTTGATCACAAGAAACAGAGAGAAAAAAGATCTTAACCGTAGTAACTTTTTTATAAACCGTAGCAATTTTTTCTTTCTGATAAAACCGCTAGCAACTTCTTGTACTCCTATCCAACTGCTACTATTACAAGTTCTGTATCTCTTCTCTCTCCACACGGTTTCTTCTTTTCTTTTTTTTCTTGCCCACACGGTTTCTTCTTCTTCTTTCTCTTTTTTTTTTCCTTGCCACAACCACGATATTACTACTCACTTCGCTGAACCCGTTCTACGGAGTACCACTGCTTGGTTCGAAACTAACAAATATTTTTACTGCCCCATATCCGAATATTAATAGTGAAATGCAAATTTAAATGTGCCTCAATCACAGCTAGATCAATTTATCTCTGTACTTTTTTTAAATCTAAGATAGTAAAATTATCTCTGTACCGAGAACGACAATTGCTGCCTTCCAGGAAAATAGCCAGGCGCATCTCCACTCCAAGTTGATGAAATCCAACCGCATAGGAGTGGAGTACATTATCTATTACTTAAAAATAGTATAGTTAAATTTTAATACAAATATAAACAAAATGTAAGCACTCGCATTAAGTTGTGAGTCAAGTTAATGCAACACTTTTAAGATATAATAACATACAATAATGTGAACTTCAACTCAGATATGCTGCATTGACGGATTCCACTCCCTTCATCTCAAATTGTAAGTTATTCCAAGAATCTTGGAAAGTCAAAATATTTCAAGTTTGATCAAATTTATATAGTCGGATAATAACATTTATGATATCAACTAAGTATTATTAGGTTATTCATTAATTATATTTTCATAATACTATCTATTTGATGCCATAAAACTTTGTATTTTTTTCTATAATTTTGGTTAAACATGAGATGTTTTGACTCTCCAAGATTCTTAGAATGACTTACAATTTGAGATGGAAAGAGTACTATATAATAGCACTCGCATTAAGTTTTTACCATATAACAACTTATAAACAGATAGCATAACATCCACACGGTTCACGAGCACTAGTGTTGCATTGAAGGATTCTACTCGGGGGAAAATATAGAAGAAATAGAGCAGAAGGGTGCTTGGGCGACCCATGAAATGGAAGTGGTATTTTGGAATGCATAAAAGAGTGGCACATCTTGTACATTAACATTCGGGACATGTCTGGATCGGGGTTGAGATAGGAAAAGGGAAATAGATTGGAATAAAAAGATACATATGTTAGTACTCAATCCATTTCAAATTATAAGATGTTTTGATTTTTCTAGATTCATTATTTTTCTCCGCACTTAGATATACACTATGTCTAGATAAATTGTGAAAACCATGGATGTCATGCCACGAACCCATCCAATTCCTTCCTATACTTATAATTTGGAGCGAATGGACTATTTATTTATGTGTCATATCTTTATTTTCAATTTTTCAAATATGAGATCAAATCTATCCACAATCGTACCCCTTATTTATCTATCCCCACCACCATCTCCCAAACACCATCTTCATTTCCTATTTCTCAAATATGGGACCAAATCTATCCCATAATTGCAACCTTTATTTCCCTATCCCAACCACCATTTCCCATTTCCCAAACACCATCTTCATTTTCTATTTCTCAAAAATGGGACCAAATCTATCACATAATTGCACCCCTTGTTTCCCTGTCCCAACCACCATTTCCCATTTCCTAAACACCAGCTATCATTTATAACTGCAATGTCAATCTTATAATGTTAATTTACGTGAGTACTAAAGATTATATGACCAAGTTATTATTTAATGATGTGTATATATGAACATCAAATGTATTTCAAATTTTTTCTTTTTTATGTACAACATTTGATTAAAATCAGTTTTGTTTCTTTTTAGGCCTTGTTTACTTCTACCTAAAAATCCAAAATTTTTTAAGATTCTCCGTTATATCGAATCTTTAGACGCATGTATAGAGTATTAAATATAGACGAAAATGAAAACTAATTGCACAGTTTGATCAAAATTTATGAGACGAATCTTTTGAGCCTAGTTAGTCTATAATTAGACAATAATTACCACAAACAAACGAAAGTGTTACAGTAATAAAAAAAAGTTTCACGAGGAACTAAACACGGGCTTAGGCCAGTCTCAATGCATAGTTTCATAACACAGTTACCAAGACTATAAACTAAGTAACCGAGCCACAAGAGTTTCATGGGGATGAAACTCTTTTCTCATCTGATGAAACTTCTTCATTTAATGATTCTGTCAAGTCAGCAATTTTACTTATGTGGCATCTTATTTAATGTGTATGACACTCTCATGAAACATGTATTGATCTTAGGACGAGGAAGCAGACAAGCAGTATAGGAAGGAATTGGATGGGTTCGTGGCATGACATCCATGGTTTTGACTTTTGACTGTGGCGGGTGCGGGCGTGGACGGGTAGTGGCGTTACGCAGTGCGGTCATGCGCGCTCTGCAGCGGCCCAGCGGCTTTCGCGGCGGTAAAATCTTTTGCTTGCTCGCCTGGTTTTGGTTTTGCTGCCATCATGGGGGTGCGCCGTGGTCAGCGGCATTCACACACGGCACGGCAGGAACATGACAGAGACTAGCAGCAGCCTAGGCCTAGGCCTAGCCTCCTCCTCCTCCAGCCCTTGCAAAATGGATGGGCGGGCGGTTGGGCTCCGGCGCGTGCCGAGCCTCCTCTCCTGACCTCCCCTGGTGTCCACCGGACCACCATGACCACAGCCATGCATTTCGTTGTCACGTCCCCCTCCTCTTGCAACAATCGGAAGGATCGGAGGCAGTATACATGACACGCCCATCGATTCCTTAGCTTTGCTGTATGAAATTAAGCTGTATGGCTAAACACACCGTTAGCATGTAATTTTAGTCTGCTCCCAAAAAAAAAGCATGTAATTTTAGTCGTCACACACATGGCCTTGTTTAGTTCGTGAAGGAAAAAAATTCGCGACACTGTAGCACTTTCGTTTGTTTGTGGTAATTATTGTCCAACCATGGATTAACTAGGCTCAAAAGATTCGTCTCGTCAATTTCGACCAAACTGTGCAATTAGTTTTTATTTTCATCTACATCTAATACTCCATGCATGTGTCTAAAGATTCGATGTGACGAGGAATCTTGAAAAATTTTAGATTTTTGGATGGAAGTAAACAAGACCTAAAATACTTATTAACGCTTCATGCTAACCGTTAGTATGTTTGGGTATTTTTTTAAAAAATGTTTCATGGAAATAGCTCTGCTGTATGAAGCATCATCATCATGATAAATGTTTGTTATAGGGGCCTTGTTTAGTTCTTACTAAAAATAAAAAAAAAATTAAAATTCTCTATCATATCGAATCTTACACCACTAAACAATGCCAGAGTTTGAAATAAGTACACTCGGCCCCGGGCCCGGACCCGTGAACGTGGTACGGTGATGAGATGTCAGAGGCCGCGCCGCCAAGCGCAGCTCTGTTTTTGCTGCTGGACATGAAAATCTTTTGCTCGGGCTTTGTTTAGTTCTGAAAAAATTTCGAATTTCGGTATTATAGTATTTTTGTTTTTATTTGATAAATATTATTTAATTATAGACTAAATAGGTTTAAAAGATTCATCTCGTAATTTACAAGTAAACTATATAATTAGATTTTGTTTTCGTCTATATATAATGTTTCATGTATGTGTTTTAAAATTTGATGTGATAAGAAATCTTGAAAAGTTTTTGGATTTTGTTTGAACTAAACAATACCTTGCTCGCTTGGTTTGCTGTGGACCGTGGTCAGCGGCATTCAGCAGGAGCAGGGCGGTGGATTGGACGTCCACGGCAGCAACATGACTGTCAGACTAGCCGCGCGTAGCTGCTTTGATGTAGATAGTTTGCACTAAAATGTTTTAGATTTTTAATGTAACTAAATAATGCCGGAATGAGAAATATCAAGATAAGCTAAAATAGCATTGTTCGCTGATTTGTTATGAAATAAAATATACTGATAAACCAAGTGAACAATAGTGCTAAAGATAAATCTAGGAGGAGCTTCATTACTACAATAAAATTCATTCACGAAGTCGTAAAGAAAAAAAAAATCTTACTGTGAGAGAAAATACTATAATATAACGGATAAACCAGGCGAATAAGTTAAGCGACCGATAGCGCCAAAGATAGAGCTTCATCGCTACAATAAACTTTATTCACGAAGGCAGGCAGTTCAAGTGGCCTTGTTTTTCCTATTTTTTTTTTGTTTTGGGTGCTGTAATATTTTTATTTTTTATTTAATAATTATTGTCTAATTATAAACTAATTAAGCTTAAAAGATTTATCTTATAATTTATAAACAACCTATACAATTAATTTTTATTTTTGTTTATATTTAATGTTTCATACATGTATCACAAGATTCAATGCGACGAGAAATTTTAAAAACTTTTTTAGTGTTTTGGTATGAACTAAACAAGGCCAAAAAGAAAAAGTGTAGGGCCTTGTTTAGTTCCAAAAATTTTTGGGAAATCGATACTGTAGCACTTTCGTTTGTATTTGACAAATATTGTCCAATCATAGACTAACTAGCCTTAAAAGATTCGTCTCGTCAATTCCGACCAAATTATGCAATTAGTTTTTATTTTCGTTTATATTTAATACTTCATACATGCGTCTAAAGATTCGATGTGACGAGGAATCTGAAAATTTTACAAAATTTTTTAGACAAAGCCTAGGAGAGAGGCACACTTCCCCTTCCCAGGGCTAGTTTCGTAATTGGATCATGTAGACAGCTTTGTTCCGCTGCTTGCGGCCTGTTTGGTGCGGTGCGGTAGGGAAAAAAAAAGAACGAAGCCGGCGTCGCCGACCCGTAATTAGTGCGTTATATAGGGTTTTGGCGTCTTTTCCTCTCCACGTCCTGCAGCGCGCTCGTGCTCTCGCTAAGCCCCGGCCTCCTCCCGCCGCCGCTGTAGCTATGGTGGGGTGCGAGGGTGCGGCCGCGGGGCACGAAGGCGGGGAGGCCGGGGCGTCGCCGAGGAGGGGCGAGGAGGACGGCGACGAGCTCGGGGATGCGAGTGCGGAGTCGTGGAGCACGAGGTCGATGGGGGCCACGCCGAGCTTCTCCGCGGCGCGCGCGACGGCAAGTAAACCCCATCCTACAGGCACCCCTCCGGTCCGCGCGATCGGCCCGTCGTCGGCGTCCGCACCGGCCGCGATTACAGCGCACAACGCGGTCCACAAGGTGCGGAAACCTAGCCCGCTGCGCGTCGTTCAGAGTGTGGTGTTTTTTTTTTTTTGACTAATTTGGGATGTTTTCGGTGTCCGTAGGACGAACTGCAGCTGCCGAACTTTGTGGATAAGGAGGAGTACAGGCAGACTATGACAGACATCCAAAAAAAAATGGATGTATTGAAAAACTTTATGAAGCAGGCCAACAAGGAGGGGCAGGCCAACAAGGAGGGGCAGGACCTCACCGGCAAGGTTTGTTTCTCGCCGGTTTAGTGATTGGGTAGCTATGTTTGGATTATTGACTGGGTGTTATGTTTGGATTATTTACTGGGTGATTGTTTGTCCCCTCTAATTCTGTGTGATTCTAGCGTACTTGTGCTTGAGCAGTGCTTTTTTGAGGTTTTGGGTTTTGGTAGGGGGCTTTTGGAGTCCCTCTAGTCTCTGCTAATGCTAATTTCTGTTTACAAGTTCCAACGGTTCTAATTCGATCGGTTCAGAGCACACGTCAGTTGCTTCCAGATCGCCTAAGTTTCTCTGCCATACTATAAGTTGGCTGATGGCCAAAATTTGGTTACCGAAACTTAATTTTGGCAGCCATCTGGTTGGCTACGCCAACATCTCACAATTGACATTGCCAAATTTATGGCAAACATTCTTGCCTTAGTTTTGTTATTTTTTCTTGCCAAATCTTTGGTATGGCAATTTTTGGTAGCTAACCAAACAGAGTCAGTTTTTTCCCAGCTGCTTGCTTGTTTTAATTCCTTAACTGATTCGGAAGCAATGCCTCGAAGGAGGGGTTCTTTACTAGGTTGTATCGTCATGTTGAATTCGCTCTAAACAAGAGCGGTGCTTCTCCTTTTTTTTTGGTTCAGATTTCTTTGGTTTTGAACGTTGCTAACCCATGAACTTATACATGGTGGTGGTGTTTTTGTACTTAGCTTGTCTGGTTAATTTAGGGGTTTCTCAAAACTGGGAGCCGGTAAAACGTCTGGATTCCTGTTGTTTTGAAGGGTCCTTTTTGCATTTAGATTTCATGAGGCTGCAATGAATTTATGTAGGTCCAAATGAGACTACGGTGGTTTCAAATTTTTATTAGGAAAAATAGTACGTTTGGCCACAAATCATTTCTCCAAGAGGGAGCCTCTAAAAATTGTCAATTAATTGATGATGCACTCCGGTTCACTTTTAATTTATCCTTCCGTCACGCTTAATTTTTGTGGGTTCCAGGAGCAGGTTGTGTCAGTAGTTGGTTTCCATTCTTGCTGCTGCTTGCACGTGAAATGGCATCCCATTTATGTCCTAATATGCCCTGAAGAACAACACAACTTTTTGTTTGAATTTAAATTTGATAGAACCTGTGCCCATGTCTCTAACCGCATGCATTTTGACTTCTTCAGGTTTTGAACCAAGCAGTACATATTTCTGCATTAGTTTTTCGATCACAAACTTTTCTCAGAGTTTCTGATTGGCTATTGCCATTCTCATAGTTCAAATCATAGTGTACCTGTGGGAACCATATGAGCTTATTAAGCCTTTCCTAGTGTGCACTAGTAATATCATTTTCTTCTATGTACCACAGAGTATATGGTTTTCTTGTAATTAGGATGACTGATATGCACAGCAGCAGTACTTGGTTTGTTCTAGAAATTTTCCTGCCTTATTTACTTGAAAAGGGCTTGTGCTGTTTGCTTCCAATTAGATTACTCTTGTTTGTGTTCTTCTATACGCTTTTGTATATGCAATCAGTTATATTTTTTAGAGTTCAAGGTCAGTATCAATTGCAAAAGGAATAATGGACAAGCATTCTACAGTTCATTGTATCACAAATGATCGCATCCTAGAATTTCTTTTTGTTGCTTGTTCTCATGTTAAATTGCATTCTAGATGTATGATGCTATTAGCTGCAGATGCATAATGCTCCAGATCGTTGAAATAACATTTATATTACAGGAATCACTGCATTAGTTCACTATTATATGTTCCTGGAGATTATTTAATAGTATATATGTCTGTTTTAAAAAAATAAGTTCCTTGTTTGTTGCTCAATCTGTGTTTCGTTGTTGAAATTCAGATTCTGTTATATCGGTGAACATTGTGGTCCATTTTTTTTTTCAGTGGCCTCTAGTATTCTATTGTTCTATGAGTATATGGGTCTTTCCTTCTTTCAACATGTATCTGGTGTGACATCATAATATAGATCATTTTTTTGTATGTAGATTGGGGAAGGAGGCACAGGAGGCGCTGATGTGGTGCAGCCAAAGGTTAACTGCCCACACTACACTGACAAGGATGCTTCCCGCTTGAAGACCAATTGGACGGATATATGGTCTTTCAAAGGTGCTACCTTGTGTGAGTCTTGCCAAAAAGATGCCCGCACGGAAAGGAAGCAGACCGCGAAGAAGAAAAAGAGTCGCGCAACAGTCACTAAGGGACAAGCCAATGACCAGGCAATTTGGGTATGCTTGCATTGTGGAAGGATGTTCTGCGGTGGTAGAGATAAGGTGCCACAAGGCCATATCAGACCACACTATCGGGATAATGGTCATTTGTGGGCTGCAAGTCCTGAAGACCCAACTTCAATCTACTGCTTCAAGTGTAAGAAGGAAGTCTCAATCAGTTTTCTAGATTTTAAGCTGATGGAGACAAAACCAGAGGGGGGTAAGATGGCAATGAAGAAGGTGATAAAAAAGTTGGAGGATGTGCTGTCTCCTCCATCAGATCTGATGGTGTCATCACCTCCAGTAGATCAGACGATGCCGCATGCTCCATCATGTTCTGAAGGGGGATCTCACCAGGTGTTGGGTCCACTGGATACTGACCTGAAGGTGACACCATCTCCAGATATCAAAACATCTGCTGACACTAATACGGAACAGCTAAAAGTCTCACCACCTGGAGTGACTAGTAAATCTGCTGCTGCTGAGGAGGGCCTGGTGATCACAAAGGCACGTAATATCGTTAAAGGGCTGAAAAATTATGGTAATACATGCTATTTCAATGCAGTCATTCAGAGTTTACTTGCACTTAGTAGCATGCGTGCAATAATACTAAGGTCGGATGTTCAAGCTGGCCATCTTGCCATGCAGTTAAGGGAACTGTTTCTGATGACAGAAGCTTCAAGTAGAACAGCAGCTGAACTTAACATTGGGAGGCTCCTACATGCATTTTTAGACATCAACAGTCAATTTGCAGACAAAAAAATGCAGTGTAGTCATGATTGTTTCGTTTCTTTTCGTTGGTCTTTGCATTGGGAGGAGGTTGAGGAATGGAAGCGAGCGAAGGATGCTTCAATTGAAGATCATATAACAATACCAAACTTTATTTTTATAGGAACCCAATGTTCAACTGTAACTGGTAAAGTGTGCAAGCACTCTTCTCCCAGTGGAGCGACCCCATTTGGTGAACTGTTGCTATCAGCTCCATCAAAATCTCTTGGAGATAGAGATGTGGTGGATGGTCCAATATCACTTGATGACTGCTTGAAAGCGTACTTTGGGCAAGTTCATATACCAAAATGGGAATGTACTGAGTGTAATTCTGGAAGAAAAGAGACAGAACCTATTGTCAGAGTAGATGCTGATAAAAGGTCTTGTATAATGAGGGCTCCAATAGTTTTGACTATTAGTTTGGGCAGAACAGTAGATGTTGATAAGAAGTTGTATGGTCATGTTAGCTTTCCGCTTGTTCTTGACATGAGTGAATTCTTGCACCCAAGGTACTGAATGTTCCTGTACCAGTCAACTTGTTCGTTACTAAAGCAGAAAAAAAAAACTTTGCAACTTTACATTTCGTCTGATCATCACTTTTTTTTATGTGAACTGCAGATCCGTGGACACCAGGAATGCCATGTACAATTTGGTTGCTGTTATTGAACACTCTGGAACCCCAGGTCTTGATGGTCATTACATTTCATATACTAAATCAGGCAGCACTTGGTTCCGTGCAAGTGATGACATAGTAGAACCAGTTCATGAAACAGAAGTTCTGGCCTGTGAGGCATTCTTACTCTTTTATGAAAGAGTGGGAGACATAGTACCTCCTCCTGCACTCTTAGTCAAAGAGGACCAATGGACTTTTGTTGGCAAGAAGAAAATGAAGAAGGCCATGACTCCGCAGTTACCTGTACCATCCCAACGACATAAGTCTGTTGCGCGAGCAAAAACCTCGTCGAAATTTGAGAAGCCTGATAAGAAATTGCAGACAACAGTTCCTCCAGCTTTTTACAAATATTCTCCCCATGATGGTGATAGCACAACATATTTAGATGTGGCAGCGAAATTGCCGGATGAGGAAGTCATAGAACTTTTTCAGAAGTTCTTGAACACAAATTATCAATGCTTGAAAGGGATTCTCAGTGGTGACAGCTCATTTCTACTTAATGTTTCATATTGTGACATTCTAAAGTACTCTCGACATCTTGCTATGACATTGTGCAAAGACTACAGCAGGTGTGTACTTCGTCTACATTGTTCGCCTTTTAAATCCAATTTCCATTATTGTATGCTAAGGTTTTATTTCTGCATCAGGTTAACTAAGAAACTGGAGGCAGCTGCAATAGATTTCTTTAAGGAGTCCAAGGGATCTGATCCTAAGGTTATTTTGAAAATTCTTCAGCGTCCTCTAAGGTAAGTCATGATAGCATAAGTCTTGTGTGTAAGGCCTTGTTTAGTTCACCTCAAAAACCAAAAACTTTTCAAGATTCCCCGTCACATCAAATCTTGCGGCACATGCATGGAGCATTAAATATAGATGAAAACAAAAACTAATCGCACACGAGACAAATCTTTTAATCCTAGTTACTCCATGATTGGACTGTTTGTCAAATAAAAACAAAAGTGCTACAGTGTCAGAATCCAAAAAAATTTCGGATCTAAACAAGGCCTAAGATAATGTGCTGCTTGTACAGGGCTTCTTTTTCTTTTTTCCTTTCCTTTTTTCTTTGTCATCTATATACTGCTCTGAGCTGCTGTTTAAAATTTTTCCTTGGTAAGGTGTTGCCTCGCCTTACTGCTTTGATAACCATGACTATGGGCCTGTTTGGTTCCCCTTGCAAAATTTTAGCTAGCTAAAATTATTTTAGCTACTCTTGGATGACTAATGTAACTAAACTATTTTAGCTCCTTTTAGTCAATGTGTTTGGAACTTTAGCTACTAAAGTGACTAAAGTTTAGCTAGCTAAAATTTAGCAAGGAGAACCAAACAGGGCCTATATCTGCATCTTTTGTGCTGGTCCTCTGAAAAGAAACAAATATAGGGGTGCTTTAACTCATTGAGTTTGGGGCTAGTGGATGTTTTAGGCTGTAGTGAGTTTATTTGAAAAGTAGGGATTGAGTTGAATTCCTGCTCCTCTGGTCCATATGATGAATAAAAACGACCATAAGGTGTAATTATGCTTCAGGCTGCAGCTCAAATCATCTGTGCAAATGCCCTGGCCAGAAGGTTCATGTCCAGCATGCTCAATTTGGGATCTTTCATGTTTTATTGGCTGAACATAAATTGAGTCTCCTGAACCTGTGCAGTTAAAATGTGAGTTTGACTGTTTGAGTGCTAAATGTAAGGCCAACTGCAGCAGAATTGTGTTGCTGTGTTATGTTTATAAACTTGCTGAAGTGCCTTTAGTGATTGCCCTTATGGCCTTATGAAATATATGCTTTTATGTGAGTGTTGCTTACTTTTTTTTATACATGCCAGTAGAATTGTAGATGAACAAGAATTTGCCATTGCACCTAGTTGGTAGCTGAGGGGTGCTTGTGAAGTCATTACTCATCTTTTATGGGCACAAACTAATCTATTTCAGAGGTCATTTTATGGAATTGCTTCAAGTTGCATACTTGCATATGCTAGGAAGCCTTTTGCTTATAATGAAATGTTAGTGATAATGTGCCTCAGTTGAGTTTTTATTCTATTTCATCTAAGACCTCCATTTAGCAATTTTTGTCAAACCATTTAGCCTGCTTTGTCCCCTGTCCCTTTTTACAATGTTTTCATCATTTATTTAAATTAGGCATGGTACTTCATATGATGTTCTCTTTCAGCACATACTGGTATTATATCTGCAATTCTGGAACATTGAACATAAAAAATTGTACTCTGACTTTCTCTAGGCTGGATTTCAGTTGACAGAAGACTTTATATTTTGCATACTCCATACACACATTGTTATTCACTGTAATTCTTCTAGAAAATGAACCATGTTAATTCTTGTTTTTTTTCTATCCTAATGAAATGACAACGCAGCTCTCCCGCGTCGTTCAAGAGAGAAAAAAAAGTCAAACCTTGTTAACTCAATTCATGGTTTTTATCTCAATCAGCATGAAAAAATTATTGCAGGGATGTGTTACAAAATGTTCTCTATTTATGCAGGCATGAAACCTGGATAGGCTATCGAATGCGTACATGTATTTTCGCAAAGCCTATGGAAGTGTATGGACACAACCGATCCACATTGCAAAATTCTCCACCACAGTCTAAGAGTGTTATTTACAAGCCTACAACAGAGGCTCTCTTGATGCTAAAAGGCATCTTATGTGATATGATTTCAAAGCATAAGAAAGGTTTTTCTTGGGGTGGAAACTTTGACACTGATGATGTTGATGTATTCAACGGGAGGATCTTCTTAATCCGTAAATCTCCAAACAAGTTCACAGACTTAGCTGAGCTGATAAAAGCTATGGAAGAGGACTTCCGCCAATACACCAAATTGTTCCTCTCAGAGCTTATTGCATTTGTGTCCAATGGGGACAGGGACATTCCCTATCTTGGAAGCTTTAATGACATCTTGAGTAAAATGGAGGAATTTGCTAAGTATTGGTTAGATGAAAAGACAGCAGAAAGGTTCCGTGAATTACTAATAAATCATCCTTTCTTGAAACCTTCGATAATCAGATCTTATTTGCTATCAGGCATCTACACAGCATGCCGTGCACATGATTTGTCAGATTCTGATGCTACATTCAAATCTACATTGAAACTTGCTGGCGGCACAGTTAGTTGGATTCGTCAAATCAAGACTTTAGCAAATACAGTCTGCACTGCTGTGTTATGTTTTGATCCAAGGACGGATCACGGCAAGAAAGAAAATGATAAAGATAAAAGGAGTGGTCAAGTTGTTGAAGACGACAAGGCTGATGAGATCTTTTCTGAAAATCTAGAGTCTTTTGTCGAGTATATGAGACACACATTTCACCACGGTCCTGATCATTCGAAAGAGAAGAGAAAACAAATAGTGGATTCTGATGGTAATTTTTATGATCCTGAGAACAAGCCACGAAAGCAATACATGCAAAGTCTCGAGGAAAGTGAGACTGGTGCTGCAGTGGCAGTTGCCGAAGTTGTTTGGGATCTTCTGCTGCTACTTGTGGTGAAAGCAAACTGCATCAGTGGGATGTAAGTTTGCATTTACATTTTTTTAAAACTATGCAGGTTTCTTGTTGTATTTTATGGTGTAACTTTGTTGCTTTTATTCTGTTATTATGTTTTCTAGGCTTGTAGATGTATGGAAGGCTTACAAGGATTACCCCAACAGGTAATTTATTTGACTCTTTTTTCTCTAAAAAAACAGGGATTTCCATTCACACTTATGATTTTGGTAGCATAAGAGGGACTTATCCCAGCCAAGCCTTGTTCCCCTATCAAATGAGTAGTTTCTTCCCCATTCTGTACGAAGACCGTACTGCGTTCAAATTTCAAACTTCACCAAAATGGATACCCCCTCTTGCTCGCCTTTTTTTAGAGTTTCCAGGACAATGTCTAGATTTAAAATTAATACCATCAGGATCAAGTTTTAAAAGGTAGCAAGTGTTAACTGCTTTGTTTCAAAGGCGTCACCTAGGCGTCCAGGTGTACCCAGCACGCCTTGGGGAAGAGTGGCGCCTTGTCACCTAGGCGTCCAGGCAGACACAGCTCTTGCTTGGACGCCTAGTTGCTTTTGAAACCATGTTAACTTTCCAGGCAGTGAGCCTCATGGATTGACAGTTGACGCACAACAGTGTTAAACAAGAAAGGCCTGAACTTTACTAATGTTCGTCAAGAGCAGCAGATGGTGGTACCAGCAGACTAGGGTTCCAGCTTTCCAGGTCTCAGTGCGAAGATCTACTGATCAGGAGGTAAAGAGGTTGTCCAGCACCTCCCAGGCCATGTTGTCAAGCAAACCTGCCCTATTAGTGATGTTATACAGAGTTGTAGCTGTTTTTTTTTTTTTTTCCTTCATCAGCAAACAAAGGTACCAAAACAGGACAGCAAGGCCTGCAGACCTATATGATAGTTCTGTGGCCATCAAAAGAGTTCCAAAGGCAATGACCCAAATTAATTCTCACCCCAGAAACCTGTTTTGGGTGGCTGTGATGCTGAGCCCCGCACCTGGACTTCATGCTCCCACCCCGGCAGTTGCCTTTACGAGTAGTGGGTTGCTAGTCCCATCGCGACGGCTGGTGGTCCCAGGTGGACGAGTGCCCACGGGATGGGGGTACAGCCCAAGGTTGCAGGGGCCGTGGACATAAAGTCTGGAGGCGCCGCAACCTGAACTGTTGCCAAGGGTGCTGCAAGTGTTGTTGTGGCTGCCAGTAAAACTGTTGGCGATGGTGCAAGAGGCCTTGATGTGGTCACCATGTTTGCGAAAGTTTGGTGTAGGGGCGATGTCCTGCATTGGTGATGCTGGTGGTGTAGGAGGTGATGCTGAGAGGAGGTGATGCTGCAGGTACCGGTGTTGTGGGGGTTGCTGGGATTGCCACAGAAGATGCAGAAGCCACTGGCGTGGAGATGAGACATGCCGGAGTCGTGGCAGCTGGGCCTTTGCTGGTGGTGTCACAAATGGAAGAAAAGTGAGAAGTAGGCCGCTCAGCAGATCCTGCAAATTTCCCTCATCCTTTGCCCAGAGGCACCTACTCTCCACCTATCCCCGCCGTGGCCTGGCCTTCCAGACCAAATTAACCAGCCAGGAAAGCTATCAAATGGAAGAAAGGTGAGAGAGAGAGAGAGTGGATTGAGCTGGGAAACAGTCAGACTGAGAAGAGGAACGTGGGATGGATGGATTAGATAACTGATTCTAGGTGGAATTGGAAGTTAGACCGCTAGAGGCTACAGTAGTGTTACTGTAGCTCGGCACCCTCTGAGCCGCTAGAACTCCCGAAGGACCTAGAAGGCCAGACACCCAAGGCACTGGAGATGCTTATCTCTACTACTCTTTCACTGGGAATTTTGGTGGGAATTGGGGTTCTTACAAAGCTGCTTTTAGGCTGACAACGCTTGATAAGATAACCAACTATAGTAGTAGTTTGATTTATTTTCAAATTGCATTGCCAACTTAAGCTCTGGCCAAAAATGAATCTCATCCTTTTAACCAACTTATTCTAAGACGCTGAACATCGTCGTTAACATTTTTGTCTTCATTGTCTTTCTTCATTTTTTTCAGCTCAGATATCATTGGGGAGAGTGAAATGGACGAGTGGCTTAGTAGCATGCTACTAGGTGATGATGTGAGTCATCGCAATTGATTTCTGTAGAATATTGAGTTGACTTGGTCATTGATGTGGCATTTGAAGTATTTCTACTAATGCATGATTGTATTTTGTGTTAATTTGCAGGGTCAAGAGGGTGTGAATGAATAAGTTGCTGGCAAAATCAACTATCTCGATATGTTCCCTTCGCATGCACGCTGGACTACTGAATTTTGTTGTATATGTCGATGGGGCGGTATATTGCAGAGTACATTTTGAACCACTATTGATATGGTTGATCGAGGTGAATTGATAGGCCGTGTTTATAAGTATGGATTTATTTTGTGACTGGTTTTTGGTCGATGTCATGTCTGATTTGTTGTTTTTTTAACCTGTTTAACCAAATTTTAAAGGCATTTGGTGCGGCAAAACAACGGTGCCGAGCTAGTCCACAATAGAATGTTGTTCTAGCTTGGCGTGCCGTGGGCCTTGCCTTGCACCGTTAGCCTACTTTGCGGTAGGCAGTGGCAAAGCTCTGGCAGGGTTGGTGGGTACCGCTCTCCTAACTTTGATGTTTTTCCATTACTTCGTTTAAGGCCTAGCTAATCCAATCTACTTTGTAATTAAAGAGTCAATGACTCCTGCATTGACATTAGCCCCTCATCTACGCCAATATAGGTGTCGTGCCAGTCCTATACTCCTATCCTTTCATTCCTATATTTTCCTTGCCTAATTCAAATTTCATCAAGTTCTTGGGTACAGATCCACGTCTTTGGAGAAAAATCCACTAAACTCTTTAGGCTTTCTTCTGTTGCACTTCAGTCCACTCTAATCCACATATATTTTTTTGGGGTTGGGGGGGGGGGGTTCAAAAACTAGTTAATTTTCTATCCTAGTTCAAATAAATCCTTAGCCGTTGTTTGGTTGTACCTCTATCCATCTGAAACCATGTGTGATTTACTGGATTGAGGTGGTGTGTTAGAAAGGATTCTGGACGGAATTTATTTTTGTTTTCATCTCAATTCATATATATATGGTGTGTGTATATATATATATATATATATATATATATATATACCTAGGGTGTAGAATAGCACTTGTAGGAGAGTATACTCTGTAGCTAGCTACAAAATATGATATTCTGTAGCCACTTCCATTTACGATAATTTTATATACTAATTTACGATAATATGTATACATATTTACGATAGTTGGGTTACTATAACACATGGGGATATTTATCGTAATGTTATAGTAAACCACTTAGTAAGGAGTTACTATAATCTTATATATATAATAGAGGTACAGATATAGATTTAATAGCATTTTCTTCTCCTGTTGCAACATATGGGTATTTTTTCTAGTAATTAGTATTTTTTCTAGTAATTATTAAATACGAACGGAAGTAATCTATTACCAAAATCTTTCATTCGAGAACTAAACAGGCCTTGGTATCTGCGATTCTGGCTGCGACAACGTGATCGTTTGTATCACCGTCACCGCCGGTCAGAAAAATACAAACGAGCAGCGACATGCGTGCAGCGTGGTATCAATTTGGCAACTTTCAGTCACACTCTAAATTATTAGTACTTCAACAACCATTTATATATAGCAGTTATGTACGGTATCAATTTGGCAACTTTATTGTCACACGCTAAATTATCATTTTAAAAATCATTTATATATAGCAGTTATGTACGTACTTTAGATAGTTATTTGAGAAATCTGGAATGAAAGGTAAGTATATTTAAAATTCAATTAAAGAAGTTGTTAGAATATAATCTTTTTACTAAAATCTCTAGAGCTCTTTTACAGTGGTTGGGGTATTTCTACATTTCTCTTGGTTCCTAAGTAATTTATTAGCTCTAATTAATCTTATTTTTTCGAATTAGGGATCACCCCCATTTTCATTGCAAGAGAACGGAAATACATCAGAGTTTTAGACAAGTTTAGACTGCCCAGGCAGGTTCAGAAACAAAAAAAAAAGGGAGGCAAAGAGTTTCAAACTCTCGCGTTACAGCACAACCCACAACACAGCTAACAGAACAAAGCATTTTTGCTTGGGACTCCTCATCCGCTAGCTTTTCCACCAGTCCGATCAATGTCTAGACTCTTGCTTGGTGTCATCATCTTCAGCCCCATCACGAAGCCTGTAGACCTGACTGGTCCCTTGACGCTTCTCATTTAACAGCTTCACAGCAATCTCAAGCATATCGTCTACGCCCTTAATCAACACTTCTCTGTCCACCTCTTTTTGAAGACCTGCCCAAAATTTCATAAGCGCACACGCATGACTCACAATCGCAAGTGGATTATGCAGCTTAACTCCATCAAAGCATACTCGGTTTCTCATTTTCCAAATTGCCCAACAAATAGCAGCAGTTCCAACTGCATGAAATTGCTTGCCATTAGAAATCCATCTTTCACACCAATTCCAACTTTGTTCAAAAAAGATTGGAATATTAGACGCACCAATGCACGTTGCAACAGTTGCCCAAATGATTTTGGCAACAGGACAAGTGAACAATAGATGTTGCATAGATTCAGGGCAATTGCAGAAATAACAGCTTGGATCACCTTTCCATTGTCTTTTAATCATATTATCCTTGGTTAAAATAGCATTATTTGCTACTAACCATAAGAGGATTTTGATCTTCGCAGGGATTTTTGCTTTCCAAATGAATTTAAAAGGACCCAACTCAGCACTAGTAAGAGCATTATAAATGGGCTTCACTGGAAACTTGTCTTTATTAGACAGTTTCCAAGACACAATCCTGCTCAGTCTCAATTTGAACTTTCATAATGTCAGCTAAGATTTTATCCCACCCAATCATAAGTTTAGGAGTTAGCCATCTACAAAAGGTGATAGGAATCCATCGCTGACCACCTGGGAAACAGTAATCTCCTTCTGATTGCAAAGTTTAAAAAGATCAGAGGAAATACTGCATAAAGGTTCATCATAAAGCCAAGTAGGTATCTTTATAACAGAAGTGTTGACTTGCTATTTTTAACAGAAATCTTCATACCTTGTAGGTAGATATCTTTAATCTCTAATTAATCTTATGAGTGGAAGGTTAGTATGGTAACTGTGCCTCCCCTACCCCTGCAACCTCGGAATTCAGAGATTTTTCACTTTTCCCACGCGGAGGTTCAGGCGTCATGCCGCAGCCCCTCCCGCACCAGGCGTCACCGCGCCACGCCGCACCCACAGCTCCCCGACGGCCTGACCGGTCCTCACACCGACATGGGAAGTCATGCCGCTACAGCGCTCCTGCTCCACGCCGCCATTCAAGCCTCTCTAGAGGGGGTGGAAGTCAAGCCGAGGAAGTCCCGCGCCGGCATTCACGCTTCACTGGAGAGCGTCAAAGTCAAGCTGGGGAATACCAGCATTGAGGCACAATGGAGGAGCTCCAGCACTATGTCGTCCTGCAGGAGTCGTGACTGCTAGGCTGGAGATGGAACGGGCCAGGCCCACACATGATTAGGCCCAATTTGGATTGGAGAAAATTCAAAAGAAAACTAGTGTCTGGCGTATGGCTGGGCAGAATGCTTTAGGTCTTGTTTAGATGCACCCAAAAACCCAAAACTTTACAAGATTTCCCATCACATCAAATCTTACGGCACATACATAGAACATTAAATATAGATAAAAAAGATAACTAATTACACAGTTTATCTGTAAATCACGATACAAATCTTTTAAGCCTAGTTACTCCATAATTGGACAATGTTTGTCAAATAAAAACGAAAGTGCTACAGTGTCAAAATCCAAAAAAATTTTTGAATCTAAACAAGGCCTTATTCCTTAATTATAAAAACAAACTTAATCTCTGGCATGTCTAGACTGAATGTGTGGTTGCTATAATAGCAAATATCTCGTTCCTGACTTGATATATAAACCTTTACAGCGCTTAGCTGAGATTCTATACTTTTGTACTCCCTCTGTTCCAAATTATAAGTTATTCCAAGAATCTTGGAGAGTCAAAGTTTTTCAAGTTTGACCAAATTTATATAGTAAAATAATAATATTTTTGGTACCAACCAAGTATCATTAGATTCTTTGTTAGTTATATTTTCATAGTGTACCTATTTTATGACATAAATCTTTATATTTCTCTTTGACTCTCCAAGATTCTTAGAATGACTTATAATTTGAAACGGAGGAAGTATCTAGCAGAAACTAGAAGGCAAGCACTGTAATGAAATCGAGAAGATCAATTAGCTACAGCTTGGATGATCTGACTGGGCGATGAGCTCTCTTCTCAAATACACAGTCCACAGACATCGTCCATTCAGGAATTACTATGTTTCGTTAATTCGTTCTATTAGTGAGAGAGATACTATGGACTTCTTATTTAGTTCCTCAAATTTTTTTCAAAAATTTTCAAATTCCCCGTCACATCGAATCTTTAAACGTATGCATAGAGTATTAAATATAGATGAAAATAAAAACTAACTGCATAATTTGGTCAGAATTGGCAAGACGAATCTTTTGAGTCTAGTTAGTCCATAATTGGACAATATTTGTCAAATACAAACGAAAGTACTACTATTTATATTTTGCAAAAAAATTTAGAAGTAAACAAGGCCTTATTATAGTAAAACTAGTTACTGATCACAACTAAGCTTGGTAGCCGGCTACTCAAGGGATAAGCATGGTAGCAGTGATAAAGAGGGCAAAAAGCAGTGAAATTTATTCTTTTATGGATTCACCCCGCATGAACATTCCCTTCATTCGCACCCAACCAAGATGAACTGATGACGTAAGCAGATAAGTTTAAGCGTTGGCATAGTTGTCGACTTCCAATAGAGCAAACAGAAGACAATGTTGGTACGAGGATAAAGAAACAGAATACAGACAGCATCTAGCTTCTGATTTCGGGTGCATTATACCATAACAAGCCTCTAGACCACACACAGAACTAGTCATTTGTTCCACCGCAAGAATTCCTTGCACACCTTACTTCCTGTCTTTCTCTAAACTCGTGGCTTCTTCCATAAGCTTAGGAGTTCAGTTGATATCATTCTTCACAGGAACTTCTAGGTTGTCAGCTTGGTTACGACGGCATCGTCTTCCTCTACACTTGCAGTGTGTTCCATCAACTTTTTAGAACTCATCTCAGATTGCACATTCTTCCTTGGACCTCCTTGATTGCCAAATTGCAGAGTTTTGTGCTTACTTGGTTCAGTAGCAGCGTTCCCTCTGTAAAACAGTGTATATTATTTAACAAAATCTGCTCTGGTACAAAATCAGTTTAAATTGAACAGTAGTAAATTCAGAACAGACCACAAAGAAGCAGGCTCACAAATTGGTAGTTCTAGACAACTCAGTAATTGTGCTTAATTTCTGTTTGATGGAAATATTTTTAGTTCAAATGACAGCAAGAAGATGAGCAAAGTAGATTATCTAACTACAACATGCCGTAATAGCAGAACAATTATCTAACTAATATGATTATGTGCAAGAAGTGTTGCTTTGTGATTGCAAATTTTGCATCGGTCTGATCGATAACAGGAACAAGTTACAGCACAGAAAATTTGAGGACAGAGACCTAAGTAAAGAATATTACAATCAATTTGAATACCATCTAATGAATATAAGGATGGTATTTGGTGGTCAGACTTGAACTCCTCATTTTAAGATAAACTTAATACATAGAACTGAATCTTCACATTATAAAATAGCAATCCATCCATGCCATATTAGTTTTCATTCTAGCTCTGGACACAGGGATTAAGGAGTGAAAAAGGTGTGGTGCACAGGGAACGAGGAGATGTATGGCTTTTGTAGGGGCTTCTCCACCAGCTTAACTAGAAGCCCTACTGAACAAGCACGCACAGGAACGGAACCGAAGCCAAAAGCATTGAAGCTAAAGTTGTTTTGGGCCTAGAAGCCAAAGCCACTGAAACATATAGGGTCTGTTTGGTTTCTTGGCTTAATTGGAGCCTGCCTACGATCGGAGCCTGGTCAAGTTAGGCCTGTCTTTAGTAGGCCAACATGTGTGTTTGGTTGGACTTCTATCCTTGGTCTCGTTTCTATGAGAGTTTGTTTGGCTGCTTGCTTTGGTTTGTATAGGATCACCACATTTTGAGCCTGGTAAGATTACCCTCTTTGCAGCATTCTATTGAACAGGTGCTGGGCATCTCTCTCTCTACCTCCCTCCCTCCCTCCCCCCCCCCTCTCTCTCTCTCTCTCTCTCTCTGCCTTTGCCCCTGCTTGTGGTGGGCCATGGAAGTAGCAATGCTAATGGCACGGACACACGATCTGCTGCAAGCTGGAGCTAGCGAGCGGACCAAAGCTGCTGCCTGATGGAGCTGAGCAGCCCGCAGCGTTCGTGTGTGTGCTTTGGATAACCAACAAAGCAGTTGTGTCGCGGTTTCCGGGCGTTGACCTCTATGCTGTTAGCCTCCGATGCGCCCATGGCGTCCGCTGCGCCACCTCCACCCGCCGCGCCCATGACCTGAGCTCAACTTCCACACCATGTCGCGTCCAATGCCACCCGCGTCCATGCTCGAAGTGCCTGTGCACGAGTCCCCTGCCTCGAACCCATCCTCCCCGTCCCCGGCGCACATGAAGCTGCTCTTCAAGGCCTACCGCTGCAGTGCGCGGGCCTTGCTGGCCATGTTCCTGGCAGAGCTCGTCGGACCCACAGTCACGTCGCCGTGCTCCCCCACCGCCGCGTGCTTCTGCTTGGCCAACAGCAACAGGGAGAGAGAGGGCGAGGAGAAGTGTGGCGGAGGACTCCACAAGGCACTGACTTCACGAGCAGAGGAGGCGAGCAAAAGGAGAGCAGAGGGGGTGACAGGAATCGGGAAAGACTTCACGAGTGAGCTGGCCCAAGCCTGGCCCCAGAAAAACGGATCCCATGTCCATTCTCTGGGAGCCAGGCCAAGGCCTGTACGGCGGCGAGCTCTAGCCTGGCTAAGGCTTAAGAACAGGGAACCAAACATCTTCATCTTAGCTCCAGCAGGCCTGGTCAGGAATTAGCCACCTAACCAAACAGTCCCATATTTTCCTTGCTTCTGTTTTTGGAGAAGCCAAAGTCCTACCAAAGAGGGCCTAATCTGAGACAAGTGTAGAAGGCTAGAATGACAACTGTTATGGGATGGAGGCAGTATACAGCATGGTTTGACTAAGCATGCTCTCCAAAGCTAGACTGACTTTTAGTGTCTACTCCACTACAACACTAAAATATGTAGTCATAAGTTAATAACAAATAGAAACTACTTTTCAGGTATGAATCCAACAATATAATTTTTATGTGAGGCTCATTCTTGGTTGGAGACTACTGGATTATTACATTATAAAACTCGTGACTGCCCCATAAAATGAAAGGGCGTACATTATAATTAACACAAGTATGGATGTGTTTAAAACAGCATTTAGTATCTATACATGCTAGAACCATAATGTAGCCTTTATATGCAGTTCCAAATGCGAGACCTAGGTAAGAAGTTGTGTATGTAAGCCTGAGACATAAGCATACACATAATGAGTCTACAATACAACATTACCTGGGGGAAAGCAGATGTTTGGAGATCCCACTTCCAAAGTAGACGGAACTGTAACCCAGCGGCCTCGGAGAGTAACAATTAGCCACACCCTTTAGAGTCTGTTTCCTCATATCAACTGCAAGCACAGTTACGTCTGTGTCCTCGAGGCCGTGTCTGTCCAATATGTAAACAACACCACTGTCGTGGTGGCTCAGGGCTGGATAACCTGAGTAGAATCCCTTCAAGGTTGGTAGGGTTTTGGTTTCAGCCTCCTGCTGATCAGGGTTGGTCTGTGCTGGGTACTTGGGAACTTCAATCACGCAGTCCTTCTTCCACTCATCCCAAGAATCCTTCCTTTCCCATGTGACTGCCTTCCAAGCTTCAGGTCCGACAATATGTGAACACATCTCGAAGTACTTGATGTAGCCTTCAACAACAATGATGTCACGAACATACAATGGAGGACCCTTGAGTTTCCTGGGCACCAATGGAGGTGGCAGTGGGATGTAGCGAAGCTCGGAGCTGTCCTTGAGGACGTCGCATACGAGGATGCCTCGCCAGAGGTCAACCCAACCTATGGACCCATGCTCCCCTCCAATAGTGATCACCTTGCTGGGGTAGGTGTAGAGCAACTTCTGCTCTAATGAAGCAAGGTACATCATCTTGCAGCTCCATGTCTCTGTCTTGGAGCTGTAGAGGTGCAGTTCGTACTTTCCCACGCAGTATGCCCAGCAGAGTATAGCAATGAAATACATGTCGCCAGCACGGCAGCGCAGGAGGCCAACGTTTTCGTCAAAGACTCGGCCGGGATCCCTGGGGATCAAATCCAGCGACGGAGGCTTATTCTCGTCGCCGGCGTGATAGACAAAGTGGTCGTTGTTCCACGCGACACCGTCCCCACCCAGACGGCAGATCGGGACGCGAAGCATGGCGAGGTCGTCTTCTGTGCTGAGGAGCATGGGAATGCCGCCGAACGCGGATTTCTCTAAATCCGGGCTGTAGACTGTGAAGCAGGAGCAGCGCGGCGGGTTAACAATCCAGAAGGTTACCTTGATGCGCTTGCCTTTGCTTGTGACGCCTTCGGCGGTGGTGGCGTTGGTGCGGTCGTCGATGTAGCCGCGCGGGTCGACGAGGATGGAAGCCGGAGGCGGATCCAGATCGTCGGGGTACAACAGAGGCGGACGGGCAAGGACTAAGGATCGGCTCATGGTTGACGGATCAGTGGGGATAGCGATCTTCTTCCGTGCGAACTGGAGGAGCAGGGAGCGTCTCCGCCAGATCTGAGCGGCGGTGACGGCGGCGGGGGAAGAAACCTAAAACGAAGGATAAATACGATATATATCGGCGTCTACGAAGTTCGCTCGTGGTTGGGCCTTCATGGCCGAAGAAACGTTCGGCATCCTCTTGTCGGGCCTTTCGGGCCCACTGAGACATATATCTGAATATCTCTAGATTTATGGCATACATGGCCCGATGAAGTATACGTAGAATCGTACTAAACCATTTGAAGTAGTATATATATTAAGTATGCATGCATACATAGAGTATGTGATTATACTTATTATATATACTAGTGACATTTTAGTAATATATTAAAAAATATGAATTCCTTTGAAAATTTTTTGCATGGTAAGATCTAGAATATCTTAATATAAATATATGAACATACTCAAACCGATAAACGAGTATGAATACATACGTAATGTAGTTTATTAAAAATGAGAGTAATTACTCCCGTGAATACGAAAAATGCATGTAAGCATTATGTTATACTTGCTAAGAGTATATGTTTTAGTAATATATATATGTATATCTTCTCTATATATTACCCTGGGTACTGAATAATAATCGGTACCCGAGCTAGCCCACCGCCCAGGTGACCGTAACCGAGCCAACCCACGGGTGTCCACTCCACCCGCCGCCTCCTGTTTATTCTAATTGTATCCCCTTTTTTTCATCCGTTCCAATTTGGAGATCGTGGGGAGGAGGAGCCGAGGAGACGCCAGTTCCCCCAGCTCGCTGCCCCCTCCGTCGAATGAGCATAGCTCGCCGCCACCTTCGTCCTCTTGCTTCGCCGCCGCCGAGGACCTTCCTGGCACCGTCTCTCTCCCTCCTCCTCTCAACCCCTCAGATCCCTGTCGCTATTGGTCGTGGTTGCGGTTTTGAAGGCGCAGGTGAGGGTGAGCACTGACTGTTGCTGCTGGGTTCGGCACCAGCGAGGTCGATACACCTAGGGCGGTCGTCCTACCCGCCACCAGGGCCACCACCGCATCACCTGCCAACACTACTGGCAGATCCAGGTTCCCCTCCTCCAGATCCCCTTCTCTTGCTCCTCGTTTGCACATCTCCTACTTCCCGTTTCCCTTCTTGATTCAGTTTGATGATTCGACTGTAGTATGCGTTCGGCCTAGGTCACGGCCAGGAGCTCCTCTTGAACTGCAGCAAGGTGAGTTTGTCTTGACTGCCAATGCTGATTGTGTAACTGTTACCAATACCAATTGTGTTGTGTAATATAGTGTATTCATTCGAAGATGCCTCTCGATGGATGTCACTTCGCAGCCCTTGGTTTGCAACCTGGCCTCCTACACGTGATGTAAGGCTACGTTATTGTAACTGTGCATCGATTTGCTGACCGAATGAGGAAGCTTGTCAGTTCTGATTCATTCAGAGAGGGCTGGTGGTATTTACCACTGTTTTGTCAGCTGAGGGACCAGTTCTAGTACCTGTTCAGATGTGCAGAATGTTATTGTTCAGAGATGATCACCATTGATACAAATTATTTATAGTTATAAGAAATCAACACATGATGCTAGAGTGCATAGCATTTAAGTTTTTGTGGTCACACATGACAATATTTGTGGTTAGGCCACATTAGTAGCAAATAATAGAGTTTTTTTTTCAGTTGACGACAATCAACATAATTTAAGTTTTTATGGTCCCATACGACATTATTTGCTTCTACTCTATGCAATGCCATTGATGCTGCTGCATGTTAGTTTCACCTTACGATTAGAATTTGTTTTTTACACTATCTGATCATTTAGTTTCTTTCTTTTTACATGAACTCTACTACTAGTTAGAATGTTTCTTTGCTAGCACTAATGCGCTTTATGCTGGAACAACGGTCATAGTGGGCCGATAGCAATTTAGTTATTTGCTTCTCCAATGAAACCAAATTTCTTCAATTTGCCTACACCTCACCCTGGAGGATTTAGTGGTAAGGTCATATTTCCTTTAGTCCACACTTTTGACAGAAGAACTAAGCTTTTATGCTACTGTGAACTGCAACAGTGCAACTAATGTCTCCTCCAATTTATGAAATCTCTTTTGCTTAATATATTCATTTCTTAATCTCTTATGTCAGTTCCTTGAGGTTATGAAATTGAGAAATGACAATAACTATCAATCGCGCTCCTGCAGTATGATCTGTTTGTATGCATTTTTTTGATATTGACGTTAGTGCTTGCTATCTGCCAGCCTAATTGAACAAACTACAATGATGAGCAGTTTCGGCCCGTTAGGAAATCCAGATCCCACCGATCTAATAAATGCAGAGACAAATAAAATCCCCTTCAGAGCCAAAAACTTTTCCTTAGATCTGTGGAAAGATGCCTTTCGCTCTTGGCCTAGTCCCACCAAGGGATGGAAAGACTGGTTCTTGAGAGTCAGCCATTCAAATGAAGTCCAATGGGGTGAGCGGAAATTAGACCAATGCATCAGACTATCTCTTGCCGATATGGAGAGAAACGAGTCACTGCTGATAGCTGCTTTGTATTTTTGGTCAGACACGCTCAATGCTTTTGTATTCGGCCATGGCCCTGCTCCACCCACTCTTGCCGATGTACTTATGTTCACCGGCTTAGACATATTCACTGCCGATAACAGTCACCTGTTTGACACCAAGCCCAGTTCTAAAGTAGAAACTTGCGCTATCGGTGGTTGGTCTGGATACATTCAGAAGTATCGAAAGACAAGATCTGTTGGGGAAAGGGAGCAGACAATTTTCTTGAACATGTGGTTGGATAAGTTTGTGTTCTGTGGCCGATCGGCAGGACCAACCTCTGTCTATCTATCGGCAGCGGAAAGACTGGCCAATGGTGGCCGATTTCCTCTTGGCCGATACTTGCTCAGCTCTGTTTACCACCTCCTCCACCAGGTAGCTAAGAAACTCCTGCTAGGCTAATCCATCGGCAACTTAGGGGGACCCTGGTGGTTCTCAACATGTGGCTTAGTGTCCACATGCATAAGCCCCTTGGATTTGACCTTTTTACACAACGCTTCCCCAGAGATATAGCCGAAGATCATGAATTGGATGAAGAAGAATCGGCAACTCGTTCCCCTCTGAACTATGGTGAAGCTGCCAAAGTCTTACCTGGCACTGGAGGCAATGAAGACCAGGTCAGCCGATTCTTTCAGACTCTTTATGAAGGTTTGGCCCGAGAGCAGCAAGCATGGATGCCTTATGAGGATCAAGACACCAGATTTCCTCTGACTTTTCATCCCTTTTGAAAATGCTCTCAACAAGGACCATGATCTGATGATGGCAATTATCACTCCAAGAGCTATACCAGTGAATTTTCTTTGGTAGTGGGAAAGCCTCCAATCTGACTTATGAGTTCTATAACCCATCGGCACTAGCTCGCCAACTAGCCTTTGGACAGCTGCCGATTGCGCTCTGCTACGCCGATGTGGTTAAACCAAGGGAAACCAAAACCAGCGGTCTCGAGTGGATCAGAATAGCTCAACTTCCACCAATGCCGATACAGACGTCGATCTATCGGCTTGGATTCTGGCTCTTTTCATCACCCAGGCATACAAGCAGTGGTGGGAGGAGTGGAAGGAACACCTGTTATGTAGATCAGCCCTCACGTACCGCGGCATGATCGACCCCAAGTACAAAATTTCCGAGAACACTGTAAGTTTCCAACCGATGCTTCAATCTCCTTATATTGCTTTTATTTTCAACGGTAACTTACTTTCTCTCTCTTTAATCAGGTCGATGATATACCACCGACGATCAGCAGAAGTGGAAGGCAGATCGAACTCCTTCCATCGGGCCCGATCTCTCTGATCGGTAACAATGCGCCAAGCTTGGCGGCCTTAATGCACCGGGGTGTGCGTTTCAAGAAAATTACCACCAGGCGAGCGAAGACATCCCCATCGGTAGCTGCTACCGCTTTGGCGCAAGCTTTCAAGGTAAACTCTTGACTTCTTCAACTTATACTGATTCCATTCCATACTTACACAACTTTTTCAGGACACATCGGCTGCTATGGGAACTTCATCGGTAACTTTCACTGTCTCAACCAAAATTTCATTAATACTCTGTTACCCTTGTACTTATGAAATTTTTACCGTTGTATCAGCAAACTGGCAGATCGGCAAAGACTAGAAGTACCAAGATGACTGCTGATGCCCCCTAGTCCAGCCAAGTAAAGAGAAAGGGTCCCAAGAGTACCAAGTCACAAGCAAAGCGTCAGAGGACAGTATCACCTCCTCCCCCTCCTCCAGGGTCACCGATTCAAGTGGAATCATCTCCTTCTTCACCAGAGGCTCGGACGCAGCAAGCACCATCTCCACCTCAACCACAAGAGGTACCTCAGCCAGAAGAAATATCAGCCGATGTACCTGAGTAGACCATCGATCCAGTGGGATCAATCATTTCATCGGTAGTCTCCTCCATCCAGACGAGCACTGCATCCCCTCAAGGTAAAGTACTATCTATGAAATCATCACCGATGGACTTATCTTCCCACCTTATAATTATCCTTGTTATTATTTTTATTTATTTTTTTTTCAGCTGACATCGTTCCATCAGCAACTCCGGGCGATCAACCTGTGGTACTATCAGCCTGAACCAGCCAGAGGCGAGAGATAGCTCTGAAATAAGTAAGCTATTTGATTATCATTCTTTATTTTACTAATATTTCATCATCAAATAACCTATCTCCTTTTCTTTTTCAGGAACAAGATTCTCCCAACAGCCTATTCTCCTTCGCTATCGAAATCTCCGAAGATGAAGGCGAAGAAGCAAGTTCTTCTCAAGCAATCGGGATCTCATCGGCAGAAATCAGAGCAAAGCTGGAAGATTTGTTGGCTCTGCTCCATCAGGATACGGCCCAACTAGTTGATGACTCCGATCCAGCCAAGGTTCTGTTTAAAACTCTCAGAGGCCAAATCCCTGCCGATGCCAAGGAAATTCTCTTCAAGGCTGCTCACTTGGAGAGTCGACAACTCCAGTACCAAAAGGCCACTCAGCGCCTTGCCGATAGAGCTACTCATGCCCAGCTTTCAGAGGAGGTAATGAGAGTAAAGCACCTTGCCGATGAAAAACACAAGAGCATCGGCATTCTGAAATCCTCAGGAGATGCGCTGAAACAAAAGATCTCTGATCTATCGGCAAAAAGGGAAACCCTGTTGGCAGAGCTCAAACAAATAGAAGAAGCTCTATCCCAAACTTAATAGGAAGAAAGCCAGCTGCCCGAGACGATCAAGACCCTCGAACAAGAGCGAAACGTCCAAGCTCGCAAGGCACTGCAGATGAAGAAGAAGCTGAAACCGGTGGAAGGCTCTGCCGATGAAGATATCAAGGAGATAGAAGAGACCGATCAAATTCGTCTGCGTGCTATATCGACCATCCAAGCCCTGCTGAATGTATGAATCCTTCGTCGGCGACATGTTTTTCTTTTTCTTCAAAGCTGCTGATTATTTTGGTCTAGCCGATAGGACTGTTATCGGTATTTCCTCGAAACATCATATTCAGTCTGAACACACTTTAATCCAGCCGATAGGAGTGTTATCGGCACTTAAACTTTTATGCATCGACCCATATACTTGGGTAATACTTCTTTAAATGTTTTCCATTCAATGCTCTAGGAAATTCAACCCCTTCGAGAGTTTCCAAAATAAGGCATTACTTGGAGCAGATCGATTTATCCGATAAGGACCTTCCCAATTGGGAGACCACTTACTAAACTTTGAACTTTTAGTCCCAATCGGTAATATTAATTTCCATACCAAATCTCCATCAGCGAACTCCTTAGCCTTTACCTTTTTATCATACCATCGGGCAACTCTCTTTTTATTTTCTTCTATACTTATCAAAGCCTTTAACCGATTGTTGACGGTTCTTAAGTATCAATTTTATACTAGGTATGTGCTCGTTAATGACACTACTCTTTCGTCACTGAAGCTACCAAAATCGTCATGGAGTTCCTTCTGTGACGAATTAGTGACGGAATAGTGTTCGTCATGGAATGAGCGTCACTGATTGACAACGGTGACGAAATGGCAATTTTCGTCATAGATGAGGACCCATTCTATGATGAAAATAGTATCGTCACAGAAGAGATTTCATTCCATGATGAAATGTTTTCGTCGTTGTTGTGCCGAACATTTAGTCATAGCATGGCAATCCATCAGGCTACCAAACGGCGTTTGCCACGCTGGCAAGTGACGTGGCCACCACATGGCGTGGTGACGTGGCCGCCACGTGGCTTGGTGACGTGGCCGCCACGTGGCGTGCTGACGTGTCTGCCATGTTGCGTGCTGATTGAATGCCACGTGTCGTGTTGCCATGGCTTCCACATAGCATGCTGATGTGGCATCCTCTGGTTAGTCCACGTGTCCAGGTCTGATTGCATATATTTTTTGTCATAGATTAAAATATAAATTCGTCACTAATTGAATTATAATATCATCACAGAATAATTATTTCATCACAGTGGCAACTGCTAATTTCATTTCAAAATGCAAGAAATATTGAATTCACCGAAAACATGCATAAAACTAAAGATCCATTACTCATAACTTAATTATCATTGCTACACTTGGTTCACTAGCAACATAAGTGCATAAACTTAGTTCACCACACACTTGGTTTAAATAGAACATTTGCAAACCACCAGAACACAAGTCATTGCAAAATCAAAATCAGTAGGATGTCAAGCACCAGCCGCTACAGTTCCTAGTTAGTCTAGTCCTACTACCAGCAGCTGAGCAACTCTCACATCGAAGAAGCATTGTTGATGGACAAGATATGCTTGAGCAACGTATTTTTCTCCTCCATTGCCTTGCTGTTCATCTCTGCCAGCTTCTTCATCTCCTCCATCTACATCTGTGTCCTCGCCAGTCGTTCCTCAGCTTCTTCACTTCTCTTGAGATCGTCGTTAGTTGTTAATTGTTGCATGAATCTGAGGAGGAAATATCAGACAACATGTATTTGAAAGAATACAACAACTAATGATACTGTTGCTACCAATAGACAGAAAAATAATCTAGCAAGAAAATATCAAAATTGATAACTAATTGTAATGAGCAATAGATTAATTAGTGGCTGAATACAAGTAGCTAATTTGAGAATGAATTGAAGTTTATTTTGAACTCTGAATGAGTACTTCTACTGACCATAAGTCATGTTTGGTTTAGAGTTCAAACTTCAGAGAATAATGGTCCAGCTAGCCCCTGCCTTTGCCTAAGCTGGTGCTTGACTTTGATGTGTTGCTTCCTGCTATAGTGCTTCCACTTGCTGTAGAAGTTACCGTTGCTGCTTTGAACAGGGGTGTGTAGTTGGATTTGTTAGGGGAACATACTAATACACAACACCTGCTTCTTTGTGAACGAGTATTGAGTACTAAAATAGATGTAACTGGATTAAGCAAGAGCATGTGTGTGTTCTCTGATTATATCAAAATGAGATAACATTATTTTTTTATTAAAAATACAGCAGTTTACTTAATGCCTACACTGTGTTGATCAAATAAATATCTAAAACTTGTAACTACTACAGTTGCAACTATATAATCACATAGATCAAACCAAAGATCTTTATCTATACTGAGTCAAATCAGTTCAAATTTATTTACTAAGAGGTAAACATGAGAAGAATATATTTTCTGAGACAGAGCTCACAATTATTAAGTTCACTGTTGTAGCTTTAGCTACTTTTAACATGAGCATCTCTATAAAAAAATAAGTTATACAGTTAACACACATAATAGACCTTACTATGCACAGGAAAGTAGAAGCCGTGAGTTAGCAGTTCAGCACCAGTGTCTTGTAGAGTCGGCAGCCGATGAGCCCCTCCCTATGCAGCACCAGCAGCTAGAACATGCTCGTCTTCATCCTACGGCGACCAACACATCGCACAGCACCAGCAGCGGCTGCACGTGACTACATGAGTTCAAATCAGCATGGCTCATTAAAGTAGAAGCATCGTTACCCCTCATCAGATAGCAATAAATATTATATATTTTCACTTATAGAAAAATATCTATCTAAGTTCACTGCTGAATTAAACTAACACAGTCCAAGTGTTCTAAAATGTTGGCTGAGTTAGAGAGCTTTATTATAGCTTGCTGATTCATACAGTTTTGTCGTTAAAACTTATTTAGTAAAACTAGGAACACATTACATACAATACATCACGTAAGTTGTAAATTGTTCATCAAGTACCTCCCATACTGCTGCTGCTACTCTCGAACTGACTAAGAATGAAATCTGAGAGGAGTTGTTACAACTACCAAGAAGGCAGTGGACTATCATTAGCACATGGGCTATCACCTGTAGGTCGTAGCCATATATCAGGGGAGGTTTTTAGAGTTAAGACTTTAGTACTCAACTAGCTAGTATATTGCCTGTGCCTATTGAAAATGGTAACGTCACCGTGCTAAAACAACAACAATTGAAAACATGGATTATTTAACTAAATAATGAGCGATGAGGACAGAGGCATGATTGTAAACAGAAAAAATAATTATTCCAATACATGGGTTATGCTTTTGGAATTAGACAGATAAACTAGAAATACTCAGGCTCAAAGTTGATACCTTTACCAAAGCATTCTTTTTTTTTGCACATACAAAGTTTCTTTGTTCTTTACATGTTATAAATCCATGTGCAATGGTCCCAGATCTTGTTATAGTCGAGAATTTGAGTATTGGTTTACAGTAATATCAATATGGGATTAGGAATTCTAGCTAATTTAAAAAGGTTGCACAGTTGCACAACAAATATATGCACGATGTCTTATTGAGATGTCAAAATTTGATGATTAACAATGGTACATTCTGTCCACACAAAAGAAACAACAGAAGTAAAATGTAGTGCATCTGAAGAAAAAAGAATGCTACATTGATTCTACTACAAATTCCCTATCAGATTGTTCAGACAATATAAACTAAAAATGCAGTGAAATGACCAAATACATACATCCAACTGTTCAATATTTCCACTCTTGAAACATAAAGGTGGTAAAACAAGGTACTGAATATTATCAAAGAACAAGGTACTGAGTCAGTTTTGTATGTATATACATAACTAATAAATAAAATATGTATATGATACCCTGTGCAATCATTGTCTTTGTGCCAATTCCAACATGCCTCAGATGTGCAATCATTGTCTTTGTGCCAATTCCAACATGCCTCAGACTAATACAGAGCTCAATGAAACATGGCCTGCATTGACACCATGGCGTTCCATATGAGAAAATATCTAAACAGGAATTCACATTCAGATCGAAAGAATCTGTAAAAAAAGAGCGTGTCGTCTCCACTGTCTGCCCCTCCAATTCCCAATCTAGCTAACGAACTATGGAATCTCCTTTTCTAATCATGAAATTTTCAAGACAGACGTCACCGGATCAGATCAGCAAGAGACTAGGGTTCCCAAAGCGCGATGCAGAGAGAAGCCAAGGGGCAAGCAAAAGAACCTGATGGGAGCGCAAGACGAGGCAAGAGGCCAGCGCCATGGCTGGTGCGGCGATGGGGGCGATGCTAGGGCTGGGACCAACCGCCGTCGGAGGGGACGCGTCCTGCCCGCACGCTACCGAAGGGGCTCGGCCCCTGAGCTGCACGCATCATTGGAGGGGCCACGCCCTGCTCGCGCGCTGCCGGAGGGCGCCCTAAGCCGCCTGCGCCGCCATGGGGCGTGAACTGCTTGCGTGCGACTGGAGGGGCACCTGCAAGTTCGCGTTGTTCGGATAGTGGTGATGTCGTCGGGACTTGGAAGGTAGGATTTGGCACCAGCGGCGGCGGCTTCTGAGTGGTGGAGTCGAGGACCACAGCTAGGGTTTTGCAATGGGCTTTATACATCTCAGTTTTGGGCCAAAAAAAATTCATGGCCACGAGCCCTATATTTGGCAACGAGGATCCCACTCAGTTAGGCCTTGTTTAGTTCCAGAAAATTTTGGGATATCGGCACTGTAGCATTTTCGTTTGTATTTGATAAATATTGTCCAATCATAGACTAACTAGGCTCAAAAGATTCGTCTCGTCAATTCCGACCAAACTGTACAATTAGTTTTTATTTTCGTCTATATTTAATACTTCATGCATACGTCTAAAGATTCGATGTGACAGGGAAGAACCTATATATATGTTGTAGTGTAGGAATTTTAGAAAGTTTTAAATAGATTTAGTATTTTCTATTTAAATGAATTTCTATGTGCTTGTTATTTGAATTGAACTAAATGCAGCTCTAGTTGAATTTCTATATGTAGCTCTAGTTGAATTGAACACACATGTTTGTACTCGGCATAAATTTAGCCATTTAGGAAAAAATAGAAAAGGCAAAAGTTCTTCCTATATACATGCATGTACAAAAGAAGAATACCAGGAGACGCATGCGAGGATTCAAGCTGGGCCGCACGGCATCGATCACATGGGGACGTACGACGACGATCAGCTGGGACGCACTTGACGATCACCTGGGACGCACGTGGAGACACACGACGTCGGCGATGATCACCTGCTGGGGATGCACGGCATCGGCAGCGATCACCTGGGGACCCTATACAAGCGTGTAGCCACCAAGAACGAACTCACGCGAGGGCTCCTAGTGCACCTCGCGCATACGTAGAAGTGTTCCACCAATAACGGATTATGGGTATAGGACCCATCAAGTCGGACGGGTTAAAAAAATAATTAGTGTACAAATAAACAAACATGTGCCACAGGAACATAAAAGGTCTCGTTGTAAAGGTAGCACCCTCTAAGGCCTTGTTTAGTTCACAAAAATTTTTGTTTTTGGCTACTGTAGTGTTGACGGTCCTTAAGTACTAAAATTAATAATCAAATAAACATGAAAAAGGATCAATATGAAACAAACGTTTAGAATTAGGGTTTTATCTGACAGAATTCCACGAGCTTTGGTGTTTATCTATTTCTGCAGGGGGTTATCAGAGAATATGGAGAGAAGGCCCACATGTCATGTTTACAACGAGATAATTACGTGCCGCGCAATTTTCCTCAATCTAGAAGAGTCCAGAAGCCACGGAAACGAACGAGAAGGGATTCGGGCTCGGGGGCAGGGCGGCCGCCCACCCCCCTTGGGCGCCCGCCCAGGGTTGGATCCCAAACAGGACTCTGCTTCGGGGCAAAACTCCACCGACCTAAAGGATCAATCTAAACCATACAATCTATGTCGGTTTGATCCAATGGCTCACGTTCACTTGAGGGGACTATAAAACCAGACCCCCTGGCCCCTGGAGGAGAGGAGAAGAAATCATTATTCAGAGGTAGCCATCAAAGTTAGGGTTTAGAGCTTCTCTCCCACAGAGAATTAGAATTAGCTACTCCCTAATCCTTCAAGTTTAGAGGTTTGATTAGATAGCAATTAGAGAAGTAGAGCACTACGCTCTGGATTCGGATCTTCGGTAATAAAGATTGGTATTATTCATATCTTTCTCTAATTCTTTGTTCTAATTGCATTATGTCTTTAATTATTATGTTCTTAGTTTGCTCTAGTTCTATATTTGATATAGTTCTAATTGATAATGAGTTTATGTATAAGTTTGCAAAGCGCTTAGCTCTTGACGCGAGGGAGTTAGGTGATAGATCACATGTGAGCGTGGTGCTTAGATGTTATTTATCTGCAAATGTATCCTATTGGCCGGGTCGTGTGGTAGTTCGCGATAGTGACAGCTTCGTTGATTCTTATATAGTCCACCCTCCGTTGATAGGACAGGCAGAACCGGTATTGTGGAGTAAGTCATGCGATGTTCTGATTTACTTTATCAATGTTCCTTATACATGAATGAAGAGTCTTTTATGCTATATATGATCTTGTAGATAACTAGAGTAGATTATGACTTAGTAGTTAGTAGATAACTTAGAATCCATTCTCTAGCTAATCCGACATCACCTACATATATGAGGAGTAGTCTATTTTCTAATCGCTGTGTTATCTACCCATGAACTTATAATTCATTATCATTATCTTTATGGTTTACCTCCTGCTAAAGTAAGTGACTGTGTGACGAGTTTCTCATTAGTAATCATGTTCTTGCAAGTTTATCTCTAGTCTATGCCTTGATAGATTTTGTCCCTTCATTTAATTTCATCTTCTTTAGATCCCTTGAGCAAAATTATAAATAACGATACCTGGAATACTTATTCTAGTGAAACGCTACAATGAGGTGTTTTATTTGTGCGCTTGCGGATAGAATAGATTATTTTCTAGAGAGCCTTTACATTTATAAATACCTTTGTACACTCTGGCGCCATGCTAGGGATGACAACCTAGTATCTAAGTGGTGTTAGCTAGTGTCAACATGTAGCATTTCGTTTTTATTTGATAAACATTGTCCAATCACAAAGTAACTAGGCTCAAAAGATTTATCTTACAAACTACAGGTAAACTGTGCAGTTAGTTTTTATTTTCATCTATATTTAATACTCCATGTATGCGACCAAAAATTCGATGTGACGAGGAATCTTAAAAATTTTTGCGAACTAAACAAGGCCTAAACCAACAAGTCAAAGGTTCAAACCTTCCTAGAGAGGGTTTTTTAATTTTTTTGGGAAATATAAAAGGTAGAGTTGGGTTTAATAACTAAACAGATAAAGCAACATACAAGTCTACAACACAAATGTGTGAGTGGTCTGATGGTGACTCACTTATGCCCGCTGTCACAGAACCGACCAAATTATAAGAGTTCAAGTGTAGAAACGATCGACAAGCAATCAAGTTTCCAAACTTGAGCCCATATAATCCCGGTAGTCAATTGAAATCACGATGGACTTCAAACTTGCAACAAACCAAGATCGTAATAATTCAGCACAACACAGCGAATGTTACAAAGTCATTCATTGCTGTCGAAGCGGCACCACATCGGAGTATTAAGTTATTACAACACTTGTTTGAAGTAGCGGAAGCAAAATAGTTACACACACACTTTCCAAAATCAGTTCTTAAGTTCGAGTTACTGCCAGAGTCTACATCATCCTTCTAAAAGCATCAGGTACGAGGTTGTTAGAGAACCGCGCCCAATGGTTAGTCCTCATCCCCAGCGGGATGGAGACAGGTCTTGCAGAAACCGTCATAAAAGATGTCATCTGCAACAGGTGGGAATAAACCCTGAGTACGAGATTGTACTCAGCTAGACTTACCCATCTAGTAAAACATAAAAGACACCAAGGATCATGCAAGGCTAATATCAAGTGGAGCTGGTTGACTCATCGTTTGCCAAAAGCTTTCATTAAAACTAAATTATTTTGAGAGCATCATATTTATTCATCATCAGTCTACCACTAGATTAGCACCTGTACTACAACACATCACTTGATTATTACAAACAATAATAACCATATCAAATTCATCATATGTTCTTCTTTGCTATCATCATTATCATGAACCAAGTTCATTAGTGAATGCTACGTTTCCCGCTGCTCTGTCAAGTTCTCACTAACCGGGAGAGACGGCGATTCGAATCAAATTCCTATCCAGCTGGAGGTGTGTTCCTAGCACTCACCCAAGCATTCCCCGTCGGAGAGCCAACGGGTCACCTTTGGTACAACTCAGGAATCGCGGCTCCGATCAGCGCCGCACTCCCAGGGCTACCACTCTGCCAGGGAGGTCAGGAATTTTAACTCACCTACCTTTGGGCTTACGCCAATGGTCCCCCGCACACCGCACTTCCTCCGGTAGTGCGCACTTTATACTTGCCGGTCTTCCGGCCTGAGTCATACTACTCGGCTTCGCGGTCGGAACGAGTTATCCGGCCAACTAAGTGTTAGGCATGCGTTCAACATGACAAGAGGACGTACAACGGTCGGTCCTTAGCTGCCACAGACGGAGTTACTACAACCTTGCAAAACTCCGCCCGGCTTAAGTCAAATTAATCAGGTTCCATCCACGATAGCACATATAGACCATCGTGATCCGACACAACCCTATATCTCGCAGGTGACAGGAAATCACCCGACTTCTACCGATTAAGCATGGCTAAGCTGCTATTCGATCCTAACTCTACAACCAGGGTGTGGTGAGTTATCTGGACAAGGATGGAGTAAAATGCAGCAAGGGTTTCATCACAACTCCTATACTTAATGCAGCAATAGATATAACATATTAAATAAACTTGCAAAAGTAAAGGGAGGCTTAAAATGCTCCGGGGCTTGCCTTTCACGAACGAGGCTAGCTCGTGACTCGGGCACTCAACTTCTTCTTCGGGCTCCTCGAGTCCGACTTGCTGGACCTCCACCTCCTGGCTGCCCTCCTAGCCTTCGGGGTTCACTTGCAGCTCGAAGGAGGCTGTCGCGTCCGATGCACCTATTGCATGCTCGAGGAATAAGAAGGTGTACATGCTAAAAGATGAATGCTTGATAACATAATGGACTCACTGGACACTCATTTACGGAGCAATAGTTATAACAAGTTCACACAAGTTAACAAGTTAACTTAGCCCCAAAACCTATCATGATAGACTATAACTGCAAGCAACATATAACAGAAATAGCTCAGTAAACAGATCATAACTAGTTCTAGGCAGATCCAACAAACATGAGGGAGAACATTTTGGAAAGCTTATGAAATTGTCTACAATTCATCTTTAAACATTACAGCCAGATTCATACATTAAACAACTCATTTAAACAAAGTTCTAGGTTCTGTCCCAGAAAAACAGAAAACACCTATTTCTGGAACCCCACTTGGAAAGATCATAACTTCAAAACTACTGGACCAAATGATCCCAAATTTAAATCACAGCTAGTTCAATAAATTTACAACAACTTTGATTTAGACAAGTTTCCCAGAAAACCAAGTTATCATCAAGCAAAAGTTAAATTACTCCCTTGCTGTGCAGAACAGCCTTTAACCCTTTAATTAATTATTTGATGACACAACCAAAACATAAACCATGCCAACCACATGGCTTATGAGCACAAGCATATCACAAGGTTACCAGAACATCAGATGATCACCCTCAAACATTTACTTGACAAGGCATTTATTAATTAATTCTAGAAAGGAGCATAATTACAAGATACTGATCAAGGTGCTCAGAAAAATCTACAAAAATTACAGAGGCACAAGTGTAGCATCAAAGCATCACCATAAAAATTTCAGAGCAATTGCACATACCAAATTAAAGATATGCATTTAACATGTGACAAGGTTTTTATTTCATAAATTTAGAAACATGACTTATATAGTGTCAAACAACAGATTTTAGATTATTTACATATTATGAATGCCATAAACAAGTTTACCACCAAAATAGAGCACCAGCATAAACACCAATTATTTTACATAATTTGATTAAAGAAACAAGCCAAATTTCAATCATAAATTACATAACAAAGCTGCAGTACTCCAAAAATCATGAAATATTTATCATAGCATTCTAGTATCACACAGAGACTACCATAAAATTTTCAGAGCAAACTAAACAGTATAACAAAAGATATGAATTTACTCATGAATAACAAGATTAAATCCTTAATAAATATTTTTCCGGAAAACATGATTCATTTTATATTTTTATTAAAAACTAGCCATCTCAAGGAATACCACAAAATTGGTTTCACCATTTTTGGTTCTCGGAAACAGGAGATATGATTTTTGCAAGAAAGCCAAAAATCCAGATTTGAATAAAAGAAAAGGAGGGAAGGGAGGTGACACTGACAGCGGGCCATGCATGTCAGGTTCTTCTCCCTCACGGCCGAGGCGACTCTCGCCGGCGATTTCTCCGCGACGGCGAGGTCTCTGGCCAAACCAAGGGCACCAACGTGATCCCCAGACTCTAGCGACTCGATTGATCCCCTTTTCCCCACGGCGGAGCCACCGGAAGGGGCTCGCCGTCGATCATGGCGGCTCGGCGGAGGTGCTCGGCGTTACGCCGGAGCCCTCAGGCTGGTAGAGCGCGACCTAAGGCCTCCTACAGCATCAGTGGACTACGACGAAGCTTCCTAGGTAAGCGGCTTGGCTTGAAACGTCGTGGAACACGCTGGCCACGAGAGACCCCAACTCCGGCGGAACACGGCGGCGCTGCGCATCGTGTCCGGCGACGGTGGGTTCGGTAGAGCGTTCCCCGAGAGGCGCAACCGCTAGCTAAGAACCTAAGCTACCTCTAGAACCTAACCAAAGGAGACGAGAGGCCCTAAGGAGCCCAGCATTGAGCTCGCCGGAAAAGATGACCACGACGACCCGATTTGGGGGAAGAAGGAAATATCGGCTCACCGGTGGGTTTCGCGGCGAGCTAGAGGGTGGAGAGTGAAGAGCGGCTCACGGCGGAGCTGTGGGTGAAGTTTGGTGGACTGAGACGCAGCGAGGAGCGCACACGAGCTCGCCGGAGTGAGCTCGCGACGGTGAGCTCGCTGCGGGCGCTCTTTTGGCGAGAGAGGCGAGGCAGAGAGGAAGTGGACGCGTCCACTCCGCTCAGGGCGTCGCCGTGGATGAGATGCGCGCGCTGGGAGCTGACGAGCGGGGCCATCACCGGCGTACGGGCGCCATCTAGCGGACAGGTGGCGCTCTGGACGTTCCCGACGACGAGCTCCTCTCTGAATCAAGCGACGCGATCAGGGTGTGACAGAGCGACTTCAGCGATGAATAACTTCCAAACCAGAGCGAGTTAGGAGATGGTGTAGTTGACAAAGTTGGAGTTCCAATCGAGTTCTACAACATTGTCAACTAGAGCAAAAGCCAGATCGGCCTGGATTGAAAGATATGGAGTTTTCAAAATCGATCAAGCAAACTGGTTTCGTTCCAGGACTTAGAAAATTTCCTAAGTGTTGGAAACAGCCCCAAATCTGCCTTGTGGGTCAATTTTGAGCTATTTGTGGTCATTTTCATAAGATGGACATAAAACAACTTTTGTTCCTTATAAAATTTGCTACAACTTTTCTGTAGAAAGTTTTGACATGCAAATATTTTATGAAACACTTTTTAAAAGCCTAAGGAAAAGAGGTTTCTAGGGCCCATTAGCATAAGTATGACTTAAGTGATTATTTTGGAGAAGTGATCAACATGAACATTGTTCCCAAGGTTAAGTTAAGCATAGATAAACTAATTACCAAGGCATAGAGCACAAACACAAGCATGGTTCACTCAAACATAAGCATAGGAAGCCTATTTAAGCAATTTAGATCACTTATTTGCATAGAATGACATGGCTCAAGATAGATGATGATCATGATATGCTTTGAGTAGATGATGATGCTCATGCTATGCACATGATTAATGCAACCATAACACTAGGGTGTTACAGCCCTCTCTCCTTACAAAAATCTCGTCCCGAGATTTGAAAGCTTACTGATTTTCGAAGAATGTTTTGTAAACTTCTTTTAAATAATCCTCCGTCTCCCAAGTGGCATCTTCCTCCCCGTGGTTACTCCACAACACCTTGTAGAACTTAACCACACGATTACGAGTTTCCCGTTCCTTGCGATCAAGAACCGCTATGGGTTTTTCTTCATACACCAAGTCTGACTTCAACTTGATATCTCGAACTTCCACTCGTTCCTCTGGTACACGAAGGCACTTCTTTAATTGTGATACGTGGAAGACAGGGAAAATAGCTCGAAGCGCAACTGGGAGTTGAACTTTGTACGCCACATTCCCTTTCTTTTCAAGAATCCGATAAGGTCCCACATAACGAGGTGCAAGCTTTCGCTTGACTCCGAACCTTTGTACACCCTTCATCAGAGAAACCTTGATATACACATGGTCGCCAACTGAAAACTCAATCGGCTTCCTTCTTTTGTCGGCATAACTTTTCTGACGAGCTTGAGCAGCTTCCAGATGTTGCTGGATGGTACGGACTTTCTGCTCTGCTTCGTTCACGAAATCGATACCATAATACCTTCGCTCTCCGGCTTCTACCCAATTCAACGGGGTTCGACACTTTTGACCGTACAGGGCTTCCAATGGAGCCATCTTGATACTCTCCTGATAACTATTGTTGTAGGAGAACTCAGCTAATGGAAACCACTTAACCCGAGAACCTTTTGAAGAGAGAGCACATGCCCTCAACATGTCTTCTAGGATTTGGTTAACCCGTTCAGTTTGACCAGCCGTTTGGGGATGATAAGCAGAGCTACGGACTAAATGAGTACCAATCTGCTCATGCAGAGATTCCCAAAAACGAGCAGTGAACTGGGGTCCACGATCTGATACAATAGTTCGAGGCACACCATACTGACGAACAATGTGCTCGAAATACAACTCTGCATATTGATGTGGACGATAGTCAGTTCGAACTGGAATAAATCGAGCAACCTTGGTCAAACGATCTACAATTACCTAGATGGAGTCGTAACCCTTAACAGAAGTTGGGAGTCCAACGATGAAATCCATGCTGACTTCTTCCCATTTCTAGCCGGGAATTGACAAGGGTTGAAGTAAACCAGCTTTCATGTGAACAGCCTTCACACGACAACAATTGTCACAACGAGCGACAAAAGCAGCAATCTCCTTTTTCATCTTTGTCCACCAAAACAGAGGTTTCAAATCCTGATACATCTTGCTACTACCAGGATGGATAGACAATTTGGATGAATGAGCTTCAGACAAGATCTGATTTCGTAGCTCACGGTCTTTTGGGACCACAAGCCGATCCTTGAACCAAAGAATTCTGTTCTCATCGACTCGGAAATGCTTGGTTTCTTCTTCTTTCATTTTCCTCTTTATATGATAGATGCCTACATCTGTTTGCGGCAATTCAGTAACTCGATTGCGAAGAGTACTCTCCAGAGAAATCTGGTTGAGCACAAGTGGATGCATAAGATGTGACAATAACGGATCTTCCACTTGGATTGAGTGAGAGTGCGCTTCCGACTCAAGGCATCCGCAACCACGTTCGCCTTGCCCGGATGATAGTGCACTTGTAGATTATAATCTTTAATCAACTCAAGCCACCTTCGCTGCCGCATGTTTAGTTCAGGTTGAGTGAAGATATACTTGAGGCTCTTATGATCGGTGTAGATATTACACAGATTACCCAGCAAATAATGCCTCAAGATTTTCAAAGCATGAACAACTGCTGCCAATTCTAAGTCATGAGTAGGGTAATTGACCTCATGCTTTCGAAGTTGGCGCGAGGCATACGCGATAACGCGACCTTCCTGCATCAACACGCAGCCTAGACCGATGCCTGACGCGTCACAAAAGACATCGAAGGGCTTTTCGACATCAGGTTGAGCTAGGACAGGAGCTGATGTCAGCAATGTCCTCAACTTGTGGAATGCCTCTCCACATTCAGGCGTCCACACAAACTTCTCATCTTTCTAAAGTAGCTGAGTCATAGGCTTGGATATTTTTGAGAATTCGGGAATGAATCGACGATAATATCCAGCCAGACCGAGAAAACTCCGAACCTCGTGTACCGAAGTTGGAACTTTCCAATCCAGCACTTCTTGCACCTTGGCTGGGTCCACCGATATACCTTCTTCAGATAAGACATGGCCCAAGAAAGGTACTTTCTTCAGCCAAAACTCGCATTTGCTAAACTTGACATAAAGCTGATGTTGGCGCAAACGCGACAACACTATACGCAGATGCTCTGCATGCTCCTCTTCATTGCAGGAATATACCAAGATATCATCAATGAAGACCACCACAAACTTGTCCAATTCAGGCATGAACACCGAATTCATGAGATACATGAAGTGAGCAGGTGCATTTGTAAGACCGAAGGACATGACGAGATACTCATACAACCCATACCTCGTCGAGAAAGCTGTCTTAGGTACATCTTCAGGATAGATCTTGATCTGATGATACCCAGATCGCAAATCAATCTTGGAGAATACCTTAGCTTTAGACAACTGATCAAACAAGATATCAATGCGAGGGAGAGGGTATTTGTTCTTGATGGTTACCGCATTTAAGGGACGATAGTCCACACACATGCGCAAAGATTGATCCTTCTTCTTCACAAAGGTAGCCGGACAACCCCATGGAGACGAACTAGGACAGATAAGACCCTTCTTCAACAACTCATTTAGTTGGGTCTTAAGCTCATCTAATTCATTGGGTGGCATTCTATAAGGTCTTCTAGAGATAGGAGCGGTACCTGGGATCAACTCAGTTTTGAACTCCACATCCCGATCCGGAGGAAGCCCAGGTAAATCATCAGGAAATACATCCGGGAACTCACACACCACCGGAATGTCCTGAATAGCCTTAGATGTAACTGCATTCACAGTGCTACGGATTTGAATATCACGAGGGAGTTGCACTAGAAATGCCTCCTTGGTATTTGGGTCTTTCAACATCACTACACGAGTGGTGGTGTCGATAAGAACTCCATTGCCACTCATCCACTTCATCCCCAGAATTACATCTATGCGCACCCCGGGTAGAACAACCAAATCAGCAAGAAACTGACAGCCTCCTATTTCCAGAGTTGCCCCCAAAACCACTTGATTGGTGGAAATATCATTTCCCGCAGCACTAATGCAATAACTGCCCTTATCAAGTGTAATTGCCTTGATATTATGCTTAGACACAAATTCAGAACTCACAAAAGAATGCGATGCTCCTGAATCAAAAAGCACAATTGATCACGTTGGTTAACCAGAAACTTACCAGCCGTGACTACCTCACCAGCAGGGGATTGCTTCCACAGTTGTGTAGTGAACACGCCCCTGACGGACGTTCCCCTTGTTGCCCTTCTTTGGCGGGTAAGGACAGTTGCTCTGCCAATGCCCGGTCTGATTGCAGTTCCAGCACGGACGGTTGGCAGGTGGAGTCTTGGCATAGCTGGGACCCGTGTTGCCCCTAGGAAGAGCAATAGAGTACCCCTTGCGGAAACCCGTCTTCGCCTGATTCTTCTTCACCGGAGGGCGATACCGCTGGTTAGGCGTGGGAGCACGGAACGGTGGCTTAGCTGCCACTGGAGCCTTGGACTGAGATGACCCTGCCCCGGCCTCAAAAGCCCTCTTGCGAGTCTTGGTCGCAGTATACACAATGTTATAGTTCTCTTGAGTGAGAGCATCACTGACAAACTCATTGAAAGTTGCACACTTAGTGCGGCCCATAGTCTTCAGCAACTTGGGGCCCAAACCCCGCTTGAAACTAGCAATCTTTTTCGCCTCAGTGTTCACAAACTCAGGAGCATACCTAGACAAATGATTGAAAGCATGCAAATACTCCTTCAAAGTTTTGTTACCCTGGGTTAACTGCATGAACTCAGTATGCTTCATCTCCATGACACCAGGAGGAATGAAATGCCCTTTAAAAGCATCACGGAAAAGATTCCAGTCAAGCACAGTGTCGGCTGGAAGAGCTTCCCGATACTGATTCCACCAGATGCCTGCTGGACCTTGCAGTTGATGAGCTGCATACTCTGCCTTCAAACTTTCAGTCAACCGAAGCAAGCGGAACTTTTGTTCCACAGTGTTCAGCCATTGTTCAGCTTGAAGGGGTTCTTCAGCTTCTCTGAAAGGTGGGGGCTTTGTATCCATGAAGTCCTTGAAGCTACTGTACTGGTTAGGAGCTGGCCCTTCATGTGCATTACGACCACCCTGATTCGCCATCCGATTGATGGTCTCAGTGAGCATTCTCTAATTTTCCACCATCATTTGCATTAACTTAGCAGGATTTGGTGGTGGAGGAGGAGGGGGTGGATTCATGTTTGCACGCTGTTCCGCACCTCGGGTGCCATGAGACATCTGTAAAGACACAGTCAGTGAGTATTGATGATGACAAGATTTGCCGCAGAAGAACTTAAATTTATGCCTGAAAGTATTCGAGAGAATAGCTTTACAGAAAGGCACAATAATTCAATTCCACAAAACAACATCACCAATCCAACACATGACAGAGATATCCGCAATATGCACCACAACGGAAAACATCGTCATAACATACGAACATGTTAAGGTTACACATTGGGTCCACAAAGTTATTACACCATCACAGTACATGCCATGAGTCAAGGTCAAAGTTCCAGATTACAACATGGGTACAAAAGCACCACGGCTGACTGGCATACTACAAAAGATTCTCACATAACACTACCCACTACTCCCTACACTCCAGGCTCGTCGTCCGAGTCAGCGTCGAAGATCGCCTCTCCATCCTCGTCGCTAACCGGCTCAAGCTCCTCGTCCTCCACGTCCTCGTGCAGGGGTGGTGCAGCCACTGCTGGTCCATCGACCTCCATACCATCATCATCGGCCACAATCACCTGAGGTCCCACCTCTGGATACACGGGTATAGGGCGAGGAATAGGGTGTAGCAAGTTGTTGAGACGGTGAATCTCCACAAGACCAGCCTCAATCTGATCCTGTAGATAGTTCTCCCGCTCAAGCGACTGAACTCGGTGCATCTCCCATGCCCGGCGCCTGTTCTCCGACACGCGGAGTGCAGTGTCCCTCTCACGAGTGATCTGCACCAAGCGCTCCTGTATGGTCTCCTTCTCTCTAGCTAACTGACTCATCTGATCCTGCTTAGGATCCCTCTCCCTAATGGCCTTCACCCACTGCTGCCTACGGTACTCCGCAATGTCTTCCCAGTCATTGCGGTCCTTCTGAGCTTGCTCCAGGAGTCTAGCTTGCTTGCGAAACTTGCGAGCACGCTTTTCAGCCTTCCGTTGCATCTCCTGAGCCTGGCGAACAGCCACCATCACCTGTGCATAGGTGTCCTCTCGCTGACTGATCAGCTTGAGCACCGCCATCATAGCACTCATAGCAGGACTAGAACTCTCAGCTCTCTCTCCCCTGCCTCGAACCAAAGCACAACCATCAGCCTACTTCCACTCCGCTGCTGCTGGGTCAGCACGGGGAATGGAGGCCGCTGGTCCTCCCGTCAGCTCATCACCACACCTCTGACAGATATCGAGCAGGATAGTCTGGGCTGCAACCTGAGCTGCCTCCCAAGGAGTCTGCCCATCTGAGCTACAAGTCCAGCCTGTCCAGGCAGGCTTGTCCCCATGTGGAGGGACAACTCCCTGCACAGCAAACCACTGTATCCCTCCTGTGCTCTCCAACTCCCACCAAGAATACTGAGGTGGCTCAGTATACCCGACAGACTGTAACACTCTCCAGAGCAGGGTAGGAGTGCCAAACTCGCTCAAGAAAGTGTCACTGGGACGGGGTGAAGCGGGCGCGTCCATCTGTGGAAAGGAATAGGAGTACCATGGATAAAAGAGGATTAGTTTAAGCAACATTTATTTAATTAAAAGGGACGACATTATAAGGGAAGGAGTAGACAGAATGTATGTATGAATGCGACATGATGCATGCACAAACCGTACGTCCTCACAAACTTAGAAAATTAACATTCTAACGGATATACGGTGGCATACATTCGTCTCTCGATACGATAACTATCGATTTACACGTGCGCTGTTAGTGTACCTGCAGAAAACTTCATTTCAGCCCAACAGTTCCCAATATATCACTCAAGAAAGCAGTAAACTAAGTGCACATTGCTTGGACATGCCCAACATGCACAAACAATGACACCACAGCTACCCGAGAAATTAAATGCTCCCCAATTAAGTTTCTTTCGTGGTTCCATGGTTTTGACATGTAACCACTCCAGAAAACCACCGCGAACACTCCCCTAGACCGCCGTTTGGACGATCATGCTCTCACAGCTCACACTTACCAGAGCGTAGGTGTGACGTTGCATAATTTAAATCTAGCGACATATGTGGCTAATTCACATATGAAGGCTACCTCCACTATTAGACCACAGGATAGCATAGTGCGGTCATCACACATCCATACCTGAGTACTGCCGGAGATGCATAAATAAACCCGCCCCCCAAGTCAGTACTTAAATAGCCACCTATAGTCCTTATGTGGGCAAGGAGGATTCGACCACTGGCATAACTTAAATATTGATTTACACCCTTTTATTTAAAAACTCTTTTGTTTTTAAATACACAAACGCTGCATTTATAATGCTGAACTTGCTCCGATACCAGCTGTCACAGAACCGACCAAATTATAAGAGTTCAAGTGTAGAAACGATCGACAAGCAATCAAGTTTCCAAACTTGAGCCCATATAATCCCGGTAGTCAATTGAAATCACGATGGACTTCAAACCAACTTGCAACAAACCAAGATCGTAATAATTCAGCACAACACAGCGAATGTTACAAAGTCATTCATTGTTGTCGAAGCGGCACCACATCGGAGTATTAAGTTATTACAACACTTGTTTGAAGTAGCGGAAGCAAAATAGTTACACACACACTTTCCAAAATCAGTTCTTAAGTTCGAGTTACTGCCAGAGTCTACATCATCCTTCCAAAAGCATCAGGTACGAGGTTGTTAGAGAACCGCGCCCAACGGTTAGTCCTCATCCCTAGCGGGATGGAGACAGGTCTTGCAGAAACCGTCATAAAAGATGTCATCTGCAACAGGTGGGAATAAACCCTGAGTACGAGATTGTACTCAGCTAGACTTACCCGTCTAGTAAAACATAAAAGACACCAAGGATCATGCAAGGCTAATATCAAGTGGAGCTGGTTGACTCATCGTTTGCCAAAAGCTTTCACTAAAACTAAATTATTTTGAGAGCATCATATTTATTCATCATCAGCCTACCACTAGATTAGCACCTGTACTACAACACATCACTTGATTATTACAAACAATAATAACCATATCAAATTCATCATATGTTCTTCTTTGCTATCATCATTATCATGAACCAAGTTCATTAGTGAATGCTACGTTTGCCGCTGCTCTGTCAAGTTCTCACTAACCGGGAGAGACGGCGATTCGAATCGAATTCCTATCCAGCTGGAGGTGTGTTCCTAGCACTCACCCAAGCATCCCCCGTCGGAGAGCCAACGGGTCACCTTTGGTACAACTCAGGAATCGCGGCTCCGATCAGCGCCGCACTCCCAGGGCTACCACTCTGCCAGGGAGGTCAGGAATTTTAACTCACCTGCCTTTGGGCTTACGCCAATGGTCCCCCACACACCGCACTTCCTCCGGTAGTGCGCACTTTATACTTGCCGGTCTTCTGGCCTGAGTCATACTACTCGGCTTCACGGTCGGAACGAGTTATCCGGCCAACTAAGTGTTAGGGATGCGTTCAACATGACAAGAGGACGTACAACGGTCGGTCCTTAGCTGCCACAGACGGAGTTACTACAACCTTACAAAACTCCACCCGACTTAAGTCAAATTAATCAGGTTTCATCCACGATAGCACATATAGACCATCGTGATCCGACACAACCCTATATCTCGCTGGTGACAGGAAATCACCCGACTTCTACCGATTAAGCATGGCTAAGCTGCTATTCGATCCTAACTCTACAACCAGGGTGTGGTGAGTTATCTGGACAAGGATGGAGTAAAATGCAGCAAGGGTTTCATCACAACTCCTATACTTAATGTAGCAATAGATATAACATATTAAATAAATTTGCAAAAGTAAAGGGAGGCTTAAAATGCTCCGGGGCTTGCCTTTCACGAACGAGGCTGGCTCGTGACTCGGGCACTCAACTTCTTCTTCGGGCTCCTCGAGTCCGACTTGCTGGACCTCCACCTCCTGGCTGCCCTCCTGGCCTTCGGGGTTCACTTGCAGCTCGAAGGAGGCTGTCGCGTCCGATGCACCTATTGCATGCTCGAGGAATAAGAAGGTGTACATGCTAAAAGATGAATGCTTGATAACATAATGGACTCACTGGACACTCATTTACAGAGCAATAGTTATAACAAGTTCACACAAGTTAACAAGTTAACTTAGCCCCAAAACCTATCATGATAGACTATAACAGCAAGCAACATATAACAGAAATAGCTCAGTAAACAGATCATAACTAGTGCTAGGCAGATCCAACAAACATGAGGGAGGACATTTTGGAAAGCTTATGAAATTGTCTACAATTCATCTTTAAACATTACAGCCAGATTCATACATTAAACAAGTCATTTAAACAAAGTTCCCGGTTCTGTTCCAGAAAAACAGAAAACACCTATTTCTGGAACCCCACTTGGAAAGATCATAACTTCAAAACTACTGGACCAAATGATCCCAAATTTAAATCACAGCTAGTTCATTAAGTTTACAACAACTTTTATTTAGACAAGTTTCCCAGAAAACCAAGTTATCATCAAGCAAAAGTTAAATTACTCCCTTGCTGTCCAGAACATCCTTTAACCCTTTAATTAATTATTTGATGACACAACCAAAACATAAACCATGCCAACCACATGGCTTATGAGCACAAGCATATCACAAGGTTACCAGAACATCAGATGATCACCCTCAAACATTTACTTAACAAGGCATTTATTAATTAATTCTAGAAAGGAGCATAATTACAAGATACTGATCAAGGTGCTCAGAAAAATCTACAAAAATTACAGAGGCACAAGTGTAGCATCAAGGAATCACCATAAAAATTTCAGAGCAATTGCACATACCAAATTAAAGATATGCATTTAACATGTGACAAGGTGTTTATTTCATAAATTTAGAAACATGACTTATATAGTGTCAAACAACAGATTTTAGATTATTTACATATTATGAATGCCATAAACAAGTTTACCACCAAAATAGAGCACCAGCATAAACACCAATTATTTTACATAATTTGATTAAAGAAACAAGCCAAATTTCAATCATAAATTACATAACAAAGCTGCAGTACTCCAAAAATCATGAAATATTTATCATAGCATTCTAGTATCACACAGAGACTACCATAAAATTTTTCAGAGCAAACTAAACAGTATAAAAAAAGATATGAGTTTACTCATGAATAACAAGATTAAATCCTTAATAAATATTTTTCCAGAAAACATGGTTCATTTTATATTTTTATTAAAAACTAGCCATCTCAAGGAATACCACAAAATTGGTTTCACCATTTTTGGATCTCGAAAACAGGAGATATGATTTTTGCAAGAAAGCCAAAAATCCAGATTTGAATAAAAGAAAAGGAGGGAAGGGAGGTGACACTGACAGCGGGCCCTGCATGTCAGGTTCTTCTCCCTCACGGCCGAGGCGACTCTCGCCGGCGATTTCTCCGCGACGGCGAGGTCTCCGGCCAAACTAAGGGCACCAACGTGATCCCCAGACTCTAGCGACTCGATTGATGCCCTTTTCCCCACGGCGGAGCCACCGGAAGGGGCTCGTCGTCGATCATGGCGGCTCGGCGGAGGTGCTCGGCGTTACGCCGGAGCACTCAGGCCGGTAGAGCGCGACCTAAGGCCTCCTACAGCATCAACGGACTACGGTGAAGCTTCCTAGGTAAGCGGCTTGGCTTGAAACGTCGTGGAACACGCTGGCCACGAGAGACCCCAACTCCGGCGGAATACGGCGGCGCTGCGCATCGTGTCCGGCGACGGTGGGTTCGGTAGAGCGTTCCCCGAGAGGTGCAACCACTAGCTAAGAACCTAAGCTACCTCTAGAACCTAACCAAAGGAGACGAGAGGCCCTAAGGAGCCCAGCATTGAGCTCGCCGGAAAAGATGACCACGGCGACCCGATTTGGGGGAAGAAGGAAATGGCGGCTCACCGGTGGGTTTCGCGGCGAGCTAGAGGGTGGAGAGTGAAGAGCGGCTCACTGCGGAGCTGTGGGTGAAGTTTGGTGGACTGAGACGTAGCAAGGAGCGCACACGAGCTCGCCGGAGTGAGCTCGCGACGGTGAGCTCGCTGCGGGTGCTCTTCTGGCGAGAGAGGCGAGGCAGAGAGGCGAGCTCCTCTCTGAATCAAGGCATCCACTCCGCTCAAGGCGTCGCCGTGGATGACATGCGCGCGCTGGGAGCTGACGAGCGGGGCCATCGCCGGCGTACGGGCGCCATCTGGCGGACAGGTGGCGCTCTGGACATTCCCGACGGCGAGCTCCTCTCTGAATCAAGCGACGCGATCTGGGTCTGACAGAGTGACTTGAGCGATGAATAACTTCCAAACCAGAGCGAGTTAGGAGATGGTGTAGTTGACAAAGTTGGAGTTCCAATCGAGTTCTACAACATTGTCAACTAGAGCAAAAGCCAGATCGGCCTGGATTAAAAGATATGGAGTTTTCAAAATCGATCAAGCAAACTGGTTTCGTTCCAGGACTTAGAAAATTTCCTAAGTGTTGGAAACAACCCCAAATCTGCCTTGTGGGTCAATTTTGAGCTATTTGTGATCATTTTCATGAGATGGCCATAAAACAACTTTTGTTCCTTATAAAATGTGCTACAACTTTTCTATAGAAAGTTTTGATATGCAAATGTTTTATGAAACACTTTTTAAAAGCCTAAGGAAAAGAGGATTCTAGGGCCCATTAGCATAAGTATGACTTAAGTGATTATTTTGGAGAAGTGATCAACATGAACATTGTTCCCAAGGTTAAGTTAAGCATAGATAAACTAATTACCAAGGCACAGAGCACAAACACAAGCATGGTTCACTCAAACATAAGCATAGAAAGCCTATTTAAGCAATTTAGATCACTTATTTGCATAGAATGACATGGCTCAAGATAGATGATGATCATGATATGCTTTGAGTAGATGATGATGCTCATGCTATGCACATGATTAATGCAACCATAACACTGGGGTGTTACACCCACAGCAACAGGTTGTGGGATCCAAGCTCCCATGGAGCATGTTTTTTTGCCAAATAAAATAAAAATCAAAGGGGAAACTTCGCGCAGCAGACGTGGGGCCCACTAGCAGGACCACACCAGAGGGTTTTTTAATTTTTTTGGGAAATAAAAAAGGTAGAGTTGGGTTTAATAACTAAATAAATAAAGCAACATACAAGTCTACAACACAAACATGTGAGTGGTCTAGTGGTGAGTCACTTGTGCCCATAGCAAGAGGTTGTGGGATCCAAGCTCCTATTGAGCATGTTTTTTTGCCAAATAAAATAAAAAACAAAGGGGGAACTCCACGCACCAGATTCAGCCCCGCATGGCCACATCAGATGTGGGGCCCACTAGCAGGACCACGCCTAGGATCCTATTGCCACGTCAACAGGGTGGGACCCGCCAATTGGACCACGGTGGAACCACGGCGCTACGTCATGACGGGTGGAACCCGTTGGTGGGACCATGCCCCACCTCATGATTGTGGGACCCGCCGACGGGACCGTGGCGCCACATCACTAGGGTGTAGGACCCGCTGGTGGGACCGTGGCGCCTGTGTCAACGTCATGGCACACAAAGGTGGGACCAAGGCGCCACGTCATGAACATGGAACCCACTAGTGGGACCACAACCCCTCCTCCTCAAGGTGGTGACACTGGCCAGACAATCTATGATGATTTAGTTTTGATGATCAGTGACGTTGTTTACATTTTCGTCACTGTCCTTCGTGCCAAAGCTCCGTCACTTATAAACCATGACGAAGCTACTAATTTCGTCATCGAATGACCTAGTTCTGTGACGAAAATAGTAAGCGTCATTAGTGATTCGTCATTGATGAACACATTTCTAGTAGTGTTTAATTATCAAATAAACAAGAGAAAGGACCAATATGCAAACAACACCTAGAATTAGGGTTTAATCTGATAGAATTCCACGAGTTTTGTTGTTTATCTGTTTCTGCAGGGGGTTATCAGGAAATAAGGAAGAAAGGCCCACATGTCGAGATTACATAGAGATATCAACGCACCGCGCAATTTTCTACCATCTAGAAGACTCCAGAAGCCACGGGAAGGAAGCAGAGGCCGAACGGGGCCAGGCACTGGGCGCCTGCCCAGTTGACTTGGGCGCCCGCCCCCTCGTGGACTTGGTTCGGGACTCTTTTCGCGGACGACGCTCCACCGACCTAAAGGATCAAGGATAACCGTCCAATCAATGTCGGTTTGATCCAACGGCTCACGTTCACTTGAGGGGACTATAAAACCAGACCCCCTAGCCCCTGGAGGAGACAAGTTCATCATAGAGTTGAGAGGAGCCCTCGAAGGAAAACCTCTCCTCTAAATAAAATTTCTTTTTTAGGCTTAGCAACCAATGTGAGTAGAAATAGATCTTCTAGTTTCTACTAGATTGAGAGAGATAGAGTGGAGGTGTAGATCGGAGGAAGCCCGGCCTGTCGGTGTCTACTCCGAGTTTGTACCTGTGGGATCAAGTTCTCCTAACCCGAAGCTTGCTCCTAGGATTCTTCAGTATTTCGACTTCTAAATTCTAGTAAGTTCTTGTTTTATTTTTCTTTTGGTTTATGAGTTTACTTTAATCTCTTCGCGTAGAGTTTAGAGTAATCATCTCTAGCATAGACGTGGTGTTTAGGCTAGGATACTCATAGATATTCCCTGACTAGCTGGACCGTGGTAGTAGCGAGGAACGTGACATTTCTGAGTTACCTTTGAAGACCATATCTCGTTAGCAGGAAGGATAGGGTTTATAGGTGCGGGTTGAACATCCTCTGTGGTGTCTAGATTCCATTAACCTCCCCAATAGAACAGTAGATCATCCTTACCAAGGTTAGAAGGAGATTACGGTTGTAGTCTTCTCTATTTATCACTCACATCGAGAAACATTCTTTGTTACCTAAAGGGTTAGTAGTAATAGACCAGGTTAGTCAGATGCACTCTTTCTCCTAGTGGTAAAAAAATAAATACGATACTCTGGATAACCTCCCGGGTGAAGTGCTCACCGATATCTGTGCGCTTGCGGATCAATTCCTTATTGCGTTCCCAAATATCAACAAGCATTTCTGGCACCGTTGCCGGGGAGAAAGACGGTTTGCTGAGATAACCTTGAGTCTTACTACTAGCTTGTATCTATACTTTTATCTTTTCTTATGTTTTATATTCTGTATTTATTTTCTTTACTCTTACCTTATGGAAAACCAAGATTCTAAATCAATCTACCAATTTGCAACACCTTCGGAAAATGACCTTTTACCATGGGAGTCATCACAGCCTATCCAAACATCCCAGTATAAGTTAAGTTCTAGGTTGATTGCCATGATTCAAAACCTATCTTTTTCGGGAAAGGAAGACGAAAACCCTTACCTTCGTATTAGAGATTTTGAGCAAACATGTGATTGTCTTCGCATTGAAGGCATTTCTGATAAAACTTTATGTTGGAAGCTTTTTCCTTTTTCTTTAAGGGGAGAAGCTAGACAATGGTACAGTCAGAAGGTAAGTCAACAACGAGGTGAATGGGGAGTTTTACGAGCCAACTTTTGTCTAGATTTTTATTCCCTCGACTGTATCGGCGACCTTAGACTCGAAGTCCTATCTTTTAAACAAAAAGATAATGAAACTTTGGGAAAATCCTGGAAATGTTTTTCTGATCTTTTAGAATCTGGTCCAAACCTTAATCTTGAAGACCCTGTTCTTTTATTTCACTTTTTTCGAGGTCTTCAGAAAGATCATAAACAAATGCTACATACAATGTCTAGAGGTTCTTTCTTTCGCATCCCTACTGATGAAGCTAGAGTGATCTTAGATAGAATCCTAGAAGCTGAGATAGATAATACCCTTCATGATGAAACCAATGAAGCCGAAGTAGACACTCTGCCAAATTCTTCATCTACTTTAGCTATCCCAGGTTCTGAGCCACAAAAGGAAGAAATTCCACCACCAGACTTCATGCTGGATATAGAATCTGATCTTTTTGCCGATTTTGGAAACATTTCAAACTACCATTCTATTGACAAACCCCAAAACGGCCAGTTTAGCATTTATTTGCCAAGTGAATATCAATTAAGAGAGCTTATCTCAGTCATGAGTAGCGAGTGGTTGGAGGAATCAGAGCTTTCCTCTAATGTGATCCGTTTGGACACACCCTCTATAACTATACGCTGTGCTTATAATTCTGATTGATTTAATGCTCTCTATAATCCTGTTGTGGGGATCAACATCATGTCTGAATCTTTTGCACTTAAACTATTTAAAAACTTGTTCTTAACCCCCACAACAAAGGTCATAAAGGAATCTTCGGGACGATTTGTCCCCAGTCTTGGAATTATTAATGTCCTACCTCTTACGGTGGAAGGCTCCATGGTTCATTTGAACTTCTATATCTTTGATACATGGGACTTCGACCTATTGATAAGACAACCTTTTAGAAGACTCCTTTATGAAGGTCATACTGGAAAGCTACACATTTCTTTTGGAAAAACCTTTAAATTTCCCATAACAATTTCACACTCCTTAAACAATAAGGCCGAGTCATATCTTTTGGCTAATCCTATGGAGGAGGTAAAGGCTGCATCTCTAGAGCTTTTAGAAAAACCAGACTTAGAAGACGAAGCTCCTTTCGTCACAGAAGAAGAAGCTAAACCTTCTGAACCTGAACCCTTAGATGAGTTTGCAGAAACACCTAGACTTCCCATAGAGCTTAAAACTTTACCACCTGGTCTTATCTATGCTTTCCTAAACAATAATCTAGAGTTTCCTGTGATCATTAGTGATAAACTCACTCAGGAGCAAACTCTGCGATTAATGACCATTCTTGAGAAACATCACTCTGTTTTCGGCTACTCACTCCAAGATCTTACAGGAATCAGTCCTATGATTTTTACCCATCGTATTCCGACTGGTCCTTCTGTTTCACCTTCTTGAGAACCCCAACGTAGACTTAACAATACTATGAGAGAGGTAGTTAAAAAGGAAGTTATAAAGTTGCTGCATGCAGGGATTATATATCCTGTGCCGCATAGTGAGTGGGTGAGCCCAGTTCAAGTTGTGCCTAAAAAGGAAGGCATGACTGTTATTATGAATGAAAAGAACGAGCTAATTCCGCAACGCACCGTCACAGGATGGCGGATGTGCATAGACTATAGAAAACTAAACAAAGCCACGAGAAAGGATCATTTTCCTTTACCTTTCATAGATGAGATGCTAGAGCGATTAGCGAACCATTCGTGCTTCTGTTTCTTAGATGGATATTCAGGGTATCATCAGATCCCGATCCATCCTGATGATCAAAGCAAAACCACTTTTACATGCCCGTATGGAACTTATGCTTACCGTAGAATGTCTTTTGGGTTATGTAATGCACCAGCTTCTTTTCAAAGATGCATGATGTCTATATTTTCTGATATGATTGAAGAGATTATGGAAGTTTTCATGGATGATTTCTCTGTTTATGGAAAAACTTTTGATAGTTGTCTTGAAAACTTAGACAAGGTTTTGCAAAGATGTGAAGAAAAGCACTTAGTCCTTAATTGGGAAAAATGTCATTTCATGGTTAGGGAAGGAATAGTGCTGGGACACCTAGTGTCTGAAAGAGGTATTGAGGTAGACAAAGCTAAAATTGAAGTAATTGAACAACTACCTCCACCTGTGAATATAAAAGGAAATCGAAGATTTCTTGGCCATGCTGGTTTTTATCGTAGATTCATAAAAGATTTTTCATTCATTGCTAGACCACTTACTCTTTTGCTAGCCAAGGATGCTCCTATCGAATTTGATGATGCATGCCTAACATCTTTCAATTTATTAAAGAAAGCACTCATCTCTGCACCAATCATTCAACCCCCTGATTGGTCGTTGCCTTTTGAAATTATGTGTGATGCTAGTGATTATGCTGTGGGGGCAGTATTGGGACAAACTAAAGATAAGAAGCATCATGCAATTGCTTATGCCAGTAAAACTTTGACAGGAGCTCAACTTGATTATGCAACCACTGAAAAAGAGCTTCTGGCTGTTGTCTTTGCCATTGATAAATTTAGATCTTATTTAGTTGGAGCTAAAATAATTGTTTATACTGATCATGCTGCACTAAAATATTTGCTCACTAAAAAAGATGCTAAACCTTGCCTGATTAGATGGATCTTATTACTCCAAGAATTTGACTTAGAAATAAAAGGTAAAAAGGGAGTAGAAAATTCTGTTGCTGATCACTTGTCTAAAATACGTATTTTAAGAGTCCACAGGAAACCCCCATCAATGATTCACTCCGGGACGACATGCTCTACGGGATTAACAGGTCTGACCCCTGGTATGCAGATATTGTTAATTTTATGGTTTCAGGGTATGTACCACCAGGAGAAAACAAGAAGAAGCTTATTCAAGAAAGTCGTTCACATATATGGGATGAGCCATACCTCTTCCGAGTATGCTCTGATGGCTTACTCAGGAGATGTGTGACCACCGAGGAAGGATGGAAGATCATCGACAGATGTCATTCATCACCATATGGAGGTCACTATGGAGCATTCCGTACACATTCAAAGATCTGGCAGTGTGGATTCTACTGGCCTACAATGTATGAATACACGAAGCAATATATCAGAAGATGTGGGCCATGTCAAAGGCATGGAAACATAAACACAAGGGATGCAATGCCACTCACCAACAACCTTCAAATTGAGCTCTTTGATGTCTGGGGAATAGACTATATGGGTCCATTTCCTCCATCAAAGAAGTGTGAGTACATCTTGGTGTCAGTTGACTACGTCTCCAAGTGGGTAGAGGCACTACCATGCAAGCATGCCGACAACATCAGTTCAAAGAGGATGTTTGAAGAAATTATATTTACAAGATTTGGAGTCCCCAGAGTAGTGATAAGTGATGGAGGAGCACACTTCATCGACAAACGCTTCAAGCAATATCTATCAAAACATGGAATCCGTCACAACGTCGCTACTCCCTACCATCCTCAGACAAGTGGCCAAGCAGAGACTTCCAAGAAGCAAATCAAGAATATTCTTCAGAAGACAGTGAATGAAATTGGAACGGCATGGAAAGACAAGTTACCCGATGCACTCTAGGCATACCGGACAGCATACAAGACCCCAATTGGAATGTCTCCATACCTATTGGTGTACGGGAAGACTTGCCACCTACCTGTTGAACTAGAATTCAAAGCACACTAGGCCATAAGGAGATGGAATATAGACCTAGATGTTGCTGGAGATCATAGAAGAATGCAACTATCAGAATTGGAAGAATGGCGAGAGAAAGCATATCACAATTCGAAGATCTACAAAGAAAGAGTCAAAAGGTGGCATGACAAGAGAATCAAGAAGGAGTTCACACCCGGAGATAAAGTATTACTTTTTAATTCCAGGGTGAAGCTTTTTGGGCATGGAAAACTCCAGAGCAAATGGGAAGGACCATTCAAGGTAATCAATTCATCATCTCACAGAGCTATCACACTTCAAAATGATGAAGGTACGTTATTCAAGGTAAATGGTCAACGTCTGAAATTATTTTTGGAGCCCAATAAAGATTTAGAAGAAATAGACGTAATCCATTTTTTCCTTCCCATAGAGAATTAGAGCCTGACCTTTTTAGTCTGACGTTTTGGGGTCATATATATATTTTCCTAATTAAGTCTGCATCTAGAAACACGCTCGAGGAAGCTGGCCCGCAGCGGAGCCAGAGAGAGGGCGGGCGCCCTGATCAAGTGGGCGGGCGCCCAGCCCCTGTTCCCCCTCGGTCCCGATTTTCTCTGTTATGGAAAATACACTTATGGTAATCTGAATAATCCCTCAGATGGAAAGTTTCTCACGTACATCGACGGGAGCAACCAGAACAACCCCTAGAGGCACTTTTTGACCCCTATATAAACAGACCCCTGACATTAGTTTTCAAACACCAATCCACCAAGCCTTCTCTTCTTCTTCAATTAGAGCTTGTTTAGTCCCTCGCTGCTCCTATGGCCGAGAAGTTCCACGATGATTGGGAAGTCGTCCCCTTCAACCTCAACATGGATCCTGCGGAAGACCCCGACGCCCGTGCTCTCGTCCCGGCCAACACAGAGCGACAGCTAGAAGCCATGCCATTATGCCAACGCAGCTCCGCCCAATCCTATCATGCTCAACCAGTTCTCACCACACAGCCACAACCCCTACTCCTCAAGGGATCATCATCCAAGACGAAGACCACCATCAAGGTGCCAACCGGCACAAGGATCCTTCCACCCAGACCCAATGAGAGGGTCATTGGAGTCAAGACCAACCGGAGCAGTGAGATCAGTAGCATTCGCTACACTACGGAGGAGGAGAGACCTTACTTCGAAGGGATTAGAGCAGCCAAAGTCCGTTTCATCCCTCCAAAGGTAGCCCTGAAGCATGCTCTCAATGCTTTTGAGACACCTCCCAAGCGTCGCAAGACTATAGTAGATATTGATGAGGACGTTCGCAGGCTAGACAGAGTTATCATAGACCTCTAGTCCTCGGTTAATTCCCTCACTAGGCAGCTCTCTAACCACAGCACCGTTATACTAGGCCTTAGGCAGGATTTTGCTAGTGCCATTAAGAAGATTAAGGAGTTAGAGCGCCGCTAAGTTATCTAGATTAGACCTTGAGGCAATGCATTTTAGTTATCTATCTTTAAATTTGGTTTAGGTTTACTATTATCGTCAGTTTGCTACTAGTCATTTGTAATAAATGCCTCAAGATTAATAAAGAGTATTATTATTATTATTATGTCTTGTGTGTCTCTACTTTATTTTTGTGCAAGAAAGCAGAAAACAAGTATGGGGGAGATCCCTCGACATGCCAAACACACTTCGACTACACCGCTCCACGATTCAGGTACACACTCTGCACATTTTACACATACTCATATATATCTTAGATTATGCAGAATATTGTTTCCGACATGATAAATTAAAAAGATTAAAATGTTTCTAAACATGATTAATCTCACTCTGTGATATTTCCTGAAACTTGGAATTATTGAAAATCATTTTAAAACCCTGTGTTACTTAAGTCATTGTGGAATGTGAGACGGTAGAGTATGAGTTTCTTATTCTTGATATCATTGTTGCTTGGAGAATTTATTCAAAAAATTTATAGCTACCATCCTCAATGTTTTATATGCCTGATAAACCTGAAAATATTAATTATGATTATAGAAGCTATCTACTCTGTATTGAGTTTGTTCAATGAGTTAGACCCTTGTTGAGAGATTCATCATGCTCCTAAGATCAAGACATTTATTCAGAAAGATTCACTCTTCCGAAGTATTATTGCATTAGAGGCATCGGCTATGCAAAAATAAAGATATTTCGAGGAAATAAAAAGGAGCAAGTGCTCGACAACCTTGCAGAAAAAATGGACAAGTGTCCAGCAGTAGAATTAGGGGTACCTCGGTATCCACTTAAAAAAAGAAAAGAGAGAAGAGAAAAAAAGAGAAAATGATAGCCCATGGTCCCTCTAATAAGCAATATGCCAGCAAGAGTTGACAAAGATTTTAATTTCCAAAGTCTTTGATCTAAGAGTATGACATTCCCCTCCTCGGATCCCGTTTTGATCAGGCAATAAATACAAAGTAAGTATGCTTGAGAATTTTTGCAAATTAAAACAGCCTCAGTGAGATATATAAAAGATAATGAGTGATCTGAGAGAACCTATGAGGATAAAAGGTATGCTAACTTTCTTTTAAAAAATATACAAAAACTCCAAGTGACAGGATTGAGAAGAAAGGATCTTTACTCTTAACCATATACTTCCCTGACTATAGTACATAGTGGATTTTAACACCCCGCAGTTATGAAGAGAATGTTTTAAAAATGTTTTACCCCAGATATTGTTCTTAACCATCCTTTTCTGGAGGACGAGAAAAAGCCTAAGTATGGGGGTATTTGTTGACGGTTCTTAAGTATCAATTTTAATTATCAAATAAACAAGAGAAAGGACCAATATGCAAACAACACCTAGAATTAGGGTTTAATCTGACAGAATTCGACGAGTTTTGTTGTTTATCTGTTTCTGCAGGGGGTTATAAGGAAATAAGGAAGAAAGGCCCACATGTCGGGATTACATAGAGATATCAACACACCGCGCAATTTTCTACCATCTAGAAGACTCCAGAAGCCACGGGAAGGAAGCGGAGGCCGAACGGGGCCAGTCACTGGGCGCTCGCCCAGTTGACCTGGGCGCCCGCCCCCTCCTGGACTTGGTTCAGGACTCTTTTCGCGGACGATGCTCCACCGACCTAAAGGATTAAGGATAATCGTCCAATCAATGTCGGTTTGATCCAACGGCTCACGTTCACTTGAGGGGACTATAAAACCAGACCCCCTGGCCCCTGGAGGAGACAAGTTCATCATAGAGTTGAGAGGAGCCCTCGAAGGAAAATCTCTCCTGTAAATAAAATTTCATTTTAGGCTTAGCAACCAATGTGAGTAGAAATAGATCTTCTAGTTTCTACTAGATTGAGAGAGATAGAGTGGAGGTGTAGATCGGAGGAAGCCCGGCCTGTCAGTGTCTACTCCGAGTTTGTACATGCGGGATCAAGTTCTCCTAACCCAAAGCTTGCTCCTAGGATTCTTCAGTATTTCGACTTCTAAATTCTAGTAAGTTCTTGTTTTATTGTTGTTGATGCAAAAGTGGATCTGCAAACACAAAGGGCTAATACCCGATTTCAAACGTTAAGGCGTGCCAGCCGATTTGACCTTACTATCGGCAAAGGTGATAACTCGAATACTTTGGTCCTGACAACAGCGATGCGCCCGGATGCCACGGCCAAGAGGTATTCACACGGAACTCGAGAATACGCCGAGCTTAAGTCGACGAACTCCTAAGAACTCGTAATAAAAAGGAAAATATGACGAAGTCGTCGAAATAGTAGATGCTGGAATATGAGTAAAAACTTGTGTTTGATTGATTGATTACAAGGCCCGAGGGTCTACATTTATACCCTGCTCAAAGAGCTACAATCAGACACGACTAGGACTCGAATTCCAAATTAAACAGAATCCGTATATAAAACGATTTAAATAACTAAGGAAAGCACAAAACTATCCTCCCGTGACAAACTGGGACACTACCATGGACCAATCGGCAACCTTCATGTTCTCCTTCTAAGTCATCGGCAGACTCCTCATCGTAGCCATCGACAAGGCTAATGCTGACCATCGGCATGAACGCGTCACCACTCATAGACTTAGTCACATTCAGCCGTCCCTTCATCGGCAACCACCTTCATCGGCAACTCCCCTGCAGACCAGTTACTGTTGCCCTATCTTGCCGATCTATACTCTACCGATCCTGGGTATGTGTCCAAAAACGGTGTCAACACATGCCCCCCAATTTCGGAGTATAAAATCATTAATGCTCCAAAATTCTCTGCAGTAATGATGCCTTTCCGCAATTAATCCTCTCAATTTGGTAACCGACCGTTGAAATCGAACAACTCTGGCCCGATTCTTCCGCAGATCCCTCGAATTCCTCAACCTCCCAAGCTGGACATCTCCACTTTATTCGCCCATCGGCAATATTACCGTTAGAAGGAGCTACCGATGGACCGACCAGGAAATCCCGCACAGTGAAATATCTCTAGATTATGACCGCTTCCTGTCAAACCACCTGCGCAATCCCTTGATTACCATGCGAACAGTTACCATATCCACCTGAGTATCCTTGAATTTCATGGATACGACGAAGAGATAAGTCAGATTTGCCCTTGCCCGTTTTGTCCTATAAATAGTTCCTTCTCGTGTACTCCTTCTCCATCGCATCATTCTACAGCCCCAACTCTACTTTTCTAGCGGCGGCACTGTTCGAGAGCTCCAAGAACTTCAACAAGAACCTCCTCCAACAACCCCCAATTTCTCAATCTTCTCCCCTTCTAGGAGATGGCCGTCAACTTCATCGTGCCTGAGGTCAGTTCTACTTCTCTCTTGTATTTTTACTGCACTCCTGTTCATCCGCAGTTCATCTTACTGAATACCTTTTTTTTCTTTTGTTCTTCTTTTTACCCCCAAAAACTATTAGGATCTGTCCAATAGAATTGTCATCCCTACCGATCAACCACACCTCCAATGTCTCGATCCACTAGGGAACCCAGATCCTACCGATCTGATCAACGCAGAGACAAACAGAATCCCCTTTAGAGCCGAGAACTTTTCTCTAGATCTGTGGAAAGATACCTTCCGCTCTTGGCCCAGTCCTACCAAGGGATGGAAGGATTGGTTCTTGAGAGTCAGCCATTCAAATGAAGTTCAATGGGGCGAGCAAAAACTGGACCAGTAGACTGTCTCTTGCCGATATGCATAGGAATGAATCACTGCTAATTGCTGCATCATATTTCTGGTCAGACACACTTAATGCTTTTGTTTTCGGCCATGGCCCTGCTTCTCCCACTCTTGCCGATGTGCTCAATGCTCACCGACTTAGATATATCCACTGCCGATAGTAGTCACATATTTGACACCACACCTAGTGCTAAAGTGGAAACCCGTTCTATCGGCGGTTGGTCTGGGTACATCCAAAAATACCGTAGAACAGGGCCTGTCAACATAAAGGAACAAACCACCTTCCTGAACATGTGGTTGGATAAATTTGTATTTTGTGGCCGATCGGCAGACCAACTTCTGTCTACTTAGCAGCAGCAGAAAGATTAGCTAATGGTGGCCGATTTCCCCTCGGCCGATACTTGCTCGGCTCGACTTACCACCTCCTCCATCAAGTAGCCAAGAAACTCATGCTCAGCCAACCCATCGGCAACTTAGGGGGTCCCTGGTGGTTCATCAATATGTGGCTTAGCCTCCATATGCACAAGCGTCTTGAGTTCGACCTCTTCGCACAATGCTTCTCCAGGGACATAGCCGAGGATTATGAATTGGATGAAGAAGAATCGGCAACTCGTCCTCCTCTGAACTTTGGCGAGGCTGCCATAGTTTTACCTGGTACAGGTGGTAACGCAGACCAGGTTAGCCGATTCTTTCAGACCCTGTACGAAGGCCTGACCAGAGAACAGTGAGCATGGATGCCTTATGAAGATCCGGACACCAGATTTCCTTTGGTCTTCCATCCGTTCAATGATGCTCTCAATAAGGATCACGATGTGATGATGGCAATCATCACCCCAAGAGCCATACCAGTTAACTTCTTTGGTGGTGGAAAAGCTTCCATCCAGACCTACGAATTCTACAACCCATTGGCACTAGCTCGTCAACTAGCTTTCGGTCAGCTGCCGATTGCACTTTGTTATGCCAATGTGATAAAACCCAGGGAAATCATCACTAGTCTTCTCGAGTGGACCAGAATAGCTCAACTGCCACCAAATGCCGATATAGACGCCGATCTATCAGATTGGATCCCAGCCCTCTTCATTACTCAGGCATACAAACAATGGTGGGAAGAATGGAAAGAGCATTTGTTCTGCAAATCGGCTCTCACGTGCCGCGGCATGATCGACCCTCAGTACAGAGTCCCCGATAATACTGTAAGTATTTTCAAACCGATGTTTCAATTTCACTTTTACTTTCATCGGTAACTCACTTTCTGTTGTTATATTATAGGTTGATAACACACCCCCATCGGTGAGCAGGAGTGGTAAGCCGATTGAGCTCCTTCCATCAGGTCCGATTTCTTTGATCGGCAACAACTCTCCATCCCTAGCCGCTATAATGCATCGGGGTGCACGTCTCAAGAAAGTTGCCACCAAGCGGACGAAGGCATCTCCATCGGTAGCTGCCTCTACTTTAGCACAAGCCTTCAAGGTAAATTTTCAAATTCTTTTACCCATACCGATTCCCTTCTTACATCTGTTACACTTGCACTCACAAATTTTCATTATTGTATCAGCAAACCGACACATCGGTAAAGATTAGAGGTGTGACAGCCGATGCTCCCCAGTCCAGCCAACCAAAGAGGAAAAGCTCCAAGAGCACCAGAACCCAGGCGAAGCGCCGGAAGACAGCAATACCTTCCCCTCCCCCAGTGTCTCCAATCCCAGTGGAATCTTCTCCTTCATCTCCAGAAGTTCAAATACAACAAGCACCATCTCCTCCTCAGCTACAAGAAGAACCTCATGCAGAAGAACCCCAGCCAGAAGACACATCGGCTGACGTGCACGAGCAAACTGCCGATCCAGCAAGTTCAATTATAGCATCGGTAGTTTCCTCAATCCAAACAAGTATTGCTCCCCCTCAAGGTAACATACTCATCATTGCCAATGAACCTACTCTTCCGTCTTATAATTATCTCTGTTACCCTTTCAGCTGACATAATCTCATCGGCAACTCCAGCCGATCAGCCCGTAATTCCATCGGCTTCAATCGGTCAGAGGTGAGAGATAGCTCTGAAACAAGTAAGTTACCCGATCTCTACCCGTATTGTTTACCAGTGCTTGATCATAGAATAACTTATTTTATTTTCTTTTTCAGGAACAAGACTCTCCTGACAGCTTGTTCTCCTTTGCCATCGACATCTCTGAGGATGAAGGCGAGGAGGCAAGTTCTTCTCGAGCAGTTGGGATCACATCGGCAGAAATCAGGGCAAAGTTAGAAGAATTATCAGCCCTCCTCCATCAAGACACAGCCCAGTTGGTCGATGACTCCGACCTAGCCAAGGCCTTGTTCAAGACCCTCAGAGGCCAAATCCCCGCCGATGCCGAGAAATCCTTTTTCAAGCTGCACACCTAGAGAGTCGTCAATTGCAGTACCAAAAGGCTACCCAGCGTCTTGCCGATAGAGCTGCTCACGCTCAGCTCTCTGAGGAGATGATGAAAATAAAGCTCCTTGCCGATGAGAAGCACAAGAACATCGGCATTTTGACATCCTCAGGAGATGTATTGAAGCAAAAGATTTCTGATCTATCGGCGAGAAGGGAAGCCCTGTTGGCAGAACTCAAACAAGTAGAAGAAGCCTTATCTCAAGCCCAACAAGAAGAAAGCCAGCTGCCTAAAATGATCAAGCTTCTTGAACAAGAGCGAAATATCCAAGCCCACCAAGCACTACAGATGAAGAAGAAGCTGAAACCACTAGAAGGTTCTGGCGATGATGACGTGAAGGAAATAGAAGAAGCCAACCAGATCCGTCTGTGCGCTATATCGACAATCCAGGCGCTGTTGAACATGTGAACTCTTCATCGGCGACATACCCTGCACTCTTCTTTCCAATCCTCCTGATATTTTGGTCTAGCCGATAGGACTGTTATCGGCACCTTTTAAAACATTGAGTTTAGCCCCAGACACACTTTGATCTAGCCGATAGGAATGTTATTGGCATTTTAAACCCTTATGCATCAACCCATATGCTTGGGTGATATTTCTTTAAATACTTGCCATTCAATGCTCTGGGGAATTCAACTCCTTCGAGAGTTTCTAAGATATAGGCATTGCCAGGAGCAGACCGATTTACCCGATAGGGACCTTCCCAATTGGGAGACCACTTCCCAAATTTTGAACTTTTAGTCCCGATCAGTAAGATTAGTTTCCATACTAAGTCTCCATCGACAAACTCCTTAGCTTTTACCTTTTTATCATACCATCTAGCAACTCTTTTCTTATTCTCTTCTATACTCATCAGAGCCCTTAGCCGATGCCCTGCTAGATCATCCAACTCGTCTGTCATCAAAGTAGCATAATCATCGGCAGCCAATTGATCCTGAAAAGATAGTCGCCTAGACCCAGTCTTAATTTCCCAAGGTAACACTGCATCATGCCCATACACCAACTGATAAGGTGAAACCTTGGTCGATCCATGACAAGCCATCCGATACGACCATAAACTTCATTTAACAACGTGTGCCACCTCCTAGGATTTTCTTCAATCTTCCACTTAATAAGCTTGATAATTCCTTTGTTAGATGCCTCAGCCTGCCCATTAGCTTGAGCATAATAAGGAGAAGAGTTTAATACTTTAATTCCCATACCGATTGCAAATTCATCAAACTCCCCTCATGTGAACATAGTACCCTGATCGATAGTAATTGTTTGAGGAATTCCAAATCGGTAAATAATATGCTCTTTCACAAAATCGATCATATTGGCCGATGTAACTTTCTTTAAAGGAATAGCTTCAACCCACTTGGTGAAATAATCGGTGGCAACCAAGATAAACTTATGTCCTTTGCTGGATGGCGGATAAATCTGGCCGATCAAGTCAATAGCCCATCCTCGGAACGGCCAAGGTTTAATAATGGGATTCATGGCCGATGCGGGTGCTCTTTAGACATTGCCAAACTTCTGACATCCTTGACACCCTTTGAAATACTTAAAGCAATCCTCAAGTATAGTCGGCCAATAATAACCATTTCTTCTGATCATCCACTTCATCTTAAATGCCGACTGATGTGCTCCACACACCCCCTCATGGATCTCTCCCATCAAACTTCTAGCCTCATCATCACCTAAGCACCTGAGAAGAATCCCATCAATAGTTCGATAATATAATTCATCTTCGAGGAGCACATACTTGGTAGCTTGAAACCGAACACGCCTCTCAACTTTCTTGGATGGATCCTTTAAGTAATCAAAGATTTCTTTTCTCCAATCATCGGCACTGATTGCCGATACTGCGTTTATCATGGGCTGATATCCTGAGGCTTGTTGAGCCAACCGATTGGCCTCTTCATTGTGCAACCGAGGAACATGCTCTAATCAGAAATCCTTGAATTCCTTTAACAGTTGCATACTCCTTTCGTGATAAGTTATCAAGACTTCACTTCGGCATTCATAGCTTCCGGCCAATTGATTTATAACCAGCATAGAATCCCCGAAGATTTCAACAGCATCAGCATGAACTTCCCTTAGTAATTCCAACCCCTTTATCAAAGCTTGATACTCAGCCTAATTATTTGTTGACGTGGCAACAATCGGCAAGGAGAACTCGTACTTCTTTCCCTGAGGGGAAATTAACACTATGCCGATCCCTGCCCCCCGGTCACACGTGGATCCATCAAAGAAGAGCGTCCAAGGTACAATTTCTAAAGTCTTCACTGTACCGCAATGTTGAGTTACAAAATCGGCCATAATCTGTCCCTTAACCGCCTTAGCCGATTCGTAACGCAAATCGAATTCTGACAATGCCAAAATCCACTTACCGATCCTGCCACTCATAATCGGCATAGACAGCATATATCGGACCACATCGTCTTTGCATATGACAGTGCATTCAGCCGATAACAAATAGTGTCTCAACTTAATACATGAGAAATAAAGACACAAACATAACTTTTCAATGGCCGAATACCTGGTCTCAGCATCAACCAATCTCCTGCTTAAATAGTAAATCACACGTTCCTTCCCTTCAAATTCTTGAATTAAAGCCGAACCGATGACCATACCATCGGTAGATAAATATAATATGAAGGGCTTTCCCTGCTGAGGTGGAATCAGAACTGGAGGATTTACTAAATACTTCTTGATTTCATCTAAGGCCAACTGCTGCTCTTTCCCCCAGATGAACTCTTGATCGACTTTCAACTTAAGTAAAGGACTGAAAGCACGAATCTTACCAGACAAATTAGATATAAACCTCCTGATAAAATTTACCTTGCTGATCAAGGATTGAAGCTCAGTCTTGTTGGTAGGAGCAACTATTTTGTTGATAGCATCAATAGATCTTCGACTAATTTCAATCCCCCTTTGATGCACCATGAAACCAAGGAATTGTCCTGCTGATACACCAAATGCACACTTATTGGGATTCATCTTCAAACCATGCTTCGTTGTGCATTCTAACACCTTTTGCAAATCGGCAAGATGCTTTATGAAGTCTCCAGACTTAACCACCACATCATCAATATAAATTTCCACCAGCTTGCCGATGAACTCATGAAATATAAAATTCATAGCCCTCTGATAGGTAGCACTAGCATTTTTCAAGCCAAAGGTCATGACTATCCATTCAAACAACCCAACATGACCAGGACATCTAAATGGAGTCTTTGGAATATCCTCTTCAGCCATGAATATCTGATTGTATCCTGCATTGCCATCCATAAAGCTGATGATCCGATGCCCGGCCGCAGCATCAACTAGTAGATCGGCAACTGGCATTGGGTAGCCATCCATCGGTGTAGCTTTATTAAGATTTCTGAAATCAATGCAGACCCAAAGCTTCCCATTTTTCTTGTAAACCGGAACAACATTAGAAATCCACTCGGCATACCGACACTGCCGAATAAATTTAGCTTCAATAAGTCTGGTTATTTCGGCCTTAATATCAGGAAGAATATTAGGATTACATCGGCGAGCTGGCTGTTGATGTGGCCGAAATCTAGACTTAATGGGTAACCGATGTTCAACAATTGATCGGTCTAAACCAGGCATCTCAGTATAATCCCAAGCAAAGCAATCTTTATATTCCTTTAACAAATCGGTTAACTACTGCTTACACTCATAATTTAACTTAGCACTAATAAAAGTAGGCCTAGGTTTATCACCACTACCTATATCTACCTCTGCCAAATCATCAGCCGATGTGAATCCCTAGCCTAACTTTCCATCATCGGCGAACCTATCTATTAAAACTCTTCATCAGAACCGACTGCTTGGATCGGTGGAATTTCATAATCGGCAACTTTGAGGAACTCCTTCTCCCAAACTTCTCCCGATATACACCTAGTTCTCTCATAGGTATCTGCTTCTGCCGATGCAATGACATAAGAAGAATCTCCCGGGACAATCTCAATCTTGTCACCTACCCACAGAACCAAGCATTGGTGCATTGTAGACGGGATGCAACAATTGGCATGAATCCAATCTCTCCCTAGCAACAGATTATAGGCACCATTCCCACTGATCACGAAGAAAGTCGTCGGCAAGGTTTTGCTGCCGATGGTCAACTTGACACAAATTGCCCCCTTAACTGGAGACACATTTCCCTCGAAGTCTTTTAGCATCATATCGGTCTTGGTCAAATCTTGATCCCCTTTCCCCAGCTTCCGATATACTGCGTATGGTATGATGTTGATAGCTGCTCCACCATCAATTAATATCTTGGTCATTGGCTGACCATCAACCCTTCCTTTGACAAACAAAGCTTTAAGATGCTGCCTTTCATTTTCAGTAGGCTTTTCAAAGATAGCCGTCATCGGATCTAGAGCCAATTGAGCTATCTGGTTGGAAAACTCCAACTCCTCATCATCGCTGGACGGCGCAAGGAATTCCATCGGCAACATAAATACCATGTTAACATCTGCCAATGGCCCTTTCCCCTTAGGATCTGATTGTTGCTGATCCCCAGATTGGCCAGAGTTCTCGCCCTTGCTTAGCTCTTCTCGTCTTTCGTGCTGCAGTCTCCTTTTCTGTGTTTTAGTCAACCCCTCTGGACACCATGGGGGAAGTGGTGACTGCCTTGCCGATGGACGACGATGTTCCCTTGACTCCATCCAATAAGTGTTAGCATCCCTACAAAATATGAACTCATCGGGAACTCGTGCATTAGCTATCTCCTCAAGCTCTTCCTGATTCTTAGGAAAATATTCAACACGATCACCAAGCCTATCATGCACACTGAGTCTGCCCCCTAGTCGGTCATGAACCGACGCTCTCCCCCTAATCGGCCCATTAAATTGCCGATCATCATTGTGATAACGCCGGTCGGATCTGTCATACCGATCATAACCATTGCACTCAGGGCAATCTCTAATAGTAGGCAATTTGATGTTCTGCTCCCAGCAATGGATAAAGAATGGGTAGTTCCAGTGGTCCTTGTGCCGATTCCACTCCTGTCGGCGTCTTTCTTCTTGCCGATGATACTCTTCTTGCTGGCGCCGATACCGATCCTCACGTTGCTGCCAAGTTTCCCGAGGCCTTCTATGAGTTATCACAATACCAGATCGGGGAGGCCATCCCGAGTTACTTCCCTCCTGGATCAAGCCTTTCCCTTTTGCATCGGGAGTAGTGATCTGATGCTGAGGATCCACCGATGCACTTCTTTCAGCTGCTTCCGATGTCAAGACCTTGGCCTTTCCCTTAGCATCCAGCATATTCGTTGGGAAAGGATGTTGATCAATCTTCATCGGCTTGTGAGTTTTGGAGCTGTCAAATTTGATCCTCCTAGATTCTATAGCCGATTGCAGCTGTTGTCTAAAAACTTTGCACTCATTGGTGCTGTGAGAAGTTGCATTGTGCCATTTGTAGTATTTCCTCTATTTAATTCCTCAGCCGATGGGATCACATGATTGGGTGACAGCTTGATTTGCCCTTCCTAAAGTAGAAAGTCAAATATCCTATCGGCTTTAGTGATATCAAATGCGAACTACTCTGGCTCTTTATGCCCGAAAGGGCAAGACATCGGCTTCTTGTTCTTTACCCATTCTGCTAGGCCGATGACTGGTTCTTCATCAGAATCTGAGCTTGCTGCCTCATCAACAAATGATACCTTTTTGTTCCAAGCCCTCTTAGGTTCAAAGGGCTTAATATCCTGGTCGGAAATCCTCTGGACCAAGTGACTTAGGCTCTCGAACTCTTGAGAAGCATATTTGTCCCTGATATGTGGCAACAAACCCTGGAAAGCCAAATCGGCTAGCTGCCGATCATCTAAAACTAGACTATAGCATTTATTCTTGACCTCCCGCAACCTCTGCATAAAACTTTCAACCGATTCATTATTACGTTGTTTCAATCTGACCAAATCGGTAATCTTCTTCTCATGAACTCCAGAAAAGAAGTACTTGTGGAACTGCTTCTCTAGATCGGCCCAAGTAATCACCGAGTTGGGAGGTAACGAAATAAACCAGGTAAAAGCCGATCCAGACAAAGAAGATGAAAACAAACGAACCCTCAATTCATCTGTGTTAGCAGCTTCCCAACATTGGATAATAAACCTGTTGACATGTTCCATTGTTGATGTGTCATCCTGTCCAGAAAACTTAGTGAAATCTGGTACCTTGTACCGATTTGGAAGTGGAATCAAATCATATGCAGGAGGATACGGTGTCCGATAAGAGTAAGTGTTGACTTTGGGTTTTATCCCAAATTGGTCCCTCATTACTTCAGCAATCTTATCGGCCCAATAAGCATCGACATCTTGCCGATAGGGTGGTTGTGGATCTGGCACCTGCTGATACACTTCCACGTGTCGTTGAGGCGCACGATCTGCATGGAACATGGGGTTGATCGTCTGACCACCAAACTGTTGACCAAGATTCATCGGCTGGTTAGGCAACCCTTGATTCTGGAACCCGGGGTAGATCTGGCCTTGTTGAAACCCTGTAGCCTGATGATTCTGTTGGGACATTTGTGGAAAGACTTGCTGCCCAGGCCATCCACTATTAGCATTCATCGGCATAGATCCTACCGATGTCTGGTAATTAGGCATCATCATTGAATTGACATACCCTGACTGAGTCATAAACCTCTGTTGCGTCGGCACTGAATCTGCCGATGCATTAGGCATCTGGAACGTTGGAGCTTGAGAATCCCCAGTGTAAGGCCTTACAGTAGTAGTTGTAGTATACTGGGGACTCTGATTCATCGGCATATTTGGAGGTGCCGATGTCATAGGAGCCTTGCCTCTCACATTAGCCGTCTGAGATATGCTAGGTGTCTTCAATGTCAACTCTGGAGGCATACCATAACCCCACCAGTTAGGAGGAGGGACCAATCCCAACATCGCCGATGCCAATAGATCTGTAGCAAGCTTGACCTGCTCATCTGAAGTCGATGGATTGGTCGTCATCGGCGTAGATTGCCCGTTAGTGACTCCTAACGTGCTAGGAGGAACAGTAGTTTCTATGCCCGCAGCGGCCGCTGCAGCCGATGGAGCTGTGACCACCGGTGATCCTGGCTGATGATGAGAAGGGCCCACATAATTTGGTGACAATTGTCCTTTGAAAGTTCTAACCACGGCATTGAAAACCGTATTGGACAGCACACTAGCTTTATTGATCAAGGCACGGTTAACAGCACCATCAACCATGTCTTGAAGTTTACCAGGATTGGCTTCAAAAGTAACCTGCCGAGTGTTGGGTATTCTTAACATCATTACCAAAAGTAGACTAAGTTCTCTAAATCTAGTAACGGTGCCAAAAATGCCAAACCTATCCCTTACACCACTTAAGCCAAGTTGTCATCCCCAGCATGATATAAGAGACGCGGTATTGAAATATGCAATTGCTCTTCTAAATAAATAATGAATGGGATCTGCAAGCGCACAGATTAATACTGATGCAGCATTTTAACCGGGAAGTATTCCAGGTATCGTTATTTATATTTTTACCACTGGGAAGGGATTAGCGATCATCAATATTGATTACAGAATAGCATATGAGATTGAGCATCTATCATTGCATGTATAATTGAGAACATTATATCTAACTCTTCATACAGGGATAAGTGTCACATAAAAGATATATGAAATAATAATAGTGACAAGGATAACTAATCTGATCTAGCCACATAATAAATATGATAAGCACCTCAATTAGATACTCTAGAAAGTCATTAGCATGGTATTAGAACGAACTACAAGAATATTCCCTAAGTTATTCTCAACTATATAGTCTAGCATATCATAGTTAGTGCAAGCATACTTAGCAATCATTGCGAGACAAGACTACGCCCATGCATAGTGATATTAGCAAGGAATATGAGAAACATAGCAATCACTCCCCTGTAATAATGTTGCTCTGCCAGCCCAATACACGAGAGGGGGACTATATAAGAATCAATGAAGCTGTCACTATCACGAACCACCCCACGATCTGGCATATTGGGTACAATCGCAGATAAATACGGTATAAGCACCACGCCTACACAATATCTATCATTTACCCATGGATCCGATGGATAAACGCTATACGATCCTAAGCATGTATATAGATCAAATCTAACTAAGCCAAGTACATAACTATGATAAACTAAGAACAATATAATCTTGAATATAAGCAAGTAGAGCAAAGTCATAAGCAATATATTGAAGTAGAACAAAGTCATATTCATAATATTGAAGAACAAAGATAATTAGAAAGTAATTAGAAGAACAATTAGAAGATTACCAAGAATCCTCCTGACAGATCCGGAAACCAATCGAAGATTGACTCCTTCTAGTTCTAATTCTATGTAGCTATGCTAATCTAGATATCTAATTGATGTGGTGGCTCTAATCTTGATCAGAGGCTTCTTCTCCCTTGATGGAACAATGAATTAGGGTTGAGAGGCTCTCTCCTCTAGGGGCCAGGGGGTCTGGTTTTATAGTCCCTTCAAGTGAATATGGGCCCTTGGATCAAACCGACATAGATTGTATGGTTTAGATTCATCCTTTAGGTCGGTGGAGATCTCCCGCAAAGCAGAGTCCTGATTGGACTCAGGGGTAGGGCGGGCACCCTGATCTCCTGGGCGGCCGCCCAGGGTCTGGCTCCGATTCCCCTCCGCTTCGGTCTCGTGGCTTCTGGAGTCTTCTAGATGTAAGATAATTGCGCAGCACGTTAATATCTTTACGTAATCCTGACATGTGGGTCTTTCTTCCATATTTCCTGATAACTCCCTGCAGAAATAGATAAACACCAAAACTCGTGGAATTCTGTCAGATAAAACCCTAAGTCTGGATCTTGCTTTTATTTGGATCCTTTTCTTTATTTATTTGATAATTAAATTTGATACTTAAGGACCGTCAACACCGAGGTGCCGGCAGTGCTTCTTTCTGGATCACCTCGCCACTCCTGTTGATGCTGAAAGACTTCAAACATTGCTGCTTGTAGTCCTCCATGGCTTTTGCAATAGCTTGCTTCTGCTCATCTCTAAGATTAGCTTCCGTCACGGGGATGACATTCTCCAAGTCGAAATTGCTAGTCGCCATGTCGATCTTGGTCTTGAATCTGGTCCCACTAGGTGTGCCAAAAGATGTGTTGATGCAAAAGTGGATCTGCAAACACAAAGGGCTAATACCCGATTTCAAACGTTAAGGCGTGCCAGCCGATTTGACCTTACTATCGGCAAAGGTGATAACTCGAATAATTTGGTCCTGACAACAGCAATGCGCCTGGCTGCCACGGCCAAGAGGTATTCATGCGGAACATGAGAATACACCGAGGTTAAGTCGACGAACTCCTAAGAACTTGTAATAAAAAGGAAAATATGACGAAGTCGTCGAAAAAGTAGATGCTGGAATATGAGTAAAAACTTGTGTTTGATTGATTGATTGATTGATTACAAGGCCCTAGGGTCTACATTTATACCCTGCTCAAAGAGCTACAATCAGACACGACTAGGACTCGAATTCCAAATAAAACAGAACCCGTATACAAAATGATTTAAATTACTAAGGAAAGCACAAAACTATCCTCCTGTGACAAACTGGGACACTACCATGGACCAATCGGCAACCTTCATGTTCTCCTTCTCAGTCATCAGCAGACTCCTCATCGTAGCCATCGACAAGGCTAACGCTGACCATCGGCATGAACGCGTCACCACTCATAGACTTAGTCACATTCAGCCGTCCCTTCATCGGCAACCACCTTCATCGGCAACTCCCCTACAGACCAGTTACTGTTGCCCTATCTTGCCGATCTATACTCTACTGATCCTGGGTACGTGTCCAAAAACGGTGTCAACAATTGTTCTTTTGGTTTATGAGTTTACTTTAATCTCTTTGCGTAGAGTTTAGAGTAATCATCTCTAGCGTAGACGTGGTGTTTAGGCTAGGATACTCATAGATATTCCCTGACTAGCTGGACCGTGGTATTAGCGAGGAACATGACATTTCCGAGTTACCTTTGAAGACCATATCTCGTTAGTAGGAAGGATAGGGTTTATAGGTGCGGGTTGAACATCCTCTGTGGTGTCTAGATTCTGTTAACCTCCCCAATAGAACAGTAGGTCATCCTTACCAAGGTTAGAAGGAGATTACGATGTAAACATAGTACCCTGATCGGTAGTAATTGTTTGAGGAATACCAAATCGGTAAATAATATGTTCTTTCACAAAATCAATCATATTGGCCGATGTGACTTTCTTCAAAGGAATAGCTTCAACCCACTTGGTGAAATAATCAGTGGCAACTAAGATGAACCTATGCCCTTTGCTCGATGGTGGGTAAATTTGGCCGATTAGATCGATAGCCCATCCCCGGAACGGCCAGGGTTTAATAATGGGATTCATGGCCGATGCGGGTGCCCTTTGAATATTACCAAATTTCTGACATCCTTGACATCCTTTGAAATACTTAAAACAATCCTCAAGTATGGTCGGCCAATAATACCCATTTCTCCTGATCATCCATTTCATCTTAAAAGCCGACTGATGTGCTCCACACACTGCTTCATGGATTTCACCCATCAAACTTTTAGCTTCATCATTACCTAAACATTTGAGAAGAACTCCATCTATAGTTCGATAATACAACTCATCCTCAAGGAGCACATACTTGGTCACTTGAAACCGGATACGCCTCTTAACCTTCTTAGATGGATCTCTTAAATAATCAATAATCTCCTTTCTCCAATCATCGGCACCGATTGCCGATAACGTGTTCAGTATGGGTTGATATCCCGAGGCATGCTGAGCTAACCGATTTGCCTCCTCATTATGTAACTGAGGAACATGTTCTAATCGGAAATCTTTGAATTCCCTTAATAGTTGTACACCTTTTTCGTAATAAGTTATCAGGACCTCGCTTCGGCATTCATAATTTCTAGCCAACTGATTTATAACTAGCATAGAATCCCTAAAGATTTCAACAGCATCAGCACGAACTTCTTTTAACAATTCCAACCTCTTGATCAAAGCTTGATACTCAGCTTGATTATTCGTTGACGTGGCAACAATCGGCAAAGAGAACTCATATTTCCTTCCCTGAGGGGAAATTAATACTATGCCGATTCCTGCCCCCGGTCACACGTGGATCCATCAAAGAAGAGTGTCCAAGGCACAATTTCCAAAGTCTCCACTACACCGCGATGTTGAGTCACAAAATCGGCCATAATTTGCCCTTTAACTGCTTTAGCTGACTCGTAACGTAGATCAAATTCCGACAGTGCCAAAATCCACTTACCGATTCTACCACTCATAATCGGCATAGATAGCATATATCAGACTACATCATCTTTGCATATAAGAGTGCATTCGGCCGATAGCAAATAGTGTCTCAACTTAGTGCAAGAAAAATATAGGCATAAACATAATTTTTCAGTGGCCGAATACCTGGTCTCAGCATCAATCAATCTTCTACTTAAATAGTAAATCACACACTCCTTCCCTTCAAATTCTTGAATCAAAGCCGAACCGATGACCATTCCATCGGTAGACAAATATAATCTAAAGGGCTTCCCTTGCTGCGGTGGAATCAAGACTGGAGGATTTGTCAAATAATTCTTGATTTCATTCAAGGCCAACTGTCGCTCTTCTTCCCATATAAACTCTTGATCGGCTTTCAATTTAAGCAAAGTACTGAAAGCACAAATTTTACCAAACAAATTAGATATAAACCGCCTGATAAAATTTACCTTGTTGATCAACGATTGGAGTTCAGTTTTGTTGGTAGGGGCAACTATCTTATTGATAGCATCAATAGATCGTCTACTAATTTCAATTCCACTCCGATGCACCATGAAACCAAGAAATTGCCCTGCCGATACACCGATTGCACACTTATTAGGATTCATTTTTAAACCATGTTTCCTTGTGCATTCCAACACCTTTTGAGAATCGGCAAGATGCTTTGTGAAACCCCCAGGCTTAACCACCACATCATCAATGTAAATTTCTACCAGCTTGCCGATGAACTCATGGAAGATAAAATTCATAGCCCTTTGATAGGTAGCACCAGCATTTTTCAATCCAAAGGTCATGACTATCCACTCAAACAATCCAACATGACCAGGAAATCTAAATGCAGTCTTTGGAATATCTTCCTCAGCCATGAATATCTGATTATATCCTGCATTGCCATCCATGAAACTTATGATCTGATGTCCAGCCGCAGCATCAACTAGCAAATCGGCAACTGGCATTGGGTAACCATCCATCGGCGTAGCTTTGTTAAGATTCCTGAAATCAATGCAGACTCGAAGTTTTCCATTTTTCTTGTAAACTGGAACGACATTGGAAATCCACTCGGCATACCGACATTGCCGAATAAATTTAGCTTCAATAAGTTTAGTTATCTCGGCCTTAATATCAGGAAGAATATTAGGATTACATCGGCGAGCTGGCTGCTGATGTGGCTGAAATCCAGACTTGATAGGCAACCGATGTTCAACAATAGATCGGTCTAAACCAGGCATCTCAGTATAATCCCAAGCAAAGCAATCTTTATACTCCTTTAACAGATCGGTTAACTGTTGCTTACACTCAGAATTTAACTTAGCACTAATAAAAGTAGGTCTAGGCTTATCTCCACTACCTATATCTACCTCTACTAAATCGTCGGCTGATGTGAACCCCTGGCCTAATTTTCTATCATCGGTGAACCTATCTATTAGAACTCTTCATCAGAACCGACTGCTTGGATCGGTGGAATTTCATAATCGGCAACTTTGAGGAAATCATTTTTCCAAATTTCTCCCGAGATACACCTGGTCCTTTCATAAGTATCAGCCTCTGTCGATGCAATGACATAAGAAGAATCTCCTGGGACAATCTCAATCTTGTCGCCTACCCACTGAACCAAGCATTGGTGCATTGTTGATGGCATGCAACAATTGGCATGAATCCAATCTCTCCCGAGTAGCAGATTGTAAGCACCCTTTCCACTAATTATGAAGAAAGTTGTCGGCAAGGTCTTACTGCCGATAGTCAGCTCAACGCATATTGCACCCTTAACCGGAGATACATTTCCTTCAAAGTCCTTTAACATCATATCGGTCTTGGTTAGATCTTGATCTCCTTTCCCAAGCTTCCGATAGACTGCATACGGCATAATGTTGATAGCAGCCCCACCATCAACCAATATTTTGGTCATCGGCTGCCCATCAACTCTTCCTTTGACGAATAGAGCCTTAAGATGTTGTCTTTCATTGTCAGCAGGCTTTTCAAGGATAGCCGTCATCGGATCCAGAGCCAACTGAGCTATCTAGTCAGAAAAATCCAGCTCCTCATCATCACTGGACGGCGCAAGGAACTCCATTGGCAACATAAACACCATGTTAACATCTGTTGATGGCCCTTTTCCCTTAGGATCCGGTTGCTGCTGATCTCCAGACTTGCCAGAATTTTCTCCCTTGCTCAAATCTTCTCGTCTTTTGCGCTGCAGCCTTCTTTTCTGTGTCCTAGTCAATCCCTCTGGACACCATGGAGGAAGTTGTGGCTGCCTTGCCGATGGGCGATGACTTTCCCTTGACTCCACCCGATAAGTATTAGCATCCCTACAAAATATGAACTCATCGGGAACTCATGCATTGGCCATCTCTTCAAGCTCCTCCTGGTTCCTGGGAAAATACCCGACACGATCACCAAGTCTATCATGCACACTGAGTCTACCCCCCAGCCGATCATGAACTGAAGCTCTCCCCCTAATCGGCCCATTAAATCGCCGATCATCATTCTGATACTGCCGATCAGGTCTATCATACCGATCATAACCACTATATTTAGGGCAATCTCTAACAGTGGGCAATTTAATGTTCTGCTCCCAGCAATGGATAAAGAACGGGCAGTTCCAGTGATCTTTATGCCGATTCCACTCCTGTCGATGCCTCTCTTCTTCCCGGCGATAATCTTCTTGTTGATGCCGATACCGATCTTCACGTTGCTGCCAAGTCTCTCGATGCCTTCTATGAGTTATCACAATGCCAGATCGGGGAAGCCTTCTTGAGCTAGTTCCTTCCTGGATCAAACCTTTTCCTTTGGCATCGGCACCAGTAATCTGATGCTGAGGATCCACCGATGCACTTCTTTCAGCTGCTTCTGACGTCCTCATCAGAACCGACTGCTTGGATTGGTGGAATTTCATAATCGACAACTTTGAGGAAATCCTTCTCCCAAATCTCTCCCGAGATACACCTAGTCCTCTCATAGGTATCTGCTTCTGCCGATGCGATGACATAGGAAAAATCTCTCGGGACAACCTCAATCTTGTCACCTACCCACTGAAGCAAGCACTGGTGCATTGTAGATGGGATGCAACAATTGGCATGAATCCAGTCTCTCCCTAGCAGCAAATTATAAGCACCTTTTCCACTGATCACAAAGAAGGTTGTCGGCAAGGTTTTGCTGCTGTTGGTCAACTCAACGCAAATTGCCCCCTTAACCGGAGACACATTTCCTTCAAAGTCTTTCAGCATCATATCGGTCTTTGTCAAATCTTGATCTCCTTTTCCAAGCTTCCGATAGACTGTATACGACATGATGTTGATAGCAGCTCCACCATCAATTAATATCTTGGTCATTGGCTGACCATCAACTCTTCCTTTAACAAACAGAGCTTTAAGATGTTGCCTTTCATTGTCGGCAGGCTTTTCAAAGATAGCTGTCATCGGATCCAGAGCCAATTGAGCTATCTGGTCCGAAAACTCCAACTCCTCATCATCACTGGATGGCGCAAGGAACTCCATCGGCAACATAAATACCATGTTAACATCTGCTGATGACCCTTTCCCCTTAGGATCCGGTTGTTGCTGATCCCCAGACTGGCCAGAGTTCTCGCCCTTGCTTAGCTCTTCTCGTCTTTCGCGCTGCAGCCTCCTTTTCTATGTCCTAGTCAACCCCTCTGGACACCATGGGGGAAGTTGTGACTGTTGACAGTTCTTAAGTATCAATTTAAATTATCAAATAAACAAGGAAAAGGACCAATATGCAACCAACACCTAGAATTAAGGTTTGATCTGACAGAATTCCACGAGTTTTGTTGTTTATCTATTTCTGCAGGGGGTTATCAGGAAATAAGGAAGAAAGGCCCACATGTCAGGATTACATAGAGATATCAACGCACCGCGCGATTTTCTACCATCTAGAAGACTCCAGAAGCCACGGGAAGAAAACAGAGGCCGAAAGGGGCCAGGCCCAGGGCGCCCGCCCTGGTGACCTGGGCGCCCGACCCCTGCTGGATGTCAATTGGGACTCTCTTCGCACGGGATGTTCAACCGACCTATTGGATCAAGGAAAACATAGTACCACCTCGCCTACCGACCCAAAAACGCATAGAGGAGGAGGACTATATAAGGAGACCCCCCTGGCCCCTGGAGAAGACAAGAAATTATCATAGAGATTGAGGGGTGCCCTCGAAGGAAAACCTCTTCTCTAATTAATATTTCTTTTTAGGCTTAGCAACCAATGTAAAGTAGAAATAGATCTTCTAGTTTCTACTAGATTGAGAGAGATAGAGTGGAGGTGTAGATTGGAGGAAGCCTGGCCTGTCGATGTCTACTCCAAGCTTGTACCTGCGGGATCAAGTTCTCCTAACCCGAAGCTTGCTCCTAGGATTCTTCAGTATTTCGACTTCTAAATTCTAGTAAGTTCTTGTTTTATTGTTCTTATGGTTTATGAGTTTACTTTAATCTCTTCGCGTAGAGTTTAGAGTAATCATTGCTGGCGTAAACGTGGTGTTTAGGCTGGGGTACTCATAGATATTCCCTGACTAGCTGGACCGTGGTAGTAGTGAGGAACGTGACAATTCCGAGTTACCTTTGCAGACCATATCTCGTTAGCAGGAAGGATAGGGTTATAGGTGCAGGTTGAACATCCTTTGTGGTGTCTAGATTCCGTTAGCCTCCCCATTAGAACAGTAGATCATCCTTACCAAGGTTAGAAGGAGACTACGGTTGCAGTCTTCTCTATTTATCACTCACATCGAAAGACATTCTTTGTGCCTAAAGGGTTTGTAGTAATAGACCGGTTAGTCAGATGCACTCTTTCTCCTAGTGGTAAAAAAATAAATACGATACTCTGGATAATTTCCCGGGTGAAGTGCTCACCGATATCCGTGCGCTTGCGGATCAATTCCTTATTGCGTTCCCAAATATCAACAAGCATTTTTGGCGCCGTTGCCGGGGAGAAAGACGGTTGCTGAGATAACCTGCGTCTTACTACTAGCTTGTATCTATACTTTTATCTTTTCTTATCTTTTATATTCTGTATTTATTTTCTTTACTCTTACCATATGGAAAACCAAAATTCTAAATCGATCCATGAATCTGCGATCCCTTCAGTAACTGACCTTTTACCATGGGAATCATCACAGCCTATCCAAACATCCCAGTATAAGTTAAGTTCTAGGTTGATTGCCATGATTCAAAACCTATCTTTTTCGGGAAAGAAAGACGAAAACCCTTACCTTCATATTAGAGATTTTGAACAAACATGTGATTGTCTTCGCATTGAAGGCATTTCTGATAAAACTTTACGTTGGAAGCTTTTTCCTTTTTCCTTAAGGGGAGAAGCTAGACAATGGTACAGTCAGAAGGTAAGTCAACAACAAGGTGAATGGGGAGTTTTACGAGCCAACTTTTGTCTAGATTTCTATTCCCTCGACCGTATAGCCGACCTTAGACTCGAAGTCCTATCTTTTAAACAAAAAGATAATGAAACTTTGGGAAAATCCTGGAAACATTTTTCTGATCTTTTAGAATCTAGTCCAAACCTTAATCTTTTGTACCCTGTTCTTTTATTTCACTTCTTTTGAGGTCTTCAGAAAAATAACAAACAAATGCTACACACAATGTCTAGAGGTTCTTTCTTTCGCATCCCTGCTGATGAAGCTAGAGTGATCCTAGATAGAATCCTAGAAGCTGAGATGAATAATACCCTTCATGATGAAACCTACAAAGCCGAAGTAGACACTTTGCCAAATTCTTCATCTACTTTAGCTATCCCAAGTTCTGAGCCACAAGAGGAAGAAATTCCACCACCGGACTTCATGTTGGATATAGAATCCGATCTTTTTGCCGATTTTGGAAATATTTCAAACTACCATTCTATTGACAAACCCCAAAACGGCCAATTTAGCATTTATTTACCAAGTGAATATCAATTAAGAGAGCTTATCTCAGTCATGAGTAGCGAATGGTTGGAGGAATCAGAGCTTTCCTCTGATGTGATCCGTGTGGACACACCCTCTATAACTATACGCTGTGCTTATAATTCTGATCGATTTAATGCTCATTATAATCCTGTTGTGGGGATCAACATCATGTCTGAATCTTTTGCACTTAAACTAATTAAAAATATTGTCTTAACCCCCACAACAAAGGTCACAAAGGAATCTTCGGGACGATTGGTCCCCAGTCTTGGAATTATTAATGTCCTACCTCTTACGGTAGAAGGCTCCATGGTTCATTTGAACTTCTATATCTTTGATACATGGGACTTTGACCTGTTGATAGGACAACCTTTTAGAAGACTCCTTTATGAAGGTCATACTGGAAAGCTACACATTTCTTTTGGAAAAACTTTTAAATTCCCGATAACAATTTCACACTCCTTAAACAATGAGGCCGAATCATATCTTTTGCCTGATCCTATGGAGGAAGTAAAGGCTGCATCTCTAGAGCTTTTAGATGAACCAGACTTAGAAGACGAAACTCCTTTCTTCACAGAAGAAGAAGACAAACCTTCTGAGCCTGAACCCTTAGATGAGTTTGCAGAAACACCTAGACCCCCATAGAGCTTAAAACTTTACCACCCGGTCTTACATATGCTTTCCTAAACAATAATCCAGAGTTCCCTATGATCATTAGCGATAAACTCACTCAGGATCAAACTCTGCGATTAATGACCATTCTTGAGAAACATCACTCAGTTTTCGGCTACTCATTTCAAGATCTTACAGGAATCAGTCCTATGATTTGTACCCATCGTATTCCGACAGATCCTTCTGTTTCACCCTCTTGAGAACCCCAATGTAGACTTAACAACACTATGAGAGAGGTAGTTAAAAAGGAAGTTATAAAGTTGCTGCATGCAGGGATTATATATCCTATGCCGCACAGTGAGTGGGTAAGCCCAGTGCAAGTTGTGCCTAAAAAGGGAGGCATGACTGTTATTATGAATGAAAAGAATGAGCTAATTCCGCAACGCACCATCACAGGATGGCGGATGTGCATAGACTATAGAAAACTAAAAAAAGCCACGAGAAAAGATCACTTTCCTTTACCTTTCATAGATGAGATGCTAGAGCGATTAGCAAACCATTCGTTCTTCTGTTTCTTAGATGGATATTCAGGGTATCATCAAATCCCGATCCATCCTGATGATCAAAGCAAAACCACTTTTACATGCCCATATGGAACTTATGCTTATCGTAGAATGTCTTTTGGGTTATGTAATGCACCAACTTCTTTTCAAAGATGCATGATGTCTATATTTTCTGATATGATTGAAGAGATTATGGAAGTTTTCATGGATGATTTCTCTGTTTATGGAAAAACTTTTGATAGTTGTCTTGAAAACTTAGACAAGGTTTTGCAAAGATGTGAAGAAAAGCACTTAATCCTTAATTGGGAAAAATGTCATTTTATGGTTAGGGAAGAAATAGTGCTGGGACACTTAGTGTCTGAAAGAGGAATTGAGGTAGACAAGGCTAAAATTGAAGTAATTGAACAACTACCTCCACCTGCGAATATAAAAGGAATTCGAAGCTTTCTTGGCCATGCTGGTTTTTATCGTAGATTCATAAAAGATTTTTCATTCATTGCTAGACCACTTACTCTTTTGCTAGCCAAGGATGCTCCTTTCGAATTTGATGATGCATGTCTAACATCTTTCAATTTATTAAAGAAAGCACTCATCTCTGCACCAATCATTCAACCCCCTGATTGGTCGTTGCCTTTTGAAATTATGTGTGATGCCAGTGATTATGCTGTAGGGGCAGTATTGGGATAAACTAAAAATAAGAAGCATCATGCAATTGCTTATGCCAGTAAAACTTTGACAGGAGCTCAACTTAACTATGCAACCACTGAAAAAGAGCTTCTGGCTGTTGTTTTTGCCATTGATAAATTTAGATCTTATTTAGTTGGAGCTAAAATAATTGTTTACACTGATCATGCTGCACTAAAATATTTGCTCACTAAAAAAGATGCTAAACCTCGCCTGATTAGATGGATCTTATTACTCCAAGAATTTGACTTAGAAATAAAAGATAAAAAGGGAGTAGAAAATTCTGTTGCTGATCACTTGTCTAGAATGTATTTTAAGAGTCCACAGGAAACCCCCATCAATGATTCACTCCGGGACGACATGCTCTACGGGATTAACAGGTCTGACCCCTGGTATGCAGATATTGTTAATTTTATGGTTTCAGGGTATGTACCACCAGGAGCAAACAAGAAGAAGCTTATTCAAGAAAGTCGTTCACATATATGGGATGAGCCATACCTCTTCCGAGTATGCTCTGATGGCTTACTCAGGAGATGTGTGACCACTGAGGAAGGATGGAAGATCATCGACAGATGTCATTCATCACCATATGGAGGTCACTATGGAGCATTCCGTACACATTCAAAGATCTGGCAGTGTGGATTCTACTGGCCTACAATGTATGAAGACACGAAGCAATATATCAGAAGATGTGGGCCATGTCAAAGGCACGGAAACATAAATACAAGGGATGCAATGCCACTCACCAACAACCTTCAGATTGAGCTCTTTGATGTCTGGGGAATAGACTACATGGGTCCATTTCCTCCATCAAAGAAGTGTGAGTACATCTTGGTGGCAGCTGACTATGTCTCCAAGTGGGTAGAGGCATTACCTTGCAAGCATGCCGACAACGTCAGTTCAAAGAGGATGTTTGAAGAAATTATATTTCCAAGATTTGGAGTCCCCAGAGTAGTGATAAGTGATGGAGGAGCACACTTCATCGACAAACGCTTCAAGCAATATCTATCAAAACATGGAATCCGTCACAACGTCGCTACCCCCTATCATCCTCAGACAAGTGGCCAAGCAGAGACTTCCAACAAACAAATCAAGAATATTCTTCAGAAGACAGTAAATGAAATGGGAACGGCATGGAAAGACAAGTTACCCTATGTATAACAGTTCAGTGTATTTCATCGCTGACCACCTGGGAAACAGTAATCTCCTTCTGATTGCAAAGTTTAAAAAGATCAGGGGAAATACTGCATAAAGGTTCATCATAAAGCCAAGTAGGTAGATATCTTTATAACAGAAGTGTTGACTTGCCATTTTTAACAGAAATCTTCATACCTTGTAGGTAGATATCTTTAATCTCTAATTAATCTTATGAGTGGAAGGTTAGTATGGTAACTGTGCCTCCCCTACCCCTACAACCTCAGAATTCAGAGATTTTTCACTTTTCCCACGCGGAGGTTCAAGCGTCATGCCGCAGCCCCTCCCGCACCAGGCGGCACCGCGCCACGCCGCACCCACAGCTCCCCGATGGCCCGACCGGTCCTCACGCCGACATGGGAAGTCATGCCGCTACAGCGCTCCTGCTCCACGCCGCCATTCAAGCCTCTCTAGAGGGGATGGAAGTCAAGCCGAGGAAGTCCCGCGCCGGCATTCACGCTTCACTGGAGAGCGTCAAAGTCAAGCTGGGGAATACCAGCATTGAGGCACAATGGATGAGCTCCAGCACTATGTCGTCCTGCAGGAGTCGTGACTGCTAGGCTGGAGATGGAACGGGCCAGGCCCACACATGATTAGGCCCAATTTGGATTGGAGAAAATTCAAAAGAAAACTAGTGTCTGGCGTATGGCTGGGCAGAATGCTTTAGGCCTTGTTTAGATGCACCCAAAAACCCAAAACTTTACAAGATTTCCCATCACATCAAATCTTGCGGCACATACATGGAACATTAAATATAGATAAAAAAGATAACTAATTACACAGTTTATCTGTAAATCACGATACAAATCTTTTAAGCCTAGTTACTCCATAATTGGACAATGTTTGTCAAATAAAAACAAAAGTGCTACAGTGTCAAAATCCAAAAAAATTTTGAATCTAAACAAGGCCTTAATCCTTAATTATAAAAACAAACTTAATCTCTGGCATGTCTAGACTGAATGTGTGGTTGCTATAATAGCAAATATCTCGTTTACAGCGCTTAGCTGAGATTCTATGCTTTTGTACTCCCTCCGTTCCAAATTATAAGTTATTCCAAGAATCTTGGAGAGTCAAAGTTTTTCAAGTTTGACCAAATTTATATAGTAAAATAATAATATTTTTGGTACCAACCAAGTATCATTAGATTCTTTGTTAGTTATATTTTCATAGGCAAGCACTGTAATGAAATCGAGAAGATCAATTAGCTACAGCTTGGATGATCTGACTGGGCGATGAGCTCTCTTCTCAAATACACTGTCCACAGACATCGTCCATTCAGGAATTACTATGTTTCGTTAATTCGTTCTATTAGTGAGAGAGATACTATGGACTTCTTATTTAGTTCCTCAAAAATTTTTCAAAAATTTTCAGATTTCCCGTCACATCGAATCTTTAAACGTATGCATAGAGTATTAAATATAGATAAAAATAAAAACTAACTGCATAATTTGATCAGAATTGGCAAGACGAATCTTTTGAGTCTAGTTAGTCCATAATTGGACAATATTTGTCAAATACAAACGAAAGTACTACTATTCATATTTTGCAAAAAAATTTGGAAGTAAACAAGGCCTTATTATAGTAAAACTAGTTACTGATCACAACTAAGCTTGGTAGCCGGCTACTCAAGGGATAAGCATGGTAGCAGTGATAAAGAGGGCAAAAAGCAGTGAAATTTCTATTCTTTTATGGATTCACCCCGCATGAACATTCCCTTCATTCGCACCCAACCAAGATGAACTGATGACGTAAGCAGATAAGTTTAAGCGTTGGCATAGTTGTCGACTTCCAATAGAGCAAACAGAAGACAATGTTGGTACGAGGATAAAGAAACAGAATACAGACAGCATCTAGCTTCTGATTTCGGGTGCATTATACCATAACAAGCCTCTAGACCACACACAGAACTAGTCATTTGTTCCACCGCAAGAATTCCTTGCACACCTTACTTCCTGTCTTTCTCTAAACTCGTGGCTTCTTCCATAAGCTTAGGAGTTCAGTTGATATCATTCTTCACAGGAACTTCTAGGTTGTCAGCTTGGTTACGACGGCATCGTCTTCCTCTACACTTGCAGTGTGTTCCATCAACTTTTTAGAACTCATCTCAGATTGCACATTCTTCCTTGGACCTCCTTGATTGCCAAATTGCAGAGTTTTGTGCTTACTTGGTTCAGTAGCAGCGTTCCCTCTGTAAAACAGTGTATATTATTTAACAAAATCTGCTCTGGTACAAAATCAGTTTAAATTGAACAGTAGTAAATTCAGAACAGACCACAAAGAAGCAGGCTCACAAATTGGTAGTTCTAGACAACTCAGTAATTGTGCTTAATTTCTGTTTGATGGAAATATTTTTAGTTCAAATGACAGCAAGAAGATGAGCAAAGTAGATTATCTAACTACAACATGCCGTAATAGCAGAACAATTATCTAACTAATATGATTATGTGCAAGAAGTGTTGCTTTGTGATTGCAAATTTTGCATCGGTCTGATCGATAACAGGAACAAGTTACAGCACAGAAAATTTGAGGACAGAGACCTAAGTAAAGAATATTACAATCAATTTGAATACCATCTAATGAATATAAGGATGGTATTTGGTGGTCAGACTTGAACTCCTCATTTTAAGATAAACTTAATACATAGAACTGAATCTTCACATTATAAAATAGCAATCCATCCATGCCATATTAGTTTTCATTCTAGCTCTGGACACAGGGATTAAGGAGTGAAAAAGGTGTGGTGCACAGGGAACGAGGAGATGTATGGCTTTTGTAGGGGCTTCTCCACCAGCTTAACTAGAAGCCCTACTGAACAAGCACGCACAGGAACGGAACCGAAGCCAAAAGCATTGAAGCTAAAGTTGTTTTGGGCCTAGAAGCCAAAGCCACTGAAACATATAGGGTCTGTTTGGTTTCTTGGCTTAATTGGAGCCTGCCTACGATCGGAGCCTGGTCAAGTTAGGCCTGTCTTTAGTAGGCCAACATGTGTGATTGGTTGGACTTCTATCCTTGGTCTCGTTTCTATGAGAGTTTGTTTGGCTGCTTGCTTTGGTTTGTATAGGATCACCACATTTTGAGCCTGGTAAGATTACCCTCTTTGCAGCATTCTATTGAACAGGTGCTGGGCATCTCTCTCTCTACCTCCCTCCCTCCCTCCCCCCCCCCCCTCTCTCTCTCTCTCTCTCTCTCTCTCTCTCTCTCTGCCTTTGCCCCTGCTTGTGGTGGGCCATGGAAGTAGCAATGCTAATGGCACGGACACACGATCTGCTGCAAGCTGGAGCTAGCGAGCGGACCAAAGCTGCTGCCTGATGGAGCTGAGCAGCCCGCAGCGTTCGTGTGTGTGCTTTGGATAACCAACAAAGCAGTTGTGTCGCGGTTTCCGGGCGTTGACCTCTATGCTGTTAGCCTCCGATGCGCCCATGGCGTCCGCTGCGCCACCTCCACCCGCCGCGCCCATGACCTGAGCTCAACTTCCACACCATGTCGCGTCCAATGCCACCCGCGTCCATGCTCGAAGTGCCTGTGCACGAGTCCCCTGCCTCGAACCCATCCTCCCCGTCCCCGGCGCACATGAAGCTGCTCTTCAAGGCCTACCGCTGCAGTGCGCGGGCCTTGCTGGCCATGTTCCTGGCAGAGCTCGTCGGACCCACAGTCACGTCGCCGTGCTCCCCCACCGCCGCGTGCTTCTGCTTGGCCAACAGCAACAGGGAGAGAGAGGGCGAGGAGAAGTGTGGCGGAGGACTCCACAAGGCACTGACTTCACGAGCAGAGGAGGCGAGCAAAAGGAGAGCAGAGGGGGTGACAGGAATCGGGAAAGACTTCACGAGTGAGCTGGCCCAAGCCTGGCCCCAGAAAAACGGATCCCATGTCCATTCTCTGGGAGCCAGGCCAAGGCCTGTACGGCGGCGAGCTCTAGCCTGGCTAAGGCTTAAGAACAGGGAACCAAACATCTTCATCTTAGCTCCAGCAGGCCTGGTCAGGAATTAGCCACCTAACCAAACAGTCCCATATTTTCCTTGCTTCTGTTTTTGGAGAAGCCAAAGTCCTACCAAAGAGGGCCTAATCTGAGACAAGTGTAGAAGGCTAGAATGACAACTGTTATGGGATGGAGGCAGTATACAGCATGGTTTGACTAAGCATGCTCTCCAAAGCTAGACTGACTTTTAGTGTCTACTCCACTACAACACTAAAATATGTAGTCATAAGTTAATAACAAATAGAAACTACTTTTCAGGTATGAATCCAACAATATAATTTTTATGTGAGGCTCATTCTTGGTTGGAGACTACTGGATTATTACATTATAAAACTCGTGACTGCCCCATAAAATGAAAGGGCGTACATTATAATTAACACAAGTATGGATGTGTTTAAAACAGCATTTAGTATCTATACATGCTAGAACCATAATGTAGCCTTTATATGCAGTTCCAAATGCGAGACCTAGGTAAGAAGTTGTGTATGTAAGCCTGAGACATAAGCATACACATAATGAGTCTACAATACAACATTACCTGGGGGAAAGCAGATGTTTGGAGATCCCACTTCCAAAGTAGACGGAACTGTAACCCAGCGGCCTCGGAGAGTAACAATTAGCCACACCCTTTAGAGTCTGTTTCCTCATATCAACTGCAAGCACAGTTACGTCTGTGTCCTCGAGGCCGTGTCTGTCCAATATGTAAACAACACCACTGTCGTGGTGGCTCAGGGCTGGATAACCTGAGTAGAATCCCTTCAAGGTTGGTAGGGTTTTGGTTTCAGCCTCCTGCTGATCAGGGTTGGTCTGTGCTGGGTACTTGGGAACTTCAATCACGCAGTCCTTCTTCCACTCATCCCAAGAATCCTTCCTTTCCCATGTGACTGCCTTCCAAGCTTCAGGTCCGACAATATGTGAACACATCTCGAAGTACTTGATGTAGCCTTCAACAACAATGATGTCACGAACATACAATGGAGGACCCTTGAGTTTCCTGGGCACCAATGGAGGTGGCAGTGGGATGTAGCGAAGCTCGGAGCTGTCCTTGAGGACGTCGCATACGAGGATGCCTCGCCAGAGGTCAACCCAACCTATGGACCCATGCTCCCCTCCAATAGTGATCACCTTGCTGGGGTAGGTGTAGAGCAACTTCTGCTCTAATGAAGCAAGGTACATCATCTTGCAGCTCCATGTCTCTGTCTTGGAGCTGTAGAGGTGCAGTTCGTACTTTCCCACGCAGTATGCCCAGCAGAGTATAGCAATGAAATACATGTCGCCAGCACGGCAGCGCAGGAGGCCAACGTTTTCGTCAAAGACTCGACCGGGATCCCTGGGGATCAAATCCAGCGACGGAGGCTTATTCTCGTCGCCGGCGTGATAGACAAAGTGGTCGTTGTTCCACGCGACACCGTCCCCACCCAGACGGCAGATCGGGACGCGAAGCATGGCGAGGTCGTCTTCTGTGCTGAGGAGCATGGGAATGCCGCCGAACGCGGATTTCTCTAAATCCGGGCTGTAGACTGTGAAGCAGGAGCAGCGCGGCGGGTTAACAATCCAGAAGGTTACCTTGATGCGCTTGCCTTTGCTTGTGACGCCTTCGGCGGTGGTGGCGTTGGTGCGGTCGTCGATGTAGCCGCGCGGGTCGACGAGGATGGAAGCCGGAGGCGGATCCAGATCGTCGGGGTACAACAGAGGCGGACGGGCAAGGACTAAGGATCGGCTCATGGTTGACGGATCAGTGGGGATAGCGATCTTCTTCCGTGCGAACTGGAGGAGCAGGGAGCGTCTCCGCCAGATCTGAGCGGCGGTGACGGCGGCGGGGGAAGAAACCTAAAACGAAGGATAAATACGATATATATCGGCGTCTACGAAGTTCGCTCGTGGTTGGGCCTTCATGGCCGAAGAAACGTTCGGCATCCTCTTGTCGGGCCTTTCCGGCCCACTGAGACATATATCTGAATATCTCTAGATTTATGGCGTACATGGCCCGATAAAGTATACGTAGAATCGTACTAAACCATTTGAAATAGTATATATATTAAGTATGCATACATACATAGAGTATGTGATTATACTTATTATATATACTAGTGACATTTTAGTAATATATTAAAAAATATGAATTCCTTTGAAAATTTTTTGCATGGTAAGATCTAGAATATCTTAATATAAATATATGAACATACTCAAACCGATAAACGAGTATGAATACATACGTAATGTAGTTTATTAAAAATGAGAGTACACCTAGGGTTCGGTCGATACACCTAGGGCGGTCGTCCTACCCGCCACCAGGGCCACCACCGCGTCACCTGCCAACACTACTGGCAGATCCAGGTTCCCCTCCTCCAGATCCCCTTCTCTTGCTCCTCGTTTGCACATCTCCTACTTCTCGTTTCCCTTCTTGCTACAGTTTGATGATTCGACTGTAGTATGCGTTCGGCCCAGGTCACGGTCAGGAGCTCCTCTTGAACTGCAGCAAGGTGAGTTTGTCTTGACTGCCAATGCTGATTGTGTAACTGTTACCAATACCAATTGTGTTGTGTAATATAGTGTATTCATTCGAAGATGCCTCTCGATGGATGTCACTTCGCAGCCCTTGGTTTGCAACCTGGCCTCCTACACGTGATGTAAGGCTACGTTATTGTAACTGTGCATCGATTTGCTGACCGAATGAGGAAGCTTGTCAGTTCTGATTCATTCAGAGAGGGCTGGTGGTATTTACCACTGTTTTGTTAGCTGAGGGACTAGTTCTAGTACCTGTTCAGATGTGCAGAATGTTATTGTTCAGAGATGATCACCATTGATACAAATTATTTATAGTTATAAGAAATCAACACATGATGCTAGAGTGCATAGCATTTAAGTTTTTGTGGTCACACATGACAATATTTGTGGTTAGGCCACATTAGTAGCAAATAATAGAGTTTTTTTTCAGTTGACGACAATCAGCATAATTTAAGTTTTTATGGTCCCATACGACATTACTTGCTTCTACTCTATGCAATGGCATTGATGCTGCTGCATGTTAGTTTCACCTTACGATTAGAATTTGTTTTTTACACTATCTGATCATTTAGTTTCTTTCTTTTTACATGAACTCTACTACTAGTTAGAATGTTTCTTTGCTAGCACTAATGCGCTTTATGCTGGAACAACGGTCATAGTGGGCCGATAGCAATTTAGTTATTTGCTTCTCCAATGAAACCAAATTTCTTCAATTTGCCTACACCTCACCCTGGAGGATTTAGTGGTAAGGTCATATTTCCTTTAGTCCACACTTTTGACAGAAGAACTAAGCTTTTATGCTACTGTGAACTGCAACAGTGCAACTAATGTCTCCTCCAATTTATGAAATCTCTCTTGCTTAATATATTCATTTCTTAATCTCTTATGTCAGTTCCTTGAGGTTATGAAATTGAGAAATGACAATAATTATCAATCGCGCTCCTGCAGTATGATCTGTTTGTATGCATTTTTTTGATATTGACGTTAGTGTTTGCTATCTGCCAGCCTAATTGAACAAACTACAATGATGAGCAGTTTCGGCCCGTTAGGAAATCCAGATCCCACCGATCTAATAAATGCAGAGACAAATAGAATCCCCTTTAGAGCCGAAAACTTTTCCTTAGATCTGTGGAAAGATGCCTTTCGCTCTTGGCCTAGTCCCACCAAGGGATGGAAAGACTGGTTCTTGAGAGTCAGCCATTCAAATGAAGTCCAGTGGGGTGAGCGGAAATTAGACCAATGCATCAGACTATCTCTTGCCGATATGGAGAGAAACGAGTCACTGCTGATAGTTGCTTTGTATTTTTGGTCAGACACGCTCAATGCTTTTGTATTCGGCCATGGCCCTGCTCCACCCACTCTTGCCGATGTACTTATGTTCACCGGCTTAGACATATTCACTGCCGATAACAGTCACCTCTTTGACACCAAGCCCAGTTCTAAAGTAGAAACTTGCGCTATCGGTGGTTGGTCTGGATACATTCAGAAGTACCGAAAGACAAGATCTGTTGGGGAAAGGGAGCAGGCAATTTTCTTAAACATGTGGTTGGATAAGTTTGTGTTCTGTGGCCGATCGGCTGGACCAACCTCTGTCTATCTATCGGCAGCGGAAACACTGGCCAATGGTGGCCGATTTCCTCTTGGCCGATACTTGCTCAGCTCTGTTTACCACCTCCTCCACCAGGTAGCTAAGAAACTCCTGCTAGGCTAATCCATCGGCAACTTAGGGGGACCCTGGTGGTTCATCAACATGTGGCTTAGTGTCCACATGCATAAGCGCCTTGGATTTGACCTTTTTACACAACGCTTCCCCAGAGATATAGTCGAAGATCATGAATTGGATGAAGAAGAATCGGCAACTCGTTCCCCTCTGAACTATGGTGAAGCTGCCATAGTCTTACCTGGCACTGGAGGCAATGAAGACCAGGTCAGCCGATTCTTTCAGACTCTTTATGAAGGTTTGGCCCGAGAGCAGCAAGCATGGATGCCTTATGAGGATCAAGACACCAGATTTCCTCTGACTTTTCATCCCTTTTGAAAATGCTCTCAACAAGGACCATGATCTGATGATGGCAATTATCACTCCAAGAGCTATACTAGTGAATTTTCTTTGGTAGTGGGAAAGCCTCCAATCTGACTTATGAGTTCTATAACCCATCGGCACTAGCTCGCCAACTAGCCTTTGGACAGCTGCCGATTGCGCTCTGCTACGCCGATGTGGTTAAACCAAGGGAAACCAAAACCAGCGGTCTCGAGTGGATCAGAATAGCTCAACTTCCACCAAATACCGATACAGACGTCGATCTATCGGCTTGGATTCTGGCTCTCTTCATCACCCAGGCATACAAGCAGTGGTGGGAGGAGTGGAAGGAACACCTGTTATGCAGATCAGCCCTCACGTACCGCGGCATGATCGACCCCAAGTACAAAATTTCCGAGAACACTGTAAGTTTCCAACCGATGCTTCAATCTCCTTATATTGCTTTTATTTTCAACGGTAACTTACTTCCTCTCTCTTTAATCAGGTCGATGATATACCACCGACGATCAGCAGAAGTGGAAGGCAGATCGAACTCCTTTCATCGGGCCCGATCTCTCTGATCGGTAACAATGCGCCAAGCTTGGCGGCCTTAATGCACCGGGGTGTGCGTTTCAAGAAAATTACCACCAGGCGAGCGAAGACATCCCCATCGGTAGCTGCTACTGCTTTGGCGCAAGCTTTCAAGGTAAACTCTTGACTTCTTCAACTTATACCGATTCCATTCCATACTTACACAACTTTTTCAGGACACATCGGCTGCTATGGGAACTTCATCGGTAACTTTCACTGTCTCAACCAAAATTTCATTAATACTCTGTTACCCTTGTACTTATGAAATTTTTACCGTTGTATCAGCAAACTGGCAGATCGGCAAAGACTAGAAGTACCAAGATGACTGCTGATGCCCCCTAGTCCAGCCAAGTAAAGAGAAAGGGTCCCAAGAGTAAAGTCACAAGCAAAGCGTCAGAGGACAGTATCACCTCCTCCCCCTCCTCCAGGGTCACCGATTCAAGTGGAATCATCTCCTTCTTCACCAGAGGCTCGGACGCAGCAAGCACCATCTCCACCTCAACCACAAGAGGTACCTCAGCCAGAAGAAATATCAGCCGATGTACCTGAGTAGACCATCGATCCAGTGGGATCAATCATTTCATCGGTAGTCTCCTCCATCCAGACGAGCACTGCATCCCCTCAAGGTAAAGTACTATCTATGAAATCATCACCGATGGACTTATCTTCCCACCTTATAATTATCCTTGTTATTATTTTTTATTTTTTTTTTCAGCTGACATCGTTCCATCAGCAACTCCGGGCGATCAACCTGTGGTACTATCAGCCTCAACCAGCCAGAGGCGAGAGATAGCTCTGAAATAAGTAAGCTATTTGATTATCATTCTTTATTTTACTAATATTTCATCATCAAATAACCTATCTCCTTTTCTTTTTCAGGAACAAGATTCTCCCAACAGCCTATTCTCCTTCGCTATCGAAATCTCCGAAGATGAAGGCGAAGAAGCAAGTTCTTCTCAAGCAATCGGGATCTCATCGGCAGAAATCAGAGCAAAGCTGGAAGATTTGTTGGCTCTGCTCCATCAGGATACGGCCCAACTAGTTGATGACTCCGATCCAGCCAAGGTTCTGTTTAAAACTCTCAGAGGCCAAATCCCTGCCGATGCCAAGGAAATTCTCTTCAAGGCTGCTCACTTGGAGAGTCGACAACTCCAGTACCAAAAGGCCACTCAGCGCCTTGCCGATAGAGCTACTCATGCCCAGCTTTCAGAGGAGGTAATGAGAGTAAAGCACCTTGCCGATGAAAAACACAAGAGCATCGGCATTCTGAAATCCTCAGGAGATGCGCTGAAACAAAAGATCTCTGATCTATCGGCAAAAAGGGAAACCCTGTTGGTAGAGCTCAAACAAATAGAAGAAGCTCTATCCCAAACTCAACAGGAAGAAAGCCAGCTACCCGAGACGATCAAGACCCTCGAACAAGAGCGAAACGTCCAAGCTCGCAAGGCACTGCAGATGAAGAAGAAGCTGAAACCGGTGGAAGGCTCTGCCGATGAAGATATCAAGGAGATAGAAGAGACCGATCAAATTCGTCTGCGTGCTATATCGGCCATCCAAGCCCTGCTGAATGTATGAATCCTTCGTCGGCGACATGTTTTTCTTTTTCTTCAAAGCTGCTGATTATTTTGGTCTAGCAAATAGGACTGTTATCGGTATTTCCTCGAAACATCATATTCAGTCTGAAACACACTTTAATCCAGCCGATAGGAGTGTTATCGGCACTTAAACTTTTATGCATCGACCCATATACTTGGGTAATACTTCTTTAAATATTTTCCATTCAATGCTCTAGGAAATTCAACCCCTTCGAGAGTTTCCAAAATAAGGCATTACTAGAAGCAGATCGATTTATCCGATAAGGACCTTCCTAATTGGGAGACCACTTACCAAACTTTGAACTTTTAGTCCCAATCGGTAATATTAATTTCCATACCAAATCTCCATCAGCGAACTCCTTAGCCTTTACCTTTTTATCATACCATCGGGCAACTCTCTTTTTATTTTCTTCTATACTTATCAAAGCCTTTAACCGATTGTTGACGGTTCTTAAGTATCAATTTTATACTAGGTATGTGCTCATTAATGACACTACTCTTTCGTCACTGAAGCTACCAAAATCGTCATGGAGTTCCTTCTATGACGAATTAGTGACGAAATAGTGTTCGTCATGGAATGAGCGTCACTGATTGACAACGGTGACGAAATGGCAATTTTCGTCATAGATGAGGACCCATTCTATGACAAAATAGTATCGTCACAGAAGAGATTTCATTCCATGATGAAACGTTTTCGTCGTTGTTGTGCCCAACTTTTAGTCATAGCATGGCAATCCGTCAGGCTACCAAACGGCGTTTGCCACGCTGGCAAGTGACGTGGCCACCACATGGCGTGGTGACGTGGCCGCCACGTGGCTTGGTGACGTGGCCGCCACGTGGCGTGCTGACGTGTCTGCCATGTTGCGTGCTGACTGAATGGCACGTGTCGTGTTGCCATGGCTTCCACATAGCATGCTGATGTGGCATCCTCTGGTTAGTCCACGTGTCCAGGTCTGATTGCATATATTTTTTTGTCATAGATTAAAATATAAATTCGTCACTAATTGAATTATAATATCATCACAGAATAATTATTTTATCACAGTGGCAACTGCTAATTTCATTTCAAAATGCTAGAAATATTGAATTCATCGAAAACATGCATAAAACTAAAGATCCATTACTCATAACTTAATTATCACTGCTACACTCGGTTCACTAGCAACATAAGTGCATAAACTTAGTTCACCACACACTTGGTTTAAATAGAACATTTGCAAACCACCAGAACACAAGTCATTGCAAAATCAAAATCAGCAGGATGTCAAGCACCAGCAGCTACAGTTCCTAGTTAGTCTAGTCCTACTACCAGCAGCTAAGCAACTCTCACGTCGAAGAAGCATTGTTGATGGACAAGATATGCTTGAGCAACGTATTTTTCTCCTCCATTGCCTTGCTGTTCATCTCTGCCAGCTTCTTCATCTCCTCCATCTACATCTGTGTCCTCGCCAGTCGTTCCTCAGCTTCTTCACTTCTCTTGAGATCGTCGTTAGTTGTTAATTGTTGCATGAATCTGAGGAGGAAATATCAGACAACATGTATTTGAAAGAATATAACAACTAATGATACTGCTGCTATCAATAGACAGAAAAATAATCTAGCAAGAAAATATCAAAATTGATAACTAATTGTAATGAGCAATAGATTAATTAGTGGCTGAATACAAGTAGCTAATTTGAGAATGAATTGAAGTTTATTTTGAACTCTGAATGAGTACTTCTACTGACCATAAGTCATGTTTGGTTTAGAGTTCAAACTTCAGAGAATAATGGTCCAGCTAGCCCCTGCCTTTGCCTAAGCTCGTGCTTGACTTTGATGTGTTGCTTCCTGCTATAGTGCTTCCACTTGCTGGAGAAGTTACCGTTGCTGCTTTGAACAGGGGTGTGTAGTTGGATTTGTTAGGGGAACATACTAATACACAACACCTGCTTCTTTGTGAACGAGTATTGAGTACTAAAATAGATGTAACTGGATTAAGCAAGAGCATGTGTGTGTTCTCTGATTATATCAAAATAAGATAACATTATTTTTTTATTAAAAATACAGCAGTTTACTTAATGCCTACACTATGTTGATCAAATAAATATCTAAAACTTGTAACTACTACAGTTGCAACTATATAATCACATAGATCAAACCAAAGATCTTTATCTATACTGAGTCAAATCAGTTCAAATTTATTTACTAAGAGGTAAACATGAGAAGACTATATTTTCTGAACAGAGCTCACAATTATTAAGTTCACTGTTGTAGCTTTAGCTACTTTTAACATGAGCATCTCTATAAAAAAATAAGTTATACAGTTAACACACATAATAGACCTTACTATGCACAGGAGAGTAGAAGCCGTGAGTTAGCAGTTCAGCACCAGCGTCTTGTAGAGTCGGGAGCCGATGAGCCCCTCCCTATGCAGCACCAGTAGCTAGAACATGCTCGTCTTCATCCTACGGCGACCAACACATCGCACAGCACCAGCAGCGGCTGCACGTGACTACATGAGTTAAAATCAGCATGGCTCATTAAAGTAGAAGCATCGTTACCCCTCATCAGATAGCAATAAATATTATATATTTTCACTTATAGAAAAATATCTATTTAAGTTCACTGCTGAATTAAACTAACACAGTCCAAGTGTTCTAAAATGTTGGCTGAGTTAGAGAGCTTTATTATAGCTTGCTGATTCATACAGTTTTGTCGTTAAAACTTATTTAGTAAAACTAGGAACACATTACATACAATACATCACGTAAGTTGTAAATTGTTCATCAAGTACCTCCCATACTGCTGCTGCTACTCTCGAACTGACTAAGAATGAAATCTGAGAGGAGCTGTTACAACTACCAAGAAGGCAGTGGACTATCATTAGCACATGGGCTATCACCTGTAGGTCGTAGCCATATATCAGGGGAGGTTTTTAGAGTTAAGACTTTAGTACTCAACTAGCTAGTATATTGCATGTGCCTATTGAAAATGGTAACGTCACCGTGCTAAAACAACAACAATTGAAAACATGGATTATTTAACTAAATAATGAGCGATGAGGACAGAGGCATGATTGTAAACAGAAAAAATAATTATTCCAATACATGGGTTATGCTTTTGGAATTAGACAGATAAACTAGAAATACTCAGGCTCAAAGTTGATACCTTTACCAAAGCATTCTTTTTTTTGCACATACAAAGTTTCTTTGTTCTTTACATGTTATAAACCCATGTGCAATGGTCCCAGATCTTGTTATAGTCGAGAATTTGAGTATTGGTTTACAGTAATATCAATATGGGATTAGGAATTCTAGCTAATTTAAAAAGGTTGCACAGTTGCACAACAAATATATGCACGATGTCTTATTAAGATGTCAAAATTTGATGATTAACAATGGTACATTCTGTCCACACAAAAGAAACAACAGAAGTAAAATGTAGTGCATCTAAAGAAAAAAGAATGCTACATTGATTCTACTACAAATTCCCTATCAGATTGTTCAGACAATATAAACTAAAACTGCAGTGAAATGACCAAATACATACATCCAACTGTTCAATATTTGCACTCTTGAAACATAAAGGTGGTAAAACAAGGTACTGAATATTATCAAAGAACAAGGTACTGAGTCAGTTTTGTATGTATATACATAACTAATAAATAAAATATGTATATGATACCCTGTGCAATCATTGTCTTTGTGCCAATTCCAACATGCCTCAGACTAATACAGAGCTCAATGAAACATGGCCTGCATTGACACCATGGCGTTCCATATGAGAAAATATCTAAACAGGAATTCACATTCAGGTCGAAAGAATCTGTAAAAAAAGAGCGTGTCGTCTCCAGTGTCTGCCCCTCCAATTCCCAATCTAGCTAACAAACTAAGGAATCTCCTTTTCTAATCATGAAATTTTCAAGACAGACGTCACCGGATCAGATCAGCAAGAGACTAGGGTTCCCAAAGCGCGATGCAGAGAGAAGCCAAGGGGCAAGCAAAAGAACCTGATGGGACCGCAAGACGAGGCAAGAGGCCAGCGCCATGGCTGGTGCGGCGATGGGGGCGATGCTAGGGCTGGGACCAACCGCCGTCGGAGGGGACACGTACTGCCCGCACGCCACCGAAGGGGCTCGGCCCCTGAGCTGCACGCATCATTGGAGGGGCCACGCCCTGCTCGCACGCTGCCGGAGGGCGCCCTAAGCCGCCTGCGCCGCCATGGGGCGTGAACTGCTTGCGTGCGACTGGAGGGGCACCTGCAAGTTCGCGTTGTTCGGATAGTGGTGATGTCGTCGGGACTTGGAAGGTAGGATTTGGCACCAGCGGCGGCGGCTTCTGAGTGGTGGAGTCGAGGACCACAGCTAGGGTTTTGCAATGGGCTTTATACATCTCAGTTTTGGGCCAAAAAAAATTCGTGGCCACGAGCCCTATATTTGGCAACGAGGATCCCACTCAGTTAGGCCTTGTTTAGTTCCAGAAAATTTTGGGATATCGACACTGTAGCATTTTCGTTTGTATTTGATAAATATTGTCCAATCGTAGACTAACTAGGCTCAAAAGATTCGTCTCGTCAATTCCGACCAAACTGTACAATTAGTTTTTATTTTCATCTATATTTAATACTTCATGCATACATCTAAAGATTCGATGTGACAGGGAAGAACCTATATATATGTTGTAGTGTAGGAATTTTAGAAAGTTTTAAATAGATTTACTATTTTCTATTTAAATGAATTTCTATGTGCTTGTTATTTGAATTGAACTACATGTAGCTCTAGTTGAATTTCTATATGTAGCTCTAGTTGAATTGAACACACATGTTTGTACTCGGCATAAATTTAGCCATTTAGAAAAAAATAGAAAAGGCAAAAGTTCTTTGTATATACATGCATGTACAAAAGAAGAATACCAGGAGACGCATGCGAGGATTCAAGCTGGGCCGCACGGCATCAATCACATGGGGACGTACGACGACGATCAGCTGGGACGCACTTGACGATCACCTGGGACGCACGTGGGGACACACGACGTCGGCGATGATCACCTGCTGGGGATGCACGGCGTCGGCGGCGATCACCTGGGACCCTATACAAGCGTGTAGCCACCAAGAACGAACTCACACGAGGGCTCTGGTGCACCTCGCGCATACGTAGAAGTATTCCACCAATAACGGATTATGGGTATAGGGCCCATCAAGTCGGACGGGTTAAAAAAATAATTAGTGTACAAATAAACAAACATGTGCCACAGGAACATAAAAGGTCTCGTTGTAAAGGTAGCACCCTCTAAGGCCTTGTTTAGTTCACAAAAATTTTTGTTTTTGGCTACTGTAGCATTTCGTTTTTATTTGATAAACATTGTCCAATCACAAAGTAACTAGGCTCAAAAGATTTATCTTACAAACTACAGGTAAACTGTGCAGTTAGTTTTTATTTTCATCTATATTTAATACTCCATGTATGCGACCAAAAATTCGATGTGACGAGGAATCTTAAAAATTTTTGCGAACTAAACAAGGCCTAAACCAACAAGTCAAAGGTTCAAACCTTCCTAGAGAGGGTTTTTTAATTTTTTTGGGAAATATAAAAGGTAGAGTTGGGTTTAATAACTAAACAAATAAAGCAACATATAAGTCTACAACACAAATGTGTGAGTGGTCTAATGGTGACTCACTTATGCCCACAGCAACAGGTTGTGGGATCCAAGCTCCCATGGTGCATGTTTTTTTGCCAAATAAAATAAAAATCAGACGTGGGGCCCACTAGCAGGACCACACCAGAGGGTTTTTTAATTTTTTTGGGAAATAAAAAAGGTAGAGTTGGGTTTAATAACTAAACAAATAAAGCAACATACAAGTCTACAACACAAACATGTGAGTGGTCTAGTGGTGAGTCACTTGTGCCCATAGCAAGAGGTTGTGGGATCCAAGCTCCTATTGAGCATGTTTTTTTTGCCAAATAAAATAAAAAACAAAGGGGGAACTCCATGCACCAGATTCAGCCCCGCATGGCCACATCAGATGTGGGGCCCACTAGCAGGACCACGCCTAGGATCCTATTGCCACGTCAACAGGGTGGGACCCGCCAATTGGACCACGGTGGAACCACGGCGCTACGTCATGATGGGTGGAACCCGTGGGTGGGACCATGCCCCACCTCATGATTGTGGGACCCGCCGACGGGACCGTGGCGCCACATCACTAGGGTGTAGGACCCGCTGGTGGGACCGTGGCGCCTGTGTCAACGTCATGGCACACAAAGGTGGGACCAAGGCGCCACGTCATGAACATGGAACCCACTAGTGGGACCACAGCCCCTTCTCCTCGAGGTGGTGACACTGGCCAGACAATCTATGACGATTTAGTTTTGATGATCAGTGACATTGTTTACATTTTCGTCACTGTTCTTCGTGCCAAAGCTCCGTCACTCATAAACCATGACGAAGCTACTAATTTCGTCATCGAATGACCTAGTTCTGTGACAAAAATAGTAAGCGTCATTAGTGATTCGTCATTGATGAACACATTTCTAGTAGTGTAATTATCAAATAAACAAGAGAAAGGACCAATATGCAAACAACACCTAGAATTAGGGTTTAATCTGACAGAATTCCACGAGTTTTGTTGTTTATCTATTTCTGCAGGGGGTTATCAGGAAATAAGGAAGAAAGGCCCACATGTCGAGATTACATAGAGATATCAACGCACCGCGCAATTTTCTACCATCTAGAAGACTCCAGAAGCCATGGGAAGGAAGCAGAGGCCGAACGGGGCCAGGCACTGGGCGCCTGCCCAGTTGACCTGGGCGCCCGCCCCCTCGTGGACTTGGTTCGGGACTCTTTTTGCGGACGACGCTCCACCGACCTAAAGGATCAAGGATAACCGTCCAATCAATGTCGGTTTGATCCAACGGCTCACGTTCACTTGAGGGGACTATAAAACCAGACCCCCTGGCCCCTGGAGGAGACAAGTTCATCATAGAGTTTAGAGGAGCCCTCGAAGGAAAACCTCTCCTCTAAATAAAATTTCTTTTTTAGGCTTAGCAACCAATGTGAGTAGAAATAGATCTTCTAGTTTCTACTAGATTGAGAGAGATAGAGTGGAGGTGTAGATCGGAGGAAGCCCGGCCTGTCGGTGTCTACTCCGAGTTTGTACCTGTGGGATCAAGTTCTCCTAACCCGAAGCTTGCTCCTAGGATTCTTCAGTATTTCGACATCTAAATTCTAGTAAGTTCTTGTTTTATTTTTCTTTTGGTTTATGAGTTTACTTTAATCTCTTCGCGTAGAGTTTAGAGTAATCATCTCTAGCATAGACGTGGTGTTTAGGCTAGGATACTCATAGATATTCCCTGACTAGCTGGACCGTGGTAGTAGCGAGGAACGTGACATTTCTGAGTTACCTTTGAAGACCATATCTCGTTAGCAGGAAGGATAGGGTTTATAGGTGCGGGTTGAACATCCTCTGTGGTGTCTAGATTCCATTAACCTCCCCAATAGAACAGTAGATCATCCTTACCAAGGTTAGAAGGAGATTACGGTTGTAGTCTTCTCTATTTATCACTCACATCGAGAAACATTCTTTGTTGCCTAAAGGGTTAGTAGTAATAGACCAGGTTAGTCAGATGCACTCTTTCTCCTAGTGGTAAAAAAATAAATACGATACTCTGGATAACCTCCCGGGTGAAGTGCTCACCGATATCTGTGCGCCTGCGGATCAATTCCTTATTGCGTTCCCAAATATCAACAAGCATTTCTGGCGTCGTTGCCGGGGAGAAAGACTGTTTGCTGAGATAACCTTGAGTCTTACTACTAGCTTGTATCTATACTTTTATCTTTTCTTATGTTTTATATTCTGTATTTATTTTCTTTACTCTTACCTTACGGAAAACCAAGATTCTAAATCAATCTACCAATTTGCAACACCTTCGGAAACTGACCTTTTACCATGGGAGTCATCACAGCCTATCCAAATATCCCAGTATAAGTTAAGTTCTAGGTTGATTGCCATGATTCAAAACCTATCTTTTTCGGGAAAGGAAGACGAAAACCCTTACCTTCATATTAGAGATTTTGAGCAAACATGTGATTGTCTTCGCATTGAAGGCATTTCTGATAAAACTTTATGTTGGAAGCTTTTTCCTTTTTCTTTAAGTGGAGAAGCTAGACAATGGTACAGTCAGAAGGTAAGTCAACAACGAGGTGAATGGGGAGTTTTACGAGCCAACTTTTGTCTAGATTTTTATTCCCTCGACCGTATCGGCGACCTTAGACTCGAAGTCCTATCTTTTAAACAAAAAGATAATGAAACTTTGGGAAAATCCTGGAAATGTTTTTCTGATCTTTTAGAATCTGGTCCAAACCTTAATCTTGAAGACCCTGTTCTTTTATTTCACTTTTTCGAGGTCTTCAGAAAGATCATAAACAAATGCTACATACAATGTCTAGAGGTTCTTTCTTTCGCATGCCTACTGATGAAGCTAGAGTGATCTTAGATAGAATCCTAGAAGCTGAGATAGATAATACCCTTCATGATGAAACCAACGAAGCCGAAGTAGACACTTTGCCAAATTCTTCATCTACTTTAGCTATCCCAGGTTCTGAGCCACAAAAGGAAGAAATTCCACCACCGGACTTCATGCTGGATATAGAATCTGATCTTTTTGCCGATTTTGGAAACATTTCAAACTACCATTCTATTGACAAACCCCAAAACGGCCAGTTTAGCATTTATTTGCCAAGTGAATATCAATTAAGAGAGCTTATCTCAGTCATGAGTAGCGAGTGGTTGGAGGAATCAGAGCTTTCCTCTAATGTGATCCGTTTGGACACACCCTCTATAACTATACGATGTGCTTATAATTCTGATTGATTTAATGCTCTCTATAATCCTGTTGTGGGGATCAACATCATGTCTAAATCTTTTGCACTTAAACTATTTAAAAACTTGTTCTTAACCCCCACAACAAAGGTCATAAAGGAATCTTCGGGACGATTAGTCCCCAGTCTTGGAATTATTAATGTCCTACCTCTTACGGTGGAAGGCTCCATGGTTCATTGTAACTTCTATATCTTTGATACATGGGACTTCGACCTATTGATAGGACAACCTTTTAGAAGACTCCTTTATGAAGGTCATACTGGAAAGCTACACATTTCTTTTGGAAAAACCTTTAAATTTCCCATAACAATTTCACACTCCTTAAACAATAAGGCCGAGTCATATCTTTTGGCTAATCCTATGGAGGAGGTAAAGGCTGCATCTCTAGAGCTTTTAGAAAAACCAGACTTAGATGACGAAGCTCCTTTCGTCACAGAAGAAGAAGCTAAACCTTCTGAACCTGAACCCTTAGATGAGTTTGGAGAAACACCTAGACCTCCCATAGAGCTTAAAACTTTACCACCCGGTCTTATCTATGCTTTCCTAAACAATAATCCAGAGTTTCCTGTGATCATTAGTGATAAACTCACTCAGGAGCAAACTCTGCGATTAATGACCATTCTTGAGAAACATCACTCAGTTTTCGGCTACTCACTCCAAGATCTTACAGGAATCAGTCCTATGATTTGTACCCATCGTATTTCGACTGATCCTTCTGTTTCACCTTCTCGAGAACCCCAACGTTGACTTAACAACACTATGAGAGAGGTAGTTAAAAAGGAAGTTATAAAGTTGCTGCATACAGGGATTATATATCCTGTGCCGCATAGTGAGTGGGTGAGCCCAGTTCAAGTTGTGCCTAAAAAGGGAGGCATGACTGTTATTATGAATGAAAAGAACGAGCTAATTCCGCAACGCACCGTCACAGGATGGCGGATGTGCATAGACTATAGAAAACTAAACAAAGCCACGAGAAAGGATCATTTTCCTTTACCTTTCATAGATGAGATGCTAGAGCGATTAGCAAACCATTCGTGCTTCTGTTTCTTAGATGGATATTCAGGGTATCATCAGATCCCGATCCATCCTGATGATCAAAGCAAAACAACTTTTACATGCCCGTATGGAACTTGTGCTTACCGTAGAATGTCTTTTGGGTTATGTAATGCACCAGCTTCTTTTCAAAGATGCATGATGTCTATATTTTCTGATATGATTGAAGAGATTATGGAAGTTTTCATGGATGATTTCTCTGTTTATGGAAAAACTTTTGACAGTTGTCTTGAAAACTTAGACAAGGTTTTGCAAAGATGTGAAGAAAAGCACTTAGTCCTTAATTGGGAAAAATGTCATTTCATGGTTAGGGAAGGAATAGTGCTGGGACACCTACTGTCTGAAAGAGGTATTGAGGTAGACAAAGCTAAAATTGAAGTAATTGAACAACTACCTCCACCTGTGAATATAAAAGGAATTCGAAGCTTTCTTGGCCATGCTGGTTTTTATCGTAGATTCATAAAAGATTTTTCATTCATTGCTAGACCACTTACTCTTTTGCTAGCCAAGGATGCTCCTATCGAATTTGAGGATGCATGCCTAACATCTTTCAATTTATTAAAGAAAGCACTCATCTCTGCACCAATCATTCAACCCCCTGATTGGTCGTTGCCTTTTGAAATTATGTGTGATGCTAGTGATTATGCTGTGGGGGCAGTATTGGGACAAACTAAAGATAAGAAGCATCATGCAATTGCTTATGCCAGTAAAACTTTGACAGGAGCTCAACTTAATTATGCAACCACTGAAAAAGAGCTTCTGGCTGTTGTCTTTGCCATTGATAAATTTAGATCTTATTTAGTTGGAGCTAAAATAATTGTTTATACTGATCATGCTGCACTAAAATATTTGCTCACTAAAAAAGATGCTAAACCTCGCCTGATTAGATGGATCTTATTACTCCAAGAATTTGACTTAGAAATAAAAGATAAAAAGGGAGTAGAAAATTCTGTTGCTGATCACTTGTCTAGAATGTATTTTAAGAGTCCACAGGAAACCCCCATCAATGATTCACTCCAGGACGACATGCTCTACGGGATTAACAGGTCTGACCCCTGGTATGCAGATATTGTTAATTTTATGGTTTCAGGGTATGTACCACCAGGAGCAAACAAGAAGAAGCTTATTCAAGAAAGTCGTTCACATATATGGGATGAGCCATACCTCTTCCGAGTATGCTCTGATGGCTTACTCAGGAGATGTGTGACCACCAAGGAAGGATGGAAGATCATCGACAGATGTCATTCATCACCATATGGAGGTCACTATGGAGCATTCCGTACACATTCAAAGATCTGGCAGTGTGGATTCTACTGGCCTACAATGTATGAATACACGAAGCAATATATCAGAAGATGTGGGCCATGTCAAAGGCATGGAAACATAAACACAAGGGATGCAATGCCACTCACCAACAACCTTCAAATTGAGCTCTTTGATGTCTGTGGAATAGACTATATGGGTCCATTTCCTCCATCAAAGAAGTGTGAGTACATCTTGGTGGCAGTTGACTACGTCTCCAAGTGGGTAGAGGCACTACCATGCAAGCATGCCGACAACATCAGTTCAAAGAGGATGTTTGAAGAAATTATATTTACAAGATTTGGAGTCCCCAGAGTAGTGATAAGTGATGGAGGAGCACACTTCATCGACAAATGCTTCAAGCAATATCTATCAAAACATGGAATCCGTCACAACGTCGCTACTCCCTACCATCCTCAGACAAGTGGCCAAGCAGAGACTTCCAATAAGCAAATCAAGAATATTCTTCAAAAGACAGTGAATGAAATGGGAACGGCATGGAAAGACAAGTTACCCGATGCATTCTGGGCATACCGGACAGCATACAAGACCCCAATTGGAATGTCTCCATATCAATTGCTGTACGGGAAGACTTGCCACCTACCTGTTGAACTAGAATTCAAAGCACACTAGGCCATAAGGAGATGGAATATAGACCTAGATGTTGCTGGAGATCATAGAAGAATGCAACTATCAGAATTGGAAGAATGGCGAGAGAAAGCATATCACAATTCGAAGATTTACAAAGAAAGAGTCAAAAGGTGGCATGATAAGAGAATCAAGAAGAAGGAGTTCACACCCGGAGATAAGGTATTACTTTTTAATTCCAGGGTGAAGCTTTTCGGGCATGGAAAACTCCGGAGCAAATGTGAAGGACCATTCAAGGTAATCAATTCATCATCCCACAGAGCTATCACACTTCAAAATGACGAAGGTACGTTATTCAAGGTAAATGGTCAACGTCTTAAATTATTTTTAGAGCCCAATAAAGAATTAGAAGAAATAGACGTAATCCATTTTTTCCTTCCCATAGAGAATTAGAGCCCGACCTTTTTAGTCTGACGTTTTGGGGTCATATATATATTTTCCTAATTAAGTCTGCATCTAGAAACACGCTCGAGGAAGCGGGCCCGTAGCGGAGCCAGAGAGAGGGCGGGCGCCCTGATCAAGTGGGCGGGCGCCCAGCCCCTCTTCCCCCTCGGTCCCGATTTTCTCTGTTATGGAAAATACACTTATGGTAATCCGAATAATCCCTCAGATGGAAAGTTTCTCACGTACATCGACGGGAGCAACCAGAACAACCCCTAGAGGCACTTTTTGACCCCTATATAAACAGACCCGTGACATCAGTTTTCAAACACCAATCCACCAAGCCTTCTCTTCTTCTTCAATTAGAGCTTGTTTAGTCCCTCGCTGCTCCAATGGCCGAGAAGTTCCACGGTGATTGGGAAGTCGTCCCCTTCAACCTCAACATGGATCCTGCGGAAGACCCCGACGCCCGTGCTCTCGTCCCGGCCAACACAGAGCGACAGCTAGAAGCCATGCCATTATGCCAACGTAGCTCCGCCCAATCCTATCATGCTCAACCAGTTCTCACCGCACCGCCACAACCCCTACTCCTCAAGGGATCATCATCCAAGACGAAGACCACCATCAAGGTGCCAACCGGCACAAGGATCCTTCCACCCAGACCCAATGAGAGGGTCATTGGAGTCAAGACCAACCGAAGCGGTGAGATCAGCAGCATTCTCTACACTACGGAGGAGGAGAGACCTTACTTCGAAGGGATTAGAGCAGCCAAAGTCCGTTTCATGCCTCCAAAGGTAGCCCTGAAGCATGCTCTCAATGCTTTCGAGACACCTCCCAAACGTCGCAAGACTATAGTAGATATTGATGAGGACGTTCGTAGGCTAGACAGAGTTATCATAGACCTCGAGTCCTCGGTTAATTCCCTCACTAGGCAGCTCTCTAACCACAACACCGTTATACTAGGCCTTAGGCAGGATTTTGCCAGTGCCAATAAGAAGATTAAGGAGTTAGAGCGCCGCTAAGTTATCTAGATTAGACCTTGAGGCAATGCATTTTAGTTATCTATCTTTAAATTTGGTTTAGGTTTACTATTATCGTCAGTTTGCTACTAGTCATTTGTAATAAATGCCTCAAGATTAATAAAGAGTATTATTATTATTATGTCTTGTGTGTCTCTACTTTATTTTTGTGCAAGAAAGCAGAAAACAAGTATGGGGGAGATCCCTCGACATGCCAAACACACTTCGACTACACCGCTCCACGATTCAGGTACACACTCTGCACATTTTACACATACTCATATATATCTTAGATTATGCAGAATATTGTTTCTGACATGATAAATTAAAAAGATTAAAATATTTCTAAACATGATTAATCTCACTCTGTGATATTTCCTGAAACTTGGAATTATTGAAAATCATTTTAAAACCCTGTGTTACTTAAGTCATTGTGGAATGTGAGATGGTAGAGTATGAGTTTCTTATTCTTGATATCATTGTTACTTGGAGAATTTATTCAAAAAATTTTTAGCTACCATCCTCAGTGTTTTATATGCCTGATAAACCTGAAAATATTAATTATGATTATAGAAGCTATCTACTCTGTATTGAGTTTGTTCAATGAGTTAGACCCTTGTTGAGAGATTTATCATGCTCCTAAGATCAAGACATTTATTCAGAAAGATTCACTCTTCCGAAGTATTATTGCATTAGAGGCATGGGCTATGCAAAAATAAAGATATTTCGAGGAAATAAAAAGGAGCAAGTGCTCGACAACCTCGCAGAAAAAATGGACAAGTGTCCAGCAGTAGAATTTGGGGTACCTCGGTATCCACTTAAAAAAAAGAAAAGAGAGAAGAGAAAAAGAGAGAAAATGATAGCCCATGGTCCCTCTAATAAGCAATATGCCAGCAAGAGTTGACAAAGATTTTAATTTCCAAAGTCTTTGATCTAAGAGTATGACATTCCCCTCCTCGGATCCTGTTTTGATCAGGCAATAAATACAAAGTAAGTATGCTTGAGAATTTTTGCAAATTAAAACAGCCTCAGTGAGATATATAAAAGATAATGAGTGATCTGAGAGAACCTATGAGGATAAAAGGTATGCTAACTTTCTTTTAAAAAATATACAAAAACTCCAAGTGACAGGATTGAGAAGAAAGGATCTTTACTCTTAACCATATACTTCCCTGACTATAGTACATAGTGGATTTTAACACCCCGCAGTTATGAAGAGAATGTCTTAAAAATGTTTTACCCCAGATATTGTTCTTAACCATCCTTTTCTCGAGGACGAGAAAAAGCCTAAGTATGGGGGTATTTGTTGACGGTTCTTAAGTATCAATTTTAATTATCAAATAAACAAGAGAAAGGACCAATATGCAAACAACACCTAGAATTAGGGTTTAATCTGATAGAATTCCACGAGTTTTGTTGTTTATCTGTTTCTGCAGGGGGTTATCAGGAAATAAGGAAGAAAGGCCCACATGTCGGGATTACATAGAGATATCAACACACCGTGCAATTTTCTACCATCTAGAAGACTCCAGAAGCCACGGGAAGGAAGCGGAGGCCGAACGGGGCCAGTCACTGGGCGCTCGCCCAGTTGACCTGGGCGCCCGCCCCCTCCTGCACTTGGTTCAGGACTCTTTTCGCAGACAACGCTCCACCGACCTAAAGGATCAAGGATAACCGTCCAATCAATGTCGGTTTGATCCAACGGCTCACGTTCACTTGAGGGGACTATAAAACCAGACCCCCTGGCCCCTGGAGGAGACAAGTTCATCATAGAGTTGAGAGGAGCCCTCGAAGGAAAACCTCTCCTGTAAATAAAATTTCTTTTTAGGCTTAGCAACCAATGTGAGTAGAAATAGATCTTCTAGTTTCTACTGGATTGAGAGAGATAGAGTGGAGGTGTAGATCGGAGGAAGCCCGGCCTGTCGGTGTCTACTCCGAGTTTGTACCTGTGGGATCAGGTTCTCGTAACCCGAAGCTTGCTCCTAGGATTCTTCAGTATTTCGACTTCTAAATTCTAATAAGTTCTTGTTTTATTGTTGTTGATGCAAAAGTGGATCTGCAAACACAAAGGGCTAATACCCGATTTCAAACGTTTAGGCGTGCCAGCCGATTTGACCTTACTATCGGCAAAGGTGATAACTCAAATACTTTGGTCCTGACAACAGCGATGCGCCCGGATGCCACGGCCAAGAGGTATTCACACGAAACTCGAGAATACGCCGAGCTTAAGTCGACGAACTCCTAAGAACTCGTAATAAAAAGGAAAATATGACGAAGTCGTCGAAAAAGTAGATGCTGGAATATGAGTAAAAACTTGTGTTTGATTGATTGATTACAAGGCCCTAGGGTCTACATTTATACCCTGCTCAAAGAGCTACAATCAGACATGACTAGGACTCGAATTCCAAATTAAACAGAATCCGTATACAAAACGATTTAAATAACTAAGGAAAGCACAAAACTATCCTCCCGTGACAAACTGGGACACTACCATGGACCAATCGGCAACCTTCATGTTCTCCTTCTGAGTCATCGGCAGACTCCTCATCGTAGCCATCGACAAGGCTAATGCTGACCATCGGCATGAACGCGTCACCACTCATAGACTTAGTCACATTCAGCCGTCCCTTTATCGGCAACCACCTTCATCGGCAACTCCCCTGCAGACCAGTTACTGTTGCCCTATCTTGCCGATCTATACTCTACCGATCCTGGGTATGTGTCCAAAAACGGTGTCAACACATGCCCCCCAATTTCGGAGTATAAAATCATTAATGCTCCGAAATTCTCTGCAGTAATGATGTCTTTCCGCAATTAATCCTCTCAATTTGGTAACCGACCGTTGAAATCGAACAACTCTGGCCCGATTCTTCCGCAGATCCCTCAAATTCCTCAACCTCCCAAGCTGGACATCTCCACTTTATTCGCCCGTCGGCAATATTACCGTTAGAAGGAGCTACCGATGGACCGACCAGGAAATCCCGCACAGTGAAATATCTCCAGATTATGACCGCTTCCTGTCAAATCACCTGCGCAATCCCTTGATTACCATGCGAACAGTTACCATATCCACCTGAGTATCCTCGAAATTCATGGATACGGCGAAGAGATAAGTCAGATTTGCCCTTGCCCGTTTTGTCCTATAAATAGTTCCTTCTCGGGTACTCTTTCTCCATCGCATCATTCTACAGCCCCAACTCTGCTTTTCTGGCGGTGGCACTGTTCGAGAGCTCCAAGAACTTCAACAAGAACCTCCTCCAACAACCCCCAATTTCTCAATCTTCTCCCCTTCTAGGAGATGGCCGTCAACTTCATCATGCCTGAGGTCAGTTCTACTTCTCTCTTGTATTTTTACTGCACTCCTGTTCTTCCGCAGTTCATCTTACTGAATACCTTTTTTTCTTTTGTTCTTCTTTTTACCCCCAAAAACTATTAGGATCTGTCCAATAGAATTGTCATCCCTACCGATCAACCACACCTCCAATGTCTCGATCCACTAGGGAACCCAGATCCTACCGATCTGATCAACGCAGAGACAAACAAAATCCCCTTTAGAGCCGAGAACTTTTCTCTAGATCTGTGGAAAGATACCTTCCGCTCTTGGCCCAGTCCTACCAAGGGATGGAAGGATTGGTTCTTGAGAGTCAGCCATTCAAATGAAGTTCAATGGTGCGAGCGAAAACTGGACCAGTGCATTAGACTGTCTCTTGCCGATATGCATAGGAATGAATCACTGCTAATTGCTGCATCATATTTCTGGTCAGACACACTTAATGCTTTTGTTTTCGGCCATGGCCCTGCTTCTCCCACTCTTGCCGATGTGCTCATGCTCACCGGCTTAGATGTATCCACTGCCGATAGTAGTCACATATTTGACACCACACCTAGTGCTAAAGTGGAAACCCGCTCTATCGGCGGTTGGTCTGGGTACATCCAAAAATACCGTAGAACAGGGCCTGTCAACATAAAGGAACAAACCACCTTCCTGAACATGTGGTTGGACAAATTTATATTTTGTGGCCGATCGGCAGACCAACTTCTGTCTACTTAGCAGCAGCAGAAAGATTAGCTAATGGTGGCCGATTTCCCCTCGGCCGATACTTGCTCAGCTCGGCTTACCACCTCCTCCATCAAGTAGCCAGGAAACTCCTGCTCAGCCAACCCATCGGCAACTTAGGGGGTCCCTGGTGGTTCATCAATATGTGGCTTAGCCTCCATATGCACAAGCGTCTTGAGTTCGACCTCTTCGCACAACGCTTCCCCAGGGACATAGCCGAGGATTATGAATTGGATGAAGAAGAATCGGCAACTCGTCCTCCTCTGAACTTTGGCGAGGCTGCCATAGTTTTACCTGGTACAGGTGGTAACGCAGACCAGGTTAGCCGATTCTTTCAGACCCTGTACGAAGGCCTGACCAGAGAACAGTGAGCATGGATGCCTTATGAAGATCCGGACACCAGATTTCCTTTGGTCTTCCATCCGTTCAATGATGCTCTCAACAAGGATCATGATGTGATGATGGCAATCATCACCCCAAGAGCCATACCAGTTAACTTCTTTGGTGGTGGAAAAGCTTCCGTCCAGACCTACGAATTCTACAACCCATCGGCACTAGCTCGTCAACTAGCTTTCGGTTAGCTGCTGATTGCACTTTGTTATGCCGATGTGATAAAACCCAGGGAAATCATCACTAGTCTTCTCGAGTGGACCAGAATAGCTCAACTGCCACCAAATGCCGATACAGACACCGATCTATCAGATTGGATCCCAGCCCTCTTCATTACTCAAGCATACAAACAATGGTGGGAAGAATGGAAAGAGCATTGTTCTGCAAATCGGCTCTCACGTACCGCGCCATGATCGACCCTCAGTACAGAGTCCCGATAATACTGTAAGTATTTTCAAACCGATGTTTCAATTTCACTTTTACTTTCATCGGTAACTCACTTTCTGTTGTTATATTACAGGTTGATAACACACCCCCATCGGTCAGCAAGAGTGGTAAGCCGATTGAGCTCCTTCCATCAGGTCCGATTTCTTTGATCGGCAACAACTCTCCATCCCTGGCCGCTATAATGCATCGGGGTGCACGTCTTAAGAAAGTCGCCACCAAGCGGACGAAGGCATCTCCATCGGTAGCTGCCTCTACTTTAGCACAAGCCTTCAAGGTAAATTTTCAAATTCTTTTACCCATACCGATTCCCTTCTTACATCTGTTACACTTGCACTCACAAATTTTCATTGTTGTATCAGCAAACCGACACATCGGTAAAGATCAGAGGTGTGACAGCCGATGCCCCCCAGTCCAGCCAACCAAAGAGGAAAAGCTCCAAGAGCACCAGAACCCAGGCGAAGCGCCGGAAGACAGCAATACCTTCCCCTCCCCCAGTGTCTCCAATCCCAGTGGAATCTTCTCCTTCATCTCCAGAAGTCCAAATACAACAAGCACCATCTCCTCCTCAGCTACAAGAAGAACCTCACACAGAAGAACCCTAGCCAGAGGAACCTCAGCCAGAAGACACATCGGCTGACGTGCACGAGCAAACTGCCGATCCAGCAAGTTCAATTATAGCATCGGTAGTTTCCTCAATCCAAACAAGTATTGCTCCCCCTCAAGGTAACATACTCATCATTGCCAATGAACCTACTCTTCTGTCTTATAATTATCTCTGTTACCCTTTCAGCTGACATAATCTCATCGGCAACTCCAGCCGATCAGCCCGTAATTCCATCGGCTTCAATCGGTCAGAGGCGAGAGATAGCTCTGAAACAAGTAAGTTACCCGATCTCTACCCGTATTGTTTACCAGTGCTTGATCATAGAATAACTTATTTTATTTTCTTTTTCAGGAACAAGACTCTCCTGACAGCTTGTTCTCCTTTGCCATCGACATCTCTGAGGATGAAGGCGAGGAGGCAAGTTCTTCTCGAGCAGTTGGGATCACATCGGCAGAAATCAGGGCAAAGTTAGAAGAATTATCAGCCCTCCTCCATCAAGACACAGCCCAGTTGGTCGATGACTCCGACCCAGCCAAGGCCTTGTTCAAGACCCTCAGAGGCCAAATCCCCGCCGATGCCGAAGAAATCCTTTTTCAAGCTGCACACCTAGAGAGTCGTCAATTGCAGTACCAAAAGGCTACCCAGCGTCTTGCTGATAGAGCTGCTCACGCTCAGCTCTCTGAGGAGATGATGAAAATAAAGCTCCTTGCCGATGAGAAGCACAAGAGCATCGGCATTTTGACATCCTCAGGAGATGTATTGAAGCAAAAGATTTCTGATCTATCGGCGAGAAGGGAAGCCCTGTTGGCAGAACTCAAACAAGTAGAAGAAGCCTTATCTCAAGCCCAACAAGAAGAAAGCCAGCTGCCTAAAACGATCAAGCTTCTTGAACAAGAGCGAAATATCCAAGCCCACCAAGCACTGCAGATGAAGAAGAAGCTGAAACCAGTGGAAGGTTCTGGCGATGATGACGTGAAGGAAATAGAAGAAGCCAACCAGATCCGTCTGCGCGCTATATCGACGATCCAGGAGCTGTTGAACATGTGAACTCTTCATCGGCGACATACCCTGCTCTCTTCTTTCCAATCCTCCTGATATTTTGGTCTAGCCGATAGGACTGTTATCGGCACCTTTTAAAACATTGAGTTTAGCCCCAGACACACTTTGATCTAGCCGATAGGAATGTTATCGGGATGTTAAACCCTTATGCATCAACCCATATGCTTGGGTGATATTTCTTTAAATACTTGCCATTCAATGCTCTAGGGAATTCAACTCCTTCGAGAGTTTCTAAGATATAGGCATTGCCAGGAGCAGACCGATTTACCCGATAGGGACCTTCCCAATTGGGAGACCACTTCCCAAATTTTGAACTTTTAGTCCCGATCAGTAAGATTAGTTTCCATACTAAGTCTCCATCGACAAACTCCTTAGCTTTTACCTTTTTATCATACCATCTGGCAACTCTTTTCTTATTTTCTTCTATACTCATCAGAGCCCTTAGCCGATGCCCTGCTAGATCATCCAACTCGTCTGTCATCAAAGTAGCATAATCATCGGCAGCCAATTGATCCTGAAAAGATAGTCGCCTAGACCCAGTCTTAATTTCCCAAGGTAACACTGCATCATGCCCATACACCAACTGATAAGGTGAAACCTTGGTCGATCCATGACAAGCCATCCGATACGACCATAAACTTCATTTAACAACATGTGCCACCTCCTAGGATTTTCGTCAATCTTCCGCTTAATAAGCTTGATAATTCCTTTGTTAGATGCCTCGGCCTGCCCATTAGCTTGAGCATAATAAGGAGAAGAGTTTAATACTTTAATTCCCATACCAATTGCAAATTCATCAAACTCCCCTCATGTGAACATAGTACCCTCATCGGTAGTAATTGTTTGAGGAATTCCAAATCGGTAAATAATATGCTCTTTCACAAAATCGATCATATTGGCCGATGTAACTTTCTTTAAAGGAATAGCTTCAACCCACTTGGTGAAATAATCGGTGGCAACCAAGATAAACTTATGTCCTTTGCTGGATGGCGGATAAATCTGGCCGATCAAGTCAATAGCCCATCCTCGGAACGGCCAAGGTTTAATAATGGGATTCATGGCCGATGCGGGTGCCCTTTGAACATTGCCAAACTTCTGACATCCTTGACACCCTTTGAAATACTTAAAGCAATCCTCAAGTATAGTTGTCCAATAATAACCATTTCTTCTGATCATCCACTTCATCTTAAATGCCGACTAATGTGCTCCACACACCCCCTCATGGATCTCTCCCATCAAACTTCTAGCCTCATCATCACCTAAGCACCTGAGAAGAATCCCATCAATAGTTCGATAATATAATTCATCTTCGAGGAGCACATACTTGGTAGCTTGAAACCGAACACGCCTCTCAACTTTCTTGGATGGATCCTTTAAGTAATCAATGATTTCTTTTCTCCAATCATCAGCACTGATTGCCGATACTGCGTTTATCATGGGTTGATATCCCGAGGCATGTTGAGCCAACCGATTGGCCTCTTCATTGTGCAACCGAGGAACATGCTCTAATCAGAAATCCTTGAATTCCTTTAACAGTTGCATACTCCTTTCATGATAAGTTATCAAGACTTCACTTCGGCATTCATAGCTTCCGGCCAATTGATTTATAACCAGCATAGAATCCCCGAAGATTTCAACAGCATCAGCATGAACTTCCCTTAGTAATTCCAACCCCTTTATAAAAGCTTGATACTCAGCCTGATTATTTGTTGACGTGGCAACAATCGGCAAGGAGAACTCGTACTTCTTTCCCCGAGGGGAAATTAACACTATGCCGATCCCTGCCCCCCGGTCACACGTGGATCCATCAAAGAAGAGCGTCCAAGGTACAATTTCTAAAGTCTTCACTGTACCGCAATGTTGAGTTACAAAATCAGCCATAATCTGTCCCTTAACCGCCTTAGCCGATTCGTAACGCAAATCGAATTCTGACAATGCCAAAATCCACTTACCGATCCTGCCACTCATAATCAGCATAGACAGCATATATCGAACCACATCGTCTTTGCATATGACAGTGCATTCAGCCGATAACAAATAGTGTCTCAACTTAATACATGAGAAATAAAGACACAAACATAACTTTTCAATGGCCGAATATCTGGTCTCAGCATCAACCAATCTTCTGCTTAAATAGTAAATCACACGTTCCTTCCCTTCAAATTCTTGAATTAAAGCCGAACCGATGACCATACCATCGGTAGATAAATATAATATGAAGGGCTTTCCCTGCTGAGGTGGAATCAGAACTGGAGGATTTACTAAATACTTCTTGATTTCATCTAAGGCCAACTGTTGCTCTTTCCCCCACACGAACTCTTGATCGGCTTTCAACTTAAGTAAAGGACTGAAAGCACGAATCTTACCAGACAAATTAGATATAAACCTCCTGATAAAATTTACCTTGCCGATCAAGGATTGAAGCTCAGTCTTGTTGGTAGGAGCAACTATTTTGTTGATAGCATCAATAGATCTCCGACTAATTTCAATCCCCCTTTGATGCACCATGAAACCAAGGAATTGTCCTGCTGATACACCAAATGCACACTTATTGGGATTCATCTTCAAACCATGCTTCCTTGTGCATTCTAACACCTTTCGCAAATCGGCAAGATGCTTTATGAAGTTGCCAGACTTAACCACCACATCATCAATATAAATTTCCACCAGCTTGCCGATGAACTCATGAAATATAAAATTCATAGCCCTCTGATAGGTAGCACCAGCATTTTTCAAGCCAAAGGTCATGACTATCCATTCAAACAACCCAACATGACCAGGACATCTAAATGCAGTCTTTGGAATATCCTCTTCAGCCATGAATATCTGATTGTATCCTGCATTGCCATCCATAAAGCTGATGATCCGATACCCGGCCGCAGCATCAACTAGTAGATCGGCAACTGGCATTGGGTAGCCATCCATCGGTGTAGCTTTATTAAGATTTCTGAAATCAATGCAGACCCGAAGCTTCCCATTTTTCTTGTAAACCGAAACAACATTAGAAATCCACTCAGCATACCGACACTGCCGAATAAATTTAGCTTCAATAAGTCTGGTTATTTCGGCCTTAATATCAGGATTACATCGGCGAGCTGGCTGTTGATGTGGCCGAAATCCAGACTTAATGGGTAACCGATGTTCAACAATTGATCGGTCTAAACCAGGCATCTCAGTATAATCCCAAGAAAAGCAATCTTTATATTCCTTTAACAAATTGGTTAACTGCTGCTTACACTCATAATTTAACTTAGCACTAATAAAAGTAGGCCTAGGTTTATCACCACTACCTATATCTACCTCTGCCAAATCATCGGCTGATGTGAATCCCTGGCCTAACTTTCCATCATCGGCGAACCTATCCATTAAAACTCTTCATCAGAACCGACTGCTTGGATCGGTGGAATTTCATAATCGGCAACTTTGAGGAACTCCTTCTCCCAAACTTCTCCCGATATACACCTAGTTCTCTCATAGGTATCTGCTTCTGCCGATGCAATGACATAAGAAGAATCTCCCAGGACAATCTCAATCTTGTCACCTACCCACTGAACCAAGCATTGGTGCATTGTAGATGGGATGCAACAATTGGCATGAATCCAATCTCTCCCTAGCAACAGATTATAGGCACCATTCCCACTGATCACGAAGAAAGTCGTCGGCAAGGTTTTGCTGCTGATGGTCAACTCGACACAAATTGCCCCCTTAACTGGAGACACATTTCCCTCGAAGTCTTTTAGCATCATATCGGTCTTGGTCAAATCTTGATCCCCTTTCCCCAGCTTCCGATATACTGCATACGGTATGATGTTGATAGCTGCTCCACCATCAATTAATATCATGGTCATTGGCTGACCATCAACCCTTCCTTTGACAAACAAAGCTTTAAGATGCTGCCTTTCATTGTCAGTAGGCTTTTCAAAGATAGCCGTCATCGGATCTAGAGCCAATTGAGCTATCTGGTTGGAAAACTCCAACTCCTCATCATCGCTGGACGGCGCAAGGAATTCCATCGGCAACATAAATACCATGTTAACATCTGCCAATGGCCCTTTCCCCTTAGGATCTGATTGTTGCTGATCCCCAGATTGGACAGAGTTCTCGCCCTTGCTTAGCTCTTCTCGTCTTTCGCGCTGCAGTCTCCTTTTCTGTGTTTTAGTCAACCCCTCTGGACCATGGGGGAAGTGGTGACTGCCTTGCCGATGGACGACGATGTTCCCTTGACTCCATCCAATAAGTGTTAGCATCCCTACAAAATATGAACTCATCGGGAACTCGTGCATTAGCTATCTCCTCAAGCTCTTCCTGATTCCTAGGAAAATATTCAACACGATCACCAAGCCTATCATGCACACTAAGTCTGCCCCCTAGTCGGTCATGAACCGATGCTCTCCCCCTAATCGGCCCATTAAATTGCCGATCATCATTGTGATAACGCCGGTCGGATCTGTCATACCGATCATAACCATTGCACTCAGGGCAATCTCTAATAGTAGGCAACTTGATGTTCTGCTCCCAGCAATGGATAAAGAATGGGCAGTTCCAGTGGTCCTTGTGCCGATTCCACTCCTGTCGGCGTCTTTCTTCTTCCCGATGATACTCTTCTTGCTGGCGCCGATACCGATCCTCATGTTGCTGCCAAGTTTCCTGAGGCCTTCTATGAGTTATCACAATACTAGATCGGGGAGGCCATCCCGAGTTAGTTCCCTCCTGGATCAAGCCTTTCCCTTTTGCATCGGCAGTAGTGATCTGATGCTGAGGATCCACCGATGCACTTCTTTCAGTTGCTTCCGATGTCAAGACCTTGGCCTTTCCCTTAGCATCCAGCATATTCGTTGGGAAAGGATGTTGATCAATCTTCATCGGCTTCTGAGTTTTGGAGCTGTCAAATTTGATCCTCCTAGATTCTATAGCCGATTGCAGCTGTTGTCTAAAAACTTTGCACTCATTGGTGCTGTGAGAAGTTGCATTGTGCCATTTGTAGTACTTCATCTTCTTTAATTCCTCAGTCGATGGGATCACATGATTGGGTGACAGCTTGATTTGCCCTTCCTGAAGTAGAAAGTCAAATATCCTATCGGCTTTAGTGATATCAAATGCGAACTACTCTGGCTCTTTATGCCCGAAAGGGCAAGACATCGGCTTCTTGTTCTTTACCCATTCTGCTAGGCCGATGACTGGTTCTTCATCAGAATCTGAGCTTGCTGCCTCATCAACAAATGACACCTTTTTGTTCCAAGCCCTCTTAGGTTCAAAGGGCTTAATATCCTGGTCGGAAATCCTCTGGACCAAGTGACTTAGGCTCTCAAACTCTTGAGAAGCATATTTGTCCCTGATATGTGGCAACAAACCCTAGAAAGCCAAATCGGCTAGCTGCCGATCATCTAAAACTAGACTATAGCATTTATTCTTGACCTCCCGCAACCTCTGCACAAAACTTTCAACCGATTCATCATTACGCTATTTCAATCTGACCAAATCGGTAATCTTCTTCTCATGAACTCCAGAAAAGAAGTACTTGTGGAACTGCTTCTCTAGATCAGCCCAAGTAATCACTGAGTTGGGAGGTAACGAAATAAACCAGGTAAAAGCCGATCCAGACAAAGAAGATGAAAACAAACGAACCCTCAATTCATCCCTGTTAGCAGCTTCCCCACATTGGATAATAAACCTGTTGACATGTTCCATGGTTGATGTGTCATCCTGTCCAGAAAACTTAGTGAAATCTGGTACCTTGTACCGATTTGGGAGTGGAATCAAATCATATGCAGGAGGATACAGTGTCCGATAAGAGTAAGTGTTGACTTTGGGTTTTATCCCAAATTGGTCCCTCATTACTTTAGCAATCTTATCGGCCCAATAAGCATCGACATCTTGCCGATGGGGTGGTTGTGGATCTGGCACCTGCTGATACACTTCCACGTGTCGTTGAGGCGCACGATCTGCATGGAACATGGGGTTGATCGTCTGACCACCAAACTGTTGACCAAGATTCATCGGCTGGTTAGGCAACCCTTGATTCTGGAACCTGGGGTAGATCTGGCCTTGTTGAAACCCTGTAGCCTGATGATTCTATTGGGACATTTGTGGAAAGACTTTCTGCCCAGGCCATCCACTATTAGCATTCATCGGCATAGATCCTACCGATGTGTGGTAATTAGGCATCATCATTGAATTGACATACCCTGACTGAGTCATAAACCTCTGTTGCGTCGGCACTGAATCTGCCGATGCATTAGGCATCTGGAACGTTGGAGCTTGAGAATCCCCAGTGTAAGGCCTTGGAGTAGTAGTTGTAGTATACTGGGGACTCTGATTCATCGGCATATTTGGAGGTGCCGATGCCATAGGAGCCTTGCCTCTCACATCAGCTGTCTGAGATATGCTAGGTGTCTTCAATGTCAACTCTGGAGGCATACCATAACCCCACCAGTTAGGAGGAGGGACCGATCCCAACATCGCCGATGCCAATAGATCTGTAGCAAGCTTGACCTGCTCATCTGAAGTCGATGGATTGGTCGTCATCGGCGTAGATTGCGCGTTAGTGACTCCTAACGTGCTTGGAGGAACAGTAGTTTCTATGCCCGCAGCGGCCGCTGCAGCCGATGGAGCTGTGACCACCGGTGATCCTGGCTGATGATGAGAAGGGCCCACATAATTTGGTGACAATTGTCCTTCTTTGAAAGTTCTAACCATGGCATTGAAAACCGTATTGGACAACACACCAGCTTGATTGATCAAGGCATGGTTAACAGCACCATCAACCATGTCTTGAAGTTTACCAGGATTGGCTTCAAAAGTAACCTGCCGAGGTGCCGGCAGTGCTTCTTTCTGGATCACCTTGCCACTCCTGTTGATGCTGAAAGACTTCAAACATTGCTGCTTGTAGTCCTCCATGGCTTTTGCAATAGCTTGCTTCTGCTCATCTCTGAGATTAGCTTCCGTCACGAGGATGACATTCTCCAAGTCAAAATCGCTAGTCGCCATGTCGATCTTGGCCTTGAATCTGGTCCCACTGGGCATGCCAAAAGATGTGTTGATGCAAAAGTGGATCTGCAAACACAAAGGGCTAATACCCGATTTCAAACGTTAAGGCGTGCCAACCAATTTGACCTTACTATCGGCAAAGGTGATAACTCGAATACTTTGGTCCTGACAACAGTGATGCGACTGGATGCCACGGCCAAGAGGTATTCATGCGGAACTCGAGAATACGCCGAGCTTAAGTCGACAAACTCCTAAGAACTCGTAATAAAAAGGAAAATATGACGAAGTCGTCGAAAAAGTAGATGCTGGAATATGAGTAAAAACTTGTGTTTGATTGATTGATTGATTGATTACAAGGCCCTAGGGTCTACATTTATACCCTGCTCAAAGAGCTATAATCAGACATGACTAGGACTCGAATTCCAAATTAAACAGAATCTGTATACAAAACGATTTAAATTACTAAGGAAAGCACAAAACTATCCTCCCGTGACAAACTGGGACACTACCATGGACCAATCGGCAACCTTCATGTTCTCCTTCTGAGTCATCAGCAGACTCCTCATCGTAGCCATCGACAAGGCTAACGCTGACCATCGGCATGAACGCGTCACCACTCATAGACTTAGTCACATTTAGCCGTCCCTTCATCGGCAACCACCTTCATCGGCAACTCCCCTGCAGACCAGTTACTGTTGCCCTATCTTGCCGATCTATACTCTACCGATCCTAGATACGTGTCCAAAAACGGTGTCAACAATTGTTCTTTTGTTTATGAGTTTACTTTAATCTCTTTGCGTATAGTTTAGAGTAATCATCTCTAGCATAGACGTGGTGTTTAGGCTAGGATACTCATAGATATTCCCTGACTAGCTGGACCGTGGTATTAGCGAGGAACATGACATTTCCGAGTTACCTTTGAAGACCATATCTCGTTAGTAGGAAGGATAGGGTTTATAGGTGCGGGTTGAACATCCTCTGTGGTGTCTAGATTCTGTTAACCTCCCCAATAGAACAGTAGATCATCCTTACCAAGGTTAGAAGGAGATTACGATGTAAACATAGTACCCTGATCGGTAGTAATTGTTTGAGGAATACCAAATCGGTAAATAATATGTTCTTTCACAAAATCAATCATATTGGCCGATGTGACTTTCTTCAAAGGAATAGCTTCAACCCACTTGGTGAAATAATTAGTGGCAACTAAGATGAACCTATGCCCTTTGCTCGATGGTGGGTAAATTTGGCCGATTAGATCGATAGCCCATCCCCGGAACGGCCAGGGTTTAATAATGGGATTCATGGCCGATGTGGGTGCCCTTTGAATATTACCAAATTTTTGACATCCTTGACATCCTTTGAAATACTTAAAACAATCCTCAAGTATGGTCGGCCAATAATACCCATTTCTCCTGATCATCCATTTCATCTTAAAAGCCGACTGATGTGCTCCACACACTGCTTCATGGATTTCACCCATCAAACTTTTAGTTCATCATTACCTAAACATTTGAGAAGAACTCCATCTATAGTTTGATAATACAGCTCATCCTCAAGGAGCACATACTTGGTCACTTGAAACCGGATACGCCTCTTAACCTTCTTAGATGGATCTCTTAAATAATCAATAATCTCCTTCTCCAATCATCGGCACCGATTGCCGATAACGTGTTCAGTATGGGTTGATATCCCGAGGCATGCTGAGCTAACCGATTTGCCTCCTCATTATGTAACCGAGGAACATGTTCTAATCGGAAATCTTTGAATTCCCTTAATAGTTGAACCTTTTTCGTAATAGGTATCGACGAAAGCTGGTCGGCAGTCTACCTTGGGGTATACCCACGGTAGTAGTTTATCGGTAGACGGTGCGCAAACTACGAACTCGATGGTGACGCAAGACACGGACAAGCTTTTTATCCAGGTTCGGCCGCCGAGTTGGCGTAATACCTACGTCCTGCGTCTGGTTGTATTGATTTGTGTTGAGAGAATATGATGTGTCCTAGGGGGGTCCCTTGCCCCTCCTTATATAGTCTGGAGGGCAGGGTTACAGATCTGGAAACTAATCCTAGTCGGTTACAATTGCCATAGATAATTCGATATCAATTCCTATTCTAACCGACTAGAATCCTGCTTGATCTCCGCATCTTGTTTCCTTGCGCGAAACTCCAGGCTGTTGGATCGAGCCTTGAACTCGTCTCGTAATGGGCCAAGCCTCCTGGCCCAAGTCTAGCCGTAAGGGTATAGGGGTTTATACCCCCACAGCTAGTCCCCGAGCACCATGTATTGTGATGTAACACGCCATCTTGAGCTTCTTCGACCAGTAAGGCTTGACATCTTCGATAAGCGGAAAAGTCGCCCAAACAGTTGCAACAGTGCTTTGACCAATCCAAAAGACAGTTGATCAACATTGTCATCGAAGAAGCTGGTTGTTTGAAGAATGCATGGTGCTCTAAATCAAAAAAGATTTATTTCCTGGTGAAGTGTGCCCACTTTACTTTTATAAAAAGTAAAGATCTCAGAAAAGCAAGCATATTCACCGTAAGGTGAAGTGTGCCCACTTAGTCCCCGAGCCTGGTAGTAGGTGACGTATGCACGTGGTGCCAGGGTCAAAAGGAAAGTCTTCAAAGAAACTCTAAAACTGAGATGCATCGCCAGATGCATCGTACCGATGTAGTCCCCGAGCTTGCTGGAAGGCGAAGTATGAGCCTTGTAGCAAGGTCTAAAAAATTAAATTTACCAGTCCGTCTGCAATTGAATAGACTAATCGACCAGTCCCCGGGTGTACAATTGCATGACTACTTGTCCCCAATCATCGAGCGCTCAGTGGTTGGTGCAATATACTGAAGTTCAGATCTGATAGACTGGGCGGCCAGTCCCCGAGCATCGAGTGCTCGGTGGTCGGTGCAGTCCTTGAAGGTCCGAGTCGATGGACCGGGCGACCAGTCCCCGAGCATCAAGTGCTCGGTGGTCGTTGTGGTCCTTGAATGTCCGAGTCGATGGACCGGGCGACCAGTCCCCGAGCATCAAGTGCTCGGTGGTCGGTGTGGTCCTTGAATGTCCGAGTCGATGGACCGGGCGACCAGTCCCCGAGCATCAAGTGCTCGGTGGTCGGTGTGGTCCTTGAATTGTTGAGTCTCTGCCATATTTGTCTTCCTGTTTTTTGAAAAAATCTTTCCAATTAAAGTTGACATGACGAGACCCTCTGATGATGTGTCAGATGGACGCATGAAAAGTTGCGCTTGGCAACTGTGCAGCCGCCCTTTACGTGGTTTGTGAAAAGGAAACCATCAATTGGTACGAAAACTCCGCCGCATTAATTGTCTATAATCATTGGAAACTGAAACGCCGCACCCGCCGCATGGCCCGCTCACTTCCCGAGAATACAGGAAGTGGGAGGGGTGGAGCTGCGGCTTATAAGAATTAGACAGTTCCGTCTGCACTGCTTACACTGCCATTGCCATCAAGCCTTCCTCTTGTCCCTCCTTCAACCACCTACGTCTTCGTGACCCAAGTCCGCCTCCTCACCTCCAATGGCGAAGAGCGATTCCAAGAAGAGGGCCGAACTGATGGCCAAGGAGTGGAAGAAGTCTCGCAGCACCACCAAGTCCCTTGGTGACCTCATCGACATGGGACTCCTGCACAGCTCGGAGCTCGGCGGCTGGAGGGCGCCGGAAGGGGAGAGCTTCCCTGACCCTCGTGCCAGTGAGATCGTCGTGTTCGAGGATTTCGTTAAGAGGGGGTTTGGGGTTCCGGTTCATCCTTTTCTTCAATGTCTTCTTTTGTATTACGAGATCGGGATTTGCAATCTGCACCCGAACTCGATTCTCCTTATTTCCACTTTTATCCATCTGTGCGAGGCCTATGTTGGCATAGAGCCGCACTTCGATCTTTTCCGTTATCTTTTCTGCTTGAGGAAGAAGGGGGCAGTTGGAGGCTCCAAGGTTGCAGGTGGAGTATACCTCAACCTTCGTGATGGAATGAAGAATCGCTACCTGCACTGTCCGTGGAACACTTCTCTAACCGAATGGTATAAGAAGTGGTTCTACGTCAAGGAGGAACCGGGCAGCTCCACTTTCTGTGATGTTGGATACATTCCCGAGAAGAGGGTGAGCTGGACCGACCGCCCGGAGTTCGACGGTCAAGTGGCGGATCTCATGAAGCTGATCGACTGGTCGCGCCTGGACGGGCTTGGCGTGGTCGGCAACTTCATTTGCCGTCGGGTGATGCCCTGCCAGAAGAGGGTGCACTCGGCGTATGAGTATGCCGGGCCCGTAGACCCGACCAGGATGCGGCCGGAGATCTTGGAGAAGGCGGAGGTGCAACAGCTGTTGAGCGAGCTGTTCAACTTCGCGGATGGAGGCTTCGTCCGTGGCAGTGATCGGGTGCAAGCCTTCAAGTTAGGACGACCAGCGCCGAAGGTATGTTTGCAGATTTTTTGTTTCGGCGTTCGTACATCATCTGTAGCTGGTTGACCTTTGTTGCTTTTGTAGATCGGCGATGTCGACCGGTGCGCAGTGTATGTATCACTGGCACCGGGGATGGAGAATCCCGCGAGAGAAGGCCCGCCAGAGGAAGATGCTGCTCGGTGTACCCATTACACCAGCAGCGAGGAGGAACAAGCCCGCCCCGTCCCGACCACCGAGGAAAGGGTAGCGGGGAAGAGGCCACTGCCGGCAGATCCTTTGCCGACGCCGACGTTGCCGGCCGATCCACCAGCGGAGAGCAGCCAAGCACCGAAGCGTCGTCAACTCGTGCGGATTGTGGACGACGACGACGACGACGAGGAGGCTGCGCCGTCACTGGTCCGACGGCCTCGGAGCCGCCCAGACAACGCGCCGGCCGCTACTGATCGGGTGGCCAGCGACCCCCCTGCTCCGCAATTTGTCGAGATGGGGGCGCAGGTGCCGACCGGCCGGGCGAGGAGGAGGTTCACCGCGACCCACCGTCGCTCGGATCTGTAAGTGTTCAACTCACGTATTTTGGACTCCTCTTTGTTTGGTTTGCTTGCTCTTTTTTTTTAAAAAAATTTGCCGAGTTGTTCCTGTAGTGCGGCGTCGGACGTCGACCCCAGCCAAGCTGGCGGCCAGGGGTCGAGTGAACCGGCCAGCGCTGCTGAAGATGCGGCCGCGCAGACCTCCGATCAGATTAGGGCTGCGGGCGCCCCTGGGAGCACCGAGGAGCTCCCGGCTGCGGCGCCGACTACAGCAGACAGCCCGACCAGGGCCGAGGAGGCCACAGGGATGCCGCCCCCGGCTAGCGCCACGGAAGAGGAGGTAAGAGCCCCGACCCCTCCTCCCGCTGGGGAAAGTGAAGACCCCGCGTCACCCCGAGCAGGAGCCGCCCCGACCACAGGATCCCCAGGTCTGGCCCGGGGGCCAGTGATGCCCGCGACCTCTGCCGGGCGCAACGCAGCGCGAGAGGAGGAAACCCAGGCGGCCTCCGACGACGAGGTGGAGGAGATCGAGGGACGTCCCCGCGATGGCCGCCAACACGTGTACGTGTGGCGCCAACGCCGGGATCACTTTATCGGTCATGAGGAACTCGCCGAAACCGAGGAGGCCGCCAGGGTGGAGCGTGCGGCCAAGCGCCTTGTCGACGAAGTCAAGGTAAGCGACTTTTTATACTGTTGCATATGCTGTGCGTTGTCTTTGCTTGGTCGTCATGTGTTCGTTTTGTAGGGCGCAATGAAAACGGCGAAGTACCGGAAACGGTGCTTTGACCAGATAGAGGGCGTCATGGCCGAGAATAAGGCCCTGTTGTCGGAGGTGGACCGGCTGAGGTCGGAGGTCGGGGAGAAAGTGGCCGAGATGAATGCCCAGGAGGAGCGTCGTCTCGAGCTCACGCGCCGGTTGGCCGACCAATACCGGCAGCGAGAAGGTTAGTTACGCGCTCCGAGTAGCTTTGTATAGCTGTGTGGTTTGCTTTACTGACCAGGTTGTGACTCACGCAGACATGGAGGAGGAGGTGGCACGGCTCCGAGAAGAGAAGGAGCGGCTCAGCCAAGAGCTCGCCGGTGCGCTGGAGTCCGGGCGCCGAGCAGGAGAGGAGTTGAGTCGAAAGGACCGGGAGCTAGCTGGTAATGCGCGCCACCTCGTTACCTGCCCCTTTGTCTTTTGATATGCTGAAAATAACATCCTGTTTCGTTTGTAGTGCTCAAGGTGAACGCCAAGAAGCACCTGGATGAGCTAGTCAAGGACCGGGACTCCTGGAGGGCCAACTGCTGTAAGATCTGGAAAGGAGTGTCCCCGGTCCTTGATCTGATCAGTCCCGAGCTCCCGGAGAGCCAGCCCCGTGCGCCGAAGTTGACTCCGGTGGAGAAAGCGCAGCGAGCGTGGGACTGGCTCCATCAATTTGTGAGGGACGCTGGGGAGTTTGCTGGCGCGCATGTCCTTAGCATGGTGCGCGCCCACTACCCCCTGGTCGACTTGTCCAGGCTGGAGAAGGGGTACCCCAAGGAGGTCGGTCCGCAGGAAGCGGACGAGCTTCGGGGTGGTCTGCTGGACTTGTCGTCGACGGTGATCGGCGACATCAATCTGTGCGGAACGGCCACCCCCCCAGACCAGCCGAGCTCAGACAGGTCGGCCGGGGAGCTGTCGGGCGCGTCCTTTGCGGGAGATGGGCGGTCGACGCCTGCGGTCTCGACCAGCCAGGCGCCGGTGGCCCCGGCCCCTTCGTCCGGGCAGCAGGGCCAGACGGGTGATCAGCCCGAGTAGCGTAGGCCAATAGAGTAGTCTGTAGGAATAGACTAGTGTCTGCCCGTCGGGGTATTTATTGTAAACTTTGTATGTAAAGTTTGTAATAAAATTTGCTTTTTTGTCATGACTGTTGTTTTGAGCGCTGTATGATTGTCTGAGTGACGTGTCACCGTATTCGACTTGGTAGTCGCTAAGAGCATCCATTGCAGAAGTTTTGCCGAGGTCTGTGTGCGACAAGGTATAGGCAAGAAATAAAAAATTTCATTATTGACAATTATAAGATACTTACAAAGGAAAGTTATCAAAGCTTTATGGATAGAATCGTCGCAATTTGTCTATGTGCCAAGAGTTAGGCACTCGTGTTCCATCTGGGTATGCCAATCTGTAGGACGTAGGTCGTGTGACCTCGGTGACCACGAAGGGTCCTTCCCAGGGCGTAGATAGCTTGTGCATTCCCTCCTGACTTGTTTTCCACCTAAGTACCAGATCGCCGACCACGAAGGAACGGTCCTTGACGTTCCTGTTGTGGTATCGCCTGACTGCCGCGAGATATTTTGCTGTTCGGAGACAAGAATTCAAACGCTTTTCCTCCATGCAATTGATTTCGAGTTCTCTGGCGTTGTCGGCTGTCGTCTGGTCGAAGTGGTCGATCCTAGGAGATCCAAAGGTTATGTCAGACGGTAGGATTGCCTCAGAGCCGTACACCATGAAGTAGGGAGACACTCCTGTGTTTCGACTGGTCTGAGTTCGGAGGCCCCAGATCACTGCTGGCAACTCTTTCATCCATCGGCCGGGTGCTCTGTCGTTCTCGGTGTACAACCTTTTCTTTAGGGCGTCAATGATCATTCCGTTAGCACGCTCAACCTGACCGTTGGCACGTGGATGGGCCACTGATACGTATTTTATTACTATGCCCCTGTCATCGCAGAAGTCCCAAAAAGTGGTGCCAGTAAACTGAGTGTCCAGGTCGGTGATTATGATGTTCGGGATGCCAAACCTGTGTATGATTTGATTGAGGAATTCCACAGCCTTCTCGGAGGTTGCCTTGACCAAAGGCATGTATTCGATCCACTTGGAGAACTTGTCGATTAACACGAAAACGAACTTGAAATTGCCCGGGGCTGGTTTAAATGGCCCGATCATGTCAAGTCCCCAACAAGCGAAAGGCCAAGACGACGGGATGGTTTGAATTTCGTGAGCAGGTACGTGGGTTCTCTTGGCGAAAAACTGACATCCTTCGCAGTGTCTGACCAGCTTTTCTGCATCGTTGACCGCGGTTGGCCAATAGAAACCTGCTCGGAAAGCTTTTCCAACCAACGTTCTGGATGCAGCGTGATTGCCGTAGGATCCAGCGTGTATGTCTTCCAGAAGCTTAATACCATCATCTTGGGGGATGCATTTGAGCAGTACTTCCGAGCTTGCGTTTTTGCGCATGAGTTTACCGTCGACCAGGACGTAGCTCTTTGAGCGTCGAATGAGGCGCTCATTCTCTGTTTTGTCCTGAAGGCCAGTCCCGTCCGATATATACTTGATGAACGGGGTACGCCAATCGCGCCTATCGGTTTGCAGAGAGGCGTCGTCTACGAGCATTGCCTCGGTGGGTTGCTTGACGACTAGGGGGGAGCCTACGCTCGGCTCGTGTATGTCTTGGACGAAAATACCCCGCGGGATCTGGGCCCGAGATGAGCCTAACTTCGACAACGCATCTGCTGCTTGGTTCTTATCCCGGACCACGTGGATGTACTCTATGCCATAGAAGTTGGTTTCCCATTTGCGAATTTCTTTGCAGTAGAGATCCATCTTCTCGTGGGTTGCGTCCCACTCCTTGTTGAGCTGGTTGATGACCAAAGCAGAGTCGCCATAGACATAGAGGCGCTTGACTCCCAGCTCAACGGCTAGCCTTATGCCATGCAAGCATGCTTCGTATTCGGCGACATTGTTTGACGCCGGAAAAAGGATCCGAAGGACGTAACGCAGTTTGTCCTTGTTTGGTGATACGAACAGTATCCCAGCGCCGGCGCCGTTGATGTTCAAGGACCCGTCAAAGAACATTGACCAGTGGTCTGAGACATCAGGAACGGGAGGCTCGTTGAGATCCGTCCATTCGGCAATGAAATCGACCAGGGCCTGAGACTTGACCGTGGTTCGGCTCTGGAACTCCAGGGAAAATGGGCATAATTCCATCGCCCATTTCACGATTCTGCCATTAGCGTCTTTGTTGCGCACGATGTCCCTGAGAGGGAAACTGGTTGTCACTAGTACTCGATGGCCGTCAAAGTAGTGCTTCAGCTTTCTTGACGTTATTAGAATGGCGTAGATGAGCTTCTGTATTTGTGGATACCTGGCCTTCGACTCATTTAAAACTTCGCTGATGAAGTAAACGGGTCTCTGGACCTTGTAGGTGTGACCTGGCTCATCTCGCTCGACCACTATTGCCGTGGAAACAACCCTGTCGGTTGCGGCAATGTAAAGGAGTAGGTCTTTATTGGGCTGAGGCGCTGTGAGGACGGGTGGTGAAGTGAGGAAGGTCTTAAGCTGAATGAACGCAGCGTCGGCTTCCTCTGTCCAAGAAAATTTTTCCGATGCTTTTAATAGTTTAAAGAAAGGGAGGCCTTTTTCTCCCAGCCTTGAGATAAAACGACTGAGGGCGGCCATACATCCGGTTAGCTTCTGAATATCCTTGACGTTCTTCGGTGGTCGCATGTCGAGTACGGCTTTAACTTTTGAAGGATTTGGTCGTATGCCGTCGTGGCTGACGACGTTGCCGAGCAGTAGGCCGGAAGGAACGCCGAAAATGCACTTCTTGGGATTAAGCTTCCACTTGTACCTATTGAGCGCCTTGAAAGTCCGGTCTAAGTTGTCGATTAGGGTGCTTGCGTCCCTTGTTTTTACGACCACGTCATCTACGTAGGCCTCGACGAGGTCGTCACGAATCTCGTCGTGGAGGCATTGCTGGATGGCCCGTTGATAAGTGGCCCCGGCGTTTTTGAGTCCGAAAGACATGGTCGTGTAGCAGTATGCGCCGAAAGGTGTAATAAAGGACGTTTTGATCTGATCTTCTTCCTTTAGCGAAATCTGGTGATAACCAGAGTAGCAGTCGAGAAAAGAGAGGAGTTCGCATCCGGCCGTTGAATCGACCACCTCGTCGATGCGAGGGAGACCAAAAGGATCTTTAGGACAGTGTTTATTGAGATCAGTGTAATCAACGCACATTCTCCATTCATTATTCTTTTTGCGTACAAGGACTGGATTGGCGAGCCAATCGGGGTGATACACTTCTTTTATGAATCCGGCTGCTAGAAGCCGTGTTATTTCTGTCCTAATAGCCTCCTTTTTGTCACGAGCGAACCGTCGTAGCTTTTGCTTGATTGGTCTTGCGGTCTTCGAGACATTTAAGGAGTGCTCGATCAGGTTTCGCGGGACGCCGGGCATGTCTGCGGGTTGCCACGCAAAAATGCTCACGTTGTCCCTTAGAAACCTGACGAGCGCGTCTTCCTATTTCGGATCCAGGTTGGCCCCGATGAGGGCCGTCTTCTCGGGGCTGTCTTCGACTAGCTGCACTTCTTTGTGCTCCTTAGATTTTGAGTTCTTCCTGGCTGTCTCCCGTTCGGGTAACCGGAGCTGGTCGGGAGGCAGCTGTGCGGCTTGGGTTGCTGTTTCTGCCATGCGGATTGAGAGGTCGATTGCTTCAGTGATCTTGAAGCTCTCTTCTTCGCAGGTGTACGCGGTGTAGACGTTGCCTCTGACAGTTAGGACACCCTTCTCCGTAGGCATCTTGAGGACCAGGTAAGAGTAGTGCGGGACTGCCATAAACTTTGTCAGCGACGATCGTCCCAGTATAGCGTGATAGGTCCCGTCGAAGTCCGCGACCACGAAGTTGATAAACTCCGTCCGGAAGTGGTCGGGTGTGCCGAATTGGACAGGCAATGTTATCTGTCCGAGGGGCACTGAACTCTGTCCTGGCAAAACCCCCCAAAATTGGGCGTCGTAAGGTTTTAGTTCTGCAGGAGATATCTTGAGAGCGGGCAGGCTGTTGCGGAAGAGGATGTCAATGGAGCTTCCCCCGTCCACGAGCACTCGCTCGAATCTGATGCTGTTGATGCAAGGATCCAGAATCAAAGGGAAACGACCTGGCTCTGGGATAGCGGCCCACTGGTCCTTCCTGCTGAACGAGATTTCCCTGTGCGACCACGGGGGAAATTTTGGGTCCGCGATCAACCCGTCTGTGCTGTCTATGTTGAGGCAGGCTCTCTTTAACAGCTTTCTTTCTCGCTTAGATTCGATGGAGACCTTGCCTCCGAAGATGGAGTGGACCACATCAGTGGGGCTGACGTATTGGTGTCGGGGGTCCCTATCTTGGTCCTCGTCTTCATCTTCGTGGTCGTGCCCGTCGCGCTTGTTGTTTTTCTTGGCGGAGTCGTCTTGCGCGGCCCGCCGTGTGTAGATGCTTTTGAGGACGCGACACTCTTCCATGGTATGATTAGATTTTGGATGTAGCTGGCACGGTCCCTTCAACGTTTTGTTGTAGTCCTCCTGGTAGTCCCGTCGTCCATTGGGACGCTTGACCGTATTTACTTCATGGTCGTAGTCGCGAGGGCGCTTTCCTCTGTAATCGTCGCGGTTGTCGCGCCGCCGATCCCCACCTTCTCTGTGATCGTGGTTGTCAGGGCGGCGGCGGTTCCTGTTGTCGTAGCGACCGCGACCGTCATCTCGTCTGGGAGGCTGGTCGGGACCTCTTGCATCGTCTCGGATTAGTTTTTCTGCGTCATCGGCATCGGCGTAATTTTTGGCCGTGGCGAGGAGCTCCGCCACCGTCGTTGGGCGTTTACGCAACAACTTGTTTCTCAGCGCTTCGTGGAAACGCAGACCCTTAATGAAGGCGGAGATGGCCTCGTCGTGGGAGATCTTCGGGATCTTGAGGCGCATATCCGAGAATCGTCGGATGTAATCGCGCAGAGGTTCGTTCTTCCTGTCCCTTATCCTTTCAAGGTCGTACTTGTTCCCAGGCTGCTCGCATGTAGCGATGAAATTGTCAATAAAAGCTTGGCGGAGCTCTTCCCAAGAGTCGAAGGAGTTCTCGGGCAGGCCGAGAAGCCATTGATGACCGTCCTAGTCAAGGACTACGGGGAAGTAGTTAGCCATGACGTGCTCATCTCCCGTAGCTGATCGGACGGCGATTTCATAAAGAGTGATCCAGTTCTCAGGATTCTCCTTGCCGTCGTATTTTTTAAGTTTTTTGAGCTTGAAGTTGCGAGGCCACACGACCTGGCGGAGGTGTGAGGAGAACTATCTTAAGCCCGGGGGGCCGTGCGTTGCGTCGTACTCGATACGGCGCAGGTTTTCGTGGGCTGCTCTCTCTGCAGCGAGCCTGATGATGCGGTCCCGGGCATCTCTGGGAGGGATGTTGAGCTGGAGATCCCTGTGCTGGTTTACTTCCTGACCGCGTATGCGGTTTCGCTCGCGGTAACCGTCGGCGTCCCGACCGCCGTCGGCGTCCCGACCACCGTCGGCGTCCCGACCACCATCGTCGCGCCGCGAATCTTTCCGACGGTTGTCGGGAGAGCGGCTGCGGCGACGCCTGCTGGGATGTGGTGAAGCCTGACTGCGATTAGTCTGGTCGGAGATGGCTTCTGTGTAAGAGACGTCCTGGACTCTCCTGAGCAAGGTGGCTGTCTGTCCCATTGCGGCGATCAGGTGTGCTCGGATGCTGGTCCGGACTCCCTGGCACTCAGGGGTATCAGGGAGTCGGTCTAGATTGGCCATGGCGACAGCCACGTTGGCACTTGGCGTTTTGTAGACTGGCTGGTCCCCGACCATGTCGAAAGCATCGTTGAGGTTATTTGGTGGCATTTGTTGCTGCTCGTCTGCGCGCCGTCGGGCGCGATCGGCGTTGCGCTGCTCGCGTTGCTGCCTCTGTTCATCTGTTTCTCCATCAACGACCGGTTCGTCGGCGCTGACATTGAACACAATATCTCCTCGCTGGGGGGGGAAATATCGGGAAGCGTGGAAAACCCGGAGGGTGTGAAGGAAAATCCATGTTGTAGTCCTCGTCTTCGGTGTTTATAACCTCGGTGGGGACGGAACCGGTGCTTGAGTTGGTGCTGGAAGCCTGACCGTCCCGTAGTTCTCGGATTGCCACCATGTTGACGTAGTGACGACCGTTCCTTTTCGGCAGCCAACCCGCCTTGCTGAAAGCAGATTGGATGTGCCGTGAGCAAAGAGAGGCCGAGTTGTTCAGGCCGTAAAGACAATCCCCTTTCTTGAACTTGACGGATCGCCCTGATGGTGTTGAGGTTATCGTCAGAGACGTTTCCAGCCGTTCGTGTGTACCGACACGAGTTGGCCGGTGGGATTTGAAAAAATCCGCTGGATCAGCTTGGACAGGCTGACGCGAGATTCTGTCCACTAGTTGGGAAGCCTCGAGTAGCTTGGAGTCAGCGCGGTCAAGCGCCTGGAGAAGGTCCGAGCAGTCGATCTTCTTTCCCTTATAGAGCGGGAGCGGTGGTCGGGCACTCGGTGCCGCCACGCGAGTGGTCGGAGGCGTTGTGATCTCAGATCGGATCTGAGATTCCTTCGAGACCGTGGTCGTGTGGCCGCCGCTGCACGTCGTCCACGTGATCTGGCCGACGGTGAACGTGAGGCCTTCAGGCACGGTCGCGGAAGCTGGGATCGTGACCATCTCGTTCGCCGGAGAAGTTGCACGCACACCCCCTACCTGGCGCGCCACTGTCGACGAAAGCTGGTCGGCAGTCTACCTTGGGGTATACCCACGGTAGTAGTTTATCGGTAGACGGTGCGCAAACTACGAACTCGATGGTGACGCAAGACACGGACAAGCTTTTTATCCAGGTTCGGCCGCCGAGTTGGCGTAATACCTACGTCCTGCGTCTGGTTGTATTGATTTGTGTTGAGAGAATATGATGTGTCCTAGGGGGGTCCCTTGCCCCTCCTTATATAGTCTGGAGGGCAGGGTTACAGATCTGGAAACTAATCCTAGTCGGTTACACTTGCCATAGATAATTCGATATCAATTCCTATTCTAACCGACTAGAATCCTGCTTGATCTCCGCATCTTGTTTCCTTGCGCGAAACTCCAGGCTGTTGGATCGAGCCTTGAACTCATCTCGTAATGGGCCAAGCCTCGTGGCCCAAGTCTAGCCGTAAGGGTATAGGGGTTTATACCCCCACAGTTATCACGACCTCGCTTCGGCATTCATAATTTCCAGCCAACTGATTTATAACTAGCATAGAATCCCTAAAGATTTCAACAGCATCAGCACGAACTTCTTTTAACAATTCCAACCCCTTGATCAAAGCTTGATACTCAGCTTGATTATTCATTGACGTGGCAACAATCGGCAAAGAGAACTCATATTTCCTTCCCTGAGGGGAAATTAATACTATGCCGATTCCTGCCCCCCGGTCACACGTGGATCCATCAAAGAAGAGTGTCCAAGGCACAATTTCCAAAGTCTCCACTACACCGCGATGTTGAGTCACAAAATCGGCCATATTTTGCCCTTTAACTGCTTTAGCCGACTCGTAACGTAGATCAAATTCCGACAGTGCCAAAATCCACTTACCGATTCTACCACTCATAATCGGCATAGATAGCATATATCAGACTACATCATCTTTGCATATAATAGTGCATTCGGCCGATAGCAAATAGTGTCTCAACTTAGTGCAAGAAAAATATAGGCATAAACATAATTTTTCAATGGCCGAATACCTGGTCTCAGCATCAATCAATCTTCTACTTAAATAGTAAATCACACGCTCCTTCCCTTCAAATTCTTGAATCAAAGCCGAACCGATGACCATTCCATCGGTAGACAAATATAATCTAAAGGGCTTCCCTTGCTGCGGTGGAATCAAGACTGGAGGATTTGTCAAATAATTCTTGATTTCATTCAAGGCCAACTGTTGCTCTTCTCCCCATATAAACTCTTGATCGGCTTTCAATTTAAGCAAAGTACTGAAAGCACGAATTTTACCAGACAAATTAGATATAAACCGCCTGATAAAATTTACCTTGCCGATCAAGGATTGGAGTTCAGTTTTGTTGGTAGGGGCAACTATCTTATTGATAGCATCAATAGATCGTCTACTAATTTCAATTCCTCTCCGATGCACCATGAAACCAAGAAATTGCCCTGCCGATACACCGAATGCACACTTATTAGGATTCATTTTAAACCATGTTTCCTTATGCATTCCAACACCTTTTGCAAATCGGCAAGATGCTTTGTGAAACCCCCAGGCTTAACCACCACATCATCAATGTAAATTTCTACCAGCTTGCCGATGAACTCATGGAAGATAAAATTCATAGCCCTTTGATAGGTAGCACCAGCATTTTTCAATCCAAAGGTCATGACTATCCACTAAAACAATCCAACATGACCAAGACATCTAAATGCAGTCTTTGGAATATCTTCCTCAGCCATGAATATCTGATTATATCCTGCATTGCCATCCATGAAACTTATGATCTGATGTCCAGCCGCAGCATCAACTAGCAAATTGGCAACTGGCATTGGGTAACCATCCATCGGCGTAGCTTTGTTAAGATTCCTGAAATCAATGCAGACTCGAAGTTTTCCATTTTTCTTGTAAACTGGAACGACATTGGAAATCCACTCGGCATACCGACATTGCCGAATAAATTTAGCTTCAATAAGTTTAGTTATCTCGGCCTTAATATTAGGAAGAATATTAGGATTACATCGGCGAGCTGGCTGCTGATGTGGCTGAAATCCAGACTTGATAGGCAACCGATGTTCAACAATAGATCGGTCTAAACCAGGCATCTCAGTATAATCCCAAGCAAAGCAATATTTATACTCCTTTAACAGATCGGTTAACTGTTGCTTACACTCAGAATTTAACTTAGCACTAATAAAAGTAGGTCTAGGCTTATCTCCACTACCTATATCTACCTCTACTAAATCATCGGCTGATGTGAACCCCTAGCCTAATTTTCTATCATCGGTGAACCTATCCATTAGAACTCTTCATCAGAACCGACTGCTTGGATCGGTGGAATTTCATAATCGGCAACTTTGAGGAAATCCTTTTTCCAAATTTCTCCCGAGATACACCTGGTCCTTTCATAAGTATCAGACTTTGTCGATGCAATGACATAAGAAGAATCTCCTGGGACAATCTCAATCTTGTCGCCTACCCACTAAACCAAGCATTGGTGCATTGTTGATAGGATGCAATAATTGGCCTGAATCCAATCTCTCCCGAGTAGCAGATTGTAAGCACCCTTTCCACTAATTACGAAGAAAGTTGTCGACAAGGTCTTACTGCCGATAGTCAGCTCAACGCATATTGCACCCTTAACCGGAGACACATTTCCTTCAAAGTCCTTTAACATCATATCGGTCTTGGTTAGATCTTGATCTCCTTTCCCAAGCTTCCGATAGACTGCATACGGCATAATGCTGATAGCAGCCCCACCATCAACCAATATTTTGGTCATCGGCTGCCCATCAACTCTTCCTTTGACGAATAGAGCCTTAAGATGCTGTCTTTCATTGTCAGCAGGCTTTTCAAAGATAGCCGTCATCGGATCCAGAGCCAACTGAGCTATCTAGTCAGAAAAATCCAGCTCCTCATCATCACTGGACGGCGCAAGGAACTCCATCGGCAACATAAACACCATGTTAACATCTGTCGATGGCCCTTTTCCCTTAGGATCCGGTTGCTGCTGATCTCCAGACTTGCCAGAATTTTCTCCCTTGCTCAAATCTTCTCGTCTTTCGCGCTGCAGCCTTCTTTTCTGTGTCCTAGTCAATCCCTCTGGACACCATGGAGAAAGTTGTGGCTGCCTTGCCGATGGGCGACGACTTTCCCTTGACTCGACCCGATAAGTATCGTCGGGAACTCGTGCATTGGCCATCTCTTCAAGCTCCTCCTGGTTCCTGGGAAAATACCCGACCCGATCACCAAGTCTATCATGCACACTGAGTCTACCCCCCAGCCGGTCATGAACTGAAGCTCTCCCCCTAATCGGCCCATTAAATCGCCGATCATCATTCTGATACTGCCGATCAGGTCTATCATACCGATCATAACCACTACATTTAGGGCAATCTCTAACAGTGGGCAATTTAATGTTCTGCTCCCAGCAATGGATAAAGAACGGGCAGTTCCAGTGATCTTTATGCCGATTCCACTCCTGTCGACGCCTCTCTTCTTCCCAGCGATAATCTTCTTGTTGACGCCGATACCGATCTTCACGTTGCTGCCAAGTCTCTCGATGCCTTCTATGAGTTATCGCAATGCCAGATCGGGGAGGCCTTCCTGAGCTAGTTCCTTCCTGGATCAAACCTTTTCCTTTGGCATCGGCACCAGTAATCTGATGCTGAGGATCCACTGATGCACTTCTTTCAGCTGCTTCTGACGTCCTCATCAGAACCGACTGCTTGGATCGGTGGAATTTCATAATCGACAACTTTGAGGAAATCCTTCTCCCAAATCTCTCCCGAGATACACCTAGTCCTCTCATAGGTAACTGCTTCTGCCGATGCGATGACATAGGAAGAATCTCCCGGGACAACCTCAATCTTGTCACCTACCCACTGAAGCAAGCACTGGTGCATTGTAGATGGGATGCAACAATTGGCATGAATCCAGTCTCTCCCTAGCAGCAAATTATAAGCACCTTTTCCACTGATCACAAAGAAGGTTGTCGGCAAGGTTTCGCTGCCAATGGTCAACTCGACGCAGATTGCCCCTTTAACCGAAGACACATTTCCTTCAAAGTCTTTCAGCATCATATCGGTCTTTGTCAAATCTTGATCTCCTTTTCCAAGCTTCCGATAGACTGTATACGACATGATGTTGATAGCAGCTCCACCATCAATTAATATCTTGGTCATTGGCTGACCATCAACTCTTCCTTTAACAAACAGAGCTTTAAGATGCTGCCTTTCATTGTCGGCAGGCTTTTCAAAGATAGCTGTCATCGGATCCAGAGCCAATTGAGGTATCTGGTCCGAAAACTCCAACTCCTCATCATCACTGGATGGCGCAAGGAACTCCATCGGCAACATAAATATCATGTTAACATCTGCTGATGACCCTTTCCCCTTAGGATCCGGTTGTTGCTGATCCCCAAACTGGCCAGAGTTCTCACCCTTGCTTAGCTCTTCTCGTCTTTCGCGCTGCAGCCTCCTTTTCTGTGTCCTAGTCAACCCCTCTAGACACCATGGGGGAAGTTGTGACTGCCTTGCCGATGGGCGACGACCTTCCCTTGACTCCATCCGATGGGTATTAGCGTCTCTACAAAATATGAACTCATCGGGAACTCGTGCATTAGCCATCTCTTCAAGCTCTTCCTGGTTCCTGGGAAAAAATTCAACGCGATCACCAAGCCTATCGTGTACACTGAGCCTGCCCCCCAGCCGATCATGAACTGAAGCTTTCCCCCTAATCGGTCCATCAAATCGGCGGTCGTCGTTCTGATACTGCCGATTCGATCTGTCATACCGATCATAACCATTGCATTCAGGGCAATCTCTGACAGTAGGAAGCTTAACATTTTGCTTCCAACAATGGATAAAGAACGGACAATTCCAATGATCCCTGTGCCGATTCCACTCCTGTCGGCGTCTTTCTTCTTCCCGACGATAATCCTCCTGTTGGCGCCGATACCGATCTTCACGTTGCTGCCAAGTTTCCCGAGGCCTTCTATGAGTTATCACAATACCAGATCGGAGAGGCCTTCCTGAGTTAGTTCCTTCCTAGATCAAACCCTTTCCTTTAGCATCGGTAGCAGTAATCTGATGCTGAGGATCCACCGATGCACTTCTTTCAGCTGCTTCTGACGTCAAGACCTTGGTTTTCCTCTTAGCATCCAACATGTTTGTCGGAAAAGGATGTTGATCAATCTTCATCGGCTTCTGCGCTTTAGGATTATCAAACTTGATCCTCCCAGATTCTATAGCCGATTGCAGTTGTTGCCTGAAAACCTTGCACTCATTGGTGCCATGGGATGTTGCATTGTGCCACTTGCAATATTTCATCTTCTTTAATTCCTCAGCGGATGGAATCACATGATTGGGTGATAATTTAATCTGCCCTTCCTGAAGTAGAAAGTCAAATATCCTATCGGCCTTGGTAATGTCAAATGCAAACTTTTTTGGCTCTTTATGCCCAAAAGGGCAAGACATCGGCTTCTTGTTTTTCACTCATTCTGCCAAGCCGATGACTGGTTCCTCATCAGAATCTGAGCTTGCTGCTTCATCGACAAATGACACCTTTTTATTCCATGATCTCTTAGGTTCAAAAGGTTTAATATCTTGGTCAGAGATCCTTTGGACCAAGTGACTTAGGCTTTCGAACTCTTGAGAAGCATACTTGTCTCTGATATGCGGCAACAATCCCTGGAAAGCTAAATCGGCTAGCTGCCGATCATCCAGAACCAGACTATAGCACTTATTTTTGACTTCCCGCAACCTTTGCTCAAAGCTTTCAACTGACTCGTCATTGCGTTGCTTCAATCTAACTAAATTGGTAATCTTCTTCTCATGGACTCCAGAAAAGAAGTATTTATGGAATTGCTTCTCCAGATCGGCCCAAGTAATTACTGAGTTGGGAGGTAATGAAATAAACCAGGTAAAAGCCAATCCAGATAGAGATGAAGAAAACAAATGAACCCTTAATTCATCCCTGTTAGCAGCTTCTCCACATTGGATGATGAACCTGTTAACGTGTTCCATAGTCGATGTATCATCCTGCCCAGAAAACTTAGTGAAATCTGGTACCTTGTACCGATTTGGAAGTGGAATTAGATCATATGCAGGAGGATACGGTGTCCGATAAGAGTAAGTGTTGACTTTGGGTTTTATCCCAAATTGGTCTCTCATTACTTCAGCAATCTTATCGGCCCAATAGGCATCGGCATCACGCCAATGGGGTGGTTGTTGATCTGGCAGCTGCTGAAAAGCTTCCACGTGTCGCTGAGGTGCATGATCTGCATAGAACATGGGATTAACCATCTGACCACCAATCTGCTGACCAAGATTCATCGGCTGGTTGACCAATCCTTGATTCTAAAACCCAGGTTGGATCTGACCTTGTTGAAACCCTGTAGCCTGATGATTCTGTTGAGACATCTGTGGGAAGACAAACTGCCCAGGCTATCCACTATTAGCATTCATCGACACAGGCCCTGTCGATGGCTGGTAATTGGGTATCATCATTGAGTTGACATACCCTGGTTGTGTCATGAACCTCTGCTGCGTCGGCTCAAAATCTGATGATGCATTAGGCATCTGAAACATTGGAGCTTGAGAATTCCCAGTGTAAGGTCTTGCAGTAGTAGTTGTTGTGTACTGGGGACTCTGATTCATCGGCGGATTTGGAGGTGCCGATGTCATAGGAGCCTTGCCTCTCATATCAGCCACTTGAGATGTTCTAGGAGTTTTCAACATCATCTTTGGAGGCATACCATAACCCCACCAGTTGGGAGGAACTGATCCCGACATTGCCGATGCCAATAGATCTGTAGTGAGTTTGATCTGCCCTTCGGATGTTGATGGATTGGTCATCATCGGCGTAGATTGCGCATTAGTGATCCCTAATGTGCTTGGAGGGGAAGTAACCTCTGCACCCGCAGCGGCTGTAGCGGCCGATGGAGCTATGACCACTGGTGATCCTGGCTGATGATAGACAGGGCCCACATAGTTTGGTGGCAATTGTCCTTCTTTGAAAGTTCTAGCTATGGCATTGAAAACCGTATTGGACAGCACACCAGCTTGATTGATCAAGGCACGGTTAATAGCATTATCAACCATGTCTTGAAGTTTACCAGGATTGGCTTCAAAAGTAACCTGCCGAGGTGCCGACAGTGCTTCTTTCTGGATTACTTCGCCGCTCCTGTTGATACTGAAGGACTTCAAACATTGCTGCTTGTAATCCTCCATGGCTTTTGCAATAGCTTGCTTTTGCTCATCCTTGAGATTGGCTTCTGTCACGGGGATGACATTCTCCAAGTCGAAATCGGTATTCGACATGTTGATCTTGATCTTGAATCAGTCGCACTGGGCGTGCCAAAAGATGTGTTGATGTAAAAGGTGATCTGCAAACACAAAGGGCTAATACCCGATTTAAACGTTAAGGCGTGCCAGCCGATTTGACCTTACTATCGGCAAAGGTGATAACTCGAACACTTTGGTCCTGACAACAGCGATGCGCCCGGATGTCACGGCCAAGAGGTGCTCACGCGGAACTTGAGAACGCGCCGAGCTTAAGTCGACGATTTCCTAAGAACTCGTAGTAAAAAGGAAAATACGACGAAGTCGTCGAAAAAGTAGATGCTGGAATATGAGTAAAAACTTATGTTTGATTGATTGGTAGATCCCTCATTACAAGGCCCTAGGGTCTACATTTATACTCTGGTCAAAGAGCTACAATCAGACACGACTAGGACTCGAATTCCAAATTAAACAGAATCCGTATACAAAACGAATTTAAATAACTAAGGAAAACATAAAACTACCCCCCTGTAACCGACCGAGACACCACCACAGATCAATCGGCAAGCTCCACGCTTTCCTTCAGAGTCATCGGCAGACTTCCTGTTATGGCCATCGGCAAACACTGATACTGATCATCGGTAAGAACACGTCACCACTTCTGGACTTAGTCACATTCAATCGCCTCTTCATCGGCAACTATTCTGCAGACCAGTTACCGTTGCTCCACCTGCTGATCTATACTTTACTGGTCCCTGGGTACGTGTCCAAAAACGGTGTCAACACTCAGCCACTCCTTGTCTACCCTAGGCGTGCATTCCTAAGTTCTCCTCTTTTTCTACCGGGTAAGTCTTGTTGAGTACTCCCGTACTCAGGGTTTTATAACCCCTGTTGCAGGTGAAGCTCAGGAGCCGACTTGTTTCGGACCCTGTTGTGTGACCGTCGTCGATGTTGACGACGAAGAAGAGTGAACGTGACCCATGGGCAGGGTCTGTAAAAGTTGTAATATTTGTACTATGGTTAAGTTGCTCCGCTGGAGCTAGCTTGTAATAACACTTTAACTAAGTCCTACTTTGAAGAACTACTTTTGTAAATTAAGTTATTTAATGCTTCCGCTGTTTTACTCTGAAATGCTACTTTGGTTACATTCTATTGTGATACTGCAATGTCTTTGCAATGAATGATCCTGGTGTTAACGTGGCCACTTGCTATCCTGTAAGGGCGAGAAGAAGAAGTTCTTGTTAATTGACCATCGCTGGTGGTCAGTGCGAGCTCAGTGGTTACTGTTGATATTTGGTAGCGCAATAAGGAATTGATCCGCAAGCGCACGGATATCGGTGAGCATTTCACCCGGGAGGTTTTCCAGAGTATCGTATTTGTATTTTTACCACTGGGAGAAAGGGTGCATCTGACTAACCAAATCTATTGCTACTATGCCTTTAGGCTACAAAGAATGTTTCTCGATGTGAGCGATGTATAGATAAGACTGCAACCGTAGTCCCGTTCTAACCTTGGTAAGGATGATCTACTATTCTATTAGGGAAGCTTACGGAATCTAGACACCACAAAGGATGTTCGACCCGCACCTATAAACCTACCCGTCCTACTAACGAGATGTGGGATACAAAGGTAACTCGGAAATGTCACGTTCCTCGCTACTACCATGGTCCAGCTAGTCAGGGGATATCTATGAGTACCCTAGCCTAAACACCACGTTTACGCTAGCAATGATTACTCTAATACTCAACCGGAAGAGATTAAAGTAAACTCATAAACCAAAGAACAATAAAACAAGAACTTACTAGAATTAGAGGTCGAATTTCTAAAGAATCCTAGGAGCAAGCCTCGGGTTAGAAGACTTGATATCGCAGGTACAACCTCGGAGTAGACACCGACAGGCCGGGCTTCCTCCGATCTACACCTCACTCTATATCTCTCAATCTAGTAGAAACTAGAAGATCTAATTCTACTCACATTGGATGCTAACCCTAAAAGAAATTTTATTTAGAGGAGAGGTATTCCTTCGAGGGCTCCTCTCAACTCTATGATGAACTTGTCTCCTCCAGGGGCCAGGGGGTCTGGAATTATAGTCCCCTCAAGTGTGGCAGAACCCCCTAAGTGTTTGGGCCCACCGACACCTGTCATTGTCCTAAGGACCTCTGACGGCGGTGCCGGGGATCCTCCCACTTTAGAAGTCCGATGAGCATCGCTGGACGCTCATTCCACTGCTACCTGTGGCGTGCCAAGCCGGCTCGTCCTGACCACTGGTGATGGTCAATTAACGAGAACTTCTTCTTCTCGCCCTTACAGGATAGCAAGTGGCCACCTTAACACCAGGATCTTTCGTTGCGAAGACAATGCAGTACCACAAACGACATACGACCAAAATAATATTTCAGAGTAAAACAGCGGAAGTATTACATATCTTATTTTACAGAAGGAGTTCTTCCAAATAGCAGAGTGTTATTACAAGCCTGGTTCAGCGGAGCAACTTAAACTTTAGTACAGAGATCACAAATTTACAGACCGTGCCCATGGGTCACGCTCACTCTTCTTCGTCGTCAACCTCGACGACGGTCACACAACAGGGTCCGAAACAAGTCGGTTCCTGAGCTTCACCTGCAACAGGGGTATTGGAACCCTGAGTACGGGAGTACTCAACAAGACTTACCCGGTGGAAAAAGAGGAGAACTTAGGAATGCAGGCTTAGGGTAGACAAGGAGTGGCTGAGCAAGGAGCCAAAGTGTTTTGCTATAAAGCTTACTAATAGTGCATCCTTACTTTCAAGTTTTACCTGCGAATTCCTCTCCCGTCGAGGCCGAGGAGTTCGAGGACAGTCTACCTAGTTGCTTCCCCACAGACAAGTCTGTGAGTTTCTAGTCCTAAATTAAAGTATCATTTATTTGTTGGCCATAGCTTCATGTCGCTATGAGTCCGGGAATTGGGATCCGAACCTCATGAGACATTTCCCCCTTTCTCATTTTACCAATTAGTTGCATAATTAACTACGATGAGGGGCAGTGGATTGAGTCTCCCAATCGGGGAGCAACGACGATTCGAACCGCTTAGCAATCCAGCTGGAGTTTCTAACCACCCGACATATGTAGAACCAAAACTTGCATATGTCAACCCAAATCAAGCTCTCCCCAAATTTGACCAGGTTCGCGGCACCCGAGAGCACAGTACTCCACCATCCTACAGCCGATCTAGATGTTTTCCGGTCATCTCAGATCCGTAAGGTGGGTACACACTACTCTCGCCATCTTTCCACTCCCAGTGCGCGAGTAGCTGTTCGCGTCGAGGGATCACAAGACCGGGCTTGCCGAGGGCAAGTGGCTAGTACTATAAATTCTCAACCCAGCGGGCCATCAACGGACCGGTCCTTAATCGACACAGTTGGAGACACTACTTTAAGACTCCATTCTTAAAGCAAGTCCACCGACCGGTCTCAGATTAAAACATCATTGATCATAAATGTATTCCACAACAACCCTTCAAACTTTCTTATTTGAAAACCTATCTAGTAGCATGGCTAAGCATTACTACGCAGTTTTAAAATAAACAGGTGTCAAGGATAGGATAACAGATATCAAGGTAGCAAATGCAGCAAGTAGGTTAACCCAATTCTCAACTACCTAATGCAGCATTTTCAATTCATAAGTGATAAAAGATTTAAAACATTCAAGGGGGGTTAATGCATCCGGGGCTTGCCTTGGTTGCAGGGCAGAGAGGGACCCTCGGAGACTTCCCAAGTCTCGGATCCGACTTCTTCGAACGGAGCACCGACCTCGGGGTTCGGTTCAACGGGCGCTCCTTCGGTCACGGACGCTATACGCAAAATGATGAATGCTCATGATATGCGTATGACAATTATGCAAGAAGGATCAAGTCGAGTACAACTTGCTTTCTCGGTGCAATACAGAATAACCAATAAATAAAGTTGTTTAACACCTTAATGTTTTTACCCAAGAGGTTGCATCTGTAAATTAAGACTTTTCTTAATTCATAATTATCTTAAATTAACTAATCATTAATCCTATTTACCTTAATTAACTCTTAATTAATCACTAATGACAGTAATTAAGGCCAAACAATAATTAAATGCCAAAGGTCATTAGGGTTAATGACCTCAGGTTATCACATAATCCCAAAATCACTCAACCCTAATTGTGAGGATTCCACTAATCACTATCTAATTATCTTGGAATTATTATTTAATTACTAAATAAGGGTTTATTAATATTCTATCCAAACATTATCCAAATGTCACCAAAATTTGCGTGAAGCCTGGAAATAATATTCAGAGGCATCCCACAATTTTTGATAATTTTTGGACATACTAATAAATTATTAAAATTCATCAAAGTTTTATTTGCTAATTAAAAGAGCCAATTTTTATAACCTTACAAACTATCAGAAAACAGGGCTTAATATTTTTCCTAGGTTCTAACTATTTCAGAGGATCTATACAAAAATTTTCATCATTTTTGGAGCACTACACACTTTATAACATAAATTCAAACATCAAGTATTTTTAATCAAAAAGGAAAAAGAAAAACAACACTGCTGCGCAGCGGCCCGCTTGGGCACGGCCCACTCTGGCCCGAGCGCTCTCGGCCCACGCGGACTGCGCGCGCTGCCCCCCCCTCTCTGAGCGGTCACTGACGAGCGGGTCCCGCTCGTCAGGCCCTCTCCCAGCGGGACGCTGACGGGGCGACCCCACCCGTCAGCTGCGTCCTCACCGCGCACGGCGGTTTGGCCACGGCTCCGGCCGCCGTTGGCGAGGGTCTCAGCCGGAGTGCGCGTGCGCATCGGCTTCACCTCAACTCCGCGACCCTGTAGACACCTCCTACCCACGCTCTACCCTACCTCCCCCACCTCGGTCACGAGAAGGGCGGGCGGCCGCCATGGCCGACCCTCGGCTGGCCGCTAGGGCCCGGTAGAGTGCAAGCCGACGGCCTAGCGAGCTTCCACAGGGGTTGGGGAGGGTGGTGCTCACGCTGCAAGGCTCGGGGAAGCAGCTGAAGCCGCTGGCGACAGAAGCAGTGTCGTCGGGCGGGAGCTCTGGCTCCGGCAAGCTCGTTCCGGCGATCCTGCTCACATTCAAGGAGAGGGAGCGAGAGCATGAGCAACCGGGGCATGGAAGGAACGTGAAACAGTCGCCAGCGGGGTGTGAAACTCACTGGAACACCGTGGCCACGGGAAGAGCTCCGCGGCGGCGGTCTCGGCCGGAGTTGGAGAAGAGGGAGGAGCTTTGGCGTTTGAGGGGGTTAGAGAGGGAGCTTGGGGGTGCACTGGGTTCGCACGAAGGTGACGGAGACTCTGGGTTGCTCAATTTGGCTCGGGAAGGAGTGGTTATGGCGAATTGAAGAGGGAAGCTCGTCGGGGTTCTCTAGCTCAGGACGAAGGAAACGCGCGGCGGCGCCCACGCTGGTGCCCAAAGGGGAGAAGGGAACGAGCCTAGGGCGTCCACGTTGCCTGGCGACGCTAGCAGGCAGGCAGGCTGCGTGCCTGTACGCGCGCACGCGGCGCTGCGCGCGCGGCGGCCGTGCTGGACAGGGAGCCGGTGATCCCTATCGGGTCACTGTAGCATACCCTTATCCCCTCTTTTCTGAACTTTGTGAAATTCAGCCGAAATTTGAACTGGAGTCAAATTTGTGTCAAAACAAAAGTTGTTCCAAATTTTATAAGCTACAAAACATATTTAAAAGTCCAGAACTGATTTTGAGTGTAAGGGCATGAATTTTGGGGAAACACTTTGAAATTCAAAAATTCAATTTGGGGGCAAATCTGGTTTGAATTGGGACATAATAGAAATTCTAAAATTACTTTTGATTTTTCCAAACAACTTGAAAAATTTCCAACATGAAAGTTGCTCAAATTTTTGTGCACTACAACTTTCATGTTGACCACTTTTCAAAATTCCAAATGGATTTTGAATTGGAGGTTTAATTTGGAAAAGGGGATACTTTCTGGAAATCTGTATTTTCAAAATTACTTTGAATTTTGTATTGAAACTTCAAAAACTCAAAACACCAAAGTTGTACATCTTGACAAGATCTACAACTTTGCTTTTGAACTCATCCCCAAATTTTGCTTAGTTTTTGAATTGCACAAAAAGGGGCAATTGTAGGGTCCAGAAATCAGGGTTTTCCCCCCCTAAGCCTTCGGAAATTTTTCACCCTAGGGTTTTTAACAACCAACTCAAGCATTAAGATACAAGATAAACACACTTTACTTCCCTAAGCACATTCAACCAAATTAAACTCATTTTAAGTTGATGCATCAAAATGTGCTCAACAATTATGCTTTGCAATGCTTATGATGACATGATCCGTTTTTAGTGTTCGTAACATCAGGGATGTTTCAGCCCTTCCCCCTTAAAGAAATCTCGTCCCCGAGATTTAAAGCCCTAGGGTAAGTAATGGAAAAGGAAATTTGTCAAAACTCTTTCATCTTCAACTTTCCCATAAAGCAAGAGGTTGGGGAAAACCACTCCATTATAAACATGTATGTACACAAAGTACATGACGTTGGCTACTCCTTTCCTTCACTCAAATACACTCCTTACTTCAGCTATTGTCCTGAAGAGAAGCGTGGAATTCAGGAAAATTCTCCAGCAGATAGTCTTCAGGTTCCCAGGTGGCTTCCTCTTCAGAGTGTTGGCTCCACTGTATCTTGTACCACTGGGTAGTCGTTCTTCGAGTAACTCTTTTCCTTTGATCCAGTACTCGGATAGGATATTCCGAATACGTTAGATCTAGTTCAAGTTCTATATCTTCAATATCTTGAACTTGGTCTGGTACCCGGAGACACTTCTTTAGTTGAGACACATGGAACACATTATGTACCCCGGATAATCGTTCGGGCAGTTTAAGGCGGTAAGCTACCTGTCCACATCGGTCAACAATTGGGAAAGGACCAATGTAACGGGGCGCTAACTTGCCTTTAACACCAAAACGATTTACTCCTTTCATTGGGGATACCTTCAAATACACATGGTCACCTTTGTCGAATCTTAGGGGTCGACGTCTTTTATCAGCATAGCTTTTCTGTCGAGACTGAGCAACTTTCAAATTATTTTGAATTTGTCTAACCTTGTTCTCAATCTCTTTTACTAAGTCAACCCCGAAGAACCACCTTTCTCCAGGTTCCGACCACTGTAACGGCGTTCGACATCTACGGCCATATAGTGCCTCAAAGGGAGCCATCTTGATACTCTCTTGATAACTATTGTTGTAAGAAAATTCTGCTAGAGGCAAGCAGTCATCCCACTTATCTGGAAAATTTAGGGCACAAGATCTTAATAGATCTTCTAGGGTTTGATTCACCCTTTCAGTTTGCCCACCTGTTTGAGGGTGGTAGGCTGTACTATACAAAACTTTGGTGCCTAAGGATTCATGTAGGCATTTCCAGAACTGGGAGACAAATTGTGTGCCTCGATCCGACACTATTGTCTTTGGCACCCCGTGCAGACTTAGTATACGATCAAAATAGATCTGAGCATAGGTGGAAGTATGATACGATTTCTTCACAGGTAAGAAGTGTGCTGTTTTGGTGAGACGATCCACAATGACCCAAATTGAATCAAAGCCTTTGGCTGTCTTGGGCAACCCCACTATGAAATCCATACTAATATCATCCCATTTCCATGCGGGGATAGGCAAAGGTTGCAACTCCCCAGCGGACTTGAGATGAATGGCTTTGACCTTTCGACAGGTGTCACATTGGGCCACATAGCGAGCTATCTCTATCTTCATTTTTGTCCACCAAAACCTTTGCTTCAGGTCCTGATACATCTTATTGCTTCCCGGATGACGTAGCTCGGGTACCTTTGGAACTACTAACCGGTTCTTGAACCAGATTACTCCTGCATCATCCACCTTAAAGTCTGTGGGTGCTCTATTAGAAATCTTCTCTTTAAGATGTTTCATGCCTTTGTCTCCCTTTTGTGCCTCTATGATTTGAGCTTCGAGATTGAAGTCAATCTTTAGATTGGCAAGGCTTCCTTGGGAAATTATTTCTATCTCCAAGTTCTCTAGCTCTTGGCACAAAGTTATATCTCTAGGCGTCACTGTTAAACAATTACAGTGAGCCTTACGACTGAGGGCATCCGCTACTACATTTGCCTTACCAGGGTGATAATGCACCTCAAGGTCGTAATCTTTAATTAATTCTAGCCACCTTCACTGGCGCATATTGAGCTCAGCTTGAGTAAAGATATACTTCAAGCTTTTGTGATCGGTATATAGATGACATGTGTTCCCCAACAGATAATGACGCCAGATCTTTAATGCATGTACCACGGCGGCTAGTTCAAGATCATGGGTCGGGTAATTCTCTTCGTGTGGTTTGAGCTGTCTGGAAGCATATGCAATTACGCGACTGTTGACGGTCCTTAAGTATCAAATTTAATTGTCAAATAAATAAAGAAAAGGATCCAAATGAAAACAAGATCCAGACTTAGGGTTTTATCTGACAGAATTCCACGAGTTTTGGTGTTTATCTATTTCTGCAGGGAGTTATCAGGAAATATGGAAGAAAGACCCACATGTCAGGATTACGTAAAGATATTAACGTGCTGCGCAATTATCTTACATCTAGAAGACTCCAGAAGCCACGAGACCGAAGCGGAGGCGAAACGGGGCCAGAGGCAGGGCGCCCGCCCTCCTGCCGTGGGCGCCCGCCCCCTCCAGGAGTCCAATCAGGACTCTGCTTCGCGGGAGATTTCCACCGACCTAAAGGATGAATCTAAACCATACAATCTATGTCGGTTTGATCCAAGGGCCCATATTCACTTGAAGGGACTATAAAACCAGACCCCCTGGCCCCTGGAGGAGAGAGCCTCTCAACCCTAATTCATTGTTCCATCAAGGGAGAAGAAGCCTCTGATCAAGATTAGAGCCACCACATCAATTAGATATCTAGATTAGCATAGCTACATAGGATTAGAACTAGAAGGAGTCAATCTTCGATTGGTTTCCGGATCTGTCAGGAGGATTCTTGGTGATTTTCTAATTGTTCTTCTAATTGCTTTCTAATTATCTTTGTTCTTCAATATTATGAATATGACTTTGTTCTACTTCAATATATTGCTTATGACTTTGCTCTACTTGCTTATATTCAAGATTATATTGTTCTTAGTTTATCATAGTTATGTACTTGGCTTAGTTAGATACGATCTATATACATGCTTAGGATCGTATAGCGTTTATCCATCGGATCCATGGGTAAATGATAGATATTGTGTAGGCGTGGTGCTTATACCGTATTTATCTGCGATTGTACCCAATATGCCAGATCGTGGGGTAGTTCGTGATAGTGACAGCTTCATTGATTCTTATATAGTCCCCCTCTCGTGTATTGGGCTGGCAGAGCAACATTATTACAGGGGAGTGATTGCTATGTTTCTCATATTCCTTGCTAATATCACTATGCATGGGCGTAGTCTTGTCTAGCAATGATTGCTAAGTATGCTTGCACTAACTATGATATGCTAGACTATATAGTTAAGAATAACTTAGGGAATATTCTTGTAGTTCGTTCTAATACCATGCTAATGACTTTCTAGAGTATCTAATTGAGGTGCTTATCATATTTATTATGTGGCTAGATCAGATTAGTTATCCTTGTCACTATTATTATTTTATATATCTTTTATGTGACACTTATCCTTGTATGAAGAGTTAGATATAATGTTCTCAATTATACATGCAATGATAGATGCTCAATCTCATATGCTATTCTGTAATCAATATTGATGATCGCTAATCCCTTCCCAGTGGTAAAAATATAAATAACGATACCTGGAATACTTCCCGGTTAAAATGCTACATCGGTATTAATCTGTGCGCTTGCAGATCCCATTCATTAGTTATTTAGAAGAGCAATTGCATATTTCAATACCGCGTCTCTTATATCATGCTGGGGATGACAACTTGGCTTAAGTGGTGTAAGGGATAGGTTTGGCATTTTTGGCACTGTTGCTAGATTTAGAGAACTTAGTCTACTTTTGGTAATGATGTTAAGAATACCCAACAAGCATTTTTGGCGCCGTTGCCGGGGAAGGTTGATTAACAATCAGGAATGGAATAAAAGATTTTGAGCTATCATTCGCATCACTAATATGATTGAGCTTATTTATTCTCTCATACAGTTTTACCCCGATATTTTTCTATTTTATCTTATGCAGGGGAATGTATGAATAGAAGACATCTTCCAGGAAATTTTGTTGACAATCCCGAAGCATTATTCAAGAAGACGAGAGCCAAGCTAAAGAAATCATCAACACTTCACGAAGAAGCTTCATCCAATCAAGAAGATCACCGGAACTTGTCTTCAGAGTTCGAAGCCATGGCAAACAAATCGATCCGTGAGTTCTCAGCCCCCACTACGGACAACATCCGCACTGGACCTGCTGCAGAGATCGATGGCAACTTTGAGCTCAAGCCTGGACTTATCAACATGGTGCAATCCAACCAGTTCTGTGGGAAGGCACACGAAGATGCTAGTGCTCATTTACAACACTTCTTGGAGATTTGCAACACATTCACCATAGCAGGAGTTTCCAAAGACGCTATACTACTTCGCCTCTTCCCATTCTCACTGTTAGGAAGAGCGAAGCAGTGGTTCTACGCTACAAAGGAGAAGAATACTACGTGGGCACTCTGCTCAACAAACTTCCTGGCTAAGTTCTTTCCCATGGGCAAGACCAATGCTCTCCGTGGGAAGATTACGAGTTTTCAGCAACAAAATGATGAATCTGTTCCAGAAGCATGGGAGCGCTTTCAAGACTACATCCTAGAATGTCCCCATCATGGAATGGAGAGTTGGCTATTGATGCAGACGTTCTATCATGGGCTCAGCAACAGTGCCCGAGAGACCATGGATGCTGCAGCTGGAGGAGCATTCTTATCACTTACTATACCACAAGCCACAGCTCTTGTGGAGAAGATGGCGTCCAACCAAAGCTGGAATGAAGAGAGGACCCAGACACGCAAGAGAGGTGGAGGTATACATCAGCTAAAGGAGGTAGACATGCTGTCTGCAAAGTTAGACCTGCTCATGAAGAAGCTCGACGATAGAGCTGGAGACAAGAAAGAAGTTATGCACATCTACGACTCTCACATGACTTGTGAGGAGTGTGGAGACACTGGACACTCAGGCAACCACTGCCCTGAGATGCTTGAGGATGTAAACTACATCAACAACAACAACAACAACTACTACAACCGTCCTCAACAAAATCAAGGTTGGAATCAACAGAGGCCTAACTACTCAGGTAATTATCAAGGTAACAATTCTTACAATAATAATAATTTTCCACCTTTGAGAGAGTTAGTGTCTAATCAAGGAAAGCTAATGGATAATTTATCTAAGAAATTGGCATCTAATGATAAAATGCTAGAAAATATAAATAATAGAATGGATAATTTTTCTACTGCCATCAAAAATCAAATTAGCTTTAATAAAATGATTGAATCTCAGTTAAATCAAATAGCTGCTGCTGTTCCTACTACTAACCCCGGTATACCATCACAACCGGAAGGATTAGAATCTGCAAATCTTGTAGACATGTTTGATGCAGGTAATTGGAGTAACCCCGTCAATGAATTTTCTACTGACCTTCTGCCGGTCAAGAGAGGCGATCCGGGACGCCCCGTCATCCCGATCTCCATCGGCATGGTGGACATCCCAGAAGCACTCTGTGACTTTGGCTCCAGTGTCAACATTATACCCAGGGTACTCTATGAGAAATTCTTTACATATCCTTTATTAGAGACAACCATGTGTTTGCAGTTTGCAGATCAGACGATAACATTTCCAAAAGGAATCGTGAGGAACCTTTGTGTCCGAGTTGGTACCTTATATGCCCCAGCAGACTTCGTAGTGGTAGAGACCGGAAATGATGAGAGAGCACCTATCATCCTAGGAAGGCCATTCTTGAACACCACGGGAGCTATCATCTACGCCAGTGCTGCCAAGATCAGTTTCTACGTCAAAGGGAAGAAGGAGATATTTTTCTTCAAGAACAAGACTACACAAATTCAAGATCAATCCAGACGTAAATCAAGGAAGAGGACCAACAGGAGAAACAGGAACAAGCAAGTGTGGACCGAGTCAGCTAAGATGGTCACTGTAGTCCATGGAGGCCAAGATCACCAACTTAAGTCACCGTTCTTGACCAAGAAGGACGACCCAGGAATGCCAAGCATCTACTGCTCCATAAATGGATACAACTTCTACAAGACAATTTGCGACACCGGATCGGGCGTCAACATAATGGCCGCTGTCACCTATCGACTCTTATTCGGGACCATGCCACTAAGACCAACTTACATTCAACTCCAGATGGCAGATCAGACATTTCGAGAAGTCAAAGGAATAGTATCTGATGTCCCAGTCAAAATAGACGATCACTTTGTCTACACTGACTTTCAAGTTGTTGACATGGGAGAAGACGAGTACGATCCACCCATCATCCTTGGAAGACCGTTCCTCAGCACCGTTAAAGCAATTATCTACATTGGACCCGGAGAAGTCCATATGCACTTCCCCTCAGAGAAGGTACGTCGTTATTTTACTGACCCTAACTATATCGTTGACGAATTTAAGCAGGTCAGAAAGAGACGCAACCGCAACCAGAGGAGGCAGATCGTCCAGGATGGATGGGCAGACTATGAAGGAGAAGTTGTAAGGTCAGAAGACGTTGAGTTTAAACAGAATTATCCAGAGGAGATTGAAGCACCAAGTCAGGTGTGGAAAATGAAGATAACTATACAAGAAGAGGAGGCGCTGCCGGAAGTACCGACTACGCCACCCAACGAACCTCAGGACGATTAAGAAATTGGAGAGTCCCGTTCGGAGGACTTAAAAACACCGAACGCCTTGCCAAGAGGTAAACTTGGTAGTTACCCTTTCCCTTTCAGTTATTTTAAATAGTTTACTTAGTTAAAAATGCTCATGCTGTCTTAAAAAGAAAATAAAAATGTGAAAAACAATAAGCCCCATGTGAGTAGACGAGTGGCATAAAACCCATAAGTACATTCACTGTGGTGGCGTAAAAATAAAATAAATATTTTTCTGCTTTATAAAAACAAAAATATAAAAACAGGGAGTAAAATTTATTAAGGAGTCTCAAGATAATAAAGGCTAGATATTTATGCTAACACTTAATCAGTTCCACAAGCTTTGTTGTCTATTTGAGATCCACAGAATTTAAGAATCAAGAAGACTAGCAGACGGAGGACATTCTAATCGCTGTCAGAATGCTGCTGACTTTCAAATACACCTCTGCCACCTGTTAGCTACATCAAGAGAAATTACGTCAAAATTCAGCTTGGGGGAGAGCACCCCCATTTATCCCGATAAGTATTTCTATCTATCTATCTTTATACTTATATTATTTTAGAATATAAATACACATAAACTATGAAAAACCAAATAAAGAGTTTATGCTTATATATATTTTGCTTAGTGTGTTTAATAAATAAATAAAGTGGCTATGCTAATCTATATCTAAATAAAACTTAAGCATGGATATGATGAATAGTTGCTCCGCCTAATTTGCACATTTTAAGTTTTCTCTCAAGTTTAGATATAACTGTTATAATTTAAAGCTTGCTCTAGACCTAAACTTGTGGGATGAAAACTTGATCTGAAGTCTAAGTTGTTAACGGATACGATATGGGAAGGTTGAGCTGCTGTTTATCTGTTCCTAGAGATGCTAGAATTCTGGAGAATTTTATCTTTGAAAATCTTTAAAATGTTGCATGATGAGTTCCTGTATGATGAGAGTTTAAATTCCTACCACAGCCATATATACATGCTTGCTAGACTTTGAGCCACACATTTATTATTTACTGCTTATGAGCATTGAGTGTGGTCAAGCTGTGTAGACCCTTAGGAGCTTGTCATGTGGTTAAATCAAGATTTCACTTACACGTTCACTCATATATGCTACTTCTACTCCGGAAGTACCATCCACATATATCCACTCATTTCCATCTCCAAAACCACCCAAAAATATTCTACTCCTAATCCGGGAGAGAATAACCAAAAATATTTCTGTTTTCCCCTTGTGAAATAAATGCTCAAGTTATCTTGCTACTACCACTTGCTATATTATCTTAAGAGATGAATGCTCTGAAAAAAAAAGAGAGAGAAAAAGAAAAAATAATACGAGGAAATAAAAAGGAGCAAGTGCTCGGAACCTCGAAAGAAAAGAAAAAGTGAGACGAGAGGTAAAAATGGACAAGTGTCCGACAGTAGAATTAGGGGTACAATATACCCACCTGAGAGAAAAGAAAAAAAGATAGAGCATCTCATTCTCATCATAAAGTTTCAAAAGCAAGGAAGGTATGTATCCCCTTAAAGAGCAAAGTAGAATTAGACTTCCACCACCATTATTTTCACCATTGTTATCATCACCATACACCATTCATTCGCCACACATGCACATCTTGATTAAACTTATTGACTTGTTACTTTGGATCCATGGTTTGACTATACAATAAATGTCTTGTAAGTATGTATACCTTATCTCCCCCCTATGAGCTCCAGATATTAAAGCCTTATTAGAGTAGGGTGAGAGAGAGAAGGCAATGTCACTATGCCTCATACCACAAATACCACATATCTTGAGAGAAGGCATATACCATCACTGCCTTGGTAAGGATCCAGAAATACCACAAAAGAGAGACCTGAGAGAATCATACAAGGAATTTCTGAGTTTTATTTGAAAATCTGCAAAAACCCCAGAGCTATAGCTGATCAAGAATAAGAGACATGGCACTTGGCTAGACTGTTCTATCTTTTAACCACTCAAGATAGAAGTGACAGCTACAAGTCCCATAGTGGAGGTAAAGTAAGTTTTAAGTCTTGACAGTTTACTCTAACTCAGAGATAAGATCTTATTTAAAAAGCATGTGTACCGTCAAATTTTTAAAATATTGCAACTTATGATCCATAGCTGAGTCTATCCTTGCTCAGGGACGAGCAAGAGGTAAGCTTGGGGGAGTTTGTTGACGGTCCTTAAGTATCAAATTTAATTGTCAAATAAATAAAGAAAAGGATCCAAATGAAAACAAGATCCAGACTTAGGGTTTTATCTGACAGAATTCCACGAGTTTTGGTGTTTATCTATTTCTGCAGGGAGTTATCAGGAAATATGGAAGAAAGACCCACATGTCAGGATTACGTAAAGATATTAACGTGCTGCGCAATTATCTTACATCTAGAAGACTCCAGAAGCCACGAGACCGAAGCGGAGGCGAAACGGGGCCAGAGGCAGGGCGCCCGCCCTCCTGCCCTGGGCGCCCGCCCCCTCCAGGAGTCCAATCAGGACTCTGCTTCGCGGGAGATTTCCACCGACCTAAAGGATGAATCTAAACCATACAATCTATGTCGGTTTGATCCAAGGACCCATATTCACTTGAAGGGACTATAAAACCAGACCCCCTGGCCCCTGGAGGAGAGAGCCTCTCAACCCTAATTCATTGTTCCATCAAGGGAGAAGAAGCCTCTGATCAAGATTAGAGCCACCACATCAATTAGATATCTAGATTAGCATAGCTACATAGGATTAGAACTAGAAGGAGTCAATCTTCGATTGGTTTCCGGATCTGTCAGGAGGATTCTTGGTAATTTTCTAATTGTTCTTCTAATTGCTTTCTAATTATCTTTGTTCTTCAATATTATGAATATAACTTTGTTCTACTTCAATATATTGCTTATGACTTTGCTCTACTTGCTTATATTCAAGATTATATTGTTCTTAGTTTATCATAGTTATGTACTTGGCTTAGTTAGATACGATCTATATACATGCTTAGGATCGTATAGCGTTTATCCATCGGATCCATGGGTAAATGATAGATATTGTGTAGGCGTGGTGCTTATACCGTATTTATCTGCGATTGTACCCAATATGCCAGATCGTGGGGTAGTTCGTGATAGTGACAGCTTCATTGATTCTTATATAGTCCCCCTCTCGTGTATTGGGCTGGCAGAGCAACATTATTACAGGGGAGTGATTGCTATGTTTCTCATATTCCTTGCTAATATCACTATGCATGGGCGTAGTCTTGTCTAGCAATGATTGCTAAGTATGCTTGCACTAACTATTATATGCTAGACTATATAGTTAAGAATAACTTAGGGAATATTCTTGTAGTTCGTTCTAATACCATGCTAATGACTTTCTAGAGTATCTAATTGAGGTGCTTATCATATTTATTATGTGGCTAGATCAGATTAGTTATCCTTGTCACTATTATTATTTTATATATCTTTTATGTGACACTTATCCTTGTATGAAGAGTTAGATATAATGTTCTCAATTATACATGCAATGATAGATGCTCAATCTCATATGCTATTCTGTAATCAATATTGATGATCGCTAATCCCTTCCCAGTGGTAAAAATATAAATAACGATACCTGGAATACTTCCCGGTTAAAATGCTACATCGGTATTAATCTGTGCGCTTGCAGATCCCATTCATTAGTTATTTAGAAGAGCAATTGCATATTTCAATACCGCGTCTCTTATATCATGCTGGGGATGACAACTTGGCTTAAGTGGTGTAAGGGATAGGTTTGGCATTTTTGGCACCGTTGCTAGATTTAGAGAACTTAGTCTACTTTTGGTAATGATGTTAAGAATACCCAACAGCGACCCTCCTGCTTTAGCACACAGCCTATCCCGATCCCTGATGCGTCACAATACACATCAAAGGGTTTTTCAATATCTGGCTGGGCTAAGACACGTGCAGTTGTCAACAACCTTTTCAGAGTCTGAAAGGCTTGCTCACATTGGGGTGACCAAACAAATTTTGTTTGATTTTTGAGCAAGGTTGTGATTGGTTTGGCGACTCTGGAAAAGTCCGGGATAAAACGACGGTAATATCCCGCCATACCGAGAAAACTACGGACCTCATGTACCGTAGTCGGGGGTTTCCAATTCAACACGTCTTCTACCTTGCCTGGGTCTACAGCGACTCCTTCCGCTGATAATACATGACCCAGGAAATGGACTTTGTCCAGCCAGAACTCACATTTGCTGAACTTGGCGTATAGCTGATGCTCCCTGAGACGAGTCAGCACGACCCTCAAATGTTCAGCATGTTCTTTCTTAGTCTTGGAGTAAATCAAAATGTCATCAATAAAGACTACAACAAATTTGTCTAGTTCTGGCATGAAGACAGAGTTCATCAGGTACATGAAATGGGTCGGTGCATTGGTCAACCCAAAGGACATCACCAAGTGTTCATACAGCCCGTAACGGGTTGTAAAAGCTGTCTTGGGCACATCTTCCGGCCTAATTTTAATTTGGTGGTACCCTGATCTCAAATCAATTTTCGAGAATACTTTGGCCCCAGCTAGCTGGTCAAACAATAAGTCAATGCGGGGCAATGGGTACTTGTTCTTAATCGTCACCTCATTTAGGGGACGATAGTCGACACACAGCCTTAATGTTTGATCTTTCTTTTTCACAAACAAGGCTGGGCAACCCCATGGAGAAGAACTGGGCTGAATAAAACCTTTTTGCAACAGCTCTTGTAATTGGGTTTTTAATTCGGCCAGCTCTTTCGGTGCCATTCTGTAGGCCCTTCGAGATATTGGGGCCGTCCCTGGTTTCAATTCTATACTGAATTGTACATCCCGGTCCGGAGGCAGACCTGGTAGGTCTTCAGGAAATACATCCGGAAAATCCCGAACTACCGGGATATCTTTGACTTCAGACACATTAGCGGCATGAACTTGCCCAATTGTCCGCTTGGGAGTAACTAATTGAATTAGCAAATAAGAATTCTCATTGGGCAATGAGATTTTAATGGTTCGATGCAAAGTGTCTAGCACAACCCCTCGTTGTGCCATCCAGTTCATGCCTAAGATGACATCAATCTCTTGGTCCTTAAGAACAATCATGCTAGTGGGAAAATTATGCCCACCAAATTCGATGGGTACTTGGTGAACCATTTCTTTGGACATCAGCCGTCCTCCTGGCGACTGTATATAAAAATGATCTTGTGTTTCCCCAATGGGTATGCCATGCTTTAACACAAAGGTGCGATTGATGAATGTATGAGATGCACCAGAATCAAAGAGCATTAAAGCAGGATGTTTCGCGACAGGGAACGTACCCATCATTACTGGTTCACCCTCTGGAATCGTCTCCACTTCCATATGGAAGACTTGTCCCACTTTCTTCGCTGGTTTCCCCTTTTGCACATTTTGTCCCTTTAGAGCCCCAGCCCTGAATTGATTCGGCTGGGGTTGGCCCATAGGCGGCCTTTGGAAGGTAGGGTTGGTTTGGCGGGGAAAAGGGCACTCTTTAGAGAAATGCCCAGGTTTACCACAATTGAAGCAAGGGTAATTGTGGCTGGGCAGAGCAGTGGGGCGAACACCTGGGGCGTTCGGCTGGCGTGGTGCGAAAGCGATGGCAGTAGGTCGAGAGTATACCTGCTGCCCTGGTTTATACTGTGGGGGGAGAAAGGACCACGATAAGGTGACGGCGCTTGGAAGCGTCCGTGGCCCTGCGGATGGTAAATGATTCTCTGACGCTTTTGACCGCGACCAGAGAAAGAGGAAGAAGCAGCCTTCTTCTTGGCTTCTTTATGCTTTCTATTCTTTTCCTCTGAGGCGATGGCAATATTTACCGCCTCATAGAAGGTAGCATTTTGGCAGGTGGTCATCATGGTCTGAAGTTTAGTATTTAGACCACGCATGAAGCAGGCTTTCTTCTTTCTATCTGTGTTCACATGGTCCGTGGCATATTGAGAGAGATGATTAAACCTTGCCACGTACTCCATAACACTTTTATCGCCTTGCTGCAAGGCGAGAAACTCTTCGGCCTTCATGGCCATGAGCCCTTCCGGAATGTAATGGGCGCAGAATGCGTCCTTAAACTCGGTCCAGGTGACCTGGTGTCCGGGAGCTTGGATAGCTAAGAAGTTCTCCCACCAGGCACCTGCAGCTCCCCGAAGCTGCTGAGCTGCGAACAGGGGCTTCTGAGTTTCTGAACACTGAATCAAACTGAACTTATGCTCCATGGTTCGGAGCCAGTCATCCGCTTCTAAAGGCTCATCGACCTTAGTGAACACCGGGGGCCTGGTCTCGGTAAAGTCCACATACCGAGTCTCTCCGTCCCCGTTGCGCGGTGCCCTGAAGTTTGGGGCGGGGTGTGGTTGACGCTGTGCTAGCTCGCGCAGCAAGCGAGCGTTGTCAGTAGTGGCACTTAACAAAACAGCAATGGCGTCAGCCAAAGAAGGTGGAGCAGGTGGAGGGTTGGGGATATCATCCCCTCCCTGAGATGTCCCAGCTCCATCAGATCCGCGTGTACGCATCGGCATCTGTTACAAGAATCGTAGATACCTGTTACCACGTGAAATTCATAACACAGAACATATCTTACATTCTTCCCTTTATTAAACATTAGTTCGACATACCAGGAACAAACAAATACAACTTCTCAAACCAAAAGAAAACTTATATTACAAACCCGAACCCCACTACGGCAAGCTAGGACTCCGACAATGACGTTGTCCGCGGTTCCACCGAACTAATCGGTGTGGCCAGAGCTGTAGCCCAGGTCGTCATTGCCATCATCCTGATTACCCCCTGGGTTGTTGTCATCGGGGTCGGACTCCTCTTCATCACTGAGGCCTGGATCGGATTCCCCATCGTCTGCCAACTCGCCATCCGTATCCATTTCTCCTTCGCCTGGAGGTGGGTGGAGCTGATGATACAGATCAAATGCAATATCACGATATTGCATTGCCAAGTCATTAACGGTATCTAAGTGATGTGCCAGCTCCAGCTTCTCCAATTGGAGCTGGTCCTCTCGCTGCCACGCGACATCCCGCTGTGCGGTGACCGTGGCCGCCATCTTCACGTACAAATCCTTAAGATACCTGGCCTTGCCCAGCTTTGCATTCATCCTACTCAGCTCATGCCTGTGTGTGCTCCTAGCTTCTTCCTCTCGGGCAATGGAGGCATTCCTCTCCTCCACCATCCGGGACAACATAGCCTCACAGTTCTCTGTAGCTTGTTTTTCTTTGGCTAGTTGAGCTTTAAGTTTGCCGATCTCCATAACATTGTACATTCTTTCTCTCATCACCTCAGTCAACTCGGCGGACAACCTGTCCACCTCCTGCTGAGGCGGTGAACGGCTACTGCTGGCTTGATCGCTGCGTGGAGCCAGCTGATGTCGGGGAACTCCTTTTGGACCTGTCCTCTTACGCGGGGTCTGCTTCTGACGAGCCATCCTGTAGAGGGTAAGTTTGGATTAGTAAGAGAGACCTTAAAGGTTAGCAAGAATAGGATTGATTCTATTCACCCAACCCAAACAAGGAGGAAGGAACTTAACCAGTTAATACATCATGATGCATGCACGAACTTACGATTCCTACTAACAATTCGTAACATTATTACTTTAAATTTTTACAACATAGGGCAATACTCTATGTTGCTCCTCCATACCACTTCAAAAATTCTAAGGAAGCCTATAGACAGGGGTAAGTTAGGACTAAGCACTTGGACTCAAAATAGGTAGGTTTATAGTATTGGATCCAAAGGAATTTTGAAGTTTTTCAAGAGGTTCAGCAGTTATCTTAGCAACGAATGCTCTGATACCAGCTGTGGCAGAACCCCCTAAGTGTTTGGGCCCACCGACACCTGTCATTGTCCTAAGGACCTCTGACGGTGGTGCCGGGGATCCTCCCACTTTAGAAGTCCGATGAGCATCGCTGGACGCTCATTCCACTGCTACCTGTGGCGTGCCAAGCCGGCTCGTCCTGACCACTGGTGATGGTCAATTAACGAGAACTTCTTCTTCTCGCCCTTATAGGATAGCAAGTGGCCACCTTAACACCAGGATCATTCGTTGCGAAGACAATGCAGTACCACAAACGACATACGGCCAAAATAATATTTCAGAGTAAAACAGCGGAAGTATTACATATCTTATTTTACAGAAGGAGTTCTTCCAAATAGCAGAGTGTTATTACATGCCTGGTCCAGCGGAGCAACTTAAACTTTAGTACAGAGATCACAAATTTACAGACCCTGCCCATGGGTCACGCTCACTCTTCTTCATCGTCAACCTCGACGACGGTCACACAACAGGGTCCGAAACAAGTCGGTTCCTGAGCTTCACCTGCAACAGGGGTATTGGAACCCTGAGTACGGGAGTACTCAACAAGACTTACCCGGTGGAAAAAGAGGAGAACTTAGGAATGCAGGCTTAGGGTAGACAAGGAGTGGCTGAGCAAGGAGCCAAAGTGTTTTGCTATAAAGCTTACTAATAGTGCATCCTTACTTTCAAGTTTTACCTGCGAATTCCTCTCCCGTCGAGGCCGAGGAGTTCGAGGACAGTCTACCTAGTTGCTTCCCCACAGACAAGTCTGTGAGTTTCTAGTCCTAAATTAAAGTATCATTTATTTGATGGCCATAGCTTCATGTCGCTATGAGTCCGGGAATTGGGATCCGAACCTCATGAGACATTTCCCCCTTTCTCATTTTACCAATTAGTTGCATAATTAACTATGATGAGGGGCAGTGGATTGAGTCTCCCAATCGGGGTGCAACGACGATTCGAACCACTTAGCAATCCAGCTGGAGTTCCTAACCACCCGACATATGTAGAACCAAAACTTGCATATGTCAACCCAAATCAAGCTCTCCCTAAATTTGACCAGGTTCGCGGCACCCGAGAGCACAGTACTCCACCATCCTACAGCCGATCTAGATGTTTTCCGGTCATCTCAGATCCGTAAGGTGGGTACACACTACTCTCGCCATCTTTCCACTCCCAGTGCGCGAGTAGCTGTTCACGTCGAGGGATCACAAGACCGGGCTTGCCGAGGGCAAGTGGCTAGTACTATAAATTCTCAACCCAGCGGGCCATCAACGGACCGGTCCTTAATCGACATAGTTGGAGACACTACTTTAAGACTCCATTCTTAAAGCAAGTCCACCGACCGGTCTCAGATTAAAACATCATTGATCATAAATGTATTCCACAACAACCCTTCAAACTTTCTTATTTGAAAACCTATCTAGTAGCAGGGCTAAGCATTACTACGCAGTTTTAAAATAAACAGGTGTCAAGGACAGGATAACAGATATCAAGGTAGTAAATGCAGCAAGTAGGTTAACCCAATTCTCAACTACCTAATGCAGCATTTTCAATTCATAAGTGATAAAAGATTTAAAACATTCAAGGGGGGTTAATGCATCCGGGGCTTGCCTTGGTTGCAGGGCAGAGAGGGACTCTCGGAGACTTCCCAAGTCTCGGATCCGACTTCTTCGAACGGAGCACCGACCTCGGGGTTCGGTTCAACGGGCGCTCCTTCGGTCACGGACGCTATACGCAAAATGATGAATGCTCATGATATGCGTATGACAATTATGCAAGAAGGATCAAGTCGAGTACAACTTGCTTTCTCGGTGCAATACAGAATAACCAATAAATAAAGTTGTTTAACACCTTAATGTTTTTACCCAAGAGGTTGCATCTGTAAATTAAGACTTTTCTTAATTCATAATTATCTTAAATTAACTAATCATTAATCCTATTTACCTTAATTAACTCTTAATTAATCACTAATGACAGTAATTAAGGCCAAACAATAATTAAATGCCAAAGGTCATTAGGGTTAATGACCTCAGGTCATCACATAATCCCAAAATCACTCAACCCTAATTGTGAGGATTCCACTAATCACTATCTAATTATCTTGGAATTATTATTTAATTACTAAATAAGAGTTTATTAATATTCTATCCAAACATTATCCAAATGTCACCAAAATTTGCGTGAAGCCTGGAAATAATATTCAGAGGCATCCCACAATTTTTGATGATTTTTGGACATACTAATAAATTATTAAAATTCATCAAAGTTTTATTTGCTAATTAAAAGAGCCAATTTTTATAACCTTACAAACTATCAGAAAATAGGGCTTAATATTTTTCCTAGGTTCTAACTATTTCACAGGATCTATACAAAAATTTTCATCATTTTTGGAGCACTACACACTTTATAACATAAATTCAAACATCAAGTATTTTTAATCAAAAAGGAAAAAGAAAAACAACACTCCTGCGCAGCGGCCCGCTTGGGCACGGCCCACTCTGGCCCGAGCGCTCTCGGCCCACGCGGACTGCGCGCGCTGCCCCCCCCTCTCTGAGCGGTCACTGACGAGCGGGTCCCGCTCGTCAGGCCCTCTCTCAGCGGGACGCTGACGGGGCGACCCCACCCGTCAGCTGCGTCCTCACCGCGCACGGCGGTTTGGCCACGGCTCCGGCCGCCGTTGGCGAGGGTCTCAGCCAGAGTGCGCGTGCGCATCGGCTTCACCTCAACTCCGCGACCCTGTAGACACCTCCTACCCACGCTCTACCCTACCTCCCCCACCTCGGTCACGAGAAGGGCGGGCGGCCGCCATGGCCGACCCTCGGCTGGCCGCTAGGGCCCGGTAGAGTGCAAGCCGACGGCCTAGCGAGCTTCCACAGGGGTTGGGGAGGGTGGTGCTCACGCTGCAAGGCTCGGGGAAGCAGCTGAAGCCGCTGGCGACAGAAGCAGTGTCGTCGGGCGGGAGCTCTGGCTCCAGCAAGCTCGTTCCGGCGATCCTGCTCACATTCAAGGAGAGGGAGCGAGAGCATGAGCAACCGGGGCACGGAAGGAACGTGAAACAGTCGCCAGCGGGGTGTGATACTCACTGGAACCCCGTGGCCACAGGAAGAGCTCCGCGGCGGCGGTCTTGGCCGGAGTTGGAGAAGAGGGAGGAGCTCTGGCGTTTGAGGGGGTTAGAGAGGGAGCTTGGGGGTGCACTGGGTTCGCACGAAGGTGACGGAGACTCTGGGTTGCTCAATTTGGCTCAGGAAGGAGTGGTTATGGCGAATTGAGGAGGGAAGCTCGTCGGGGTTCTCTAGCTCAGGACGAAGGAAACGCGCGGCGGCGCCCACGCTGGTGCCCAAAGGGGAGAAGGGAACGAGCCTAGGGCGTCCACGTTGCCTGGCAACGCTAGCAGGCAGGCAGGCTGCGTGCCTACACGCGCGCACGCGGCGCTGCGCGCGCGGCGGCCGTGCTGGACAGGGAGCCGGTGATCCCTATCGGGTCACTGTAGCAGACCCTTATCCCCTCTTTTCTGAACTTTGTGAAATTCAGCCAAAATTTGAACTGGAGTCAAATTTGTGTCAAAACAAAAGTTGTTCCAAATTTTATAAGCTACAAAACATATTTAAAAGTCCAGAACTGATTTTGAGTGTAAGGGCATGAATTTAGGGGAAACACTTTGAAATTCAAAAATTCAATTTGGGGGCAAATCTGGTTTGAATTGGGACAGAATAGAAATTCTAAAATTACTTTTGATTTTTCCAAACAACTTGAAAAATTCCCAACATGAAAGTTGCTCAACTTTTTGTGCACTACAACTTTCATGTTGACCACTTTTCAAAATTCCAAATGGATTTTGAATTGGAGGTTTAATTTGGAAAAGGGGACACTTTCTGGAAATCTGTATTTTCAAAATTACTTTGAATTTTGTATTGAAACTTCAAAAACTCAAAACACCAAAGTTGTACATCTTGACAAGATCTACAACTTTGCTTTTGAACTCATCTCCAAATTTTGCTTAGTTTTTGAATTGCACAAAAAGGGGCAATTCTAGGGTCCAGAAATCAGGGTTTTCCCCCCCTAAGCCTTCGGAAATTTTTCACCCTAGGGTTTTTAACAACCAACTCAAGCATTATGATACAAGATAAACACACTTTAATTCCCTAAGCACATTCAACAAAATTAAACTCATTTTAAGTTGATGCATCAAAATGTGCTCAACAATTATGCTTTGCAATGCTTATGATGACATGATCCGTTTTTAGTGTTCGTAACATCAGGGATGTTACATCAAGTGAACATGAGCCATTGGATCAAACCGACATTGATTGGACGGTTATCCTTGTTCCTTTAGGTCGGTGGAGCTTGGTCCGCAAAGTTGGACGTGTTTGACTACAACTCCTGGGCGGGCGCCCTGCCCCCGGGCCCGTTCGCCTTCTCGTTCGTTCCCGTGGCTTTTGGAGTCTTCTAAATGATAGAAAATTGCGCGGCACGTTAATATCTCTATGTAATCTCGACGTGTGGGCCTTTCTTCCATATTTCCTAATAACCCCCTACAGAAATAGACAAACACCAAACTCGTGGAATTCTGTCAGATAAAACCCTAAGTCTGGGTGTTGGTTGCATTTGGATCCTTTTCTTTATTTATTTGATGATTATATTTGGTACTTAAGGACCGTCAACAACTTCCCCAAGCTTACCTCTTGCTCGTCCCTGAGCAAGGATGAACTCAAGAGTTTCTGGAGTGGTTTCGTGCTTTAAAAGTACACACGCATTCAAGCAAGGTCTCATCTCTGAGTTAGAACAAACTGTTAAGACTTAAAACTTACTCATTTTACCTTTTACCATGGGATTTGTAACCGTTACCTGTGTCTTGAGCAGTTAAAAGATAGAACGGTCAAGTCAAGCGCCATGTCTCTTATTCTTGATCAGCTATAGCTCTGGAGTTTTTGCAGATTTTCAAATAAAACTCAGAGATTCCTTGTATGACTCTCTTAGATCTCTCTTTTGTGGTATTTCTGAATCCTCACTAAGGCAGTGATGATATATGCCTTCTCTCAAAGTATGTAGTATTTGTGGTATGAGGCATAGTGATATTGCCTTCTCTCTCACCCTACTCTAATAAGGTTTTGATATCTGGAGCTCATAGGTGGGAGACAGCTAATACATACTTACAAGACATTTATTGCATAGTCAAATCATGGATCCAGAAGAACAAGTCAATAAGTCAAATCAAGATGTGCATGTGTGGCGAGTGAATGGTGTATGGTGATGATGGTGATAACAATGGTGAAAATCGAATTCTACTTTTGCTCTTTTAAGGGGATACATACCTTTCTTGCATTTTGAAGCTTTTTGAGGAGAATGAGATGCTCTATATTTTCTTTTTCTTTCCTCTCAGGTGAGTATCTTGTACCCCTAATTCTACTGTCGGACACTTGTCCATTTTTACCTCTCGTCTCACTCTTTCTTTTCTTCGAGGTTCCAGGCACTTGCCCCTTTTTATTTCCTCGTATTTTATTTTTTTTCTTTTTTTTTCTTCTCTTTTTTTAGAGCACTCATCTCCTGAATAATATAGCAAGTGGTAGTAACCAAGATAACTCGAGCATTTATTTCATAGGAAAAAACAGGGATAGGAATGTTTTTAGCTATTCTCTCTCGAATTAGGAGTAGAATACTTTTGGGTGGCTCTGGAGATGAGAATGAGTGGATGTATGTGGATGCGTACTTCTGGAGTAGAAGCAGCATGTGTGAGTGAACGTGCAAGTGAATCTTGATTTTAACCGCATGACAAGCTCCTAAGGGTCTACACAGCTTGACCACACTCAATGCTCATAAGCAGTAAAAAGTAAATGTGTGGCTCAAAGTCTAATAAGCATGTATATATGGCTGTGGTAGGATTTTAAACTCTCATCATACAGGAACTCATCATGTGTTATTTTAAAGATTTTCAAAGATAAAATTCTCCAGAATTCTAGCATCTCTAGGAACAGATAAATAGCAGCTCAACCTTCCCATATCATATCCGTTAACGACTTAGACTTTAGATCAAGTGTTGACGGTCCTTAAGTATCAAATTTCACTATCAAATAAACAAAGAAAAGGATCCAAATGCAACCAACACCCAGACTTAGGGTTTTATCTGACAGAATTCCATGAGTTTTGGTGTTTGTCTATTTCTGCAGGGGGGTTATCAGGAAATATGAAGGAAAGGCCCACATGTCGGGTTTACATAGAGATATTAACGTGCCGCGCAATTTTCTACCATCTAGAAGATTCTAGAAGCCACGGGAACGAACGGGAGGCCGATTGGGCCCGGGGGCAGGGCGCCCGCCCAAGTCCCTTGGGTGCCCGCCCAGCTACAGTAACCAATCAGCTTCAACTTCGCGGATCATGCTCCACCGACCTAATACTTCAAGGAAACCCACACGATCAATGTCGGTTTGATCCGACGGCCCAGATTCATCTGAAAAGACTATATAACCAGACCCCCTGGCCCCTGGAGGAGGCACCCCTTGATCATTATTCATTATTCATAGACAGAGCAAAAGCTAGGGTTTAGAGAAGAGAGCTCTCCTCTCTTCTCTAAACTAGAGTAGATCTAGATAGTAGCAAGATGGAGAGCGAAGGAGGATTAGAGGAGAGGCCGGCTCATCGGTTCTTCCTCCGGTTGTACTTCGTCATGATCAAGCTCTAATCAAGCTTGCTCATGGGATGACTCTGGTAATCTACTTCTAATTCATTATGCAATTACTAATTATGTACGTTCTGGTTCACAACTCTTTTGAGTACTTCTAATCTATAGGACGCTATAGGTTAGAGTTGTAGTATAGGTGTAAGCGAGGTGCTTAGATCTAGATTACTTGTGGATATCCCCTGTCTAGCTGGATCGTGTGGTAGGCCGCGTAGGTGACAGTTACGTTGGTCCTCTGTAGTCCACCTCTCGTTAGCAGGACGGGTAGGGTTTATCGGCCTATGGATAAGCATCCTTTGTGGTGTAATCTTATCACGTGGTTCGTCCCAGACATAGACATACCCCTTTGAAGTAGAGAAACCATAGTTATCCTCTCTATTCTGCTACCATCGCCCATATACTAGAATTGCTCTACTCTCTATTCCCATATTATCACCTATTGTTATCTTACCTTTAATATTGTTCTTGTTCAATTCTACCATCTTTCCTATTTACACCTATCTAATCTATCTTGGTTAAGTTAGAGCGTAGTTGGTTCTCCCGTTTCCCTGTGGATACGATAAAACCTTTAACCGGGTAAAAGCTTCAACGGTATCCGTGCGCTTGCGGATTATCTGTGTGCGTATAAATACCATAGTACACTCTAGTGCCATGCTGGGGATGACAACCTAGTATTCAAGTGGTGTTAGCAAGTGTCAACAAGCATTTTTGGCGCCGTTGCCGGGGAAACGGTTGCTGAGTTGACTACTGTTGACACTAGCTAACACCACTTAGATACTAGGTTGTCATCCCTAGCATGGCGCCAGAGTGTACAAAGCTATTTATAAATGTAAAGGCTCTCTAGAAAATAATCTATTCTATCCGCAAGCGCACAGATAAAACACCTCATTGTAGCATTTCACCAGGATAAGTATTCCAGGTATCGTTATTTATAATTTTGCTTAGGGGATCTCAAGAAAACGGAATTAAATCAATGGGCAAAATCTATCAAGGCATAGATTAGAGATAAACTTGCAAGAACATGATTACTAATGAGAAACTCGTCACACAGTCACTTACTCTAGCAGGGGGTAAACCATAAAGATAATGATAATAAAGTATAAGTTTATGGGTAAATAACACAGCGATTAGAAAATAGACTACTCCTCATATATGTAGGTGATGTCGGATTAGCTAGAGAATGGATTCTAAGTTATCTACTAACTACTAAGTCATAATCTACTCTAGTTATCTACAAGATCATATATAGCATAAAAGACTCTTCATTCATGTATAAGGAACATTGATAAAGTAAATCAGAACATCGCATGACTTACTCCACAATACCGGTTCTGCCTGTCCTATCAACGGAGGGTGGACTATATAAGAATCAACGAAGCTGTCACTATCGCGAACTACCACACGACTCGGCCAATAGGATACATTTGCAGATAAATAACATCTAAGCACCACGCTCACATGTGATCTATCACCTAACTCCCTCGCGTCAAGAGCTAAGCGCTTTGCAAACTTATACATAAACTCATTATCAATTAGAACTATATCAAATATAGAACTAGAGCAAACTAAGAACATAATAATTAGAGACATAATGCAATTAGAACAATAGAATTAGAGAAAGATATGAATAATACCAATCTTTATTACCGAAGATCCGAATCCAGAGCGTTGTGCTCTACTTCTCTAATTGCTATCTAATCAACCTCTAAACTTGAAGGATTAGGGAGTAGCTAATTCTAATTCTCTGTGGGAGAGAGATCTAAACCCTAACTTTGATGGCTACCTCTGAATAATGATTTCTCCTCCTCTCCTCCAGGGGCCAGGGGGTCTGGTTTTATAGTCCCCTCAAGTGAACGTGAGCCATTGGATCAAACCGACATAGATTGTATGGTTTAGATTGATCCTTTAGGTCGGTGGAGGATTGTCCCGAAGCAGAGTCCTGATTGGACTCCTCACCTGGGCGGGCGCCCAAGGGGGGTGGGCGGCCGCCCAGCCCCCGAGCCCGAATCCCCTCTCGTTCGTTCCCGTGGCTTCTGGATCCTTCTAGATCAAGGAAAATTGCGCGGCACGTAATTATCTCGTTGTAAACATGACATGTGGGCCTTCTCTCCATATTTTCTGATAAACCCCTGCAGAAATAGATAAACACCAAAGCTCGTGGAATTCTGTCAGATAAAACCCTAATTCTAGATGTTTGTTTCATATTGATCCTTTTTCATGTTTATTTGATTATTAATTTTAGTACTTAAGGACCGTCAACAAACTCCCCCAAGCTTACCCTTTGCTCGTCCCTGAGCAAACAGCTAAACTCAGACGGATCAGGAGTTGCTTCGATATTTTCTTTCCTGACAGGCACACATGCTTTTACATATGAATTCTTCCAGATTAAAGTGAAGTGTTATGAAGTTTAGTACCTGCACTTAAATCTTAAGTAATCGAAAGACAAAATAGTTAAGTCAAGTACTATCCCTCCTGTTTATACTTCACCTTTATTCTAGAGTTTTTTATAAATTTTCAAAATAAAACTTAGAGTTCCCAGCAATGATTCTCTCAAGTCTCTCTATATGTGGTATTTGTGGATCCTTACCATGATATCACTTACCTATAGCTAATGGAATATTTAAGTGGAGCTCATAGGAGTGAAAAACAGCTCATACATATGTTGTCTAATCGAGCCATGGATCCAAAGGAACTCAGCATATAATTAAATCAAGATGTGCATGTGTGGTGGAGTAAATGATAGTGATGGTGAAAATGCATAAGTGATAATAAAACTTAGTTCTCATTGCTCCTTATATTGCTATCTCTCCTCCTCTTTGATCTTTGCTTTGGGAGAACATGGGCTATCTTTTTCTTTTTTCTTTTTTTTTCAGGTGGGTAGTAGATACCCCTAATTCTACTTCGGACACTTGTCCATTTTTACCTCTCGTCTCACTCTTTTTTTTTCTTTTTCGAGGTTCCGGGCACTTGCCCCTTTTTATTTCCTCGTATATTTTTGCATAACCCATGCCTCTTCTGCATTGAATCTTTTAGAGAGAGAGTATAACAATATTCAGGACAGTGAGTGATAATATTTTTAGCAATTTTAATGATTAATGATGAATGCTGTGGTAGATGCGTGCAAGTGAATATCTTAATTTAACCACATGAAAAGCTCCTAAAGGTCAACACAGCTCGATCAAACTCAATGTAAATATAGTAAAAGATGTTATAGCAAGTATGGCTGTGGTAGGTAGTTTGTAATGCTAGGAACTCATCATGTGATTTGTAGGTTTTCAAAACAAATCTCTAGAACTTAGTGTAGTAGGAACAAGATAAACAGTAGCTCAACTTTATATTATGCCTTTCTCTTACCTAGACTTTAGTTTTATTCTTCCCATAGATAGTAATTTTAGTTTTAGTAATTCCTGGAAGAATTCTAATATAAAAGCTAGGTACTTGTAAGTAAGCAAACAGAGCAACTGTTCATCATTTCCCTCATGCATCTTTTTGGTATTTTTATTTTTTTTTCTAGAGATTAAACTTAGCAGGAAAATAAAGCACACTTATCTACACACTCTTTTTATTTTGTTTTCATGTTTATAAAGTGCAGTAAATTAAAGCAAGAAAATATTTATTTGGTTTTCTAAGTTTTTTTTCCTTGTAAGATAAATTAAATACTAAAACAGAATAGAATAACTAAGAAGAGCAAATAAAAAACTTACTTGATAAATTTGGGAAGAACTCCCCCAAGCTGGATGTTGACGTCGGTCTTACCCGATGTTCCAGAACCGCATCATGGTTGTGATGTTGTCGTTCATTGTTGTTGTATCTTGTCTCAGCTCTTCTACTGCAGCGGCATGGTCCTGGTTCCATTTTTGTTGTTCTTCCAGGAGTCTTCCATGTTCTGCTTGCGTGTTCTGAATGTTGAGGAGGGTGTTGTCGGTACGAGTGAAGAAAGCACCGGCCTCTTGATAGTAGTCATTCGTGAAAGCGTAGGAGGCGTCGGAGTATCGTCCTGCATCAAATTGGGGTGGAGGTCTGGATCCTGAAGCTCCATATGGATCAGTGGAGTACCTGCCCGTATGAAAAGGCGGGTTTGTCCACTGGTGATCTTGGCTTTCCGGCCATGTCTCCTCTGTTGGCTCTTGTGGTTGCGCATGACGAGCCCATGGGTCTCGAAGGACTCGTGGATTGTAATCGCAATAATGCAGGTGCGCTGCTTCTTCTGGTCCAGGGTCAGCTCCATACCAAGTGCGTTCTCGGTGGGTGGTTATCCTTTCAGATGCCACTCGCTGTGGAGTTCTCTGGTTCACTGGTGTTGCTGCAATCTCAATCAAAAAGTTTTGCACAGAGTAGAGGCCAAGGTTCGGGTTAGGTAACCGAATCTTGCCTTTATCATCATACAGCATATACATTATATTCCCCTCTTTCTTTAACATCCGAGCTTGTCTAAATGTGTCATAGCCATGATAAATTCTTAATTCTTCTATGAAGTCCAACGATGAATTTTCTAGTAAGTGAAGATTAGTGGCTAGACGAGTGATAAGTGAAGTACATCCTACTGGTCCCTGAAGATTAGGTATACTAAGCCAATGTGAAACTAATAATGTAACAGGTGAAGTAGGTACTTTACTAATAGCAGCATATAAAAGTTGTAAATCTCCTACTCTTACTTTCCTAATATCATCACGATAGAAAAGATTGTACCCAAGCCATTTGTGAAACATCCTAAGAGTGGGGTGTTCCATGTCACTGGTTCGGGCTTGACTGTAAAAATTATCTCTAGATATTTCTCTCCAAAACTGGTGTCTCTCAAAATTGGGTAAATCGGAGTCAATGTTTAGGATGCATCTTGAAGAGAAACCAAGATGGTCACTCAGCTCCCTCCAAGATAACATAATTTCTTGTTTGAACATCCGAAAAACAATTCCCCCCTCGTAGTATTGTATGGTGCAAAGAAATTCGAGGGTGAGAAGACGAGAACCCAGCTCAGTTATATTCCAAAAATTTGTCCAACCCATCATCTGAAAAATTAAGTCAAATTCAGTGTCCATACCTGTTTCTCTTAGTAGGATTGGATCGAGAGTAGGGGTGTGAATGAAATCCTTGTTCTTCAATTGTTGATATACTTCCTTCTCTCTTCGGGTCTTCAGTCCTAGGTCTCCTATCTTAAGAAGGACCTTAACTTGCTGGCCTGATGAAGATGATGGAGCTTGTGTGGGTGTCGGGTCGACGCTCATCTCTGATGGCTGTGAGGAGTGTCGGGCGGAACTCCTTGTTCCAATGTTCTTGAGAGCCTTCCCTGCATTCTTCACCTTCTTAAACATCCTGCAAACAAAAGTTGGCAAAAACACAACTAGTGGAAAATGTGAGATAAAATGTTAGTGGTCAGCTGTCCGGAGTGTCAGTAGTCCAGGGGTTAATCGTTCAAGATAAGTTTCTATTTTGGTAGAGCCTCCCCCTAAACAACTTTTACTTCCGCTTAGACAACGGGATCACTACTTGCTAGGTGACAATCACTCTCTCAAAAGAACTCCAACCTTCCCTTCCACTCTTTCTCTTTCTCTCTACTCTCTTCTCTTCACTCTCTTCTCTTCACTACAAGAACTCCTTCTCGGGAAACTGAATTTTGTGTGGTTTTCTGAAGTGTTTGTGTGAAGAGAAGGGGAGCTGGAGGTGGCCTTTTATAGGAGGAGCAGGGGACAGGGCGGGCGCCCAAGGTAGGTGGGCGGGCGCCCACCCCTGGTGTCCATCCTGGGTGTGCTTCCTCCACTTGCTTCCTTGCTTTGATCTCACGCAGAATAATATTGTGTTGGTAGTGGTTGGACGGTGGAAAGATGTCAGGTGAGTGGAAACATATTGGTGGATGAAATTATGTGATGGGATGTATGTGAGATGAAGTGTATGACATGTGGGCCCAAAGAGTGTGGGTCATGCTTCTAGAAGATCAACATAATGCAGGAAAATCTATGAGAATTGAAACTTAATGAAAATGATAATGGAAAATATTTTTGTGCCTCCATAATAATTAATAAGTGTAGGTTGTTACACACCACGAATATTATTTATATGGGGCTTTTTGATTATTATGATTATGCTATGAATAAATGTGACTAATGCACGATTTAATTATGCAAGAATTTAAATATGAGAAAATTAATAATGCGGATAAATACCGATTTACCTCCCGGTGAGGGTTTGGGATTTTAGGTCCCCCAAGCTGGACCTCCAAATCTTTTAATCTTCTGAGTTACCTTCCTCCGGAGATGGTGTCTCCAGTGGTTCTTCATGAACTTCCTTTACTGTAGAGTCTCTCTCTGGTCTGGGTTTGAATGTGAAGTGTTCTTCTTGACCGTTTATGTGGAACTTGATTTCTCCTTTCCCGACATCAATGTGGGCATTGGCAGTGCTCAGAAATGGCCTTCCAAGGATGATGGACACTTTTGAGTCAGGACTCATGTCCAGTACTACGAAGTCTACTGGCACTAGGAAATCTCTAATCTTGACTGGAATGTTCTCGGCGATGCCCAACGGGTGTCGAACCGATTGATCCGCTAGTTGTAGGCACATTGATGTTGGTTCTAAGGTTGCATGATCAAGCTTCTTGTAGACTGATGCTGGCATCACACTGACACTTGCTCCGAGATCACAAAGTGCATTGTTGAAATGTTGGTTCCCGATCGAGCAATCAATAGTGGGACATCCGGGATCTTCCTTCTTCTTTGGTGGTTTGTTTGAGGATGGCCGCACTACATTCTTCTGTCAGCTTGATAACCTCAGTGGTGGGCAGTGGTCTCTTCTTGTTAAGAATATCTCTGATGTACTTTGCATATGTAGGTACCTGTATGGCATCGAGCAGAGGTATGTTGACATATAATTTCTGAATAACCTCTACAAACTTACCAAACTGCTCATCCGACTGCAGTCCTCTGTTTCTTCTGGGAAATGGCAAATAGTTGGTGTCGTAAAAATCTTTCTTCATTTCTCCAGTTCTTGGTGGTTGGAGTAGGTTTTCTGCTTCAACTGGGCTTTCTTCTTCTATCACTGCTGGTTGCACTGGTGCTGGTGTTCTTTGTTTCTCTTTTGGGTATGGTGGATCTCTGGTGGCTTTACCTCCTCTAGTAGTTATATTCTTTACCTGCTCAAGGTTAGTAGCAACAGGCAGTGCAGCAGCTAACTTTATTAATTTAAGCTCTACCCTTTTATTAAGAGTGTTTTGCTCATCAAAGGCAGTTAGTAGAAAATCCATTTTATTGTATATATCTTTTAGAGATGATTCATTTGTATCTAGCCTTTGTTTAACTTCATCATTAATTTTGGTTTGTTGAGCAATTATCTCTTTTAATGAAAGTTGCTTGAAAGTATTACCTGAATTCATACCTTTGCTATTGGGTTGACTCGAAGTTGGTTGATATTTGTATGCTGTCTCAATGGCCCTTTGATCTTCTTTGAACTTGGCCCTCTGGTCAATCCAATGGAGCAAATTTTCCATCTTAGTTGATAATGCATTTACTTCTTCTGGTATTTCATCAGTTTGATGACATTGTTGAGCTTTATCTTGGAACCAGCTTTGATTTTCTGCTATCTTATCCAAAAGTATTTCTGCTTTTCCAGTTGTAAGCTCCAAGAATGATCCTTTAGCAGATGCATCTAGACACTCACGAGCCTTCTGGGTTAATCCATGGTAGAAGGTCTGCATAAGTAACCATGTGGCCATTCCATGGTGAGGACAATCTGATATGTATCCTTGAAAACGCTCCCATGCTTCTGAAATGGCTTCTGTCTTCTGCTGTTGGAAACTGACAATATTTCCTCTTAAGGCAGTTGTTTTGCCTATAGGGAAAAACTTTGATAGAAAGGCATCTGACAAGTTCGTCCAGTTGTTGATGTTATCTTGATGAGTGTAGAACCACTTCCTCGCTTTTCCTTCTAATGAGAATGGAAAAAGGCGAAGCAGTATGACGTCTTTGTCAACTCCGTTGATGTGGATTGTGCTTCCAATCTCTAAGAAATTCTGCAAGTGTGCACTAGCATCTTCATGTGCCTTTCCACTGAATTGTGTAGCTTGTACCAAATTGATGAGGCTTGACTTGAGCTCAAACTCGGGTATTCCTTCTTCTACTGCAAATCTTGGACCAGTTGGAATGTTGTCAAGACTTGGAGCAGAGAATTCTTGCAAGGTCTTTTGTGCCATAGCTTCAGCAATTGGTAGCTAGCTTCTTCTTCTCTTGATTGCTTTGGTTCTGATGATGGAGAGTTGAATGTACCCAAAGTCAATCCTGTTATACCCTGTATAAAAATATAAACATAGAAAAACAACAGGGTGAACCTGCCAAAGCAGCGGTGCCTTGTTATGATTTCTCACTTAGTAGCTGTTTTATGCAATTATTTCTCTATAGTCTAGTCTAGTATTTTATATGAATAACCTTGATTGATTTTCTGGCTTCCCTTACCGTTCCTAAATATTACTCTTTTGTTCCCTTTTGACTTATTCCTGAGACTCATAAAATTCCTATAAATGTTCTAACATGTCCCCGGCAACGGCGCCAGAAATGCTTGTTGACACTAGCTAACACCACTTAGATACTAGGTTGTCATCCCTAGCATGGCGCCAGAGTGTACAAAGGTATTTATAAATGTAGAGGCTCTCTAGAAAATAATCTATTCTATCCGCAAGCGCACAGATAAAACACCTCATTGTAGCATTTCACCAGGATAAGTATTCCAGGTATCGTTATTTATAATTTTGCTTAGGGGATCTCAAGAAAACGGAATTAAATCAATGGGCAAAATCTATCAAGGCATAGACTAGAGATAAACTTGCAAGAACATGATTACTAATGAGAAACTCGTCACACAGTCACTTACTCTAGCAGGGGGTAAACCATAAAGATAATGATAATAAAGTATAAGTTTATGGGTAAATAACACAGCGATTATAAAATAGACTACTCCTCATATATGTAGGTGATGTCGGATTAGCTAGAGAATGGATTCTAAGTTATCTACTAACTACTAAGTCATAATCTACTCTAGTTATCTACAAGATCATATATAGCATAAAAGACTCTTCATTCATGTATAAGGAACATTGATAAAGTAAATCAGAACATCGCATGACTTACTCCACAATACCGGTTCTGCCTGTCCTATCAACGGAGGGTGGACTATATAAGAATCAACAAAGCTGTCACTATCACGAACTACCACACGACTCGGCCAATAGGATACATTTGCAGATAAATAACATCTAAGCACCACGCTCACATGTGATCTATCACCTAACTCCCTCGCGTCAAGAGCTAAGCGCTTTGCAAACTTATACATAAACTCATTATCAATTAGAACTATATCAAATGTAGAACTAGAGCAAACTAAGAACATAATAATTAGAGACATAATGCAATTAGTACAATAGAATTAGAGAAAGATATGAATAATACCAATCTTTATTACCGAAGATCCGAATCCAGAGCGTTGTGCTCTACTTCTCTAATTGCTATCTAATCAACCTCTAAACTTGAAGGATTAGGGAGTAGCTAATTCTAATTCTCTGTGGGAGAGAGATCTAAACCCTAACTTTGATGGCTACCTCTGAATAATGATTTCTCCTCCTCTCCTCCAGGGGCCAGGGGGTCTGGTTTTATAGTCCCCTCAAGTGAACGTGAGCCATTGGATCAAACCGACATAGATTGTATGGTTTAGATTGATCCTTTAGGTCGGTGGAGGATTGTCCCGAAGCAGAGTCCTGATTGGACTCCTCACCTGGGCGGGCGCCCAAGGGGGGTGGGCGGCCGCCCAGCCCCCGAGCCCGAATCCCCTCTCGTTCGTTCCCGTGGCTTCTGGATCCTTCTAGATCAAGGAAAATTGTGCGGCACGTAATTATCTCATTGTAAACATGACATGTGGGCCTTCTCTCCATATTTTCTGATAAACCCCTGCAGAAATAGATAAACACCAAAGCTCGTGGAATTCTGTCAGATAAAACCCTAATTCTAGATGTTTGTTTCATATTGATCCTTTTTCATGTTTATTTGATTATTAATTTTAGTACTTAAGGACCGTCAACAACTACGAACTAGCTTAATCATTTTCTAAAAAAATAAAAAAAAATTATATATATATTTTTCCTTTTATCCTTTGCCTCATCTCTGCTATTCTTTCTTCTTATCTAATCCTTGATCTCTGGTCTATCATGAATTCAAACATGTCTATCTATGAATTTCATAGACCTACGGGCACACATCTCGAACCACCAAAATCTTCAAAGCCTATCATAGCATCTAGTTTTGAGATAGACCCCGAATACATAGAATTTGTTCAAAAACAACCTTTCTCAGGAGAAGGTGAGGAAAACCCATACACACACCTAAGAGAGTTTTATCGAGTCTGCGACCTCCTTCGCATAGAAGGAATGTCCGATGAGACCCTCAAATGGAAGCTCTTTCTGTTCTCTTTAACAGGAAAAGCTAGACATTGGTACAAACTCAAAATAGGGAGTGTTCATGGAGATTGGAAGGAGTTATATAGTAGTTTTCTTTCTAAATATTTTCCAATCTCCAAAGTGGCGGAACTTAGGCGTGAGATTATTTCTTTTACACAACTGGAAGAAGAATCTCTTAGGAAATCATGGGACCGCTTTATTAACCTTACTCTCACTGGCCCAAAGCTTTCTATTCCAGAAGAAGTTCTTCTAATTCACTTTTTTGAGGGCCTTAGTGGGGAAAATAAGCAAACCTTGAATATAGCCTCTAGAGGATCCTTCTATCACCTACCTGCTAGTGAAGCTTGGAATTTGATTGATTTATTAAGCGGAAAGTCTCCTAGCTTTTATATCCCTGAGAAAGAGACAGAACCAGTTTCTAGACAAAAAGAAGAAGTTTCGATAGCCAGATCACAACCATTTCAATTCCAAACTTTACCTATTGATCCTAAACCATCAATACCCCAAAATTCTCTAAGGGAGGAAGGAATTCTGACCTTAAATCTTTCAGATACAGATGGTTTAGACTTCTGGTTCCATAAGAGACCTTCAAGCAGAAATAATTCAAATCCTTGCAATAATGTTTCTCTTAGAGAATGTCCTGGTTCCTATTATGAAGAAGTCGAGGATGACATATCAAGTGAAGGAGAGCTAAGCCATATAGAAAATTCTAACACCTCCCCTTTCTTGATCACAAGTTCTAAATGGTTAGAATGTGTAGAATGGATGGATAAGGAAGAAGCCTTAATGGATTCTGACTTTGGCTCAATTCCAAATGATGAGTTCTTGACTCCCGTTGAAGATGAGATTCATCCAACTACAGAAGAGGACATAAATGAGACCAATCCAAGAGAAACTCCGAACATTTAGATTGGAGACGAAGATAACATTAATGAGCATAGAATTTATTTCATAACCACTTCAATTACTCCATGCTCAAATGCAACATCTTCCCATTCTATTGGTCTCTCCAACATCACCACATTTGAGATCTCCAACCCCCTCTTCCTTTCTATTAATAAAAACTTTAAAAGGGCGGTTGTCGATGCATATGTCTATAATAAATATTGCAGATCTCGTTGAGTTGATCTTGATATAGGTCAGCGTTGGAAGGGAAACCACTTCGCCGACATAAATTGATGGTTTCCCAAGGACAAGCTTGGTGTCCTAAAATAAGCGCTGATCAGATCGTAACATGAGTTTTTAATTATTTGCAACATTACCTTGTGTATTGAGCATATAAGGATAATTGTAAAAATATTCCTTCGGGTATTCTTGTCACTAACCTTTACAGGATTGGAGCAAGAAGATCGGATGAATGACAGCACAAGGTATGTCCAACCAATCATCATACAACATTGAATTAAATTCGTCCAAACTTGATATCTGCAAAATTCAAGCTTGGGGGAGTACTTTACATAAGAACATCCTTTGCCATGTTGCTATGTTGGTTGTCCCTACCTTTAAGACATGCTCAATTTGTTAAATAATAATCACACTACTTCATCTCCACTTGAGTAGATCTCTATAAATGCTGTCATGTTACCTTTGCCTATTTAATAGCAAGTGTTAGTTTGGAAGTACTGCACATACTTCTATTGGCTTTTAAATTAAGCATGGTGCTTAGGTTAAACAGCCTTCCTTAATCTGATTAGACATGGAGTCTAGTTCGGTTATTGAACTAAAAACTGCTTGTGTAGACATTGGTATATTTTTGTCGGACTAACCCCTGTAGAAATACTTCCAATATCGATTTGGAAAGTCCTGAGATAAACTCACATCAGAGACGAAGAGAGTGACACATGAAGTTTAACAATTTGCACAAGAAGGACATAGCTCATTTATCATAAAGAGATGATCCATGGAGGGTGCCACAAACACGATGCACAACCACTAAGAAAGGAAAGCTTCCACAAGGTGATACTACACCATCACTCTTCAAGCAAGGTAACATCTTAAGGTTCTTGACTATCACTTTTATAAGCTTCTCCTTGGTTCTGACGTTCATATAAATAAAAGAGACAAACATGTATGATTGACAACTCTAGATTAACCAACCCAACTGATTCAACATGTTTAGTCCTTTAATCCTTGTTCTTAGTACTACCTCCATGATCCCATACTCCTAATCATATGAGCTAAAATGTTACACATTCAATCATTGAGAGATATAAAGAAAAGGACATATACATAGATTATCTTTCTATAAGGTTGAGCGATCTGATCTGACAAATGTTATAAGTGCTACACTCATGAACTTTTCATCCATCAACTTTGTCTTGCTCACTATGCTTAGGGTTAGAGAAGAACAAATACACTTTAGGTTCTGTTGTTGGTGTTTTCCACCAACAGGACCCATGCACTTGATCTCTGCGTTGTCTCTTTGAGCAGGTACACTTTGAGCAAAACACGGAGGAGTTTTATAACTCTCAGACTCTACCAAGTGAAGGACCTGGATCTAAGAGCACAAACACACTGAGCAGGTTACTGCCAACGCCGCACTTCGAACTGCTGAGCAAACGAAGAGGTGCAGACGTCAAGGTCCGCACCTGAATCAAATGACGCACCTGAAGAATGAACATGGTGAGAAGTCTTGTTAAGAAGACTTAAAACATTGAACCCTCGCCGAAAGGTAAGATCAGTAGTTATCCATATTTATCCTTTCTGCATTCCCTTTTCCCTTTAATTATTTACTTTCCTTAAATAGATTATTAGTTAATCATGCTATCTTGAAAAGAAAATAAAAATGTTAAAAAATACTAAGCCCCATGTGAGTCTACGAGTGGCATAAACCCATAAGTACCTTCACTGTGGTGGCATAAAAATAAAATAAATATTTCTTTTCTGCTTTATAAAAAAAAATATAAAAACAGGGCGTAATATTTATTGAGGAAGCTCAACATGATGAAGGCTAGATATTTATACTAACACTTAATTAGTTCCACAAGCTTTGTTGTCTATTTGGGCTCCACAGAATTTAAGAATAAAGAAGACTAGCAGACGGAGGACATTCTAATCGCTGTCAGAATGCTGCCGACTTTCAAATACACCTCTGCCACCTGCTAGCTACATCAAGAGAAATTATGTCAAAATTCAGCTTGGGGGAGAGCACCCCCATTTATCTCGCTAAGTATTTCTACCTATCTTTATACTTATATTATTAGAATATTAAAATACATAAACTATGAAAAAACCAAATAAAGATTTTGTTCTTATATATATATCTTTTGCTTAGTGTGTTTAATAAATAAATAAAGTGGCTATGCTAATCTGAATCTTAATAATAAAACTCTAGCATGGAAATGATGAATAGTTGCTCTGCCTAATTTGCAAATTTGAAGTTCTCTCTCAAGTTTAGACATAAATGTTATAATTTAAAGCTTGCTCTAGATCTAAACTTGTGGGATGAAAACTTGATCTAAAATCTAAGTTGTTAACGGATATGATATGGGAAGGTTGAGCTGCTGTTTATCTGTTCCTAGAGATGCTATAATTCTGGAGAATTTTATCTTTGAAAAATCTTTAAAATATTGCATGATGAGTTCCTGTATGATGAAAAGTTTAAATTCCTACCACAGCCATATATACATGCTTGCTAGACTTTGAGCCACACATTTACTATTTACTGCTTATGAGCATTGAGTGTGGTCAAGCTGTGTAGACCCTTAGGAGCTTGTCATGTGGTTAAATCAAGATTTCACTTGCACATTCACTCATATATGCTACCTCTACTCCGGAAGTACCATCCACATATATCCACTCATTTCCATCTCTAGAACCACCCAAAAATATTCAACTCCTAATCCGGGAGAGAATAACCAAAAATATTTCTGTTTTTCCTTGTGAAATAAATGCTCAAGTTATCTTGCTACTACCACTTGCTATATTATCTCAAGAGATGAGTGCTCTGAAAAAAAGAAAAGAGAAGAAAAGAAAAAAAATAAATAAACGAGGAAATAAAAAGGGGCAAGTGCCCGGAACCTCGAAAGAAAAGAAAAAAGAGTGAGACGAGAGGTAAAAATGGACAAGTGTCCGACAGTAGAATTAGGGGTACAAGATACCCACCTGAGAGGAAAGAAAAATGAAAGATAGAGCATCTCATTCTCCTCATAAAATTTCAAAAAGCAAGGAAGGTATGTATCCCCTCAAAAGAGCAAAAGTAGAATTGGACTTTCACCATTGTTATCACCATCATCACCATATACCATTCATTCGCCACACATGCACATCTTGATTTGGCTTATTGATTTGTTTCTTTGGATCCATGGTTTGACTATACAATAAATGTCTTGTAAGTATGTATACTTTATCTCCCACCTATGAGCTCCAGATATTAAAGCCTTATTAGAGTAGGGTGAGAGAGAAGGCAATGTCACTATGCCTTATACCACAAATACCACATATCTTGAGAGAAGGCATATACCATCACTGCCTTGGTAAGGATCCAGAAATACCACAAAAGAGAGATTTAGAGAGTCATACAAGGAATCTCTGAGTTTTATTTGAAAATCTGCAAAAACTCCAGAGCTATAGCTGATCAAGAATAAGAGACATGGCACTTAGCTAGACTGTTCTATCTTTCAACTACTCAAGACAGAAGTGACGGTTACAAGTCCCATGGTGAAAGGTAAAGTAAGTAAGTTTTAGTTCTTGACAGTTTACTCTAACTCAGAGATGAGATCTTATTTAAAAGCATGTGTACCGTCAAATTTTTAAGATATTGCAACAACTTCTGATCAATTGTTGAGTCTATCCTTGCTCAGGGACGAGCAAGAGGTAAGCTTGGGGGAGTTTGTTGACGGTCCTTAAGTATCAAATTTAACTATCAAATAAACAAAGAAAAGGATCCAAATGCAACCAACACCCAGACTTAGGGTTTTATCTGACAGAATTCCATGAGTTTTGGTGTTTGTCTATTTCTGCAGGGGGGTTATCAGGAAATATGAAGGAAAGGCCCACATGTTGGGTTTACATAGAGATATTAACGTGCCGCGCAATTTTCTACCATCTAGAAGATTCTAGAAGCCACGGGAACGAACGGGAGGCCGATCGGGCCCGGGGGCAGGGCGCCCGCCCAAGTCCCTTGGGTGCCCGCCTAGCTACAGTAACCAATCAGCTTCAACTTCGCGGATCATGCTCCACCGACCTAATACTTCAAGGAAACCCACACGATCAATGTCGGTTTGATCCGACGGCCCAGATTCATCTGAAAAGACTATATAACCAGACCCCCTGGCCCCTGGAGGAGGCACCCCTTGATCATTATTCATTATTCATAGACAGAGCAAAAGCTAGGGTTTAGAGATGAGAGCTCTCCTCTCTTCTCTAAACTAGAGTAGATCTAGATAGTAGCAAGATGGAGAGCGAAGGAGGATTAGAGGAGAGGCCGGCCCATCGGTTCTTCCTCCGGTTGTACTTCGTCATGATCAAGCTCTAATCAAGCTTGCTCATGGGATGACTCTGGTAATCTACTTCTAATTCATTATGCAATTACTAATTATGTACGTTCTGGTTCACAACTCTTTTGAGTACTTCTAATCTATAGGACGCTATAGGTTAGAGTTGTAGTATAGGTGTAAGCGAGGTGCTTAGATCTAGATTACTTGTGGATATCCCCTGTCTAGCTGGATCGTGTGGTAGGCCGCGTAGGTGACAGTTACGTTGGTCCTCTGTAGTCCACCTCTCGTTAGCAGGACGGGTAGGGTTTATCGGCCTATGGATAAGCATCCTTTGTGGTGTAATCTTATCACGTGGTTCGTCCCAGACATAGACATACCCCTTTGAAGTAGAGAAACCATAGTTATCCTCTCTATTCTGCTACCATCGCCCATATACTAGAATTGCTCTACTCTCTATTCCCATATTATCACCTATTGTTATCTTACCTTTAATATTGTTCTTGTTCAATTCTACCATCTTTCCTATTTACACCTATCTAATCTATCTTGGTTAAGTTAGAGCGTAGTTGGTTCTCCCGTTTCCCTGTGGATACGATAAAACCTTTAACCGGGTAAAAGCTTCAACGGTATCCGTGCGCTTGCGGATTATCTGTGTGCGTATAAATACCATAGTACACTCTAGTGCCATGCTGGGGATGACAACCTAGTATTCAAGTGGTGTTAGCAAGTGTCAACATCAAGTACTCTTCCCACAAGTTTAGGTTTAGAGTACGTTTAAATTATAACAGTTATGCCTAAACTTGAAAGAGAGCTCAAACTTGAAAACTAGGTATATGGCACAGCAACTATTCATCATTTCCATGTGAGAGCTTATCATGAGGGTTCATAGCAAACTTTATTTATTTATTTATTTAGCAAACTAAGCAAAGATATATATAAAAGCACAAAATCTTTATTTGGGTTTTTATGATTATGCATCATTTTATTATTTGAGTAAAGTATAAACGCGAGTAGAAACACTTAGCTGGATAAATGGGGGTGCTCTCCCCCAAGCTGGATTTTGACGTAATTTCTTCTAATGTAGCTAGCAGGTGGCGGAGGTGTATTTGAATGTCGGCAGCACCCTGACAGCGATTAGGATGTCCTCCGTCTGCTAGCCTTCTTTGATCCTTAAATTCTGTGGAGCTCAAATAGACAACAAAGCTTTGTGGAACTAGTTAAGTGTTAGCATAAAATCTCTTTGCCTTTATCATATTGAGCTTCCTCAATTAATGTTATTTACTTAGCAGGATCATGCACTTATTATTTTTATATTTTTATTGTTATAGGACAGGAATATATTTATTTTATTTTTACGCCACCACAGTGAATGTACTTATGAGTTTTATGCCATGAGCATATTCACATGGGGCTTACTATTTTCTTTTCGAGATGATATGAACCTGATTAACTAAGCAAACTATTTTAAATAATTGAAGGGAAAAGGATGACTACCAAGTTTACCTCTTAGCAAGACGTTCGGTATTTTTAAGTCCTTCGAACGGGACTCTCTGTTTTCTCAGTCGTCCTAGGATTCGCTGGATGGCGTAGTCGGTCGTTCCGGCAGCGCAACCTCTTCGTGTATAACTATCTTCTCCCTCCACACCTGACTCGATGCTACGGTCTCCTCAGGACAGTTCTGTTCAAGCCGTATGTCTTCAGACCTTTCCACTTTTCCTTTGTAGTCTGCCCATCCGTCCTTGATGATTTGCCTCCTCTGGTTGCATTGTCTTCTTCTTGTCCTGACCTGCTTAGAGTCTTCAACTATATGGTTAGGGTCAGTAAAATAGCAGCGTACCTTCTTAGAGGGGAAGTGCATGTGGACTTCTCTGGTTCCAATATAGATGATGGCTTTGATGGTGTTGAGGAACGGTTTTCCAAGGATGGTGGATGGATCATACTCGTCTTCTCCCATGTCAATGACCTGAAAATCATCTGGAGCTGAAAGTATGTTGGCTGTAGGGGCATGGTTCCATGCAGGAGCTGATAAGTGACTGCAGCCATTATGTTGTCGTCAGATCCGGTGTCGTAGAGTGTCTTCTGAAAAGAGTATCCATTGATTGTGCACTTGATGCTTGGAACACCAGGGTCGTCCTTCTTGATCAGGAAAGGCGACTTGAGTCGACGATCTTGACTTCCTTGAGCTGTAGTGACCATCGTAACTGACTCGGTCCACATTTGCTTGTTCCTATTCCTCCTGTTGGTCCTCTCCCTTTGTTCATGTCGGGATTGCTCCAAAATTTATGTAGTCTTGTTCTTGAAGGAAAATCTCCTTCTTCCCCTTGATGTGGAAACTGATCTTGGTAGCACTAGCGTAGATGACAGCCCGAGGTGTTCAGGAATGGCCTCCCTAGGATACCAGTCTCTATCACCATGAAGTCTTGATTTTATTGAGGACGGTTGTAGTAGTAGTAGTTGTAGTTTACGTCCTCAAGCATCTCAGGGCAGTGATTGCCTGAGTGTCCAGTATCTCCATTGTGTTTGTGCTCGTAGATCCAAGCCCTTTACTTGGTGGAGTCTGGGAGTTGTAAAACTCCTTCATATTATACTCGAAGTGTACCCGCTCATAGAGACAAGGTAGAGATCAAGTGCATGGGCCCTGTTGGTGGAAAACACCAACAGAACCAAAAGTGTATTTGTTCTTCTCTTGCCTTAAGCATAGTGAGCAAGACAAAGTTGATGGATAATAAGATCATGAGTGTAGCATTTAAAACATTTGTCAGATCAGATTGCTCGACCTAATGGAAAGATAATCTATCTATATTTTGTTTATATCTTTCAAAGATTGAATGTGCAACATATTAGCTTATATGATGAGGAGTGTGGGATCATGAAGGTAGTACTAAGAACAAAGATTAAAGGACTAAACATGTTGAATCAGTTGAGTTGGTTAATTTAGAGTTATAAATCTTACATGTTTGTCTCTTTATTTATGTGAATGCCAGAACCAAGGAGAAGCTTATAAAAGTGATAATCAAGTACTTTAAGATGTTACCTTAATTGAAGAGTGATGGTACAGTATCACCTTGTAGAAGCTTTCCTTTCTTAGCGGTTGTGCACTGTGTTTGTGGCATTCTTTGTCTCGTTCCATGGATCATCTCTCTATGATAAATGAGCTATGTCTTCCTTGTGCAAATCGTTAAACTTTATGTGTCTCCTTTGTCTCCAATGAGTTTGTATCTCAGGATTTCCCAGGTTGATATTGAAAGTTTTCCTGCAGGGGTTAGTCCGACAAAATATACCAATGCCTACTCAAGCAGTTTTTAGTTCAGTAACCAAACTAGACTCCATGTCTAATCAAATTAAGGAAGGCTATTTAACCTAAGCACCACGCTTAATTTAAATGCCAATGAAAGTATGTCCAGTACTTCCAAACTAACACTTACTAGGATAAACAAAGGTAACATGATGGCTTTTATAGAGATCTACTCAAGTGGAGATGAAGTAGTGTGATTTAACAAATTGAGCATGTCTCAAAGGTAAGGACAACCAACATAGCAACATCGCAAAGGATGTTTTTATGTAAAGTACTCCCCCAAGCTTGAATTTTGCAAAATTCAAGATTGGATGAATTAAATTCAATGTTGTGTGATGGTTGGTTGGACATACCTTGTGCTTGTCATTCCTCGGATCTTCTTGCTCCAATCCTAGTAAGGTTAGTGACACGAATACCCGAAGGAATATTTCTACAATTATCTTTATATGCTCAATACACAAGGCAATGTTGCAAATAATTAGAAGTTCATGTCACAATCTGATAGGTGCTTGTTTTAGGACACTAAACTTGTCCTTGGGAAACCATCAATTTATGTCAGCGAAGTGGTTTCCCGTCCAACGTTGACCTACATCAAGATCAACTCAACGAGATCTGCAATATTTATTATAGACATATGCATCGACAACCACCCTTTTAAAGTTGTTATAAATAGAAAAGAAGAGGGGGTTGAAGATCTCAAATGTGATAAGGATGGAGATACCAATTGATTGGAGAGATGTTTTATATGAGCAAGGACTGGGTGAGGTATTTATGAAATAACTTCCATGCTCACTGTTGTTGCTCTCATTCTCAAACTCCAAGGATGATTCTTCATGAATGCTTAAAATTCCTCTAGGATTGTCTCTCAAGTTTGTTTTATCTATGCATTCAATGGTGATAGCACATGGATTTTTAATGCCCTCTAGCCATTGATGTTGCTCTTCTCAATCCTCCTTGTGGTCTTGGTGACTCTTATGAATGGGATGTCTAGAGAGATTCATAGGATTATCGGGAGGTTCAAGAGAAAGAGCATAGTAGAAATTATTAAGCTCAAGGATGGATTGGATAGCCGAATCATGGGATTGAAATGTTTGGAAATCGGCTATTGAAACTTCCTTTCCTTGTCTGGGAGATGATTCCTTCTCTATCTCTAGGAATTTTTTATGAAGATTAGTGCAAGAGGGATGTCCACAAATGAAGACATACCTTCCTTTACTAATAGATAAAGAAAGAAAGACTCTATCAAAGGTTATATGATTAAGACCAATGTGAAAATATCAAGAAAAAACATGGTCTTGTAGGGCTAGGTCTAAACCAAAATTTATAGAAAGATTAAAAGATTCCCTAGGTGTAGCTAAAAGTTCATTATCTTCTTGATTAAAAGATAGGACCTCAGCTATAGAAAAGGGTTGGTTTTGACCTATTGCAATCAACTCCGGACACAGATCATAATTAGGGGCAGGACTTGTGGACTCCCATGGTCTATGACTGGTCTCCGAAGGTGCAAAGAATTCAATAATAGGTATGGAATTTGAGTTATCCATAAAGATAAAAATAAAAAGATAAAATAATAAAAGTATAAAAGTATAATACAAGATAATAGCAAGACTAAGAGTTATCTCAGCAAACCATCTTTCTCCCCGGCAACGGCGCCAGAAATGCTTGTTGATATTTGGTAACGCAATAAGAAATTGATCCGCAAGCGCACGGATATCGGTGAACATTTCACCTGGGAGGTTTTCCAGAGTATCGTATTTATATTTTTACCACTGGGAGAAAGGGTGCATCTGACTAACCAAATCTATTGCTACTATCCTTTTAGGCTACAAAGAATGTTTCTCGATGTGAGTGATGTATAGAGAAGACTGCAACCGTAGTCTCGTTCTAACCTTAGTAAGGATGATCTACTGTTCTATTGGGGAAGCTTACGGAATCTAGACACCACAAAGGATGTTCGACCCGCACCTATACACCTACCCGTCCTGCTAACGAGATGTGGGATACAAAGGTAACTCGGAAATGTCACGTTCCTCGCTACTACTATGGTCCAGCTAGTCAGGGGATATCTATGAGTACCCTAGCCTAAACACCACGTTTACGCTAGCAATGATTACTCTAATACTCAACCGGAAGAGATTAAAGTAAACTCATAAACCAAAGAACAATAAAACAAGAACTTACTAGAATTAGAGGTCGAATTACCGAAGAATCCTAGGAGCAAGCCTCGGGTTAGAAGACTTGATCCCGCAGGTACAACCTCGGAGTAGACACCGACAGGCCGGGCTTCCTCCGATCTACACCTCCACTCTGTATCTCTCAATCTAGTAGAAACTTGAAGATCTACTTCTACTCATATTGGATGCTAAGCCTAAAAGAAATTTTATTTAGAGGAGAGGTATTCCTTCGAGGGCTCCTCTCAACTCTCTGATGAACTTGTCTCCTCCAGGGGCCAGGGCGTCTGGTTTTATAGTCCCCTAAAGTGAACGTGAGCCATTGGATCAAACCGACATTGATTGGACGGTTATCCTTGATCCTTTAGGTCGGTGGAGCTTGGTCCGCAAAGTTGGACGTGTTTGACTACAACTCCTGGCGGGCGCCCAAGGGGGGTGGGTGGGCGCCCTGCCCCCGGGCCCGTTCGCCTTCTCATTTGTTCCCGTGGCTTCTGGAGTCTTCTAGATGATAGAAAATTGCGCGGCACGTTAATATCTCTATGTAATCCCGACGTGTGGATCTTTCTTCCATATTTCCTGATAACCCCCTACAGAAATAGACAAACACCAAAACTCATGGAATTCTATCAGATAAAACCCTAAGTCTGGGTGTTGGTTGCATTTGGATCCTTTTCTTTATTTATTTGATGATTATATTTGGTACTTAAGGACCGTCAACAGTTACGCCACAGGTAGCAGTGGAATGAGCATCCTTGGATACTCATCAGGCTTGTAAAGTAGAAGGATCCCCGACATCACCGTCAGAGGTCCTTGGGACAATGACAGGTGTTAGTGGGCCCAACTACTTAGGAGGTTCTGCCACACCGCATCAGCAGCCAGCACGCCGATGCAATCCTAATATACTCCCTGATATTAAGGCTGAAATAACTAAACTTATTGAAGCTAAATTTATTCGGCAATGTCGGTATGCCGAATGGATTTCTAATGTTGTCCCGGTGTATAAGAAGAATGGAAAGCTTTGTGTTTGCATTGACTTTAGGAACCTCAATAAAGCTACGCCGATGGATGGTTATCCAATGCCAGTTGCCGATCTGTTGGTTGATGCTGCAGCTGGACATCGGATTGTTAGCTTTATGGATGACAATGCAGGATACAATCAAATATTCATGGCTGAAGAAGATATTCCTAAGACTGCATTTAGATGTCCCTGGTCATGTTGGATTGTTTGAATGGATAGTCATGACTTTTTGCTTGAAAAATGCTGGTGCTACTTATCAGAGAGCCATAAATTTTATTTTCCACGAATACATTGGCAAATTGGTGTAAATCTATATTGATGATGTAGTGGTTAGGTCTGGAGATTTCATAAAGCATCTAGCCGATCTGCGAAAAGTACTGGAGTGCACAAGGAAACATGGCTTGAAGATGAATCCTAATAAATGTGCCTTCGGCGTATCGGTAGGACAGTTTCTTGGTTTCATGGTAAATCAAAGAGGGATTGAAATTAGTAGAAGATCCATTGATACCATCAATAAGATAGTTGCTCCCACCAATATAATTGAACTTCAATCGTTGATCGGCAAGATTAATTTTATCAAACGATTTATATCTAATTTGTCAGGTAAGGTTCGTGCTTTTAGTCCTTTGCTTAAGTTAAGAGCCGGTCAAGAATTTGTATGGGGAAAAGAGCAACAGTTAGCCTTGGATGAAATCAAGAATTACTTGACAAACCCTCTAGTTTTGGTTCCACCGCAACAAGGAAAGCTCTTCAGATTATATTTGTCTACCGATGATATGGTCATCTGTTCGGCTCTCAATCAGAAATTTGAGGGGAAGGAGCGTGTGATTTTTTATTTAAGTAGAAGATTGGTGGATGCTGAAACAAGATATTTGGCAATTGAGAAGTTGTGCTTATGCTTATACTTTTCTTGCGTTAAATTGAGACATTACTTGTTGTCGGCCGAATGCACTGTCATATGCAAAGATGATGTGGTCCGATACATGTTATCAATGCCGATTATGAGTGGTAGAATCGGCAAGTGGATATTAGCATTGTCGGAATTTGATCTACGATACGAATCAGCTAAAGCGGTTAAAGGGCAGATTATGGCTGATTTTGTAACTCAGCATTGCGGCGTAGTGGATGGTTTGGAAATTGTTCCTTGGACACTCTTATTTGATGGATCTACATGTGACCGGGGGGCAGGAATCGGTATAGTACTAATTTCTCCTCGGGGAAAGAAGTATGAGTTTTCTTTGCCGATTGATGCCGCGTCAACAAATAATCAAGCTGAGTACCAAGGTTTGATCAAAGGATTAGAATTATTAAAGGAGGTTCATGCTGACGCTGTTGAAATTTTTGGTGATTCCATGCTTGTTATAAACCAATTGGCTGGAGTTTATGAATGCCGAAATGAGGTTTTAATAGCTTGTTATGAAAAATGTGTGCAAGAGTTAAAGGAATTCAAGGATTTCCAATTAGAGCATATTCCTTGGTTACATAATGAAGAAGCCAACCGATTGGCTCAACACGCCTCAGGGTATGAACCCATCTTGGACATATTATCAGCAGTCAGTGCCGATGATTGGAGAAAGGAAATTACTGATTATTTCAAAGATCCATCCAGGAAAGTTGAGAGGCGTGTTAGGTTTCAAGCTACGAAGTATGTACTCCTTGAAGAAGAGCTATATTATCGAACGATAGATGGAGTCTTGCTTAAGTGTTTGGGTGATGATGAATCTAGAAGCTTGATGGGTGAAATTCATGGAGTGTGTGGAGCACATCAATCGACTTTCAAGATGAAGTGGATGATTAGGAGAAACGGATATTATTGGCCGACTATACTTGAAGATTGCTTTAAATATTTCAAAGGATGTCAAGGATGTCAGAAGTTAGGCAATATTCAAAGGGCACCCACATCAGCCATGAATCCCATTATTAAACTTTGGCCGTTTCGGGGCTGGGCTATTGATCTCATCAGTCAGATTTATCCACCATCAAGCAAGGGGCATAAGTTTATCTTAGTTGCCACTGATTATTTTACCAAATGGGTGAGGCTATTCCTTTGAAGAAAGTAACATCGGCCAATATGATTGATTTTGTGAAGGAGCATATTATTTACAAATTTGGTATTCTCCAAACGAATACTACCGATCAGGGTACTATGTTTACATCAGGGGAATTTGATGAGTTTGCAATCGGTATGGGGATTAAGGTGTTGAATTCTTCTCCTTACTATGCTCAAGCTAACGGGCAAGCCGAAGCTTCTAACAAAGGGATCATTAAACTCATCAAGCGGAAAATTGAAGAAAATCCTAGGAGGTGGCACACATTGTTAAATGAAGCTTTGTGGTCATATCGGATGGCGTGTCATGGCTCAACCAAAGTCTCACCTTATCAATTGGTGTATGGGCATGATGCGGTATTACCATGGGAGATAAAAATTGGTTCCAGGCGGATCTTTTCTCAGGATGAGCTAAATGCCGATGACTATGCCACTTTAAAGGCGGATCTTTTCTCAGGATGAGCTAAATGCCGATGACTATGCCACTTTAATGAAAGATGAGTTGGATGATTTAGCAGGGCATCGGTTGAAGGCTTTAATTAGCATAGAAGAAAATAAAAAGAGAGTTGCTGAATGGTATGATAAGAAGGTAAAGGCCAAGGAGTTTGCTGATGGAGATTTGGTGTGGAAGTTGATTTTACCGATCGGGACTAAAAGTTCAAAGTTTGGAAAATGGTCTCCTAATTGGGAGGGTCCTTATCGAGTAAATCGATCTGCACCTAGCAATGTTTATATTTTAGAAACTCTTGAAGGAGTTGAATTTCCTAGAGCATTAAATGGAAAATATTTAAAGAGATACTATCCTAGTATCTGGATTGATGCATAGAAGTTCAAATGGCGATAATAATCCTATTGGCTGGACAAAATGTATCTGGGACCATGCATAGTGTTTGAGTGCCGATAACAGTCCTATCGGCTAGACCAAAATAATTAAAAGTTTTTGAAAGCAGAAGTGAACAAGTTATCGATGAAGAGTTCACAGGTTCAACAGAGCTTGGATGGCTGATATGGCGCGCAGACGGATCTGGTTGGCCTCTTCTATTTCTCGGGTGTCTTCATCGGCAGAACCCTCCACCGGCTTCAGTTTCTTCCTCATCTGTAGTGCTTTGCGAGCTTGGATGTCTCTCTCTTGCTGAAGAGTTTTGAGCGCATCGGGCAGTTGGCTTTCTTCTTGCTGAGCTTGAGTGGCCTCTTCCACTTGCTTAAGTTCGGCTAGCAAGGCTTCTCTTTTTGCCGATAGAGTGGAGATCTTTTGTTTTAGCTCATACCCTGAGGATTGCAGAATGTTGATGCTTTTGTGTTTCTCATCGGCAGCACGCTTTGTAGCATCTCCTCTGTAAGCCAGGCATGAGCAACCCAATCGGAAAGGCGTTGGTTAGCCTTGTGATACCAGAGTTGGCGGCTTTCCAGATGAGCAGCTTGGAAGAGGACTTCTTCTGCATCGGCTGAATTTGACCACGGAGGGTCTTGAATATGACTTTGGCCGGATCGGAATCATCCACTAGCTGAGCAGTGTCTTGGTGCAATAAAGCTAATAAGTCTTCCAACCTGGCTTTAATCTCTACTGATGAGATTCCAACTGCCTGAGAAGAGCTGCATGCTTCTTCGCCTTCATCATCGAAGATGTCGATAGCAAAGCAGAATAGGCTGTCTGGGAGTCTTGTTCCTAGAAAAAGAAGAAGATAAGTTATTCAAGATTAAGTGTTGATAATGTGAAGCCTGAAAACTAGATAACTTACTTGCTTTAGGGCGATTTCCTACCTCTGACGTGGAGATGTAGCTGGAACTATAGTTTGATCGGCTGGGGTTGCCAATGGAATGACTTCAACTGAAAAGTTACAAGGATGATTATAGTTTATAAGATAAATTCATCGGTAATAATTCTGTGATCAGTACTTTACCTTGAGGAGGTATAGTGATTGTCTGTTCTAGAGGGACGGCCGATGATGTGCCCAAATCAGCCGGATCGGCAATCTGTTCAGAAACATCGGCTGGTGCTTCTTGTGGTTGGGGTACTGGTCGAGGAGGAGAAGGTACTTCTTGCGTCTGGGGTTCCGGTGGAGAAGGATAAGATGCTACTTGGATCGGGGATACTGGACGAGGTGGAGAAGATGGTGCTGTCTTATGGCGCTTCGGCTGGGTCTTGGTGCTTTTAGGACCCTTCTCTTGGTTGGAGCTTGACTGGGCTGGGGGGCATCGGCACCCGATGTTTGAGCACTCTTGGTTTTTTCTGATTTGCTAGTCTACTATTACAGAAAATAAAATTTCATGAGTTAGATATAAGAAAAGGTACTGATGAAGTTTTAATAGAAAATGAAAGTTACCGATGAAGTTCCCGTTGCAGCCGATGTACCCTGAAAAGATGAAGTGAGTATGGGATGAATTCGATATAAAAATATTAAGAGTTTTACCTTAAAAGCCTGTGCCAGGGTAGCAGTAGCAACCGATGGAGTTACTTTCGACCGTTTGGTGGTCGTCTTCTTGAAGCGCACGTTTCGATGCATCAGGGCTGCTAGACTTGGCGCATTGTGGCCGATCAGAGAAATTGGGCCTGATTGAAGAAGTTCAATCGGCCTCCCACTTCTGCTAATCATCGGTGCTGGGTTATCGACCTATTGAAATAAAAAGCAAATAAGTTGCCGATAAGATTAAAGATAACAAAGGAACTGAGGTATCGGTAAAAGACTTACAATGTTATCGGAGACTTTGTAGTCGGGGTCGATCATGCCGCGGTATGTATGAGCCGATGCCCTGAACAGATGCTCCTTCCATTCTTCCCACCAATGCTTATACAACTGAGTAATTGTTGACACCGTTTTTGGACACATATCTTTAGATGCGTGTCTGGAGTTAATGAAGTGTAGATCGGTAGGCGGACAAGTGGTGACTGGTCTACAGAAGAGTTGTCGATGAGGTTTGGTGCCGATGGGAAAACGACATAATATGACCAAGTCCAAGAGTGGTGATGGGTTCGTGCCGATGACTAGTATTGATGGCTGCCGATGGCTGTGAGAGGTGGTCTGCTGATGGTTATGAAGAAAAGCGCAGGGATTGCCGATTGACTCGTGATGGTGTACCGATCGGTTGTGGAGGATAATTTAATGCTTTCCATAGTTATTAGAGTTTGTTTTGTATACAGATTTTGTTTAATATGGAGTTTGAGTCCTAGTCGTGTATGATTGTAGCTCTTTGAGGCAGGGTATAAATATAGACCCCGTGGCAATGTAATGATATATCTATCAATCAATCAAACACAAGTTTTTACACATATTCCTGCATCTACTTTTTCGACGACTTCGTCATATTTTCTTTTTATTATGAGTTCTTAAGGATTCTTCGAGTCAATCTCGACGAATTCTCGAGTTCCACGTGAGCACCTCTTGGCCGTGACATTCGAGCGCATCGCTGTTGTCGGGACCAAAGTGTTCGAGATACCACCTTTGTCGGTTGTAAGGTCAAATCGGTTGGCACGCCTTAACGTTTGAATCGGGTATTAGCCCTTTGTGTTTGCAGATCAGCTTTTGCATCAACACATCTTTTGGCACGCCTAGTGGGACAAAGATTAAAGATCAAGATCAACATGTCGAACACCAACTTCGACTTGGAGAACGTCATCCCTGTGACGGAGCCAATCTCAGAGATGAGCAGAAGCAAGCTATGGCAAAAGCTATGGAGGACTACAAGCAGTTATGCTTCAAATCCTTCAGCATCAATAGGAGTGGCGAAGTGATCCAGAAGGAAGCATTGCCGATGCCTCGGCAAATTACTTTCGAAGCAAATCCTGGTAAATTGCAAGAGATGGTTGATAGTGCTGTCAACCGTGCTCTGATCAATCAATCTGGTGTACTGTCCAATACGGTTTTCAACGCTGTGGCTAGAACTTTCAAAGAAGGACAAGTACCACCATCTTATATGGGTCCTGCCTATCATCAGCCAGGGTCATCATTGGTTACAGCTCCATCGGCTACCACAGCCGTTGCGGGTACAGAAGCTACTTCTCCTCCAAGCACATTAGGGATAACTAATGCGCAATCTACACCAATGACAACCAATCCATCAACATCAGAGGGACAAGTCAAACTTGCTACAGATCTGTTGGCATTGGCAATGTCAGGTACTGTTCCTCCTAATTGGTGGGGGTATGGTATGCATCGAGAGTTTACAACAAAAAGCCCTGGAACATCTCAAGTGGCTGATATGACAGGCAAGGCTCCTATGGCATCGGCGCCTCCAAGCTTGCCGATGGCTCAGAATCCCCGGTATTCTACAACAACTACTGCAAGACCTTTCACTGGGAATTCTCAAGCGCCAACGTTCCAGATGCCTAATGCATCGGCAGAACCAATGCCGACGCAACAGAGGTTTATGACACAGCCCGGGTATGTCAATTCAATGATGATGCCCAATTATCAGTCATCGGCAGGACCTACGCCGATGAATGTTAACAATGGATGGACAGGGCAGTTTGTCTTTCCACAGCCACCTCAGCAGAATCATTAGGCTATGGGATTTCAGCAGGGACTGATGCAACCTGGGTTTCAGAAGATCAACCAGCCGATGAATCTTGGTCAGCAAGTTGGTGGTCAGCAGACGATGGTTAATCCGATGTTCCCTGGAGATCATGCACCACAGAGACATGTTGAAGCTTATCAGCAGGTGCCAGATCCACAACCGCCCCATCGGCAAGATGCCGATGCTTATTGGGCCGATAAGATAGCTGAGGTGATGAGAGACCAATTTGGGATAAAACCCAAAGTCAACACTTACTCTTATCGGACACCGTATCCTCCTGCATATGACTTAATTCCACTTCCAAATCGGTACAAGGTACTAGATTTCACCAAGTTTTCTGGGCAGGATGATACATCGACCATGGAGCATGTTAACAGGTTCATCATCCAGTGTGGAGAAGCTGCCAATAGAGATGAGTTAAGGGTTCGCTTGTTCTCATCATCTTTGTCTGGATCGGCCTTTACTTGGTTTATCTCATTACCTCCTAATTCAGTGATCACTTGGGCTGATCTAGAGAAACAGTTTCATAAATACTTCTTTTCTGGAGTTCATGAGAAGAAGATTACCGATTTATTCAGGTTGAAACAACGTAATGACGAATCGGTTGAAAGTTTTGTTCAAAGGTTGCAGGATGTTAAGAATAAATGCTATAGCCTGGTTCTGGACGATCGGCAGCTAGCCAATTTGGATTTCCAGGGATTGTTGCTGCATATCAGAGACAAATATGCTTCATAGGAATTCAAGAGTCTGAGTCATTTGGTGTAGAGGATCTCAGACCAAGATATCAAGGCTTTTGAACCAAAGAGGGCATGGAGAAAAAAGGTGTCATTTGTCGATGAAACGACAAGCTCAGACTCTGATCAAGAACCAGTCATCGGCTTGGCAGAATGGGTGAAAATAAGAAGCCGATGTCTTGCCCTTATGGGCATAAAGAGCTAGAGAAGTTTGCATTTGACATCACCAAAGCCGATAGGATATTTGATTTTCTACTTCAGGAAGGGCAAATCAAGTTGTCGCCCAATCACGTGATTCCATCGGCTAAGGAATTAAAGAAGATGAAATACTGCAAGTGGCATAATGCAACATCTCACAGCACAAAGAATGCAAGGTCTTCAGACAACAGCTGCAATCGGCTATAGAATCTGGAAGAATTAAGTTTGATAGCTCCAAAGCTCAAAAGCCGATGAAGATCGATCAACATCCTTTCCCTACAAATATGTTGGACGCTAAGGGGAAGACCAAAGTCTTGACATCAGAGGCAGCTGAAAGAAGTGCGTCGGTAGATCCTCAGCACCAGATTACTGCCGATGATGCCAAGGGCAAAGGTTTGATCCAGGAAGGAACTAGCTCAGGAAGACCTCCCTGATCTGGCATTGTGATTACTCATAGAAGGCATCGGGAGACTTGGCAGCAGCGTGAGGATCGGTATCGGTGCAAACAGGAGGATCGTTGTCGGGAAGAAGAAAGATGACGACAAGAGTGGAATCGGCATAAGGATCACTGGAACTGCCCGTTCTTTATCCACTGTTGGGAGCAAAATATCAAGCTGCCCACTGTTAGAGACTGCCTTGAGTGCAATGGCTATGATCGATATGATAGACCAAATCGGCAGTATCAAAACAATGATCGGCGTTTTGATGGGCCGATTAGGGGAAGAGCCTCGGTTCATAATCGGCTGGGGGGCAGGCTCAGTGTGCATGACAGGCTTGGTGACCGTGTCGGGTATTTTCCTAGAAACCAAGAGGAGCTTGAGGAGATGGCAGATGCACGGGTTCCCGATGAGTTCATATTTTGCAGAGATGCTAATACTCATCGACTGGAATTAAGAGAGAATCGTCGCCAATCGGTAAGGCAGCCCCAACTTCCTCCATGGTGTCCAGAGTGGTTGACCAGGACATAGAAAAGAAGGCTGCAGCGTGAAAGACGAGAAGAGCTGAGTAAAGGAGAGAATTCTGCTAAGTCTGAAGATCAGCAGCGGCCAGATCCTAAGGGAAAAGGGCCATCGGCAGATGTTAATATGGTGTTTATGTTGCCGATGGAGTTCCTTGCGCCTGCCAGTGATGATGAGGTGGATTTTTCCGACCAGATAGCTCAATTGGCTCTGGGTCCAATGACGGCTATCTTTGAAAAGCCTGCCAATAATGAAAGACAGCATCTTAAAGCTCTATTTGTCAAAGGTAGGGTTGATGGACAGCCGATGACCAAAATACTTATTGATGGTGGGGCTGCTATGAATATCATGCCATATGCAGTCTATCGGAAACTTGGGAAAGGAGATCAAGACTTGACCAAGACCAATATGATGTTGAAGGACTTTGAAGGGAATGTGTCTCCGGTTAAGGGAGCAATATGTGTTGAGTTGACCATCGATAGCAAAACCTTGCCGACGACTTTCTTTGTTATCAGTGGAAAGGGTGCTTATAATCTACTGTTGGGAAGAGATTGGATCCAAGCCAATTGTTGCATCCCATCTACATTGCACCAATGTTTGGTTTAGTGGGTAGGTGACAAGATTGAGATTGTCCCAGGAGATTCTTCATATGTTATAGCATCGGCAGAGGCAGATACTTATGAAAGGACCAGATGCATCTCGGGAGAAATTTGGGAGAAGAATTTTCTCAAGGTTGCCGATTACAAAATTCCATCGATCCAAGCAGTCGGTTTTGACGAGGAGTTTTAATGGATAGGTTTGCCGATGATGGAAAATTAGGACAGGGGTTTACATCGGCCGATGATTTAGTAGAAGTAGATATAGGTAATGGTGATAGGCCTAGGCCTACGTTTATTAGTGCTAAGTTAGATTCTGAGTGTAAGCAACAGTTAACTGATTTGTTAAGGGAATATAAAGATAGCTTTGCTTGGGATTATACCGAGATGCCTGGTTTAGACCGATCTATTGTTGAACATCGATTACCTATCAAATCTAGATTTCGGCCACATCAGCAGCCAGCTCGTCGATGTAATCCTAATATTCTTCCTGATATTAAGGCCGAAATAACTAAACTTATCGAAGCTAGATTTATTCGGCAATGTCGGTATGCCGAGTGGATTTCCAATGTCATTCCAGTTTACAAGAAAAATGGGAAGCTTCGAGTCTGCATTGATTTCATGAATCTTAACAAGGCTACACCGATGGATGGTTATCCAATGCCAGTTGCCAATTTGCTAGTTGATGCTGCAGCTAGACATCGGATCATTAGCTTTATGGATGGTAATGCAGGATATAATTAGATATTCATGGCTGAAGAAGATATTCCAAAGACCGCGTTTAGATGTCCTGGTCATGTTGGGTTGTTTGAATGGATAGTCATGACCTTTGGCTTGAAAAACGCTGGTGCTACTTATCAAAGAGCTATGAATTTTATCTTTCATGAGTTCATTGGCAAGCTGGTAGAAATTTACATTGATGATATGGTGGTTAAGTCTGGGGATTTCACAAGGCATCTTACCGATCTGCGAAAGGTGTTGGAGTGCACAAGGAAACATGGTTTGAAGATGAATCCTAACAAGTGTGCATTTGGTGTATCAGCAGGGCAATTTCTTGGTTTCATGGTTGTTGGGTATTTTAAACGCAAACAGAAAAATCCGCAAGTGCACGGATACCGATGTAGCTTTGACCCGGGAGTATTCCAGAGTATCGATTTTCCACAGGGAACGTGAGTGTACTAATTAAGATTCAAGATCGCCCAAGGATAACTATATAATTATTTTTGGTGGGAAGAGAGGAAGTTTCCTGAGAGTTCTCTAGTTGATCTAAGAATCAAGAATTACTTCAAGATTATTTATTTTGGGACATCAGAGCACTAACCACAGAAAGAGATGAGAAGGGGGCTAGGAAGGTCTGACTACGGTCCTACAAACACCGATCCGAACGAGGTGGAATACGTCGACTGTTAGGGCTGTCACTACCCTAAGGCTACCACAAAAATCCGCAGGATTGGGTACAATTCCAGGTAATTGCAAGACTAAACACCACGTCTAATCTATTAATTACTACTCTAATGTTGCAAAGATTAGAGCACTTGATGCAAGCGGGAATCTAATAAATAACTTGAATGTAAATAAAAGTAATTAAAGAACTCAGGATTATGAATTGAAGAACCTGGAGAACGATGAAGAACAAACCAGTTGCTGCAAAAGTACAATGTTGAGGAAGATCCGACAGATCCGGCTCCTCCTCCGTTCTCCTCTTCTCTCTCCCTATTTTCTAGATTACAACTAGAACTAACTAGAACTAGAACTAGAAGAACTAGAACTAGAACTAGATGAACTAGAACTAGATCTAGATGAACTAGAGGTAGAACTAGAAGAACTAGACGGATCCTCTCTACTTGGATGAAGAATTGAAACCCTAGCTTTGATTCTGTAGAAGAGGTATGATCTCCAGGGGCCAGGGGGCCTTGCTTATATAGTCTTTTCAGATGAATCTGGGCCGTCAGATCAAACCGACATTAATCGCACGGTTTTCCTTGATCCTTTAGGTCGGTGGAGCACGATCCGCGAAGTTGAAGCTGATTGGTTACTGTAGCTGGGTGGGCACCCAAGGGGGGAGGGCGGGCGCCCTGCCCCCGGGCCCGATCGGCCTCCCGTTCGTTCCCGTGGCTTCTGGAGTCTTCTAGATGGTAAAAAATTGCGCGGCACGTTAATATCTCTATGTAAACCCGACGTGTGGGCCTTTCTTTCATATTTCCTGATAACCCCCTACAGAAATAGACAAACACCAAAACTCGTGGAATTTTGTCAGATAAAACCCTAAGTCTAGATGTTGGTTGCATTTGGATCCTTTTCCATGATTAGTTGATGGTTAAATGTGAGCATTAAGGACCGTCAACAAGCTCCCCCAAGCTTAACCTTTGCTCGTCCCTAAGCAAAGCTAAAATCAGCAAGAAAACAGGGGTTACTTTAATGCCTTTTACTACAGGGTTTTAAGTTATCACTAAAGTCTTAAGTGATTGAAAAACAGAACGATCAAGTCAAGCACTATGTCTCAAGCTCTTCTGTCTTACCTTTGTTCTGGAGTTGTTTGTAAGTTTCCAAAATAAAACTGAGGCATTTGCCTTCTTCTCGAAAGATATATAAGTAGAGCTTTAAAAATTTTAGCATACTTACTTTGCATTTTGCTATGTCAATGCTCGGAACAAGGGAGAGGAATGTCATACTCCTAGATCAAGACCTTTGACCTTTTTGAAAAGTTTGTCATCTCTTACTGGCATATTGCTTATTAGAGGGACCATGGGCTATCATTTTTTTCTTTTTTTCTCTTTTTTTTCAGTCTCTTTTTTTCAAGTGGGCAGCAAGTACCCCTAATTCTACTGTCGGACACATGTCCATTTTTTCCACTCAGGTGGGTATCTTTGTACCCCTAATTCTACTTCAGACACTTGTCCATTTTTACCTCTCGTCTCACTCTTTTTTCGAATCAAATTTTTGCATAGTCCCATGCCTCTAACACAATAATACTTCAGAAGAGTGAATCTTTTATATTTTTAAAACAAAAAGATCTTGATCTTGGGAGCATGATAATTCTCTCAACCAAAACTACAAGAATTAATAATGGCTTGAACAAAGCAAGTGCCCACAGTTTTAATATTTATATCTTATAAGACTCTAGGTATTATGATCTCATATATTTTTTTATGAATTTTTAGATCTTCAAAAGATAAAATCTCCAGAACTCTAGCAAAACTTGGAACAAGTTAAATAGAGCTCAGACCTTCTCATATCATGTTTGTCAATTACCTAGACTTGAATCAAACTTTCTTTTTATTTTATTTAAAACTTAGGATTACACAAAACTATTGTATATTACTCAAAAGAAAAACTTTGTTTGGTTTCATGGTTATGCATTTTTTTTATTTCCGAATACTAGTAAATAAAACCAAGAAAGAAAAGTAATACTTATCTAGATACACGTGGGGGTGCCTCCCCCAAGCTGGATGTTGACATAGTCGTTCACTCTTGTGGCCTGCATGTTCGGTCTCACTCTTCTTAAGCCTCAAAATCCTGCACAACCAAAATAGACAACAAAACTTGTGGAACATGTTAAGGGTTAGGTAATTGTCTAGAGCTTATGAGAGCTTAATGTGAGAATTCTATGAACTCAATCACATCAAGTTCCTCTACCAGGTTGTTTTGTGGCTCGAGATAGATTTTCAAGCGTTGACCATTTACCTTAAAAGTGTTACCTATGTCGTCTTGGATGGTAATGGCTCCATGAGTTGAAGTGTCAATAACCTTGTATGGTCCATCCCACTTACTTCGTAGCTTACCATGCCCAAAGAGCTTAATTCTTGAATTGAATAGTAGAACCTTATCTCCAGGCTTAAACTCCTTGTGCTTGATTCTCTTATCATGCCAGCGTTTTGTTCTCTCTTTATAGATTCTTGAATTGTGGTAGGCTTTCTCTCTCCATTCTTCTAGCTCAGATAGTTGCATCAGACGATTCTCGCTAGCGAGGTGGAGATCCACATTTCTTGAGTGCCCAATGAGCCTTAAACTCTACTTCCATAGGCAAGTGATAAGTTTTTCCATATACAAGTTGATAAGGTGACATGCCTATGGGTGCTTTGAATGCAGTTCTATATGCCCAAAGTGCATCAGAAAGTTTGTCCTTCCACCCCTTACCCATCTCATCTATGGTCTTTTGTAAAATATTTTTGATTTGTTTGTTAGATGTTTCGGCTTGACCGCTAGTCTGAGGATGGTATGGTGTTGCGACGTTGTGTCGAACTCCATGATCGGCTAGGTACTTCCGGAAGATTTTGTCGATGAAGTGGGAACCTCCATCGCTTATAACTATCCGGGGTATACCAAAGCGAGGAAAGATTACTTCATGGAACATTCTCTTGGCATGTTTTGAATCAGCTGATCGACAAGGTAGGGCTTCTACCCATTTGGACACGTAGTCCACAACTACCAAGATATACTCGCAGTTCCCGGACATAGGGAATGGCCCCATGAAATCAATGCCCCAAACATCGAAAAGTTCTACTTGAAGATTATTTGTGAGAGGCATTTCATTTCGTGAGTTACTATTCCCATGTTTTTGACACCGGTGGCATCTCCTGACAAAGTCCTTTGTATCTTCATACATCGTTGGCCAGAAAAAACCACTTTGCCAAATTTTAGCATGTGTCCGAAATGCTCCATAGTGTCCTCCATATGGCGAGGCATGGCATCTTTCCATAATTTGAGTAGCCTCAGCCATAGGAACACACCTTCTCAAGAGTCCATCAGCGCAGACTCGGAAAAGATATGGCTCATCCCAAAGGTGGAAACGACTATCGTGAAGCAACTTCCTTTTGTTTGCACCAGGTGGGACATAGCCTTTTACTATAAAGTTTACGATGTTTGCATACCATGGATCTGCATGTGTTATCTTAAGTAGGGTGCCATCCCTTAGGTAGTCATTTATGGGAAGCACATCATGTGTTTCCTTATATTGAAGCCTAGATAAGTGGTCGGCTACGGAATTCTCAACTCCCTTCCTATCTCGGATCTCTATGTCAAAGTCTTGGAGTAGAAGAATCCATCGAATTAGACGAGGCTTAGCATCTTTCTTAGTGAGGAGGTACTTGAGAGCAGCATGGTCTGAATAGATGATTATCTTTGCCCCCACTAAGTAAGATCTAAACTTGTCTATAGCAAAGACAACAGCCAAAAGCTCTTTTTCAGTTGTAGTGTAATTGAGCTGTGGTCCAGACAAGGTTTTGCTAGCGTAGGATATGGCATAATGCTTTCTATCCTTGGTTTGTCCTAAAAGGGCACCAACCGCAAAATCGCTAGCATCACACATGATCTCAAAAGGAAGATTCCAATCAGGTGGTTGGATAATCGGGGCTGAGATGAGTGCTTTCTTAAGAGTTTGAAAAGATTCATGACACTCATCACTAAAGATGAAAGGTGCGTCCTTAGCTAGGAGATTAGTTAGGGGTCTAGCAATTTGAGAGAAATTCTTGATAAAGCGTCTATAGAATCCTGCATGTCCCAAAAAGCTACAGATTCCTTTCACATTCGTGGGAGGTGGAAGTTTTTCAATAACTTCAATCTTTGCTTTGTCCACCTCTATACCACGTTCGGACACTTTATGTCCTAGCACTATTCCTTCCTGAACCATAAAATGGCATTTCTCCCACTTTAGGATTAAGTGCTTTTCTTCACATCGCTGCAAGACTCTATCTAAATTCTCCAAACAATGATCGAAGGTTTTGCCATAGACGGTAAAATCATCCATGAAAACCTCCATGATTTTCTCAATCATGTCCGAGAAAATAGACATCATGCACCGTTGGAAAGAAGCTGGAGCACTGCATAGTCCGAACGACATTCGTCGGTATGCATAAGTTCCATACGGGCATGTAAAGGTAGTCTTTTCTTGGTCATCTGGGTGGATTGGGATTTTGTGATACCCAGAATAACCATCAAGGAAACAAAAGAAAGAGTGGTTTGCAAGCCGTTCCAACATTTCATCAATGAAGGGTAACGGAAAGTGATCTTTCTTTGTAGCCTTATTGAGTTTTCGATAGTCAATACACACACGCCACCCAGTGACAATTCGTTGAGGGATGAGTTCATTCTTTTCATTCCTAACGACCGTCATTCCTCCTTTCTTTGGCACTACTTGGACAGGGCTAACCCACTCACTATGTGGCACAGGATAAATAATCCCAGCATGATAGAGTTTGAGGACCTCTTTCTTAACAACCTCTCGCATAGCATTGTTAAGTCTCCGTTGTGGTTCCCTTGAAGGTGTAAAATTAGGATCAATAGGGATACGATGAGTGCAGAGAATGGGACTAATGCCCGTGAGATCCTCGAGAGAGTAGCCAAATGCTGATCTATGCCTTTCAAGAACAGTGACAAGTTGTGTTTCATAATCGAAAAGCTTGTCACTGATAATTACTAGAGTTTTTGGGTTGTTGTGCAAAAAGACATATCTAAGGCCAGAAGGAAGAGGTTTTAACTCTATCATAGGAGGTGAAGGTTGTTCATTTTTGTCTAGCTCAACGGGTTCTACCAACTCTTCTTCTTCTTGAACAAAGTGTTCATGATTAAAGAATGGTTGGGCCATCTCCTCTTGAGTCAGCATTAAGATCTCCTCAATAGGATCTGGTTTAAGTTTGGGTTCCACTATCATGTTAATTGATCTAGCAAGAGGAACAACAATGGTGGAATTCCCAACCTTGAAGTCTAAATGACCTTGTTGTGGTTGTTCTTGTAGAAGTTTCATGATTGGTCTGCCAATCAAGAGAGGAATCTCTGGTATGTCAAAAATGTGAAAATCTAGACATACTCTAGAGTCCTTGATTCGAACAGGAACTGCCCTTAATACCCCATGGCTTTCTAGAATTAATCTAGATGGACTTTGTAAAAGTTTTTGAGATGGGGTTATGGACTCGTTGGGATAAAGAGTGTCAGCTAACTCCTTGGAAATAACATTTATCCCAACATATGGATTGTAGTGGACCTTCCTAGCGGACCGTCTAATTTGGCACAAAAGAATGGTTGAAGGAGTGATGATTTGAGCTACCTCAAGAGACAGCTCTGTTTCTGTTAGCCATTCATAACTCAGAATAGCCGATAGGCTTTTGATGTGTTCTATGTCAACAGATTCTTCTCTTAGAATGAATTGAGTGGTCCCTACTAGAGGTCGTGTTTGGATGGGAAAATTCGAGGTGTTTCCATAATCTTCAAAAAGATCTTCCTCGAATTCAAAGGGATGCTCTAAAGGTGGTGGTTCATCATCCCTTAGTTGGTTTTGCATTCCTTTATCAGGAGGTTTCTCTACAACCAAATTAATGGATGGGTCAGGTGGAATTTCTAACTCGGTTGCAAGTTCCTCATCTTTTGGTATAGGATTAGGCTCGACTTCTTTTTCTCCTTCAGGAAACTCATCATAAATTCCTGTGTAAGGGGTATTTTCAAGAATTCTTTCTAGGATAGCTCTCCCCTCATCTATGAGTTTGTGTGTGAATGAGCCTCCTGAAGCAATGTAGAGGTGAAGAGCAGCTTCCTTGTTTAGACCACGATAAAAGTGATAGTACAGTACATGGTCAGGCAGGGAAAGGTTTGGACCGGAATTGGTAAGGCTTGTGAACCTAGCCCAAGCTGCTCCTAAAGTTTCCTTCTCTCTTTGTTTGAATGTAAGAATTTCAATTCTAAGCTCAGCAATTCGAAAAAGTGGGAAGAAAGCGAGACAAAAGTTGTCCCGAAGTTCATCCCATTTTCCATTAACGCCTCCTATAGAATGAGCATACCACTTTTTTGCTCTTCCCAAAAGGGAGAACGGAAATAATTTCCATTTAAGGGTGTCTTGTGTCATGCCGGAAATAGATCGGCAAGAGCACAACTGCTCGAATTCTCTAGGTGGGTGTATGGATCTTCATCTACTTGCCCAGAGAAGGGTTGCTCCTGAATCATGGCTATTAGATCAGGGCCGAGGTCGTAGCCATTTGTAAGAATTGGATGTGATGATGGTGGTGGCTCTAATAACTCACCCTTTGGAGCAAAGAATTTATAGATAGGAGTGAAATCCATGTGGTGTGGTGAAAATGGTAAGGTGAGTGTGGTAAAAGGGAAAAGAAAAAGGATACACGGACGACTTGGTTCGAAACTAGCACAGCTACCGTTCCCCGGCAACGGCGCCAGAAAGCTTGTTGGGTATTTTAAACGCAAACAGAAAAATCCGCAAGCGCACGGATACCGATGTAGCTTTCACCCGGGAGTATTCCAGAGTATCGATTTTCCACAGGGAACGTGAGTGTACTAATTAAGATTCAAGATCGCCCAAGGATTACTATATAATTATTTTTGGTGGGAAGAGAAGAAGTTTCCTGAGAGTTCTCTAGTTGATCTAAGAATCAAGAATTACTTCAAGATTATTTATTTCGGGACATCAGAGCACTAACCACAGAAAGAGATGAGAAGGGAGCTAGGAAGGTCTGACTACGGTCCTACAAACACCGATCCGAACGAGGTGGAATACGTCGACTGTTAGGGCTGTCACTACCCTAAGGCTACCACAACAATCCGCAGGATTGGGTGCAATTCCAGGTAATTGCAAGACTAAACACCATGTCTAATCTATTAATTACTACTCTAATGTTGCAAAGATTAGAGCACTTGATGCAAGCGGGAATCCAATAAATAACTTGAATGTAAATAAAAGTAATTAAAGAACTTAGGATTATGAATTGAAGAACCTGGAGAACGATGAAGAACAAACCAGTTGCTGCAAAAGTACAATGTTGAGGAAGATCTGACAGATCCGGCTCCTCCTCCGCTCTCCTCTTCTCTCTCCCTATTTTCTAGATTACAACTAGAACTAACTAGAACTAGAACTAGAAGAACTAGAACTAGAACTAGATAAACTAGAACTAGATCTAGATGAACTAGAGGTAGAACTAGAAGAACTAGAGGGATCCTCTCTACTTGGATGAAGAATTGAAACCCTAGCTTTGATTCTGTAGAAGAGGTATGATCTCCAGGGGCCAGGGGGCCTTGCTTATATAGTCTTTTCAGATGAATCTGGGCCGTCAGATCAAACCGACATTAATCGCACGGTTTTTCTTGATCCTTTAGGTCAGTGGAGCACGATCCGCGAAGTTGAAGCTGATTGGTTACTGTAGCTGGGTGGGCACCCAAGGGGGGAGGGCAGGCGCCCTGCCGCCAGGCCCGATCGGCCTCCCGTTCGTTCCCGTGGCTTCTGGAGTCTTCTAGATGGTAGAAAATTGCGCGACACGTTAATATCTCTATGTAAACCCGACGTGTGGGCTTTTCTTTCATATTTCCTGATAACCCCCTGCAGAAATAGACAAACACCAAAACTCGTGGAATTTTGTCACACAAAACCCTAAGTCTAGATGTTGGTTGCATTTGGATCCTTTTCCATGATTATTGATGGTTAAATGTGAGCATTAAGGACAGTCAACAATGGTGCATCAGAGAGGAATTGAAATTAGTAGGAGATCTATTGATGCCATTGTTGACGGTCCTTAAGTATCAAATTTAATTATCAAATAAACAAAGAAAAGGATCCAAATGAAATCAACATCTAGACTTAAGGTTTTATCTGACAGAATTCCACAAGTTTTGGTGTTTGTCTATTTCTGCAGGGGGTTATCAAGAAATACGGAAGAAACGCCCACACGTCGGGATTACATAGAGATATTAACGTGCCACGCAATTATCTTACATCTAGAAGACTCCAGAAGCCACGGGAAGAAAGCGGAGGCCGAACGGGGCCAGAGGCAGGGCGCCCGCCCTCCTGCCCTGGGCGCCCGCCCTGACTTGGAGTCCAATCAGGACTCTGTTTCTCGGGAGATCTCCACCGACCTAAAGGATCAAGGATAACCGTTCAATCTATGTCGGTTTGATCTGACGGCCCAGGTTCACTTGAGGGGACTATAAAACCAGACCCCCTGGCCCCTAGAGGAGGCACCCCTTGATCATTATTCATAGACAGAGCAAAAGCTAGGGTTTAGAGATGAGAGCTCTCCTCTCTTCTCTAAACTAGAGTAGATCTAGATAGTAGCGAGATGGAGAGCGAAGGAGGATTAGAGGAGAGGCCGGCCTGTCGGTTCTTCCTCCGGTTGTACTTCGTCATGATCAAGCTCTAATCAAGCTTGCTCATGGGATGACTCTGGTAATCTACTTCTAATTCATTATGCAATTACTAATCATGTATGTTCTGGTTCACAACACTTTTGAGTACTTTAATCTATAGGACGCTATAGGTGAGAGTTGTAGTATAGGTGTAAGCGTGGTGCTTAGACCTAGATTACTTGTGGATATCTCCTGTCTAGCTGGATCGTGTGGTAGGCTGCGTAGGTGACAGTTACGTTGGTCCTCTGTAGTCCACCTCTCGTTAGCAGGACGGGTTGGGTTTATTGGCCTATGGATAAGCATCCTTTGTGGTGTAATCTTATCACGTGGTTCGTCCCAGACATAGACTGGTGAGGTCATTGTCCCGATCTTCATGACGTAGGATAACTAGCTGAAGATCAGCCGATAACTTGCTGCAAGCAGCGAGGATAACTAGTGCAACCTGATGACACGCACAATGAGCCAACCACCGTCTCTATACGGCAGCCTGAACCAAGGATTCGCCCAACCACACTCTCAAAGAGCCAACCTACGCAACCTGAACTCGAGGATCAGGAGCACGGATTGGGTGCCGATGACGCGGCCGCTTCTGTAATCTCCACGAAGGAAAACACAAGAGCAAAGGGGTAGAGATCTCTCTCTGAATTTGTTAGCACACAGCTGAACAAAGTGATTTGTATTCTCAATATCATAAGTCTTGGATTACAATGAGTCTTAGGGGGTATTTATACTAGCAACAGCCCTGCTAGATAGGTATGAAAACGAAATAGAGTTTTTGAGGGAAGGTAATGTGAAAGGTCCCCTCGAAATGGATTTCCGAAGTGGCTTCGCGTGACTGTTGGCCTCCAGAGCAGTTTCCAATAAACTGACCATAACTTTTTATTGGGAAGTCCAAATGATGAACCGTTTCTTGGGTGTGAAACTAAACTCCAAGAGCTTTCCATCAATGTATTCCATGCACCATAAAACGCTGTAGATTGGTACAGTTTCACTTGGCAAGTTGTACCAATATTCTGTCACGACAGACTGTTGACCTTCTGAGTAGTCTGTACTAATTTTGGTCTGCAGGAAATATGGAGTATCCAAACTGGTCGCCACTAGACTCATTGGAAAGTAGACTCATCAAGCTTTCCAACAAGTGCTCATGGACCTTCATAGCTTTTGTGAGTAAAAAGTTATAAAGATTTCTTTCACTGGTCCATTTTTGACTTCCACTGGTCCGTTTTTGACTTCTTCTAGAACTTGCACTGGTCCGTTCTTCAGGGTCCGATTTATCCTTCTCTTCTTCTATATACCTGAGTACAACCAAGGTACAACACTTAGATAGTATATAATTCTTATTAATGTTAAAATGAATCTCACAAAGTAGCGCGTGGACCTCTTGTTGTAGCTTCTTTGCACGACTACGTGTAATCGGTCCATTGATGACATGGGCTGGTGCCGGCGTAGTCGGTGTAGAGGTTGGAGTGGAATTAGAGGGAGCATGCTTGGTTGGGATGTCCTCATCATCCTCCCCCTCTTGAAAAGGAGTCGACCTCGACTCTGATTCTTCTAATCCGAAGAATGGTGTCAAGTTAGCAACATTGAAGGTTGTGCTAACACCATAATCTTCAAGAAGCTCAATCTTGTAGGCATTATCATTGATCCTGGACAGCACTCTGAATGGACCATCTCCCCGTGGCATCAACTTGGAATTACGCTTCTCAGGAAAGCGGTCTTTGCGAAGATGTACCCACACTAAATCTCCGGGCTCAAATATCACCTTCTTGCGATGCTTGTTTGCCCAATCAACATAGTACTTGGACCTTCTTTCGATTGCTTCTTTGGTCTTCTCATGAATCTTCTTGACATATGATGCACGCTTGGATGCTTCCATGTTAATCCTTTCCTACAATGGTAGAGGCAACAAATCGATCGGAGCAAGGGGTTTGAATCCATACACAACTTCAAAAGGACACATATTAGTTGTAGAATGTACTGCCCTGTTGTAAGCGAATTCCACATGTGGCAAGCACTCTTCCCACTCCTTCAGGTTCTTCTTCAATTCTTGGAATGTTCTCTCTTGTGGTTCACCCCATTGGAAGGCAACACCTTTCTTTGTTAACTCATTCAACGGAGCGGCTATGGTGCTGAAATCTCTCACAAATCTCCTGTAAAAACCAGCAAGTCCATGAAAACTTCTCACCTGACTCACATTTTCAGGAGTTGGCCAATCCTTGATTGCTTTCACCTTTGATTCATCAACCTGAATTCCTGAACCTGAAACAACAAAACCAAGAAACACAACCTGATCTGTACAAAATGTGCACTTCTCAAGGTTAGCAAATCATTTTTCTTTTCTTAGCACATCCAAACCTTGCTTAATATGATCAACATGTTCCTCCACTGTCTTGCTGTAAATTAGAATATCATCAAAGTAAACAACAACAAACTTTCTAATGAATGCTCGCAAGACATGGTTCATCAATCTCATGAACGTACTAGGGGCATTGGTCAAACCAAAAGGCATAACTAACCATTCATATAGCCCAAACTTTGTTTTAAAAGCAGTTTTCCATTCATCTCCAATCTTCATTCTAATTTGATGGTAACCACTTCTTAAATCAATTTTAGAAAACATCATAGAACCACTCAATTCATCAAGCATATCATCTAGCCTAGGAATAGGATGACGATAACGAACGGTGATATTGTTTATGGCTCTACAATCTACACACATCCTCCAAGAACCATCTTTCTTTGGCACCAAAATCACAGGAACAGCACAAGGACTTAAACTTTCTTGCACATATCCTTTATCTAAAAGTTCTTGTACTTGCCTTTGAATCTCCTTGGTTTCTTCCGGATTGGTGCGGTACGCCGGACGGTTTGGAAGTGCAGCTCCAGGGAAGAGATCAATTTGATGTTCAATACCGCGCAAAGGAGGAAGTCCAGCAGGTGTTTCCTTTGGAAAAACATCGTCATAGTCCTGCAAAACACGTGCAACAACACTAGGAACAGATGTTAAGTCATTAGCTGAAAGCAATGTGTCCTTGGACACAAGTACAAATAGTACTTGATATGGGTTTTTCCTCACATCTCTCATTTCAGATTTGGTGGCTATCATCACGAAGTTCTCTCCCTCTCTTTTTCTGTCATCTCTCATGTTTGGCTTGTGGCTCTCACTCACTGATTTGTGGAGGGCACTCAAATTATTTTTTTCTCCTTCTTTTGCACTCTCATTCCTCACTTCGGAGCTCTTTTGCAAGTGCTCAGCTAGGATTTGCTGCGGTGTCATGGGTTTAAGAATCAACTCCTTGTTCTTCCACTTGATGGTGTATTGATTGGTTCTACCACAATGTAGAGACGATCGATCATATTGCCATGGTCTTCCCAACAGCATGTGGCACACTTTCATAGGCGCCACATCACACTCTACAGTGTCAATATATTCACCAATCTTGAATGGAACTTTCACTCTTTGTGCAATCTTAATAGAACTTGAATTATTAAGCCATTGCACATGATATGGATGGGGATGTTTCAGCAGCTTCAACCCAAGCTTTTCAACCATTTCTTTGCTTGCAAGATTGTGGAAACTGCCACCATCAATGATCACTTTGACAACCTTATCTTGCACTTTAGCTCTAGTCTGAAAAAGATTGTGCCGCTGTCCATTTTCAGCATCGCTCATTTGTACACTCAAAATCTGAGTTACAACAAGAGCAGCACCAGATTCAAATTCACAGATGTCCTTCTCAAGATTACTCTCACTTCCACTATCTTCTTGTTCTTCCTCACTAGCAGATTCATACTCCCCTTGATCATTCACAATGATGGTTCTAGCGTTTGGACACTCTCTTGCAACATGACCACGACCACCACACTTAAAGCACTGAATTCCACTACTCTTGCTGGAAGAACCCACTGAGTTTGCTGATTTGAATTTCTCATTTTGAGCAGCCAACTCTTTGCTACTAAAAGAACCAAGGTTGCTAGATCGTGCACCACCGTTTGAGCTGGAAAATGTACCTTTACTTCCACTTCCTTTGGGTGCAAATTTACTTCCACTTGCTGCACTCTTTGTGTTGAAAGATACTCCTCTAGTGGACTTCATATCCTGCTGCAATTGCCGCTCAGCTTTGCTAGCTTGATGCACCAATTCAACAAGATTACGATATTGCTGAAATTCAACAATGCGCTGAATATTCCGATGCAGCCCTGACATAAATCTTGCAATTGTTTGCTCTTCATCTTCAATTACATTGGCTCTAATCATCGCCTTCTCCATCTCTTTATAATACTCATCAACACTGAGGCTTCCTTGCTTCAGATTCTGTAGCTTGTCAAATAAATCACGGCGATAATGTTTGGGGACAAATCTTGCTCTCAATTCTCTCTTCATTTCAGCCCATGAACGAACATCACCTTGACTAGCTTCTTCTCTTTCATTCAACATTTGCTCCCACCAGATTAGAGCATACCCATCGAACTCAAGAGCAGCCATGGCAACCTTCTTTCTCTCAGAATAATTATGCACACGAAAAATTTTATCCACCTTCAACTCCCATGTAAGATATGCTTCAGGATCAGATCCTCCTTCAAACTGGGGCATGGTGAATTTTAACTTGCCAAACCTCTCTTCATTGTGCTGATTACGCCTACGATTTCTTCGGTGACGACGATCATCATAATGGGACTGTTCATCCTCTTCCTTAGTTTCACTTTCTTCCAATCCAATACCTCTCCCATGTCCATGACCAGCACCTCTACCACCATGATCACGTCGTGGAAAAGGAGGTCTTCTTGCATTGGCAGCAGCTCGCTCTCTACGTCGTTCCCTTGCACGACGAGCAGCTTCTCCTTCGCTTTCTTCATCTTCATCTTCATGGTGACTGCCATTTGCATTATCATGAGGATGGATTTGCAACCGGTTCATGAGTGCTTGAACATTGTTTGTTAGCGTCTCCATGCTTTGTTTCATCTCACCGAATTGTGCCATGGTGACACAATCATCAATCTCCGGATGCTCAGACATCTTGCTGTAAAAAATTAGTGAAGGCAAAGCAACAATATATGTAGAATAGGGAATTATATGTGGAATCTCACAATCTCACCTCTCTTACCAACCGAAGCTCATGTGAGTTCCCTGCAGATTACAACGGCCAATGCGAGGTGGTAACCGAGAATGATGGTTGGGAGAATCCAAGATCAGTATTTTCCTATGACGGTGGGTTATTTGTGGAGCTTGGTGGGGATATATTTCACAAGGAATGCAGTCTGAATTCTTGATATTGTAAAGTTAAACCACAATCCAAACTAGAAGTTCAATGCCTAGTGCTGACCACAAGATATGAGTGATGTAAATAGATCAAACACACGCGCAAAGATAATTCAGATTTGATGCTAACAAGGAGTATGCCTAGGATGCAAGTGTTGCAATCAAACCCAAGCAAAATTTTGCACCAAAGATGGATAATGACTGATTGTGTGACTTGATATAAAATTCAGAACTTGAGCACATAAACAGAGTGAATTTTCTACTCTTTCTTCACAACTTTTCTTCCTCAAGTCTTTTTTTTCACTTTCCTTTTTTTGATACTTTTTTTATAACTAAGAACAAGAGCAGATATAACACTTGCACACACTTTTTTTTAAACAAGACACAACCGTCAGCGTTCTAACTTGATAGGCTCAAAGTTTACGCGAAGGATGATACCAGTTTTAGATTTTATTTAGGGATTTGTAGATATAAAAGAGGCACAAAGGACACACAAAGGATATGATGATCAGCAACTAAACAAAACTCTAATGGACTGAAACTTAACCAAACTCACAAGAAAAACAGATTGAAACAAAGGGCTAATGCAATTTTTTTTATGGCTTTTTGGTGGATAGGACGAACAAGATATATATATGTAGCTAAGGGTAAAAATCCTACCGTGGAAACTTGAGCTTTGATACCAGATGGTGAGGTCGTTGTCCCGATCTTCACGACGTAGGATAACTAGCTGAAGATCAGCCGATAACTTGCTGCAAGCAGCGAGGATAACTAGTGCAACCTGACGACACGCACAAGGAGCCAACCACCGTCTCTATACGGCAGCCTGAACCAAGGATTCGCCCAACCACACTCTCAAAGAGCCAACCTACGCAACCTGAACTCGAGGATCAGGAGCACGGATTGGGTGCCGATGACGCGGCCGCTTCTGTAATCTCCGCGAAGGAAAACACAAGAGCAAAGGGGTAGAGATCTCTCTCTGAATTTGTTAGCACACAGCTGAACAAAGTGATTTGTATTCTCAATATCATAAGTCTTGGATTACAATGAGTCTTTGTGGCAGAACCCCCTAAGTGTTTGGGCCCACCGGCACCTGTCATTGTCCTAAGGACCTCTGACGGCGATGCCGGGGATCCTCCCACTTTAGAAGTCCGATGAGCATCGCTGGATGCTCATTCCACTGCTACCTGTGGCGTGCCAAGCCGGCTCGTCCTGACCACTGGTGATGGTCAATTAACGAGAACTTCTTCTTCTCGCCCTTACAGGACAGCAAGTGGCCACCTTATCACCAGGATCATTCGTTGCGAAGACATTGCAGTACCACAAACGACATACGACCAACATAATATTTCAGAGTAAAACAGCGGAAGTATTACATAACTTATTTAACAAAAGGAGTTCTTCCAAATAGCAGAGTGTTATTACAAGCCAGGTCCAGTGGAGCAACTTAAACTTTAGGACAGAGAGTACAAATTTACAGACCCTGCCCATGGGTCACGCTCACTCTTCTTCGTCGTCAACCTCGACGACGGTCACACAACAGGGTCCGAAACAAGTCGGCTCCTGTGCTTCACCTGCAACAGGGGTATTGGAACCCTGAGTACGGGGGTACTCAACAAGACTTACCCGGTGGAAAAGAGGAGAACTTAGGAATGCAGGCTTAGGGTAGACAAGGAGTGGCTAAGCAAGGAGCCAAAGTGTTTTGCTATAAATCTTACTAATAGTGCATCCTTACTTTCAAGTTTTACCTACGAATTCCTCCCCCGTCGAGGCCGAGGAGTTCGAGGACAGTCTACCTAGTTGTTTCCCCACAAACAAGTCTGTGAGTTTCTAGTCCTAAAATAAAGTATTATTCATTCGATGGCCATAGCTTCATGTCGCTATGAGTCCGGGAATTGGGATCCGAACCTCATGAGACATTTCCCCCTTTTTCATTTTACAACTTAGTTGCATATTTAACTACGATGAGGGGCACTGGATTGAGTCTCCCAATCGGGGAGCAACGACGATTCGAACCGCTTAGCAATCCAGCTGGAGTTCCTAACCACCCGACATATGTAGAACCAAAACTTGCATATGTCAACCCAAATCAAGCTCTCCCCAAATTTGACCAGGTTCGCGGCACCCGAGAGCACAGTACTCCACCATCCTACAGCCGATCTAGATGTTTTCCGGTCATCTCAGATCCGTAAGGCGGGTACACACTACTCTCGCCATCTTTCCACTCCCAGTGCGCGAGTAGCTGTTCGCGTCGAGGGATCACAAGACCGGGCTTACCGAAGGCAAGTGGCCAGTACTATAAATTCTCAACCCAGCGGGCCATCAACGGACCGGTCCTTAATCGACACAGTTGGAGACACTACTTTAAGACTCCATTCTTAAAGCAAGTCCACCGACCGGTCTCAGATTAAAACATCATTGATCATAAATGTATTCCACAACAACCCTTCAAACTTTCTTGTTGAAAATCTATCTAGTAGCAGGGCTAAGCATCGCTACGCAGTTTTAAAATAAAACAGGTGTCAAGGACAGGATAACAGATATCAAGGTAGTAAATGTAGCAAGTAGGTTAACCCAATTCTCAACTTCCTAATGCAGCATTTTCAATTCATAAGTGATAAAAGATTTAAAACAATCAAGGAGGGGTTAATGCATCCGGGGCTTGCCTTGGTTGCAGGGCAGAGAGGGACCCTCGGAGACTTCCCAAGTCTCGGATCCGACTTCTTCGAACGGAGCACCGACCTCGGGGTTTGGTTCAACGGGCGCTCCTTCGGTCACGGATACTATACGCAAAATGATGAATGCTCATGATGTGCGTATGACAATTATGCAAGAAGGATCAAGTCGAGTACAACTTGCCTTCTCGGTGCAATACAGAATAACCAATAAATAAAGTTGCTTAACATCTTAGTGTCTTTACCCAAGAGGATGCATCTGCAAATTAAGACTTTTCCTAATTCATAATTATCTTAAATTAACTAATCATTAATCCTATTTACCTTAATTAAATCTTAATTAACTACTAATGACAGTAATTAAGCATTAAGGCCAACCAATAATTAAATGCCAAAGGTCATTAGGGTTAATGACCTCAGGTCATCACACAATCCCAAAATCACTCAACCCTAATTATGAGGATTTAACTAATCACTATCTAATTATTTTGGAATTATTATTTAATTATTAAATAAGGGTTTATTTATATTTTATTCAAATATTATCCAAATGCCACCAAATTTTGTGTGGAGCCAGGGAATAATGTTCAGAGGCTCTCCACCAATTTTGGTGATTTTTGAACATACAAATAAATTATTAAAATTCATGCAAGTTTTATTTACTAATTAAAGAGCCAATTTTTATAGACATGCAAACTACCAGAAAACACAATACCTAGTATTTTTCTTATGCTCTAAACATCTTATGGAAGCTACACAAAAATCCTCATGATTTTTGGATCAGCACAGAATTTACTATTCAAATTCAAACATTAAGCACTTTTAAACAAAAAGGGAAAAAAGGAAAGGGCACTGTGCCACGCTGGCGGCCTGCTTGGACCCGGCCCAAGTCGGCCCGAGGGCTCGGTCCACGCAGACGCGGCGCGCGCTGCCCCCTCTCTGCGTGGTCGCTGACGAGCGGGCCCTGCTCGTCAGGCTCCCTCCCCCTCTTGCGAGACGCTGACAGGACGACCCCACCTGTCAGCTTCGTCCCCTTCACGCGCGACGGCACTGCCGCAGCTCCGGCGGCCGTTAGCGAGTTCCTCAGCCCCCGCGCGTGTGCGCATCGGCTCCGCCTCTCTTCCGCGGACCGATCTCTACCACTCACTCGCGCTCTACCGCCTTCTTTCTATCGCAACCGTGTCACCGGCGGACGGCCGCCATGGCCGACTATCGGCCGGCCACCAGGACCCGGTAGAGTGCAAGCCGACGGCCTAGCGAGCTTCCACAGGGGTTGGGGAGGATGGTGCTCACGCTGCGAGTCTCGGGGAAGCAGCTGAAGCCGCTGGCGACGGAGGCAGTGTCGTCGGGCGGGAGCTTTGGCTCCGGCAAGCTCGTTCTGGCAATCCTGCTCACAATCAAGGAGAGGGAGCGAGCGCATGAGCAACCGGGGCATGGAAGGAACGTGAAACAGTCGCCAGCGGGGTGTGATACTCACTGTAACACCGTGGCCACGGGAAGAGCTCCGCGGCGGCGGTCTCGGCCGGAGTTGGAGAAGAGGGAGGAGCTCTGGCGTTCGAGGGGGTTAGAGAGGGAGCTTGGGGGTGCACTGGGTTCGCACGAAGGTGACGAAGACTCTGGGTTGCTCAATTTGGCTTGGGAAGGAATGGATATGGTGAATTTGGGAGAGAAAGGCTCGTCGGCTTCTTTGGCTCAGAACGGAGGAAACGCATGGCGTCGTCCATGCTGCGCTCAAGTGGAGGGGAAAGCAAGCCCGAGGCATCCACGTCGCCTGGCGACCCTGGCAACAAGCAGCTGCGTGCACGCACGCATGCGTGCGGCGCTGCTCGCGCGGCGGCTGCGCTGGACAGGGAGCCGGTGATCCATATCGGATCACTGTAGCAGACCCTTATCCCTCCTTTTCTGACTTTTGTGAAATTCAGCCGAAATTTGAACTGGAGCCAAGTTTGTGTCAAAACAAAAGTTGTTCCAAATTTTATAAGCTACAAAACTTATTTAAGAGTCCAGAACTGATTTTGAGTGTAAGGGCATGAATTTAGGGGAAACAGTTTGAAATTCAAAAATTCAATTTGGGGGCAATTCTGGTTTGAATTGGGACAGAATAGAAATTCTAAAATTACTTTTGATTTTTCCAAACAACTTGAAAAACTCCCAACATGAAAGTTGTTCAACTTTCTGTGCTCTACAACTTTCATGTTGACCACTTTTCAAAATTCCAAATGGATTTTGAATTGGGGGTTTAAGTTGGAAAAGGGGACATTTTCTGGAAATCTGTGTTTTCAAAATTACTTTGAATTTTGTATTGAAACTTCAAAAACTCAAAACACCAAAGTTGTACATCTTGACAAGACCTACAACTTTGCTTTTGAACTCAACCTCAAATTTTGCTTAGTTTTTGAACTGCACAAAAAGGGGCAATTCTAGGGTCCAGAAATCAGGGTTTTCCCCCCCCTAAGCCTTCGGAAAACTTCCACCCTAGGGTTTTAGCAAGCATCAACACACAACATAAGCACACTCTACTTCCCTAAACACAAGCAATCAAAATAAACTTGTTTTAAGTTGATGCATAACAATGTGCTTAACAAATATGCTTTGCAATGCTTATGATGACATGATCCGTTTTTAGTATTAGTAACATCAGGGATGTTACAGCCCTTCCCCCTTAAAGAAATCTCGTCCCCGAGATTTAAAGCCCTAGGGTAAGTAATGGAAAAGGAAATTTGCCAAAACTCTTTCATCTTCAACTTTCCCATAAAGCAAGAGGTTGGGGAAAACCACTCCATTATAAACATGTATGTACACAAAGTACATGACGTTGGCTACTCCTTTCCTTCACTAGAGTACACTCCCTATTTATCATATGTTGTCCTGAAGAGAAGCGTGGAATTCGGGAAAATTCTCCAGCAGATAGTCTTCAGATTCCCAGGTGGCTTCCTCTTCAGAGTGTTGGCTCCACTGTACCTTGTACCACTTGGTAGTTGTTCTTCGAGTAACTCTATCTTTTTGGTCCAATACTGGGATAGGATACTCCGAATAAGTTAGATCCGGTTCAAGTTCCACATCTTCAATATCTTGAACTTGGTCTGGTACTCGAAGACACTTCTTCAGTTGAGACACATGGAACACATTATGTATCCCGGATAATCGTTCGGGCAGTTTAAGGCGGTAAGCTACCTGTCCACATCGGTCAATGATTGGGAATGGACCAATGTAACGGGGTGCTAACTTGCCTTTAACACCAAAACGATTTACTCCTTTCATTGGGGATACTTTCAAATACACATGATCACCTTTGTCGAATCTTAGGGGTCGACGTCTTTTATCAGCATAACTTTTCTGTCGAGACTGAGCAACTTTCAAATTATTTTGAATTTGTTTAACTTTGTTCTCAGTCTCTTTTACTAAGTCAACCCCGAAGAACCACCTTTCTCCGGGTTCCGACCAGTGTAACGGCGTTCGACATCGGCGGCCATATAGTGCCTCAAAGGGAGCCATCTTGATGCTCTCTTGGTAGCTATTGTTGTAAGAAAATTCTGCTAGAGGCAAGCAGTCATCCCATTTATCTGGAAAATTTAGGGCACAAGATCTCAATAGATCTTCTAGGGTTTGGTTCACCCTCTCAGTTTGCCCACCTGTTAGAGGGTGGTAGGCTGTACTATACAAAAGTTTGGTGCCTAAGGATTCATGTAGGCATTTCCAGAACTGGGAGACAAATTGTGTGCCTCTATCTGACACTATTGTCTTTGGCACCCCATGCAGACTTAGGATACGATCAAAATAAATCTGAGCATAGGTGGAAGTATGATACGATTTCTTTACGGGTAAAAAGTGTGCTGTTTTGGTGAGACGATCCACAATGTCCCAAATTGAATCAAAGCCTTTGGCTGTCTTGGGCAACCCCACTATGAAATCCATACTAATATCATCCCATTTCCATGCGGGGATAGGCAAAGGTTGCAACTCCCCAGCGGACTTGAGATGAATGGCTTTGACTTTTCGACGGGTGTCACATTGGGCCACATAGCGAGCTATCTCTATCTTCATTTTTGTCCACCAAAACCTTTGCTTTAAGTCCTGATACATCTTATTGCTTCCCGGATGAATAGAATACCTCGTGGTATGAGCTTCATCCAGGATTCGTTGACGTAGCTCAGGTACCTTTGGGACCACTACCCGGTTCTTGAACCAGATTACTCCCGCATCATCCACCTTAAAGTCTGTGGGTGCTCTATTAGAAATCTTCTCTTTAAGATGTTTCATGCCTTTGTCTTCTTTTTGTGCCTCTATGATTTGGGCTTCGAGATTGAAATCAATCTTTAGATTGGCAAGGCTTCCTTGGGAAATCATTTCTATCTCCAAGTTCTCTAGCTCTTGGCACAAAGTTATATCTCTAGGCGTCACTGTTAAGCAATTACAGTGAGCCTTACGACTGAGGGCATCAGCTACTACATTTGCCTTGCCAGGATGATAATGCACCTCAAGGTCGTAATCTTTAATTAATTCTAGCCACCTTCGCTGGCGCATATTAAGCTCAGCTTGAGTAAAGATATACTTCAAGCTTTTGTGATCGGTGTATAAATGACATGTGTTCCCCAACAGATAATGACGTCAGATCTTTAATGCATGTACCACGGCGGCTAGTTCAAGATCATGGGTCGGGTAATTCTCTTCATGTGGTTTAAGTTGTCTGGAAGCATATGCAATTACGCGACCCTCCTGCATTAGCACACAGCCTATCCCTATTCCTGATGCGTCACAATACACATCAAAGGGCTTTTCAATATCTGGCTGGGCTAAGACAGGTGCAGTTGTCAATAACCTTTTCAGAGTCTGAAAGGCTTGCTCACATTGGGGTGACCAAACAAATTTTGTTTGATTTTTGAGCAAGGTTGTAATTGGTTTGGCGACTCTGGAAAAGTCCGGGATAAAACGACGGTAATATCCCGCCATACCCAGAAAACTACGGACCTCATGTACCGTAGTCGGGGGTTTCCAATTCAACACGTCTTCTACCTTGCCTGGGTCTACAGCGACTCCTTCCGCTGATAATACATGACCCAGGAAATGGACTTTGTCCAGCCAGAACTCACATTTGCTGAACTTGGCGTATAGCTGATGCTCCCTGAGACGAGTCAGCACGACCCTCAAATGTTCAGCATGTTCTTTCTTAGTCTTGGAGTAAATCAAAATGTCATCAATAAAGACTACAACAAATTTATCTAGTTCTGGCATGAAGACAGAGTTCATCAGGTACATGAAATGGGCCGGTGCATTGGTCAACCCAAAGGACATCACCAAGTATTCATACAGCCCGTAACGGGTTGTAAAAGCTGTCTTGGGCACATCTTCCTGCCTAATTTTAATTTGGTGGTACCCCGATCTCAAATCAATTTTCGAGAATACTTTGGCCCCAGCTAGCTGGTCAAACAATAAGTCAATGCGGGGCAATGGGTACTTGTTCTTAATCGTCACCTCATTTAGGGGACGATAGTCGACACACAGCCTTAATGTTTGATCTTTCTTTTTCACAAACAAGGCTGGGCAACCCCATGGAGAAGAACTGGGCTGAATAAAACCTTTTTGCAACAACTCTTGTAATTGAGTTTTTAATTCGGCCAGCTCTTTCGGTGCCATTCTGTAGGCCCTTCGAGATATTGGGGCTGTCCCTGGTTTCAATTCTATACTGAATTGTACATCCCGGTCCGGAGGCAGACCTGGTAGGTCTTCAGGAAATACATCCGGAAAATCTCGAACTACCGGGATATCTTTGACTTCACACACATTAGCGGCATGAACTTGCCCAATTGTCCGCTTGGGAGTAACTAATTGAATTAGCAAATAAGAATTCTCATTGGGCAAGGGGATTTTAATGGTTCGATGCAAAGTGTCTAGCACAACCCCTCGTTGTGCCATCCAGTTCATGCCTAAGATGACATCAATCTCTTGGTCCTTAAGAACAATCATGCTAGTGGGAAAATTATGCCCACCAAATTCGATGGGTACTTGGTGAACCATTTCTTTGGACATCAGCCGTCCTCCTGGCGACTGTATATAAAAATGATCTTGTGTTTCCCCAATGGGTATGCCATGCTTTAACACAAAGGTGCGATTGATGAATGTATGAGATGCACCAGAATCGAAGAGCATTAAAGCAGGATGTTTCGCGACAGGAAACGTACCCATCATTACTGGTTCACCCTCTGGAATCGTCTCCACTTCCGTATGGAAGACTTGTCCCACTTTCTTCGCTGGTTTCCCCTTTTGCACATTTTGTCCCTTCTGAACCCCAGTTCTGAATTGACCCGGCTGGGGTTGGCCCATAGGTGGCCTTTGGAAGGTGGGGTTGGCTTGGCGGGGAAAAGGGCACTCTTTAGAGAAATGCCCAGGTTTACCACAATTGAAGCAAGGGTAATTGTGGCTGGGCGGAGCAGTGGGGCGAACACCTGGGGCGTTTGGCTGGCGTGGTGCGAAAGCGATGGCAGTAGGTCGAGAGTATACCTGCTGCCCTGGTTTATACTGTGGAGGGGAGAAAGGACCACGATAAGGTGGCGGCGCTTGGAAACGTCCGTGGCCCTGCGGGTGATAAATGATTCTCTGGCGCTTTTGGCCGCGACCAGAGAAGGAGGAAGAAGCAGCCTTCTTCTTGGCTTCTTTATGCTTTCTATTCTTTTTCTTTGAGGCTATGGCAATATTTACCGCCTCATAGAAGGTAGCATTTTGGCAAGTGGTCATCATGGTCTGAAGTTTAGTATTTAGACCACGCATGAAGCAGGCTTTCTTCTTTTGGTCTGTGTTCACATGGTCCGTGGCATATTGAGAGAGATGATTAAACCTTGCCACGTATTCCATAACACTTTTATCGCCTTGCTGCAAGGCGAGAAACTCTTCGGCCTTCATGGCCATGAGCCCTTCAGGAATGTAATGGGCGCGAAACGAGTCCTTAAACTCGGTCCAGGTGACTTGGTGTCCAGGAGCTTGGATAGCTAAGAAGTTCTCCTACCAGGCACCTGCAGCTCCTCGAAGCTGCTGAGCTGCGAACAGGGGCTTCTGAGTTTCTGAACACTGAATCAAACTGAACTTATGCTCCATGGTTCGGAGCCAATCATCCGCTTCTAAAGGCTCATCGGCCTTAGTGAACACCGGGGGCCTGGTCTCGGTAAAGTCCACATACCGAGTCTCTCCGTCCCCGTTGCGCGGTGCCCTGAAGTTTGGGGCGGGGTGTGGTTGACGCTGTGCTAGCTCGCGCAGCAAGCGAGCGTTGTCAGTAGTGGCACTTAACAGAACAGCAATGGCGTCAGCCAAAGAAGGTGGATCAGGTGGAGGGTTGGGGATATCATCCCCTCCCTGAGATGTCCCAGCTCCATCAGATCCGCGTGTACGCATCGGCATCTGTTACAAGAATCGTAGATACCTGTTACCACGTGAAATTCATAACACAGAACATATCTTACATTCTTCCATTTATTTATTAAACATTAGTTCGACACACCAGGAACAAACAAATACAACTTCTCAACCAAAAGAAAACTTATATTACAAACCCGAACCCCACTACGGCAAGCTAGGACTCCTACAACGACGTTGCCCGCGGTTTCACCGAACTAATCGGTGTGGCCAGAGCTGTAGCCCGGGTCGTCATTGCCATCATCCTGATTACCCCCTAGGTTGTTGTCATCGGGGTCGGACTCCTCTTCATCACTGAGGCCTAGATCGGGTTCCCCATCATCTGCCAACTCGCCATCCGTATCCATTTCTCCTTCGCCTGGAGGTGGGTGGAGCTGATGATACAGATCAAATGCAATATCACGATACTGCATTGCCAAGTCATTAACGATATCTAAGTGATGTGCCAGCTCCAGCTTCTCCAACTGGAGCTGGTCCTCTCGCTGCCACGCGACATCCCGCTGCGCGGTGACCGTGGCCGCCATCTTCACGTACAAATCCTTAAGATACCTGGCCTTGCCCAGCTTTGCATTCATCCTAGTCAGCTCATGCCTGTGTGTGCTCCTAGCTTCTTCCTCTCGGGCAATGGCGGCATTCCTCTCCTCCACCATCCGGGACAACATAGCCTCACAGTTCTCTGTAGCTTGTTTTTCTTTGGCTAGTTGAGCTTTAAGTTTGCCGATCTACATAACATTGTACATTCTTTCTCTCATCACCTCAGTCAACTCGGCGGACAACCTGTCCACCTCCTGCTGAGGCGGTGAACGACTACTGCTGGCTTGATCACTGCGTGGAGCCAACTGATGTCGGGGAAGTCCTTTTGGGCCTGTCCTCTTACGCGGGGTCTGCTTCTGACGAGCCATCCTGTAGAGGGTAAGTTTAGATTAGTAAGAGAGACCTTAAAGGTTAGCAAGAATAGGATGGATTCTATTCACCCAACCCAAACAAGGAGGAAGGAACTTAACCAGTTAATACATCATGATGCATGCACGAACTTACGATTCCTACTAACAATTCGTAACGATATTACTTTAAATTTTTACAACATAGGGCAATACTTTATGTTGCTCCTCCATACCACTTTTAAAATTCTAAGAAAGCCTATAGGCAGGGGTAGGTTAGGACTAAGCACTTGGACTCAAAATAGGCAGGTTCATAGTATTAGATCCAAACGAATTTTTGAAGTTTTTCAATGGGTACAGCAGCCATCTTAGCAACGAATGCTCTGATACCAGCTGTGGCAGAACCCCCTAAGTGTTTGGGCCCACCGGCACCTGTCATTGTCCTAAGGACCTCTGACGGCGATGCCGGGGATCCTCCCACTTTAGAAGTCCGATGAGCATCGCTGGATGCTCATTCCACTGCTACCTGTGGCGTGCCAAGCCGGCTCGTCCTCACCACTGGTGATGGTCAATTAACGAGAACTTCTTCTTCTCGCCCTTACAGGACAGCAAGTGGCCACCTTATCACCAGGATCATTCGTTGCGAAGACATTGCAGTACCACAAACGACATACGACCAACATAATATTTCAGAGTAAAACAGCGGAAGTATTACATAACTTATTTTACAAAAGGAGTTCTTCCAAATTGCAGAGTGTTATTACAAGCCAGGTCCAGCGGAGCAACTTAAACTTTAGGACAGAGAGTACAAATTTACAGACCCTGCCCATGGGTCACGCTCACTCTTCTTCGTCGTCAACCTCGACGACGGTCACACAACAAGGTCCGAAACAAGTCGGCTCCTGTGCTTCACCTGCAACAGGGGTATTGGAACCCTGAGTACGGGGGTACTCAACAAGACTTACCCGGCGGAAAAGAGGAGAACTTAGGAATGCAGGCTTAGGGTAGACAAGGAGTGGTTGAGCAAGGAGCCAAAGTGTTTTGCTATAAAGCTTACTAATAGTGCATCCTTACTTTCAAGTTTTACCTACGAATTCCTCCCCCGTCGAGGCCGAGGAGTTCGAGGACAGTCTACCTAGTTGTTTCCCCACAGATAAGTCTGTGAGTTTCTAGTCCTAAAATAAAGTATTATTCATTCGATGGCCATAGCTTCATGTCGCTATGAGTCCGGGAATTGGGATCCGAACCTCATGAGACATTTCCCCCTTTTTCATTTTACAACTTAGTTGCATATTTAACTACGATGAGGGGCAGTGGATTGAGTCTCCCAATCGGGGAGCAACGACGATCCAGCTGGAGTTCCTAACCACCCGACATATGTAGAACCAAAACTTGCATATGTCAACCCAAATCAAGCTCTCCCCAAATTTGACCAGGTTCGCGGCACCCGAGAGCACAATACTCCACCATCCTACAGCCGATCTAGATGTTTTCCGGTCATCTCAGATCCGTAAGGCGGGTACACACTACTCTCGCCATCTTTCCACTCCCAGTGCGCGAGTAGCTGTTCGCGTCGAGGGATCACAAGACCGGGCTTACCGAAGGCAAGTGGCCAGTACTATAAATTCTCAACCCAGCGGGCCATCAACGGACCGGTCCTTAATCGACACAGTTGGAGACACTACTTTAAGACTCCATTCTTAAAGCAAGTCCACCGACCGGTCTCAGATTAAAACATCATTGATCATAAATGTATTCCACAACAACCCTTCAAACTTTCTTGTTGAAAACCTATCTAGTAGCAGGGCTAAGCATCGCTACGCAGTTTTAAAATAAAACAGGTGTCAAGGACAGGATAACAGATATCAAGGTAGTAAATGTAGCAAGTAGGTTAACCCAATTCTCAACTTCCTAATGCAGCATTTTCAATTCATAAGTGATAAAAGATTTAAAACATTCAAGGAGGGGTTAATGCATCCGGGGCTTGCCTTGGTTGCAGGGCAGAGAGGGACCCTCGGAGACTTCCCAAGTCTCGGATCCGACTTCTTCGAACGGAGCACCGACCTCGGGGTTTGGTTCAACGGGCGCTCCTTCGGTCACGGATACTATACGCAAAATGATGAATGCTCATGATATGCGTATGACAATTATGCAAGAAGGATCAAGTCGAGTACAACTTGCCTTCTCGGTGCAATACAGAATAACCAATAAATAAAGTTGCTTAACATCTTAGTGTCTTTACCCAAGAGGTTGCATCTGCAAATTAAGACTTTTCCTAATTCATAATTATCTTAAATTAACTAATCATTAATCCTATTTACCTTAATTAAATCTTAATTAACTACTAATGACAGTAATTAAGCATTAAGGCCAACCAATAATTAAATGGCAAAGGTCATTAGGGTTAATGACCTCAGGTCATCACACAATCCCAAAATCACTCAACCCTAATTATGAGGATTTAACTAATCACTATCTAATTATTTTGGAATTATTATTTAATTATTAAATAAGGGTTTATTTATATTTTATTCAAATATTATCCAAATGCCACCAAATTTTGTGTGGAGCCAGGGAATAATGTTCAGAGGCTCTCCACCAATTTTGGTGATTTTTGAACATACAAATAAATTATTAAAATTTATTTGGACCCGGCCCAAGTCGGCCCGAGGGCTCGGTCCACGCGGACGCGGCGCGCGCTGCCCCCTCTCTGCGTGGTCGCTGACGAGCGGGCCCTGCTCGTCAGGCTCCCTCCCCCTCCTGCGAGACGCTGACAGGACGACCCCACCTGTCAGCTTCGTCCCCTTCACGCGCGACGGCACTGCCGCAGCTCCGGTGGCCGTTAGCGAGGTCCTCGGCCCCCACGCGTGTGCGCATCGGCTCCGCCTCTCTTCCGCGGACCGATCTCTACCGCTCACTCGCGCTCTACCGCCTTCTTTCTATCGCAACCGTGTCACCGGCGGACGGCCGCCATGGCCGACTATCGGCCGGCCACCGGGACCCGGTAGAGTGCAAGCCGACGGCCTAGCGAGCTTCCACAGGGGTTGGGGAGGATGGTGCTCACGCTGCGAGTCTCGGGGAAGCAGCTGAAGCCGCTGGCGACGGAGGCAGTGTCGTCGGGCGGGAGCTCTGGCTCCGGCAAGCTCGTTCTGGCAATCCTGCTCACAATCAAGGAGAGGGAGCGAGCGCATGAGCAACCGGGGCACGGAAGGAACGTGAAACAGTCGCCAGCGGGGTGTGATACTCACTGTAACACCGTGGCCACGGGAAGAGCTCCGCGGCGGCGGTCTCGGCCGGAGTTGGAGAAGAGGGAGGAGCTCTGGCGTTCGAGGGGGTTAGAGAGGGAGCTTGGGGGTGCACTGGGTTCGCACGAAGGTGACGAAGACTCTGGGTTGCTCAATTTGGCTTGGGAAGGAATGGATATGGTGAATTTGGGAGAGAAAGGCTCGTCGGCTTCTTTGGCTCAGAACGGAGGAAACGCATGGCGTCGTCCACGCTGCGCTCAAGTGGAGGGGAAAGCAAGCCCGAGGCATCCACGTCGCCTGGCGACCCTGGCAGCAAGCAGCTGCGTGCACGCACGCATGCGTGCGGCGCTGCTCGCGCGGCGGCTGCGCTGGACAGGGAGCCGGTGATCCATATCGGATCACTGTAGCAGACCCTTATCCCTCCTTTTCTGACTTTTGTGAAATTCAGCCGAAATTTGAACTGGAGCCAAGTTTGTGTCAAAACAAAAGTTGTTCCAAATTTTATAAGCTACAAAACTTATTTAAGAGTCCAGAACTGATTTTGAGTGTAAGGGCATGAATTTAGGGGAAACAGTTTGAAATTCAAAAATTCAATTTGGGGGCAATTCTGGTTTGAATTGGGACAGAATAGAAATTCTAAAATTACTTTTGATTTTTCCAAACAACTTGAAAAACTCCCAACATGAAAGTTGTTCAACTTTCTGTGCTCTACAACTTTCATGTTGACCACTTTTCAAAATTCCAAATGGATTTTGAATTGGGGGTTTAAGTTGGAAAAGGGGACATTTTCTGGAAATCTGTGTTTTCAAAATTACTTTGAATTTTGTATTGAAACTTCAAAAACTCAAAACACCAAAGTTGTACATCTTGACAAGACCTACAACTTTGCTTTTGAACTCAACCTCAAATTTTGCTTAGTTTTTGAACTGCACAAAAAGGGGCAATTCTAGGGTCCAGAAATCAGGGTTTTTCCCCCCCTAAGCCTTCGGAAAACTTCCACCCTAGGGTTTTAGCAAGCATCAACACACAACATAAGCACACTCTACTTCCCTAAACACAAGCAATCAAAATAAATAACAATGTGCTTAACAAATATGCTTTGCAATGCTTATGATGACATGATCCGTTTTTAGTATTAGTAACATCAGGGATGTTACAGTCTTAGGGGGTATTTATACTAGCAACAGCCCTGCTAGATAGGTATGAAAACGAAATAGAGTTTCTGAGGGAAGGTAATGTGAAAGGTCCCCTCGAAATGGATTCCCGAAGTGGCTTCGCGTGACTGTTGGCCTCTAGAGCAGTTTCCAATAAACTGATCATAACTTTTTATTGGGAAGTCCAAATGATGAACCGTTTCTTGGGTGTGAAACTAAACTCCAAGAGCTTTCCATCAATGTATTCCATGCACCATGAAATGCTGTAGATTGGTACAGTTTCACTTGGCAAGTTGTACCAACATTCTTTCACGACAGACTGTTGACCTTCTGAGTAGTCTGTACTAATTCTGGCCTGCAGGAAATATGGAGTATCCAAACTGGTCGCCACTAGACTCATTGGAAAGTAGACTCATCAAGCTTTCCAACAAGTGCTCATGGACCTTCATAGCTTTTGTGAGTAAAAAGTTATGAAGATTTCTTTCACTGGTCCGTTTTTGACTTCCACTAGTCTGTTTTTGACTTCTTCTGGAACTTGCACTGGTCCGTTCTTCAGGGTCCGATTTATCCTTCTCTTCTTCTATATACCTGAGTACAACCAAGGTACAACACTTAGATAGTATATAATTCTTATTAATGTTAAAATGAATCTCACAAAGTAGCGCGTGGACCTCTTGTTGTAGCTTCTTTGCACGACTACGTGTAATCGGTCCATTGATGACATGGGCTGGTGCCGGCGTAGTCGGTGTAGAGGTTGGCGTGGAATTAGAGGGAGCATGTTTGGTTGGGATGTCCTCATCATAGACATACCCCTTTGAAGTAGAGAAACCATAGTTATCCTCTCTATTCTGCTACCATCGCCCATATACTAGATTGCTCTACTCTCTATTCCCATATTATCACTCACTGTTATCTTACCTTTAATATTGTTCTTATTCGATTCTACCATCTTTCCTATTTACACCTATTTACTTATCTTAGTTAAGTTAGAGCGTAGTTGGTTCTCCCGTTTCCCTGTGGATAAGATAAAACCTTTAACCGGGTAACAGCTTCAACGGTATCCGTGCGCTTGCGGATTATCTGTGTGCGTATAAATACCATAGTACACTCTAGTACCATGCTGGAGATGACAACCTAGTATTCAAGTGGTGTTAGCAAGTGTCATCAAGAATTTTTGGCGCCGTTGCCGGGGAAACGGTTGCTGAGTTGACTACGAACTAGCTTAATCATTTTCTATATATATATATATATATATATATATATATATATATATTCCTTTTATCCTTTGCCTCATCTCTGCTAATCTTTCTTCTTATCTAATCCTTGATCTCTGGTCTATCATGAATTCAAACATGTCTATCTATGAATTTCATAGACCTACGGGCACACATCTCGAACCACCAAAATCTTCAAAGCCTATCATAGCATCTAGCTTTGAGATAGACCCTGAATACATAGAATTTGTTCAAAAACAACCTTTCTCAGGAGAAGGTGAGGAAAGCCCATACACACACCTAAGAGAGTTTTATAGAGTCTGTGACCTCCTTCGCATAGAAGGCATGTCCGATGAGACCCTTAAATGGAAGCTCTTTCCGTTCTCTTTAACAGGAAAAGCTAGACATTGGTATAAACTCAAAGTAGGGAGTGTTCATGGAGATTGGAAGGAGTTACATAATAGTTTTCTTTTAAAATATTTTCCAATCTCTAAAGTGGCGGAACTTCGGCGTGAGATTATTTCTTTTAGACAATTGGAAGAAGAAACTCTTAGCAAATCATGGGACTGCTTCATTAACCTTACTCTCACTGGCCCAAAGCTTTCTATTCCAGAAGTTCTTTTAATTCACTTTTTTGAGGGCCTTAGTAGGGAAAATAAGCAAACCTTGAATACAGCCTCTAGAGGATCCTTCTATCACCTACCTGCTAGGAAGCTTGGAATTTGATTGATTTATTAAGTGGAAAGTCTCCTAGCTTTTATATCCCTGAGAAAGAGACAGAACTAGTTCCTAGACAAGAAGAAGAAGTTTCGATAGCCAGATCACAACCACTTCAATTCCAAACTTTAGCTATCAATCCTAAACCATCAATACCCCAAAATTCTCCAAGGGAGGAAGGAATTCCGACCTTAAATCTTTCAGATGCTGATGGTTTAGACTTCTGGTTCCATAAGAGACCTTCAAGCAGGGATAATTCAAATCCTCGCAATAATGGTTCTCTTAGAGAATGTCCTGGTTCCTGTTATGAAGAAGTCGAGGATGACATATCAAGTGAAGGAGAGCTAAGCCATATTGAAAATTCTAACACCTCCCCTTTCCTGATCACAAGTTCTAAATGGCTAGAATGTGTAGAATGGATGGATAAGGTAGAAGCCTTAATGAATTCTGACTTTGGTTCAATTTCAAATGGTGAGTTCTTGACTCCCTTTGAAGATGGGATTCATCCAACTACAGAAGAGGACATAGGTGAGACCAATCTAGGAGAAACTCCGAACATTCAGATTGGAGACGAAGATAACATTAATGAGCATAGAATTTATTTCATAACCACTTCATTTACTCTATGCTCATATGAAACATCTTCCCAATCTATTGGTCTCTCCAACATTACCACATTTGAGATCTCCAACCCCCTCTTCCTTTCTATTTACAAAAACTTTAAAAGGGCGGTTGTCGATGCATATGTCTATAATAAATATTGCAGATCTCGTTGAGTTGATCTTGATATAGATCAGTGTTGGAAGGGAAACCACTTCGCCGACATAAATTGATGGTTTCCCAAGGACAAGCTTAGTGTCTTAAAATAAGCACTGATCAGATCATAACATGAGCTTTTAATTATTTACAACATTACCTGGTGTATTGAGCATATAAGGATAATTGTAAAAAAAATTCCTTTGGGTTTTCTTATCACTAACCTTTCTAGGATTAGAGCAAGAAGATCGGATGAATGACAAGCACAAGGTATGTCCAACCAATCATCATACAACATTGAATTAAATTCATCCAAACTTGAATTTTGCAAAATTCAAGCTTGGGGGAGTACTTTACATAAAAACATCCTTTGCCGTGATGGTTGTCCCTACCTTTGAGACATGCTCAATTTGTTAAATACTAATCACACTACTTCATCTCCACTTGAGTAGATCACTATAAATGCTGTCATGCTACCTTTGTCTATTTACTAGCAAGTGTTGGTTTGGAAGTACTCGCCATACTTCCATTGGCATTTAAATTAAGCATGGTGCTTAGGTTAAATAGCCTTCCTTAATGTGATTAGACATGGAGTCTAGTTTGGTTACTGAACTAAAAATTGCTTGAGTAGATATTGGTATATTTTGTCGGACTAACCCCTGCAGGAAAACTTTCACTATCAACCTGGGAAGTCCTGAGATAAACTCACATCAGAGATGAAGAGAGTGACACATGAAGTTTAACAATTTGCACAAGAAGGACATAGCTCATTCATCATAGAGCGATGATCCATGGAAGGAGACAAAGTACATAAACAAGATACACAACCACTACGAATGGGAAGCTTCCACAAGGTGAGATGGTACCATCACTCTTCAATTAAGGTAACATCTTAAGATATGTGACTATCACTTTTATAAGCTTCTCCTTGGTTCTAGCGTTCACATAAATAAAGAGACAAACATGTATGATTTATAACTCCAAATTAACTAACCCAACTGATTCAGCATGTTTAGTCCTTTAATCCTTGTTCCTAGTACTACCTCCATGAACCCACACTCCTAATCATATGAGCTAAAATGTTACACATTCAATCTTTGAGAGATATAAAGAAAAAGACATATACATAGATAGATTATCTTTCCATAAGGTTGAAGCGATCTGATCTGACAAATGTTATAAATGCTACACTCATGGACTTATCATTCATCAACTTTGTCTTGCTCACCATGCTTAAGGTTAGAGAAGAACAAATACACTTTTGGTTCTGTTGGTGTTTTCCACCAACAGGGCCCATGCACTTGATCTCTGCCTTGTCTCTATGAGCAGGTACACTACGAGCACAAACACACTAAGCAGGATGCTGCCAACGCCGCACTTCGAACTGCTGGGCAAACGAAGAACATGGGTGACACCGTACCAAGAGGTGCAGACGTCAAGGTCCGCACCTGAATCAAATGACGCACCTGAAGAATGAACACGGTGAGAAGTCTTGTTCAGAAGACTTAAAACGTTGAACCCTCGCCGAAAGGTAAAATCAGTAGTTATCCATATTTATCCTTTCTGCATTCCCTTTTCCCTTTAATTACCTACTTTCCTTAAATAGCTTATTAGTTAATCATGCTATCTTGAAAGAAAATAAAAATGTTAGTAAGCCCCATATGAGTATGCTCGTGGCATAAAACCCATAGGTACCTTCACTGTGGTGGCATAAAAATAAAATAAATATTTCTTTTCTGCTTTATAAAACGAAAATATAAAAAAATAGAGAGTAATAATTGTTAAGGAGTCTCAACATGATAAAGGCTAGATATTTATGCTAACACTTAATCAGTTTCACAAGCTTTGTTGTCTATTTGAGCTCCACAAGATTTAAGAAGACTAGCAGACGGAGGACATTCTAATCGCTGTCAGAATGCTGCTGACTCTCAAATACACCTCTGCCACCTGCTAGCTACATCAAGGGAAATTACGTCAAAATTCAGCTTGGGGGAGAGCACCCCCATTTATCCCGATAAGTATTTCTATCTATCTATCTTTACACTTATACTGTATTAAAATATAGATATACATAACTATGAAAAACTAAATAAAGATTTTGTGTTTATATATATATATATATATATCTTTTGCTTAGTATGTTTAATAAATAAATAAAGTGGCTATGCTAATCTGAATCTTAATAATAAAACTCTAGCATGGATATGATGAATAGTTGCTCTGCCTAAATTTTAAAATTTGAAGTTCTCTCTCAAGTTTAGACATAACTGTTATAATTTAAAGCTTGCTCTAGACCTAAACTTGTGGGATGAAAACTTGATCTGAAGTCTAAGTTGTTAACGAATATGATATGGGAAGGTTGAGCTGCTGTTTATCTGTTCCTAGAGATGCTAGAATTCTAGAGAATTTTATCTTTGAAAAATCTTTAAAATATTGCATGATGAGTTCCTGTATGATGAGAGTTTAAATTCCTACCACAGCCATATATACATGCTTGCTAGACTTTGAGCCACACATTTACTATTTACTGCTTATGAGCATTGAGTGCGGTCAAGCTGTGTAGACCCTTAGGAGCTTGTCATGTGGTTAAATCAAGATTCACTTGCACGTTCACTCATATATGCTACTTCTACTCCGGAAGTACCATCCACATATATCCATCCATTTCCATCTCCAGAATCACCTAAAAAATATTCTACTCCTAATTCGGGAGAGAATAGCCAAAAACATCTATGTTTTTCCCTATGAAATAAATGCTCAAGTTATCTTGTTACTACCACTTGCTATATTATCTCAAGAGATGAGTGCTTTGAAAAAAAAAAGAAAAAAAAGAAAGATACGAGGAAATAAAAAGGGACAAGTGCTCGGAACCTCGAAAGGAAAGGAAAAGTGAGACGAGAGGTAAAAATGGACAAGTGTCCGACAGTAGAATTAGAGGTACAAGATACCCATCTAAGAGAAATGAAAAAGAAGAGCATCTCATTCTCCTCACAAAGTTTCAAAAAGCAAGAAAGGTATGTATCCCCTTGAAAGAGCAAGGTAGAATTAGACTTCCACCATTACCACCATCATCACCATACACCATTCAATCGCCACACATGCACATCTTGATTTGGCTTAATGATTTGTTTCTTTGGATCCATGGTTTGACTATACAATAAATGTCTTGTAAGTATGTATATTTTATCTCCCACCTATGAGCTCCAGATATTAAAGCCTTATTAGAGTAGGGTGAGAGAGAAGGCAATGTCACTATGCCTTATACCACAAATACCACATATCTTGAGAGAAGGCATATACTATCACTGCCTTGGTAAGGATCCAGAAATACCACAAAAGAGAGATTTAGAGAGTCATACAAGGAATCTCTGAGTTTTATTTGAAAATCTGCAAAAACTCCAGAGCTATAGCTAATCAAGAATAAGAGACATGGCACTTGGCTAGACTGTTCTATCTTTTAACTACTCAAGACAGAAGTGACGGTTACAAGTCCCATGGTGAAAGGTAAAGTAAGTAAGTTTTAGTTCTTGACAGTTTACTCTAACTCAGAGATGAGATCTTATTTAAAAGCATGTGTACCGTCAAATTTTTAAGATATTGCAACAACTTCTGATCCATCGCTGAGATTATCCTTGCTCAGGGACGAGCAAGAGTTAAGCTTGGGGGAGTTTGTTGACGGTCCTTAAGTATCAAATTTAATTATCAAATAAACAAAGAAAAGGATCCAAATGAAATCAACATCTAGACTTAGGGTTTTATCTGACAGAATTCCACGAGTTTTGGTGTTTGTCTATTTCTGCAGGGGGTTATCAGGAAATATGGAAGAAAGGCCCACACGTCAGGATTACATAAAGATATTAACGTGCCGCGCAATTATCTTACATCTAGAAGACTCCAGAAGCCACGGGAAGAAAGCGGAGGCCGAACGGGGCCTGAGGCAGGGCGCCCGCCCTCCTGCCCTGGGCGCCCGCCCTGACTTGGAGTCCAATCAGGACTCTGTTTCTCGGGAGATCTCCACCGAGCTAAAGGATCAAGGATAACCGTTCAATCTATGTCGGTTTGATCTGACGGCCCAGGTTCACTTGAGGGGACTATAAAACCAGACCCCCTAGCCCCTGGAGGAGGCACCCCTTGATCATTATTCATAGACAGAGCAAAAGCTAGGGTTTAGAGATGAGAGCTCTCCTCTCTTCTCTAAACTAGAGTAGATCTAGATAGTAGCGAGATGGAGAGCGAAGGAGGATTAGAGGAGAGGCCGGCCTGTCGGTTCTTCCTCCGGTTGTACTTCGTCATGATCAAACTCTAATCAAGCTTGCTCATGGGATGACTCTGGTAATCTACTTCTAATTCATTATGCAATTACTAATCATGTATGTTCTGGTTCACAACTCTTTTGAGTACTTTAATCTATAGGACGCTATAGGTGAGATTTGTAGTATAGGTGTAAGTGTGGTGCTTAGACCTAGATTACTTGTGGATATCCCCTGTCTAGCTGGATCGTGTGGTAGGCCGCGTAGGTGACAGTTACGTTGGTCCTCTGTAGTCCACCTCTCGTTAGCAGGACGGGTAGGGTTTATCGGCCTATGGATAAGCATCCTTTGTGGTGTAATCTTATCACGTGGTTCGTCCCAGACATAGACATACCCCTTTGAAGTAGAGAAACCATAGTTATCCTCTCTATTCTGCTACCATCGCCCATATACTAGATTGCTCTACTCTCTATTCCCATATTATCACTCACTGTTATCTTACCTTTAATGTTGTTCTTATTCGATTCTACCATCTTTCCTATTTACACCTATTTACTTATCTTGGTTAAGTTAGAGCGTAGTTGGTTCTCCCGTTTCCCTGTGGATACGATAAAACCTTTAACCGGGTAAAAGCTTCAACGGTATCCGTGCGCTTGCGGATTATCTGTGTGCGTATAAATACCATAGTACACTCTAGTACCATGCTGGGGATGACAACCTAGTATTCAAGTGGTGTTAGCAAGTGACAACAGCCATCAACAAAATAGTTGCTCCTACCAATAAAACTAAACTCCAGTCTTTGATCGGCAAGATAAGTTTTATTAGGCGGTTCATATCTAATTTGTCTGGTAAAATTCGTGCTTTTAGTCCTTTACTTAAATTGAAAGCCGATCAAGAGTTTGTATGGGGAAAAGAGCAGCAATCAGCATTGGATGAAATCAAGAATTATTTGGCTAATCCTCCATTCCTGATTCTACCTCAGCAAGGAAAGCCTTTCAAATTATATTTGTCTACCGATGGGTTGGTCATCGGTTCGGCTTTGATTCAAGAATTTGAAGGGAAAGAGCGTGTGATTTATTATTTAAGTAGAAAATTGATTGATGCTGAGACCAGATATTCGGCAATTGAAAAATTGTGTTTATGCTTGTACTTTTCATGCATTAAGTTGAGGCATTATCTGCTATCGGCCGAATGCACTGTTATATGCAAAGATGATGTAGTCCGATACATGCTATTTATGCCGATTATGAGTGGTAGAATCGGCAAGTGGATTTTAGCGCTGTCGGAATTTGATTTACGTTACGAATCGGCCAAGGCAGTTAAAGGGCAGATTATGGCCGATTTTGTGACTCAACATTGTGGTGTAGTGGGGACTTTGAAAATTGCTCCTTGGACGTTCTTCTTTGATGGATCTACGTGTGATCGGGGGTAGGAATCGGTATAGTATTAGTTTCTCCTCAGGGAAAGAAGTATGAGTTCTCTTTGCCGATTGTTGCCACATCAACAAATAATCAAGCTGAATATCAAGCTTTGATCAAAGGGTTGGAATTATTAAAAGAGGTTCATGCTGATGCTGTTGAAATCTTTGGTGATTCTATGCTTGTTATAAATCAATTGGCTGGAATTTATGAATGCTGAAGCGAGGTCTTGATAACCTATTATGAAAAGAGTATGCAGCTATTAAAGGAATTCAAGGATTTCTGATTAGAGCATGTTCCTCGCTTACATAATGAGAAGGCTAATCGGTTGGCTCAGCATGCCTCGGGATATCAACCCATATTAAACACGTTATCGGCAATCGGTGCCGATGATTGGAGAAAGGAGATCATTGATTATTTCAAAGATCCATCTAAAAGGGTTGAGAGGCGTGTTAGGTTTCAAGCTACCAAGTATGTACTTCTTGGGGATGAGTTATATTATCGAACAATAGATGCAGTTCTTCTCAAGTGCTTAGGTGATGATGAGGCTAAAAGTTTGATGGGTGAAATCCATGAAGGAGTGTGTGGAGCGCATCAGTCAGCTTTTAAGATGAAATGGATGATTAGGAGAAGCGGGTATTATCGGCCGACTATACTCAAGGATTGCTTTAAATATTTCAAAGGATGTCAAGGATGTCAAAAATTTGGCAATGTTCAAAGGGCACCCGCATCGGCTATGAATCCTATTATTAAGCCCTGGCCGTTCCGGGGATGGGCTATTGATCTAATAGGCCAGATTTACCCGCCATCAAGCAAAGGGCATAAGTTCATCTTAGTTGCCACTGATTGTTTCACTAAGTGGGTTGAATCTATTCCTTTGAAGAAAGTAACATCGGCTAATATGATTGATTTTGTGAAAGAGCATATTGTTTACCGATTTGGTATTCCTCAAACAATCACTACCGATCAGGGTACCATGTTTACATCGGGAGAGTTTGATGAATTTGCAATCGGCATGGGGATTAAAGTATTGAATTCTTCTACTTATTATGCTCAAGCCAATGGACAAGCCGAGGCGTCTAACAAAGGAATTATTAAGCTCATCAAGCAAAAGATTGAAGAAAATCCTAGGAGGTGGCATATATTATTGAATGAAGCTTTATGGTCATATCGGATGGTATGTCATGGATCGACCAAAGTTTCACCTTATCAATTAGTATATGGGCACGATGCTGTGCTACCATGGGAAATTAAGACTGGATCTAGGCGACTATCTTTTCAAGACCAATTGACTGCCGATGACTATGCTACTTTGATGAAAGATGAGTTAGACAATTTAGCAAGGCATCGGCTGAGGGCTTTGATAAGTATAGAAGAGAATAAAAAGAGAGTTGCTAGATGGTATGATAAAAGGGTAAAAACTAAGGAGTTTGCCGATGGAGATTTGGTATGGAAATTAATTTTACCGATTGGGACTAAAAGTTCGAAGTTTAGAAAATGGTCTCCTAATTGGGAAGGTCCTTATCGGATAAATCGGTCTGCTCCTGGTAATGCTTATATCTTGGAAACTCTCGAAGGAGTTGAATTTCCCAGAGCATTAAATGGAAAATACTTAAAGAGATATTGCCCAAACATTTGAGTTGGTGCATGAAAGTTTAAAGTGCCGATAACACTCCTATCGGCTGGATTAAGATGTATCTGAGACTGAGCATGATGTTTTAAAGGATGCCGATAACAATCCTATCGGCTAGACCAAAATAATCAAAACTTTCTAAAGGCAGAACAAAATACGCCGCCAATGAAGAGTTCATGCGTTCAGCAAGGCTTGGATGGCCGATATGGCACGCAGACGGATTTGATCGGCTTCTTTTATCTCCCGGATGTCCTCATCGGGAGAGCCCTCCACTGGCTTCAACTTCTTCTTCATCTGCAGCGCTTTGCAGGCCTAAATGTTTCGCTCTTGTTCGAGGGTCTTGATCATTTCGGGCAACTGATTTTCTTCTTGCTGAGCTTGAGAGAGAGCCTCTTCTACTTGCTTAAGCTCTGCCAGCAGGGTTTCCCTTTTTGCCGATAGGCTAGAGATCTTCTGCCTCAGTGTCTCTCCTGAGGATTGTAGAATGCCGATGCTCTTGTGTTTCTCATCGGCAAGGTGTTTCACTTGCATTACCTCCTCCGAGAGCTGGGCGTGGGTGGCTCTATCGGCAAGACGCTGGGTAGCCTTTTGGTACTGGAGTTGGCGGCTCTCCAAGTGTGCAGCCTGAAAGAGAATCTCTTCGACATTGGCTGGGATTTGACCCCTAAGAGCTTTGAACAGAGCTTTGGCTGGATCAGAATCATCAACTAATTGAGCAGTGTCTTGGTGTAGCAGGGCATAATTTTTGCCGATGAAATCCCTATTGCTTGAGAAGAGCTTGCTTCCTCGCCTTCATCATCAGAAATTTCGATGGCAAAGGAAAATAGGCTGTTCGGAGAGTCTTGTTCCTGAAAAGAAAAAATAAGATAAGTTATTTGATGATCAAGTACTAGTGATATAAAAGAGTAGAAATCAGATGACTTACTTGTTTCAGAGCTATTTCTTGCCTCTGGCTAGTTGATGCCGATGGTACCACGGGTTGATCGGTTGTAGTTGCCGATGGAATGATATCAACTGAAAAATAATAAGGATAATTATGATTTGAAAAAATAAACCCATCGGTGATAATTTTATGATAGTACTCTACCTTGAGGGGGAGCGATGCTTGTCTATTCCGAAGAAATTACCGATGGTATGATTGGATCGACAGTTTGCTCAAGCACATCGGCTGGTGCTTCTCAAGGCTGAGGTTATTCCTGTGGTTGAGGTGGAGATGGTGCTGTGGTTGAGGTGGAGATGGTGCTTGCTGTGTCTGGACTTCTGGTGAAGAAGGGGACGATTCCACATGAATCGGCGACACTAGAGGAGGAGAGGAAGGTGGTGCTGTCTTCTGGCGTTTTGCTTGTGACTTAGTGCTCTTGGGGCCTTTTCTCTTGACTTGGCTAGATTGGGGGGCATCGGCACTTGTCTTGGTACTTCTGGTCTTTGCCGATTTGCTAGTTTGCTGATACAACAACAAAAATTTTATAAGTACAGACGTAACTTGATGTTAATGAGAATTTTTGCTAAAAGACAGAAGTTACCGATGAAGTTCCCATAGCAGCCGATGTATCCTGAAAAGATTGTGTAAGTATAGAATGGAATCGGTATAAATTGAGGAAATCAAAAGATTACCTTGAAAGCTTGTGCCAGGGTAATAGCAGCAACCGATGGAGATGTCTTTGCTCGTCTGGTGGTGATCTTCTTGAAACGTACGTTCCGGTGCATTAGGGCTGCCAGGCTTGGTGCATTGTTGCCGATCAGAGAAATTGGGCCCGATGGAAGGAGCTCGATCGACTTACCACTCCTGCTGATGGTTGGTGGTGTGTCGTTGACCTGATAAAAAGAGAGAAAGTGGGTTACCGATAAAGATAAAAGTAATGGAGGGATTGAAACATCGGTTAAAAACTTACAGTGTTTTCAGGGACTTTATACTTGGGGTCAATCATACCGCGGTATGTGAGAGCCGATGTGCAGAACATATGCTCTTTCCACTCCTCCCACCAGTGTTTGTATGCTTGAGTAATGAAGAGAGCTGGAATCCAGGCTGATAAATCAATATCTGACGTATCGGCATTTGGTGGGAGTTGAGCTATTTTGATCCACTCAAGACCGCTGGTTATGGTCTCTCTTGTCTTCACCACATCGGCGTAGCAGAGTGCAATCGATAGCTGTCCAAAGGCCAGTTGACGAGCCAGTGCCGATGGATTGTAGAACTCATAGGTGAGATTGGAAGTTCTCCCACTGCTGAAGAAATTCACTGGTATAGCTCTCGGGGTGATAATTGCCATCATCAGATCATGGTCCTTGTTGAGGGCATCATCAAAGGGGTGGAAAGTAAGCGGGAATCTGGTTTCTGGATCCTCATAAGGCACCCATGCCCGCTAGTCTTTGGCTAGACCCTCATAGAGAATTTGGAAGAATCGGCTAACCTGGTCTTCATTACCACCAGTACCAGGTAGGACTATGGCGGCTTCACCATAGTTCAGAGGGGAGCGAGTTGCTGATTCTTCGTCATCCAATTCATAATCTTCGGCTATGTCTCTGGGAAAGCGTTGTGCAAAAAGATTGAATCCCAGGCGCTTATGCATATGAACACTAAGCCACATGTTGATGAACCACCAGGGACCTCCCAAATTGCCGATGGGTTGGCCTAGCAGGAGTTTCTCAGCTACCTAATGGAGAAGGTGATAGACAGAGCTAAGCAAATATCGGCCGAGGGGAAATCGGCCGCCATTGGCCAGTCTTTCTGCTGCTGATAGGTAGACAGATGTTGGTCCTACTGATCGTCCGCAGAAAACGAATTTGTCCAGCCACATGTTCAGAAAGATAGCATGTTCCCTCTGACCGACTGGTCCTGTTTTCTAGTATTTCTGAATGTATCCCAACCAACCGCTGATGTTACGAGTTTCTACTTTGCGCTCAGGCTTGCGGTCATATAAATGATTATCATCGGCAGTTGATATGTCTAAGCCGGTAAGCATGAGCACATCGGCTAAAGTGGGAGAAGCAGGGCCATGACCAAATACAAAGGCATTGAGGGTATCAGACCAGAAATATGAAGCAGCTATCAATAGTGATTATTCCTCTCCATATCGGCAATGGATAGCCTAATGCATTGGTCTAGTTTTCGCTCACCCCATCGGACTTCATTCGAGTTGCCGATTCTCAGGAACCAATCCTTCCACCCCTTGGTGGAACTGGGCCAGGAGCGAAAGGTATCTTTCCACAGATCTAAAGAAAAGTTCTCAGCTCTAAAAGGGATCCTATTTGTCTCTGCATTTATCAAATCGGTAGGATCTGGGTTTCCCAATGGACCAAGACACTGAAAATGGGGTTGATCAGTGGGGATCACAATCTTATCGGCAAGTTCCTAAAAGGTTTGAAGATTGGAAGAACAGAAAGAAAAAAAGCGTACTCCGTATATAGATTCGTAGATGAACAAGAGTACAAGAAAAGTATAAAAGAGAAAGGGAGTGGTGAGTTGACCTCAGGGACGATGAAGTTGATGGCCATTTCTTCCCGAGGAGAGGAAAGAATCGAAGACTCGGAAGATTGTTGAAGGAGGTCCTTGCTGGAGTTCTTGAAGTTCTCGAGCAATGCCGCCGTCGGAAAGGTGGGTATGAGACTGTAGAATGACCGGATGGGAGAAGAGTACCGGAGAAGGTAGTATTTATAAGATAAAGAGGGCAGGGGCAAATCTGACTTATCTCTTTGACGCATCCGTGAAATTCGAGGGTGTTTAGGTGGATATGGTAACTGTTGGCACGATAATCAAGGGATTGCGCAGGTGATTTGACAGCAAGTGGTCATGATTTTGGAGATATCTTACTGTGCAAGATCTCCTGGTCGGTTCATCGGCAGTCTTGTCTAACGGAAATATTGCCGATGAACGTGTTCTGGGGAGATTCGTTTCGAGAAGTTGAGAAATTTGAGGAACTTGCGGGGGAACCGGGCTGAGGTTGTTTGGATTTGGCGATTAATTGCTGATTCGAAAGGAGTAATTACGGAAGGGCGTCATTACTGAAGAGAATTTCGAAGCATTAATGATTTTATACTCCGAAATTGGGGGGCATGTGTTGACACCGTTTTTGGACACATATCTTTAGACGCGTGTCTGGAGTTAATGAAGTGTAGATCGGCAGACGGACAAGTGGTGACTGGTCTATAGAAGAGTTGCCGATGAGGGTTGGTGCCGATGGGAAAAGGACAGAATATGACCAAGTCCAAGAGTGGTGATGGGTTCGTGCCGATGACTAGTATTGATGGCCGCTGATGGCTATGAGAGGTAGTTTGCCGATGGTTATGAAGAAAAGCACAGGGATTGCCGATTGACTCGTGACAGTGTACCGATCGGTTGTGGAGGATAATTTAATGCTTTCCATAGTTATTAGAGTTTGTTTTATATACAGATTCTGTTTAATATGGAGTTCGAGTCCTAGTCGTGTCTGATTGTAGCTCTTTGAGGCAGGGTATAAATATAGACCCCGTGGCAATGTAATGAGATATCTATCAATCAATCAAACACAAGTTTTTACACATATTCCAGCATCTACTTTTTCGACGACTTCGTCGTATTTTCTTTTTATTACGAGTTCTTAAGGATTCTTCGAGTCAATCTCGACGAATTCTCGAGTTCCGCGTGAGCACCTCTTGGCCGTGACATCTAGGAGCATTGCTGTTGTCGGGACCAAAGTGTTTGAGTTACCACCTTTATCGGTTGTAAGGTCAAATCGGCTGGCACGCCTTAACGTTTGAATCGGGTATTAGCTCTTTGTGTTTGCAGATCAGCTTTTGCATCAACAGTAATGAAGAGAGCTGGAACCCAGGCCGATAGATCGATGTCTGTCGTATCAGCATTTGGCTGGAGTTGAGCTATCCTAATCCATTCAAGTCCGCTGGTTATTGTCTCCCTTGGTTTTACCACATCGGCATAACAAAGTCTGATCGGCAGTTGGCCAAAAGCTAGTTGGCGAGCTAGTGCCGATGGGTTGTAAAACTCATAAGTAGGGTTGGTGTTCTTCCTGCTGCCAAAACTATTCACTAGAATTGCTCTCGAAGTGATGATTGCCATCATCAAATCATTATCCTTGTTGAGAGCATCGTCAAAGGAGTGGAAGGTGAGCGGGAATCTGGTTTCTTGATCTTCATAAGGCATCCATGCTCGCTGATCTTTGGAGAGGCCATCATACAAAGTTTGGAAGAATCGGCCGATCTGGTTTTCATTGCAGCCGGTGCCAGGGGAGACTAATTTAGCAGCTTCACCGTAATTGAGGGGTGAGCTAGTTGTCGATTCATCGTCGGCCAGTTCATAATCTTCGGCGATGTCTTTGGGGAATTGCTGTGGGAAGAAATCAAACCAAAGGCGTTTGTGCATATGAACATTGAGCCACATGTTGATGAACCACCAAGGGCCTCCTAGATTGCCGATGGGTTCACCTAGTAGGAGTTTCTGGGTCACTTGATGGAGGAGATGATAGACGGAGCCTAATAGATATCGGCCAAGAGGGGAATCAGCCACCATCTGCTAACCTTTCTGCTGCCGATAAGTAGACGGAGGTTAGTCCTACCGATCGGCCGCAAAAGATGAATTTGTCTAGCCACATGTTCAGAAAAGTGGTGTGTTCTCTCTGACCAACTGGCCCCGTCCTTTGATACTTCTGGATATACCCTGACCAGCCGCCGATGTTGCGGGTTTCTACTTTGCGTTCGGCTTTGCGGTCGAACAATTTGCCATCATCGGTAGTTGCGATGTCTAAACCAGTTAGCATGAGGATATCGGCGAGAGTGGGGGAAGCTGGGCTGTGACCGAAAAGGAAAGCATTGAAAGTATCTGACCAGAAGTATGAAGCAGCTATCAGCAGTGATTCATTACTTTCCTTATCGGCAATAGATAGCCTGATGCACTATTCTATTTTGCGTTCACCCCAGTATACTTCAAAGTTTGAAAGAACAGTACAATAATGACCCTGAATTTTCAGAACCATATAATCATTGTAAAAATGGAAAAGGTTGGAAAAAGTATCATATATATGATGGATTTTTGTTTAGAGCTAACAAAATGTGTGTTCCAAATTCTTCGGTTAGATTGCTTTTGTTGCAGGAGACTCATGGGGGAGGATTGACAGGCCATTTTGGACAAAGGAAAACCTATGAGCTGCTAGAAGATCATTTCTATTGGCCCAAGATAGGGAGACGTCATCAGATTTGTAGAGCGATGCATCACCTGTCACAAAGCTAAGTCTAAACTGAACCCTCATGGATTATATACTCCTTTACCTGCTCCTAAAACTCCTTGGAAAGACATAAGCATGGATTTTGTCTTGGGGTTGCCTAGAACTCAGAAAGGAAAAGATTCAATCTTTGTTGTGGTTGATAGATTTTCAAAGATGGCTCATTTTATTCCTTGTAACAAGAGCGACGATGCTTCACATGTTGCTAATTTTTTTTTAGGGAAATTGTGCGGCTACATGGAACGCCTAGAACCATTGTGTCTGATCGTGATGTCAAGTTTGTGAGCTATTTTTGGAAAACATTATGGGCAAAGCTTGGAACTAAGCTCTTGTTCTCCACCACTTGTCACTCTCAAACTGATGGACAAACTGAAGTGGTGAATCATACATTATCAATGCTGCTGCGAACAATAGTGAAAAAGAACTTGAAGGATTGGGAGGATTGTTTGTCTCATGTGGAATTTGCTTATAACAGGGCAGTACACTCTACCACTAATATGTGTCCTTTTGAAATTGTATATGGGTTCAAACCTATTGCTCTGATAGATTTGTTTCCCCTTCCATTGTAGGAAAAAACCAATATGGAAGCCTCCAAGCGTGCTGCATACATCAAGAAGGTACACGAGAAGACCAAGGAAGCAATTAAACTCAAGGCAGGATGCAAGGCTGCAAGTATGAACAAACATAGGAAGAAGGTGTTATTTGAACCCGGGGACTTGGTGGGGATACACTTGCGCAAGGATCGTTTTCCTCAGCAGCGCAAATCAAAATTGCTACCACGAGGAGATGGTCTATTTCGTGTTCTTGAGAAGATCAATGACAATGCATACAAGATTGATCTTTCTGCAAGTTATGGCGTGAGCAACTCTTTCAATGTTGCTGATCTCTCACCATTCATAAGTGAAGACACTTCAGAGTCGAGGATGACTCCTTTTCAAGGGGGGAGGATGATATGACCATGCCACCAAGCAAGATGTCACAAGCTCCAAGTCAAGCTATACCACTCAAGTTTCACCTACACCAACACCAGTCCAAGTCATCGATGGACCGATTACACGTAGTCGTGCAAAGATGCTACAACAAGAGGTCCATGCGCTATTTTGTGAGATTCATTTTAACTTAATGAGAATTATATACTACCTAAGTGTTGTACCTTGATTGTACTCAGGTATATAGAAGAAGAGAAAGATGAATCAGACCCTGAAGATAGACTAGCAAATCGGACCTCTAGAGTGAAGAACGGACCAGTGCAAGACCCAGAAGACAAACTAGCAAAACGGACTAGTAGAGTCAAGAACAGACCAGTGCAAAGAAATCTTCATAACTTTTTACTCACAAAAGCTATGAAGGTCCACGAGAACTTGTTGGAAAGCTTGTCGAGTCTAGTTTCAAGCCGAAGTGATTGCACCTGAATTGGATTCACCTTCATTGAGATATGACTGCGTGAATACAGAATGGTCAGAAGATCAATAGTCAGCATGATGTCCAACTTCCCATGCAAAACTGTACCATTATACATTATTTCGTGGTGCATGCTGCAAATAGTGTGAAAGGTTATCAAGTTATCTTTCCAACGCATCCAGCCATGCATCATTTGGAAGTTTCAAGGTGAAGTTATTGCCAAAACACTAAAGACTGCATCGAAGACCAACAGCCAAGCGGGAACTCTCCAGGAAGTCATCTCGAAGAGGCCCACATAGTCCGCATTAGCTTTTCAATTTCGTGTTTCTACCTATCTAGCAAGGCTGTTGCTAGTATAAATACCCCTAGGACTCATTGTAATCTGAGACTTTTGATAATTGAAATACAGAACCTCTTTTGTATAGCTGTGTGCTAACAAATATTTAGAGAGTGATCTCTATCCCTTGCTCTTATGATTTTCTCGCGGGATTACATAGGCGGCAGCTTCATCCGCTCCTAATTGGTGCTTCTACTCCCTTCAAGGTATTCCTTGATTGATTTTAGGTTGTGTTGGTTGGTTCTTTGAGAGTGTGGTTGGGCGGATCCTCGATTCAGGTTGCCGGTTAAAGACGGTGGTTGGCTTCGAGTTTTATTTGTCAGGTTGCACTAGTTTCCGCTACTTGCAGCAAGTTATCCGGTTGTTCTTCAGCTAGTTATCGGTGTTCATCCTACGTCGTGAAGATCGGGACAACATGTCACATCAAATGGTGTCAACAATTACTTAACATTACTTAAGCTAGGTTGTCATCCCTAACATGATGTAGAAGTGCTAGTATTAAAATCTAGGAATAAATAAATAAATAAATAAAGGATCCACAAGCGCATAGATAATACCGATATAGTATTTTAACCAGGAGTATTCCAGGTATCGTTATTTATATTTTTACCACTAGGAAGGGACTTGCAATAGATAATGAGCAATGAGCACTGCATGTAATCATGGAGACCTTAACTATGTCTTTATCTATCTCTCATGCAGGGTAAGTGTCATATAAGATAAATATATGAATATGAATAATAAGTGACAGAGGATAAATAAGAATTCATAGCCTTAAGATAAACATCATAATCATCTCAATTAGATTACTCTAAGTCTATAGCACTAGCATGGAATTAGGATAATCTACAAGAATAAATCCTAAGTATCCTAACTATACTGTCAAAGCATACTATGATTAGTGCAAGTACACTTAGCATCTGTTGACACTTGCTAACACCACTTGAATACTAGGTTGTCATCCCTAGCATGGCACTAGAGTGTACTATGGTATTTATACGCACACAGATAAATCCGAAAGCGCACGGATACCGTTGTAGCTTGTTACCCGGTTAAAGGTTTTATCGTATCCACAGGGAAATGGGAGAACTGATCTACGCTCTACCTTAACCTAGATAGATAGATAGGTGTAAATAGGAAATATGGTAAAATTGAGTAAGAACAATATTAAAAGTAAGATAACAATGGGTGATAATATGGGAATAGAGAGTAGAGCAATCTAGTATATGGGCGATGGTAGCAGAATAAAGAGGATAACTATGGTTTCTCTACTTCAAAGGGGTATGTCTATGTCTGGGGTGAACCACATGATAAGAATACACCACAAACGATGCTTATCCATAGGCCGATAAACCCTACCAGTCCTGCTAACGGGAGGTGGACTACAGGGGACCAATGTAACTGTCACCTACGTGGCCTACCACACGATCCGGCTAGACAGGGGATATCCACAAGTAATCTAGGTCTAAGCACCACGCTTACACCTATACTACAACTCTAACCTATAGGGTCCTATAGATTAAAAGTACTCAAAAGAGTTGTGGACCCGAACATACATGAATAGTAATTGCATAATGAAATAGAAGTAGATTACCAGAGTCATCCCATGAGCAAGCTTGATTAGAGCTTGATCATGGCGAAGTACAACCGGAGGAAGAACTAACAGGCTGGCCTCTCCTCCAATCCTCCCTCGCTCTCCATCTCGCTATTATCTAGATCTACTCTAGTTTAGAGATGAGAGGAGAGCTCTCATCTCTAAACCCTAGCTTTTGCTCTGTCTATGTAGAGGAAAGGTTATCCTTCGAGGGCACCTCTCAACTCTACAATGAACTTGTTCTCCTCTAGGGGCCAGGAGGTCTGCTTATATAGTCCCCTCAAGTGAATCTGGGCCGTCGAATCAAACCGACATTGATTGAACGGTTATCCTTGATCCTTTAGGTCGGTGGAGCGTAATCCGCGAGACGGGTCCTGATTGGACTCTAACTCAGGGCAGGCGCCCTAGGGGGAAGGGTGGGCGCCCTGCCCCTAGGCCCGATCGCCTTCCCGTTCATTCCCTTGGCTTCTGGAGTCTTCTAGATGATAGAAAATTGTGCGGCACGTTAATATCTCTATGTAAACCCGACATGTGGGCCTTTCCTTCATATTTCCTGATAACCCCCTGCAGAAATAGACAAACACCAAAACTTGTGGAATTCTGTGAGATAAAACCCTAAGTTTGGGTGTTGGTTGTATTTGGATCCTTTTCTTTATTTATTTGATGATTATATTTGGTACTTAAGGACCGTCAATAGCATCATCACTAGAAAAGGTTATATCTATGCATAGTGATATTAGCAAGAAAGATCATGAACATAGCAAGAAATTCCTTGTAATAATGGTGTTGTACAATCCTTATAATCGGGAGAAGGAATACAAAGGGCTCAATAGGACTGTCACTCCTGCGATCTACCTCAAGCTCCGGATTATAAGGGGTAATCATAGATAAATATAGTTTAGACACCTCACCTACACAATATCTATCACTTACCCATCGACCTAATGAGTAAGCGCTATACGATCCTATGCATAAACATAATTCTAGTCTAACTACGCTAAGCATATAATCAAAGTAGACTAAGAAAAATATAATTAAAAACATAAGCAAATAGAATAAAGTCAATTCCAATATATTCAAATAGATCGAAGTCATATTTATAGTAGCAACTAATATAAATATAAAAAAGAGAATAAGAGTATACCAAGAACTAAAGATTGATCCAGACTCCAAGTTTAACTTGACTCCTTCTAGATCTATTCCTATGTAGCTATGCTAAAGAACTATAGAGATCTAATTGAGACGGTGGCTAAGAATCCTCTAGAGACAAATTCATTTGAGGCACCCCTCTCTCTCTAATTCTTCTCAGAGAATAATGAACTCCTCTCAATCTGTTCTCCTCTAGGGGGGTTAGTGTCTTTATTTATAACCCCCTAGGAAGCATCACAGCCTTTGGATCAAACCGACTTAAACGTGCGCTTAAGATTAATCCTCAAAGTCGATGGAGGCTGAATCCATGAGGTTCAACCTAATTGGTTGAGACCTCAAGGCGGCCGCCCCTGATAGGGTGGGGCGCCCACCCCTTCCCTATGGCAGGTGGGCCCCACCTTTTAGGTGGTGTCTTCTCGAGCCTTTTGGAGTATTCTTGAGTTGACGTTTCGTGTGTTCTCTCTATGTAAATCTGACATGTGGACCTTCTTCTATTCTTATTCTGATAACCCCCTGTAGAAATAGACAATCACCAAAACTTGTGGAATTCTATTAGTGATAACGCCTATAGCTAGATAGTATTCTCATTTTAATCCTTTCTCATGCTATGTGGCCGGTTAAAAAGAGTACTTATCTACCGTCAATAGCCTCGACGCCTGATCCTTCCGCTTTGGGTCAAGCTAAGGCTCCTCACTCCCAGCACCCGAAAGGAGCCCCCGAGTCTCCCAAGTTAGGAGCCAAGGTTTCCCTGACTGTTGACACCAGAAGTGGCAAACGGTTATACCGCAAGCGTACGGTAGTCAATGTAGCCTTCACCGGGAGTATTCCAGGTATCGTGATTTCCACGGGGAACGCGAAGTGAATTAACTAGGCTTTAGATCGTTAGGTGATGATCAAAGGGTCTAGGATAATGGGGTAGAGAGGTCTAACTAGTATTAATGCCTGGTCTTGGTAATTAAGTGTAGTCAAGGTTTTTCACCTAACTCTTTACTGAGGGCGATACCCGAAAAGGAGGATTGAGTTAACGAGGTTTTTCACCTCCCCGTCTCCTAAGCGACTACCCTGCTCAGCCCAACTATTATTTGCAACTTGCCTACAACAGATGCGAGGAACTTTCCGCCTAGCGAGGACTGTCACTCTCACACTAGGTGTCTACACAACTGCGACAAGGAGTCCACACTGGCAAGAAGTAGTCTAGACACCACGTCTAAACTAGCTCTTGCTACCCTAAGCTTAGCTAAAGCTAAGAGCACTCAAGATCAAGCAATGTGCCAGTAAAGGATTCTTATACTTAAAGTACCAGACCAAATATTAAATACTAGAAAAGACTCAGAAGTAAGACTTACAAGAAGACCTGCTTCCGCTGAGGTGCTCCGCGAAGAAGACTCCCAACAGGCCGGGACTCCTCCTTGGAACTCCTCACTCTCTACTCACTATGATAGCACTAAGCTACTAAAGTAGTTTACTCCTAAGATACATGACATTTAAGTGAAGGAATAGGGGGGTATTTATAGTGGGAGATGGAGTAGGGGCTACTCCGGTGCCACGTCAGCGATCCGCGTCATCTTCATCATGCACCATTGGATCAAACCGATTTCACAACCGCCATCTGATCAACGGTAGAGGCAAACTAACATGTGCAACATGTGGGCAAGGTCGGTGGGAGGCCAACCGACCCTGGAACCGCCATGAAGTGGGGTCGGCCGACCCCCTATCTGGCTGGTTGGGCCCACCTGCAGTGTCCTGGAGGCTCTCTGATGTCGGTGGAGTTGAGCTGACCTGTGGGACCCACCAAAGTGGGGTCGCCCGACCCCAATTCTATGGGGTTAGGGTGTCAGCCCTGTCCTACATGTCTTCCTCTTCATGACTATAATGTTGTCTTGGTTACTGGTGTTACTGATCTTTAGTTATTCACCCCTTCTTAGTGTTTGGACCCTTGAAAAGTACCTGTTCTTACTCCTGCAACCAAATAGTAGCATGTACATGTGGAACTAGGTTATATGTACCTATATTACTACTTTGTTTGGTTGTTTTCTCCCAAAATGAGTCTTATGTTGACGGTTATGATAGTAGAAAACATGGTATAAATACCGTCAACAAGACCCCCCACACTTGAGTCTTTGCTCGTCCTCGAGTAAAGGTTAAAAATGAGTGATCAATGGTTTCTAACTTAAGATAGTAGTGAGCATAAAATGCTAGTTCGAACATAGTTCATCCAAATGGGTTTTTGTGTAAGTGTCTAGCATATATCCTTCAGAGGTTGAGAAAAGGAACAACTCTCAGAACAAGATCAAATTCCAATTTCATATTCTTGGTACTTAGAGTTTTTATGACACTTTTTAAAATAAGTCACATAGTTCAATCCTACTCCTCATTTAGCGCTCTAGATCACTCAAAGTTTTTTAGTAGTCCTCACCAAGGCATGAATGCCAACTTGTTTCATCCTATAACTATAGGCTTATATGGGGCTTGGTAGGGATAAACAAGGTAGCATACTCTACTTTGCAAATATTGTTAAGTCAAAAACAAGGATCCAAAGAGAGGAGTGTCATAGTCATAGATCAAGATGTGCAAGTGTGTTATATGGTGGACTAGGTTGCTCCTTTATTTGCTACACTCTCTCTACTTGTATATTGAGACATGGCTAGATTTTCTTTTTCTTCGAGCTTTATGTGCTCAATTTTTTTTTTATTTTGCCAAGCCTTTTATGTCTCATTTTCTAAACAATATTTAGAGAGGTGTTCTAACACTTAGAGTATGGAGCAACCTATTTAGTGGATGCACAATACATGTGGTTGCGTACTTCCAGTGTAGAAGCAGCATATATATATGTGGTGTGTACGTGATCTTGATCTTGTGACTATGATACAACTCTCACTAGGGTCAACAAGGTTTTGACAAAACTCATTACAAAAGCAGGTTGCATTTCATAAAATGGTTACTTGAATATCTAAGTATATGGCTTTTGGTGGGAATTTCTTGCTAATGAGGAGTAAATGATACTATGGTTTTGTGATATTTTTGAAACAAATCTCTAAGTACCTTGAATAGAAATGTTATGAATTCTTAGCCAAGAGTTATATCACTTTCATCAACAACTTAGTCAATATGGTTCCTATAGATTTTTACCCATGAGGATGAACAATTGTAAGAACTATACTTTATGTCACTATTTCTCTTAAATCATGAACCAGTTCACTTTTTATTTTGCAAACAAGTTTAAACTATCAAATTTTATTTTAATTGTGACACAAAGGTAAAGAATTGGACAGACTGAGAGGGGGAAGAGTTAGCAAACCGGGCAGGAAAGATGTGTTTCGTCGTATAGAAGCTTCCTGGTGGGCCCAGGGCTCCATGGAGGGGTCGGCCGACCCCACCTAGAGGTTCCTGGCCCTGCCACTCGATTCTACGTCCCTCGGGAAGTCTTTCTGCACTTGTGTCATTTCCTTTTGCCATAGAAAGGGGGTCGGGCGACCCCCTCATCGCGCCTGTTTTTGGTGCCATGACGTGCCAAGGTGTATGCAGTGTTGTTCCATGCTCACGGCAGTTCAGAGATGAAGTTGGGGGGTCGGGCGACCCCCCCACACTTGCAGTTTTCGTGCAGCTGAACTTAAAACAGAGAGAGACGATCAAATGCAGATGTCCTGCTGGTGGCAACACACCAGCAGGACCAAAAACAACTCCATTAAATCAAATTTCAATTGTATAGGCACTTTTACATTGCGAAATTCAAAGTGACAAATTGGAAAATAAAATTGAGTAATCAAACCTAAATAATCAAATAGTGCCTATAACCTAAACTAACTAATTTATTTAGGGAGATGGAGGTTTGAGGAGATCCTCCCGCCCAATTGCCTGCGCCAAACGCTTGATTTTAGCGCTGGTGCTAATGCGCAGGTGGCGGAAGTGATCTTCTAACTCAAGATTCTCCATCCTGAGCTCCGACACTGTCTCCTCTAAGATCCTATTTTTCTTTCTAAGGCTAGCTGTGACTTCCAGGAGCTTCTCGATGTCGCCTTTTTCTGGATCTTCTTCGTATTTGCCAGGCGCACCGTTGATCGGAGGTGGATCCATCTTCCGCCGGATGGATGGACTTGCTGACGAGTCAAAGGACTCCCGCAACTCCATCTTTTCCTTAGAGTTCAGCGGCGGGATCAGCACCTTCCCCTCTCCCGGCCCACCGCCCACCACTTGGTGGTTCCTCCAAAAGGTTGGGGTGGACGGCGAGTAAGAAGAAGTGTGGATCGTGTCGGAGGAGATGGTGATGGCCTGCTTGGTGGCCATCGGCGCCTTCTCCCGCAGCGCAAGTTGGCCCGTGGTAGGCCGAACCGGCGTTACGGCTCGGGCAGGGGACTTGCCGATGCCCCTGCGCGGAGTGAGCGAACGAGATGCTGACGCGGAGCGCTGGGTCACCCGGGGCGAGGTCGGGCGACCCCTCTTAGGGTCGGGCGACCCCCACATGGGGCCCGTCGGCCCTCCAGCCGGCGGCACCATGGCTAGTGGTTCAGGCTCGAGCACGTTGACGGCTAGGGCAAGCTCCAGGCTCTCAGTTAGAGACCTTTGCGGACGTGGGGAGTTGGAGCGAATGGCTTGGTTGGAAGATTTAGTTGGAGGAGCCATGGAGATGGATCTCTTGGCAAGGAATGGAGGCTAGGAGAGTCTGGTTCGAGGTGAAGATGAGAAGGAATGAATTGAGAGGAGGAAGAAGAAGAAGAGGGGGGATAAATAGATGTGTTCGGAGCCTGAAAGTTTGAGTTTTGAAAAGGAGCGTCGTGGAACGTTTGAGGGACGATCCGAGACTCCAGGGGATTTCAAAACTCAAAATATTGGGGGTCGGGCGACCCCTATATTTCAGGATTTTAAATTTTGAATTTCACCACCGAACTCTATTCATTCCCCTCTTTCTAAACCTATTCCCCCTTGGGCCAAAACCCCTAGAAGAGGGGTCGGCCGACCCCCATTTGGGGTGTTCGGCGGCCCAACTTCGATCCTACATCATCTAAAACCCTTTTAAAACCTATTTCCAAACAAAAGGAACTAAATATATTGGTTTAGCAAATTTTTTTTTTATTTTTAACAAAAGGAGGTAAAAAGAAGGACATGTGGATTTTAAGACTTTATGTCAGATTCAAATTCTATCATATCAACTTCTTTTTCTAAAGGTTCATGTTCATGGAAAACTTTAAGACGATGACCATTTACCTTAAAGATGTTGCCGTCGTCGTCCCGCAGTGTTACCGCTCCATGAGTCGCGGCGTCAACAACGAAGAATGGTCCTTCCCATTTGCTCCTTAGCTTTCCATGGCCAAATAACTTGACCCTTGAGTTGAACATGAGAACCTTATCCCCAGGATGAAATTCCTTTTGCTTGATCCTTTTATCATGCCATCTTTTTGTTCTATCTTTGTAGATCCTGGCATTGTGATAGGCTTTATCTCTCCATTCTTCTAGTTCGGAGATTTGGAGCTTTCTATTTCTTCCGGCCGAGGGCAAATCCATGTTCCATTTCTTGATTGCCCAGTGAGCTCTATGCTCTAGCTCTACCGGTAGATGGCATGTCTTACCGTATACAAGTTGGTATGGTGTCATACCAATTGGGGTCTTGTATGCGGTCCTGTATGCCCAAAGTGCATCTGGTAGATGGCTTTTCCAGCCGGTTCCCATCTTAGTGACAGTCTTCTGCAGAATGTTCTTGATTTGTTTGTTAGATGTTTCTGCTTGTCCGCTCGTTTGAGGGTGATAGGGTGTTCCAATGTTGTGCCTTATCCCCACTTCAGCTAAGAACCGTCGGAATCTTCTGTCAATGAAGTGGCTCCCTCCATCACTGATAACTAGTCTGGGGGTGCCGAAGCGTGGAAATATGACTTCCTTGAACATCTTTATCGAATGTGTAGAGTCGGCTGCTCTGCAGGGCATTGCTTCGACCCACTTGGACACATAGTCTACTGCCACTAGGATGTACTCACACCCTTGTGACAAAGGGAATGGCCCCATGTAGTCTATGCCCCAAGCATCGAATATCTCGACTTGTAAGTTGTTTGTGAGTGGCATTGCATCACGAGTATTGATGTTCCCATGCTTCTGACACCTTGCACATCTCCTCACGAAGTTCTTTGTATCTTCGTACATGGTAGGCGAGTAGAATCCACTCTGCCATATCTTGGCATGGGTCCTGAATGCTCCATAGTGGCCTCCGTACTCTGCCCCATGGCATTTTTCCATTATTTTTACTGCCTCGTCCATGGGAACACATCTCCTGAGTATGCCATCTTGACAGACTCTGTAGAGGTAAGGATCGTCCCATAGGTGCACCCTACTCTCTTTAACAAGCTTCTTCTTGTCTACCCCAGGTGGTATGTATCCGGACGCCAGGTAGTTGACTATGTTTGCATACCATGGGTAGGCTTCTGAAACTCGGAGGAGTGTGTCGTCTCGAAGGTAGTCGTTGATAGGTGGATCCTGTTTATCCTCGATTTGCATCCTAGACAAGTGATCGGCTACCGAGTTTTCTACTCCCTTTTTATCTCTAATTTCTAAGTCAAATTCTTGGAGTAGTAGGATCCATCTTATTAATCTTGGTTTAGCATCTTTTTTAGTGAGCAAGTATTTTAGAGCTGCGTGATCGGAGTAAACAATCACCTTTGCTCCAACTAAATAAGATCTAAACTTGTCTATAGCAAACACTACAGCCAACAGTTCTTTTTTAGTTGTTGCATAATTCAGCTGTGGTCCTGTTAGTGTTTTGCTAGCATAAGATATTGCATGATGCTTCTTATCTTTAGTCTGTCCTAAGACAGCACCTACAGCGTAATCACTAGCATCACACATTATCTCAAAAGGTAGCGACCAATCAGGGGGTTGAATGATTGGTGCAGAGATAAGTGCTTTCTTAAGATAGTAAAAGGAATCCAAGCACTCATCATTAAAATCAAAGGGTGCATCCTTAGCTAACAGGTTTGTTAAAGGTCTAGCAATTTGAGAGAAATCTTGTATGAACCTTCTATAAAAGCCTGCATGGCCAAGAAAGCTACGGACGCCCCTAACATTTGTGGGAGGAGGGAGCTGTTCTATAACTTCAATTTTAGCTCTATCTACCTCTATCCCACGTTCGGACACTCTATGTCCTAACACTATCCCTTCTCGAACCATAAAATGGCACTTTTCCCAGTTCAAGATCAAGTGCTTCTCTTGGCACCTTTGTAAGACTCGGTCCAGGTTCTTTAGGCAATCATCAAAAGTTTTCCCATAGACGGAGAAGTCGTCCATGAAAACTTCCATGATTTCCTCGATCATATCGGAGAAGATGGACATCATGCACCTTTGAAAAGAGGCAGGAGCATTGCATAGGCCAAAAGACATGCGCCTATATGCATATGTTCCGTAGGGGCATGTGAATGTAGTCTTACTTTGGTCGTCGGGATGGATTGGGATTTGATGGTAACCCGAATACCCATCAAGGAAGCAGAAGAAAGAGTGTTTGGCTAACCGTTCCAGCATCTCATCGATGAATGGCAACGGAAAGTGGTCTTTCTTAGTGGCCTTGTTAAGTTTTCGGTAGTCTATGCACATTCTCCATCCCGTGACGGTCCGTTGAGGAATGAGTTCATTGTTGTCATTTTTAACGACTGTCATTCCTCCTTTCTTAGGAACTACTTGAACGGGGCTGACCCACTCACTGTTCGGAACAGGGTAGATTATGCCCGCATGCAATAGTTTTAAGACCTCTTTCTTCACAACTTCTCTCATCGCATTATTTAGCCTTCTCTGAGGCTCCCTGGAAGGTATAGCATCGGGTTCGATAGGGATGCGATGAGTGCAGAGTGCAGGACTAATTCCCTTAAGGTCTTCTAACGAGTATCCTAAGACAGAGCGGCGTTCTTCTAAGACGGTGATGAGTTTGGTGACTTCTTCTTCTGTCAGTTGATCACTAATGATTACCGGAGTCTCTCTATCACCATTAAGGAAGGCGTACTTAAGTCCAGAGGGAAGTGGCTTAAGTTCTATAGAGGGTTTTGGTGGTGGTTTAGATTCATCCAAGTCTAATGGTTCTTCTAATTTGTTCTCTTCTTCTTGGATGAAGTTTTCGGCGTCTTCTTCTAAGTCAGGCTGAGAAGTGTCCAGAAGAGATGCCGACATCACCTCCTCTATTAGGTCAGGCTCGGGCGGGGTCTCGGCTTTAGAATTAATAGAGCCGGCAAAAGGCATAGAAAGGTCTAAGCCCTTCCCGAGGTTACCCTTGAAACGCCCTTCATGAAATCCATTTAGGAACCTCATGATGGGGTGCCCGATTAACAAGTCAACTTCTTTCATATCAAAGATAAAGAAGTTTAGCAGAATGTTGACTTTGTTAATGGAGACAGGAATATTCTGTGCAATCCCACAACTCTCGACCATTTCCCCACAGGGTAATTTAAGAAATTTGCTGGTCGGGGTTAATGGTTCCTCGCCTAGGAGTGTCAGTACTAATGATTTGGTCATTAGGCTTACTCCTACAGCAGGGTCATAAAGGGATTCTATAGGAGTGGAGTTTATGACACAGGGAATGGGTGTAAAACTCGAGAGAAGTTTGATGACATCAGATGATGTCTCAGCTTCTCTAAACCATTCATTACTCATAATAGCCGTGAGTTCTTGGGCAGTTGCCCTGAGGTAACCAGCCTCAAGATGAGCTGGGATATGGCTATTCGGAGCTCTGCGTGCTGTAGATCTCCTTTGCACAGGTTGATTCGAGACATTGCCAAAATCGGCAAATAGATCAGTCTCGATGTTAAGTGGGTAATCCAAGGGATGAATTACTTCTTCCCTTGGAGGTGCTTGTGGTATTGGTTCAGGTTCGACAGCTTGGGTTGCGGCTAAAGGAGTTTTGGCTGTCGAAGGTTCATCCCTAGGAGTTCGATCTTCCTCAGGAGCTTCAATATGATCATCAGTGTAAGGGGTATTCTCGAGAATAGTCCCAAGAATGGCCTTACCTTCACTGATAGGTAAATGAAGGAATGCTCCCTTAGAGGCTAAATCAAGGAATTGTGCGGATTGTTGGCTAAGTCCGAGGTAAAAATGTTGCATAAGAATTGGCTCGGTTATACCTAAGTCTGGGCCAGATGATGTTAAGTCGGTGAGACGCGCCCAAACCGCACCTAGAGACTCCTTCCCTTCTTGCTTGAAGTCTAGGACTTCTCTACGGAGACGAGCTATTCTAGAGATGGGAAAGTAGGTGAGGCAGAATTTGGCTTGCAGCTTTTCCCATTCTCCTCCTACACTACCTACATAGCGAGTGTACCACCGCCTGGCCTTTCCCGTCAAAGAGAACGGAAAGAGCTTCCACTTGAGGGTAACTCGCCTCATCCCTTGGATGTGGATGCATGAACAAAGTTGTTCGAAATCTCGTAGGTGTGTGTAAGGATTTTCATTTCCTTCTCCCGAAAAGGGATTCTCCTGAACCATCGCTATGAGACTCGGGCGAAGCTCATAGTGACAGGCCAAAATGGCTTTTGATGAACTTGCTGGCTCCAACTCAGCGCCCGTTGGAGCAGCGTAATCGAAGAGGGTTGTTTGATCCATTTGGATATGTGTATAAAGTTTTAAATCAAACAAAGATAACTTAACGATTTTTGTCCTAGTTAAAACAGCTACCGTTCCCCGGCAACGGCGCCAGAAAGCTTGTTGACACCAGAAGTGGCAAACGGTTATACCGCAAGCGTACGGTAGTCAATGTAGCCTTCACCGGGAGTATTCCAGGTATCGTGATTTCCACGGGGAACGCGAAGTGAATTAACTAGGCTTTAGATCGTTAGGTGATGATCAAAGGGTCTAGGATAATGGGGTAGAGAGGTCTAACTAGTATTAATGCCTGGTCTTGGTAATTAAGTATAGTCAAGGTTTTTCACCTAACTCTTTACTGAGGGCGATACCCGAAAAGGAGGATTGAGTTAACGAGGTTTTTCACCTCCCCGTCTCCTAAGCGACTACCCTGCTCAGCCCAACTATTATTTGCAACTTGCCTACAACAGATGCGAGGAACTTTCCGCCTAGCGAGGACTGTCACTCTCACACTAGGTGTCTACACAACTGCGACAAGGAGTCCACACTGGCAAGAAGTAGTCTAGACACCACGTCTAAACTAGCTCTTGCTACCCTAAGCTTAGCTAAAGCTAAGAGCACTCAAGATCAAGCAATGTGCCAGTAAAGGATTCTTATACTTAAAGTACCAGACCAAATATTAAATACTAGAAAAGACTCAGAAGTAAGACTTACAAGAAGACCTGCTTCCGCTGAGGTGCTCCGCGAAGAAGACTCCCGACAGGCCGGGACTCCTCCTTGGAACTCCTCACTCTCTACTCACTATGATAGCACTAAGCTACTAAAGTAGTTTACTCCTAAGATACATGACATTTAAGTGAAGGAATAGGGGGGTATTTATAGTGGGAGATGGAGTAGGGGCTACTCCGGTGCCACGTCAGCGATCCGCGTCATCTTCATCATGCACCATTGGATCAAACCGATTTCACAACCGCCATCTGATCAACGGTAGAGGCAAACTAACATGTGCAACATGTGGGCAAGGTCGGTGGGAGGCCAACCGACCCTGGAACCGCCATGAAGTGGGGTCGGCCGACCCCCTATCTGGCTGGTTGGGCCCACCTGCAGTGTCCTGGAGGCTCTCTGATGTCGGTGGAGTTGAGCTGACCTGTGGGACCCACCAAAGTGGGGTCGCCCGACCCCAATTCTATGGGGTTAGGGTGTCAGCCCTGCCCTACATGTCTTCCTCTTCATGACTATAATGTTGTCTTGGTTACTGGTGTTACTGATCTTTAGTTATTCACCCCTTCTTAGTGTTTGGACCCTTGAAAAGTACCTGTTCTTACTCCTGCAACCAAATAGTAGCATGTACATGTGGAACTAGGTTATATGTACCTATATTACTACTTTGTTTGGTTGTTTTCTCCCAAAATGAGTCTTATGTTGACGGTTATGATAGTAGAAAACATGGTATAAATACCGTCAACACTGACCTATGTCGGTGGTGAGAAGACGGCTGAATTGCCCCCGTCGGTAGTGCCCACGGCGGAAGGCGTCGAGGCTCCTCAGACCGAGGGGAGGACGCCGTGGCCCACCGGGCTCCATGCAGCTGAGAAGGAGAAGAAGAGAAAGAAAGAGGAAGAAAAAGAAAAGAAGGAAGAGGAGACAAAGGATGGGGAAAAGGAGGCGTTGCCATCGCCTGGTCAGCTCGATGAGGGGGTTCCTGCCTTGAGCCCATGGCAGCAACAACAGCAGCAGCAGGACTAGGAGCAGCAACAACAGCAGCAGGAGCAGCAACAGCAGGACTAGGAGTAGCAACAACAGCAGCATGACCAGGAGCAACAACAACAGCAGGGGTCATGGGAGTCGGAGCCACCGACCTATGGCCCTAAGAATCCTACTTGGTTGAAGCCGAGGCGGCTGTATGCCTATCCTGCCAAGCCAAGTCGAGAAGATGGGGTCTTGGCGCTGGTGTTCCTTTGCCGCCTAGGGGTCGACACGGGTCTAGAGCCTCAGAGGACCATGTATGGCCCAGAGGAGGTCGCCCTGGGCTACTTCACGAGCAGGGAGCCGTGGGCGGATGAGGCCAGCACCTCTGGGTCTGGAGAGGAGGCCGAGAGGTTTCCCACCCTAGTCGACCTATTGCTACGCCATGGGGGCACAACCGAATTCTGGAGGAAGCGTTGCTCGAGATGGATGACCGCGCAGAGGTCAAGAAATCAGAGCACGTGGAGGAACTACGGCTTTGGTTGAAGCATGCTCTGGCCTTGTCCATCGACATTGTTAGCAAGGACCTTGCCAAGGCTTTCTTTATAAGCGCCCTCTTTCCTTTGTGGTTCGATCTTGTATGTTTCAGACACCCTCCTATTGGCATCTAACCTAACATTCTCTTTCTCAGAATTTGAAGGAAACCTCCTGGGTGAAATCCCGCTTCATTCACACGACAAAGGGTGGATGGGAGCAGGTCCCCACTCTAGAGCATAAGCTCCTTCCGTCTCAGGAGACACTTCTTCAGTGGCAAAAGGAGCTGCTCCAAGCCCTAACAGACACACAGAAGGAGGATGACCTAGTCAAGGCTCAAGGTGCCTTGGCGACGGTGAATGGGAAGATTTACGTTGCTCAAGATGAGACCGAGAGGGCCAAGGTGGAAGTCAAGAAGGCTCGAGAGGAGGCTGCCCAAGCCAAGGAAGAAGCTGCCAAGGCGAAGGAGTGCAAGAAGGAGGTGGACAGAGATGTCCTCCTGCTCATCGAGCTGATAAGGACGCTCAAGGCTGATTTAGCCGCTGCCAAAATAGGGTATGCGGAGGTGAACATGTTGGTCATGGAATACGCAGGTGCGAAAGGCGTGGCCTAGGAGGAGGAGGAGAAGGATAAGGAGGAGCTTGAAAAGGAGAAAAGGCGATCCCATGCTCTGGCCACCGACGTCGATCAGCTGAAGAATCTCTTGTAGGAGAAGGAGGGAGCCATTGCGACCTCGGGAAAGTTGATCGAGGACCTACGGGTCAAGAAGATGGAGATGGCTCGTGAGTTCCAAAGGATCGAGAAGGAAAACACTGACCTAGTTGGTGAAAATATGTCCCTCCACGAGCATATCCGTGGTGAGTCTCTCTCTTTGGATTTGTCTTTCTGGTGTGTCTATTCATTATGACTAATTTTTCACATTGGCTTTCAGAGCTTGAGGGCAAGTTGCTTGATGTCCAGACCACCTCCAAGATGCTCTAGACGGATCTCGAAGGGGAGGTGCTATTGACCGGTCAGCTCAGGACTACAATCAGCGATCTCTCTGCCTCTTGGGGGCTCAAGCCTACAAACGAGGCTAGGGAGTCAACTTGAGGTGACGCCCTCGTGGATCAACTGTGTTATCTAAGTGCGATCATGAGGGATCGGGTCCGATACGCCCTCCACATCGGCATGAAGTGGGCAATGGCAGTTGTCTGCTCTGGCTTCTCGTATGACATGAACGTGGTCTCCCACGGCTTCGTCTCCAACATCACCAAGACCAAGTCGAGAACGAGGAGAGGCTTCGCGATCTTATCGACGACACTAAGGAACCTAGTGAGAGGTTATCGGCGCTATTTGAGCTGGAGGTTCTCCCTCTAGAGGTTGGTGCTGGAGACGATAAAGTTGGTGAGGATGGAGAGGGTGGTGACGGCAACCAAGGCTTGTGAGCCTTCTCTAGGTACATAGGCCCATGTCATAAGTTAGTCTTTTTGCTACTCTGTGGTGTTGCGGCCTAAACGGTCTTAAGACTTGTGTAAATATCGGTTACAATGTTTTATTCTCATGTTTTCCTTGCTCTTTTATTGCCTAGATCTTATTCTTTGACTAAGTTTTCAACACAGACTCGCTTGCCTCGAGGATGGGGGAGCGAGTAGAGTTACCATAGCATAGAGGCGTAGGGATCCTCAAGCTCGACGTCCCTCGACCCTTAAAGAGCTTGAGGTGTTTTCTACTTTAGTCACCTAGAATTTTCTGAGGCATAAAAGAAAAAGGCAGCATCAAGCTTTGCAAAAAACATTCAAGTTTTTTAAGAGCCTAGGGGGTTCTCCCCTGTTAGCCCCGAGGGAGTTTCGACTATGATGGGGCATAGTCGAGACTACCTTCATTTCTAAGACTTAAAGTAATAAGTACATGTTATCGAAAAGTATTTTCATTCATTCGAGATGTCGCAAGGGTACGTAATACATGGAATGTACAAAGCTTCGAGGCTCTAGGGGTAGAAGCAATGTAGTTGTTCGATGTTCCATGTGTTAGTGAAGACCGCGCCCTTATCGTCTGCTAGCTTGTACGTTCCTAGCTTCAAGACTTCTACCACCACGTATGGACCCTCCCAAGGTGGGGTTAGTTTGTGGCGTCCTTGGTTGCTCTACCGTTGATGAAGGATGAGGTCGCCGACTTGTAGATCCCTTTTACGCTTATCATGATTGTGTTGAAGCTTCTGCTGGTACCTTGCCGAGTTGAGGAGGGCCATGTCTCGAGCCTCTTCGAGCTGGTCAACTGTGTTTTCCTAGGCCTCCTTGTTTGTTTGCTAATTGTACACTCTGAGTCGAGGGGACCCATACTCGAGATCGGTGGGTAGGACTGCCTCGGATCCATAGACCATGAAGAATGGGGTAAATTTCATGGCTCGACTAGGCGTTGTTCTCAGGCTCAATAAGACCGAGGATAGTTCCTCGATCCACCTCTTACCGAACTTCTTCAACCGATTGTAGATTTTGGGCTTGAGACCCTGGAGGATCCTACCGTTGGGATGCTCGACCTGGCGGTTAGTTCGTGGTTGGGTGACCGTGGACCAATTTACATGGATGTGATGATGGTCGCAGAAGTCCAAGAACTTCTTGCCTGTGAACTGCATGCTGTTCTCAGTGATGATGACATTGGGCACCCCAAATCGATGGATAATATCGGTGAAGAATAGAACGGTGTTGATATTTGGTAACGCCATCAGGAAATGATCCGCAAGCGCACGGATATCGGTGAGCATTTCACCCGGGAGGTTATCCAGAGTATCATATTTATATTTTTACCACTGGGAGAAAGCGTGCATCTGACTAACCAAATCTATTGCTACTACCCTTTAGGCTACAAAGAATGTTTCTCGATGTGAGCGATGTATAGAGAAGACTGCAACCGTAGTCTCGTTCTAACCTTGGTAAGGATGATCTACTGTTCTATTGGGGAAGCTTACGAAATCTAGACACCACAAAGGATGTTCAACCTGCACCTATAAACCTACCCGTCCTGCTAACGAGATGTGGGATGCAAAGGTAACTCAGAAATGTCACGTTCCTCGCTACTACCACGGTCCAGCTAGTTAGGGGATATCTATGAGTACCCGAGCCCAAACACCACGTTTACGCTAGCAATGATTACTCTAAACTCAACCGAAAGAGATTAAAGTAATCTCATAAACCAAAGAACAATAAAACAAGAACTTACTAGAATTTAGAAGTCGAATTACTGAAGAATCCTAGGAGCAAGCCTCGGGTTAGGAGAACTTGATCCCGCAGGTACAACCTCGGAGTAGACACCGACAGGCCGGGCTTCCTCCGATCTACACCTCCACTCTATCTCTCTCAATCTAGTAGAAACTAGAAGATCTAATTCTACTCTCACATTGGATGCTAAGCCCTAAGTCTATTTAGAGGAGAGATTACCTTCGAGGGCACCTCTCAACTCTATGATGAACTTGTTCTCCTCCAGGGGCCAGGGGGTCTGGTTATATAGTCCTTTCAAGTGAATATGGGCCATTGGATCAAATCGACATTGATTGAACGGTTATCCTTGATCCTTTAGGTCGGTGGAGCGTAAACCCTGAAACGAGTCCGGGCCCGATCACCTTCCCGTTCGTTCCCGTGGCTTCTGGAGTCCTCTAGATGATAGAAAATTACGCGGCACGTTAATATCTCTATGTAAACCCGACGTGTGGGCCTTTCTTCCGTATTTCCTGATAACCCCCTGCAGAAATAGACAAACACCAAAACTCGTGGAATCTTGTCAGATAAAACCCTAAGTCTGGGTGTTGGTTGCATTTGGATCCTTTTCTTTATTTATTTGATGATTATATTTGGTACTTAAGGACCGTCAACAACTCCCCCAAGCTTACCTCTTGCTCGTCCCTAAGCAAGGATGAACTCAAGAGTTTCTGCAGTGGTTTCATGCCTTAAAAGTAAGATCTCATCTCTGAGTTAGAGTAAACTGTTTAGACTTAAAACTTACTCATTTTACCTTTCAGCATGGGGCTTGTAACCGTCACTTGTGTCTTGAGCAGTTAAAAGATAGAACGGTCAAGTTAAGCGCCATGTCTCTTGTTCTTTGATTAACTATAGCTCTGGAGTTTTTGCAGATTTTCAAATAAAACTCAGAGATTCCTTGTATGACTCTCTCAAATCTCTGTTTTGTGGTATTTCTGGGTCCTTTCCAAGGCAGTAATGGTGTATGCCTTCTTTCAAAGTATGTGGTATTTGTGGTATAAGGCATAGTGACATTGCCTTCTCTCTCACCCTACTCTAATAAGGCTTTAATATCTGGAGCTCATAGGTGGGAGATAAAATATACATACTTACAAGACATTTATTGTATAGTCAAACCATGGATCCAAAGAAACAAATCATTAAGCCAAATCAAGATGTGCATGTGTGGCGATTGAATGGTGTATGGTGATGATGGTGGTAATGGTGGAAGTCTAATTCTACCTTGCTCTTTCAAGGGGATACATACCTTTCTTGCTTTTTGAAACTTTGTGAGGAGAATGAGATGCTCTTCTTTTTCTTTTTCTCAGATGGGTATCTTGTACCCCTAATTCTACTGTCGGACACTTGTCCATTTTTACCTCTCGTCTCACTTTTTCTTTTCTTTGAGGTTCCGAGCACTTGTCCTTTTTTATTTCCTCGTATCCTTTTTTTTAGAGCACTCATCTCCTTAAATAATATAGCAAGTGGTAGTAACCAAGATAACTCGAGCATTTATTTCACAGGGAAAAATAGAAATGTTTTTGGCTATTCTCTCCCGGATTAGGAGTAAAATACTTTTGGGTGGCTCTGGAGATGGAAGTGAGTGGATATATGTGGATGCGTACATCCGGAGTAGAAGCAGCATGTGTGAGTGAACGTGCAAGTGAATCTTGATTTTAACCGCATGACAAGCACCTAAGGGTCTACACAGCTTGACCACACTCAATGCTCATAAGCAGTAAAAAGTAAATGTGTGGCTCAAAGTCTAGCAAGCATGTATATATGGCTGTGGTAGGAATTTAAACTCTCATCATACAGGAACTCATCATGTGTTATTTTAAAGATTTTCAAAGATAATTCTCCAGAATTCTAGCATCTCTAGGAATAGATAAACAACAGCTCAACCTTCCCATATCATATCCGTTAATGACTTAGACTTTAGATCAAGTACTCTTCCCACAAGTTCAGGTTTAGAGCAGGTTTAAATTATAACAATTATGCCTAAAACTTGAGAGAGAGCTCAATTTTGAGAACTAGTCATGGTAGAGCAACTATTCATCATTTCCATGTGAGAGCTTATCATGACGGTTCATAGCAAACTTTATTTATTTATTTATTTAGCAAACTAAGCAAACAACACAAAATCTTTATTTGGGTTTTTATGATTATGCATCTTTTTATTATTTGAGTAAAGTATAAACGCAAGTAGAAACACTTAGCTGGATAAATGGGGGTGCTCTCCCCCAAGCTGGATTTTGACGTAATTTCTTCTGATGTAGCTAGCAGGTGACAGAGGTGTATTTGAATGTCGGCAGCACCCTGACAACGATTTAGGATGTCCTCCGTCTGCTAGTCTTCTTTGATCCTTGAATTCTGTGGAGCTCAAATAGACAACAAAGCTTTGTGGAACTGGTTAAATGTTAGCATAAAATCTCTTAGCCGTAATCATGTTGAGCTTCCTCTAATAAATATTACTCTCTTTGGTAGGATCATAAATTTATTTTTATATTTTTATTTTTATAGGACCGGAATATATTTATTTTATTTTTATGCCACCACAGTGAATGTACTTATGGGTTTTATGCCATGAGCATACTCACATGGGGCTTACTATTTTTTAATATTTTTATTTTCTTTTCAAGATAGCATGAACCTGATTAACTAAGCAAACTATAATTGAATAATTGAAAGGAAAACGATAACTACCAAGTTTACCTCTTGGCAAGGCATTCGATGTTTTTTAAGTCCTCCGAATGGGACTCTCCGTTTCCTCAGTCGTCCTCAGATTCGCTCGATGGTGTAGTCGGTGGTTCCGGCGGCGCCTCCTCTTCATGTATAATTATCTTCTCTCTCCACACCTGACTCGGTGCTACGGTCTCCTCAGGACAGTTCTATTCATGTTGTATGTCTTCAGACCTTATTACATCTCCTTTGTAGTCTGCCCATCCGTCCTTGTTGATTTGCCTTCTCTGGTTTCGGTTGTGTCGCCTTCTTCTCATCCTGATTTGCTTAGTGTTGATGATCCTTAAGTATCAAATTTAATTATCAAATAAATAAAGAAAAGGATCCAAATGAAAACAAGATCCAGACTTAGGGTTTTATCTGACAGAATTCCACGAGTTTTGGTGTTTATCTATTTCTGCAGGGAGTTATCAGGAAATATGGAAGAAAGACCCACATGTCAGGATTACGTAAAGATATTAACGTGCTGTGCAATTATCTTACATCTAGAAGACTCCAGAAGCCACGAGACCGAAGCGGAGGCGAATCGGGGCCAGACCCTGGGCGGCCGCCCAGTTGGTCAGGGCGCCCGCCCACCTCTTGAAAGTCCTAGTTTGGTTTTGGATAATTGATGAAACCTATGTGTACTAACCTTTGTCATGAGTGAAATATAAGGATAGGTTGGTACACACCAAGTATTGGAGCTAGATGATGGTCATGGTGATGGAGGTGACCAAAAGATGATATTCAAGTGCTCCAACTTGGAAAAGAAGAAAGAGAAAAATAAAATGGGCTCAAGGCAAAGGTATTTTTATTAGGGCCATTTTGTTTTACCACTCAAGACACCTAGCGGGTGTGAGTGGATTTAGGATAGATAACCGTACTATAAAGAGGGGAAATCTTTAATTGCAATGGTTATCTAGTGCCACTAAGTGTGAGTCTCATTTGCATATACCTAGCGCTTAGTGACGTGGTGAGATGCATGAGAAAGCCTATAAAAATATTTGTGAAATGCTAACACACATGCACATGGTGGTGTACACTTGGTGGTGTTGGCACTTTTGCAAAGGAGAAGGTGTTGGAGTTGATTTTGATCAACTTGGAAAAGAGAGAGAGGCTTTTCGGTGTTCTTCGGACATTAGGATGGCGTTTAGATTGAAATACTGCTTTGATCCATTATTTTTTGGATTGAGTATCCATATGGATTGTATAGCCCTCTGAGTAAGCTTTCCGAAATGTCCAAGATCATCGAATTCGGAGTTCGGAGCTAAAAGTTAGCTTCCTGACAAGTTTTGAGATGGTGCTGAGAATGCAGGACCGGAAGTTCCGGTGGGACTTCCGGTGGTACTTCCGGTGCCTGACCGGAAGTTCCGGTCAGCCTGACAGGAAGTTCCGGTTGGGCTGTGTGAGGTGCGCTCGCGTTTGAGAAAACACTTTCGGTGTCTGACCGGAAGTTCCGGTGGGACTTCCGATGGGTCCGAGTCTCTCACAACGGTCAGATCTGCTTGGCCACAACGGTCAGATCTGCTTGGACCGAGGCTCCAACGGTCAGATCTGGTCAGACCGGAAGTTCCGGTCCCAGGCACCGGAACTTCCGGTACCACACTATAAGTACTCGTTTCCTTCGTTTTTGACGAGCAACTTGAATAGAACACTTTTTCTGACTTCCGGTGGCTCTTCTAAAGAGTAGAGAAAGCTCTCCCTTCCTCCTCTCTCACTCCCTAAGCTTTGTGCTCCATTCAAGTGAGAGATTGAGCTCAAGTGACAGATCTGAGAGCTTCAAGTGCATCTCCTTCCTCTCCTCTCCTTCTCCATAGCTTGGTGCTCATTGGTGAGAGGATTTGAGGAAACCCTAGTGTTGTGCTTTTGTGTTTTCATTCTTGTGGCACTAGGTGGTGATTGCAATTGTGGATTTCTTATTACTCTTGGTGATTGCCGTCACCTAGACGGTTGTGGATTTGTTGATTGGTGAGGGGATTTGGTGATTGTGTCCACTCCCAATCAAGGTGATATTTGTGAGGGGTTCTTGGGCTTATTCCCCGGCGGAGTGCCAAAAGCCACTCTAGTGGATTGCTTGTGTCATTGAGTTACCTCACTTGTGGGTCGGTTTTTGCGGTGTCCTAGTGAGGACGAGGTTCGTGCTACACCTCTTAGCCGCCGAACCACCAAGTGTTGGTCGACACAACGGGGACGTAGCGTGCCGGCAAGCACGTGAACCTCGGGAGAAAAATCGGTGTCTCAGTTGTGTTTGATTGACATTCTCCCGGTGCTTGATTGTTTATATTGGTGATTGGTTCATCCCCTACACAGCGGTATAAATATCTCATCCTATCCTTTACTTACCGCAAACTAGTGTAATTAGTTTAGTTGCTTACTTTGCCTTGTGTAGCTTAGTTCACTAGTGTAACTTGTAGAGACTTAGTTCTTGTGTGCATAGTGATCATAGCAACTAGAATTGTTGGGTAGGTGGCTTGCAAACACCCCTTTAGAGCTAGAGCAAAAAGCTTTGCTTTGTTATTTACTAACCTCTTGCTCTAGTGAGTTTGTAGAATTCTTAAATAGGCTATTCACCCCCCCTCTAGCCATATTAGGACCTTTCAAGTGGTATCAGAGCAGTGGTCACCGTTTATGAAGGCTTAACAACCTCGGTGCTCAAATTATGGCTCAAATAGTGTTCAACCATGTTGGAGGCAAACCACCGTTCTTTGATGGCACAAGTTCTTTTGACTATTGGAAGAGAAAAATGAAAATGTACCTTGGATCAATCAATGATAGAGTGTGGGAAGTCACGGAGAATGATTTTGTGATCCTTGACCCCGCTAACCCCACCGACAATGAGAGAGCAAACAAGCAATGCAATACAATGGCTCTCAACACAATCTATAATGGCATTGATTCAAAGGTATTTGAACAAGTCAAAGATCTTGAGAGAGCAAGTGAAGTATGGACAAGGCTAGAAGAAACATATGAGGGCACTACAACGGTAAAAAGTGCCAAGTTGTACATGCTCAAGGACAAGCTATCCAACTTCAAGATGAAGGATGATGAGTCCATACCGGAGATGTTCTATAGGCTCCAAGTCATCATCAATGATCTCAAGGGCCTTGGTGAGAAAGTGAAGGATGAGGACTTTATTCACAAGTTCTTGATGTGCTTGCCCAAGAGGTTCAAGACATTGAGAACAATCATATTTAGAGGAGGATTGTCGGGTGTATCTCCCAATGAGGTACTTGGAGATGTCATGACCGAAGATCAATACAATGACAATGATGATGATGAGGTCATGAAGAAGGATGTTGATGACAAGAAGAAAAAGAGTGTAGCATTCAAAGCTAGCTCTTCATCCAAGAGCAAGAACAAGGGAAAAGCCAAGAAGGAAGAATCAAGTGAAGAGGAGTGCTCCAATGATGATAGTGATGATGAAGCACTAGCACTCTTTGTCCGCAAGTTTGGCAAGATGATGAAGAAGAAGGGCTACCATACAAGAAAGAGAAGGGACAACTCCAAAAACAAGGAATATGTGAGGCTATGCTACAAGTGCAAGAGCCCCGATCATATTGTGGCGGATTGTCCATACAATAGTGATCATGATGAGGATGAGAAGAAGAACAAGAAGGAGAAGAAAGAAAAGAAGGAAAAGAAGATGGTCTTCAAGAAGAAGAAGAAGGGTGGATCCTATGTTGTGACATGGGATAGTGATGCTTCTTTGGATGATGATTTAAGTGATGATGACAAGGCATCCAAGAAGAAGGCGCTTGCAAGCATTGCTATCAACAAGCCATCACTCTTCGACACTCCTTCATGCTTCATGGCCAAGGGCCACAAGGTACAATATGATGAGAGTGAAAGTGAAAGTGAGCATGAACATGATAGTGATAGTGATGATGAAAATGAATTCACTAATGAACAACTCATGGACATGCTAGAACAAGCCGATTCACTTATTCAATCTAAAAACAAGAAGTGCAAAGAATTGGCCAAGAAATTGAAAGCTCTTGAGCAATCCTTTGATGAGCTCAATGCTACTCATGAGAGGCTAGTGGATGCCCATGAGAAGCTTGGCAAGGCTCACACCAAGCTTGAAAAGGCTCACTCCTTGTTGTTAGAAGAGAACAAGAAAAAGGTTGTTGTATCATGTGATGTGGGCACAACATGTGACTTAATTGAAGAATCACCCAACTTATCTATTGTTGTTGCCACTAACTCTTCTTGTAGGTCTTCATCCACCACCACTAACTCTACCTCTACATCTAGTGTTGGTGTCACTTGTGATACTTCACTAAAGGTTGAGAATGAGACTCTCAAGAGAGAGGTGGATGAGCTCACTCACGCCCTAGGCAAGGCCTATGGTGGTGAGGCCCGCTTGCTAAAATGCTTGGGTAGCCAAAGATTTTCTCTCAACAAAGAGGGATTAGGCTATACTCCCAAGAAAGGCAAGAAAGCCTTTGCAACTCACAAGCCTAGCTTTGTGAAGAGCAATGGTCGGTATTGCAACAAATGCAAGCAAGTTGGGCACCTAGAGCTTAATTGCAACAAAATTAACAAGAACAAGAAAATTGCTAATGTACCTTACATTCCTTTTGATTCTTGTTATGTACTTACCAAGGGTGAGAAGGGTGTGCATGCTAAGTTTGTTGGTACACCAATTGTGGGTCCGAAGAAGAAGGCCATTTGGGTACCAAAAAGCTTAATCACTAACCTCCAAGGACCCAAACAAGTATGGGTACCTAAGAAACATTGATTTGTTTTGTAGGTAAACTATAAAGCCGGAGGAAGGCATTGGGTGCTTGATAGTGGGTGCACACAACACATGACCGGTGATTCAAGAATGTTTAATTCAATCAATCCAAATGATGACAATGGTATTGATAGTATCACATTTGGTGACAATGGCAAAGGCAAGGTCAAAGGGCTCGGTAAAATTGCTATATCCAATGATTTGAGCATTTCCAATGTGCTACTAGTAGAGAGCTTGAATTTCAACTTGCTATCCGTAGCTCAACTTTGTGATCTTGGTTTCAAATGCATATTTGGAGTTGATGATGTAGAGATCATAAGTGTAGATGGCTCTAACTTGATATTCAAAGGCTTTAGATATGAGAATCTATACTTGGTTGATTTCAATGCTAGTGAATCTCAATTGTCAACATGCTTGCTCACTAAATCTAGCATGGGTTGGTTATGGCATAGAAGGCTTGGTCATTGTTGGCACTTCTTAACGCAACCACCGGATATCGGTGATGGCGCCCGAAGTGCCTGGTGTGGTAACTCTATTAACTATTGGATAATTCCGCAAGCGCACAGAAGGTACCGCTGTAGCACTTCACCCAGGAGTATTCCAAGGTATCGTAATTTATATTTTCCCAAGGGAAAGCAATAGCTAGAAATGCTTGTAAGAAAAGAGATCCTATCTCAACTTAGTTACAACTAGTGTAGAGAGGTGGTAACGAAAGGTGAAGGAAGGGATGATGATGATCCAGAGATAATCAAAAAGGATAACTACAAGATAACTAGAGTAGAGTAGCTAGGTGGGAGGACAACGAGTGAGTACAGGTTCCTAGGATATCTAATTCTACTCTCGTGAACTAATCTTAATCAAATAGCAGAGACACACTAGATTGATACCTTACTAATGGCTGCCAGGGATAGCCGAGCTGGTAAGACGCTTAAAAGGTTTTTCACCTAACCCCTTACCGAAAGTGACTATTGGGCTTATGGACGCCTTATCTTTTAAGAACTAGCTCGTACGTGAGGAGAACCTAATGCCGCCCACGATCTGTCACCTACTAGGGAGTGCGCCCCTACTTTCCGTCCGAGCCAGCGACACCCAAAGGCAAGACCTAGCCTAAGCACCGCGCTTACGCTAACTCTCACTACTCTAGCTGCGATCAAACAACTATAGCACCTTGCTAAAGGCGATGGGAAACAGCCACGAGCTTGTTACAGGATCACAATCTAATATGTAACTACTAAAGGACAAGATAGAACACTACAATACTATTGCAAGAATAATATTGCACAAAGTAATACTTAGAAAAGTAGAAAGAGAATATATTAAGAAAACAAGTCTTACAGGAGAAAAGATACAAGAGCTATACCAGACTCTCCAGAAGACGACTCCGGAGACCCCGAGCTTCGCTCGACTCAACTCTAACTCCCACACTAGACTACTACTACTACTACTCACTTGTATCTAGCTTGGATCACTTGAACCTTGAATTCATCATGCCTTGGAAGGGTGAAATCAGCCTCTATTTATAGGGAGAGGTGGAGTAGGGGCTACTCCACCGCCACGTCATCGATCCGTGTGATCATGCCTCTCCACCCTTGGATAAAACCGACTTCACAACCGCCATTTGATCAACGGCAGGGGCAAACCAACACGTGAGACATGTGGGGAAGGTCGGTGGGAGGCCACCGACCCTGAAACCGCCTTACATGTGGGGTCGGGCGACCCCACTCCTGACCACCTGGGCCCACCAGCAGTGTCCACAATGGTCCCTTATGTCGGTGGAGTAGGTGGCACACCTGGGTCCCACCAAAGAGGGGTCGGGCGACCCCCTCCCTGTGGGCCCAGGGTGTCACCTGTTGTCCCCTCGATCTCCTCTTGATGATTCTGATGTTGGCTTTGTCAAATAATGTCTTGAATTTGTTGTTCCTGCATGAACAAGCTAAGAGTACAAGTGGAACTAGTTATGGATAAAATATGTTCATGTCATGTCATTTCCCCTTGCAACCGAGGCATGTTGACGGTGTTTTGTATGTGGATTTCTATGGTATATCCACCGTCAACAAGATCCCCCAAGCTTAACCTTTGCTCGTCCCGAGCAAACAATCAAACTTAGCCTCGGTGGATCAGGTATTGTTACTATGTTCACATTTCAAGAGTACCATGTGTACAACAAAGTTCTTCTCTTTGCATGAAAAATTTAGCTATATAAACTTACCCATATTACCTTAGTCCCTTATGGGGCTTATGGCTTTTCCTTTGTCTTAGGTGGTTGAAAGACAGAACCGTTTGACTTGAGCACTAACTTTCTCATTCTTAGCAAGTTTCATATCAGAGGTTTTGTGATATTTTCAAAAGAAAACTTAAATGTTCCTCATATGGTTCTCTCATGTCACTCAAATGGTGTATAATTCCTCACCAAGGCATATGATAGAGTTGCCTTCTCTATTTCATCCTATTTCTAAAAGGCTTATGTGGAGCTTAAGGTAGGGATGAAAGGAGATAGCATACTTACTTTGCATGTGTTGCGAAGTCAAAGCTCGGATCCTTGAAGAGAAGTGTCATACTCCCAGATCAAGATGTGCAAGTGTGATATATGGTGGACTAGGTTGCTCCTTTATTTGCTACACTCTCTCTACTTGTATATTGAGACATGGCTAGCATTTTCTTTTTCTTCGAGCTTTATGTGCTCTTTTTTTTTTGTGGACTTGCACATGTCCATCTTTTTATTTCATTTTGCCTAGCCTTTTGATGTCTCATTTACCAAATAATGCTTAGAGAGAGATATTCTAACATTTAGAGTATGGAGCAACCTATTTAGTGGATGCGAAATACATGTGGTTGCGTACTTCCAGTGTAGAAGCAGCATATATATATGTGGTGTGTACGTGATCTTGATCTTAGGAGCATGAAAAGTCTCTTAACAGGGGTCAACAAGACTTGACGACACTCAACACAAAGCAAATAGCTTATGTGGAAAGGTTGCAATCATGTAAAGTAGATATAGCTGTGGTAGGAATTCATCACCATTGAGGAACAATTAAGGTTTTGATCATTTTAAGAATAAATCTCTGATAATCATGTATGCTTAGAATAATATTATAGCAGCTCTTGTCTCACTATCTCATGTCCCACAACAACTTAGACTTAGTTCTAGCACTTGCAACCCACAAAGTTTTCAGGTTCATGGCAGTTTAAGTGAGCTAAGTGATCCATACTTGGAGAAATACTAAGTTGTATACTAGGTACTAGAGAAACATTAACAAGCAACTAGTCATCATTTCCATGAGGGATATAGACATACATGAAGCATATATGCTAAAGGGAAATGCTAATTTTTTTTTTTTAGAGCAAGAATGATAAAATGCATGGAAATAAATAGGATAGAATACTTACCTTGGTGGGGGAGAGGATCTCCCCCAAGCTTGTCCTTCCTCACTGGGGTGGATACGATGGATATGGTGGATATGGTGGAGGATATTGCTGTGGAGGATATTGTGCAGGAGGAGGTGGATATGCATGTGGTGGTTGAGGAATGTATGGTGGTACGGGCAGGTGATATGATGTGTAGGCTTGGCACCAGTTTCTATTGCTGCTCTCCTCAAAATTTTGGATTTGCTGTTGGGTTTCCACAGTGGCAGTGTGAATGGCTTCATGGTTAGTACGCAATGTAGCCATACCTGATCTGAGTAGCTCCATGTCATGACGGTGACTGCGGTTTCCAAACTCCTGCGAAGAAGAAAGAGACAACCGGGCACTACGTCTCCTCCCCGTCCCGGAGGTGTGCATGGCATTGGAAGTGCCCTCATTATCTGAATCATCTTGCTGTTCAGCTCGTGACTGTCCACGTGTGAATGGCCCTGCAAAACTTCTACGTCCTCCAACTCCAGGAACATTAGGCATTAACGGGTGGCCCCCGTATAATTTTAACTCTGGTTGTGGCAAAATGAGTCTTGCATTTGATTTATGCAATATAAATTCAATTGTGTCATTGGGGCCACGCGTAATTACTTTTGCTTGAATGAAATGATATTTTCCTAACACAGTTCTAGGAGTGGGTATGTACTGGATGGTGTCATCAAGGATCAAAATGTAATCACACAATTTTGTAATTATAGAGGTGAACTCAATTGGGTCATTCTTCCGTGCTATAGTGATCCAATGATGTACCATGGCTTTTACCGGTGCAATACGAATTCTATTCACCATGGCATATAGAATTCTATTATCAATTTCCCGCACAATCCGAATGTCATCTCTAGGGAATAGAGTGATGCCTATCCATTTGTGCATGAACCGTAGTGTGGGATGGCAAATATGGCTAGTACGTGGGTAAGTCTTTCCAATTAGATTCTCCCCAGTTATTTCATGCCAAAATTCTTGTCTATTAAAACCCCATGTGGCAACTTCTACGTTGGTTTTAAAATTCATAAAGCCTAAACATGCAGCTAGATGGTCCCATGTGAAATCATAATCTTGGTTTCTTAGGCGAAAGTAAATGGTTGTTTCGGTTACCCTTACGGTGCTCAAAAATTCTAGAGTGAGAATCTTGCTACCTAGGTGTTCCGAAAAGTCCCAAAATTCACCCCATCCTATTGCAGCAAAGACATCAAAGAATTCCTCATACATACCTGTGTCTTTGACGAATTTAGGGTCAATTACCTTGGTATGCTTGAATTCACGGTGGCGTAGATGGTTAAGCTTCTCCATTTCTTCTACGGTGAGCAAAAGTCCGGTCTCTATATCTTGCATCCGTAGAGGTGCTGCTTCTTCATTAAGTGGTGTTTGCTGTGGCATGGCCTCATGCTCTTGCTCCTCATGAGTCTCAGAGGGAAGTCCCTGATGAGAGGAGTACTCTTCTACCGAACTCATGGTGCCATGGGAGCGCCTTGATGAGCTTCCGCTAAACGCTCCACGCACTTTCTTCCCTATGTTCTTGAGTGGATTCTTCATGCTAGATCAAGAAAATAACGAACACCACTTCCACCAGAGAGGTTAGTTTAGATTTTAACTCTTCTTACCGGCTGATTACCTCTCTTGATTTCTCGACGGGTGAACACTTGAGCAATAGGGAAAGTGAAAGGAAAAGTGTTGATGATTTTCTTGAGTTGCTAGTAGAGGAAAGTGGTTGTGAGTGAATGAGTGAGTGGATGGAAGAGAGGACAAGTGCAGAGGGCACTTTGTCAGGGTCGGCCGACCCCTCTTTTTCCACGAAACCACAAATGGCCAACACCTTGTGTCAAGGAAAGATGGATGGGAAAGAAAGAAATAAGGAATGCTGCAGGGAGGGGGTCGGGCGACCCCATCACCACCTCCTCTTTGCGCTAGCTGTTCACCAGATTGATGATGAATGTGTGCCATGGCTGGTTCCCCATCTCCACTCACTCTCTCCTTTCTTTTGGATGTTTTCTCAAAGAATCTCTTCTTGGAATGTGGTGAAAGAGAAAGGAGGGAACAAGACAAGACTAGATGGGTGGATGTTTGCTCATGAGATGCTTCACGGGATGAGCTTCTCAAAATGTTGATTTACTTAAGGCTTTAAGCAAGTATCTTTCCCATACTTAGCAAGAGTGATTTGTCTAGGGGTTGCTTAAGTGACTTTAGAAAGAAGAAGATGGTTTTTGTTAAGTTAGCAGTGTCTCCTAATTTCACTTACGTTTTAGTGGAAGCAGGGGATGAGAACTAGAAACTCTAGCTCCTAGGGTGAGTGTCGATATTTATGAGTCTTTATTTCTATACTCACTCTCCCTACATTACTTGTGCTGCCATACACCAGAGGAGGAGAGGAAGTGGGGCCAACCATGGGGTCGGCCGACCCCTCCTCTCACTCTTGAGTAATGCTGGGCACACTACACTAGTAACAGAACAAGCACATGCAAGAAAAATAGATGAAAGAGTTAGAGAATTCTCATGCAAGGTTCAATTCGTTGATCAAGTGGGATTACATGAGTTGACATGGTAATGTTTTGGTGTTTTCTTGAATGGAGCATAGCATGTCATGACAGGAAGTGGCAAAGGACACGAGATGATAGGTGGGGGCCACCAAAGTGGGGTCGGGCGACCCCCCTTTGGGCCCCACCTGGTGTCCACCTTGCTCAGTGAGTTTTTATTTTTACTTTACTTGTCTTAACTCAAGTTGATAGAAGGGTTGGAAAAGATGAAGGAAGTTTAATAAGTAACTTAAAGTTAAAGGTCAGTGGGCTTACCTTGATGGAAGAGCTGTTACCTCAGGTCCTTAGAACAGGACCTCCTCCTTGAGTTGATACAGAAATTTTCTTCGGAGGTGTCATCGGTTGTATTACCTTCTTCTTCCATATTTTCTTGCTCTTTGCTCTTGGCGTTGGATTGGTCTTTTTCTTTGGCCTAGTTATGAATGTGACGGTTGCCACATCCACTGCCAAGATTAGTGAGCATTGCACTACCTTTGGTTTGAAGTTAAACTTCTCCTGGGCCCCATTGATTGTAAATTGAATTTCTCCGGCTCCAACGTCAATATGTGCATTAGCAGTGCTGAGAAATGGTCTTCCCAGGATAAGTGGAGTCTTTTCATCCACCTCCATGTCGAGTACCACGAAATCCACAGGGACCAGGAACTCGCGTATCTTTACGGGGATATTCTCAGCTACCCCCGCAGGATGGCGAATTGACTGATCCGCTAACTGCAAATGTATTGATGTAGGGGACAAAACAGCATGGGTTAGTTTATCAAATATTACCTTTGGCATGACACTGACACTTGCTCCCAAGTCGCACAGTGCATGCTCGAAGTGATGTGTCCCAATGGAGCAGTCGATGGTAGGACATCCAGGGTCCTTCTTCTTTTCTGGTAGTTGGTTTAGTATCGCCGCGCTGCATTCTTCTGTTAGCTTAATCACCTCAGTTGTAGGCAGCGGGCATTTGTTGTTGAGGATGTCTCTCAAATACTTGGCATAGGTTGGAACCTGCATTGCATCAAGTAGTGGAATTTTGACATATAATTGCCGAATTACCTCAACAAACTTCCCGAATTGTTCATCGGTGGTTGGCTTCCTTGTTCTTGGAAATGGCAGCAGAATGTTGGTGTCGTAGAACTCGTGCGGAGCTGTCTTTCCATAGAACTTGGTGTTTTCCTGCTTAGATGGTGCTTCTTCCTTGTCTTCCTCAACTTCCTTATCTGTTCTTGCAGTCTTTTTTGTCATGTCAGGATATGGTGGATCACGAGTGGTCTTACCCCCTCTCGTGGTCACATTAAAGATATTGCAAGAATTTACCGAAGAAGGAACAGTAGCAGCAATTTGTGCTATTTGAGACTCTAAAATTTTATTAAAGTTTAATTGGTCCTTAATAGAAGAAACAAGGGAATCCATTTTAGCAGTTAATGATTCAAGAGTCTTGTCATTAGCTAACAATCTTTTGTTCATGCTTTCATTGATTTTAGCTTGATTAATGACAAGTTCTTTAAGTGAAAGCCAGTTAGAGTTACTAGAGTTACCTTGGCCCTGGAAGCGCGAAGTTGGTCGTCCATTGTTGAAGGATTGCACAGCTTCATGGCTTGCATTTTGCACCCTGCTCCGTTGGTTCGCACGTGCAGTGGCATATTGTTGGATGGCCTCTCGATCTTTCTTTACCTTGGCTCGTTCATCCAACTTCTTCAACAAGAACTCCATCTTGTGAGATATTTCATTTACCTCTTCAATGGTTTTCGTGCTTCTCTTCTTGAGTTGAGGGCGTTCTTCTCTCCATGTTTGATTTGTCACTATGTTCTCAATGAGAGTTTTAGCTTGAGTGACATTGAGGGAGGTAAACGCTCCTCTTGCGGCGGCATGAAGGTGGCTACGAGCTACTGGAGTCAGCCCATGGTAGAAACCTTGAATCAGGAGCCACTCTTTAATTCCATGATGTGGACACTCTTGAATGTACTCCTGGAGACGTTCCCATGCTTCGGGAATAGTCTCGTCTGCCTTCTGTTGGAAGCTTGAAATCTTTGCCCTCAGAGCAGATGTCTTGCCTATTGGGAAGAATTTCTTGAGAAATGCATTGGCACATCTTCTCCAGGTGTTGACATCATCGGGTTGAGCGTAAAACCATTGCTTTGCCTTCCCAAACAATGAGAATGGGAATAGGCGAAGGCGGATGGCGTCGGCCGTTACCCCTCTGATGGCAATAGTGCTACACACTTCCAAAAAGTGTTGGAGATGTGCATTTGCATCTTCATGTGGCTTCCCACTAAATGTACTTGCTTGCACCATAGTGATAAGTGATGGCTTAATCTCAAAGTCGACATCTTCGACCTCCACCCTCGGTCCAATGGTAACATGGGCAACTGATGGAGATGAGAAGTCAGAGATTGATGAGGAAGCCATTGACTGGTAGAGTGTCGGTGCTAAGCCTCCTTCCTTGAGTGAATTCAAGTATGAGCTGGATCTCCGATAAGTTACTAGACGGTGTCTAGGACTCTGTCGGGATGTCTCAGGATTTTCTAATGTGGCCTTGAATTGGAACTCACTCATACAATGCCCTGCTTCACAATATAGAGAAACAAAGGCAAGGGGTAAACCCCCCTACAACTAATTGATACTAAGTTGATGATATTTTTTTTTTCGGATTCGTTCTTACTAAGATTTCTAGGCTATGCTTTCCCCGGCAACGGCGCCAGAAATGCTTGTTGGCACTTCTTAACGCAACCACCGGATATCGGTGATGGCGCCCGAAGTGCCTGGTGTGGTAACTCTATTAACTATTGGATAATTCCGCAAGCGCACAGAAGGTACCGCTGTAGCACTTCACCCGGGAGTATTCCAAGGTATCGTAATTTATATTTTCCCAAGGGAAAGCAATAGCTAGAAATGCTTGTAAGAAAAGAGATCCTATCTCAACTTAGTTACAACTAGTGCAGAGAGGTGGTAACGAAAGGTGAAGGAAGGGATGATGATGATCCAGAGATAATCAAAAAGGATAACTACAAGATAACTAGAGTAGAGTAGCTAGGTGGGAGGACAACGAGTGAGTACAGGTTCCTAGGATATCTAATTCTACTCTCGTGAACTAATCTTAATCAAATAGCAGAGACACACTAGATTGATACCTTACTAATGGCTGCCAGGGATAGCCGAGCTGGTAAGACGCTTAAAAGGTTTTCACCTAACCCCTTACCGAAAGCGACTATTGGGCTTATGGACGCCTTATCTTTTAAGAACTAGCTCGTACGTGAGGAGAACCTAATGCCGCCCACGATCTGTCACCTACTAGGGAGTGCGCCCCTACTTTCCGTCCGAGCCAGCGACACCCAAAGGCAAGACCTAGCCTAAGCACCGCGCTTACGCTAACTCTCACTACTCTAGCTGCGATCAAACAACTATAGCACCTTGCTAAAGGCGATGGGAAACAGCCACGAGCTTGTTACAGGATCACAATCTAATATGTAACTACTAAAGGACAAGATAGAACACTACAATACTATTGCAAGAATAATATTGCACAAAGTAATACTTAGAAAAGTAGAAAGAGAATATATTAAGAAAACAAGTCTTACAGGAGAAAAGATACAAGAGCTATACCAGACTCTCCAGAAGACGACTCCGGAGACCCCGAGCTTCGCTCGACTCAACTCTAACTCCCACACTAGACTACTACTACTACTACTCACTTGTATCTAGCTTGGATCACTTGAACCTTGAATTCATCATGCCTTGGAAGGGTGAAATCAGCCTCTATTTATAGGGAGAGGTGGAGTAGGGGCTACTCCACCGCCACGTCATCGATCCGTGTGATCATGCCTCTCCACCCTTGGATCAAACCGACTTCACAACCGCCATTTGATCAACGGCAGGGGCAAACCAACACGTGAGACATGTGGGGAAGGTCGGTGGGAGGCCACCGACCCTGAAACCGCCTTACATGTGGGGTCGGGCGACCCCACTCCTGACCACCTGGGCCCACCAGCAGTGTCCACAATGGTCCCTTATGTCGGTGGAGTAGGTGGCACACCTGGGTCCCACCAAAGAGGGGTCGGGCGACCCCCTCCCTGTGGGCCCAGGCTGTCACCTGTTGTCCCCTCGATCTCCTCTTGATGATTCTGATGTTGGCTTTGTCAAATAATGTCTTGAATTTGTTGTTCCTGCATGAACAAGCTAAGAGTACAAGTGGAACTAGTTATGGATAAAATATGTTCATGTCATGTCATTTCCCCTTGCAACCGAGGCATGTTGACGGTGTTTTGTATGTGGATTTCTATGGTATATCCACCGTCAACAGTCATGTTGGAATGAAACAATTGAACAAGTTAGTTAAACATGATCTTGTTAGAGGCTTGAAAGATGTCACATTTGAGAAAGACAAGCTTTGTAGTGCATGTCAAGCCGGAAAGCAAGTTGGCAACACTCATCCAAAGAAGAGCATCATGAGTACATGCAAGGCATTTGAGTTGTTGCACATGGACTTATTTGGACCAACCACATACACAAGCATTGGTGGAAATAAATATGGATTTGTGATAGTGGATGATTTCACAAGATATACATGGGTATTCTTTCTTAGTGACAAGAGTGATGCTTTTGCAACCTTCAAATCATTTGTCAAGAGAATACACAATGAGTTTGAAACAACCATCAAGAAAGTGAGAAGTGACAATGGAAGTGAATTCAAGAATACAAGAGTTGATGAGCTTTGTGATGAATTTGGCATTAGACATCAATTCTCGGCCAAGTACACTCCACAATCAAATGGCCTTGTTGAGAGGAAGAATAGAACCTTGATTGACATGGCAAGATCAATGTTGAGTGAATACAATGTGAGTCATTCTTTTTGGGCCGAAGCAATCAACACTGCTTGCTACTATAGCAACCGACTCTATTGTCACCCAATGATGGAGAAGACACCATATGAGCTCTTGAATGGTAGAAAGCCCAATATTGCATACTTTCGGGTTTTTGGTTGCAAATGCTACATATTGAAGAAAGGCACTAGATTAAGCAAATTTGAAAAGAAATGTGATGAAGGCTTCTTGCTTGGTTACTCCACTACTAGCAAAGCTTATAGAGTTTGGAATTTGGCTAGTGGTACTCTTGAGGAGGTGCATGATGTTGAGTTTGATGAAACCAATGGGTCTCAAGAGGAAGAAGAGAATCTAGATGATGTGAGAGGCACTCAATTGGCCGATGCAATGAAGAATATGGACATTGGTGATTTAAGGCCTAGAGAGGTGATTGATGTTAAAGATGACAAAGATCAAGTGCTTCCTACCTCTAATGTGCAAACTAGTGGTTCTCATGATCAAAATCTAGCTAGTACAAGTGGTACACAAGTGCAAGATCAACAAGCTAGTACATCATCTCATGATCAACCAAGTGCAAGCAATCAAGTGCAAATACTCCAACCAACAAATATTGCAAGAGATCATCCATTGGATCATATCATTGGTGATATTCAAAGAGGAGTGCAAACTAGATCAAGATTAGCATCATTTTGTGAGCATTTCTCCTTTGTGTCTCACATTGAGCCAAAGAAGATTGATGAAGCATTGAGAGATGTTGATTGGGTTAATGCTATGCATGAAGAGCTTAACAATTTCAAGAGAAATCAAGTATGGGAATTAGTTGAGAGGCCTAGTGATCATAATGTCATTGGTACTAGATGGGTCTTTCGCAACAAACAAGATCAAGATGGGATAGTTGTAAGGAACAAAGCAAGATTGGTAGCACAAGGCTATACTCAAGTTGAAGGTCTTGACTTTGGTGAAACATATGCCCCGGTTGCAAGATTGGAAGCAATTAGGATCTTGTTAGCCTATGCTTGTGCTCATAACATCAAGCTATACCAAATGGATGTGAAAAGTGCATTTCTCAATGGCTATATCAATGAAGAAGTTTATGTTGAGCAACCTCCCGGTTTTGAAGATAACAAGAAACCCAACCATGTTTACAAGCTAAGAAAGGCATTGTATGGTTTGAAGCAAGCACCAAGAGCATGGTATGAGAGATTGAGAGATTTCTTACTCTCTAAAGGTTTCAAGATGGGCAAGGTTGATACCACTCTCTTCACCAAGAAGATTGGCAAAGACTTGTTTGTGTTGCAAATCTATGTTGATGATATCATATTTGGATCAACCAACCAAGAATTTTGTGAGGAGTTTGGAAACATGTTGGCTAATGAGTTTGAGATGTCAATGATTGGAGAGCTTAGTTACTTCCTTGGTCTTCAAATCAAGCAATTGAAGAATGGCACTTTTGTGAGTCAAGGCAAGTACATAAAAGACATGCTCAAGAAGTTTGGCATGGATGATGCAAAATCAATTAGCACACCAATGGGAACAAATGGAAGCCTAGATAGTGACACAAGTGGAAATATGGTGGATCAAAAGTTATATCGATCTATGATTGGAAGCCTACTCTATGTGACCGCATCAAGACCGGATGTCATGTTTAGTGTGTGCATGTGTGCAAGATTCCAAGCCTCACCAAGAGAAAGTCATATGAAGGCAACAAAGAGAATATTGAGGTACTTGAAGCATACACAAAATGTTGGTTTGTGGTATCCCAAAGGTGCAAAGTTTGAACTTATTGGATATTCCGATTCGGATTATGCGGGATGCAAAGTTGAAAGAAGAAGCACATCGGGCACATGTCAATTGTTGGGAAGATCACTTGTCTCATGGTCATCCAAGAAGCAAAATAGTGTTGCACTATCAACCGCCGAAGCGGAGTACATTGCGGCCGGTAGTTGTTGCGCACAAATCCTATGGATGAAGGCAACATTGAAGGACTTTGGAATCAATTTCAAACAAGTGCCATTGTTATGTGACAATGAAAGTGCCGTGAAGCTCACCAACAATCCGGTTCAACACTCAAGAACAAAGCACATAGATGTCCGCCATCATTTCATAAGAGATCATCAACAAAAAGGGGACATTTGTATTGAGAGTATAGGCACCGATGATCAACTTGCCGATATATTCACCAAGCCTCTTGATGAGAAGAGGTTTTGCCAGCTAAGGAATGAATTGAACATACTTAACTTCTCAAATATGTGTTAATGCACCCCCACTATATGACATGCCTCTCCTTCAAGCAAAGCAAGGTGAAATTGTTTGACATATCATCCATCTTTGCTAAGGACTTGTTTAGTGCATCTAGTCATTCCTTACATGTCTTAGGATCATTCATGAAAATCAATTGAATTTGATACTTATATGGTACCACTATTGCTTCTATGCTTGACTTGATCTAGTGGTAGCATATGACATGTTTGTGGGCTTGCAATCCTAGTGTTTGATCTAGAATATGAGCTATAAGTGTTTAACTCAACATGGTACAAGATAACCCTTATTTAGAGGTGTGAAGAAGCTTGTCCTTGGATCAAACCGAGTTAAATATCTTAGGCAAGTAATCTAGATTGGACCAATTTGGTAAAATGATCTCACTTCACATGGTCTCACACTAACCTATCTAAAATTTGAGCTCACCTTTTGTGGTCTTTGATGACAAAGGGGGAGAGAATTTCCCAAAGATTTGCTAAAAGGGGAGAAGTACAAAGATAGGGGAGTAACATGATAAAAGAAGGGGATCAATTAAAATTTTGAATCACACAAGTAGGGGGAGCAAGCTCATAAACTTGAATGTTGCATTTGAATGTGCATCACATATGTTTGCTTGCATTTGCATTAGCTTTAGAAGTTTTCTCTGCAATGCCTTGCTTGTGTGGTGTATGCTAGTTGTAGGTTTGATTGTTGAAATGAAGAACTAGCATGCATAGGTAGTGTAACTAGACTTTTAGTTATTTCACAAGTGGTACTAGAACCTTGTTTATAATGTTGATCTCACGAGGTGTTCTAGTCTTTGTGAATGTCTAGTTACTAATGGTGCTAAGGATGGTATACATTGGCAACTCCGATTGGTATCACGCTTCAAAGGTCCATTCTTTACACCTTAGCATCATTTGGTAGAAATTGACTCCTATATTTCCTATTCAAGCATATGTGCAAGCTTTCAAATCCAAACTCTTAGCACATATGTAGGGGGAGAAATTGCTACCATTTTGGGTTTATGAAACTTGTCCATAACCTTTGCACATGGTAAAATGCTTGGGCAAGCAACATGAATCCAAGAAAATTTTATTGAATATCTTTGTGAAAAGGTTGTCATCAATTACCAAAAAGGGGGAGATTGAAAGTCCTAGTTTGGTTTTGGATAATTGATGAAACCTATGTGTACTAACCTTTGTCATGAGTGAAATATAAGGATAGGTTGGTACACACCAAGTATTGGAGCTAGATGATGGTCATGGTGATGGAGGTGACCAAAAGATGATATTCAAGTGCTCCAACTTGGAAAAGAAGAAAGAGAAAAATAAAATGGGCTCAAGGCAAAGGTATTTTTATTAGGGCCATTTTGTTTTACCACTCAAGACACCTAGCGGGTGTGAGTGGATTTAGGATAGATAACCGTACTATAAAGAGGGGAAATCTTTAATTGCAATGGTTATCTAGTGCCACTAAGTGTGAGTCTCATTTGCATATACCTAGCGCTTAGTGACGTGGTGAGATGCATGAGAAAGCCTATAAAAATATTTGTGAAATGCTAACACACATGCACATGGTGGTGTACACTTGGTGGTGTTGGCACTTTTGCAAAGGAGAAGGTGTTGGAGTTGATTTTGATCAACTTGGAAAAGAGAGAGAGGCTTTTCGGTGTTCTTCGAACATTAGGATGGCTTTTAGATTGAAATACTGCTTTGATCCATTATGTTTTGGATTTAGTATCCATATGGATTGTATAGCCCTCTGAGTAAGCTTTCCGAAATGTCCAAGATCATCGAATTCGGAGTTCGGAGCTAAAAGTTAGCTTCCTGACAAGTTTTGAGATGGTGCTGAGAATGCAGGACCGGAAGTTCCGGTGGGACTTCCGGTGGTACTTCCGGTGCCTGACCGGAAGTTCCGGTCAGCCTGACAGGAAGTTCCGGTTGGGCTGTGTGTGGTGCGCTCGCGTATGAGAAAACACTTCCGGTGTCTGACCGGAAGTTCCGGTGGGACTTCCGATGGGTCCGAGTCTCTCACAACGGTCAGATCTGCTTGGCCACAACGGTCAGATCTGCTTGGACCGAGGCTCCAACGGTCAGATCTGGTCAGACCGGAAGTTCCGGTACCACACTATAAGTACTCGTTTCCTTCGTTTTTGACGAGCAACTTGAATAGAACACTTTTTCTGACTTCCGGTGGCTCTTCTAAAGAGTAGAGAAAGCTCTCCCTTCCTCCTCTCTCACTCCCTAAGCTTTGTGCTCCATTCAAGTGAGAGATTGAGCTCAAGTGACAGATCTGAGAGCTTCAAGTGCATCTCCTTCCTCTCCTCTCCTTCTCCATAGCTTGGTGCTCATTGGTGAGAGGATTTGAGGAAACCCTAGTGTTGTGCTTTTGTGTTTTCATTCTTGTGGCACTAGGTGGTGATTGCAATTGTGGATTTCTTATTACTCTTGGTGATTGCCGTCACCTAGACGGTTGTGGATTTGTTGATTGGTGAGGGGATTTGGTGATTGTGTCCACTCCCAATCAAGGTGATATTTGTGAGGGGTTCTTGGGCTTATTCCCCGGCGGAGTGCCAAAAGCCACTCTAGTGGATTGCTTGTGTCATTGAGTTACCTCACTTGTGGGTCGGTTTTTGCGGTGTCCTAGTGAGGACGAGGTTCGTGCTACACCTCTTAGCCGCCGAACCACCAAGTGTTGGTCGACACAACGGGGACGTAGCGTGCCGGCAAGCACGTGAACCTCGGGAGAAAAATCGGTGTCTCAGTTGTGTTTGATTGACATTCTCCCGGTGCTTGATTGTTTATATTGGTGATTGGTTCATCCCCTACACAGCGGTATAAATATCTCATCCTATCCTTTACTTACCGCAAACTAGTGTAATTAGTTTAGTTGCTTACTTTGCCTTGTGTAGCTTAGTTCACTAGTGTAACTTGTAGAGACTTAGTTCTTGTGTGCATAGTGATCATAGCAACTAGAATTGTTGGGTAGGTGGCTTGCAAACACCCCTTTAGAGTTAGAGCAAAAAGCTTTGCTTTGTTATTTACTTACCTCTTGCTCTAGTGAGTTTGTAGAATTCTTAAATAGGCTATTCACCCCCCCCCTCTAGCCATATTAAGACCTTTCACCTCTGGAGTCCAATCGGGACTCTGCTTTGCGGGAGATTTCCACCGACCTAAAGGATGAATCTAAACCATACAATCTATGTCAGTTTGATCCAAGGGCCCATATTCACTTGAAGGGACTATAAAACCAGACCCCCTGGCCCCTGGAGGAGGGAGCCTCTCAACCCTAATTCATTGTTCCATCAAGGGAGAAGAAGCCTCTGATCAAGATTAGAGCCACCACATCAATTAGATATCTAGATTAGCATAGCTACATAGGATTAGAACTAGAAGGAGTCAATCTTCGATTGGTTTCCGGATCTGTCAGGAGGATTCTTGGTAATCTTCTAATTGTTCTTCTAATTGCTTTCTAATTATCTTTGTTCTTCAATATTATGAATATGACTTTGTTCTATTTCAATATATTGCTTATGACTTTGCTCTACTTGCTTATATTCAAGATTATATTGTTCTTAGTTTATCATAGTTATGTACTTAGCTTAGTTAGATACGATCTATATACATGCTTAGGATCGTATAGCGTTTATCCATCGGATCCATGGGTAAATGATAGATATTGTGTAGGCGTGGTGCTTATACCGTATTTATCTGCGATTGTACCCAATATGCCAGATCGTGGGGTAGTTCGTGATAGTGACAGCTTCATTGATTCTTATATAGTCCCCCTCTCGTGTATTGGGCTGGCAGAGCAACATTATTACAGGGGAGTGATTGCTATGTTTCTCATATTCCTTGCTAATATCACTATGCATGGGCGTAGTCTTATCTCGCAATGATTGCTAAGTATGCTTGCACTAACTATGATATGCTAGACTATATAGTTGAGAATAACTTAGGGAATATTCTTGTAGTTCGTTCTAATACCATGCTAATGACTTTCTAGAGTATCTAATTGAGGTGCTTATCATATTTATTATGTGGCTAGATCAGATTAGTTATCCTTGTCACTATTATTATTTCATATATCTTTTATGTGACACTTATCCCTGTATGAAGAGTTAGATATAATGTTCTCAATTATACATGCAATGATAGATGCTCAATCTCATATGCTATTCTGTAATCAATAGTGATGATCGCTAATCCCTTCCCAGTGGTAAAAATATAAATAACGATACCTGGAATACTTCCCGGTTAAAATGCTGCATCGGTATTAATCTGTGCGCTTGCAGATCCCATTCATTATTTATTTAGAAGAGCAATTGCATATTTCAATACCGCGTCTCTTATATCATGCTGGGGATGACAACTTGGCTTAAGTGGTATAAGGGATAGGTTTGGCATTTTTGGCACCGTTACTAGATTTAGAGAACTTAGTCTACTTTTGGTAATGATGTTAAGAATACCCAACACTTAGAATCTTCAACTATATAGTTAGAATCATTAAAGTAGTGGCGTACCTTCTCAGAGGGGAAGTGCATGTGGACTTCTCCGGTTCCAATATAGATGATAACTTTGATAGTGCTGAGGAACGGTCTTCCAAGGATGATGGGTGGATCATACTCGTCTTCTCCCATGTCAATGACCTGAAAATCATTTAGAGCTGAATGTATGTTGGTTGTAGGGGTATGGTTCCATGTAGGAGCTGATAAGTGACTGTGGCCATTGTTGATATTTGGGAACGCAATAAGGAATTGATCCGCAAGCGCACGGATATCGGTGAGCACTTCACCCGGGAAATTATCCAGAGTATCGTATTTATTTTTTTACCACTAGGAGAAAGAGTGCATCTGACTAACCGGTCTATTACTATTAACCTTTAGGCACAAAGAATGTCTTTCGATGTGAGTGATAAATAGAGAAGACTGCAACCGTAGTCTCCTTCTAACCTTGGTAAGGATGATCTACTGTTCTAATGGGGAGGCTAACGGAATCTAGACACCACAAAGGATGTTCAACCCGCACCTATAAACCCTATCCTTCCTGCTAACGAGATGTGATCTACAAAGGTAGCTCGGAATTGTCACGTTCCTCACTACTACCACGGTCCAGCTAGTCAGGGAATATCTATGAGTACCCCAGCCTAAACACCACGTTTACGCCAGCAATGATTACTCTAAACTCTACGCGAAGAGATTAAAGTAAACTCATAAACCATAAGAACAATAAAACAAGAACTTACTAGAATTTAGAAGTCGAATTACTGAAGAATCCTAGGAGCAAGCTTCGGGTTAGGAGAACTTGATCCCGCAGGTACAAGCTTGGAGTAGACACCGACAGGCCGGCTTCCTCCACTCGACACCTCCACTCTATATCTCTCAATCAAGTAGAAACTAGAAGATCTATTTCTACCTTACATTGATTGCTAAGCCTAAAAAGAAATATTAATTAGAGAAGAGGTTTTCCTTCGAGGGCACCCCTCAATTCTCTATGATAATTTCTTCATGTCTTCTCCAGGGCCAGGGGGGCCTCGCTTATATAGTCCTCCCCTTCTATGCGTTTTTGGGTCGATAGTCGAGGTGGTACTATGTTTTTCTTGATCCAATAGGTCGGTGGAATATCCCGAGCGAAGGAGTCCCGAATTGGTTCCAGGAGGGGGGCGGGCGCCCAGGCTACCAGGGCGGGCGCCCTGGGCCTGGCCCAACTTCGCCTCCGCTTCAGTCTCGTGGCTTCTGGAGTCTTCTAGATGATGTAAAATTGCGCGGTGCGTTGATATCTCTATGTAATCCCGACATGTGGGCCTTTCCTACTTATTTCCTGATAACCCCCTGCAGAAATAGATAAACAACAAAACTCGTGGAATTCTGTCAGATCAAACCCTAATTCTAGGTGATGGTTGCATATTGGTCCTTTCTCTTGTTTATTTGATAATTAAAATTGATACTTAAGAACCGTCAACAAATACCCCCATACTTAGGCTTTTACTCGTCCTCGAGAAAAGGATGGTTAAGAACAATATCTGGGGTAAACATTTAAAACATTCTCTTTATAATTGCAGGGTGTTAAAAATGTCACTGTGTACCATAGTCAGGGAAGTATATGATTAAGAGTAAAGATCCTTTCTTCTCAATCCTGTTACTTGGAGTTTTTGTATATTTTTGAAAGAAAGTTAGCATACCTTTAATCCTCATAGGTTCTCTCAGATCACTCATTATCTTTTATATATATCTCACTAAGGTTGTTTTAATTTGCAAAAATTCTCAAGCATTCTTACTTTGCATTTATTGCTTGATCAAAACGGGATCCGAGGAGGGGAATGTCATACTCTTAGATCAAAGACTTTTAGAAATTAAAAACTTTGTCAACTCTTGCTGGCATATTGCTTATTAGAGGGACCATGGGCTATCATTTATTTTTTTTTAAGTGGATACCGAGGTACCCCTAATTCTACTGCCGGACACTTGTCCATTTTTTCTGCGAGGTTGTCGAGCACTTGCTCCTTTTTATTTCCTCGAAATATTTCTATTTTTGCATAGCCCATGCCTCTAATGCAATAATACTTCGGAAGAGTGAATCTTACTGAAATAGTGTCTTGATCTTGGGAGCATGATAAATCTCTCAACAAGGGTCTAACTCATTTTGAACAAACTCAATACAGAGCAGATAGCTTTTATAATCATAATTAATATTTTCAGTTTTATCAGGCATATAAAACACTGAGGATGGTAGCTAGAAATTTGAATATTTTGAAATAAATTCTCCAAGCAACAATGATATCAAGAATAAGAAACTCATACTCTACCATCACATATTCTAATTGACTTAGGTAACACAGGGTTTTAAAATGATTTTTATAATAATTGCTAGTTTTCAGGAAATATCATAGATTGAGATTAATCATGATTAGAAATATTTTAATCTTTTTAATTTATCATGTCGGAAACAGTAATCTGCATAATCCAAAATAAATGTATGTGTAAAGTAAAGTGTGCAGAGTGTGTACCTGAATCGTAGAGTGGTGTAGTTGGAGTGTGTTTGGCATGTTGAGGGATCTCCCCCATACTTGTTTTCTGCTTTCTTGCACAAAAGTAAAGTAGAGACACAAAACATAATAATAATAATACTCTTTATTGATCTTGAGGCATTTATTACAAAAGACTGATAGCAAACTAATAACAAACTGATAATAATAGCAAACTGATATTAGCAAACTTAAACTGAATTTAAAGATAGATAACTAAGATGCATTGCCTCAAGGTCTAATCTAGATAACTTAGCGGCGCTCTAATTCCTTAATCTTCTTGTTGGCACTGGCAAGATCCTGCCTAAGGCCTAATATAACGGTGTTGTGGTTAGAGAGCTGTCTAGTGAGGGAGTTAATCGAGGACTGGAGGTCTATGATAATTCTATCTAGCCTGCGAACTTCCTCATCAATATCCATTATAGTCTTGCGACGCTTGGGAGGTGTCTCAAAAGCATTGAGAGAGTGCTTCGGGGCTGCCTTTGGAGGGACGAAACGGACTTTGGCTGCTCTAATCCCTTCAAAGTAGGGCCTTTCCTCCTCTGTAGTGTAGCGAACACTGCTGATCTCGCCGCTCCGGTTGGTCTTGACTCCAACGACCCTCTCATTGGGTCTCGGTGGAAGGACTCTTGTGCCGATTGGCACCTTGATAGTGGTCTTCATCTTGGATGATGGTCCTTTGAGGAGTAGGGGTTGTGGTGGTGCGGTGAGAACTGGTTGAGCATGGTAAGATTGGGCGGAGCTGCGTTGGCGTAATGGCATGGCTTCTAGCTGACGCTCTGTGTTGGCCGGGACGAGAGCACGGGCATCGGGGTCTTCCACTGGCTCCATGTTGAGGTTGAAGGGGACGACTTCCCAATCATCGTGGTACTCGTCGGCCATCGGAGTAGCAAGGAGCTAATAAAATTTTAATTGAAGGAGAGCTAATCAAGCTCTAATTGAAAGAGAGCTAATCAAGCTCTAATTGAAGGAGAGAAGGTTTGATGGTTTGGTGTTTGAAAACTGAGGTCAGGGGTCTGTTTATATAGGGGTCAAAAGGGTGCCTCTATGGGTTGTTCGGGTTACTCCCGTCGACTTGTGTGGGAAACTTTCCGTCCGAGGGAGTATTCGAATTACCATAAGTGCATTTTCCATAACAGAGAAAGTCGGGACCGAGGGGGAACAGGAGCTGGGCGCCCGCCCACCTAAGCTGGGCGCCCGCCCTCTCTCTGGCCCCTCTGTGGGCCCACTTCTCCGAGCGCGTTTCTAGATGTGAAATTATTTAGAAAAATATATATATGACCCAAAACCATCAGACCAAAAGTGTCGGGCTCTAATTTTCTATGGGAAGGTAAAAATGGACTACGTCTATTTCTTCAAATTCCTCATTGGGCTCTAAAAATAATTTAAGACGTTGACCATTTACCTTGAATAACGTACCTTCGTTGTTTTGAAGTGTGATAGCTCCGTGGGATGATGAATTGATTACCTTGAATGGTCCTTCCCATTTGCTCCGGAGTTTTCCATGCCCGAAAAGCTTCACCCTGGAATTAAAAAGTAATACCTTATCTCCGGGTGTGAACTCCTTCTTCTTGATTCTCTTATCATGCCACCTCTTGACTCTTTCTTTGTAGATTTTTGAATTGTGATATGCCTTCTCTCGCCATTCTTCCAATTCTGATAGTTGCATTCTTCTATAATCTCCAGCAACATCTAGGTCCATATTCCATATCTTTATGGCCCAGTGTGCTTTAAACTCTAGTTCAACGGGTAGATGGCAAGTCTTCCCATACACTAATTGGTATGGAGACATCCCAATTGGGGTCTTGTATGCTGTCCGGTATGCCCAGAGTGCATCGGGTAACTTGTCTTTCCATGCCGTTCCCATTTCATTTACTGTCTTCTGAAGAATATTCTTGATTTGTTTGTTGGAAGTCTCTGCTTGGCCACTTGTCTGAGGATGATAGGGGGTAGCGACGTTGTGACGGATTCCATGTCTTGATAGATATTGCTTGAAGCGTTTGTCGATGAAGTGTGCTCCTCCATCACTTATCACTACTCTGGGAACTCCAAATCTTGGAAATATAATTTCTTCAAACATCCTCTTTGAACTGACGTTGTCGGCATGCTTGCAAGGTAATGCTTCCACCCACTTGGAGACATAGTCAACTGCCACCAAGATGTACTCGCACTTCTTTGATGGAGGAAATGGACCCATGTAGTCTATTCCCCAGACATCAAAGAGCTCGATCTGAAGGTTGTTGGTGAGTGGCATTGCATCCCTTGTATTTATGTTTCCGTGCCTTTGACATGGCCCACATCTTCTGATATATTGCTTCGTGTCTTCATACATTGTAGGCCAATAGAATCCACACTGCCAGATTTTTGAATGTGTACGGAATGCTCCATAGTGACCTCCATATGGTGACGAATGACATCTGTCGATGATCTTCCATCCTTCCTCAGTGGTCACACATCTCCTGAGTAAGCCATCAGAGCACACTCGGAAGAGGTATGGCTCATCCCATATATGTGAACGACTTTCTTGAATAAGCTTCTTTTTGTTTGCTCCTGGTGGTACATACCCTGAAACCATAAAATTAACAATATCTGCATACCAGGGGTCAGACCTGTTAATCCCGTAGAGCATGTCGTCCCGGAGTGAATCATTGATGGGGGTTTCCTGTGGACTCTTAAAATACATTCTAGACAAGTGATCAGCAACAGAATTTTCTACTCCTTTTTTATCTTTTATTTCTAAGTCAAATTCTTGGAGTAATAATATCCATCTAATCAGGCGAGGTTTAGCATCTTTTTTAGTGAGCAAATATTTTAATGCAGCATGATCAGTGTAAACAATTATTTTAGCTCCAACTAAATAAGATCTAAATTTATCTATGGCAAAGACAACAGCCAGAAGCTCTTTTTCAGTGGTTGCATAATTAAGTTGAGCTCCTGTCAAAGTTTTACTGGCATAAGCAATTGCATGATGCTTTTTATCTTTAGTTTGTCCCAATACTGCCTCCACAGCATAATCACTAGCATCACACATAATTTCAAAAGGCAACGACCAATCAGGGGGTTGAATGATTGGTGCAGAGATGAGTGCTTTCTTTAATAAATTGAAAGATGTTAGACATGCATCATCAAATTCGAAAGGAGCATCCTTGGCTAGCAAAAGAGTAAGTGGTCTAGCAATAAATGAAAAATCTTTTATGAATCTACGATAAAAACCAGCATGGCCAAGAAAGCTTCGAATTCCTTTTATATTCACAGGTGGAGGTAGTTGTTCAATTACTTCAATTTTAGCTTTGTCTACCTCAATCCCTCTTTCAGACACTAAGTGTCCTAGCACTATTCCTTCTCTAACCATAAAATGACATTTCTCCCAATTAAGGATTAATATCTTTGCAAAACCTTGTCTAAGTTTTCAAGACAACTATCAAAAGTTTTTCCATAAACAGAGAAATCATCCATGAAAACTTCCATAATCTCTTCAATCATATCAGAAAATATAGACATCATGTATCTTTGAAAAGAAGCTGGCGCATTACATAACCCAAAAGACATTCTACGGTAAGCATATGTTCCATAAGGGCATGTAAAAGTGGTTTTGCTTTGATCATCAGGATGGATCGGGATTTGGTGATACCCTGAATATCCATCTAAGAAACAGAAGAACGAATGGTTTGCTAACCGCTCTAGCATCTCATCTATAAAAGGTAAAGGAAAGTGATCCTTTCTCGTGGCTTTGTTTAGTTTTCTATAATCTATGCACATCCGCCATCCTGTGACGGTGCGTTGCGGAATTAGCTCATTCTTTTCATTCATAATAACAGTCATGCCTCCCTTTTTAGGCACAACTTGTACTGGGCTTACCCACTCACTGTGCGGCACAGGATATATAATCCCTGCATGCAGCAACTTTATAACTTCCTTTTTAACTACCTCTCTCATAGTGTTGTTAAGTCTATGTTGGGGTTCTCGAGAGGGTGTAACAGAAGGATCTGTTGGAATACGATGGGTACAAATCATAGGACTAATTCCTGTAAGATCTTGAAGTGAGTAGCCAAAAACTGAGTGATGTTTCTCAAGAATGGTCATTAATCGCAGAGTTTGATCCTGAGTGAGTTTATCGCTAATGATCACAGGGAACTCTGGATTATTGTTTAGGAAAGCATAGGTAAGACCGGGTGGTAAAGTTTTAAGCTCTATAGGAGGTCTAGGTGTTTCTGCAAACTCATCTAAGGGTTCAGGCTCGGAAGGTTCGTCTTCTTCTTCTGTGAAGAAAGGAGTTTCGTCTTCTAAGTCTGGTTCATCTAAAAGCTCTAGAGATGCAGCCTTTACTTCCTCCATAGGATCAGGCAAAAGATATGACTCGGCCTTATTATTTAAGGAGTGTGAAATTGTTATTGAGAAGTTAAAGTTTTTTCCAAAAGAAATGTGTAGCTTTCCAGTATGACCTTCATAAAGGAGTCTTCTAAAAGGTTGTCCTATCAACAGGTCGATGTCCCATGTATCGAAGATATAGAAGTTCAAATGAACCATGGAGCCTTCTACCGTAAGAGGTAGGACATTAATAATTCCAAGACTGGGGACTAATCGTCCCGAAGATTCCTTTATGACCTTTGTTGTGGGGGTTAAGACAAGATTTTTAAATAGTTTAAGTGCAAAAGATTCGGACATGATATTTATCCCCACAACAGGATTATAAAGAGCATTAAATCGATCAGAATTATAAGCACAGCGTATAGTTATAGAGGGTGTGTCCAAACGGATCACATCAGAGGAAAGCTCTGATTCCTCCAACCATTCGCTACTCATGACTGAGATAAGCTCTCTTAATTGATATTCACTTGGCAAATAAATGCTAAACTGGCCGTTTTGGGGTTTATCAATAGAATGGTAGTTTGAAATATTTCCAAAATCGGCAAAAAGATCGGATTCTATATCCAGCATGAAGTCCGGTAGTGGAATTTCTTCCTCTTGTGGCTCAGAACTTGGGATAGCTAAAGTAGATGAAGAGTTTGGCAGAGTGTCTACTTCGACTTCGTGGGTTTTATCATGAAGGGTATTATCCATCTCAGCTTCTAGGATTCTATCTAGGATCACTCTAGCTTCATCAGCAGGGATGCGAAAGAAAGAACCTCTAGACATTGTGTGTAGCATTTGTTTGTGATTTTTCTGAAGACCTCGAAAATAGTGGAATAGAAGAACATGGTCTTCAAGATTAAGGTTTGGACCAGATTCTAAAAGATCAGAAAAACGTTTCTAGGATTTTCCCAAAGTTTCATTATCTTTTTGTTTAAAAGATAGGACTTCGAGTCTAAGGTCGGCTATACGGTCAAGGGAATAGAAATCTAGACAGAAATTGGCTCGTAAAACTCCCCATTCACCTTGTTGTTGACTTACCTTCTGACTGTACCATTGTCTAGCTTCTCCCCTTAAAGAAAAAGGAAAAAGTTTCCAACGTAAAGTCTTATCAGAAATGCCTTCAATGCGAAGACAATCACATGTTTGCTCAAAATCTCTAATATGAAGGTAAGGGTTTTCGTCTTCCTTTCCCGAAAAAGATAGGTTTTGAATCATGGCAATCAACCTAGAACTTAGCTTATACTGGGGTGTTTGGATAGGCTGTGATGATTCCCACGGTAAAAGGTCAGTTGCTAAAGGGATTGCAGATTCATGGATCGATTTAGAATTTTGGTTTTCCATAAGGTAAGAATAAAGAAAAAATAAATAAAGAATATAAAAGATAAGAAAAGATAAAAGTATAGATACAAGCTAATAGCAAGACACAGGTTATCTCAGCAACCGTCTTTCTCCCCGGCAACGGCGCCAGAAATGCTTGTTGATATTTGGGAACGCAATAAGGAATTGATCCGCAAGCGCACGGATATCGGTGAGCACTTCACCCGGGAAATTATCTAGAGTATCGTATTTATTTTTTTACCACTAGGAGAAAGAGTGCATCTGACTAACCGGTCTATTACTATTAACCTTTGGGCACAAAGAATGTCTTTCGATGTGAGTGATAAATAGAGAAGACTGCAACCGTAGTCTCCTTCTAACCTTGGTAAGGATGATCTACTGTTCTAATGGGGAGGCTAACGGAATCTAGACACCACAAAGGATGTTCAACCCGCACCTATAAACCCTATCCTTCCTGCTAACGAGATGTGATCTACAAAGGTAGCTCGGAATTGTCACGTTCCTCACTACTACCACGGTCCAGCTAGTCAGGGAATATCTATGAGTACCCCAGCCTAAACACCACGTTTACGCCAGCAATGATTACTCTAAACTCTACGCGAAGAGATTAAAGTAAACTCATAAACCATAAGAACAATAAAACAAGAACTTACTAGAATTTAGAAGTCGAATTACTGAAGAATCCTAGGAGCAAGCTTCGGGTTAGGAGAACTTGATCCCGCAGGTACAAGCTTGGAGTAGACACCGACAGGCCGGCTTCCTCCACTCGACACCTCCACTCTATATCTCTCAATCTAGTAGAAACTAGAAGATCTATTTCTACCTTACATTGATTGCTAAGCCTAAAAAGAAATATTAATTAGAGAAGAGGTTTTCCTTCGAGGGCACCCCTCAATTCTCTATGATAATTTCTTCATGTCTTCTCCAGGGCCAGGGGGGCCTCGCTTATATAGTCCTCCCCTTCTATGCGTTTTTGGGTCGATAGTCGAGGTGGTACTATGTTTTTCTTGATCCAATAGGTCGGTGGAATATCCCGAGCGAAGGAGTCCCGAATTGGTTCCAGGAGGGGGGCGGGCGCCCAGGCTACCAGGGCGGGCGCCCTGGGCCTGGCCCAACTTCGCCTCCGCTTCGGTCTCGTGGCTTCTGGAGTCTTCTAGATGATGTAAAATTGCGCGGTGCGTTGATATCTCTATGTAATCCCGACATGTGGGCCTTTCCTACTTATTTCCTGATAACCCCCTGCAGAAATAGATAAACAACAAAACTCGTGGAATTCTGTCAGATCAAACCCTAATTCTAGGTGATGGTTGCATATTGGTCCTTTCTCTTGTTTATTTGATAATTAAAATTGATACTTAAGAACCGTCAACAGCCATTATGTTGTCGTCAGATCCGGTGTCGTAGAGTGTCTTCTGAAAAGAGTATCCGTTGATTGTGCACTCGATGCTTGGAACACCAGGGTCGTCCTTCTTGATCAAGAAAGGCGACTTGAGTCGACGATCTTGACCTCCTCCGACAAGGATCCAATGTTTTAAGACTTCTCACCGTCTTCATCCTTTAGGTGCATCGTTTGATTGGGTGTGGACCTTGACGTCTGCACCTCTGTTGACACCGTTTTTGGACACGTACCTAGGATCGGTAGAGTGTAGATCGGCAAGATGGGGCAACAGTGGCTGGTCTGCAGGAGAGTTACCGATGAGAGTGGTTGCCGATAAAGGGACAGTTGAATGTGGCTAAGTCTGTGGGTGCTGATGTGTTTGTGCCGATGGTCAGCGTCAGCCCATGCCGATGGCTACGATGGGGTTTGCCGATGATTCGGAAGAGGAACCTGAAGGTTGCCGATTGGCTTGTGGTGGTGTCGCAGTTTGTCACGGGGGGATAGTTTTATGTTTTCCTTAGTTATTTAGTCATTTTGTATACGGATTCTATTTAATTTGGAATTCGAGTTCTAGTCGTGTCTGATTGTAGCTCTTTGAGCAGGGTATAAATATAGACCCCAGGGCCTTGTAATTGACATCAATCTATCAATCAAACACAAGTTTTTACTCATATTCCAGCATCTACTTTTTCGATGACTTCATCATATTTTTTCCTTTTCATTACGAGTTCTTAAGAGTTTGTCGACTTAAGCTCGGCGTATTCTCGAGTTCCGTGTGAATACCTCTTGGCCGTGGCATCCGAACGCATCGCTGTTGTCGGGACCAAAGTATTCGAGTTATCACCTTTGCCGATAGTAAGGTCAAATCGGCTGGCACGCCTTAACGTTTGAATCGGGTATTAGCCCTTTGTGTTTGCAGATCAGCTTTTGCATCAACACATCTTTTGGCACGCCCGGTGAGACAAGATCCAAGATCAAGATCGACATGTCGAATACCGAGTTCGATCAGGAGAATGTCATCCCCATGATGGAAGCCAATCTCAAGGATGAGTAGAAGCAAGCTATTGCGAAAGCCATGGAGGATTACAAGCAACAATGTTTGAGGTCCTTCAGCATCAACAGGAGCGGCGAGGTGATCCAGAAGGAAGCACTGCCGATGCCTCGGCAGGTTACTTTCGAAGCCAATCTTGGTAAACTTCAAGACATGGTTGATAATGCTATTAACCGTGCCTTGATCAATCAAACTGGTGTGCTGTCCAATACGGTTTTCAATGCCGTGGCTAGAACTTTCAAGGAAGGACAGTTACCACCAAATTATGTGGGCCCTTCTCATCATCAGCCAGGATCACCGGTGGTCATAGCTCCATCGGCTGCTACAGCCGCTGCGGGCACAGAAACTGCTGTTCCTCCAAGCACATTAGGAGTCACTAATGCACAATCTACGCCGATGACGACCAATCCATCGACCTCAGATGGGCAGATTAAGCTTACTACAGATCTATTGGCATCGGCAATGTCGGGACCGGTCCCTCCTCCTAACTGGTGGGGTTTTGGTATGCCCCCGGAGTTCACATTGAAGACACCTGGTACGTCTCAGACGGCTGATGTGAGAGGCAAGGCTCCTATGGCATCGGCACCTCCAAATATGCCGATGAATCAGAGTCCCCAGTATACTACGACCACTACTGCAAGGCCTTACACTGGGAATTCTCAGGCTCCAACGTTCCAGATGCCTAATGCATCGGCAGATTCAATGCTGATGCGACAGAGGTTTATGACTCAGCCAGTATATGTTAATTCAATAATGATCCCCAATTACCAGTCATCGGCAGGCCCTATTTCGATGAATGCTAATAGTGGATGGCCTGAGCAGCAAGTCTTTCCACAAATGCCCCAACAGCATCATCAAGCTACAGGGTTTCAACAAGGCCAGATCTACCCTAGATTCCAGAATCAAGGGCTGCCCAACCAGCCAATAAATCTTGGGCAGCAGATTGGTGGTCAGCAGTTTGGTGGACAACAGATTGGTGGTCAGTAGGTTGGCAGTCAGATGATTAACCCAATGTTCCATGCAGATCGCGCGCCACATAGACACGTGGAAGCATATCATCAGATCCCAGATCCGCAACCGCCTCATCGGCAAGATGCCCATGCTTATTGGGCCGATAAGATCGCTGAAGTGATGAGGGACCAGTTTGGGATAAAACCCAAAGTCAACACTTACTCTTATCGGACACCGTATCCTCCCGCATATGATTTAATCCCGCTTCCAAATCGTTACAAAGTGCCGGATTTTACTAAGTTTTCCGGGCAGGATGATACATCAACCATGGAGCACATCAACAGGTTCATCATTCAGTGTGGGGAAGCTGCTAACCATGACGAGTTAAGGGTTCTCTGGTTCTCGTCATCATTATCTGGATCGGCTTTCACTTGGTTTATATCATTACCTCCTAACTCAGTGATTACTTGGGCCGATCTAGAGAAGGAATTCCACAAATACTTCTTTTCTGGCGTCCATGAGAAGAAGATCACCGATTTGGTCAAATTGAAGCAACGCAATGATGAATCGGTTGAAAGTTTTGTGCAGAGAATACCGAAGGTCAAGAACAAATGCTATAGTCTGGTTTTGGACGATCGGCAGCTAGCCGATTTGGCTTTCCAGGGTTTGCTGCCACATATCAGGGACAAATATGCATCTCAAGAGTTTGAAAGCTTAAGTCATTTGGTGCAGAGAATTTCTGATCAAGATATCAGGCCTTTTGAGCCCAAGAGAGCATGGAACAAAAAGGTATCATTTGTGGATGAAGTAGCAAGCTCGGACTCTGATGAGGAACCAGTCATCGGCTTAGCAGAATGGGTAAAGAATAAAAAGCCGATGTCTTGCCCTTTTGGGCACAAGGAGCCAGAGAAGTTTGCATTTGATATCACCAAGGCCGATAGGATATTCGACTTTCTACTCTAGGAAGGTCAAATTAAGTTGTCACCCAATCATGTGATCCCATCGGCTGAAGAATTAAAAAAGATGAAGTACTGCAAATGGCACAATGCAACTTCTCATAGCACCAATGAGTGCAAAGTTTTTAGACAGCAGCTGCAATCGGCTATAGAGTCTGGGAGGATCAAATTTGACAGCTCCAAAACTCAGAAGCCGATGAAGATTGATCAACATCCTTTCCAACGAACATGTTGGATGCTAAGGGAAAGGCCAAGGTCTTAACATCAGAAGCAGTCGAAAGAAGTGCATCGGTGGATCCTCAGCATCAGATCACCACTGCCGATGCAAAAGGAAAAGGCTTGATCCAGGAGGGAACTAACTCAGGAAGGCCTCCCCGATCTAGTATTGTGATAACTCACAGAAGGCCTCGGGAAACTTGGCAGCAACGTGAGGATCGGTATCGGCGCCAGCAAGAGGACAACTATCGGGAAGAAGAAAGACGCCGACAAGAGTGGAATCAGCACAGGGATCATTGGAATTTCCCGTTCTTCATTCATTGTTGGGAGGAAAATATCAAGCTTCCCACTGTCAGGGACTGCCCGGAATGTAATGGTTATGATCGGTATGACAGATCAAATCGGTAGTATTAGAACAATAACCGCCGGTTTGATGGGCCGATTAGGGGGAGAGCGTCAGTTCATGATCGGCTGGGGGCAGGCTCAGTGTGCATGACAGGCTTGGAGATCAAGTTGAGTATTTTCCTAGGAATCAGGAAGAGCTTGAGGAGATGGCTAATGCACGGGTTCCCGACGAGTTCATATTCTGCAGGGATGCCAATACTTATCGGGTGGAGTCAAGGGAAAATCGTCGCCCATCGGTAAGGCAGCAACAACTCCCTCCATGGTGTCCAGAGGGGTTGACCAGGACCCAGAAAAGGAGGCTACAGCACGAAAGACGAGAAGAGTTGAACAAGGGCGAGAACTCTGGCCAGTCTGGGGATCAGCAATAATCAGATCCTAAGGGAAAAGATCCATCGGCAGATGTCAACATGGTATTTATGTTGCCGATGGAATTCCTTGCGCCGTCCAGTGATGATGAGTTGGAGTTTTCCGACCAAATAGCTCAGTTGGCTCTGGATCCGATGACAGCCATCTTCGAGAAGCCTACCGATGATGAAAGGCAACATCTTAAGGCTCTGTTTGTTAAAGGAAGAGTGGATGGTCAGCCGATGACTAAGATTTTAATTGATGGTCTGCTATCAATATCATGCCATATGCAGTGTATCGGAAGCTCAGGAAAGGAGATCAGGATTTGACCAAGACCGATATGATGCTCAAAGACTTTGAGGGCAACGTGTCTCCGGTTAAGGGGGCAATATGTGTTGAGTTGACCATCGGCAGCAAAACCTTGCTGACAACCTTCTTCATGATCAGTGGAAAAGGTGCTTATAACTTGCTGTTGGGAAGAGATTGGATTCATGCCAATTGTTGCATCCCGTCTACAATGCACCAGTGCTTGATCCAGTGGGTAGGTGATAAGATTGAGGTTGTCCCGGGAGATTCTTCTTATGTCATTGCATCGGCAGAGGCAGATACCTATAAAGTTTGGGCTGCTGTTTATCTTGTTTCTACTACACTAAGTTCTGGAGATTTATTTTAAAAACTTGAAGATCACATGATGAGTTCCTAGCATGACAAAATTCCTACCACAGCCATACTTGCTATAATTTCTACATCTTTTGCTACTTATATTCACATTGACTTTGATCGAGCTGTGTAGACCCTTAGGACCTTTTCATGTGGTTAAATTAAGATATTCACCTGCACACATCTACTACACCATCCACCATCATTCATTAAAATTGCTAAAAATATTATCACTCACTGTCCCAAGTGTTGTTATTCTCTCTCTCTAAAAAGATTCAATGTAGAAGAGGCATGGGTTATGCAAAAATATGCGAGGAAATAAAAAGGGGCAAGTGCCCGGAACCTCGAAAAAGAAAGAAAAAGAGCGAGACGAGAGGTAAAAATGGACAAGTGTCCGGAGTAGAATTAGGGGTACAATGATGCCCACTTGAGCGAAAAAATGGACAAATGTCCGACAGTAGAATTAGGGGTATTCGTTACCCACCTGAAAAAAAGAAGAAAAAGATAGCCTATGTTCTCCCAAAGCAAAGATCAAAGAGGAGGAGAGATAGCAATATGAGGAGCAATGAGAAGTAAGTTTTATCATTACTTATATTTTCACCATTACTATCATTTACTCCACCACACATGCACATCTTGATTTAATTACATGTTGAGTTCCTTTGGATCCATGGCTCGATTAGACAACATATGTATGAGCTGTTTTTCACACCTATGAGCTCCACGTAAACATTCCCTTAGTTATAGGTAAGAGACATTTTTGGTGAGGATCCACAAATACCATATATAGAGAGACTTGAGAGAATCATAGCTGGGAACTCTGAGTTTTATTTTTGAAAACTTATGCAAAACTCCAGAACAAAGGTGAAGTATAAACAGGAGGAACAGTGCTTGACTTAATTATTTTGTCTTTCAATTACTCAAGACTTAAGTGCCGGTACTAAGCTCCATGACACTTCACTCTAATCTGGGAGAATTTTTATGTGAAAGCATGTGTGCCTGTCAGGAAAGAAAACATCGAAGCAACTCTTGATCCATCTAAGTTTAGCTGTTTGCTCAGGGACGAGCAAAGGGTAAGCTTGGGGGAGTTTGTTGATGGTCCTTAAGTACTAAATTTAACCGTCAACTAAACATGGAAAAGGATCAATATGCACCAAACATCTAGAATTAGGGTTTTATCTGACAGAATTCCACGAGCTTTAGTGTTTGTCTATTTCTGCAGAGGGTTATCAAAAAATATGGAGAGAAGGCCCACATGTCAGGTTTACAACGAGATAATTACGTGCCACACAATTTTCCTCAACCAAGAAGAGTCCAGAAGCCACGGGAACGAACAGGAGGCCGAACGGGCCCGGGGGCAGGGCGCCCGCCCACCCCCTTGGGCACCTGCCCTGCCCTGGTGACCAATCAGGGCAGGTCTCGCGGATCGTGCTCCACCGCCTCTAATCTTCAAGAATAACCATGTGATGAAGGTCGGTTTGATCCGACGGCCCACATTCATTTGAGGGGGCTATATAAGCAAGGCCTCTCCACCCCAAGGGGAGAGGAGAAATCATTATCACAGGAAGCCATCAAAGTTAGGGTTTAGGAATTTCTCTCCCGCAGAGAATTAGAATTAGCTACTCCCAATTCCTTCAAGTTCTATAGGATTGATTAGATAGAATTAGAGAAGTAGAGCATAGCGCTCTGGATTTCGGATCTTCATCAATAAAGATTGGTATTATTTCATATCTTTCTCTACTACTTTATTCTAATTGCATTATGTCTCTATTTATTATGTTCTTAGTTTGCTCTAGTTCTATATTTGATATAGTTATGATTGATAATGAGTTTATGTATAAGTTTGCAAAGCGCTTAGCTCTTGACTCGAGGGAGCTAAGTGGTAGATCATATGGGGGCGTGGTGCTTAGATATTATTTACCTGCAAATGTATCCTATTGGCCGGGTCGTGTGGTAGTTCGCGATGGTGACAGCTTCGTTGATTCTTATATAGTCCACCCTCCATTAATAGGACAGGCAGACTTTGTATTGCGGAGTAAGTCTTGCTATGTTCTGATTTACTTTAGCAATGTTCCTTATACATGAATAAAGAGTCTTTTGTGCTATATATGATCTTGTAGATAACTAGAGTAGATTGTGACTTAGTAGATAGTAGATACTCAGAATCCATTCTCTAGCTAATCCGACGTCACCTTACATTTATATGGAGTAGTCTATTTCTAATCATTGTGTTATTTCCCCATGAGCTTATATTTCATTATCTTTATTATTATGGCTTACCCCCTGCCAAAGCAAGTGACTGTGTGATGACTTCCTCATTAGTAATTCATGTTATTGTAAGTTTATCTCTAGTCTATGCCTTGATAGATTTTTACCCCTGTTTTCACTTTCGCCGTTCTCTTAAGCAAAATATAAATAATGATACCTGTAATACTTTCCCTGGTGAAATGCTACAATGAGGTATTTTATCTGTGCGCTTGCGGATAGAATAGATTATTTTCTAGAGAGCCTCCATATTCATAAATACCTTTGTACACTCTGGCACCATGCTAGGGATGACAACCTAGTATCCAAGTGGTGTTAGTAAGTGTCAACATCCATGCCTTTAACAAACAAAGCTTTGAGATGTTGTCTTTCATCATCAGAGGGCTTCTCAAACATGGTCGTCATCGGATTAAGTGTCAATTGAGCTAGTTGGCTAGGGAGATTTAATTCTTCATCATCACTAAAGGGTGTCAGAGACTCCATCGGCAACATAAATACCATGTTAACATCTGCCGATGGTCCTTTTCCTTTATGATCCGATTGTTGCTGATTCTCAGACTTAGAAGAATTTTCTTCCCTATTCAATTCTTCTTGCCGTTCTCACTGCATCCTCCCTTTCTGGGTCCTTGTCAATCCTTCTGGACACCATTGGGGAAGTTGTGCCCTCCGCACTGGTTGATAGCGAGCCTCCCTTGATTCCATCCGATAAGTGTTAGCATCCCTGCAAAATATAAACTCATCGAGAACTCATGTATTTGCCATCTCCTCAAGCTCCGCTTGGTTTCTTGGAAAATAGCCAACACGTTCACCAAGCCTGTCATGCATGTTGACACTAGCTAACACCACTTAGATACTAGGTTGTCATCCCTAGCATGGCGCCAGAGTGTACAAAGGTATTTATAAATGTAAAGGCTCTCTAGAAAATAATCTATTCTATCCGCAAGCGCACAGATAAAACACCTCATTGTAGCATTTCACTAGGATAAGTATTCCAGGTATCGTTATTTATAATTTTGCTCAAGGGATCTAAAGAAGATGAAATTAAATCAAGGGACAAAATCTATCAAGGCATAGACTAGAGATAAACTTGCAAGAACATGATTACTAATGAGAAACTCGTCACACAGTCACTTACTTTAGCAGGGGGTAAACCATAAAGATAATGATAATGAATTATAAGTTCATGGGTAGATAACACAACGATTAGAAAATAGACTACTCCTCATATATGTAGGTGATGTCGGATTAGCTAGAGAATGGATTCTAAGTTATCTACTAACTACTAAGTCATAATCTACTCTAGTTATCTACAAGATCATATATAGCATAAAAGACTCTTCATTCATGTATAAGGAACATTGATAAAGTAAATCAGAACATCGCATGACTTACTCCACAATACCGGTTCTGCCTGTCCTATCAACGGAGGGTGGACAATATAAGAATCAACGAAGCTGTCACTATCGCGAACTACCACACGACCCGGCCAATAGGATACATTTGCAGATAAATAACATCTAAGCACCACGCTCACATGTGATCTATCACCTAACTCCCTCGCGTCAAGAGCTAAGCGCTTTGCAAACTTATACATAAACTCATTATCAATTAGAACTATATCAAATATAGAACTAGAGCAAACTAAGAACATAATAATTAAAGACATAATGCAATTAGAACAAAAGAATTAGAGAAAGATATGAATAATACCAATCTTTATTACCGAAGATCCGAATCCAGAGCGTAGTGCTCTACTTCTCTAATTGCTATCTAATCAACCTGTAAACTTGAAGGATTAGGGAGTAGCTAATTCTAATTCTCTGTGGGAGAGAAGCTCTAAACCCTAACTTTGATGGCTACCTCTGAATAATGATTTCTTCTCTTCTCCTCCAGGGGCCAGGGGGTCTGGTTTTATAGTCCCCTCAAGTGAACGTGAGCCATTGGATCAAACCGACATAGATTGTATGGTTTAGATTGATCCTTTAGGTCGGTGGAGTTTTGCCCCGAAGCAGAGTCCTGTTTGGGATCCAACCCTGGGCGGGCACCCAAGGGGGGTGGGCGGCCGCCCTGCCCCCGAGCCCGATTCCCTTCTCGTTCGTTCCCATGGCTTCTAGACTCTTCTAGATTGAGGAAAATTGCGCGGCACGTAATTATCTCGTTGTAAACATGACATGTGGGCCTTCTCTCCATATTCTCTGATAACCCCCTGCAGAAATAGATAAACACCAAAGCTCGTGGAATTCTGTCAGATAAAACCCTAATTCTAGATGTTTGTTTCATATTGATCCTTTTTCATGTTTATTTGATTATTAATTTTAGTACTTAAGGACCGTCAACAAACTCCCCCAAGCTTACCCTTTGCTTGTCCCTGAGCAAATAGCTAAACTTAGACGAATCAGAAGTTGCTTCGATGTTTTCTTTCCTGACAGGCACACATGCTTTTACATAAAAATTCTTCCAGATTAGAGTGAAGTGTAATGGAGTTTTAGAACCTGCACTTAAATCTTAAGTAATCGAAAGACAAAATAGTTAAGTCAAGCACTATTCCTCCTGTCTATACTTCACCTTTGTTCTAGAGTTTTTCATAAGTTTTCAAAATAAAACTCAGAGTTCCCAGCAATGATTGTAACACCCTAAAAAAATTTATTTTCAAATTAGTATTCAATTTGGCACAATTATATGAGTTATCTGAGAATTGTTTAGGCAAAATAACAATTTTTGGAATTATTTAAAATAAACCATAAGGTCTAGAAACATGAAATGCTGCATTCATGCTGGTGCATAATACTTTTGATTGATTGTAAGACTAGGTTGTTTGGTTTAAAAATCAAATTGAAAGGAATTTATACAAATATATAGTTCTGGAAAATATAAAAGAGTTTTCTCTTATTCTTATTTCTCTTCACCAAATCTGGCCCAGCCCCCAAACCCTGGCCGGCCTGAACCCTGCGCCCACCCCTGGCTTTGGGCCGTGGCGGCCCAGCACCCCGCCCCTCGCCCGCGACGAGCGCGCACGGCCCAGTGGCGCGGCCTGCTCCGCGCGGTCAGCCCGCACGCCCTCCCCCTCTCCCCCTTTCACTGCGCGGTGGGTCCCGCCTGTCGGCGCTCACCCTTCCCCCTCTCTCTCGCTGCACCGTGGGGTCCGCACGTCAGCATCTCCCCCCTTCTTCTCCACCGAGCCGGGAACACAGCTAGGGGCATTCATCCCCTCTTCAAACGCCGATTGATGGAGGCCATCAATCGGGGCTCCATCAAGCCGCCTTCACGCCAAGAGTTAACGCCCGCATGCGCGCGGTCCAGACCCGTTAGAAAATCAGTTTTACTTCTTTCAAATTCGTTTTTGATTCAGTTTATTCACAGAAATGCCATTCATTTTGTTTTATGCATAACTTTCAAGTTTTAAATCCGATTCGAGTGATTCTTTCGCTCATGTGTTTGTAGAAATGCGTAGAGTAGATTTAAATACTTTTCAGTCACTGTTTTCACTGTGTGGTGTACTGTTCTAATAGAACTTTATTTGTATGCATGTGATGATTGGAATGGATGCTTGATTGGTGTTTGGATCACGAATAGAGGGAGATTAGGTTGGAGTGGTTGAGGAACAGTTTGTGGAGCTCTACCAGGAAGAAACTTTTGAGGAAGGCAAGTGTAATATAGGCTTCCTTGTACCTATGAATATTATTTAAACCATACATATGCATGTGTCTAAATTGAAATACCTATAAGGACTTTACCTAGATAATTTTTGTACCACAAATCCTTGTTACCCATGGGAAGGTGTGCATCTATGTAGGTAGTTGCTTGCTACGCTCAAAACCCAAGTTAATAAATTAATCTGATTAATTGGTATATGCAACGTGATAAAATATGTTCTAGTAACTTGGTGCAGGGGGCTAGAGCTTGGGTTTGAAAGCTCTAGATTCCTCTCCATAAGGACTTAATCCTGAAGCGGCCACCCAGGAAGACACGTACAATCCCGAGAGTCAAATGGCTCTGACCTTAATCATATAACTAGTATGTCTCTAGCAATTTAGTAGTTACCGAAAGGCGCTAGAGGGGGGTGTCTCGTGGTGTATAGATGTCACTCCTACCTTGGTGTGTACAGTGCCGCGACCACATGTGCCTCTTGAAGGAGGTTGTCTATGCACACTTGCCACTGAAACCTCGCGGCTACTATTTTGTTAGGGTGACTAGTGAAAGGTTACGTAGTGGGACTCGGTCACACTTCCTTGGTAGAAGTGGTGTGGGCCTTGCAAACCCCGACACTAGGGAACCACGGCTCGGGGGTAAAGTTGTACAATTTCTGCAGAAATCTAAAACCTGTTATAACAGCCGAGCTCTCGGTCATGAGCGGCCTGGATCCTTCTTGGTTAGCGGTTACTTGGTTATATTTGGGGAATATAATAACTTTGATTAATTCATATGTAACCAGGGTTGGTCATTCACTAAAAGTAGTAAGTCTTGGTAAATAAAATATGACCAATTAAAATGCTAACCGCTGTTAAACCGAGTCAAGCCTTTGAGCCTTCATATACCCCTATGTTATACTTGCTAAGCATGGTGCGCTTACACTTGTTTATATTTCAATGAAAATCCCGGATGGGTAACAGATGTGTGTACTGAGGAGTTCCCTGAAGATGTCCAGGACTTCTAGAGAGCTGGTGTTCACCAGTTGGTGTCCCTGTGGCAGCAAGGGCTTAGCTTCCCGTTTTATGTAATAATGTTGCCAATGAGCAAGACAATGTGAGATATTTAAGTTGAATATGCGGTGTAATAAAGTACTTTACTTTGATATATTTACAATTTGTGATAATATGTGTGTTTGGACATCCTGGGCGCACATATTTGAGTACTTGGTTTTGTTATCAAAACTGGGTGCGACAAATTGGTATCAAAGCTTAGCCTGACTGTAGGACGATCAGCCTAGTTAGAAATGGACGTTTTTAGGGTCTTGAGCACTTATTTTACTAATTATTTTCTTATAAAATTATTGCTTATAACTTGCCTAATATCTATTGAGAAAATTATTTTGTTCTAATCCTCATACATTTTCTTATAGATGGCCCGTACCAAGTGGACAGCTCGCAAACGTGTCATCATGCCCAACAAGAGGACAAGGTTCACTCTAGGCAAGCGTGTTCCCCCACATCTGGTTGAAGCACTGAGAGACATGGAGGAGGATCCACAAGAGGAACAAACCATGGATGTACCCATGGATGAGGATGCTGAGGAGGAAGTCATGATAGAGGAACCAGTTGAGGACGAGGAAACCGAGGAGGAACCCATGGAGCAAGATGAACAAGAAGGAGCTGGTGATCCAGGTGATGGAGATAGTTCTGACAGCTCTGACTCGAGCAACCATGGCAGTGGTGGTGATGATGATGATGGTGATGGTGATGGAGATAGCCAAGATCACCATGCTGCGCTTCTGGCAAAGGGATGGACAGTGGTGATCCATTTTGACTTGCATGGTGACGCCTACTACCACCCGAAGCTTCTTACTCTCGCACGTCGTTTCCACACCCGGTGTACCGTACAGTACCGCACCGAGCATTGGACCCACCCCGAATACATCGGCTTTTGGGAGACTGAAGCTTACATCCGAGAAGGAAGTCGGGTGTGCCACATCCACCGTGCGATCACCGCCAGGACTACCCGTGCAGCAGCTATCCGGGACGCTGCCCGGCAGGCCTTGGTGGTGAACCGCGACCGCCACTTTGCTGACATTGCATGGGAAGAAGATCGCTATCTACCCCGCCGGCGGAGTGGTCAGACAATCTGCAACATCGCTGCACCACTTGTAGCAGGGAATCCCAGGATCCGACCCACCTTGGCATGCTTGGCTCAAACCAACACAGACTTGGATCGAGTCTCAGATGAGCTAGATGCCCTGAGGAAGGCCTACCTTGAGTTGGCTGTCGAGAACTCCATGTTAAAGCAACAGCAGGGGAATCATGTTGAAGAAGTACCACTCATCCTCACGGAGTCACCCCCAAGGAACCACGAGGACCCCAACACCGGCACCAACCTTGACCCATAGGAGGTTTCCCCATTTGTAATAAACACGCATAGGGATGCGAGAGTGTGTTTTTTTTATTTTCTACTGAATGAACAATTGCTACTTCGTGAATGCATGCTTGTAATAATGCTTAATGGATGAGTTGGATTTTTGTCATGATTTCAATGATTGTGGGCCTGTCCACAGTCATTTAGAATAGGGCTAAGGTCTAAGGATAATATGAATAAATAGTTGGGTTTTACTTATATCTTGCTGTCTACCCATGTTTTTCCCTCTGAGCAGTCCGCCTTAAAAATTGTAAATCTCGAGTTCTGGATGGACTAAAAATACAAAAAACTTTATGGAATAAAATAGATTTCTATATCTTTCTTTTGGCTCTGGAATCACCTCAATATCTGTTACCGTTTGAGAGATAAAATTTCCACAAGCTGACCTCTCTGCGCAGTCAGAAAATTTCAGAACAGTAAAAGTTGTCACTTGTTCTTACCTATGTAAACGCAAGAATTTGAGGAAGTGATCTGAATGAAAGTTGTAGGAAAATTTCCATGCTTTCCAGAAAGTTAAATTTCGCAGTGAGATGTTAAACAGAAAGAAAGTTATGCTTGTTTTACTTCGCTGTAGCTTTAGTGAGAACAGCAGAAAAATGCAGAATGCATACCACATTGTACTCACAACATATGTAATCCCATACTTGATCAGATGGTGATAATTCCAGCATGTTATATCTCTTGAAAATTAAGTATCTTGGACATATGAGACTCATATTATGCATCTGGTACAGATGGCCAACACTAGGAGGAACAGGAGGGGTGAGGACGTGCCACCACCACCACCACCTCCTACTATGGAGCAACTGATGATGATGCAAACCCAACTGCTGCAGCAGCTGGCCCAAAATATGCAGAACAATGGAAATGGAAACGGAAATACACCTCCTCATGTTAGGGACAAGAGAGGAGAATTCTTGAAGGGACATCCACCTGTTTTCAAACACTCCACCGACCCTCTCGAAGCGGATGACTGGCTTCGTGCGATCGAAAGACAACTAGAGATTGCACAGTGTGATGACAGAGAGAAAGTGTTGTATGCGGCGGGGCAATTGCAAGGAGCTGCCCTTGATTGGTGGGATTCTTTTCGTTTTGGCCGTGCAGATGCTGACCCCATAACTTGGATGGAATTCCGTAATGCGTTCCGCTCTCATCATGTCCCTGCCGGACTGATGAAACTGAAGAAGAAAGAATTTCTCTCCCTCAAGCAAGGAAGTATGTCTGTTGCTGAATATCGTGACAAGTTCATACAATTGTCACGATATGCTCCCACAGAGGTGGAGAACGATGAAAAGAGGCAGGAATTATTCATGGAAGGGTTGAATGATGGGCTCCAATACCAACTGCTATCCCACACTTTTGCAAGCTTTCAGTATCTGGTGGACAAGGCCTTGGTGATTGAGAACAAACGCCGCCAGATGGAAGATAAAAAAAGGAAGTTCTAGGGGCAACAGTCAGGAAACAACACGCGTACTCGTACCAATCCTCAGCAAGCTTATCCACAGCAACGCTATCAAGGTCAGTCAAGCCTGGTCAATCGTAATCCGCAGCCACAACGTGCACAGCAGCAGCAGCAGCAGTACCGAGCTCCTAACCTACGTCAGCAGCCAGTTAATAATGCTCCTGTAAAGACAAACGTTCCCAATGCTCCACCAAAGAATGGTGCACCAAAAGCACCAAATGCCAACAATGATAACAAATGTTACAGCTGTGGTGAGCCGGGACACTACTCCAATAAGTGCCCCAAGAAGATGGCCCAGAACAATATCAGGGGCAGGGTAAATCATGTGACAGCCGAGGTGGCACAGGAGGCACCGGACGTGATGCTCGGTATGTTTCCAGTCAACTCAAGCCCCGCTACAGTTTTATTCGATTCCGGTGCATCACATTCCTTTATTGCTCAGTCTTTTGTCAAGAAATATGATATACCCATGATTGCTATGAAAAACTCCATGATAGTTAGCTCACCTGGAGCAGAAATGCAAGCTACCCTTAGATGCCCTCTAGTGAACATCACCTTAAGGGGGGTAGAGTTTACAGTTAGCCCGGTGGTTTTGAAAACTTCTGGTATTGATGTTATCTTGGGTATGGAATGGTTGAAACAGAGAAAAGCAGTTACACAATGTGATAGCAAAATAGTTCAGTTAATGACACTTTCGGGCCAGCAAATTGAGGTAGAGGTTAGCATGTCGGCTAAGCAATATTACACAGTTAATCAACTGAAGGGGACATCCATAGAGGACATACGGATAGTGAATGAGTATCCGGACGTATTCCCTGAGGAACTGCCAGGTATGCCACCTGACCGTGACATTGAGTTTATAATTGAACTTTTACCTGGAACTGCACCCATAGCTAAAAGACCATATAGAATGGGTGTGAATGAGTTAGCAGAACTTAAGAAGCAATTAAGAGAGTTGCTAGATAAGGGTTATGCTCAACCAAGTTCCTCACCTTGGGGAGCACCAGTGTTATTCGTAGAAAAGAAAGATGGTACACAAAGAATGTGTATAGATTACAGATCACTTAATGAGGTCACAATTAAGAACAAGTGTCCACTCCCTAGAATTGATGACCTGTTTGACCAGTTGAAAGGAGCTTGTGTGTTTTCTAAGATAGACCTTCGGTCTGGTTATCATCAGTTAAGGATAAGACAATATGATATCCCTAAAACTGCTTTTGTGACTCGATACGGACTCTATGAGTTTACAGTTATGTCCTTTGGGTTGACAAATGCACCTGCCTACTTTATGTATTTGATGAACAAAGTATTCATGGAATACCTTGACAAGTTTGTGGTTGTGTTCATTGATGACATACTTGTTTTCTCTAAGAATGAGATAGAACATGAGAAACACTTGAGATTGGTGCTACAAAAGCTTAGAGAACATCAACTCTATGCTAAGCTTAGTAAATGTGAATTTTGGTTAAAAGAGGTATCCTTCCTTGGGCACATCATCTCTAACGGAGGGGTAGCAGTGGACCCGAAAAAGGTCCAGGATGTGTTAAGCTGGAAACCACTCAAGGATGTGAGTGAAATTAGGAGTTTCCTTGGAATGGCCGGGTACTATAGAAGATTTATTGAGGGTTTCTCAAAGCTAGCCAAACCAATGACCGCTCTGCTAGAAAAGAATGCCAAATTTATATGGTCCAAAGAGTGTCAGGCCAGTTTTGAAGAGTTGAAAAAGAGACTGACTTCTGCCCCCGTACTCATCTTACCTGACATCACTAAGAGTTTCTCTATCTACTGTGATGCCTCTCGGCAAGGTCTTGGTTGTGTACTCATGCAAGAGGGCAGAGTGGTGGCCTATGCCTCTAGGCAGTTAAGGAAACACGAGTTGAACTACCCGACCCATGATTTGGAGTTAGCGGCCGTGGTGCACGCTCTAAAAATATGGAGACACTATCTAATCGGTCATAAATGTGAGATTTATACAGATCATAAGAGTTTAAAATATATCTTCACCCAGTCTGATTTGAACTTAAGACAACGAAGATGGTTGGAACTGATTAAGGACTACGACCTGGATGTACACTATCACCCGGGTAAAGCTAATGTAGTGGCAGATGCCCTGAGTAGAAAGAGCTATGTTAATATGGCTTATGTGACTCAATTACCTAGGGAGTTGTGCGAAGAGTTTGAACATCTGAACCTGAGTATAGTGGCTAACACTATGGAATTGGAGGTGGAACCCACACTAGAACGAGATATCCGTAAAGGACAACTGGAAGATGAGAAAATTAAGGTATCGCGGAACGGATAGTGATTGGTGTTGGGTATTCTTAACATCATTACCAAAAGTAGACTAAGTTCTCTAAATCTAGTAACGGTGCCAAAAATGCCAAACCTATCCCTTACACCACTTAAGCCAAGTTGTCATCCGCAGCATGATATAAGAGACGCGGTATTGAAATATGCAATTGCTCTTCTAAATAAATAATGAATGGGATCTGCAAGCGCACAGATTAATACCGATGCAGCATTTTAACCGGGAAGTATTCCAGGTATCGTTATTTATATTTTTACCACTGGGAAGGGATTAGCGATCATCACTATTGATTACAGAATAGAATATGAGATTGAGCATCTATCATTGCATGTATAATTGAGAACATTATATCTAACTCTTCATACAGGGATAAGTGTCACATAAAAGATATATGAAATAATAATAGTGACAAGGATAACTAATCTGATCTAGCCACATAATAAATATGATAAGCACCTCAATTAGATACTCTAGAAAGTCATTAGCATGGTATTAGAACGAACTACAAGAATATTCCCTAAGTTATTCTCCACTATATAGTCTAGCATATCATAGTTAGTGCAAGCATACTTAGCAATCATTGCGAGACAAGACTACGCCCATGCATAGTGATATTAGCAAGGAATATGAGAAACATAGCAATCACTCCCCTATAATAATGTTGCTCTGCCAGCCCAATACACGAGAGGGGGACTATATAAGAATCAATGAAGCTGTCACTATCACGAACTACCCCACGATCTGGCATATTGGGTACAATCGCAGATAAATACGGTATAAGCACCACGCCTACACAATATCTATCATTTACCCATGGATCCGATGGATAAACGCTATACGATCCTAAGCATGTATATAGATCGTATCTAACTAAGCCAAGTACATAACTATGATAAACTAAGAACAATATAATCTTGAATATAAGCAAGTAGAGCAAAGTCATAAGCAATATATTGAAGTAGAACAAAGTCATATTCATAATATTGAAGAACAAAGATAATTAGAAAGCAATTAGAAGAACAATTAGAAGATTACCAAGAATCCTCCTGACAGATCCGGAAACCAATCGAAGATTGACTCCTTCTAGTTCTAATCCTATGTAGCTATGCTAATCTAGATATCTAATTGATGTGGTGGCTCTAATCTTGATCAGAGGCTTCTTCTCCCTTGATGGAACAATGAATTAGGGTTGAGAGGCTCTCTCCTCCAGGGGCCAGGGGGTCTGGTTTTATAGTCCCTTCAAGTGAATATGGGCCCTTGGATCAAACCGACATAGATTGTATGGTTTAGATTCATCCTTTAGGTCGGTGGAGATCTCCCGCAAAGCAGAGTCCTGATTGGACATAAGAGGTGGGCGGGCGCCCAGGGCAGGAGGGCGGGCGCCCTGCCTCTGGCCCCGTTTCGCCTCCACTTCGGTCTCGTGGCTTCTGGAGTCTTCTAGATGTAAGATAATTGCGCAGCACGTTAATATCTTTACGTAATCCTGACATGTGGGCCTTTCTTCCATATTTCCTGATAACTCCCTGCAGAAATAGATAAACACCAAAACTCGTGGAATTCTGTCAGATAAAACCCTAAGTCTGGATCTTGATTTCATTTGGATCCTTTTCTTTATTTATTTGATAATTAAATTTGATACTTAAGGACCGTCAACAAACTCCCCCAAGCTTACCTCTTGCTCGTCCCTGAGCAAGGATAGACTCAGCTATGGATCATAAGTTGTTGCAATATTTTAAAAAATTGACGGTACACATGCTTTTTAAATAAGATCTCATCTCTGAGTTAGAGTAAACTGTCAAGACTTAAAACTTACTTACTTTACCTCCACCATGGGACTTGTAACTGTCACTTCTGTCTTGAGTGGTTAAAAGATAGAACAGTCTAGCCAAGTGCCATATCTCTTATTCTTGATCAGCTATAGCTCTGGGGTTTTTGCAGATTTTCAAATAAAACTCAGAAATTCCTTGTATGATTCTCTCAGGTCTCTCTTTTGTGGTATTTCTGGATCCTTACCAAGGCAGTGATGGTATATGCCTTCTCTCAATATATGTGGTATTTGTGGTATGAGGCATAGTGACATTGCCTTCTCTCTCACCCTACTCTAATAAGGCTTTAATATCTGGAGCTCATAGGTGGGAGATAAAGTATACATACTTACAAGACATGTATTGTATAGTCAAACCATGGATCCAAAGTAACAAATCAATAAGCCAAATCAAGATGTGCATGTGTGGCGGATGAATGATGTATGGTGATGATAGTGATAACAATGGTGAAAACAATGGTGGTGGAAGTCTAATTCTACTTTTGCTCTTTGAGGGGATACATACCTTCCTTGCTTTTTGAATTTATGAGAAGAATGAGATGCTCTTCTTTTTCTTTTCTCTCAGGTGGGTATCTTGCACCCCTAATTCTACTGTCGGACACTTGTCCATTTTTACCTCTCATCTCACTTTTTCTTTTCTTTCGAGGTTCCGAGCACTTGCTCCTTTTTATTTCCTCGTATTTCTTCTCTCTTTTTTTTTCAGAGCATTCATCTCTTGAGATAATATAGCAAGTGGTAGTAACAAGATAACTTGAGCATTTATTTCACAAGGAGAAAACAGAAATATTTTTGGTTATTCTCTCCCAGATTAGGAGTAGAATATTTTTGGGTGGTTCTGGAGATGGAATGGGTGGATATATGTGGATGGTACTTCCGGAGTAGAAGTAGCATATATGAGTGAACGTGCAAGTGAAATCTTGATTTAACCACATGACAAGCTCCTAAGGGTCTACACAGCTTGACCACACTCAATGCTCATAAGTAGTAAATAGTAAATGTGTGGCTCAAAGTCTAACAAGCATGTATATATGGCTGTGGTAGGAATTTAAGCTCTCATCATACAGGAACTCATCATGCAACATTTTAAAGATTTTCAAAGGTAAAATTCTCCAGAATTCTAGCATCTCTAGGAACAGATAAACAGCAGCTCAACCTTCCCATATCGTATCCATTAACAACTTAGACTTCAGATCAAGTTTTCATCCCACAAGTTTAGGTCTAGAGCAAGCTTTAAATTATAACAGTTATGTCTAAACTTGAGAGAGAACTTAAAATGTGCAAATTAGGCAGAGCAACTATTCATCATATCCATGCTTAAGTTTTATTTAGATACAGATTAGCATAGCCACTTTATTTATTTAAACACACTAAGCAAAAGACATATATAAGCATAAACTCTTTATTTGGTTTTCCATAGTTTATGTATATTTATATTCTAAAATAATATAAGTATAAAGATAGATAGATAGAAATACTTATCGAGATAAATGGGGGTGCTCTCCCCCAAGCTGAATTTTGACGTAATTTCTCTTGATGTAGCTAGCAGGTGGCAGAGGTGTATTTGAAAGTCAGCAGCATTCTGACAGCGATTAGAATGTCCTCCGTCTGCCAGTCTTCTTGATTCTTAAATTCTGTGGAGTTCAAATAGACAACAAAGCTTGTGGAACTGGTTAAGTGTTAGCATAAATATCTAGCCTTTATCATGTTGAGACTCCTTAATAATTATTACTCCCTGTTTTTATATTTTTATTTTATAAAGCAGAAAAATATTTATTTTATTTTTATGCCACCACAGTGAATGTACTTATGGGTTTTATGCCACTCGTCTACTCACATGGGGCTTACTATTTTTCACATTTTTATTTTCTTTTTTTAAGATAGTATGAATATGATTAACTAAGTAAACTATTTGAAATAATTGAAAAGGAAAGGATAACTACCAAGTTACCTCTTGGCAAGGCGTTTGGTGTTTTTAAGTCCTCCGAACGGGACTCTCCATTTTCTTAATCGTCCTGAGGTTCATTGGATGGTGTAGTCGGTACTTCCGGTAGCGCCTCCTCTTCATGTATAGTTATCTTCATTTTCCATACCTGACTCGGTGCTTCAATCTCCTCTGGATAATTCTGTTTAAACTCTATGTCTTCTGACCTTACAACTTCTCCTTCATAGTCTGCCCATCCATCCTGGACGATCTGCCTCCTCTGGTTGCGGTTGCGTCGCTTTCTTACCTGCTTAGATTCTTCAACGATATAGTTAGGGTCAGTAAAATAACGGCGTACCTTCTCTGAGGGGAAGTGCATGTGGACTTCTCCGGTTCCAATGTAGATAATTGCTTTAACGGTGCTGAGGAACGGTCTTCCAAGGATGATGGGTGGATCATACTCGTCTTCTCCCATGTCAACAACTTGAAAGTCTGTGTAGACAAAGTGATCTTCTATTTTGACTGGGACGTCAGTTACGGTTCCTTTCACTTCTCGAAATGTCTGATCTGCTATCTGGAGCTGAATGTATGTTGGTCTTAGTGGCATGGTCCCGAACAAGAGTCGATAGGTGACTGCGGCCATTATGTTGACGCCCGATCCAGTGTCGCAAATTGTCTTGTAGAAGTTGTATCCATTTATGGAGCAGTAGATGCTTGGCATTCCTGGGTCGTCCTTCTTGGTCAAGAACGGTGACTTAAGTTGATGATCTTGGCCTCCATGGACTACAGTGACCATCTTAGCTGACTCGGTCCATACTTGCTTGTTCCTGTTCCTCCTGCTGGTCCTCTTCCTTGATTTACGTCTAGATTGATCTGGAATTTGTGTAGTCTTGTTCTTGAAGAAAAATATCTCCTTCTTCCCTTTGACGTAGAAACTGATCTTGGCAGCACTGGCGTAGATGATAGCTCCCGTGGTGTTCAAGAATGGCCTCCCTAGGATGATAGGTGCTCTCTCATCATTTCCGGTCTCTACCACTACGAAGTCTGCTGGGGCATATAAGGTACCAACTCAGACACAAAGATTCCTCACTATTCCTTTTGGGAAAGTTATCGTCTGATCTGCAAACTGCAAACACATGGTTGTCTCTAATAAAGGATATGTAAAGAATTTTTCATAGAGTACCCTAGGTATAATGTTGACACTGGAGCCAAAGTCACAGAGTGCTTCTGGGAAGTCCACCATGCCGATGGAGATCGGGATGACGGGGCGTCCTGGATCGCCTCTCTTGACCGGCAGACGGTCAGTAGAAAATTCAGTGACGGGGTTACTCCAATTACCTGCATCAAACATGTCTACAAGATTTGCAGATTCTAATCCTTCCGGTTGTGATGGTATACCGGGGTTAGTAGTAGGAACAGCAGCTGCTATTTGATTTAACTGAGATTCAATCATTTTATTAACGCTAATTTGATTCTTGATGGCAGTAGAAAAATTATCCATTCTATTATTTATATTTTCTAGCATTTTATCATTTGATGCCAATTTCTTAGATAGGTTATCCATTAGCTTTCCTTGAATAGACACTAACTCTCTCAAAGGTGGAAAATTATTATTATTGTTGTAAGAATTGTTACCTTGATAATTACCTGAGTAGTTAGGCCTCTGTTGATTCCAACCTTGATTTTGTTGAGGACGGTTGTAGTAGTTGTTGTTGTTGTTGATGTAGTTTACATCCTCAAGCATCTCAGGGCAGTGGTTGCCTGAGTGTCCAGTATCTCCACACTCCTCACAAGTCATGTGAGAGTCGTAGATGTGCATAACTTCCTTCTTATCTCCAGCTCTATCGTCGAGCTTCTTCATGAGCAGGTCTAGCTTTGCAGACAGCATGTCTACCTCTTTCAGCTGATGCATGCCTCCACCTCTCTTGCGTGTCTGGGTCCTCTCTTCATTCTAGCTTTGGTTGGACGCCATCTTCTCCACAAGAGCTGTGGCTTGTGGTATAGTAAGTGATAAGAATGCTCCTCCAGCTGCAGCATCCATAGTCTCTCGGGCACTGTTGCTGAGCCCATGATAGAACGTCTGCATCAATAGCCAACTCTCCATTCCATGATGGGGACATTCTAGGATGTAGTCTTGAAAGCGCTCCCATGCTTCTGGAACAGATTCATCATTTTGTTGCTGAAAACTTGTAATCTTCCCACGGAGAGCATTGGTCTTGCCCATGGGAAAGAACTTAGCCAGGAAGTTTGTTGAGCAGAGTGCCCACATAGTATTCTTCTCCTTTGTAGCGTAGAACCACTGCTTCGCTCTTCCTAACAGTGAGAATGGGAAGAGGCGAAGTAGTATAGCGTCTTTGGAAACTCCTGCTATGGTGAATGTGTTGCAAATCTCCAGGAAGTGTTGTAAATGAGCACTAGCATCTTCGTGTGCCTTCCCACAGAACTGGTTGGATTGCACCATGTCGATAAGTCCAGGCTTGAGCTCAAAGTTGCCATCGATCTCTGCAGCGGGTCCAGTGCGGATGTTGTCCGTAGTGGGAGCTGAGAACTCGCGGATCGATTTGTTCTCCATGGCTTCGAACTCTGAAGACAAGTTCCGGTGATCTTCTTGATTGGATGAAGCTTCTTCGTGAAGTGTTGATGATTTCTTGAGCGTGGCTCTCGTCTTCTTGAATAATGCTTTGGGATTGTCAACAAAATTTCCTGGAAGATGTCTTCTATTCATACATTCCCCTGCATAAGATAAAATAGAAAAATATCGGGGTAAAACTGTATGAGAGAATAGATAAGCTCAATCATATTAGTGATGCGAATGATAACTCAAAATCTTTTATTCTATTCCTGATTGGTAATCAACCTTCCCCGGCAACGGCGCCAAAAATGCTTGTTGGGTATTCTTAACATCATTACCAAAAGTAGACTAAGTTCTCTAAATCTAGTAACGGTGACCAAAATGCCAAACCTATCCCTTACACCACTTAAGCCAAGTTGTCATCCCCAGCATGATATAAGAGACGCGGTATTGAAATATGCAATTGCTCTTCTAAATAAATAATGAATGGGATCTGCAAGCGCACAGATTAATACCGATGCAGCATTTTAACCGGGAAGTATTCCAGGTATCGTTATTTATATTTTTACCACTGGGAAGGGATTAGCGATCATCACTATTGATTACAGAATAGAATATGAGATTGAGCATCTATCATTGCATGTATAATTGAGAACATTATATCTAACTCTTCATACAGGGATAAGTGTCACATAAAAGATATATGAAATAATAATAGTGACAAGGATAACTAATCTGATCTAGCCACATAATAAATATGATAAGCACCTCAATTAGATACTCTAGAAAGTCATTAGCATGGTATTAGAACGAACTACAAGAATATTCCCTAAGTTATTCTCCACTATATAGTCTAGCATATCATAGTTAGTGCAAGCATACTTAGCAATCATTGCAAGACAAGACTACGCCCATGCATAGTGATATTAGCAAGGAATATGAGAAACATAGCAATCACTCCCCTGTAATAATGTTGCTCTGCCAGCCCAATACATGAGAGGGGGACTATATAAGAATCAATGAAGCTGTCACTATCACGAACTACCCCACGATCTGGCATATTGGGTACAATCGCAGATAAATACGGTATAAGCACCACGCCTACACAATATCTATCATTTACCCATGGATCCGATGGATAAACGCTATACGATCCTAAGCATGTATATAGATCGTATCTAACTAAGCCAAGTACATAACTATGATAAACTAAGAACAATATAATCTTGAATATAAGCAAGTAGAGCAAAGTCATAAGCAATATATTGAAGTAGAACAAAGTCATATTCATAATATTGAAGAACAAAGATAATTAGAAAGCAATTAGAAGAACAATTAGAAGATTACCAAGAATCCTCCTGACAGATCCGGAAACCAATCGAAGATTGACTCCTTCTAGTTCTAATCCTATGTAGCTATGCTAATCTAGATATCTAATTGATGTGGTGGCTCTAATCTTGATCAGAGGCTTCTTCTCCCTTGATGGAACAATGAATTAGGGTTGAGAGGCTCTCTCCTCCAGGGGCCAGGGGGTCTGGTTTTATAGTCCCTTCAAGTGAATATGGGCCCTTGGATCAAACCGACATAGATTGTATGGTTTAGATTCATCCTTTAGGTCGGTGGAGATCTCCCGCAAAGCAGAGTCCTGATTGGACACAGGAGGTGGGCGGGCGCCCAGGGCAGGAGGGCGGGCGCCCTGCCTCTGGCCCCGTTTCGCCTCCGCTTCGGTCTCGTGGCTTCTGGAGTCTTCTAGATGTAAGATAATTGCGCAGCACGTTAATATCTTTACGTAATCCTGACATGTGGGCCTTTCTTCCATATTTCCTGATAACTCCCTGCAGAAATAGATAAACACCAAAACTCGTGGAATTCTGTCAGATAAAACCCTAAGTCTGGATCTTGATTTCATTTGGATCCTTTTCTTTATTTATTTGATAATTAAATTTGATACTTAAGGACCGTCAACAATTGGTAAGGCACCAGGATTCCACATGGATGACCAAGGAACAGTGTGGTTCGGTAAGAGGATTTGTGTACCCGAGATAAAGTCTATTAGAGAGGCTATCTTGAGAGAAGCTCATGACTCAGCTTATTCTATACACCCGAGTAGTACCAAAATGTACCTCGACTTAAAAGAAAGATATTGGTGGTATGGCTTGAAAAGAGATGTGGCAGAATATGTGGCTATATGTGATACATGCCAAAGAGTAAAAGCAGAACATCAGAGACCAGCAGGATTACTTCAACCCATGAAAATACCTGAGTGGAAGTGGGAAGAAGTTGGGATGGACGTTATAGTGGGACTACCTCGGACACAGAAAGGATATGATTCTATTTGGGTTATTGTAGATCGATTAACCAAGGTAGCTCACTTCATCCCTGTCAAGACTACCTATTCCGGGGCAAAGTTGGCAGAATTGTACATGGAAAGGATTGTGTGTTTACATGGGGTGCCAAAGAAAATTGTTTCTGATAGAGGGACACAGTTTACATCACACTTTTGGCAGAAACTACATGAGTCCATGGATACCAAATTGAATTTTAGTTCGGCCTACCATCCTCAAACAGATGGACAGACAGAAAGAACAAACCAGATACTAGAAGATATGTTGAGAGCTTGTGCCCTGCAGTACGGGACAAGTTGGGACAAAAGTTTGCCCTACGCAGAGTTCTCCTATAACAATAGTTATCAGAAGAGTCTCAAAATGGCACCTTTTGAGGTATTATATGGCAGGAAATGCAGGACACCGCTATTTTGGAGTCAAACTGGGGAAAGTCAAGTTTTTGGGCCTGAAATCTTGCAAGAAGCAGAGAAACAAGTACACACAGTAAGACAAAACTTGAAAATAGCACAGTCACGACATAAAAGTTATGCAGATACCAGGAGAAGGGATTTGGAATTTCAAATAGGAGATTATGTGTATCTCAAGGTCTCACCTATGAGAGGAGTCAAGAGATTTCAAACAAAGGGGAAGTTGTCTCCTAGGTATGTGGGACCATTTAAGATCATTGCTAGGAGAGGAGAAGTCGCCTATCAGCTGGAATTACCTGAGCAACTCTCTAGTGTTCACAATGTTTTCCATGTGTCACAGCTTAAGAAATGTCTGAGAGTACCCGAAGAACAGTTACCTCTGGAGGAGCTCGATGTTCCAAAAGACCTTTCCTATAAAGAATATCCTGTAAGAATTTTGGAGACAGCAGAAAGAATCACCAGGAGCAAGGTCATAAGAATGTGCAAAGTACAGTGGAATAGGCATTCAAAAGATGAAGCAACCTGGGAAAGAGAGGACGACTTAAAATCTGAGTACCCTCATCTTTTTGAACCATCCGAATCTCGAGGACGAGATTCATCCTAAGGGGGGTAGGTTTGTAACACCCTAAAAAAATATTTTCAAATTAGTATTCAATTTGGCACAATTATATGAGTTATCTGAGAATTGTTTAGGCAAAATAACAATTTTTGGAATTATTTAAAATAAACCATAAGGTCTAGAAACATGAAATGCTGCATTCATGCTGGTGCATAATACTTTTGATTGATTGTAAGACTAGGTTGTTTGGTTTAAAAATCAAATTGAAAGGAATTTATACAAATATATAGTTCTGGAAAATATAAAAGAGTTTTCTCTTATTCTTATTTCTCTTCACCAAATCTGGCCCAGCCCCCAAACCCTGGCCGGCCTGAACCCCGCGCCCACCCCTGGCTTTGGGCCGTGGCGGCCTAGCACCCCGCCCCTCGCCCGCGACGCGCGCGCACGGCCCAGTGGCGCGGCCCACTCCGCGCGGTCAGCCCGCGCGCCCACCCCCTCTCCCCCTTTCACTGCGCGGTGGGTCCCGCCTGTCGGCGCTCACCCTTCCCCCTCTCTCTCGCTACACCGTGGGGTCCGCACGTTAGCGTCTCCCCCCTTCTTCTCCACCGAGCCGGGAACACAGCTAGGGGCATTCATCCCCTCTTCAAACGCCGATTGATGGAGGCCATCAATCGGGGCTCCATCAAGCCGCCTTGACGTCGGGAGTTAACGCCCGCATGCGCGCCCCCTCAATGCCCCTGCTTGCCCTATAAAACCCCAGGCCGAGCCCCCCCTTGCTGCCCTAGCCACCACCGGAGCTCGGTTTCGATACCCCACCTCGGTTTCCCCTTGCTCGAGCGACCCAGAGCCCGGAGATCGTCTCGGGAGCTTGGTTGAGACTCGCCGCGACCGTAGGCACCGTTTTCATCTTTGTTTTGACCTTGTATGCCATGAATTTGAGCTCACCATCGCCATTTTCTTCCCCAGACCGCCGCGCTCGTGGCCACACTGCTCGGAGCACCTTCGGACGCTGCGAGCATCTCCAACGGAACCGCGGTACTCCTACGATACCTCCCGTGCCTTCAATTTCGAGCTAGAGCGCTAGACCACCGAGCCCAAGGCTTGCCGAGGCCGCGGAAATGGCGCCACCGTGGGGCCGTCGTCCCGACGTGCTCCCCGCCCCTTCTTTGTGCTCTATCGAGTTCGCCTCGTCCCGTAGATCATTTCGGTAGCTTTAATTTGGTTTGGAGTGGCCGGGAACGAGTTTCCGGCGAGCTCCGAGGAGCGCACCTCGTCGGCGGCAATGGCGCCGCCGTGCTCGGCCTCGGCCAGGCGAGCGCCCCGCCTCCCTCCTCTCTGAGCCGTCCGTTTAGATCCCAACGGTCCAGATTACATACCCCTTCGGGGTTATGTAACTGGTCCACCGTGGACCCGTGGGCGCGGTCCACGACACTCGGCCGGCCGGTCCACGCGCACAGTGGTGGACCGAGCCAACCCCCGCACGCCACGTGGCCCCCTATCGGTCAGCGACGCGGTCAGCCGCGGGCCGCTGGAGTTTTTGCAGTTTAACCCCCTGTTTCAAGCAAATTAACCCGCGGTCCAACCCAGTTCAAAAGTATTTCTTTTTAATCCTGTTTTCTTTCGTTTTGAGCCCTGTACTTTTAAATAATAGTGCGCGCGGTCCAGACCCATTAGAAAATCAGTTTTAATTCTTTTAAATTCGTTTTTGATTCAGTTTATTCACAGAAATGCCATTCATTTTGTTTTATGCATAACTTTCACGTTTTAAATCCGATTGGAGTGATTCTTTCGCTCATGTGTTCGTAGAAATGCGTAGAGTAGATTTAAATACTTTTCAGTCACTGTTTTCACTATGTGGTGTACTGTTCTAATAGAACTCTATTTGTATGCATGTGATGATTGGAATGGATGCTTGATTGGTGTTTGGATCACGAATAGAGGGAGATCAGGTTGGAGTGGTTGAGGAACAGTTTGTGGAGCTCTACCAGGAAGAAACTTTTGAGGAAGGCAAGTGTAATATAGGCTTCCTTGTACCTATGAATATTATTTAAATCATACATATGCATGTGTCTAAATTGAAATACCTATAAGGACTTTACCTAGATAATTTTTGTACCACAAATCCTTGTTACCCATGGGAAGGTGTGCATCTATGTAGGTAGTTGCTTGCTATGCTCAAAACCCAAGTTAATAAATTAATCTGATTAATTGGTATATGCAACGTGATAAAATATGTTCTAGTAACTTGGTGCAGGGGGCTAGAGCTTGGGTTTGAAAGCTCTAGATTACTCTCCATAAGGACTTAATCTTGAAGCGGCCACCCAGGAGGACACATACAATCCCAAGAGTCAAATGGCTCTGACCTTAATCATATAACTAGTATGTCTCTAGCAATTTAGTAGTTACCGAAAGGCGCTAGAGGGGGGTGCCTCGTGGTGTATAGATGTCACTCCTACCTTGGTGTGTACAGTGCCGCGACCACATGTGCCTCTTGAAGGAGGTCGTCTATGCACACTTGCCACTGAAACCTCGCAGCTACTATTTTGTTAGGTTGACTAGTGAAAGGTTACATAGTGGGACCCGGTCACACTTCCTCGGTAGAAGTGGTGTGGGCCTTGCAAACCCCGACACTAAGGAACCACGGCTCGGGGGTAAAGTTGTACAATTTCTGCAGAAATCTAAAACCTGTTATAACAGCCGAGCTCTCGGTCATGAGCGGCCTGGATCCTTCTTGGTTAGCGGTTACTTGGTTATATTTGGGGAATATAATAACTTTGATTAATTCATATGTAACCAGGGTTGGTCATTCACTAAAAGTAGTAAGTCTTGGTAAATAAAATATGACCAATTAAAATGCTAACCGCTGTTAAACCGAGTCAAGCCTTTGAGCCTTCATATACCCCTATGTTATACTTGCTAAGCATGGTGCGCTTACACTTGTTTATATTTCAATGAAAATCCCAGATGGGTAACAGATGTGTGTACTGAGGAGTTCCCTGAAGATGTCCAGGACTTCTAGAGAGCTGGTGTTCACCAGTTGGTGTCCCTGTGGCAGCAAGGGCTTAGCTTCCCGTTTTATGTAATAATGTTGCCAATGAGCAAGACATTGTGAGATATTTAAGTTGAATGTGCGGTGTAATAAAGTACTTTACTTTGATATATTTACAATTTGTGATAATATGTGTGTTTGGACATCCTGGGCGCACATATCTGAGTACTTGGTTTTGTTATCAAAACTAGGTGCGACAATGATTCTCTCAAGTCTCTCTATATGTGGTATTTGTGGATCCTTACCAAAATGTCACTTACCTATAGCTAATAGAATATTTAAGTGGAGCTCATAGAAGTGGAAAACAGCTCATACATATGTTGTCTAATCGAGCTATGGATCCAAAGGAACTCAGCATATAAATTAAATCAAGATGTGCATGTGTGATGGAGTAAATGATAGTGATGGTGAAGATATATAAGTACTAGTAAAACTTAGTTCTCATTGCTCCTCATATTGCTATTTCCCTCCTCTCTCATCTTTGCTTTGGGAGAACATGGGCTATCTTCTCTTTTTTTTCAGGTGGGTAGTAGATACCCCTAATTCTACTGTCGGACACTTGTCCATTTTCCGCTCAAGTGGGCATCTTTGTACCCCTAATTCTACTCCGGATACTTGTCTATTTTTACCTCTCGTCTCACTCTTTTTTTTTTCGAGGTTCCGGGCACTTACCCCTTTTTATTTCCTCGCATATTTTTGCATAACCCATGCCTCTTCTGCATTGAATCTTTTTAGAGAGAGAGAGAGAATAACAATATTTGGGACAGTGAGTGATAATATTTTTAGCAATTTTAATGAATGGTGATGGATAGTGTAGTAGATGTGTGTAAGTGGATATCTTAATTTAACCACATGAAAAGCTCCTAAGGGTCGACATAGCTCGATCAAACTCAATGTAAATATAGTAAAGATGTTATAGCAAGTATGGCTGTGGTAGGTAGTTTTGTTATGCTAGGAACTCATCATGTGATTTGTAAGTTTTCAAAATAAATCTCCAGAACTTAGTGTAGTAGGAACAAGATAAACAGTAGCTCAACTTTATATCATGTCTTTCTCTTACCTAGACTTTAGTTTTATGCTTCCCAAAGATAGTAATTTTGGTTTTAGTAATTCCTGGAAGAACTCTAATATAAAAGCTAGGTACTTGTAAGTAAGCAAACAGAGCAACTGTTCATCATTTCCATCATGCATCTTTTTGGTCTTTTTTATCTTTTCTAGAGATTAACACTTAACAGATAAAATAAAGCACACTTATCTACACACTCTTTTTATTTTGTTTTTATGTTTATAAAATGCAGTAATATTAAAGCAAGAAAATATTTATTTGGTTTTCTAAGTTTTTCCTTTTTAAGATAAATTAAATACTAAGACAGAATAGAATAAATAAGAAGAGCAAATAAAAACTTACTTGATAAATTTGGGAGGAACTCCCCCAAGCTGGATGTTGACGTCGGTCTTACCCGATGTTCCAGAACTGCATCATGGTTGTGATGTTGTCGTTCATTGTTGTTGTATCTTGTCTTAGCTCTTCTACTGCAGCTGCATGGTCCTGGTTCCATTTTTGTTGCTCTGCCAGGAGTCTTCCATGTTCTGCTTGCGTGTTCTGGATGTCGAGGAGGGTGTTGTCGGTACGAGTGAAGAAAGCACCGGCCTCTTGATAGTAGTCATTCGTGAAAGCGTAGGAGGCGTCGGAGTATCGTCCTGCATCAAATTGGGGTGGAGGTCTGGATCCTGAAGCTCCATATGGATCAGTGGAGTACCTGCCCGTATGAAAAGGCGGGTTTGTCCACTGGTGATCTTGGCTCTCCGGCCATGTCTCCTCTGTTGGCTCTTGTGGCTGCGCATGTCGAGCCCATGGGTCTCGAAGGACTCGAGGGTTGTAATCGCAATAATGCAGGTGCGCTGCTTCTTCTGGTCTAGGGTCAGCTCCATACCAGGTGCGTTCTCGGTGAGTGGTTATCCTTTCAGATGCCACTCGCTGTGGAGTTCTCTGGTTCACTGGTGTTGCTGTAATCTCAATCAAAAAGTTTTGCACAACGTAGAGGCCAAGGTTCGGGTTAGGTAACCGAATCTTGCCTTTATCATCATATAGCATATACATTACATTCCCCTCTTTCTTTAACATCCGAGCTTGTCTAAATGTGTCATAGCCATGATAAAATCTTAACTCTTCTATGAAGTCCAGTGACGAGTTTTCTAGTAAATGAAGATTAGAGGCTAGACGAGTGATAAGTGAAGTACATCCTACTGGTCCCTGAAGACTAGGTATACTAAGCCAATGAGAAACTAATAGTGTAACAGGTGAAGTGGGTACTTTACTAATAGCAGCATATAAAAGTTGTAAATCTCCTACTCTTACTTTCCTAATATCATCACGATAGAAAAGATTGTACCCAAGCCATTTGTGGAACATCCTAAGAGTGGGGTGTTCCATGTCACTGGTTTGGGCTTGACTATAAAAATTATCTCTAGATATTTCTCTCCAAAACTGGTGTCTCTCAAAATTGGGTAAATCGGAGTCAATGTTCAGGATGCATCTTGAAGAGAAACCAAGATGGTCGCTCAGCTCTCTCCAAGACAACATAATTTCCTGTTTGAACATCCGAAAAACAATTCCCCCCTCATAGTATTGTAGGGTGCAAAGAAATTCGAGGGTGAGAAGACGAGAACCCAGCTCAGTTATATTCCAAAAATTTGTCCAACCTATCATCTGAAAAATTAAGTCAAATTCAGTGTCCATACCTATTTCTTATAGTAAGATTGGATCGAGAGTAGGGGTGTGAATGAAATATTTGTTCTTCAGTTGCTGATAGACTTCCTTCTCTCTTCGGGTCTTCAGTCCTAGGTCTCCTATCTTGAGAAGGACCTTAACTTGCTGACTTGATGAAGATGACGGAGCTTGTGTGGGTGTCGGGTCGACGCTCATCTCTGATGGCTGTGAGGAGTGTCGGGTGTTGATGGTCCAAATAAACAAAGAAAAGGATCCAAATGAAATCAACATCTAGACTTAGGGTTTTATCTGACAGAATTCCACGAGTTTTGGTGTTTGTCTATTTCTGCAGGGGGTTATGAGGAAATATGGAAGAAAGGCCCACACGTCGGGATTACATAGAGATATTAACGTGCCGCGCAATTTTCTATCATCTAGAAGACTCCAGAAGCCACGGGAACGAACGGGAGGCCGAACGGGCCCGGGGGCAGGACGCCCGCCCACTCCCCATTGGGCACCCGCCCAGTTGTTTCCACCAATCACAGAATGGAGTACACCATTGCAAAGATCTCATCGAGCTGATCGAAATGCATATATTATTTGCTATATTTGGAGTTCGGAATCAAGAGATATTAATAAAAGAAGGGCTCCACATAAAAGAGCTGCGGGATTAATTGGGCCCAAATCAGATTTTGGTCCATTAAGGCCTATGTGCATTTTAATGAGATATGGTGGAAAGTTTAGTACCACATCGCCTGCTGAACCAAAAACGCACGGAGGAGGAGGACTATATAAGCAAGGCCCCTGGCCCCTGGAGGAGGACAAGAAATTATCATAGAGATTGAGGGGTGCCCTCGAAGGAAAACCTCTTCTCTAAATAATATTTCTTTTTAAGCTTAGCAACCAATGTAAAGTAGAAATAGATCTTCTAGTTTCTACTAGATTGATAGAGATAGAGTGGAGATGTGGATCGGAGGAAGGCCGGCCTGTCGGTGTCTACTCCGAATTGTACCTGCGGGATCAAGTCTCCTAACCCGAGGCTTGCTTCTAAGATTCTTCAGTAATTCGACTTCTAATACTAGTAAGTTCTTGTTTTATTGTTCTTTGGTTTATGAGTTTACTTTAATCCTCTTTCGGTTGAGTATTAGAGTAATCACTTGCTAGCGTAAACGTGGTGTTTAGGCTAGGGTACTCATAGATATCCCCTGACTAGCTGGACCGTGGTAGTAGCGAGGAACGTGACATTTCCGAGTTACCTTTGCAGATCACATCTCGTTAGCAGGACGGGTAGGTTTATAGGTGCGGGTCGAACATCCTTTGTGTTGTCTAGATTCCGTGAGCCTCCCCAATAGAACAGTAGATCATCCTTACCAAGGTTAGAACGAGACTACGGTTGCAGTCTTCTCTATACATCACTCACATCGAGAGACATTCTTTGTAGCCTAAAGGGATAATAGCAATAGATTTGGTTAGTCAGATGCACCCTTTCTCCCAGTGGTAAAAATATAAATACGATAACTCTGGAAAACCTCCCGGGTGAAATACTCACCGATATTCGTGCGCTTGCGGATCATTTCCTTATTGCGTTACCAAATATCAACATCGGGCTGAACTCCTTGTACCAATGTTCTTGAGAGCCTTCCCTGCATTCTTCACCTTCTTGAACATTCTGTAAACAAAAGTTGGCAAAAACACAACTAGTGGAAAAATGTGAGATAAAATGTTAGTGGTCAGCTGTCCGGAGTGTCAGTGGTCCAGGGGTTAATCGTTCAAGACAAGTTTCTATTTTGGTAGAGCCTCTCCCTAAACAACTTTTACTTCCGCTTAGACAACGGGATCACTACTTGTTAGGTGATAATCACTCTCTCAAAAGATCTCCAACCTTCCCTTCCACTTTCCTCTTTCTCTCTACTTTCTTCTCTTCACTACAAGAGCTCCTTCTCGGAAAACTGAAACTTGTGTGGTTTTCTGGAGTGTTTGTGTGAAGAGAAGGGGAGCTGGAGGTGGCCTTTTATAGGAGGAAGAGGGGACAGGGCGGGCGCCCTTGGTAGGTGGGCGGGCGCCCACTTGTGATGCCCATCCTGGGTGTGCCTCCTCCACTTGCTTCCTTGCTTTGATCTCACGCAGAATAATGTTGTGTTGGTGGTGGTTGGACGGTGGAAAAGTGTTGTTAGTGGAGATATGTTGGTGGATGAAATAATGTGATGGGATGTATGTGAGGTGTGGTGTATGACATGTGGGACCCAAAGAGTGTGGGTCATGCTTCTAGAAGATTAATATAAATATAATGCAGGAAAATCCATGAGAACTAAAACTTATGGAAAATATTTTTGTGCCTCCACAATAATTAATAAATATGGGTTGTTACACACCACGAATATTATTTATATGGGGCTTTTTGATTATTATAATTATGCTATGAATATATATGACTAATGCAAGAATTAATTATGCAAGAATTTAAATATGAGAAAATTAATAATGAGGATAAATACCGAATTACCTCCCGGTGAGGGTTTGGGATTTTTAGGTCTCCCAAGCTGGACCTCCAAATCTTTTAATCTTCTGAGTTACCTTCCTCCGGAGATGGTGTCTCCAGTGGTTCTTCATGAACTTCCTTCACTGTAGAGTCTCTCTCTGGTCTAGGTTTGAATGTGAAGTGTTCTTCTTGACCGTTTATGTTGAACTTGATTTCTCCTTTCTCGACATCAATGTGGGCATTGGCAGTGCTCAGAAATGGCCTTCCAAGGATGATGGACACTTTTGAGTCAGGACTCATGTCCAGTACTACGAAGTCTACTGGCACCAGGAAATATCTGATCTTAACTGGAATGTTCTCGACAATGCCCAACGGGTGTCGAACCGATTGATCCGCTAGTTGTAGGCACATTGATGTTGGTTCTAAGGTTGCATGATCAAGCTTTTTGTAGACTGATGCTGGCATCACACTGACACTTGCTCCGAGATCACAAAGTGCATTATTGAAGTGTTCGTTTCCGATCGAGCAATCAATAGTGGGACATCCTGGATCTTCCTTCTTCTTTGGTGGCTTATTGAGGATGGCCGCACTACATTCTTCTGTCAGCTTGATAACCTCAGTGGTGTGCATTTTAATGAGATATGGTGGAAAGTTTAGTACCACATCGCCTGCTGAACCAAAAACGCACAGAGGAGGAGGACTATATAAGCAAGGCCCCTGGCCCCTGGAGGAGGACAAGAAATTATCATAGAGATTGAGGGATGCCCTTGAAGGAAAACCTCTTCTCTAAATAATATTTCTTTTTAGGCTTAGCAACCAATGTAAAGTAGAAACAGATCTTCTAGTTTCTACTAGATTGAGAGAGATAGAGTGGAGGTGTGGATCGGAGGAAGGCCGGCCTGTCGGTGTCTACTCCGAGTTGTACCTGCGGGATCAAGTCTCCTAACCCGAGGCTTGCTTCTAAGATTCTTCAGTAATTCGACTTCTAATACTAGTAAGTTCTTGTTTTATTGTTCTTTGGTTTATGAGTTTACTTTAATCCTCTTCTGGTTGAGTATTAGAGTAATCACTTGCTAGCGTAAACGTGGTGTTTAGGCTAGGGTACTCATAGATATCCCCTGACTAGCTGGACCGTGGTAGTAGCGAGGAACGTGACATTTCCGAGTTACCTTTGCAGATCACATCTCGTTAGCAGGACGGGTAGGTTTATAGGTGCGGGTCGAACATCCTTTGTGTTGTCTAGATTCCGTGAGCCTCCCCAATAGAACAGTAGATCATCCTTACCAAGGTTAGAACGAGACTACGGTTGCAATCTTCTCTATACATCACTCACATCGAGAGACATTCTTTGTAGCCTAAAGGGGTAATAGCAATAGATTTGGTTAGTCAGATGCACCCTTTCTCCCAGTGGTAAAAATATAAATACGATAACTCTGGAAAACCTCCCCGGTGAAATGCTCACCGATATCCATGCGCTTGCGGATCATTTCCTTATTGCGTTACCAAATATCAACAAACATTTCTGGCGCCGTTGCCGGGGAGAAATACGATAACTTTGAATCTTGCTATTATCTTGTATTATACTTTTATACTTTTATTCTTTTATCTTTTTATTTTTATCTTTATGGATAACTCAAATTCCATACCTATTATTAAATTCTTTGCACCTTCGGAGACCAGCCATAGACCATGGGAGTCAACACGTCCTGCCCCTAATTATGATCTGTGTCCGGAGTTGATTGCAATAGGTCAAAACCAACCCTTTTCTATAGCCGAGGTCCTATCTTTTAATCAAGAAGATAATGCACTTTTAGCTACACCTAGGGAATCTATTAATCTTTCTATAAATTCTGGTTTAGACCTAGCCCTACAAGACCATGTTTTTCCTAAATATTTTCACATTGGTCTTAATCATATAACATTTGGTAGAGTCCTTCTTTCTTTATCTATTAGTAAAGGAAGGTATGTCTTCATTTGTGGACATCTTTCTTGTACTAGCCTTTATAGAAAAATCTTAGAGATAGAGAAGGAATCATCTCCCAGACAAGGAAAGGAAGTTTCAATAGCCAATTTCCAAACATTTCAAACCCATAATTCGGCTATCCACCCCTTCCTTGAGCTTAATAAATTCTACTATGCTCTTTCACTTGAACCTCCCGATAATCCTATGAATCTCTCTAGACATCCTATGCATAAGAAGGAGGATCGAGAAGAGCAACATCAATGGCTAGAGGGCATTAAAAATCCATGTGCTATCACCATTGAATGGATAGATAAAACAAACTTGAGAGACAATCCTAGAGAAATTTTAAGCATTCATGAAGAATCATCCTTGGAGTTTGAGAATGAGAGAAACAACAGTGAGCATGGAAGTTATTTCATAAATACCTCACCCAGTCCTTGCTCATATAAAACATCTCTCCAATCAATTTGTCTCTCCATCCTTACCACATTTGTGATCTCCAACCCCCTCTTCCTTTCTATTTATAAAAACTTTAAAAGAGCGGTTGTCGATGCATATGTCTATAATAAATATTGCAGATCTCGTTGAGTTAATTGATGGTTTCCTAAGGACAAGCTTAGTGTCCTAAAACAAGCACTTCTAATTATTTGCAACATTGCCTTGTGTATTGAGCATATAAAGATAATTGTAGAAATATTCCTTCGGGTATTCTTGCCACTAACCTTTCTAGGATTGGAGCAAAAAGATCGGATGAATGACAAGCACAAGGTATGTCCAACCAATCATCATGCAACATTGAATTAAATTCATCCAATATTGAACTTTGTAAAATTCAAGCTTGGGGGAGTACTTTACATAAAAACATCTTTTGCCATGTTGCTACGTTGGTTGTCCTTACCTTTGAGACATGCTCAATTTGTTAAATACTAATTACACTACTTCATCTCCACTTAAGTAGATCTCTATAAATGCTCTCATGGTACCTTTATTTGCTTTAGTATATGTCTAGGTTTGGAATAGTTTCATTTATCTCTTAATTAAGCATGGTGCTTAGTTTAGGAATGATGATCATACTTCCAAGGGATTTTAAATTAAGCATGGTGCTTAGGTTAAAATGCCCTTCTAAATCAAATTAGACATGGTGTCTAGGTTGATTTTTGAGCCGATAGTATGCTATAGTAGATATTGGATATTTTGTTGGACTAACCCCTGCAGGAAAACTTTCAATATCAACCTGGGAAGTCCTGAGATACAAACTCATTGGAGATAAAGGAGACACATGAAGTTTAACAATTTGCACAAGAAAGACATAGCTCATTCATCATAAAGAGATGATTCATGGAGGGTGCCACAAACACGATGCACAACCGCTAAAAAAAGGAAAGCTTCCACAAGGTGATACTGTACCGTCACTCTTCAAGTAAGGTAACATTTTAAGGTACTTGACTATCACTTTTATAAGCTTCTCCTCGGTTCTGGTGTTCACATAAAATAAAGAGACAAACATGTATGATCTGTAACTCCAAATTAACCAACTCAATTAATTCAACATGTTTAGTTCTTTAATCTTTGTTCTTAATACTACCTTCGTGATCCCACACTCCTAATCATATAAGCTAAAATGTTGCACATTCAATATTTGGAAGATATAAACAAAACATAAATATAGATAGATTATCTTTCCATTAGGTTGAGCCATATGATCTGACAAATGTTTTAAATGCTACATCTTATTATCCACCAACTTTGTCTTGCTCACTATGCTTAAGGTTAGAGAAGAACAATTACACTTTTGGTTCTGTTGGTGTTCTCCACCAACAGGGCCCATGCACTTGATCTCGGCCTTGTCTCTATAAACAGGTACACTTCAAGCAAAACAAGGAGGAGTTTTACAACTCCTAGACTCCACCAAGTGAAGGACCTTGATCTACGAGCACAAACACACTGAGCAGGATATTGCCAACACCGCACTTCGAACTGCTGGGCAATCAAAGAACATGGGTGACACCGTATCAAGAGGTGCAGACATCAAGGTCCATACCTAATCAAATGATGCACCTAAAGGATGAAGACAGTGAGAAGTCTTGATCAGAATACTTAAAACATTGGATCATTGTCGGAGGAGGTCAAGATCGTCGACTCAAGTCACCTTTCTTGATCAAGAAGGACGACCCTGGTGTTCCAAGCATTGAGTGCACAATCAATAGATACTCTTTCAGAAGACACTCTACGACACCGGATCTGACGACAACATAATGGCCGCAGTCACTTATCAGCTCCTGCATGGAACCATGCCCCTACAACCAATATACATTCAGCTCTAGATGATTTTCAGATCATTGACATGGGAGAAGACGAGTATGATCCACCCACCATCCTTGGAAGACCGTTCCTCAACACTATCAAAGCAATCATCTACATTGGAACCGGAGAAGTCCACATGCACTTCCCCTCTGAGAAGGTACGCCGTATTTTACTGACCCTAACAATATAGTTGAAGACTCTAAGCAGGTCAGGACAAGAAGAAGACAACGCAACCGCAACCAGAGGAGGCAAATCATCAAGGACAGGTGGGCAGACTACGAATGAGAAGGGGTAAGGTCTGAAGACATACAGCTTGAACAGAACTGTCCTGAAGAGACCGTAGCACCGAGTCAGGTGTGGAGAGAGAAGATAGTTACACACGAAGAGGAGGCACTGCCGGAACCACCGACTACGCCACCTAGCGAATCCCAGGACGATTGAAAACACAAGGTGTCGAGGTTACCAACAAGGGGTACCCTCACCAATGCGTATAAAGACACCATCCGTGCACACGGGCGACCATCGACGGCCGTAGCCTCGAAGACGGAAATACCGTCGAGCGAATCGGCCAGGGCTCGAGCAGCAACTGCCGTCGAATATGGAAGCAGGCTCGAGCGAACCGAGGGGCGTCGAGCGCAAGGACACAGTCCACCGCCTGACGCGCGCACGCGGGTCGGAGCATTTAATGCACCTGACGCTTCCCCACCTAACACATGGGCCACGGGAGGCTTCCGTCCCATCGTTCTTTTTGCAGCCTTCCCACCGAACGGCCCCGGGCGCGCCAGGGCACGGGAAACAAGGATGGAACGTCTAATCGGGACCCCCTCGAGACCTCCAAGGTCAGCGCTCCAGATATCAGCATATTACACGGCGTCCGACCCTCGACCGAACAGGGTCCCTTCCTAGGGACAAGTTGGGCGTCGACTGACAACACCACAACTACCCCGCCGGATCTGCCGCCATACCGTACAGGCGTGCGACCTCAAAACCAGCGCGAGGCGGCGGGCAGGGCAGAATGCAGGAGCACGCGTAATCATCACCGGGCTATCAAGATGGGACGGCTCGAGGCCATGTCGTACGGAAGCCTCGAGTAGGTCAGCGCTCCATGCGGCTATCGACCCCTACTCTAACATCTACGCATGTACCCTAGTTCCTCCTTGGAACTATAAAAGGAGAGACTCAGGAATAGATCAGGGGGAAGAGGGACAACACAAGACCACGCTCATACGCAGTAGAGTTCCACACTTCATACCACGCTTGTATTCGCCCCTGTACAAGCACTTAGGTGCAAGATAATACAAACTCTCTCCCCCCGCTGGACGTAGGGCCTTCTCTTGCCCGAACCAGGATAAATCTTTGTGTCTTCTTGCATCACCATCCGGAAAAGGGAGCACGCATACAAATTTACTCGTTGGTGTGACCCCCCCCGGGGGAAAAACACCGACAGTTGGCGCGCCAGGTAGGGGTCCTGCGTGTTTTTCATCGATTTCCCACTCCTTTCCGGATGGCTACTCTTGCCTCGCCGTTTCCGCGCTCCACGGTGATTTGGTTTGGGAGTCTCGAGTTCATGTCTACGGGCTCCGGCTACGACATGATCTTGCTCTCAGTCAAAGGACCAGGAGGAGCCCGCGTTACGCCAGCACGGTTGAAGGCCCCGAGACGCCCTCACCATCACGCTTCCCCGCCTAAGAAGAGGCGCGGACAGCGTCACCGCGGCCGTCCTGCTTCAGCACGACCAACAACTCGTGCGAGGCAGGACGTAGGCCACGAGTCGGCAGCACCGTATGACGGAACAACAAGCGCGACGACTCAGCACCGCGCAACGACGGGAGGGGACGCGTCTCGCGCGCTCTCCCCCACCGCAGCTAGGCCCCTCCCACACGGGTCGTTCTCTCCAAGAGCGGCACTGCCGTTCGGATTGGACAACGCCGCGGCGTCGCTCGCCAGGGGGATATGCCCAAATGCCCAGACATACGTAGAAAGACCAATGGTCCTCCCACGTAGCTCTGAAGCGCGGCGGCCGGCGTCCGAGCTGCCGGACCTTTCCCAAGTACGAGGCCTCCGTCGTCTAGGCCCCGGACGATACTCGATCACCCCCCTCAGGCAACGATTGCTGGAGGAAGGACATGGGTGTTTCTACGCCGCCGAACCGGACTCCGACTCCGAGACAGATAGCTATGACCCTACAAGGGAATGCTATCACATCGACGGGGCGGCAGAAACCACTGACGAGACACGGGATGCTGCTGCGGGTGGTCGAGCCCCCGCGGCGCGAGAAGACCCCGGGACGCCTGGGAACGACGGACAGCTCGACCCTCTTCCTCAAGAAGATAGAACCGCGCAGCTCGCGCAGCTGCGGGAGCTCAAGATGAAGCTCGACGAAGACCGCGAGCGTCTCGTCCTGCTCGAGCAAACCCTCGAACAAGACCTGCCCTACCCGCCGGGCGGAAGTGTCCGCAGACGCGCTCGAGAGGTACATCGACAGATCATCGGCGACGCAGAGCCAGAGCAACCTGTCAGCCGTTTCCCTCGAGCAGGCCAAAATGTAGTGGCAGCGACGATGCTGCTACGTAACATGCCAGAGCCGTCGAATTCCCAGGCCCGACGCATTCGAGATGAAGTACAGACATTGCTCCAGGTAGCAGCGGTTCAGCAAGCCGAAAGTTCGGCGTCTCGACGACGAGGGGCTGCCACAGAGAAGCGCGTCGAACAGCCTCTAAACGAAGAGGAAGTGTCAGTCCATCAACAACCTCCCCCTCGTGGTAGAAAGACCGCCCTCATCCTCCCGGCCGACAATCAACGTCAACACGACGCGCGGCACGACATCAAAGAAAATAGACGCCGCCGGCACGGAGACGCGGAAGAGCGCGGTTATAGCGCGCATCGCGGCGGGAGATACGACAGCGACGAGGACCGAGTGGCCCCCGAGCCACCAGGCCCACGGGTGTTCAGCAGGGCGATCCGCAGTACGCCCCTGCCCAATCCATTTCGACCCCCGACCAGCATCGCGAAGTACAATGGAGAGACCAAACCAGAGTTGTGGCTGGCCGACTTCAGACTGGCCTGTCAGCTAGGTGGCGCTCGAGGTGATGATCGAGCCATCATCAGACAGCTACCCCTTTTCCTCTCTGACACCGCCCGTCGATGGCTCGAGGAACTCCCTGCCAATCAGATCCACAACTGGGTTGATCTGGTCAGAGTCTTCGAGGGTAACTTCAAAGGGACCTACATACGGCCAGGGAACTCGTGGGACCTAAGCAAGTGCAAGCAGAAGTCGGGAGAAACTCTTCGGGAGTATGCCCGACGCTTCTCGAAACAGCGCACTGAGCTGCCGCACATCCCTGACCACGACGTCATCTTGGCGTTTGTCTCGGGCACCACCAGTCGAGACTTGGTGCGGGAATTAGGTCGCAATCGACCTCAGACCGTCGACGAGCTGATGGACGTAGTAGCCAACTACGCGGCAGGGGAGGAGGCAGTCGGCGCCTTCTTCAGCTCAGAAGGAAGAAAAGGCAAGCAGCTCATCGACGAAGATGGGACCTCCAGTCGAGGCCTCAAGAAAAACAAAAAGAAGCAGAAAGCGCGACAGTTCCACCGGGAAGGTTCCGATGACAACCTTGTCGCCGCCATGGATCGAAAGAAGCCTCGAGGCCCTCCGGATGGAGGCATCTTCGACAAAATGTTGGAGGAGCCGTGCCCTTACCATAAGGGAGGCGCCAACCACAAGCTCAAGGACTGCCGTATGCTGAGAAGGCATTTCGACGGTCCGGGGTTCAAAGAAGATACACGTGATGACTCCAAGAAAGAGAAGGCTGGCGGCAAGGAGGACAACAAAGATGACGACGGCTTCCCCGCCGTCCACGACTGCTACATGATCTACGGCGGGCCCTCGACTCAATTGACCACGAGGCAGCGCAAAAGGGAGCGTCGCGAAGTCTTTGCAGCAAGAATGGCGGTGCCCCAATACCTTAGCTGGTCAAGCACTCCTATCACTTTCGACCGAGAGGACCACCCCGACAAGGTAGTCGCCCCGGGCGTCTACCCGCTTGTCGTCGACCCCATCATCATCAACACCCGGCTCTCGAAAGTGCTGATGGATGGTGGCAGCAGCCTCAACATCATCTACCTCGAGACCCTCGACCTCCTCGGCATCGATAGAGGACGCCTCCAGCCAAGCGCCGGCGGTTTCCATGGCGTCGTGCCAGGGAAAAAGGCACTGCCAGTAGGTCGAATTGACCTACCGGTCTGCTTCGGCACAGCGGCCAACTTCAGGAAGAAGACCCTCACCTTTGAGGTGGTTGGGTTCCGAGGCACGTACCACGCCATCATCGGACGCCCGGGCTACGCCAAGTTCATGGCTATACCCAACTACACCTACTTGAAGCTGAAGATGCCTGGTCCCAAAGGTGTCATCACTGTCAGCTCCTCCTTCGAGCACGCGTACGAGTGCGACGTCGAGTGCGTCGAGTACGGGGAGGCGGTCGAGAGCTCCACCGAGCTCGTCGCGAAGCTCGAGGCCATGGCCGCTGAGACTCCAGAGCCTAAGCGTCATGCGGGCAGCTTCGAGGCGGCGGAAGGAACCAAGAAGATCCCGCTCGACCCCAACAACTCCGACGGCAAAGTGCTGACGATCAGCGCCGACCTCGACCCCAAATAGGAAGCCGTGCTCGTCGACTTTCTCCGTGCAAATGCGGATATGTTTGCATGGAGTCCCTCGGACATGCCAGGCATACCGAGGGAGGTCGCCGAGCACTCCTTGGAGATTCGAGCCGGTTCCAAGCCAGTGAAGCAGCGATTGCGCCGATTCGATGAGGAGAAGCGCAAGATCATTGGCGAGGAAGTCCACAAGCTTTTGACGGCCGGATTCATCAAGGAGGTTCATCATCCTGACTGGTTAGCAAACCCTGTATTAGTTAAGAAAAAGAATGGGAAAATGAGGATGTGTGTCGATTATACTAGTCTGAATAAAGCATGTCCAAAAGTTCCCTTTCCATTGCCACGCATTGATCAGATTGTCGATTCTACCGCGGGATGTGAAACCCTTTCTTTCCTTGATGCATACTCTGGTTACCACCAAATAAAAATGAAGGAGTCCGACCAGCTCGTGACCTCTTTCATCACGCCTTTTGGGATGTATTGCTACGTGACCATGCCATTTGGGCTTCGAAACGCCGGAGCCACGTATCAACGTTGCATGCTCCACGTATTCGGCAAACATGTAGGGTCAACGGTCGAGGCCTACGTCGACGACATTGTCGTCAAGTCAAAGCGGCGAGGTGACCTGATCCAGGACCTCGAGATCGCTTTTAGCTGCCTACGCACCAGCCGGATCAAGCTCAATCCCGAGAAGTGCGTTTTCGGTGTGCCTCGAGGCATGCTCCTAGGATACATCGTTTCGCAGCGCGGCATCGAGGCCAACCCCGAGAAAGTCTCGGCCATCACGAAAATGGGGCCGATCCGAGACATCAAGGGTGTACAGAGAGTCACGGGGTGCCTGGCAGCTCTAAGCCGTTTTATCTCGAGACTAGGAGAAAAGGTATTACCATTATATCGACTCCTAAAGAAGGTCGAGCGCTTTTCTTGGACCCCCGAGGCTGAGGAAGCACTCGAAAGGCTGAAGAAGACGCTGACCTCGGCACCAGTCCTGGTTCCACCTCAACCTGCAGAGCCGCTGCTCCTCTACATCGCGTCGACGACCCAGGTCGTCAGCGCGGCAGTGGTGGTCGAGAGGCAGGAGGAGGGACATGCGCTACCGGTTCAGAGGCCAGTGTATTTCGTCAGCGAGGTGAAATAATCCAGAGCAAAGAAGCCACGGGAAGAATAGCAAAATGGTCGGTCGAGCTCATGAGTGAGACTCTCACTTATGCGCCTCGCAAGGCCATCAAATCGCAGGCCCTGGTAGACTTCATCGCAGAATGGACAGACACCCAGCTCCCCCCGACCCAGGTCCAGGCGGAACTATGGACGATGTATTTCGATGGGTCACTCATGAAAACGGGAGCCGGAGCCGGCCTGCTGTTCATCTCACCTTTGGGCGTCCACATGAGGTACATAATCAGGATTCATTTTGCCGCATCCAACAATGTCGCAGAATATGAGGCCCTCGTGAACGGTCTCAAGATCGCTATCGAGTTAGGAGTCCGACGCCTCGACGTCCGAGGTGACTCCCAACTCGTCATCGACCAGGTAATGAAAACCTCGAGCTGCCACGACCCAAAAATGGAAGCATACTGCAAGGAGGTCCGTCGACTCGAGGACAGGTTCCACGGTCTCAAGCTTGTCCATGTCGCTCGACGCTACAACGAGGCAGCCGACGAACTTGCCAAGATCGCATCTACCAGAGGCACAGTGCCGCCTGATGCATTCTCAAAGGATCTTCACGAGCCATCCGTCGACCTAGGCATGGGGGCCGGCGTCGACGCCACCACCGCCCAACCAACCATTGCTGTCGATACGCTCTTGATGGTGGAACAGATGATGGAGACAGAACGACAGCCGGGTCGACCATTCGATTGGCGCACACCGTACCTCGACTGCCTTATCCGCGGCGAGTTGCCAGAAGACAAGACAGAAGCTCGTCGTATCGCTCGACGGGCCAAATCATATGTGATCTATGGCAAAGACAACGAACTATATCGACGGAGCCCGACTGGGATCTTACAACGTTGCATCACCGTAGAAGAAGGCCGAAAACTCCTCGATGACCTGCACTCGGGGGCTTGTGGCCACCATGCCGCTCCACGGACCCTTGTAGGGAACGCTTTTCGGCAAGGCTTCTACTGGCCAACGGCCGTGGCGGATGCCATCGAGCTCGTACGCTCGTGTCATGGGTGCCAGTTCTACGCCAAGCAGACGCATCTGCCCGCCCACGCTCTTCAGATGATCCCCATCACCTGGCCGTTCGCGGTGTGGGGGCTCGATTTAGTAGGACCTCTACAAAAGGCGAAAGGAGGGTACACCCATTTGCTGGTGGCCATCGACAAGTTCTCCAAATGGATCGAGGCTCGACCCATCACCAACATCCGCTCCGAGCAGGCCGTCCTCTTCTTCACTGACATCATCCATCGGTTTGGGATCCCCAATGTCATCATCACCGACAACGGCACCCAGTTCACCGGCAGAAAATTCTTGGATTTCTGCGATCAGCATCACATCCGTGTGCACTGGTCTGCAGTAGCCCACCCTCGAACTAACGGCCAGGTCGAGCGTGCCAACGGCATGATTTTGCAAGGACTCAAGCCAAGGATCTACAATCGATTGAAGAAATTTGGCAAGAAATGGGTCGAGGAGCTTTCCTCAGTTCTATGGAGCCTTAGGACAACGCCAAGCAGGGCCACCAAGTACTACCCGTTCTTCATGGTCTACGGCTCTGAGGCTATCCTCCCCACAGACCTCGAGTATGGGTCACCACGACTCAAGGCTTACAACGAGCAATCGAACAAAGAGACTCAAGAAAACGCGGTCGACCAACTCGAGGAGGCTCGAGACATGGCCCTCCTCAACTCTGCCAGATATCAGCAGAAACTCCGACGCTACCACGACAAGCACGTGCGCAAGAGGGACCTCAACGTAGGCGACCTTGTCCTACGACGCCGGCAAAGCAATCAAGGACGCCACAAGCTGACTCCACCTTGGGAAGGCCCGTACGTGGTGGCCGAGGTTCTTAAGCCAGGAACGTACAAACTGGCGGACGAAAAGGGGGCAATCTTCACCAACGCATGGAACATCGAACAGCTACGTCGATTCTACCCCTAGAAGTCCTAAACTTACGTCCCTACGTTTTGTACGAAGACTTTGCAAACGAACGCATGAATAAATAAAGTCTTTCCCTCGAGCGACTTCTTTTTGTGCCCAAAAAGAGTTACGAATCTTAGTCTCGACGTTAAAAGGGGATGCCGACCATGACCAATCATAGTCCGCACCCCCTCGGGGGCTACCAGGGGGACGACCCCCCCCCCAAGTGTCGAAAAGGCCAAGAAATTTTCTTTTCTTACTTAGTAAACCTTGCACGGTTCGAGTAGCTAAGGCGCCTCGAGCCCCTCAAAGGCCGAGGGATAACGAGCCGGAGAACTCCCACGCCCCCGGGCTACGGAAACTCTACTCACTTCCTCACCTTTGAGGTAATCGAGGTTGTTTTTGACGAAAGATCGAGCAAGGGATACAAACGTAGGAGCAAAGAGAAACAAAAGAACCTCGAACGGAAAGACAAATAAGCATTTAACAATCACAAAAAGATACTGTATCACCTAACAGCAGAATTAATAAAGTATCATACAAGGGGCCCCAGGCGCCCTGAGCAGGCTCGCAGGCCTCAATCCGCGGCACGATCCTCACCGCCCTCGCCTCCGCCCGAGCTAGCCTCGGGAGGGAGCACCTCAGGCTCGAAGAGCTTGGCCAACCTTTCCCCAGGAGCCTCCGCGTCGTCGATCAAGGCATGAAGCCTCTCCTCGTTCTCCGCGTCGGTCTTGGAGATGTCGGTGACGAAGCCGTGGGACACCACCTCCATGTCGTAGGAGAAGCCCGAGCAGACAACCGCCATCGCCCGCTTCACCCCGATGTGGAGGGCGTCCCGCACCCGATCTCGCAGCGTCGCGCCTATGTAGCACAACTGGTCGACCAGGGCGTCGCCTCGAGCGTCATCCCTCGACTCATCCATAGGCTCGACCTCCCAAGAGGTCGAGAGATCGCTTATCGCCGTCCGCACTCGACGGTTCAAAGCAACCTCAGCCTCGAGCTGAGCCTTGGCGTTGCGAGCCTCGGCTTGGGCGGCCAGGAGTTCGTCCTTGAGCCCTGTAAATGCCAATACAAAGAAGCTTTAGGAAAAACTCAAACACACCTCGAAAAGGAAATTCGACAAAGGAAACGTACCTTTGATGCTCTCCTCTAGGGCCGTGTTCTCGCCGACCAATCTGGTGTTGGCACGCTCGATCTCTCTGTTGGAGCGCGCCAGCTCAGTATTGGCGACGCGGAGATCCTCGATCACCCTGCCGGCCTGAGCGACGGCTCCACTCTTCTCCAGCAATTCTCCCTTCAGACGCTCGACGTCGTCAGAGAGACTGCGGGATCGAGCTCGCTCCATCTCGAGGTCTTCGAAGGCCTTCTTCTTTGCGTCCTCGGCGGCACCCCTGGCGACCTCATTGTCCACGCACGCCACTTTAATCTTCTGGAAGGAATCGCGGAGGGAATCCAGGTCGGTTTGGAGAAGGCCCTTCTCCTTGTCCAGGTCCGCAATGACGCTCTTGTAGGACAGGGCCTCCTCCTGGGCTCTGGACGCGGCCTCCTCGACCGTAAGAGCCCGCTCCCGTAGCTGCATCGCCTCCTCCTCCGCCTTCTTCGAGACCTCTCGGGCCTCGGCCAAAGCAGCCTCCCTCGCCTTCTTCTCCTCCTCGAGTGCTATGAGATCTTTGTAAGCTTTAAGCAGCTTTTCCTGCGACTCGAGGAGTTGATCCTTGAGGAGGGGAAGCTGCTCCCATCCGCCCCTCGTGGCATGTATGAAGCTGGACTTGATGCGAGAGGTCTCCTTCATATCCTGCGAATCAGGGGTCGGATGGATTAGAATACAGAAACCAGAAAGCACCATAAAGATTGGAGCTCGAGAAACACTTACAAAATAAGCTGGCCCGAGCCCGTTGTTGATGACGTCCGATAGGAGCCCCACCACGTGTTTCATCCAAAGGCGGAGCTCCTCGACATGCTCCCACTTCTCGACCTCCTTCTTGTCGTCGAGGAAGATATTGGGCTCGGACGGGTCGGTGGAAGCTCGGATACGAATCCGATCGGGACACCAGTTCTCCATCTCCCGATCAGCCCGCGCCTTGACGCCACGGATAAAGTTCTCGACGGTCTCGAGAGAACCCCCGTGGTGCAAGAACAGGTCGGCGAGGCAAGGGAACCGCCCGTCGTCGTCCACCGTCTTCCACGTGCCGTCCTTGCTCCCTGACGACCCAATCTCGTCCTCCTCAGAGGGAAAGTGGTCCTCCCATGCTCGACGCTCCCGGAGGAACCCCGGGGCGATCCCGTCCATGCCGTAGATCGTCCTCTTAATCTCGGATTCGGGGTCGGTGGGGGTGCGCATCATACAGGCCAGCGCCACCACTCCGTCCGCTCGCCCCGACTCTGCCCGGATCGCGGCAGGCGCCCCCGGGAGGAGCCACGCTGGGGTGGGAGGTCCGTACACCGGCAAATTCTCCTCCTGATCGCCAGGCTCTTGCGACGCCAGTGGCGCCGGTTCGGCCAAACCTTGAGGCGGGGGCTCGAGTGGCTCGTCCTCTTGACCCCCCAGCTGCTGCTGCTGTTGCTGCCCCAGATGCTGCAGCTGCTCCTCCGGCTGAGGTGGCTGCTGCTGCTGCTCCAGTGACGGTGGCGTCGCCTCGCGCTCCCGCTCCTCCTCCTCCTCCATCTTCCTTTGCGCCTCGAGAGCTCGAAGGCCTGCAGGCCAGGGAGTCCGTCCCGCGACGTTGGGGGTCGACGCTTCTTCCTCCATAGGGCGAGCGCCCCCAGACGTTTCGTTGCCATCAGACGTATCGCTGATGGTGATGGATTCCCCCTCGACCCCCAATCGAGGGGGCTCGGGGGCTCCCTCTGACGCCCGCGTCTGGGGGGCCGCATCATGAGTCGGCGGCGACGGAGTAGGCGCGGGAAGAGATGAAGCCATCTCGACGCCGGCTGGAGGTTGAGGGCTGGATGAGCCTACAAAACAAAGGGTAAGGGTCAGACGTTATGATAACCAACACAAGAACATCGCGACGCCCGGGAATTAACTACGAACCTGGTTCCTTGGAGGCAGCACCCGTTCTGAGCCTCTTGGCCATAGACGGTTGGGCCTGCTCAAGGGTCCGCTTCAGCCTGAGAAAAGGTCGGCATATGAGGAAAGGTGGAAGAATGGGAAGACAGAAACCGCAACATCAAAAAGGCTTACCCCACAGGGAGAACGGCTCGCCTTACGCCACCCCGACCAGCGGGCCTCGAGCCGCCCCGCGTCGGGGCTCCAGGCCCCTCGAGGGCACGAACCGGCTTAGGTACGTCGGTCCCCGTCGGGCGGACGCCGGGACCCGCGCTCTTACGGTCGGCGTCTCCTTTCTCAGAGGCCGCGGCGCGACCACGAGTTAGCGGCCCCGACGCCTGGGACCTAGCCGGACCGCTCTCCCTGGGCACCGGGGGAGGGCGCGGTGCGTCTTGGCCCGCCTTGGGCGCGGGAGGGGTGTCGGCCCGGGGACGACGAGATCCGCTCGGACCCTCCTCTGGCGCCTCCGTCCGGGGGGCGTCGACGTCACCTCGAGGCAGGCCCTCGAGAATCCGATCGAGGCGCGACGCCATCCCCTCGGAGTCGTCGCTGTCTTCGTCGTCATCGTCATCATCGTTGGGGGATTCTTCCTCAGGCTCCCCCCTCTGCCTGGATTTGGCTCGACGCGCCTCTAATGCTTGGCGGTCGAGGTTCTTCTTCTTCTCCCCCTTCTTCGCAGAGTCCTTGGCAGACTTCAGCTTTTCGGCGGATTGGCGCCGTTTGTCGCGATCGACCTCGTCCTCCTTTACCGGAGGCCTCGAGGACCGGACATCAATCCGACCCTGCCAAAACTACAGTAGACTTAGAAAAAAGAGAGGGGAGAAAGGAAACTCAGAGTCGAGGATGCGCGCAAGAAGAAGGCGTACCAGATCGATCGAGCCTGCGTCAGGTCTCATGGGGAAGCCGTTGACATGCTCCGGCTGAAAATCACCGGCAATGGCAGCCCTGACTCGGGCCGCGACTTCGTCGTCCGCCGGAGCATCGTTGGACATCCGACACGCCTCGAGGTCCCGAGATGAGGCGCCAGGGCCCATCTCATCCATCCTCAACGGTCGTGACATCAGAGGGAGAACTCTCCGGTGATGGACGGCCGAGAGGACGAGGGCGGCGGTCAAACCTTCCTGGCGAAGCTTCTTCAGGGCGTCGAGGAGGGGGTCGAGCCGAGACTGATGAGCTTGGACGACGCCGTACGTCCAGTCCGCTGGACGCTCCAAAATCAGACGGCCCGAGTAGGAAGGCAGGAGGTTGTCGTCATTCCGCAGGTAGAACCACTGGGAGTCCCAGCCGGCGTGGTTGGTCGATAACCCTACCGGGATGTACTCCCGCGGCCGGTCCGTCTTCCCCGTCTTCTGCACCAGATTGAGGCAACCCGCCCGCACGGGCTTCCTTACGCCCGTAGTTCCGGTGGGGGCGTGAAACAGCTCGCCCCTGTAGAGGTGGAGCCACAGCTCCCAGTGCGGCATCATCCCCAGGAAGCCCTCACACACGGCGGCGAAGACCGCCGCTACGGTGATGGCGTTCGGAGAGAAATGCTGGAGCTCCACCCCATAATGGAAGCAGAGGGCCCGCATGAAGCGGCTTGGGGGCGCGCCCAGACCGTGGCGGTGGAACTTGGCGAACGACACCACGTAGCCCTCGGGCGGCTGAGGCCCCCTGTGACTTGCCGGCGGCGCGATCCACTCTGGCGACGACAGCGAGGTGCGGCGGCGCAGCAGTCCCTCCCTCTCAAGCTCTAACAGCCGGCGCTCCGTCATCGACGACGGGCGCCAGTCGTCGGCGGCGACGAGTCTTACAGGCATCTCGGCTGAAAGGACGATGGGTTTACAACAGCTCGAGGGGGTTTGTGCGCGTAAGACGGCGAAGGAGTAAGAGCGAGAAAGCGGAAGGGAGAGGAACGGCGGCGACGCCACGACGTACTTATAGGCAGCGGTCCGCCAACGGACAGATCCGAAAAATAAGGTAGCTCCCTCCCTTAAATGCGCCACCTAATCGTCCTCTCACTCCTCACAGGTCGGACTCTCCGAATTCCCCGCCGATACAGTGTCGTAACGTCATCCGCCTAAAAAGGCACGCCCAACGGGCAGAAAGGCGAACTGCCCCGGCCGCTTCCTTCCCTCGTAAGCCAAGGGACGTAACCACAAAAGTCTCGAGAGGTCGATGGCTGGCCCGCCGAAAGGGTTCGACAGCCGATCTCGAGCGCCAGAGTCAGGGATCCCCAGCGAGCGGTCGAAGATCGAGGCCCGCCTCGAGGTCTCGCTGGCGATGTTCAAGGTAGGGTCGAGACAGTCGAGAGGAATCCCCCCGACGGGAGGCATCGAGCCGCCGGTCTCTATCGAATGAGACTGGTATCCCCGACCACGTCGACCCTGCTTTATGAGGACGCCTCCGGGCTACAGCCGACCACCTCGAAAGGGGCACGGGTTCTCACTTGGACTACCCGCTAGGAACTCAATTTGGGGTGGAAGACGCTCGCTCTATCGAGAGTACGTCGAAACCCCCGGGCAAAAACGAGCCAGTCAGAACCTTCCACCACTGGTGTCGAAAGCGTTTCTGCGAATTAGACAACGTAACCCTCGAAGGGGTCAAAAACTCCTCCGAGGGCTCGGGGGCTACCCCCGCGGGGTCGCTCGCGCGCCCCCACGGAAATTTGACCGCAAAACAAAGCCTCCACTCGAGCGCCTGCGCTCGAATGAAGACTCGGGGGCTACTGTCGAGGTTACCAACAAGGGGTACCCTCACCAATGCGTATAAAGACACCATCCGTGCACACGGGCGACCATCGACGGCCGTAGCCTCGAAGACGGAAATACCGTCGAGCGAATCGGCCAGGGCTCGAGCAGCAACTGCCGTCGAATACGGAAGCAGGCTCGAGCGAACCGAGGGGCGTCGAGCGCAAGGACACAGTCCACCGCCTGACGCGCGCACGCGGGTCGGAGCATTTAATGCACCTGACGCTTCCCCACCTAACACATGGGCCACGGGAGGCTTCCGTCCCATCGTTCTTTTTGCAGCCTTCCCACCGAACGGCCCCGGGCGCGCCAGGGCACGGGAAACAAGGATGGAACGTCTAATCGGGACCCCCTCGAGACCTCCAAGGTCAGCGCTCCAGATATCAGCATATTACACGGCGTCCGACCCTCGACCGAACAGGGTCCCTTCCTAGGGACAAGTTGGGCGTCGACTGACAACACCACAACTACCCCGCCGGATCTGCCGCCATACCGTACAGGCGTGCGACCTAAAAACCAGCGCGAGGCGGCGGGCAGGGCAGAATGCAGGAGCACGCGTAATCATCACCGGGCTATCAAGATGGGACGGCTCGAGGCCATGTCGTACGGAAGCCTCGAGTAGGTCAGCGCTCCATGCGGCTATCGACCCCTACTCTAACATCTACGCATGTACCCTAGTTCCTCCTTGGAACTATAAAAGGAGAGACTCAGGAATAGATCAGGGGGAAGAGGGACAACACAAGACCACGCTCATACGCAGTAGAGTTCCACACTTCATACCACGCTTGTATTCGCCCCTGTACAAGCACTTAGGTGCAAGATAATACAAACTCTCTCCCCCCGCTGGACGTAGGGCCTTCTCTTGCCCGAACCAGGATAAATCTTTGTGTCTTCTTGCATCACCATCCGGAAAAGGGAGCACGCATACAAATTTACTCGTTGGTGTGACCCCCCCCGGGGAAAAACACCGACACAAGGAGTCCCGTTCGGAGGACTTAAAAACACCGAACGTCTTGCCATGAGGTAAACATGGTAGTTATCTTTTTCCTTCAATTATTTAAAATAGTTTGCTTAGTTAATCAGGTTCATATCATCTTGAAAAGAAAATAAAAATGTTAAAAAATAGTAAGCCCCATGTGAGTATGCTCATGGCATAAAACCCATAAGTACATTCACTGTGGTGGCATAAAAATAAAATAAATAAGTTTTCATCTTACAATGAAAATATAAAAATAAATTTATGATCCTACCAAAAAGTATAACATTTATTAAGGAAGCTCAACATGATAAAGGCTAGATATTTATGCTAACACTTAACCAGTTCCACAAAGCTTTGTTGTCTATTTGAGCTCCACAGAATTCAAGGATCAAGAAGACTAGCAGACGGAGGACATTCTAATCGCTGTCAGAATGCTGCTGACTTTCAAATACACCTCTGCGACCTGCTAGCTACATCAAGAGAAATTACGTCAAAATTCAGCTTGGGGGAGAGCACCCCCATTATTCTCGCTAAGTATTTCTACCTATCTTTATACTTATATTATGTTAGAATATTAAAATACATAAACTATGAAAAACCAAATAAAGATTTTGTGCTTATATATATCTTTTGCTTAGTATGTTTAATAAATAAATAAAGTGGCTATGCTAATCTGAATCTTAATAATAAAACTCTAGCATGGATATGATGAATAGTTGCTCTACCTAATTTGCAATTTCGAAATCTCTCTCAAGTTTAGGCATGACTGTTATGAATTAAGATTTGCTCTAAATCTGAACTTGTGGGGAGAGTACTTGATCTAAAGTCTAAGTCGTTAACGGATATGATATGGGAAGGTTGAGCTGCTGTTTATCTATTCCTAGAGATGCTAGAATTCTGGAGAATTTTAACTTTGAAAAATCTTTAAAATAACACATGATGAGTTCCTGTATGATGAGAGTTTAAATTCCTACCACAGCCATATATACATGCTTGCTAGACTTTGAGCCACACATTTACTTTTTACTGCTTATGAGCATTGAGTGTGGTCAAGCTGTGTAGACCCTTAGGAGCTTATCATGCGGTTAAAATCAAGATTCACTTGCACGTTCACTCATACATGCTACTTCTACTCTGAAAGTACCATCCACATACATCCACTCATTTTCGTCTCCAGATTCACCCAAAAGTATTCTACTCCTAATCCGGAAGAGAATAGCCAAAAATATTTTCCTATCTCTGTTATTCCCTGTGAAATAAATGCTCGAGTTATCTTGGTTACTACCACTTGCTATATTATCTCAGGAGATGAGTGCTCTAAAAAAAGAGAGAAAAAAAAAGAAAAAAAATAAATAATATACGAGGAAATAAAAAAGGGCAAGTGCCCGGAACCTCGAAGAAAAGAAAAAGTGAGACGAGAGGTAAAAATGGACAAGTGTCCGACAGTAGAATTAGGGGTACAAGATACCCACCTGAGAGGAAAGAAAAAGAAAATATAGAGCATCTCATTCTCCCCAAAAAGCTTCAAAGTGCAAGAAAGGTATGTATTCCCTCAAAAGAGCAAAAAGTAGAATTAGACTTTCACCATCATCATCACCATACACCATTCATTCGCCACACATGCACATCTTGATTTGACTTATTGACTTATTTCTCTGGATCCATGGTTTGACTATGCAATAAATGTCTTGTAAGTATGTATTAGCTGTCTCCCACCTATGAGCTCCACATATCAAAACCTTATTAGAGTAGGGTGAGAGAGAAGGCAATATCACTATGCCTTATAGTAAAAATACCACATACTTTGAGAGAAGGCATATACCATTACTGCCTTGGTAAGGATCCAAAAATACCACAAAAGAGAGATCTGAGAGAGTCATATAAGGAATCTCTGAGTTTTATTTGAAAATCTGCAAAAACCCCAGAGCTATAGCTGATCAAGAATAAGAAACATGGCGCTTGACTTGACCGTTCTATCTTTTAACTGCTCAAGACACAAGTGACGGTTACAAGCCCCATGGTGAAAGGTAAAATGAGTAAAGTTTTAAGTCTTAGCAGTTTATTCTAACTCAGAGATGAGATCTTGCTTGAATGCGTGTGTACTTTTAAGAAATAAAACCACTGCAGAAACTCTTGAGTTCATCCTTGCTCAGGGACGAGCAAGAGGTAAGCTTGGGGGAGTTTGTTGACGGTCCTTAAGTATCAAATTTAATTATCAAATAAACAAAGAAAAGGATCCAAATGAAATCAACATCTAGACTTAGGGTTTTATCTGACAGAATTTCACGAGTTTTGGTGTTTGTCTATTTCTGCAGGGGGTTATGAGGAAATATAGAAGAAAGGCCCACACGTCGGGATTACATAGAGATATTAACGTGCCGTGCAATTTTCTATCATCTAGAAGACTCCAGAAGCCACGGGAACGAACGGGAGGCCGAACGGGCCCGGGGGCAGGGCGCCCGCCCACTCCCCTTGGGCGCCCGCCCAGTTGTTTCCACCAATCACAGAATGGAGTACACCATTGCAAAGATCTCGTCGAGCTGATCGAAATGCATATATTATTTACAATATTTGGAGTTCGGAATCAAGAGATATTAATAAAATAAGGACTCCACATAAAAGAGCTGCGGGATTAATTGGGCCCAAATCAGATTTTGGTCCATTAAGCCCTATGTGCATTTTAATGAGATATGGTGGAAAGTTTAGTACCACATCGCCTGCTGAACCAAAAACGCACGGAGGAGGAGGACTATATAAGCAAGGCCCCTGGCCCCTGGAGGAGGACAAGAAATTATCATAGAGATTGAGGGGTGCCCTCGAAGGAAAACCTCTTCTCTAAATAATATTTCTTTTTAGGCTTAGCAACCAATGTAAAGTAGAAATAGATCTTCTAGTTTCTACTAGATTGAGAGAGATAGAGTGGAGGTGTGGATCGGAGGAAGGCCGGCCTGTCGGTGTCTACTCCGAGTTGTACCTGCGGGATCAAGTCTCCTAACCCGAGGCTTGCTTCTAAGATTCTTCAGTAATTCGACTTCTAATACTAGTAAGTTCTTGTTTTATTGTTCTTTGGTTTATGAGTTTACTTTAATCCTCTTTCGGTTGAGTATTAGAGTAATCACTTGCTAGCGTAAACGTGGTGTTTAGGCTAGGGTACTCATAGATATCCCCTGACTAGCTGGACCGTGGTAGTAGCGAGGAACGTGACATTTCCGAGTTACCTTTGCAGATCACATCTCGTTAGCAGGACGGGTAGGTTTATAGGTGCGGGTCGAACATCCTTTGTGTTGTCTAGATTCCGTGAGCCTCCCCAATAGAACAGTAGATCATCCTTACCAAGGTTAGAACGAGACTACGGTTGCAGTCTTCTCTATACATCACTCACATCGAGAGACATTCTTTGTAGCCTAAAGGGGTAATAGCAATAGATTTGGTTAGTCAGATGCACCCTTTCTCCCAGTGGTAAAAATATAAATACGATAACTCTGGAAAACCTCCCGGGTGAAATACTCACCGATATCCGTGCGCTTGCGGATCATTTCCTTATTGCGTTACCAAATATCAACATCGGGCTGAACTCCTTGTACCAATGTTCTTGAGAGCCTTCCCTGCATTCTTCACCTTCTTGAACATTCTGTAAACAAAAGTTGGCAAAAACACAACTAGTGGAAAAATGTGAGATAAAATGTTAGTGGTCAGCTGTCCGGAGTGTCAGTGGTCCAGGGGTTAATCGTTCAAGACAAGTTTCTATTTTGGTAGAGCCTCTCCCTAAACAACTTTTACTTCCGCTTAGACAACGGGATCACTACTTGTTAGGTGATAATCACTCTCTCAAAAGATCTCCAACCTTCCCTTCCACTTTCCTCTTTCTCTCTACTTTCTTCTCTTCACTACAAGAGCTCCTTCTCGGAAAACTGAAACTTGTGTGGTTTTCTGGAGTGTTTGTGTGAAGAGAAGGGGAGCTGGAGGTGGCCTTTTATAGGAGGAAGAGGGGACAGGGCGGGCGCCCTTGGTAGGTGGGCGGGCGCCCACTTGTGATGCCCATCCTGGGTGTGCCTCCTCCACTTGCTTCCTTGCTTTGATCTCACGCAGAATAATGTTGTGTTGGTGGTGGTTGGACGGTGGAAAAGTGTTGTTAGTGGAGATATGTTGGTGGATGAAATAATGTGATGGGATGTATGTGAGGTGTGGTGTATGACATGTGGGACCCAAAGAGTGTGGGTCATGCTTCTAGAAGATTAATATAAATATAATGCAGGAAAATCCATGAGAACTAAAACTTATGGAAAATATTTTTGTGCCTCCACAATAATTAATAAATATGGGTTGTTACACACCACGAATATTATTTATATGGGGCTTTTTGATTATTATAATTATGCTATGAATATATATGACTAATGCAAGAATTAATTATGCAAGAATTTAAATATGAGAAAATTAATAATGAGGATAAATACCGAATTACCTCCCGGTGAGGGTTTGGGATTTTTAGGTCTCCCAAGCTGGACCTCCAAATCTTTTAATCTTCTGAGTTACCTTCCTCCGGAGATGGTGTCTCCAGTGGTTCTTCATGAACTTCCTTCACTGTAGAGTCTCTCTCTGGTCTGGGTTTGAATGTGAAGTGTTCTTCTTGACCGTTTATGTTGAACTTGAATTCTCCTTTCCCGACATCAATGTGGGCATTGGCAGTGCTCAGAAATGGCCTTCCAAGGATGATGGACACTTTTGAGTCAGGACTCATGTCCAGTACTACGAAGTCTACTGGCACCAGGAAATCTCTGATCTTAACTGGAATGTTCTCGACGATGCCCAACGGGTGTCGAACCGATTGATCCGCTAGTTGTAGGCACATTGATGTTGGTTCTAAGGTTGCATGATCAAGCTTTTTGTAGACTGATGCTGGCATCACACTGACACTTGCTCCGAGATCACAAAGTGCATTATTGAAGTGTTCGTTTCCGATCGAGCAATCAATAGTGGGACATCCTGGATCTTCCTTCTTCTTTGGTGGCTTATTGAGGATGGCCGCACTACATTCTTCTGTCAGCTTGATAACCTCAGTGGTGGGCAGTTGTGGTCTCTTCTTGTTAAGAATATCTCTGATGTACTTTGCATATGTAGGTACCTGTATGGCATCGAGCAGAGGTATGTTGACATATAATTTCTGAATAACTTCTACAAACTTACCAAACTGCTCATCCGACTGCAGTCCTCTGTTTCTTTTGGGAAATGGCAAATAGTTGGTGTCGTAAAAATCTTTCCTCATTTCTCCAGTTCTTGGTGGTTGAAGCAGATCTTCTATTTCAACTGGGCTTTCTTCTTCTATCACTGTTGGTTGCACTGGTGCTGATGTTCTTTGTTTCTCTTTTGGGTATGGTGGATCTCTGGTGGCTTTGCCTCCTCTAGTAGTTATATTCTTTACCTGCTCAATGTTAGTAGCAACAGGTAGTGCAGTAGCTATCTTTATTAATTTAAGCTCTACCCTTTTATTAAGAGTGTTTTGCTCATCAAAGGCAGTTAGTAGAAAATCTATTTTATTGTGTATATCTTTTAGAGATGATTCATTTGTATCTAGCCTTTGTTTAACTTCATCATTAATTTTGGTTTGTTGAGCAATTATCTCTTTTAATGAAAGTTGTTTGACAGTATTACCTGAATTCATACCTTTGCTATTGGGTTGACTCGAAGTTGGTTGATATTTGTATGCTGTCTCAATGGCCCTTTGATCTTCTTTGAACTTGGCCCTCTGGTCAATCCAATGGAGCAAATTTTCCATCTTAGTTGATAATGCATTTACTTCTTCTGATATTTCTTCAGTTTGATGACATTGTTGAGCTTTATCTTGGAACCAGCTTTGATTTTCTGCTATCTTATCCAAAAGTATCTTTGCTTTTCCAGTTGTAAGCTCCAAGAATGATCCTTTAGCAGATGCATCTAGGCACTCACGAGCCTTCTGGGTTAATCCATGGTAGAAGGTCTACATAAGTAACCATGTGGCCATTCCATGGTGAGGACAGTCTGATATGTATCCTTGAAAACGCTCCCATGCTTCTGAAATGGCTTCTGTCTTCTGTTGTTGGAAACTGACAATATTTCCTCTTAAGGCAGTTGTTTTGCCTATAGGGAAAAACTTTGATAGAAAGGCATCTGACAAGTTCGTCCAGTTGTTGATGTTATCTTGATGAGTGTAGAACCACTTTCTCGCTTTTCCTTCTAGTGAGAATGGAAAAAGGCAAAGCAGTATGACGTCTTTGTCAACTCCGTTGATGTGGATTGTGCTTCCAATCTCTAAGAAATTCTGCAAGTGTGCACTAGCATCTTCATGTGCCTTTCCACTGAATTGTGTAGCTTGTACCAAATTGATGAGGCTTGACTTGAGCTCAAACTCGGGTACTCCTTCTTCTACTGCAAATCTTGGACCAGTTGGAATGTTGTCAAGACTTGGAGCAGAGAATTCTTGTAAGGTCTTTTGTGCCATAGCTTCAACAATTGGTAGCTAGCTTCTTCTTCTCTTGATTGCTTTGGTTCTGATGATGAAGAGTTGAATGTACCCAAAGTCAATCCTGATATACCCTGTAAAAATATAAACATAGAAAAACAACAGTGTGAACCTGCCAAAGCAGAGGTGCCTTGTTATGATTTCTCACTTAGTAGCTGTTTTTATGCAATTATTTCTCTATAGTCTAGTCTAATATTTTATATGAATAACCTTGACTGATTTTCTGGCTTTCCTAAGTATTACCCTTTTGTTCCCCTTTATGACTTATTCCTGAGACTCGTATAATTCCCCGGCAATGGCGCCAGAAATGCTTGTTGACACTAGCTAACACCACTTAGATACTAGGTTGTCATCCCTAGCATGGCGCCAGAGTGTACAAAGGTATTTATAAATGTAAAGGCTCTCTAGAAAATAATCTATTCTATCCGCAAGCGCACAGATAAAACACCTCATTGTAGCATTTCACCAGGATAAGTATTCCAGGTATCGTTATTTATAATTTTGCTCAAGGGATCTAAAGAAGATGAAATTAAATCAAGGGACAAAATCTATCAAGGCATAGACTAGAGATAAACTTGCAAGAACATGATTACTAATGAGAAACTCGTCACACAGTCACTTACTTTAGCAGGGGGTAAACCATAAATATAATGATAATGAATTATAAGTTCATGGGTAGATAACACAGTGATTAGAAAATAGACTACTCCTCATATATGTAGGTGATGTCGGATTAGCTAGAGAATGGATTCTAAGTTATCTACTAACTACTAAGTCATAATCTACTCTAGTTATCTACAAGATCATATATAGCATAAAAGACTCTTCATTCATGTATAAGGAACATTGATAAAGTAAATCAGAACATCGCATGACTTACTCCACAATACCGGTTCTGCCTGTCCTATCAACGGAGGGTGGACTATATAAGAATCAACGAAGCTGTCACTATCGCGAACTACCACACGACCCGGCCAATAGGATACATTTGCAGATAAATAACATCTAAGCACCACGCTCACATGTGATCTATCACCTACCTCCCTCGCGTCAAGAGCTAAGCGCTTTGCAAACTTATACATAAACTCGTTATCAATTAGAACTATATCAAATATAGAACTAGAGCAAACTAAGAACATAATAATTAAAGACATAATTGAATTAGAACAAAAGAATTAGAGAAAGATATGAATAATACCAATCTTTATTACCGAAGATCCGAATCCAGAGCGTAGTGCTCTACTTCTCTAATTGCTATCTAATCAACCTCTAAACTTGAAGGATTAGGGAGTAGCTAATTCTAATTCTCTATGGGAGAGAAGCTCTAAACCCTAACTTTGATGGCTACCTCTGAATAATGATTTCTTCTCTTCTCCTCCAGGGGCCAGGGGGTCTGGTTTTATAGTCCCCTCAAGTGAACGTGAGCCATTGGATCAAACCGACATAGATTGTATGATTTAGATTGATCCTTTAGGTCGGTGGAGTTTTGCCCCGAAGCAGAGTCCTGTTTGGGATCCAACCCTGGGCGGGCGCCCAAGGGGGGTGGGCGGCCGCCCTGCCCCCAAGCCCGATTCCCTTCTCGTTCGTTCCCGTGGCTTCTGGACTCTTCTAGATTGAGGAAAATTGTGCGGCACGTAATTATCTCGTTGTAAACATGACATGTGGGCCTTCTCTCCATATTCTCTGATAACCCCCTGCAGAAATAGATAAACACCAAAGCTCGTGGAATTCTGTCAGATAAAACCCTAATTCTAGATGTTTATTTCATATTGATCCTTTTTCATGTTTATTTGATTATTAATTTTAGTACTTAAGGACCGTCAACAATGCACGCTGAGCCTGCCCCCCAGCCGCTTATGAACTAACATCCTTCCTCTAATCGGCCTGTTAAATTGCCGATCATTGTTCTGATATCGCCGACTTGATTGATCATACCGATTATAACCATTACACTCAGGGCAGTCTTTGACAGTCGGTAGTTTGATGTTTTGCTCCCAACAGTGGATGAAGAACAGGCAATTCCAATGATCTTTATGCCGATTCTACTCTTGTCGGCGTCTTTCTTCCTCTCGGTGACGATCCTCTTGCTGGCGGCGATACCGATCTTCACGCTGCTGCCATGTTTCCCGATGCCGCCTATGAGTGATCACAATGCCGGATCGGGAGGTCTCCCAGAACTGGTGCCTTCCTAGATTAATCCTTTACTCTTGGTGTCATTGGCAGTGACCTAATATTGGGGGTCTACCAATGCGCTCTTCTCAGCTGCTTCTGATGTCAAGACTTTAGTCTTCCCCTTGGCATCCAGCATGTTTGTAGGGAAAGGATGCTAATCAATCTTCATCGGCTTCTGAGCTTTGGAGTTATCAAATTTAATCCTCCCGGATTCTATAGCCGATTGCAATTGTTGCCTGAACACCTTACACTCATTTGTACTGTGAGACGTTGCATTATGCCACTTGCAATACTTGATCTTCTTTAACTCTTCTGCCGATGGGATCACATGAATTGGTGACAACTTAATCTGCCCCTCCTGAAGCAGAAAATCAAATATCCTATTGGCTTTTGTAACATTAAAATCAAACTTTTCTGGCTCTTTATGGCCGAAAGGACATGACATCGGCTTTTTTTTTCACCCATTCTGCCAAGCCGATGACTGGTTCTTCATCAGAATCTGAACTTGTTGCCTCATCAACAAATAACACCTTCTTGTTCCAAGCCTTCCTAGGTTCAAAAGTCTTGATATCTTGATCAGAAATACTCTGCACCAAATGACTTAGACTTTCAAACTCTTGAGAAGCATATTTATCTTTGATGTGTGGCAACAATCCTTGCAAAGTCAAATCGGCTAACTGCCAATCATCTAGAACCAGACTGTAGCATTTGTTCTTGACATCCCGCAACCTCTGCACAAAGCTTTCAGTCGATTCATCATTGCGTTGCCTCAGCCTTACTAAATCGGTAATTTTCTTCTCACGAACCCCAGAGAAGAAATACTTGTGGAACTGCTTCTCTAGATCGGCCTAAGTAATTACTGAGTTTGGAGGTAAAGAAATAAACCAAGTAAAGGCCGATCTTGACAAAGATGATGAGAATAGACGAACTCTTGACTCGTCTCGGTTGGCAGCTTCTCCACACTTGATGATGAACCAATTAACATGTTCCATGGTCGACGTGTCATCTTGTCCTGAGAATTTAGTGAAATATGGCACCTTGTACCGATTTGGAAGTGGAATCAAGTCGTATGTAGGAGGATACATTGTCTGATAAGAATAAGTATTGACCTTTGGTTTTATTCTGAATTGATCTCTCATAACTTCAGCTATCTTATCAACCCAATAGGCATCGGCATCCTGCCGATGTACAGGTTGGGGTTCTGGCACCTGCTGATAAGCTTCCACGTGTCTCTGGGGCGCACGATCTCCAGGAAACATAACGTTGGCCATAGCTTGTTGGCCACCGACTTGTTGAGCAAGATTCATTGGCTGATTGGCTGTTCCTTGATTTTGAAAACCAACCTACATCTGTCCCTGCTGGAATCCTGTAGCCTGATGATTCTGTTGTGTCATTTGTGGAAAGACAAACTGCCCTGTCCATCCATTGTTAGCGTTCATCGGCGTAGGCCCTACCGACGGCTGATAGTTGGGTGTCATCATTGGGTTGACATACCCTGTCTGAGTCATAAACCTGTGGTACGTCGGTAGTGGATCCGCTGATGCATTAGGCACCTAGAACGCTGGCATCTGAAAGTTTCCGGTAGCGGGCCTTACAGTAGTGGTTGTAGAATATTAAGGATTTTGAGTCATCGGTGATACTGGAGGTGCCGATGTCATGGGGGCCTTGCCTGTCAAATCAACTAACTGGGATGTTCCAGAACTATTTGCAAGAAAATCCAGAGGCATACCAAATCCCCACCAATTGGGAGGAACTTGACAATTCTAGAACACAGACCCTGACATTGCCGATGTCGATAGATCTGTATTGAGTTGAATCCATCCATCTGATGCTGCTGGATTGGTCCTCATCGGTGTATATTGACCATTAGTCATCCCTAATGTGCTTGGAGGCGAAGTAACTTCTGTACCCGCAACGGCCGGAGGCGCCGATGGAGCTGTAACCGATGACAACCTAGGCTGATGATAGGCTGGGCTAACATATAAAGGTGGTGCCTATCCTTCCTTGAAAGTTCTAGCCACAATGTTGAAAACAGTATTGGACAGTACACTGGATTGATTGATCAAAGCACGATTAATAGCATTGTCAACCATACCTTGCAATTTACTAGGATTGGCTTCAAAAGTAATCTGCTGTCGAGGGTATCAGTAAGGGGTATCCTAACTGATGCACATGACAAGATTACCCGTACACGGATCGAGGCCCCCAACTCGACGCTCTGATCAGTCACATGCACAATCATCGACGGCCGCAGCCTCGAAGACGGAAAGGGTGTCGAGCGAACCGCACAAGGGTCGAGAGCTAACTACCGTCGAATACGGAAATAGGCTCGAGCGAACCAGGAGGCGTCGAGCGCAAGGACACCGTCCGCCGCCTGATGCGCGCACGAGAACCCGGGCATTTAATGCGCCTGTCGCTTTCCCACCTAACACGCTGGTCACGGGAAGCGTGATGGGGAACAGGCACCCATCCCGTCATTGTTTTTGCAGCCTTCCCCACCGAATGACCCAGAGCGTGTCAAGTCAGGACCCCCTCGAGATGCCAAAAGTCAATACTCTGGATAACAAGGCGCTACATAGCATCCGACCCTCGACCGGACATGTTTCCTTCCTGGGGAAGGGTTGGACGTCGACTGACGGCACTGCCACCACTCTGACGAATCAGCCGCCATGACGTACAGGCGTGCAACGGACAAGTCGGCCCAAGACGGTGTACAGAGCGGGATATAAGGGCACGCGTAATCATCATCAAGCTACCAGGATGGGACGGCTCAAGACCACGCCGGTACGGAGGCCTCGAGTAGGTCAGCGCGCCATGCCTCTATCGACCCCTACTCTGTCACCTATACATGTACCCTAGGTCTCTCCTTGAAACTATAAAAGGGGAGACCCGGGAGTGAACACGAGGGATCACGCAACACAACACCCACACGTAGTAGAGTCTCCATACTCCATCTGATTCTACCCCGCACTTGTATTCGCCCCTGTACAAGCACTTAGGTGCAAGATAATACAAACTCCCCTCCCCCGCTGGACGTAGGGCCTTCTCTTGCCCGAACCAGGATAAATCCTTATGTCTTCTTGCATCACCATCTGGGAAAGGGAAGCACGCATACAAATTTACTCGTTGATGTGACCCCCCCCCCCGTGGGGAAAACACCGACAGTTGGCGCGCCAGGTAGGGCTCCTGCGTGTTTTTCATCGATTTCCCACTTCTTTCCAGATGGCCACCCTCGCTTCGCCGATTTCGCGCTCTGTTGACGGTGGATATACCATAGAAATCCACATACAAAACACCGTCAACATGCCTCGGTTTCAAGGGGAAATGACATGACATGAACATATTTTATCCATAACTAGTTCCACTTGTACTCTTAGCTTGTTTATGCAGGAACAACAAATTCAAGACATTATTTGACAAAGCCAACATCAGAATCATCAAGAGGAGATCGAGGGGACAACAGGTGACACCCTGGGCCCACAGGGAGGGGGTCGCCCGACCCCTCTTTGGTGGGACCCAGGTGTGCCACCTAGTCCACCGACATAAGGGACCCCTGTGGACACTGCTGGTGGGCCCAGAGGCCCAGAAGTGGGGTCGCCCGACCCCACATCAAAGGCGGTTCCAGGGTCGGTGGCCTCCCACCGACCTTTCCCACATGTCCCACATGTTGATTTGCCCCTGCCGTTGATCAAATGGCGGTTGTGAGGTCGGTTTGGTCCAAGGGTGGAGAGAAGATGTCACGCGGATCGATGACGTGGCGATGGAGTAACCCCTACTCCATCTCCCTCTATAAAAGGCAGCCTCCATCCTTCATTTCAAGTGTGCAATTCCAAGGCCAAGTGCATTACAAGTTCCAAGCATACAAGTAGAGTAGTAGTTAGTCTAGAGTGGGAGTTAGAGTCGAGTCGAGCGAAGCTCGGGGTCTCCGGAGTCGTCTTCTGGAGAGTCTGGTATAGCTCTTGTACCTTTCTACTTTTGTAAGACTTTCCCTTTTATTAATATATTATTCTTACTTTACTTTACTGAGTTCTTACTTAGTGCAAGTCTTTTAGTCTTGTTGTGCATTTACTTTAGTAATATAGTTGTCTTAGTGAAGTTAGTGACCTGTAACCACTCCTGTGTGTGCATCATCGTCCTATCTTGTATAGGAGCTCTAGCTAGCTGCAACTAGTTAGAGTTGTAGGATTAAGTGTGAGCGTGGTGCTCATACTTAAGATTACCTTTGATTACCGCTGGCTTGAACGGAAAGTAGGAGCGCACTCCCTAGTAGGTGACAGATCGTGGGCGGCATTAGGTTCTCCTCACGTACAGGCTAGTTCTTAAAAGGTAAGGCGTCCATAAGCCCAATAGTCGCTTTCGGTAAGGGGTTAGGTGAAAAACCTTCTAAGCGTCTTACCAGCTCGGCTATCCCTCGCACACAGTTAGTAAGGCTCTAGCGTAGTTAAGGCAATTATCTATTAAAGTAAGTCACAGAAGTCAAGTTAGATACATAGGAGTCCTTTACTCACTCGTTGTCCTCCCACCTAGCTAACTCTACCATTTACCTTTAGCATAGGACCTTGGATTCACCACTACCCTTCCTATTCGTCATTTACCACCCTTATTCACTAGTTGATACTAGACAACTCAAGGAATCTCATTCCCCTTTTTGTTAAACACACTTAGCCGCTTTCCTTTGGGAAAATATAAATTACGATACCTTGGAATACTCCTTGGTGAAGTGCTACAGCGGTACATTCTGTACGCTTGCGGAATTATCCAATAGTAAATAGAGTTACCCTACCAGGGCACTTCTGGCGCCGTCGCCGATATCCGGTGGTTGCGTTAAGAAGTGTCAACAAGCATTTCTGGCGCCGTTGCCGGGGAGAGCGTCTGTCTAAGAGTTTTAACAAAAAGAGAATCCAGAGTTTGCTAGTTATCAAGTAGTGATAGGGATAACCCATCACTTGTCTTGTCTTCCTTTATTGTGAAGCCTGACAGTGTATGAGCGGTTTCCAATTGCCGTCAAACTTCGTTGAAGATCCTGAGCAACTGTTGAGGAGAACTAGACGTCGTCAAGTTCCACCTCAAAGGTTCATCTCGAACCTGAATCCGTTAGAGGAAGGAGTATCTGCACCGGTTATCAAAGAAGCTATGGCCCAGAAGACCATCTCTGAGTACTCTGCGCCGTCGGCTGACAATGTCGCCACGGGTCCGCAGCTTAACTTGGGGGATGCGACTTTTGAGTTGAAGCCTGCGCTTATCAATATGGTGCAAGCTAATCCCTTCTGTGGAAAGCCACACGAGGATGCCAATGCCCATCTCCAACACTTCTTGGAGGTGTGCGGCACCTTCACCATCAAGAATGTCGCCGCAGACGCCATCCGTCTTCGCCTCTTCCCATTCTCGTTATTGGGGAAGGCGAAGCAATGGTTCTACGCCAACAAGGGTGAAGTGACCACGTGGGAGAGGTGCGCCAATGCATTTCTCAAGAAGTTCTTTCCGATGGGCAAGACCAGCGCCCTTCGTGGAAAGATTTCCAGCTTCCAACAGCAAGCGGATGAGACGATTCCCGAAGCATGGGAACGTCTGCAGGAGTACATTCGCGCCTGTCCTCATCATGGGATAGAGGAGTGGCTCCTAATCCAAGGTTTCTACCATGGCCTGACCGGTTTGGCCCGTAGTCACCTTGATGCTGCCGCTGGAGGAGCATTCTTGCAACACAATGTCAAGGATGCCAAGGACCTCATTGAAAAGATGGTTATAAACCAAGGATGGAATGAGGAACGCCTCCAACCCAAGAGAAGAGGTGTCCATGCCTTGAATGAGGTGGACATGCTCTCTGCTAAGATGGACCTCTTAATGAAGAAGATGGAAGAAAGTTCCAAGCAAGAGGCCATTCAACCTTACGCCACTACACGGGCCATTGAATCTGATTCATGGTGCGAAGTGTGCGGAGGAGATGATCATTCGGGAAACAATTGTCCCGAAACAAAGGAGGAAGTGAGCTTCATCAACAACAACAGCAATGGGTACCGGCCCCAACAACAGCAATGGAACTCGCGCCCCTTCTACCAAGGTAATCAAGGTAATGGTTACAATCAAAATTTCAATAATTCTTTTGGTAACCAACCTTCTCTTAGAGATCTTGTCTTAGGCCAATCTAAAATCAATGATAGCATTAACAAGAAAATGATGGCTAATGATAAGATCCTTGAAAACTTAAGTGAAAAGTTGGATAGCTTTAACTCTGCTATGAAAAATCAGTTGAGCTTTAACAAAATGCTAGAAACACAATTAGCTCAATTAGCAGCAGCTATCCCATCCTTCGAGCAAGGTAAGATCCCAGGGAAACCTGAGGACCCAATTGAAGGAGTTAAACTAGTTACTACGAGGTTCGGTAAGCCTCCGGTGCAATCCAACTGGAGCTATCTTCTGGATTCGCCCTTCATCACCAAGAAGGACGACCCAGGCCTGCCGACCATCACCTGTGAGATCGGACCGCAAATCTTCCACAACGCCTTCTGCGACCTTGGATCGGGTGTCAACATCATGGCCAAGGTAACTTATGATAATTTGCTAGGAGGGCCTTTGCACCCCACATTTGTTCGTTTGCAGATGGCAGATCAGACGATCAGGTTCCCTGAGGGGTTGGCAAGGGACATACTGGTAAAGGTCCAAGACGACTACGTCCCTGCCGACTTCATCATTTTGGATATGGGATCCAATAATGATGTCTCGATCATCTTGGGAAGGCCATTCCTCAACACGGTCAATGCAGTCATCTATGTGGGGTCCGGCCAGATTCACCTCCAATTCCCAGGATGGAAGGTAAAATGTCCATTCAATGGTTATAAAGCTAACATGCAGGTGAAGGACAAAGAACCTCCGACTAAGCCTCGCCACATCCGACGCCGAAGGGACAAGAGAGGTAAGTCGGCCAAAAGGGCCGAAAAGAAAGAAGAGGAACCCGCTGAACCAAAAATCAATACCAAGCAAGTATGGCGGGAGAAAGAGGTGCAATCAAGGTCCACGTCTCCGGGACCATCTGATGCACCCGAAGAATGAACAAGATGGAGAGGTCCTGCTCTACGGACCTAAAACATGGAGCCCTTGCTGATAAGGTAAATCGGTAGTTATCCCATATTTATTTTCTGCATTTCAATTTCTACTATTCACTTTTCAATTGCATTCTTACTTTGAATTTTGCATATCTTATTTCGACAAAATGTTTAGCCATAATAAATAAAATCTTGAGAATAACTTGTCATAAAAATTTGAGCTGCTGGAGCTCCCAAAGGGGGGTTTCCCGACCCCACCTTGGGGCCCACTTCACCACATTTCAACCTTGCTAGTCATAGAGGTTCCAACCCAGCACTTGGATGCTCTGGGAGCTCCAATGTGGGGGTCGGCCGACCCCCATATTGGCCCCACTTGCCTCCTGCTGGCCACCATTTGAATCACAATGGAGTCCTATGCTTGTAACACTAGCTAAAGTTTGAAAAAGAGTGGTCCCTTGATCCTTTACTTTAGTCATAAGATGCTCCTTTCATCTTTGATTCTTTTGGGACCACTCCACTAGCTTAAATTCTGCAAAGTGGTCACCTAGGCATGCTTGAGTGCTCCCATGGTCCATAGGAATCACTTTAGACATGTCTCCACTTTTGCCATTCATCTTTTACCTTTCACAAAGCACTAAAACAGGGAATCTCAGAAACAATTTGAAAACTTTTGGTCCACACCTAGCCTTTACTTTTATGGACAATCAATGACACAATGTTTAAAGTGGAGGAGGGGCTAGGATGGGGGTCGGCCGACCCCCATTTTTGGACCATCTCTGCAAAATCTTGAAAGCATGCAGAATGGTTCCCTGTATAAAGCTAAATTCAAATTCAAAGTGCTTCTAGGGGGGGTCGGCCGACCCCTATATTGTGGGTCCACTACTTGCCCTTCTCCCCCTATAAATACCACAGCATTGTGAGCTCAACTCCACACCCAAAACCACCAGAACCATTTCGAGCTCACAATCCTTTCTCTTCTCTCTTTGTTACAAGCCATTTCTCAAGTTTAGTTTAGAAATAGTCATCAAAACAAAAACCCAAAAAGATTCCCCTTGCATAGTAGTAGTAGTAGGAGCTTGGTTTGCCTCACTTGTGTAGGAGGATGAAGAAGCATATCTTCGGCAAGTTCAAGAAAGCAAAGGGTGAGAGCTCTTCTCAAGGCTCTCACCATGCTCATGGAAGGGAGGAAGAAGAAGGTTACCATGGGTTGGTACCCTACGAGCCTCCATCAAGGATGAGAGAGCCCGAGAGCGGCCTCATGTTAAGCCAAGAAGAGTTGCAAAGGTACTACATCATCCGAGAGAGTCTCTTCCTACACACTAGCATCATCGATCCGGACCTTTTGGCCCGCACAGGTATGGATGTTGAATTCGATAAGGTGTTTAGAGCAATTGGTTGGAGTAGTTTTTGGCAAGTGCCTGAATTTGGAAAAGAATTGCTTGCTAAGGAATTTCTATGCACCCTAAAACTCACAAATAATGGAATATCTTTTCGCGTGTGTGAGCAAGAACATCAATTAAATTGGAGTTTGCTAAACACTGCTTTAGGGTGTGAACATGAATGTGAACTTGATCTAGATCATGCCACTAGAATGTTCGATAAATTTAGATTCTGGAAAGCAATTTTTGGCTCTAATGATTGTTCAAATCCTACTCCCATTGAAATCCATAATCCAACCTTGCGCTTTCTTCACTTCTGGATCATGTGCACTCTATATCCTGGCATGGGAACTGATACTTTAATTGATGATGAACTTAAAATTCTCTATGCCATGGTTAGTAAAATCAAGGTCTCCCCTGTGAAACTGCTAGTGAACTATTGGCTTAACTCTATTGAGTATGGGAAGCCCATCTATTTCACATCCTTTATTACTCGAATAGCCGATACTTTTGGATTACTTGAATCACATTATTTTGAAGACATTGGCTATGTTAGAGGAGTGGTAGATGAGAACTTCTTCATCAATGCTAACATGCTCATAAGAGATCAAAATGGTGAACTTAAAATGATTTATCCGGGCTATACAACCGAAATTCCTCTCCCATGTGCGAGGCGCCGGTTGTATGGGGTCCGCACACTTACCATTAGACTAGCCCGAGTGGCAAGTCCAGATGTTGCAGGGACACGCAGGGTGACAAGAAGGATGATGCAAGCCGCCCAGATGGAGCAAGGAGGATCCTCACACTATGACGTTGAAGAGGGCGATGAAGCGATGTCAGTGGATGCTTCAGACTCCATGGGTCTACCTCCACAACGCACTCCACGCCCAAGGGGCAGGGCTAGGCGTCACCAGCCCACAGGTATGGACAGTCTCATTAATGACATGGGCGAATTGCAGATTGGGCAAGAAGCAACATTGCAACTGGCGTTACAAAACGGCCAACATATCCGACGTGTGCGAGAGGAAGACGCACAACGCTGGGCTGGATGGTACCAGAATTTCCCGCCACCACAGTGAGCGAAGATCTAGCTTGGGGGAGATCCTCTCCCCCACTAAGGTAAGTATTCTATCCTATTTATTTTCATGCATTTTATCATTCTTACTTAAAAAATAAATATTTATTAGCATTTCCCTTTAGCATATATGCTTCATGTATGTTTATATCCCTCATGGAAATGATGACTAGTTGCTTGTTAATGTTTCTCTAGTGCCTAGTATACAACTTAGTATTTCTCTAAGTATGGATCACTTAGCTCACTTAAACTGCCATGAACCTAAAAACTTTGTGGGTTGCAAGTGCTAGAACTAAGTCTAAGTTGTTGTGGGACATGAGATAGTAAGACAAGAGCTACTATAATATTTTTCTAAGCATGCATGATTATCAGAGATTTATTCTTAAAATGATCAAAACCTTAATTGTTCCTCAATGGTGATGAATTCCTACCACAGCCATATCTACTTTACATAATTGCAATCTTTCCACATAAGCTATTTGCTTTGTGTTGAGTGTCGTCAAGTCTTGTTGACCCTTGTTAAGAGACTTTTCATGCTCCTAAGATCAAGATCACGTACACACCACATATATACATGCTACTTCTACACTGGAAGTACGCAACCACATGTATTTCGCATCCACTAAATAGGTTGCTCCATACTCTAAATGTTAGAACATCTCTCTAAGCATTATTTGGTAAATGAGACATCAAAAGGCTTGGCAAAATAAAAGAAAAATAAAAAGATGGACATGTGCAAGTCCACAGAAAAAGAAAATTGAGCACATGAAAGCTCGAAGAAAAAAAAAATGCTAGCCATGTCTCAATACATAGAGAGTCTATCAAATAAAGGAGCAACCTAGTCCACCATATATCACACTTGCACATCTTGATCTGGGAGTATGACACTTCTTTTCAAGGATCCGAGCTTTGACTTCGCAATACATGCAAAGTAAGTATGCTATCTCCTTTCATCCCTACCTTGAACTCCACATAAGCCTTTTAGAAATAGGATGAAATAGAGAAGGCAACTCTTACCATATGCCTTGGTGAGGAATCATACACCATTTGAGTGACATGAGAGAACCATAAGAGGAACATTTAAGCTTTCTTTTGAAAATATCACAAAACCTCTGATATGAAACTTGCTAAGAATGAGAAAGTTAGTGCTCAAGTCAAACTGTTCTGTCTCTCAACCACCTAAGACAAAGGAAAAGCCATAAGCCCCATAAGGGACTAAGGTAATAGGGGTAAGTTTACATAGCTAAATTTTTCATGCAAAGAGAAGAACTTTGTTGTACACATGGTACTCTTGAAATGTGAACATAGTAACAATACCTGATCCACCGAGGCTAAGTTTGATTGTTTGCTCGGGACGAGCAAAGGTTAAGCTTGGGGGATCTTGTTGACGGTGGATATACCATAGAAATCCACATACAAAACACCGTCAACATGCCTCGGTTTCAAGGGGAAATGACATGACATGAACATATTTTATCCATAACTAGTTCCACTTGTACTCTTAGCTTGTTTATGCAGGAACAACAAATTCAAGACATTATTTGACAAAGCCAACATCAGAATCATCAAGAGGAGATCGAGGGGACAACAGGTGACACCCTGGGCCCACAGGGAGGGGGTCGCCCGACCCCTCTTTGGTGGGACCCAGGTGTGCCACCTAGTCCACCGACATAAGGGACCCCTGTGGACACTGCTGGTGGGCCCAGAGGCCCAGAAGTGGGGTCGCCCGACCCCACATCAAAGGCGGTTCCAGGGTCGGTGGCCTCCCACCGACCTTCCCCACATGTCCCACATGTTGATTTGCCCCTGCCGTTGATCAAATGGCGGTTGTGAGGTCGGTTTGGTCTAAGGGTGGAGAGAAGATGTCACGCGGATCGATGACGTGGCGATGGAGTAACCCCTACTCCATCTCCCTCTATAAAAGGCAGCCTCCATCCTTCATTTCAAGTGTGCAATTCCAAGGCCAAGTGCATTACAAGTTCCAAGCATACAAGTAGAGTAGTAGTTAGTCTAGAGTGGGAGTTAGAGTCGAGTCGAGCGAAGCTCGGGGTCTCCGGAGTCGTCTTCTGGAGAGTCTGGTATAGCTCTTGTACCTTTCTACTTTTGTAAGACTTTCCCTTTTATTAATATATTATTCTTACTTTACTTTACTGAGTTCTTACTTAGTGCAAGTCTTTTAGTCTTGTTGTGCATTTACTTTAGTAATATAGTTGTCTTAGTGAAGTTAGTGACCTGTAACCACTCCTGTGTGTGCATCATCGTCCTATCTTGTATAGGAGCTCTAGCTAGCTGCAACTAGTTAGAGTTGTAGGATTAAGTGTGAGCGTGGTGCTCATACTTAAGATTACCTTTGATTACCGCTGGCTTGAACGGAAAGTAGGAGCGCACTCCCTAGTAGGTGACAGATCGTGGGCGGCATTAGGTTCTCCTCACGTACAGGCTAGTTCTTAAAAGGTAAGGCGTCCATAAGCCCAATAGTCGCTTTCGGTAAGGGGTTAGGTGAAAAACCTTCTAAGCGTCTTACCAGCTCGGCTATCCCTCGCACACAGTTAGTAAGGCTCTAGCGTAGTTAAGGCAATTATCTATTAAAGTAAGTCACATAAGTCAAGTTAGATACATAGGAGTCCTTTACTCACTCGTTGTCCTCCCACCTAGCTAACTCTACCATTTACCTTTAGCATAGGACCTTGGATTCACCACTACCCTTCCTATTCGTCATTTACCACCCTTATTCACTAGTTGATACTAGACAACTCAAGGAATCTCATTCCCCTTTTTGTTAAACACACTTAGCCGCTTTCCTTTGGGAAAATATAAATTACGATACCTTGGAATACTCCTTGGTGAAGTGCTACAGCGGTACATTCTGTGCGCTTGCGGAATTATCCAATAGTAAATAGAGTTACCCTACCAGGGCACTTCTGGCGCCGTCGCCGATATCCGGTGGTTGCGTTAAGAAGTGTCAACACGCTCCACGATGATTTGGTTTGGGATTCTCGAGTTCATGTCGACTGGCTCTGGCTATGACATGATCTTGCTCTCGATCAAAGGACCGGGAGGAGCTCGCGTTGCGCCAGCACGGTTGAGGGCTCCGAGATGTCCTCGACACCACGCCTCCCCGCCCAAGAAGAGGCGTGGACAGCACAATCGTCACCCTTCTGCCTCGTCATGACCGGCAGCTCGCGCTAGGCAGGGGGTGACACAGGAGCCGGCAGCGCCGCGTGCCGGAACCGTGGGCATGCCGGCCTAGCCTCACACGACGACAAGAGGTGACGCGCCCCGCGCGCTCTCCCCGTCGCTAGATTACTTCCACATGGGTTGTTCACCCCAAGAAGGGTGCTGCCATTCGGATTGGATAACGCCGCGGCGTCGCTCGCCAGGGCGATATGCCCGAACGCCCAGACGTACGTAGAGAGACCAATGGTCCTCCCACGTGACTCTGAAGCACAGCAGTCGATATCCAAACCGCCAGATTTCTCCCAGGTACAAGGCCTTCGACGCCTAGGCCGTGGGCGATACGTGATCACCTCGCTCAGGCAACGGCTGCTGGAGGAGGGACGTGGATGTTTCTATGCCGCCGAGCCGGACTCTGACTCCGAGACCGATAGCTACGACCCTACTAGGGAATGCTATCACGTCGACGGAGCGGTAGAAACCACCGACGAGACGCAGGATGCTGCGACCGGCAGTCGAGCCCCTGCAGCAAGAGAAGATCTCAGGACGCCTGGGAACGACGGACAGGTCGACCCACTTCCACAGGAAGACAGGGCCGCGCAACTTGCGTAGCTACGAGAGCTCAAGACAAAGCTCGACGAGGATCGTGAGCGCCTCATCCTGCTCGAGCAAATCCTTGAGCAAGACTTGCCTTACCCGCCTGGCGGAAGTGTCTGTAGACGCGCTCGAGAGGTACACCAACAAATCGTCGGAGACGCAGAGCCAGAGCAGCCCGTCAGCCGTTTTCCTCGAGCAGGCCAGAATGTAGTGGCAGCGACAATGCTGCTGCGCAACATGCCAGAACCATCGAACTCCCAAGCTCGACGTATTCGAGACGAGGTACAGACTGTGCTCCACGTGGCGGCAGTTTAGCAAGCCGAGAGCTCGGCTTCTCGACGACGGGGACTGCTACTGAAAAGTGCGATGAGCCACCCCAAAACGTAAAGGAGGTGTCAGTTCATAAACAGCCACCCAGCCGAGCAAAAAAAACTACGCTCGTCCTCCCTGTCGACAACCAACGTCGACACGACGCACGACGCGACATTGAAGAGAATCGACGCCGTCGGCATGGAGACGCGGAGGAGTGCGGTTACAGCACACATCGTGGCGGGAGGTACGACAGCGATGAGGACCGGATGGCCCCCGAGCCACCAGGCCCACAGGTGTTCAGCAGGGCGATCCGCAGCACGCCCCTGCCCAGTCCGTTCCGACCCCCGACCAGCGTCACAAAGTATAACGGTGAAACCAAACCAGAGTTGTGGCTGGCCGATTTCAGGCTAGCCTGTCAGCTAGGAGGCGCTCGAGGAGATGATCGAGCCATCATCAGACAGCTACCGCTTTTTCTCTCCAACACCGCCCGCCGGTGGCTCGAGGAACTCCCGGCTGATCAGATCCATGACTGGGTCAATTTGGTTAGAGTTTTCGAGGGTAATTTCAAAGGGACCTACATACGACCCGGCAACTCGTGGGACCTCAGCAAATGCAAGCAGAGGTCAGGGGAAACTCTTCGAGAGTACGCTCAACGCTTCTCGAAGCAGCGCACCGAGCTACCGCATATCCCTAACCACGACGTCATCATGGCCTTTGTCTCTGGTACCACTAGTCGAGACTTGGTACGGGAATTGGGCCGGAATAGCCCTCAGACCGTCGATGAGCTGATGGACGTAGTGGCGAACTACGCAGTAGGGGAGGAAGCGGTCGGCGCCTTCTTTAGCTGTGAAGGGAGGAAAGGCAAGCAGCCCACCGATGAAGATGGGACCCCCAGTCGAGGGCCCAAGAAGAACAAGAAGAAGCAGAAAGCACGACAGTTTCGGCAGGAAGACTTCGACGACGATCTTGTCGCTGCCATGGAACGCAAGAGGCCTCGAGGCCCTCCAGATGAAGGCATCTTCGACAAGATGCTAGAGGAGCCATGCCCTTACCATAAGGGAGGAGCCAACCACAAGCTCAAGGACTGTCGTATGCTGAAAAAGCATTTCGACGGCCTGGGGTTCAAAAAGGACGCGCGCGACGACCCAAAGAAGGAGAAGGGTGGCAACAAAGAAGACAACAAAGACGACGATGGCTTCCCGGCCGTCCACGACTGCTACATGATCTATGGTGGGCCCTCGATGCAGTTGACCACAAGGCAGCGCAAGAGGGAACACCGTGACGTCTTCGCGGCAAGAATGGTGGTGCCCCAGTACCTCAGCTGGTCGAGCACCCCCATCACTTTCGATCGAGAGGACCACCCAGACAAGCTAGTTGCCCCGGGCGTCTACCCGCTCGTCGTCAACCCCATCATCGTCAACACTCGGCTTTCAAAGGTGCTGATGGACGGCGGCAGCAGCCTCAACATCATCTACCTCGAGACCCTCGACCTCCTCGGCATCGATAGGGGGCGGCTCCAACCAAGCGCCGGCGGTTTCCATGGCGTCGTGCCAGGGAAGAAGGCGCTGCCAGTAGGTCAAATCGACCTACCGGTCTGCTTTGGCACCGCGGCCAACTTCAGAAAGGAGACCCTCAGCTTTGAGGTAGTTGGGTTCCGGGGCACGTACCATGCCATCATCGGGCGCCCGGGCTACGCCAAATTCATGGCTATACCCAACTACACCTACTTGAAGCTGAAGATGCCCGGTCCCAAAGGCGTCATCACCGTCAGCTCCTCTTTCGAGCACGCTTACGAGTGCGACGTCGAGTGCGTCGAGTATGGGGAGGCGGTCGAGAATTCCACCGAGCTCGTCGCGAAGCTTGAGGCCTTGGCCGCTGAGGCTCCAGAACCCAAGCGCCATGTGGGCAGCTTCGAGCCAGCAGAAGGAACCAAGAAGATCCCTCTTGACCCTAACAACTCCGACGGCAAGGTGCTGACGATCAGCGCCGACCTCGACCCCAAATAGGAAGCCGTGCTCGTCGACTTTCTCCGTGCAAACGCCGATATGTTTGCATGGAGTCCCTCGGACATGCCAGGCATACCGAGGGAAGTCGCCAAGCACTCCTTGGAGATTTGAGCCAGTTCCAAGCCAGTGAAGCAACGGTTGCGCCGATTCGACGAGGAGAAGCGCAAGATCATTGGTGAGGAGATCCACAAGCTTTTGACGGCTGGATTCATCAAGGAGGTTCATCATCCCGACTGGTTAGCAAATCCTGTACTAGTTAAGAAAAAGAATGGGAAAATGAGGATGTGTGTCGATTATACAAGTTTAAATAAAGCATGTCCGAAAGTTCCTTTTCCATTACCACGTATTGATCAAATTGTTGATTCTACTGCGGGATGTGAAACCCTTTCTTTCCTTGATGCATATTCTGGTTACCATCAAATAAAAATGAAAGAGTCCGACCAGCTCGTGACGTCTTTCATCACGCCTTTTGGGATGTATTGCTATGTAACCATGCCGTTCGGGCTTCGAAACGCGGGAGCCACGTACCAGCGCTGTATGCTCCATGTGTTTGGCAAGCACATAGGGTCGACAGTCGAGGCCTATGTCGACGACATCGTCGTCAAGTCAAAGCAACGGGGAGATCTGATCCAGGACCTCGAGATCGCTTTCAGCTGCTTACGCGCCAACCAGATCAAGCTCAACCCTCAGAATGTGTTTTCGGCGTGCCACGAGGCATGTTCCTGGGATACATCGTTTCCCAGCGTGGGATCGAGGCCAACCCCGAGAAGGTCTCAGCCATCACAAGAATGGGGCCGATTCAAGACATCAAGGGTGTGCAGAGGGTCACGGGATGCTTAGCGGCGCTGAGTCGTTTCATTTCGAGGTTAGGAGAAAAGGCGTTGCCGTTGTATCGACTCCTGAAGAAAGTCGAGCGTTTCTCTTGGACTCCTGAGGCCGAGTAAGCCCTCAAAAACCTGAAGAAAACGCTGACATCAGCACCGGTCCTGGTCCCACCTCAACCTGCAGAACCACTGCTCCTTTACGTTGCCTCGACGACTCAGGTCGTCAGCGCAGCTGTGGTTGTCGAGAGGCAGGAGGAGGGGCATGCGTTGCGAGTCTAGAGGCCGGTCTATTTCGTCAGCGAGGTACTCTCGGAGACCAAGGCGCGATATCCCCAAATCCAGAAGCTAATCTACGCCGTAATCCTCGCCCGACGCAAGCTGCAGCACTACTTCCTCGGCCACCCTATCATGGTGGTCTTGTCCTTCCCCCTGGGCGAGATAATCCAAAGTAGGGAGGCCACGGGAAGAATAGCCAAATGGTCAGTCGAGCTCATGAGTGAGACTCTCACTTATGCGCCCCGTAAGGCTATCAAGTCACAAGCCCTGGTGGATTTCGTCGTAGAATGGACTGACTCTTAGCTCCCCCTGGCTCAAGTTCAAGCAGAATTGTGGACGATGTATTTCGACGGGTCTCTCATGAAGACGGGAGCTGGGGCGGGCGTGCTGTTCATCTCGCCCCTGGGCGTTCATATGAGGTATGTCATCAGGATTCACTTTGCCGCATCCAACAACGTCGCGGAGTACGAGGCCCTCGTCAACGGTCTCAAGATCGCCATCGAGCTAGGAGTCCGACGCCTTGACGTCCGAGGCGACTCCCAACTCGTCATCGACCAAGTAATGAAGACCTCAAGCTGCCACAACCCGAAAATGGAGGCGTACTGCAAGGAAGTCCGCCGACTCGAGGACAAATTCCATGGCCTCGAGCTCGTCCACATCGCCCGACGCTAAAACGAGGCAGCCGACGAACTCGCCAAGATCGCGTCAACCCGAGGCACGGTACCACCTGACGCGTTCTCGAGAGATCTTCACGAGCCATCCGTCGACTTGGGCTCGGGGGCTGGCATCGAGGCCGCTCCTGCCTAGCAAACCGACACCGTCAATGCACTACTGATGGCAGCTGAGGTAATGGAGGTGGAACAGCGGCCCGGTCAACCGTTCGACTGACGCACGCCGTTCCTCGACTGCCTAATCCGCTGCGAGCTGCCAGAAGATCGATCTGAGGCCCGCCGTATCGCTCGAAGGGCCAAGTTGTATGTGATCTATGGCGAGGACAATGAGCTATATCGACGAAGCCCGACGGGGGTCTTGCAGCGTTGCATCACCGTGGAAGAGGGCCGGAAACTCCTCGAGGACCTACACTCGGGGCTTGTGGTCACCATGCTGCTCCATGGACCCTCGTAGGGAACGTCTTCCGACAAGGTTTCTACTGGCCAACGGCTATGGCTGATGCCATCGAGCTCGTACGCTCATGCCATGGGTGCCAATTCTACGCCAAGTAGACGCACATGCCTGCCCACGCTCTTCAGATGATCCCCATCACATGGCCGTTTGCGGTGTGGGGGCTCGACTTAGTAGGGCCTCTACAAAAGGCAAAAGGGGGTACACCCACTTGCTGGTGGCTATCGACAAGTTCTCCAAATGGATCGAGGCTCGACCCATCACCAACATCCGCTCCGAACAGGCTGTCCTTTTCTTCACCGACATCATCCACCGATTTGGGATTCCCAACGTCATCATCACTGACAACGGCACTCAGTTCACTGGCAAGAAGTTCTTGGACTTCTGCGATGAGCATCACATCCACGTGAACTGGTCCACAGTGGCCCACCCTCGAACTAACGGCCAGGTCGAGCGTGCCAACGGCATGATTTTGCAGGGGCTAAAACCAAGGATCTACAATCGCTTGAAGAAATTCGGCAAGAAATGGGTTGAGGAGCTTTCCTCAGTCCTGTGGAGCCTAAGGACGACGCCAAGCAGGGCCACGAAATACACCCCATTCTTCATGGTCTACGGCTCTGAGGCTGTTCTCCCAACAGACCTCGAATATGGGTCCCCTCGACTCAAAGCGTACAACGAACAATCAAATAAAGAGTCTCAAGAAAACCCGGTGGACCAACTCGAAGAAGCTCGAGACATGGCCCTCATCAACTCTGCTAGATACCAGCAGAAACTTCGACGCTACCACGACAAGCACGTGCGCAAGAGGGACTTGAACGTGGGTGACCTCGTCCTACGACGACGGCAAAGTAATCAAGGACGCCACAAGTTGACTCCACCTTGGGAGGGCCCATACGTGGTGGCCGAGGTCTTGAAGCCAGGGACATACAAGCTAGCGGACGAAAAGGGGGCGATCTTCACCAATGCGTGGAATATCGAACAACTACGTCGATTCTACCCTTAGAATTTCAAAGCTTCATGTTCCTGCGTACATTCTGTACCTAGGCCCTGTAAATGAACGAATGAATAAATAAAGTCTTTTCCTCGAGCAACTTACCTTTTTACAAGTCTTAACGTTAGAAGGGGGTATCGACTATGACCCATCATAGTCGACACCCCCTCGGGGGCTAGCAAGGGGGGTAACCCCCCCCCCCGAGTATCGAAAAAACCAAGGAATCCTTTCGTTCCTATCGGCAATCTCATAAAGTTGAGTAGTAAAGGTACCTCGAGCCCCTTAAGGACCGAGAAACAACGAGCCTGAGAACTCCTACGCCCCCGGGCTATGGAAACTCTACTCGTCCCCTCATCCTTGAGGTAATCGAGACCGCCTCGAACAAAAGACCAGGTGAGAAAAACAAACATAGGTGTGAAAAGGAATAAAGGAGCTTTGAGAGGAAAGACAGACAAACATTTAACAAACCACTTAAAGACACTGTATTATTTAAAAACAAAGTACTATACAAGGGGCCCCAGGCACCCTAAGTAGGCTCGCAGGCCTTAGTCCACAGCATGGTCCTCACCACCCTCGCCTGCGCCCGAGCAAGTCTCAGGGGGAAGCACCTCGGGCTCAAATAGCTTGGCCAGCCTCTCTCCAGGAACCTCCGTGTCGTCGATCAAGGCGTGAAGCCTCTCTTCGTTCTCTACGTCGGTCTTGGAAATGTCAGTGACAAAGCCATGGTATACCACCTCCATGTCATAGGAAAAGCCTGAGCAGACAACCGCCATAGCCCACTTTACCCCGATATGGAGAGCATCCCGCACCCGATCTCTCACCGTCGCGCCTAAGTAGCACAGCTGATCGACCAGCGCGTCGCCTCGAGCCTCCTCCTTCGACTCATCCATGGGCTCGACCTCCCAAGTAGTCGAGAGATCGCTTATCGCCGTCCGCACTCGACGGTTCAAAGCAACCTCCGCCTCGAGCTGGGCCTTGGCGCTGCGAGCCTCGACTTGGGCGGCCAAGAGCTCGTCCTTAAGCCCTGAGAATGCCAATGCAAAAAACTTTAGGAAAAACCAAGCACACCTCTCCTCCAGGGCCGTGTTCTCGCCAACTAATTTGGTGTTGGCCATCTCGATCTCTCTGTTGGAGCGTGCCAGCTCAGTGTTGGCAACACGAAGATCCTCGATCGCCTTGCCAGCCTGAGCAATGGCTCCACTCTTCTCCAACAGCTCCCCCTTTAGACGATTGACGTCGTCAGAGAGGCTGCTGGATCGAGCCCGCTCCGCCTCGAGGTCTTCGAGGGCTTTCTTCTTCGCTTCCTCCATAGCCCCCCTGGCGACCTCGCCGTTCACGTACTCCACCTTCATCCTTTGAAAGGAGTCTCAGAGGGAGTCCAGGTCGGTCTTGAGAAGGCCCTTCTCCTTGTCCAGGTCAGCAATGACGTTCTTGTAGGACTGGGCCTCCTCCCGGGCTTTGGATGCGGCCTCCTCAACCGTCAGAGCCCGCTCCCTCAGCAACATCGTTTCTTCCACCGCCTTCCTTGAGGCCTCTCGAGCCTCAACCAAGGCAGCCTCCCTCGCCTTCTTCTCCTTCTCGAGCGCTATGAGGTCTTTATAAGCCTTAAGGAGTTTCTCCTACGACTCGAGGAGTTGGTCCTTGAGGACGGGGAGCTGCTCCTAGCCGCCTCTCGTGGCATGGATGAAGCTCGACTTGATACGGGAGGTCTCTTTCAGGTCCTGCAAACCGGTGGTCGAACAGTTAGAACATAAAAAACCAAAAGCTCTATGAGGATTAAGGACCGAAAAACACTTACAAAGTAGGCCGGCCCGAGCCCATTATTGACGACGTCCGACAGGAGCCCCACCACGTGCTTCATCCAAAGGCGGAGCTCCTCGACGTGCTCCCACTTCTCAGCCTCCTTCCTATCGTCCAGGAAGATGTTGGGCTCGGACGGATCGGTGGAAGCCCGGATGCGGATCCGATCGGGGCACCAGTTCTCCATCTCCCGGTCGGCCCGCGCCTTGACGCCAAGAATGAGGTCCTCGATGGCCTCGAGGGATCCCCCATGGCGCAGGAACAAGTCGACGAGGGAAGGGAACCGCCTGTCGTCGTCCACCGTCTTCCAGGTGTCGTCTTTGCTACCCGATGTCCTGGCCTCGTCCTCCTCAGCAGGAATGCGGTCCTCCCACGCCCGGCGCTCCCGGAGGAACCCTGGGGCGATTCCGTCCATGCCATAGATCGTCCTCTTGATCTCGGACTCGGGGTCGACGGGGGTGCGCATCATGCAGGCAAGCGCCACCACACCGTCCGCCCGCCCCCGCTCTGCTGGGATCGCGGCGGGCGCCCCAGGGCGGAGCCACGCCGGGGTCGGAGGGCCAAAAACCGGCAAATCCTCCTCCTGGTCTCCGGGCTCTTGCGGCGCCGGTGGTACATGTTGGGGCGGACTGTGAGGAGGGGGCTCGAGTGGTCCTTCTTCCTGGCCCCCCTGCTGCTGCTGCTTTTGCTCCTCGAGCTCCTGCAGCTCTTATCGGCGGTCCTGCTCCTGCGGTTGCCGCCTTGCCTCTCGCTCCCGCTCCTCCTCCTCCTCCTTTTTCTTCTGCTCCTCGAGGGTGCGAAGACCGGCAGGCCAGGGCGTCCGTCCCACGACAAGGGAGGTCGACGCCTCCTCGTCCATAGGACGGGCATCCCTCGACGTCTTGTTGCCTCCAGACCCATCACTGATGGTAATGGGATCCCCCTCGACCCCCGATTGGGGAGGCTCGGGGGCTCCCTCTTGACCTTGGGTCTGGGGCGCCTCGGCCCGTGTCGGCGACGACGGGGCAGACTCGGGATGGGGTGGGGCACTCTCAGCGCCGGTCGAAGGCTGAGGGTCGGAGGAGCCTGTAAAACAAAAAACAAAGGCCAGTCACTATGATGACCGACGTAAGAACAACACAAGTCCCATGGATAAGCTACAGACCTGGCTCCTTGGAGGCTGCTCCCACCTTGAGCCTCTTCGCCATCGAAGGCTAGGCCTGCTCCAGCGTCCGCTTCAACCTGAGGAGGGAAGAACGGGCATAAGAAAGACAGCTACACGAGAAAACGCAAAGAACCGTAAGAACAGGAATAACAGCGTCGAAGAACTTACCCCACAGGGAGAACGGCTCGCCTGCCGGTACCTCGGCCGGTGGGCCTCGAGCCACCCCACGTCAAGGCACCGGGCCCCTCGAGGGCGGGCGCTGGCCTTGGCCCAGCAACTCCCGCCTGGCAGGCGCCGGGACTGGCGCTCCTGCGGCCGGTCTCTCCCTTCTCGGAAGCCGCGGCGCGACCGCGGGTCAGCGGCCCCGTCGCTTGGGGCTTAGCATGGCTACCCATCTTGGGTGCAGGGGGAGGGCGCGGGGCGGCCTGACCGGTCGCGGGCACAGGAGGGGTGTCAGCACGGGAGCGGTGAGATCCTCCTGGCCCCTCCTTTAGCGTTTCCATCCGTGGGGCGTCGATGTCACCTTGAGGCGGACCCTCGAGGATCCGGTCGAGGCGAGACGCCATCCCCTCGGAGTCGTCGCTGTCATCGTCAACGTCTCCACCATCATCGTCGCTGGGGGATTCTTCCTCAGGCTCCCCCCTCTGCCTGGATTTAGCTCGACGTGCCTCTAATGCTTGGCGGTCGAGGTTCTTCTTTTTCTCTCCTTTCTTCACAGAGTCCTTGGCGGACTTTTGCTTCTCGGCGGACCGGCGCCGTGCGTCACGGTCAACCTCGTCCTCCTTTACTGGAGGCCTCGAGGACCGGACATCAATCCGCCCCTGCCAGAACAAAGGTAGACTTAGAAGACGGGTAGAAAGAAATCCAGAATCGAAGCTGTGCACGAGAAGAGAGCATACTAGATCAATCGAGCCCGCATCAGGCCTCATGGGGAAGCCGTTAACGTGCTCCGGCTTAAAGTCACCAGCAATGGCGGCCCTGACCCGAGCCGCGACTTCGTCGTCCGCCGGAGCCTCGTTTGACATCCGGCACGCCTCGAGGTCCCGAGATGAGACGCCAGGGCCCATCTCGTCCATCCTCAGCGGTCGAGACATCAATGGGAGAACTCTCCGGTGATGGACGGCCGAGAGGACGAGAGCGGCGGTCAATCCTTCCAAGCGCAGCTTCTTCATGGCGTCGAGGAGGGGGTCGAGCCAAGATTGATGAGCTTGGACGACACCGTACGTCCAATTCTCCGAACGCTCCGTGATCAGACGCCCGGTGTAGGCGGGCAGGAGATCATCGTCGTTCCTCAAGTAGAACCACTAGGAATCCCAGCCGGCGTGGTTAGTCGACAGTCCCACCGGGATGTACTCGCGCGGCCTCTCCATCTTCCCTGTCTTCAGCACGAGGTTGAGGCAACCCGCCCGCATAGGTTTCCTCACGCCGGTGGTCCCAGTGGGGGCATTGAAGAGCTCGCCCCTGTAGAGGTGGAGCCACAGCTCCCAGTGGGGCATCATCCCAAATATCCCTCACATACCGCGGCGAAGACCGCCGTGACGGTGATGGCGTTTGGGGAGAAGTGTTGGAGCTCTACCCCGTGATGGAGGCAGAGCGCCCGCATAAAGCGGCTCGGAGGGGAGCCCAGGCCATGGCGGTGGAACTTGGCGAACGACACCACGTAACCCTTGGGCGGCTGGGGCTCCCGGTGGTCCGCTGGCGGCGCAATCCACTCCGGCGACGACAGCGAGGTGCGGTGGCGCAGGAGTCCCTCCCTCTCAAGCTCTAGCAACCAACGCTCCGTCATCGACGACGGGCGCCAGTCGTCGGCGGCGACAAGTCTCACAGGCATCTTGGCCGGAAGGATGGCGGATTCGCTACTGCTCGAGCGGGTGTGCGCGCGCGTAAGATGGCAAGAGAACTCAGACGGCAAGAAAGCAAAGGCAAGAGGGCAGAAGGCGGAAGGGAGAACGGCGGCGACGCCACGACGTATTTATAGGCAGCGGTACCTTCTCAGAGGGGAAGTGCATGTGGACTTCTCCGGTTCTAATATAGATGATGGCTTTGATAGTGTTTGAGGAACGGTCTTCCAAGGATGGTAGGTGGATCATACTCGTTTTCTACCATGTCAATGACTCGAAAATCATCTGGAGCTGAATATATTGGTTGTAGGGGCATGGTTCCATGCAGGAGCTGATAAGTGACTGCGGCCATTATGTTGTCGTTAGATCCGATGTCGTAGAGTGTCTTCTGAAAAGAGTATCCATTGATTGTGCACTCGATGCTTGGAACATTAGGGTCGTCCTTCTTGATCAAGAAAGGTGACTTGAGTCGACGATCTTGACCTCCTTGAGCTGCAGTGACCATCTCAGCTGACTCGGTCCACATTTGCTTGTTCTTGTTCCTCCTGTTGGTCCTCTTCCTTGGTTCATGTCGGGATTGCTCTGACATTTGTGTAGTCTTATTCTTGAAGGAAAGTCTCCTTCTTCCCCTTGATGTAGAAACTGATCTTGGCAGCATTAGCGTAGATGACAGCTCTGGTGTTTAGGAATGGCCTCCCTAAGATGATGGGTGCCCTCTCCTCAGTACCAATCTCTATCACCACGAAGTTTGCTGGAGCATACAAGGTACCAACTCGGACACAGAGGTTCTTCAATATTTCCTTTGGGAAACTAAGTGTCTGATCTCCATTGTGTTTGTGCTCGTAGATCCCGGTTCTTCACTTGATGGAATCTGGGAGTTGTAAAACTCCTTCACGTTTCTCTAAATGTGTCCTTAATTGAAGAGTGATGGTATAGTATCACCTTGTGGAAGCTTTCCTTTCTTAGCGTTGTTTATCTTGATTATGTACTTTGTCTCCTTCCATGGATCATCTCTCTATGATGAATGAGCTATGTCCTTCTTGTGCAATTTGTTAAATTTCATGTGTCTCCTTTATTTCCAATGTGAGTTTGTATCTCAGGACTTCCCAAATTGATATTGAAAGTTTTTCTGCAGGGGTTAGTCCGACAAAATATACCAATGTCTACACAAGCCGTTTTTAGTTCAATAACCGAACTAGACTCCATGTCTAATCAGATTAAGGAAGGCTATTTAACCTAAGCACCATGCTTAATTTAAAAGCCAATAGAAGTATCTGCAGTACTTCCAAACTAACACTTACTAGGATAAACAAAGGTAGTGTGATAGCATTTATAGAGATCTACTCAAGTGGAGATGAAGTAGTGTGATTAGTACTTAACAAATTTAGCATCTCAGGGACAACCAACTTAGCAACATGGCAAAGGATGTTTTTATGTAAAGTACTCCCCCAAGCTTGAATTTTGCAAAATTCAAGTTTGGATGAATTTAATTCAATGTTGTATGATGGTTGGTTGGACATACCTTGTGCTTGTCATTCATCCGATCTTCTTGCTCCAATCCTAGAAAGGTTAGTGGCAAGAATACCCGAAGGAATATTTCTACAATTATCCTTATATGCTCAATACACAAGGTAATGTTGCAAATAATTAGAAGTTCATGTTACGATCTCATAAGTGCTTGTTTAAGGACGCTAAGCTTATCTTTGGGAAACCATCAAGTTATGTTGGTGAAGTGGTTTCCCCTCCAACACCAACCTATATCAAGATCAACTCAACGAGATCTGCAATATTTATTATAGACATATGCATCGACAACCGCCCTTTTAAAGTTTTTATAAATAGAAAGGAAGAGGGGGTTGGAGATCTCAAATGTGGTAAGGATGGAGAGACCAATTGATTGGGGAGATGTTTTATATGAGCAAGTGTTGACACTTGCTAACACCACTTGAATACTAGGTTGTCATCCCCAGCATGGCACTAGAGTGTACTATGGTATTTATACGCACATAGATAATCCGCAAGCGCACGGATACCGTTGAAGCTTTTACCCGGTTAAAGGTTTTATCGTATCCACAGGGAAACGGGAGAACCAACTATGCTCTAACTTAACCAAGATAGATAAATAAGTGTAAATAGGAAAGATGGTAGAATTGAATAAGAACAATATTAAAGGTAAGATAACAATGGGTGATAATATGGGAATAGAGAGTAGAGCAATCTAGTATATGGGCGATGGTAGCAGAATAGAGAGGATAACTATGGTTTCTCTACTTCAAAGGGGTATGTCTATGTCTGGGACGAACCACGTGATAAGATTACACCACAAAGGATGCTTATCCATAGGCCGATAAACCCTACCCGTCCTGCTAACGAGAGGTGGACTACAGAGGACCAACGTAACTGTCACCTACGCGGCCTACCACACGATCCAGCTAGACAGGGGATATCCACAAGTAATCTAGGTTTAAACACCACGCTTACACCTATACTACAACTCTAACCTATAGCGTCCTATAGATTAGAAGTACTCAAAAGAGTTGTGAACCAGAACATACATGATTAGTAATTGCATAATGAATTAGAAGTAGATTACCAGAGTCATCCCATGAGCAAGCTTGATTAGAGCTTGATCATGACGTAGTACAACCGGAGGAAGAACCGACAGGCCGGCCTCTCCTCTAATCCTCCTTCGCTCTCCATCTTGCTACTATCTAGATCTACTCTAGTTTAGAGAAGAGAGGAGAGCTCTCATCTCTAAACCCTAGCATTTGCTCTGTCTATGAATAATGAATAATGATCAAGGGGTGCCTCCTCCAGGGGCCAGGGGGTCTGGTTTTATAGTCCCCTCAAGTGAACCTAGGCCGTCGGATCAAACCGACATTGATTGAACGGTTATTCTTGATCCTTTAGGTCGGTGGAGATCTCCCGAGAGAAAGAGTCCTGATTGGCCTCCAGAGGTGGGCGGGCACCCAGGGCAGGAGGGCGGGCGCCCTGCCTCTGGCCCCGTTCGGTCTCCGCTTGCTTCCCGTGGCTTATGGAGTCTTCTAGATGTAAGATAATTGCGCGGCACGTTAATATCTCTATGTAATCCCGACGTGTGGTCCTTTCTTCCGTATTTCCTGATAACCCCCTGCAGAAATAGACAAACACCAAAACTCGTGGAATTCTGTCAGATAAAACCCTAAGTCTAGATGTTGATTTCATTTGGATCCTTTTCTTTGTTTATTTGATAATTAAATTTGATACTTAAGGACCGTCAACAAACTCCCCCAAGCTTACCTCTTGCTCGTCCCTGAGCAAGGATAGACTCAGCAATGGATCAGAAGTTGTTGCAATATCTTAAAAATTTGACGGTACACATGCTTTTAAATAAGATCTCATCTCTGAGTTAGAGTAAACTGTCAAGAACTAAAACTTACTTACTTTACCTTTCACCATGGGACTTGTAACCGTCACTTCTGTCTTGAGTAGTTAAAAGATAGAACAGTCTAGCCAAGTGCCATGTCTCTTATTCTTGATCAGCTATAGCTCTGGAGTTTTTGCAGATTTTCAAATAAAACTCAGAGATTCCTTGTATGACTCTCTAAATTTCTCTTTTGTGGTATTTCTGGATCCTTACCAAGGCAGTGATGGTATATGCCTTCTCTCAAGATATGTGGTATTTGTGGTATAAGGCATAGTGACATTGCCTTCTCTCTCACCCTACTCTAATAAGGCTTTAATATCTTGAGCTCATAGGTGGGAGATAAAGTATACATACTTACAAGACATTTATTGTATAGTCAAACCATGGATCCAAAGAAACAAATCAATAAGCCAAATCAAGATGTGCATGTGTGGTGAATGAATGGTGTATGGTGATGATGGTGATAACAATGGTGAAAGTCTAATTCTACTTTTGCTCTTTTGAGGGGATACATACCTTCTTTGCTTTTTGAAACTTTATGAGGAGAATGAGATGCTCTTCTTTTTTTCTTTTCTCTCAGATGGGTATCTTGTACCCCTAATTCTATTGTCGGACACTTGTCCATTTTTACCTCTCGTCTTACTTTTTCTTTCTTTCGAGGTTCCGGGCACTTGCCCCTTTTTATTTCCTCGTTTATTTTTTTTTCTTTTCTTTTTTTTCAGAGCACTCATCTCTTGAGATAATATAACAAGTGGTAGTAGCAAGATAACTTGAGCATTTATTTCACAAGGGAAAACAAAAATATTGTTGGCTATTCTCTCCCGAATTAGGAGTAGAATATTTTTGGGTGGTTCTGGAGATGGACATGGATGGATATATGTGGATGGTACTTTCGGAGTAGAAGTAGCATATATGAGTGAACGTGCAAGTGAATCTTGATTTAACCACATGACAAGCTCCTAAGGGTCTACACAGCTTGACCACACTCAATGCTCATAAGCAGTAAATAGTAAATGTGTGGCTCACAGTCTAGCAAACATGTATATATGGCTGTGGTAGGAATTTAAACTCTCATCATACAGGAACTCATCATGCAATATTTTAAAGATTTTTCAAAGATAAAATTCTCTAGAATTCTAGCATCTCTAGGAACAGATAAACAACAGCTCAACCTTCCCATATCATATCCGTTAACAACTTAGATTTCAGATCAAGTTTTCATCCCACAAGTTTAGGTCTAGAGCAAGCTTTAAATTATAACAGTTATGTCTAAATTTGAGAGAGAACTTCAAATTTGCAAATTAGGCAGAGCAACTATTCATCATATCCATGCTAGAGTTTTATTATTAAGATCCAGATTAGCATAGCCACTTTATTTATTTATTAAACACACTAAGTAAAAGATATATATATATATAAGCACAAAATCTTTATTTGATTTTTCATAGTTTATGTATTTTAATATTCTAACATAATATAAGTATAAAGATAGGTAGAAATACTTAGCAAGATAAATGGGGGTGCTCTCCCCCAAGCTGAATTTTGACGTAATTTCTCTTGATGTAGCTAGCAGGTGGCAGAGGTGTATTTGAAAGTCAGCAACATTCTGACAGCGATTAGAATGTCGTCCGTCTGCTAGTCTTCTTGATTCTTAAAACCTGTGGAGCTCAAATAGACAACAAAGCTTGTGGAACTTTCGGCGAGGGTTCAATGTTTTAAGTCTTCTTAACAAGACTTCTCACCGTGTTCATTCTTCAGGTGCGTCATTTGATTCAGGTGCGGACCTTGACGTCTGCACCTCTTCGTTTGCCCAGCAGTTCGATGTGCGGCGTTGGCAGTATCCTGCTCAGTGTGTTTGTGCTCGTAGATCCAGGTCCTTCACTTGGTAGAGTCTGAGAGTTATAAAACTCCTCCGTGTTTTGCTCGAAGTGTACCTGCTCATAGAGACAAGGCAGAGATCAAGTGCATGGGTCCTGTTGGTGGAAAACACCAACAGAACCTAAAGTGTATTTGTTCTTCTCTAACCCTAAGCATAGTGAGCGAGACAAAGTTGATGGATGAAAAGTTCATGAGTGTAGCACTTATAACATTTGTCAGATCAGATCGCTCAACCTTATGGAAAGATAATCTATCTATGTATATGTCTTTTTCTTTATATCTCTCAATGATTGAATGTGTAACATTTTAGCTCATATGATTAGGAGTGTGGGATCATGGAGGTAGTACTAAGAACAAGGATTAAAGGACTAAACATGTTGAATCAGTTGGGTTGGTTAATCTAGAGTTGTAAATCATACATGTTTGTCTCTTTTATTTATATGAACGCCAGAACCAAGGAGAAGCTTATAAAAGTGATAGTCAAGTACCTTAAGATGTTACCTTGCTTGAAGAGTGATGGTACCACCTCACCTTGTGGAAGCTTCCCATTCGTAGTGGTTGTGTATCTTGTTTATGTACTTTTTCTCCTTCCATGGATCATCTCTCTATGATGAATGAGCTATGTCTTCCTTGTGTAAATTGTTAAACTTCATGTGTCACTCTCTTCATCTCTGAGGTGAGTTTATCTCAGGACTTCCTAGGTTGATAGTGAAAGTTTTCCTGCAGGGTTAGTCCGACAAAATATACCAATATCTACTCAAGCAGTTTTTAGTTCAGTAACCGAACTAGACTCCATGTCTAATTAGATTAAGAAAGGTTGTTTAACCTAAGCACCATGCTTAATTTAAAAGCCAATAGAAGTATGTGCAGTACTTCCAAACTAACACTTACTAGTAAATAGACAAAGGTAACATGACAGCATTTATAGAGATCTACTCAAGTGGAGATGAAGTAGTGTGATTAGTATTTAACAAATTGAGCATGTCTTAAAGGTAGGGACAACCAACATAGCAACATGGCAAAGGATGTTTTTATGTAAAGTACTCCCCCAAGAATGAATTTTGCAGAATTCAAGTTTGGATGAATTTAATTCAGTGTTGCATGATGATTGGTTGGACATACCTTGCACTTGCTTGTCATTCATTTGATCTTCTTGTTCCAATCGTGGAAAGGTTAGTGACAAGAATACCCGAAGGAATATTGTTGCAAATAATTAAAAGCTCATGTTACGATCTGATCAGTGCTTATTTTAGGACACTAAGCTTGTCCTTGGGAAACCATCAATTTATGTCGGCGAAGTGGTTTCCCTTCCAACGCTGACCTATATCAAGATCAACTCAACGAGATCTGCAATATTTATTATAGACATATGCATCGACAACCACCCTTTTAATGTTTTTGTAAATAGAAAGGAAGAGGGGGTTGGAGATCTCAAATGTGGTAATGTTGGAGAGACCAATAGATTGGGAAGATGTTTCATATGAGCATGGAGTAAATGAAGTGGTTATGAAATAAATTCTATGCTCATTAATGTTATCTTCGTCTCCAATCTGAATGCTCGGAGTTTCTCCTAGATTGGACTCACCTATGTCCTCTTCTGTAGTTGGATGAACCTCATCTTCAAAGGGAGTCAAGAACTCACCATTTGAAATTGAGCCAAAGTCAGAATCCATTAAGGCTTCTTCCTTATCCATCCATTCTACACATTCTAGCCATTTAGAACTTGTGATCAGGAGAGGGGAGGTGTTAGAATTTTCAATATGGCTTAGCTCTCCTTCACTTGATATGTCATCCTTGACTTCTTCATAACAGGAACTAGGACATTCTCTAAGAGAACCATTATTGCGAGGATTTGAATTATCCCTGCTTGAAGGTCTCTTATGGAACCAGAAGTCTAAACCATCAGCATCTGAAAGATTTAAGGTCGGAATTCCTTCCTCCCTTGGAGAATTTTGGGGTATTGATGGTTTAGGATCGATAGCTAAAGTTTGGAATTGAAGTGGTTGTGATCTGGCCATCGAAACTTCTTCTTTTTGTCTAGGAACTGGTTCTGTCTCTTTCTCAGGGATATAAAAGCTAGGAGACTTTCCGCTCATTAAATCAATCAAATTCCAAGCCTCACTAGCAGGTAGGTGATAGAAGGATCCTCTAGAGGCTGTATTCAAGGTTTGCTTATTTTCCCTACTAAGGCCCTCAAAAAAGTGGATTAGAAGAACTTCTTCTGGAAAGCTTTGGGCCAGTGAGAGTAAGATTAACGAACCGGTCCCATGATTTGCCAAGAGATTCTTCTTCTAGTTGTCTAAAAGAAATAATCTCATGCCGAAGTTCTGCCACTTTGGAGATTGGAAAATATTTAAAAAGAAAAATATTATGTAACTCCTTCCAATCTCCATGAACACTCCCTACTTTGAGTTTGTACCAATGTCTAGCTTTTCCTGTTAAAGAGAACGGAAAGAGCTTCCATTTAAGGGTCTCATCGGACATTCCTTCTATGCGAAGGAGGTCACAGACTCGATAAAACTCTCTTAGGTGTGTGTATGGGTTTTCCTCACCTTCTCCTAAGAAAGGTTGTTTTTGAACAAATTCTATGTATTCGGGGTCTATCTCAAAACTAGATGCTATGATAGGCTTTGAAGATTTTGGTGGTTCGAGATGTGTGCTCGTAGGTCTATGAAATTCATAGATAGACATGTTTGAATTCATGATAGACCAGAGATCAAGGATTAGATAAGAAGAAAGATTAGCAGAGATGAGGCAAAGGATAAAAGGAAAATATATTTTTTTAGAAAATGATTAAGCTAGTTCGTAGTCAACACAGCAACCGTTTCCCCGGCAACGGCACCAAAAATGCTTGTTGACACTTGCTAACACCACTTGAATACTAGGTTGTCATCCCCAGCATGGCACTAGAGTGTACTATGGTATTTATACGCACATAGATAATCCGCAAGCGCACGGATACCGTTGAAGCTTTTACCCGGTTAAAGGTTTTATCGTATGCACAGGGAAATAGGAGAACCAACTACGCTCTAACTTAACCAAGATAGATAGATAAGTGTAAATAGGAAAGATGGTAGAATTGAATAAGAACAATATTAAAGGTAAGATAACAATGGGTGATATTATGGGAATAGAGAGTAGAGCTGTCACAGAACCGACCAAATTATAAGAGTTTAAGTGCAGAAACGATCGCCAAGCAATCAAGTTTCCAAACTTGAGCCCATATAATCCCGGTAGTCAATTGAAATCACGAAGGACTTCAAACCAACTCGCAACAAACCAAGATCGTAATAGTTCAACATAAACACAGCAAATGTTACATAGTCATTCATTGCCGACGAAGCGGCACCACATCGGAGTATTAAGTTATTACAACACTTGTTCGAAGTAGCGGATCGGAAGCAAAATAGTTACACACACTTTCCAAATTCAGTTCTTAAGTTCGAGTTACTGCCAGAGTCTATGCCATCCTTCCAAAAGCATCAGATACGAGGTTGTTAGAGAATTGTGCCCAACGGTTAGTCCTCATCCCCAGCGGGATAGAGACAGGTCTTGCAGAAGCCGTCATAAAAGATGTCATCTGCAACAGGTGGGAATAAACCCTGAGTACGAGAATGTACTCAGCTAGACTTACCCGTCTAGTAAACATAAAAGACACCAAGGAATCATGCAAGGCTAAATATCAAGTGGAGCTGGTTGACTCACTTTTGCCAAAAGCTTAACTTACAACTAAGTTATTTTGAGAGCATCATATTTATTTATCATCGGCCTACCACTAGATTAGCACCTGTACTACAACACATCACTTGATTATTACAAACAATAATAACCATATCAAATTCATCATATGTTCTTCTTGCTATCATCATTATCATGAACCAAGTTCATTAGTGAATGCTACGTTTGCCGCTGCTCTGTCAAGTTCTCACTATCCGGGAGAGACGGTGATTCGAATCGAATTCCTATCCAGCTGGAGGGTTATTCCTAGCACTCACCCAAGCATCCCCTGCCGGAGAGCCAACGGGTCACCTTTGGTACAACTCAGGAATCGCGGCTCCGATCAGCGCCGCACTCCCAGGGCTACCACTCTGCCAGGGAGGTCAGGAATTTTAACTCACCTGCCTTTGGGCTTACGCCAATGGTCCCCCGCACACCGCACTTCCTCCGGTAGTGCGCACTTTATACTTGCCGGTCTTCCGGCCTGAGTCATACTACTCGGCTTCGCGGTCGAAACGAGTTATCCAGCCAACTAAGTGTTAGGCATGCGTTCAACATGACAAGAGGATGTACAACGATCGGTCCTTAACTGCCACAGACAGAGTTACTACAAACTTGCAAAACTCTGCCTGGCTTAAGTCAATTTAATCAGGTTCCATCCACGATAGCACATATAGACCATCGTGATCCGACACAACCCTATATCGCGCAGGTGACAGGAAATCACCCGACTTCTACCGATTAAGCAAGGCTAAGCTGCTACTCGATCCTAACTCTACAACCAGGGTGTGGTGAGTTATCTGGACAAGGATAGAGTAGAATGCAGCAACAGTTTCATCACAACTCCTATACGTAATGCATCAATAGATATAACATATTAAGTAAACTTTCGAAAATAAAGGGAGACTTAGAATGCTCCGGGGCTTGCCTTTCACGAACGATGCCGGCTCGTGATTTGGGCACTCAACTTCTTCTTCGGGCTCCTCGAGTCCGGCTTGCTGGACCTCCACCTCCTGGCTGCCCTCCTGACCTTCGGGATTCACTTGCAGCTCGTAGGAGGCTGTCGCGTCCGATGCACCTATTGCATGCTCGAAGAATAAGAAGGTGCACATGCTAAAGATGAATGCTTGATAACATAAGTAACTCACTGGACACTCATTTATGGAGCAAAAGTTATAACAAGCTCACACAAGTTAATAAGTTAACTCGGCCCAAAACCTTATCATGATACTAAAACAGCAAGCAATACAAAACAAGTATACTTAGTAAATAAATCATAACTAATGATAGACAGATCCAACAAACATAAGTGAAGACATTCTAGAAAGCTTATGAAATTGTCTACAAATCATCTTTAAACATCACAGCATGATTCATACATTAAACCAGTCATTTAAACAAAGTTCCAGGTTCTGTCCCAGAAAAACAGAGAGCACTTATTTCTGGAACCTAACTTGGAACAGCTATAACTTTTAAACTACTAGGCCAAATGACCTCAAATTTAAACCACAGCTAGTTTAATAAGTTTACAACAACTTTGATTTAGGCAAGTTGCCCAGAAAAGCAAGTTATCATTAAGCAACAGTTAAATCACTTCCTTGCTGTCCAAAACAGCCTTTAACCCTTTACTTAATTGTTTAATGACATAACCAAAAGATAAACTATGCAAACCACATGGCTTATGAGCACCAGCATATCACAAGGTTACCAGAAAGTCAGATGATAACCCCAAAACATTTACTTAACAAGGCATTTATTAATTAATTCTAGAAAAGAGCATAATTACAAGATACTAGTCAAAGTGCTCAGAAAAATCTACAAAAATCACAGAAGCACAAGTATAGCATCAGAGCATCACCATAAAATTTTCAGAGCCATTGCACATACCAAATGAAAGATATGTATTTAACATGTGCCAAGGTCTTTATGCCATAAATTCAGAAACATGACTTATATGGTGTCAAACAACAGATTTCAGATTATTTATATCTTAGGAATACCATAAACAAGTTTACCACCAAAGTAGAACACCAGCATAAGCACCAATTATTTTATATGATTTAATTAAAGAAACAAGCCACATTCCAATCATAAATTACATAACAAAGCTCCATTACTCCAAAAATCATGAAATATTTATCAAAGCATTCTAATACCATGCAGAGGCTACCATAAAATTTTCAGAGCAAACTAAGCAGTAAAACCAGAGATATGAATTTATCCATAAATAACAAGATTAAACCAGAGATTTTTGCAAGAAAGCCAAAAATCCAGATTTTGAATAAAAGAAAAGGAGGGAAGGAGGTGACACTGACAGTGGACCCCATCTGTCAGGTCCTTCTTTCTCACGGCCGAGGCGACTTTCGCCGGCGATTTCTCCGCGATGGCGAGGTCTCCAGCCAAACCAAGGGCATCAGCGTGATCCCCAAACCCTAGCGACTCGATTGACCCCCTTTTCCCCACGGCGGAGCTACCGGAAGGGGCTCGCCGTCGACGATGGCGGCTCGGCGGAGGTGCTCGGCGTTACGCCGGAGCCCTCAGGCCGGTAGAGCGCGACCTAAGGCCTTCTACAGCACCAGCAGACTACGGCGAAGCTTCCTAGGTGCGCAGCTTGGCCTGGATCCTCGTGGAACACGCTGACCACGAGAGCACCCATCTCCGGCGGAAGCACGGCGGCGCTGCGCACAGTGTCTGGCGACGGAGGGCTTGGTAGAGCGTCCACCAAGTGGCGCAAAAGCTCGCTAAGGACCTAAGCTACCTCTAGGACCTAACCAGAGACGACGAGAGGCTTCACAAGGCTCGGCATTGAGTTCGCCGGAGAAGAAGGTCACGGCGACCCGAGTTGGGGGAAGAAGGAAATATCGGCTCACCGGTGGGTTTCTCGGCGAGTTAGAGGGTGGAGATTGGAGAGCGGTTCACGGCTGAGCTTTGGGTGAAGTTTGGTGGGCAATGGCGCAGCAGGGAACGCGCGCGAGCTCGCCGGAGTAAGCTCGCGAAGGAGAGCTCCCGGCGGCCGCGTTTCTGGCGAGAAGGGCGAGGAAGAGCGAAGTGGACGCGTCCACTCTGCGCGGGCGACGCCGTGGAGGTCATGCACACGACGGGAGCTGACAGGCGGGGCCAGAAACGGCGTACGGACGACAAATGTCGCCGTTGTGCTGCCGCCGGTCGGCCACGTCGGCGAGCTTCAAACCGATTCAGACAAAACGATGGCCGACTGATAGAGCTACTTTGGCAACGATTTACTCCCAAACCAGTGCGAATTAGAGGACGGTGCAGTTGACAAAGTTGGAGTTCCAACTGAGTTCTAAAACTTTGTCAATTGGGGCAAAATCCAAATCGACCTGGATTGAAAGATATAGTTTTTTCAAAATTGATCAAGCAAACTGGTTTCGTTCTAGGACTTAGAAAATTTTCTAAGTGTTGGAAACAGCCCCAAATCTGCCTTGTGGGTCACTTTTGAGATATTTGTGATCATTTCCATGAGATGGCCATAAAAGGACTTTTGTTCCTTATAAAATTTGCTACAACTTTGCTGTAGAAAGTTTTGACATGCAAACATTTTATGAAACACTTTTTAAAAGCCTAAGCAAAAGAGGTTTTTAGGGCCTATTTACAAAAGTATGACTAAAAGGCATATTTTGGAGAAGTGACCAACATGAACATTGATCCCAAAGTCAAGTTAAGCATAGATAAACTAATTACCAAAGCATAGAGCACAAACACAAGCATGGTTCACTCAATCATAAGCATAGGAAGCCTATTTAAGCAATTTAAATCACATTTTTGCATAGAATGACATGGCTCAAGATAGATGATGATCATGATATGCTTTGAGTAGATGATGATGCTTATGCTATGCACATGATTAATGCAACCATAACACTGGGGTGTTACAAGAGCAATCTAGTATATGGGCGATGGTAGCAGAATAGAGAGGATAACTATGGTTTCTCTACTTCAAAGGGGTATGTCTATGTCTGGGACGAACCACGTGATAAGATTACACCACAAAGGATGCTTATCCATAGGCCGATAAACCCTACCCGTCCTGCTAACGAGAGGTGGACTATAGAGGACCAACGTAACTGTCACCTACGCGGCTTACCACACGATCCAGCTAGACAGGGGATATCCACAAGTAATCTAGGTTTAAACACCACGCTTACACCTATACTACAACTCTAACCTATAGCGTCCTATAGATTAGAAGTACTCAAAAGAGTTGTGAACCAGAACATACATGATTAGTAATTGCATAATGAATTAGAAGTAGATTACCAGAGTCATCCCATGAGCAAGCTTGATTAGAGCTTGATCATGACGTAGTACAACCGGAGGAAGAACCGACAGGCCGGCCTCTCCTCTAATCCTCCTTCGCTCTCCATCTTGCTACTATCTAGATCTACTCTAGTTTAGAGAAGAGAGGAGAGCTCTCATCTCTAAACCCTAGCTTTTGCTCTGTCTATGAATAATGAATAATGATCAAGGGGTGCCTCCTCCAGGGGCCAGGGGGTCTGGTTTTATAGTCCCCTCAAGTGAACCTAGGCCGTCGGATCAAACCGACATTGATTGAACGGTTATTCTTGATCCTTTAGGTCGGTGGAGATCTCCCGAGAGAAAGAGTCCTGATTGGCCTCCAGAGGTGGGCGGGCGCCCAGGGCAGGAGGGCGGGCGCCCTGCCTCTGGCCCCGTTCGGTCTCCGCTTGCTTCCCGTGGCTTCTGGAGTCTTCTAGATGTAAGATAATTGCGTGGCACGTTAATATCTCTATGTAATCCCGATTGTTGACGGTCCTTAAGTATCAAATTTAACTATCAAATAAACAAAGAAAAGGATCCAAATGAAATCAACATCAAGACTTAGGGTTTTATCTGACAGAATTCCATGAGTTTTGGTGTTTGTCTATTTCTGTAGGGGGTTATCAGGAAATAAGGAGGAAAGGCCCACACGTCGGGATTACATAGAGATATCAACGTGCCGCACAATTATCTTACATCTAGAAGACTCCAGAAGCCACGGGAAGGAAGCGGAGACTGAACGGAGTCAGGGACAAGGCGCCCGCCCAAGTCCTTAGGGCGCCCGCCCACCTTTTTCAGCCAATCACGCTCAATCTCGCGGATTATGCTCCACCGACCTAAAGGATCAAGAATAACCGTTCAATCAATGTCGGTTTGATCCGACGGCCCAGGTTCACTTGAGGGGACTATAAAACCAGACCCCCTGGCCCCTGGAGGAGGCACCCCTTTGATCATTATTCATAGACAGAGCAAAAGCTAGGGTTGAAAGATGAGAGCTCTCCTCTCTTCTCTAAACTAGAGTAGATCTAGATAGTAGCGAGATGGAGAGCGAAGGAGGATTAGAGGAGAGGCCGGCCTGTCGGTTCTTCCTCCGGTTGTACTTCGCCATGATCAAGCTCTAATCAAGCTTGCTCATGGGATGACTCTGGTAATCTACTTCTAATTCATTATGTAATTACTAATCATGTATGTTCTGGTTCACAACTCTTTTGAGTACTTCTAATCTATAGGACCCTATAGGTTAGAGTTGTAGTATAGGTGTAAGCGTGGTGCTTAGACCTAGATTACTTGTGGATATCCCCTGACTAGCTGGATCGTGTGGTAGGCCGCGTAGGTGACAGTTACGTTGGTCCCCTGTAGTCCACCTCTCGTTAGCAGGACGGGTAGGGTTTATCGGCCTAAGGATAAGCATCCTTTGTGGTGTACTCTTATCACGTGGTTCGTCCCAGACATAGACATACCCCTTTGAAGTAGAGAAACCATAGTTATCCTCTCTATTCTGCTACCATCGCCCATATACTAGAATTGCTCTACTCTCGATTCCCATATTATCACTCACTGTTATCTTACCTTTAATATTGTTCTTATTCGATTCTACCATCTTTCCTATTCACACCTATTTACTTATCTTGGTTAAGTTAGAGCGTAGATCAGTTCTCCCGTTTCCCTGTGGATACGATAAAACCTTTAACCGGGTAAATGCTTCAACGGTATCCGTGCGCTTGCGGATTATCTGTGTGCGTATAAATACCATAGTACACTCTAGTGCCATGCTGGGGATGACAACCTAGTATTCAAGTGGTGTTAGCAAGTGTCAACAAGCATTTTTTGGCGCCGTTGCCGGGGAAACAGTTGCTGAGTTGACTACGAACTAGTTTAATCATTTTATAAAAAAAATAATAATAAATAAATATATAAAATATTTTCCTTTTATCCTTTGCCTCATCTCTACTATTCTTTCTTCTTATCTAATCCTTGATCTCTGGTCTATTATGAATTCAAACATGTCTATCTATGAATTTCATAGACCTATGGGCACACATCTCGAACCACCAAAATCTTCAAAGCCTATCATAGCATCTAGTTTTGAGATAGACCCCGAATACATAGAATTTATTCAAAAACAACCTTTCTCAGGAGAAGGTGAGGAAAACCCATACACACACCTAAGAGAGTTTTATCGAGTCTGTGACCTCCTTCGCATAGAAGGCATGTCCGATGAGACCCTTAAATGGAAGCTCTTTCCGTTCTCTTTAACGGGAAAAGCTAGACATTGGTATAAACTCAAAGTAGGGAGTGTTCATGGAGATTGGAAGGAGTTATATAGTAGTTTTCTTTCTAAATATTTTCCAATCTCCAAAGTGGTGGAACTTCGGCATGAGATTCTTTCTTTTAGACAACTGGAAGAAGAATCTCTTGGCAAATCATGGGACCGCTTTATTAACCTTACTCTCACTGGCCCAAAGCTTTCTATTCCAGAAGAAGTTCTTCTAATCCACTTTTTTGAGGGCCTTAGTAGGGAAGATAAGCAAACCCTTCATGCGGCCTCTCGAGGATCTTTCCACCACCTATCTGCTAGTGAAGCTTGGAATTTGATTGATTTAATGAGCGGAAAGTCTCCTAGCTTTTATATCCCTGAGAAAGAGACAGAACCAGTTCCTAGACAAGAAGAAGAAGTTTCGATAGCCAGATTACAACCACTTCAATCCCAAACTTTAGCTATCGATCCTAAACCATCAATACCCCAAAATTCTCCAAGGGAGGAAGGAATTCCGACCTTAAATCTTTCAGATGCTGATGGTTTAGACTTCTGGTTCCATAAGAGACCTTCAAGTAGGGATAATTCAAATCCTTGCAATAATGGTTCTTTTAGAGAATATCCTGGTTCCTTTTATGAAGAAGTCGAGGATGACACATCAAGTGAAGGAGAGCTAAGCCATATAGAAAATTCTATCAGCTCCCCTTTCCTGATCACAAGTTCTAAATGGCTAGAATGTGTAGAATGGATGGATAAGGAAGAAGCCTTAATGGATTCTGACTTTGGCTCAATTTCAAATGGTGAGTTCTTGACTCCATTTGAAGATGAGATTCATCCAACTACAGAAGAGGACATAGGTGAGACCAATCCAGGAGAAACTCCGAACATTCAGATTGGAGACGAAGATAACATTAATGAGCATGGAATTTATTTCATAGCCACTTCGTTTACTCCATGCTCATATGCAACATCTTCCCAATCTATTGGTCTCTCCGACATCACCACACTTGAGATCTCCAACCCCCTCTTCCTTTCTATTTATAAAAACTTTAAAAGGGCGACTGTCGATGCATATGTCTATAATAAATATTGCAGATCTCGTTGAGTTGATCTAGATATAGGTTGGCGTCGGAGGGGAAACCACTTCGCCAACATAAACTGATGGTTTCCCAAGGACAAGCTTAGTGTCTTAAAATAAGCATTGATCAGATCGTAACATGAGCTTTTAATTATTTGCAACATTACCTTGTGTATTGAGCATATAAGGATAATTGTAAAAAAATATTCCTTCGGGTATTCTTGTCACTAACCTTTCTAAGGATTGGAGCAAGAAGATCGGATGAATGACAAGCACAAGGTATGTCCAACCAATCATCATACAACATTGAATTAAATTCATCCAAACTTGAATTTTGCAAAATTCAAGCTTGAGGGAGTACTTTACATAAAAACATCCTTTGCCATGTTGCTATGCTGGTTGTCCCTACCTTTGAGACATGCTCAATTTGTTAAATACTAATCACACTACTTCATCTCCACTTGAGTAGATCTCTATAAATACTGTCATGCTACCTTTGTCTATTTACTAGCAAGTGTTGGTTTGGAAGTACTCGCCATACTTCCATTGGCTTTTAAATTAAGCATGGTGCTTAGGTTAAATAGCTTTCCTTAATCTGATTAGACATGGAGTCTAGTTTGATTATTGAACTAAAAACTGCATGAGTGGATATTGGTATATTTTGTCGGACTAACCCCTGCAGGAAAACTTTCAATATCAACATGGGGTTTCCTGAGATAAACTCACATCAGAGATGAAGAGAGTGACATATGAAGTTTAATAATTTGCACAAGAAGGACATAGCCATTCATCATACAGAGATGATCCATGGAAGGAGACAATGTACATAAACAAGATACACAACCACTACGAAAGGAAAGCTTCCACAAGGTGATACTATACCATCACTCTTCAAGTAAGGTAACATCTTAAGATATCTCTGACTATCACTTTTATAAGCTTCTCCTTGGTTCTGGAGTTCACATAAATAAAGAGACAAATATGTATGATTTATAACTCCAAATTAACCAACCCAACTGATTCAGCATGTGTCGTCCTTTAATCTTTGTTCCTAGTACTACCTCCATGATGAGCTAAAATGTTACACATTCAATCTTTGAGAGATATAAAGAAAAAGACATATACATAGATAGATTATCTTTCCATAAGGTTGAGCGATCTGATCTGACAAATGTTATAAGTGCTACACTCATGAACTTATCATCCATCAACTTTGTCTTGCTCACTATGCTTAAGGTTAGAGAAGAACAAATACACTTTTGGTTCTCTTGGTGTTTTTCACCAACAGGGCCCATGCACTTGATCTCTGCCTTGTCTCTATGAGCAGGTACACTACGAGCACAAATACACTGAGCAAGATACTGCTAACACCGCACTTCGAACTGCTGGGCAAACGAAGAACATGGGTGACACCGTATTAAAAGGTGCAGACGTCAAGGTCCGCACCTGAATCAAATGACGCACCTGAAGAATGAACACGGTGAGAAGTCTTGTCAAGAAGACTTAAAACATTGAACCCTCGCCGAAAGGTAAGATTGGTAGTTATCCATATTTATCCTTTCTGCATTCCCTTTTCCCTTTAATTATTTACTTTCCTTAAATAGATTATTAGTTAATCATGCTATCTTGAAAAGAAAATAAAAATATTAAAACATATTAAGCCCCATGTGAGTATACGAGTGGCATAAAACCCATAAGTACCTTCACTGTGGTGGCATAAAAATAAAATAAATATTTCTTTTCTACTTTATAAATTAAAAATATAAAAACAGGGAGTAATATTTATTGAGGAAGCTCAACATGATGAAGGCTAGATATTTATGCTAACACTTAATTAGTTCCACAAGCTTTGCTGTCTATTTGAGCTCCACAGAATTTAAGAATCAAGAAGACTAGCAGACGGAGGACATTCTAATCGCTGTCAGAATGCTGCTAACTTTCAAATACACCTCTGCCACCTGCTAGCTACATCAAGAGAAATTACGTCAAAATTCAGCTTGGGGGAGAGCACCCCCATTTATCTCGCTAAGTATTTCTAATTATCTTTATACTTATATTATATTAGAATATTAAAATACATAAACTATGAAAAACCAAATAAAGATTTTGTGCTTATATATATATCTTTTGCTTAGTGTGTTTAATAAATAAATAAAGTGGCTATGCTAATCTGAATCTTAATAATAAAACTCTAGCATGGATATGATGAATAGTTGCTCTGCCTAATTTGCAAATTTGAAGTTCTCTCTCAAGTTTAGACATAACTGTTATAATTTAAAGCTTGCTCTAGATCTAAACTTGTGGAATGAATACTTGATCTGAAATCTAAGTTGTTAACGGATATGATATGGGAAGGTTGAGCTGCTGTTTATCTGTTCCTAGAGATGCTAGAATTCTGGAGAATTTTATCTTTGAAAAATCTTTAAAAATATTGCATGATGAGTTCCTGTATGATGAGAGTTTAAATTCCTACCACAGCCATATATACATGCTTGCTAGACTTTGAGCCACACATTTACTATTTACTGCTTATGAGCATTGAGTGTGGTCAAGCTGTGTAGACCCTTAGGAGCTTGTCATGTAGTTAAATCAAGATTCACTTGCACGTTCACTCATATATGCTACTTCTACTCCGGAAGTACCATCCACATATATCCATCCATTTCCATCTCCAGTTTCACCCAAAATCATTCTACTCCTAATCCGGGAGAGAATAGCCAAAAACATTTTCCTATCCCTGTTATTCCCTGTGAAATAAATGCTCCAGTTATTTTGGTTACTTTCACTTGCTACATTATTTCAGAAGATGAGTGCTCTGAAAAAAAAAGAAAAGAGTAGAAAAGAAAAAAAATATAATAATAAATGAGGAAATAAAAAGGGGCAAGTGCCCGGAACCTCGAAAGAAAGAAAAAGGGAGACGAGAGGTAAAAATGGACAAGTGTCCGACAGTAGAATTAGGGGTACAAGATATCCACCTGAGAGGAAAGAAAAAGAAGAGCATCTCATTCTCCTCATAAAGTTTCAAAAAGCAAGGAAGGTATGTATCCCCTCATAAGAGCAAAAGTAGAATTAGACTTTCACCATTGTTATCACCATCATCACTATACACCATTCATTCGTCACACATGCACATCTTGATTTGGCTTATTGATTTGTTTCTTTGGATCCATGGTTTGACTATACAATAAATGTCTTGTAAGTATGTATACTTTATCTCCCACCTATGAGCTCCAGATATTAAAGCCTTATTAGAGTAGGGTGAGAGAGAAGGCAATGTCACTATGCCTTATACCACAAATACCACATATTTTGAGAGAAGGCATATACCATCACTGCCTTGGTAAGGATCCAGAAATACCACAAAAGAGAGATATGAGAGAGTCATACAAAGGAATCTCTGAGTTTTATTTGAGAATCTGCAAAAACTCCAGAGCTATAGCTGATCAAGAATAAGAGACATGGCACTTGGCTAGACTGTTCTATCTTTTAACCACTCAAGACAGAAGTGACGGTTACAAGTCCCATGCTGAAAGGTAAAGTAAGTAAGTTTTAAGTCTTGACAGTTTACTCTAACTCAGAGATGAGACCTCATTTAAAAGGATGTGTACCGTCAATTTTTAAAGATATTGCAACAACTTATAATCCATAGCTGAGTCTATCCTTGCTCCGGGACGAGCAAGAGGTAAGCTTGGGGGAGTTTGTTGACGGTCCTTAAGTATCAAATTTAACTATCAAATAAACAAAGAAAAGGATCCAAATGAAATCAACATCAAGACTTAGGGTTTTATCTGACAGAATTCCACGAGTTTTGGTGTTTGTCTATTTCTGCAGGGGTTTATCAGGAAATAAGGAGGAAAGGCCCACACGTCGGGATTACATAGAGATATCAACGTGCCGCGCAATTATCTTACATCTAGAAGACTCCAGAAGCCACGGGAAGGAAGCGGAGACCGAACGGAGTCAGGGACAGGGCGCCCGCCCAAGTCCTTAGGGCGCCCGCCCACCTTTTTCAGCCAATCACGCTCAATCTCGCAGATTATGCTCCACCGACCTAAAGGATCAAGAATAACCGTTCAATCAATGTCGGTTTGATCCGACGGCCCAGGTTCAATTGAGGGGACTATAAAACCAGACCCCCTGGCCCCTGGAGGAGGCACCCCTTTGATCATTATTCATTATTCATAGACAGAGCAAAAGCTAGGGTTTAGAGATGAGAGCTCTCCTCTCTTCTCTAAACTAGAGTAGATCTAGATAGTAGCGAGATGGAGAGCGAAGGAGGATTAGAGGAGAGGCCGGCCTGTCGGTTCTTCCTCCGGTTGTACTTCGCCATGATCAAGCTCTAATCAAGCTTGCTCATGGGATGACTCTGGTAATCTACTTCTAATTCATTATGCAATTACTAATCATGTATGTTCTGGTTCACAACTCTTTTGAGTACTTCTAATCTATAGGACCCTATAGGTTAGAGTTGTAGTATAGGTGTAAGCGTGGTGCTTAGACCTAGATTACTTGTGGATATCCCCTGACTAGCTGGATCGTCTGGTAGGCCGCATAGGTGACAATTACGTTGGTCCCCTGTAGTCCACCTCTCGTTAGCAGGACGGGTAGGGTTTATCGGCCTAAGGATAAGCATCCTTTGTGGTGTACTCTTATCACGTGGTTCGTCCCAGGCATAGACATACCCCTTTGAAGTAGAGAAACCATAGTTATCCTCTCTATTCTGCTACCATCGCCCATATACTAGAATTGCTCTACTCTCGATTCCCATATTATCACTCACTGTTATCTTACCTTTAATATTGTTCTTATTCGATTCTACCATCTTTCCTATTCACACCTATTTACTTATCTTGGTTAAGTTAGAGCGTAGATCAGTTCTCCCATTTCCCTGTGGATACGATAAAACCTTTAACCGGGTAAAAGCTTCAACGGTATCCGTGCGCTTGCGGATTATCTGTGTGCGTATAAATACCATAGTACACTCTAGTGCCATGCTGGGGATGACAACCTAGTATTCAAGTGGTGTTAGCAAGTGTCAACACCGATGTGTGGGCCTTTCTTCCGTATTTCATGATAACCCCCTGCAAAAATAGACAAACACCAAAACTCGTGGAATTCTGTCAGATAAAACCCTAAGTCTAGATGTTGATTTCATTTGGATCCTTTTCTTTGTTTATTTGATAATTAAATTTGATACTTAAGGACCGTCAACAGCAAGGACTTGGTAAGGTATTTATGAAATAATTTCCATGCTCACTGTTGTTTCTCTCATTCTCAAAGTCCAAGGATGATTCTTCATGAATGCTTAAAATTCCTCTAGGATTGTCTCTCAAGTTTGTTTTATCTATCCATTCAATGGTGATAGCACATGGATTTTTGATGCCCTCTAGCCATTGATGTTGCTCTTCTCGATCCTCCTTGTGGTCTTGGTGACTCTTATGCATGGGATGTCTAGAGAGATTCATAGGATTATCGGGAGGTTCAAGAGAAAGAGCATAGTAGAAATTATTAGGCTCAAGGATGGGTTTCATAGCCGAATCATGGGATTGAAGTGTTTGGAAATTGGCTATTGAAACTTCCTTTCCTTGTCTGGGAGATGATTCCTTCTCTATCTCTAAGATTTTTCTATGAAGACTAGTACAAGAAGGATGTCCACGAATGAAGACATACCTTCCTTTACTAATAGATAAAGAAAGAAGGACCCTACCAAAGGTTATATGATTAAGACCAATGTGAAAATATCTAGGAAAAACATGGTCTTGTAGGGCTAGGTCTAAACTAGAATTTATAGAAAGATTAACAGATTCCCTAGGTGTAGCTGAAAGTGCATTATCTTCTTGATTAAAAGATAGGACCTCAGCTATAGAAAAGGGTTGGTTTTGACCTATTGCAATTAACTCCGGACACATATCATAATTAGGGGCAGGACTTGTTGACTCCCATGGTCTATGGCTAGTCTCCGAAGGTGCAAAGAATTCAATAATAGGTATGGAATTTAAGTTATCCATAAAAATAAAAAGATAAAAGAATAAAAGTATAAAAGTATAATACAAGATAATAGCAAGACTCAAAGTTATCTCAGCAAACCGTCTTTCTCCCCGGCAACAGTGCCAGAAATGCTTGTTGATATTTGGTAACGCAATCAGGAAATGATCCGCAAGCGCACGGATATCGGTGAGCATTTCACCCGCGAGGTTTTCCAGAGTATCGTATTTATATTTTTACCACTGGGAGAAAGGGTGCATCTGACTAACCAAATCTATTGCTACTACCCCTTTAGGCTACAAAGAATGTTTCTCGATGTGAGTGATGTATAGAGAAGACTGCAACCGTAATCTCGTTCTAACCTTGGTAAGGATGATCTACTGTTCTATTGGGGAGGCTCACGGAATCTAGACAACACAAAGAATGTTCGACCCGCACCTATAAACCTACCCGTCCTGCTAACAAGATATGGGATACAAAGGTAACTCGGAAATGTCACGTTCCACGTTACTACTGTTGGGTATTCTTAACATCATTACTAAAAGTAGACTAAGTTCTCTAAATCTAGCAACGGTGCCAAAAATGCCAAACCTATCCCTTACACCACTTAAGCCAAGTTGTCATCCCCAGCATGATATAAGAGACGCGGTATTGAAATATGCAATTGCTCTTCTAAATAAATAATGAATGGGATCTGCAAGCGCACAGATTAATACCGATGCAGCATTTTAACCGGGAAGTATTCCAGGTATCGTTATTTATATTTTTACCACTGGGAAGGGATTAGCGATCATCACTATTGATTACAGAATAGCATATGAGATTGAGCATCTATCATTGCATGTATAATTGAGAACATTATATCTAACTCTTCATACAGGGATAAGTGTCACATAAAAGATATATGAAATAATAATAGTGACAAGGATAACTAATCTGATCTAGCCACATAATAAATATGATAAGCACCTCAATTAGATACTCTAGAAAGTCATTAGCATGGTATTAGAACGAACTACAAGAATATTCCCTAAGTTATTCTCAACTATATAGTCTAGCATATCATAGTTAGTGCAAGCATACTTAGCAATCATTGCAAGACAAGACTACGCCCATGCATAGTGATATTAGCAAGGAATATGAGAAACATAGCAATCACTCCCCTGTAATAATGTTGCTCTGCCAGCCCAATACACGAGAGGGGGACTATATAAGAATCAATGAAGCTGTCACTATCACGAACTACCCCACGATCTGGCATATTGGGTACAATCGCAGATAAATACGGTATAAGCACCACGCCTACACAATATCTATCATTTACCCATGGATCCGATGGATAAACGCTATACGATCCTAAGCATGTATATAGATCGTATCTAACTAAGCCAAGTACATAACTATGATAAACTAAGAACAATATAATCTTGAATATAAGCAAGTAAAGCAAAGTCATAAGCAATATATTGAAGTAGAACAAAGTCATATTCATAATATTGAAGAACAAAGATAATTAGAAAGCAATTAGAAGAACAATTAGAAGATTACCAAGAATCCTCCTGACAGATCCGGAAACCAATCGAAGATTGACTCCTTCTAGTTCTAATTCTATGTAGCTATGCTAATCTAGATATCTAATTGATGTGGTGGCTCTAATCTTGATCAGAGGCTTCTTCTCCCTTGATGGAACAATGAATTAGGGTTGAGAGGCTCTCTCCTCCAGGGGCCAGGGGGTCTGGTTTTATAGTCCCTTCAAGTGAATATGGGCCCTTGGATCAAACCGACATAGATTGTATGGTTTAGATTCATCCTTTAGGTCGGTGGAGATCTCCCGCAAAGCAGAGTCCTGATTGGACTCCTGGACAGGGCGGGCGCCCTGCCTCTGGCTCCGATTCCCCTCCGCTTCGGTCTCGTGGCTTCTGGAGTCTTCTAGATGTAAGATAATTGCGCAGCACGTTAATATCTTTACGTAATCCTGACATGTGGGCCTTTCTTCCATATTTCCTGATAACTCCCTGCAGAAATAGATAAACACCAAAACTCGTGGAATTCTGTCAGATAAAACCCTAAGTCTGGATCTTGTTTTCATTTGGATCCTTTTCTTTATTTATTTGATAATTAAATTTGATACTTAAGGACCGTCAACAAACTTCCCCAAGCTTACCTCTTGCTCGTCCCTGAGCAAGGATAGAATCAGCTATGGATCATAAGTTGCAATATTTTAAAAATTTGACGGTACACATGCTTTTAAATAAGATCTCATCTCTGAGTTAGAGTAAACTGTCAAGACTTAAAACTTACTTACTTTACCTACACCATGGGACTTGTAACCGTCACTTCTATCTTGAGTGGTTAAAAGATAGAACAGTCTAGCCAAGTGCCATGTCTCTTATTCTTGATCAGCTATAGCTCTGGGGTTTTTGCAGATTTTCAAATAAAACTCAGAAATTCCTTGTATGATTCTCTCAGGTCTCTCTTTTATGGTATTTCTGGATCCTTACCAATGCATTGATGGTATATGCCTTCTCTCAAGATATGTAGTATTTGTGGTATAAGGCATAGTGATATTGCCATCTCTCTCACCCTACTCTAATAAGGCTTTAATATCTGGAGCTCATAGGTGGGAGATATAGTATACATACTTATAAGACATTTATTGCATAGTCAAACCATGGATCCAAAGAAACAAATCAATAAGCCAAATCAAGATGTGCATGTGTGGCGGATGAATGGTATATGGTAATGGTGATAATAATGGTGAAAACAATAGTGATAACAACGGTGGTGGAAGTCTAATTCTACTTTTGCTCTTTGAGGGGATACATACCTTCCTTGCTTTTGAAACTTTATGATGAGAATGAGATGCTCTATCTTTTTCTTTTCTCTCAGGTGGGTGTCTTGTACCCCTAATTCTACTATCGGACACTTGTCCATTTTTACCTCTCGTCTCACTTTTTCTTTTCTTTCGAGGTTCCGAGCACTTGCTCCTTTTTATTTCCTCGTATATTATTTTTTTCTCTTTTTTTTTCTTTTTTTTTTCTTTTTTTTTTCAGAGCATTCATCTCTTGAGATAATATAGCAAGTGGTAGTAACAAGATAACTTGAACATTTATTTCACAAGGGAAAACAGAAATATTTTTGGTTATTCTCTCCCGGATTAGGAGTAGAATATTTTTGGGTGGTTCTGGAGATGGAAATGGATGGATATATGTGGATGGTACTTCCGGAGTAGAAGTAGCATTTATGAGTGAACGTGCAAGTGAAATCTTGATTTAACCACATGACAAGCTCCTAAGGGTCTACACAGCTTGACCACACTCAATGCTCATAAGTAGTAAATATTAAATGTGTGGCTCAAAGTCTAGCAAGCATGTATATATGGCTGTGGTAGGAATTTAAGCTCTCATCATACAGGAACTCATCATGCAACATTTTAAAGATTTTCAAAGATAAAATTCTCCAGAATTCTAGCATCTCTAGGAACAGATAAACAGCAGCTCAACCTTCCCATATCGTATCCGTTAACAACTTAGACTTTAGATCAAGTTTTCATCCCACAAGTTTAGGTCTAGAGCAAGCTTTAAATTATAACAGTTATATCTAATCTTGAGAGAGAACTTAAAATTTTAAATATTAGGTAGAGCAACTATTCATCATATCCATGCTTAAGTTTTATTTAGATACAGATTAGCATAGCCACTTTATTTATTTAAACACACTAAGCAAAAGATATATATATAAGCATAAACTCTTTATTTGGTTTTCCATAGTTTATGTATATTTAATATTCTAGAATAATATAAGTATAAAGATAGAAAGATAGAAATACTTATCGAGATAAATGGGGGTGCTCTCCCCCAAGCTGAATTTTGACGTAATTTCCCTTGATGTAGCTAGCAGGTGGTAGAGGTGTATTTGAAAGTCAGCAGCATTCTGACAACGATTAGAATGTCCTCCGTCTGCTAGTCTTCTTGATTCTTAAATCCTGTGGAGCTCAAATAGACAACAAAGCTTGTGGAACTGATTAAGTGTTAGCATAAATATATAGCCTTTATTATCTTGAGACTCCTTAATAATTGTTACTCCCTGTTTTTGTATTTTTATTTTTATAAAGCAGAAAAATATTTATTTTATTTTTATGCCACCACAGTGAATGTACTTATGGGTTTTATGCCACTCGTATACTCACATGGGGCTTACAGTTTTTCATATTTTTATTTTCTTTTTAAGATAGTACGAACATAATTAACTAAGTAAAATAATTGAAAGGGAAAGGATAACTACCAAGTTACCTCTTGGCAAGGCGTTCGGTTTTTTAAGTCCTCCGAACGGGACTCTCCATTTTCTTAATCGTCCTGAGGTTCATTGGGTGGCGTAGTCGGTACTTCCGGCAGCGCCTCTTCTTCTTGTATAGTTATCTTCATTTTCCATACCTGACTCGGTGCTTCAATCTCCTCTGGATAATTCTGTTTAAACTCAACGTCTTCTGATCTTACAACTTCTCCTTCATAGTCTGCCCATCCGTCCTTGATGATCTGCCTCCTCTGGTTGCGGTTGCGTCTCTTTCTGACCTGCTTAGATTCTTCAACGATATAGTTAGGATCAGTAAAATAACGGCGTACCTTCTCTGAGGGGAAGTGCATATGGACTTCTCCGGTTCCAATGTAGATAATTGCTTTGACGGTGCTGAGGAACGGTCTTCCAAGGATGATGGGTGGATCGTACTCGTCTTCTCCCATGTTAACAACTTGAAAGTCTGTGTAGACAAAGTGATCGTCTATTTTGACTGGGACATCAGATACTGTTCCTCTGACTTCTCGAAATGTCTGATCTGCCATCTGGAGCTGAATGTATGTTGGTCTTAGTGGCATGGTCCCGAACAAGAGTCGATAGGTGACTGCGGCCATTATGTTGACGCCCGATCCGGTGTCGCAAATTGTCTTGTAGAAGTTATATCCATTTATGGAGCAGTAGATGCTTGGCATTCCTGGGTCGTCCTTCTTGGTCAAGAACGGTGACTTAAGTTGGTGATCTTGGCCTCCATGGACTACAGTGACCATCTTCGCTGACTCGGTCCACACTTGCTTGTTCCTGTTTCTCCTGTTGGTCCTCTTCCTTGATTTACGTCTGGATTGATCTTGAATTTGTGTAGTCTTGTTCTTGAAGAAAAATATCTCCTTCTTCCCTTTGACGTAGAAACTGATCTTGGCAGCACTGGCGTAGATGATAGCTCCCGTGGTGTTCAAGAATGGCCTTCCTAGGATGATAGGTGCTCTCTCATCATTTCCGGTCTCTACCACTACGAAGTCTGCTGGGGCATATAAGGTACCAACTCGGACACATAGGTTCCTCACTATTCCTTTTGGAAAAGTTATCGTCTGATCTGCAAACTGCAAACACATGGTTGTCTCTAATAAAGGATATGTAAAGAATTTTTCACAGAGTACCCTGGGTATAATGTTGACACTGGAGCCAAAGTCACAGAGTTCTTCTGGGATGTCCACCATGCCGATGGAGATCGGGATGACGGGGCGTCCTGGATCGCCTCTCTTGACCGGCAGACGGTCAGTAGAAAATTCAGTGACGGGGTTACTCCAATTACCTGCATCAAACATGTCTACAAGATTTGCAGATTCTAATCCTTCCGGTTGTGATGGTATACCGGGGTTAGTAGTAGGAACAGCAGCAGCTATTTGATTTAACTGAGATTCAATCATTTTATTAAAGCTAATTTGATTTTTCATGGCAGTAGAAAAATTATCCATTCTATTATTTATATTTTCTAGCATTTTATCATTAGATGCCAATTTCTTAGATAAATTATCCATTAGCTTTCCTTGATTAGACACTAACTCTTTCAAAGGTGGAAAATTATTAGTATTGTTGTAAGAATTGTTACCTTGATAATTACCTGAGTAGTTAGGTCTCTGTTGATTCCAGCCTTGATTTTGTTGAGGACGGTTGTAGTAGTTGTTGTTGTTGTTGTTGATGTAGTTTACATCCTCAAGCATCTCAGGGCAGTGGCTGCCTGAGTGTCCAGTGTCTCCACACTCTTCACAAGTCATGTGAGAGTCGTAGATGTGCATAACTTCTTTCTTATCTCCAGCTCTATCGTCGAGATTCTTCATGAGCAGGTCTAGCTTTGCAGACAGCATGTCTACCTCCTTCAGCTGATGCATACCTCCACCTCTCTTGCGTGTTTGGGTCCTCTCTTCATTCCAGCTTTGGTTGGACGCCATCTTCTCCACAAGAGCTGTGGCTTGTGGTATAGTAAGTGATAAGAATGCTCCTCCAGCTGCAGCATCCATGGTCTCTCGGGCACTGTTGCTGAGCCCATGATAAAATGTCTGCATCAGTAGCCAACTCTCCATTCCATGATGGGACATTCTAGGATGTAGTCTTGAAAGCGCTCCCATGCTTCTGGAACAGATTCATCATTTTGTTGCTGAAAACTTGTAATCTTCCCACGGAGAGCATTGGTCTTGCCCATGGGAAAGAACTTAGCCAGGAAGTTTGTTGAGCAGAGTGCCCACGTAGTATTCTTCTCCTTTGTAGCGTAGAACCACTGCTTCGCTCTTCCTAACAGTGAGAATGGGAAGAGGCAAAGTAGTATAGCGTCTTTGGAAACTCCTGCTATGGTGAATGTATTGCAAATCTCCAGGAAGTGTTGTAAATGAGCACTAGCATCTTCGTGTGCCTTCCCACAGAACTGGTTGGATTGCACCATGTTGATAAGTCCAGGCTTGAGCTCAAAGTTGCCATCAATCTCTGCAGCAGGTCCAGTGCGGATGTTGTCCGTAGTGGGGGCTGAGAACTCGCGGATTGATTTGTTCGCCATGGCTTCGAACTCTGAAGACAAGTTTCGGTGATCTTCTTGATTGGATGAAGCTTCTTCGTGAAGTGTTGATGATTTCTTTAGCTTGGCTCTCGTCTTCTTGAATAATGCTTCGGGATCGTCAACAAAATTTCCTGGAAGATGTCTTCTATTCATACATTCCCCTGCATAAGATAAAACAGAAAAATATCGGGGTAAAACTGTATGAGAGAATAGATAAGCTCAATCATATTAGTGATGCGAATGATAACTCAAAATCTTTTATTCTATTCCTGATTGTTAATCAACCTTCCCCGGCAACGGCGCCAAAAATGCTTGTTGGGTATTCTTAACATCATTACTAAAAGTAGACTAAGTTCTCTAAATCTAGCAACGGTGCCAAAAATGCCAAACCTATCCCTTACACCACTTAAGCCAAGTTGTCATCCCCAGCATGATATAAGAGACGCGGTATTGAAATATGCAATTGCTCTTCTAAATAAATAATGAATGGGATCTGCAAGCGCACAGATTAATACCGATGCAGCATTTTAACCGGGAAGTATTCCAGGTATCGTTATTTATATTTTTACCACTGGGAAGGGATTAGCGATCATCACTATTGATTACAGAATAGCATATGAGATTGAGCATCTATCATTGCATGTATAATTGAGAACATTATATCTAACTCTTCATACAGGGATAAGTGTCACATAAAAGATATATGAAATAATAATAGTGACAAGGATAACTAATCTGATCTAGCCACATAATAAATATGATAAGCACCTCAATTAGATACTCTAGAAAGTCATTAGCATGGTATTAGAACGAACTACAAGAATATTCCCTAAGTTATTCTCAACTATATAGTCTAGCATATCATAGTTAGTGCAAGCATACTTAGCAATCATTGCAAGACAAGACTACGCCCATGCATAGTGATATTAGCAAGGAATATGAGAAACATAGCAATCACTCCCCTGTAATAATGTTGCTCTGCCAGCCCAATACACGAGAGGGGGACTATATAAGAATCAATGAAGCTGTCACTATCACGAACTACCCCACGATCTGGCATATTGGGTACAATCGCAGATAAATACGGTATAAGCACCACGCCTACACAATATCTATCATTTACCCATGGATCCGATGGATAAACGCTATACGATCCTAAGCATGTATATAGATCGTATCTAACTAAGCCAAGTACATAACTATGATAAACTAAGAACAATATAATCTTGAATATAAGCAAGTAAAGCAAAGTCATAAGCAATATATTGAAGTAGAACAAAGTCATATTCATAATATTGAAGAACAAAGATAATTAGAAAGCAATTAGAAGAACAATTAGAAGATTACCAAGAATCCTCCTGACAGATCCGGAAACCAATCGAAGATTGACTCCTTCTAGTTCTAATTCTATGTAGCTATGCTAATCTAGATATCTAATTGATGTGGTGGCTCTAATCTTGATCAGAGGCTTCTTCTCCCTTGATGGAACAATGAATTAGGGTTGAGAGGCTCTCTCCTCCAGGGGCCAGGGGGTCTGGTTTTATAGTCCCTTCAAGTGAATATGGGCCCTTGGATCAAACCGACATAGATTGTATGGTTTAGATTCATCCTTTAGGTCGGTGGAGATCTCCCGCAAAGCAGAGTCCTGATTGGACTCCTGGACAGGGCGGGCGCCCAGGGGAACAGGGCGGGCGCCCTGCCTTTGGCTCCGATTCCCCTCCGCTTCGGTCTCGTGGCTTCTGGAGTCTTCTAGATGTAAGATAATTGCGCAGCACGTTAATATCTTTACGTAATCCTGACATGTGGGCCTTTCTTCCATATTTCCTGATAACTCCCTGCAGAAATAGATAAACACCAAAACTCGTGGAATTCTGTCAGATAAAACCCTAAGTCTGGATCTTGTTTTCATTTGGATCCTTTTCTTTATTTATTTGATAATTAAATTTGATACTTAAGGACCGTCAACAACTACCACGGTCCAGCTAGTCAGGGGATATCTATGAGTACCCTAGCCTAAACACCACGTTTACGCTAGCAATGATTACTCTAATACTCAACCGGAAGAGGATTAAAGTAAACTCATAAACCAAAGAACAATAAAACAAGAACTTACTAGAATTAGAAGTCGAATTACTGAAGAATCTTAGAAGCAAGCCTCGGGTTAGGAGACTTGATCCCGTAGGTACAACTCGGAGTAGACACCGACAGGCCGGCCTTCCTCCGATCTACACCTCCACTCTATCTCTCTCAATCTAGTAGAAACTAGAGGATCTATTTCTACTTACATTGGTTGCTAAGCCTAAAAAGAAATATTATTTAGAGAAGAGGTTTTCCTTCGAGGGCACCCCTCAATCTCTATGATAACTTCTTGTCTTCTCCAGGGGCCAGGGGGTCTCCTTATATAGTCCTCCTCCTCTATGCGTTTTTGGGTCGGTAGACGATGTGGTACTACATTATCTTTGATCTATTAGGTTGGTGGAACGTCGTGTACGAAGAGAGTCCCGAACGGAGTCCAAAGGGGGGCGGGCGCCCAGGTCCTCAGGGCGGGCGCCCTGGGCCTGGCCCCTTTCGGCCTTCGCTTCCTTCCCGTGGCTTCTGGAGTCTTCTAGATGGTAGAAAATTACGCGGTGCGTTGATATCTCTATGTAATCCTGACATGTGGGCCTTTCTTCCTTATTTCCTGATAACCCCCTGCAGAAATAGACAAACACCAAAACTCGTTGAATTCTGTCAGATAAAACCCTAAGTCTAGATGTTGATTTCATTTGGATCCTTTTCTTTGTTTATTTGATAATTAAATTTGATACTTAAGGACCGTCAACAAGGAGAATTAGTCCCTAGTGTCCCCCAACTAACCTTTTCTTAAGGGGGGTAGTACCTTGATATCACGAGATGATGCAATTTAAAAAAAAACTATGAAGTCATAAATGTCTTATGAGATATCTTATGGTTATGATCATCTATCCTTGCCGTGTTACTGATGTTGGTCACTTGATGACAGGGAGTGTAGTGTCCCATGGATCCGGAGCACAATATGACGCCTCTCATGGATAGGTGGGGAGAATATGATCATCTTGCCTTTGAAGAAAGATGCTATGAGTATGACAAAGCTGAGTGTTATCAAAGTAATAATACGGAAGAGCAAGTTGACATTGAATCAAATCAGAATCCACAACAACGGAAGTGAAAAAGGAAAGCCCGTAAGAAGCCTGTTCACGGAAATAAAGTACAACAAAATTATATCATTGGAAGACTGAACAATGTGGATATGAATGACATTCAAGGAGTCACCAAAGTGGTGGGTGGATATATTCAAGTGGACTCAGTGTTAGTTTTTGCTCTGTTTGACTGAAGTGCTTCCCATTCTTTCATTTCTGCCAACTTGGTAAAAACAATTGAGCGGGTGAAGTGTCCAACAAGGAAGCCTTTATTAGTTCAAACTCCAAAGGGAGAAATACAGGCAGATCAGGTTTTCTCGAATATTAATCTGGTCATAAGCAAGGAGAACTTCACAGTAAACCCCATTGTGCTAGAGTCACTCAATATTCCTTTGGTTCTTGGCAATGGATGGTTATGTGCACACAAGGCAGTGATCTATGCTACCCAGTGGAAACTTTTCTTAACCACACCATCAGGGAAAAGAATTGAGTATCAAGATGGTCCACTCCTACATGAGGAGGCATATCCATGCTAAGCTATCATGTCTTTGAGTTGTATAAGTCAAAACGTTGGTAGTCAAGATGGATTTTAATCAGCTATGAATAATAGACATTTTATGGATGTTTTGCTTACAAGTTGTGATCCTGAGACATGAGTGTTTGCTTTTGGAGTACAAATGGTGAAGTTGAAATAGTGATCAATATCTTAGTCTTGTTATCTTTTGGAATCCGTGCCTCTTCCGAATCTCGAGGACGAGATTCATTTTAAGGGGGTAGATTTGTAACACCCTAAAGTTTGCAAGTATTTAAAATAGGAGAATTTAATTTAATTTTGTATTTTTGTGCTCATAAAACATAGGAAAATTGTAACGTCCCACCTCCACGAGGCTAGGTCCTCTTACATCTGGCAGCTTTTCTAGGATATAGTCAGTCCCCACAGACCAACACTTCGTCTTTTCTGCACACTTTGTCCTCACTCGCGCGCACCCGGGAAGTACTTCCCGGTCGGTCACCCATCCCTAAATTTCTCTAGGCCAAGCATGCTTAACTTTAGAGTTCTTTCGAGATGGGCTTCCGGAAAAGAAGTTACAACTTGTTGATATGAGTCTCCTATTAATCCTATTAAACCCTGGGCCGAGTGTTACATCCTCACCCCCTTAAGAGATCGACGTCCTCATCGATCAACCCCAAGCCAGGAACGTCCCCTCTTGGCCACGTCCGTGCATCCAGTGCCAGCACATGTGCCATTCTGTGTGACCACTCTGGGTCCACACCAGCCATGCTCACCATGCCTGGGCAACTGCGACACACGCGCCCGTGAAACCACGAGAGTCGGCTTTGATACCATTTTGTCTCAGCAAAGGTGCAGTAACTTCCAGAAATTGATCATATCCTGCTGCTTTATCATCGGTATCATAAGCCATCGGCAAATCTGTAACACCCCAGTGTTATGGTTGCATAAATTACATGCATAACATGAGCATCATCATCCACTCAAGCATATCATGATCATCATCTACCTTGAGCCATGTCATTTTATGCTTAAGTGTGCCTTAACTTGTTTTATCATGCTTCCTATGCTTATGTTTGTTTGAACCATGCTCATGCTTGTGTGTTAAGCCTTGGTAATTAGCTTATCTATGCTTAACTCAACCTTAGGAACAATGTTCATGTTGATCACTTCTCCAAAATAATCACTTAAGTCATACTTACACAAATAGGCCCTAGAAACCTCTTTTGCTTAGGCTTTTAAAAAGTTTTTCATAAAATGTTTGCATGTCAAAACTTTCTACAGCAAAGTTGTAGAAAATTTTATAAGGAACAAAATTTGTTTTATGGCCATCTCATGAAAATGATCACATCTAGTTCAAAAGTGACCCACAAGGCAGATTTGGGGATGTTTCCAACACTTAGAAATATTTTCTAAGTCTGGGGATCGATTTTGAAAACATTATATCTCTCAATCTAGGCCGATCTGGCCCTTGCTCTAGTTGACAATGTTGTAGAACTCAGTTAGTACTTCAACTTTGTCAACTACACCATCTCCGAACTCGCTCTGGTTTGGAAGTTAATCACCGTCAAAGTCGCTCTGTCACACAATCATCACCTTAACTGAATCGAGGCCGAGCTCGTCGACGTGGCCGACCGGCGACAGAACCTCGGCGACATTTGGCACCCGTACGTCGCTCCTAGCCCCACTCATCAGCTCCGAGCGCATGCATGACCTCCACGGTGATGCCCCGGACGCAGTGGACGTGTCCACTCTCTCCTTCCACTCACTCTCTCGCCAGACAAGCGGCCGCAGTGAGCTCATCGTCGCAAGCTCACTCCGGCGAGCTCAATCGCGCTCGTCACTGCACCACTGCTCACCAAAACTCGCTCACAGGTCCGCCGTGAACCGCTCCTCACCCTCCACCCGCTAACTCGCCGTGAAATCCTCCGGTGAGCCAACATTTCCTTTTTCCCCCAAATCGGGTCGCCGTGACCTTCTTCTCCGGCGAACTCAATGCCGAGCTCCTCAGAGCCTCTCGTCTTCTCTGGTTAGGTCCTAGAGGTAGCTTAGGTCCTTAGCAAGCGTTTGGGCCACTTGGCGGATGTTCTACCGCGCTCACCGTTGCCGGACACGACGCGTAGCGCCGCCGTGTTTCCGCCGGAGTTGGGCTCCCTCGTGGCCAGCTCATTCCGCGCCATTTCAAGCCAAGTCGCATACCTAGGAAGCTTCACCGTAGTCCGTTGGTGCTGTAGGAAACCCTAGGTCGCGCTCTACCAGCTTGAGAGCTCCGGCGTAACGCCGAGCACCTCCGCCGAGCCGCCATGATCGACGGCGAGCCATTTTTGGTGGCTCCGCCGCGGGGAAAAGGGGGTCAATCAGTTCGCAAAGGTCTGGGGGTCACGTTGGTGCCCTTGGTTTGGCCGGAGACCTCGCCGTCGTGGAGAAATCGCCGGCGAGAGTCGCCTTGGCTGTGGGGAAGATGACCCTGACATGCAGGACCCGCTGTCAGTGACACATCGTTTCCCTCCTTTTCTTTTATTCAAATCCAGGTTTTTGGCTTTCTTGCAAAAATCATATCTCTTGTTTCTGAGATCTAAAAATTGTGAAACCAGTTTTGTGAGATTCTTTGAGATGGTTATTGTTTTGTAAAAATATAAAATGAACCATGTTTTCTGGGAAAAATAATTATTAGGATTTAATCTTGTTATTCATGAGTAAATTCATATCTCTTGATATACTGCTCATCTTGCTATGAAATTTTTATGCTAGGCTCTAAGTGGCATGAGGATGTTATGCTAAATATTTCATGATTTTTGGAGTACTATATCTGTGATATGTAATTTATGCTAGTTCTATGGCTTGTTTTCTTATTTAAATCACAGTAAATATTTGGTGCTTATGCTGGTGCTCTACTCTGGTGTCAAACTTGCTTATGGTATTAGTAGCATGTAAATAATCTGAAATATGTTGTTTGACACTATATAAGCCATGTTTCTTAATTTGTTAAATAAGTACCTTGTCATATGTTAAATGCTTATCTTAAATTTGGCATGTGCAATTGCACTGAAAATTTTATGGTGATGTCCAGATGCTATGCTTGTCCTTCTGTAATTTTTGTAGATTTTTCTGAGCATTTTTGCTAGTATCTTGTAATTATTCTCCTTTATAGAATTAAATTAATAAATGTCTTATTATTAAGTGTTTAGGGGTTATCATATGATGTGCTGGTTGTCTTATGATGTGTTTGTGCTTATAAGCCATGTGGTTGATACTGATTATATTTTGGCTATGTCATTAAATAATTAATTAAAGGGTTAAAAGCTATTCTGGACAGCAAGGAAGTAATTCAATCTTTGCTTATTAATAACTTGGTCTTCTGGAAGACTTGTCTAAATCAAAGTTGTTGTAAACTTTATGTACTAGCTGTGGTTTTAATTGGGGATCATTTGGTCCAGTAGTTTTGAAGCTATGGCTTTTCCAAGTTAGGTTCCAGAAATAGGTAACTCTGTTTTTCTGGGACAGAACCTGGAACTTTATTTATAAGGCTTGTTTAACTTATGAATCTTGTTGAGATGTTTAAAGATGATTTGTAGACAATTTCATAAGCTTTCTAGAATGTCCTCACTCATGTTTGTTGGATCTTTTTAGCAATAGTTATGACCTGTTTACTGAGCTAATCCTGTTATGTGATACTCGCTGTTTATAGTTTAACTTGGTAGTTTTTGCTAAGTTAACTTATCATCTTGTGTGGACTTGTTATAACAGTTATTCCGTAAATGAGTGTCCAGTGAGTCTAATTATGTTATCAAGCATTCATTCTTTAGTATGCACACCTTCTTATTCATCGAGCATGCAATAGGTGCATCGGACGTGACAGCCTCTTTCGAGCTTCAAGTGAACCCCGAAGGCCAGGAGGGCAACCCAGAAACGGAGGTCCAGCAAGCCGGACTCGAGGAGCCCGAAGAGGAAGTGGAGTGCCCGAATCACGAGCCAGCCTCATTTGTGAAAGGCAAACCCCGGAGCATCCTAAGTCTCCCCTTTACTTTCAAAAGTTTACTTGAATATGTTATATCTATTGATGCATTTAAGTATAGGAGTTGTAATGAAACCTTTGCTGCATTTTACTCAATCCTTGTCCAGATATCTTACCACTACCTGCTTATTGAGTTAGGATCGAGTAGCAGCTTAGCCATGCTTTAATCGGTAGAAGTCGGGTGATATCCTGTCACCTGCACGATACAGGGTTATGTCGGATCACGATGGACTATATGTGCTATCGTGGATGGAACCTGATTAAATTGACTTAAGCCGGGCGGATTTTTGCAAGGTTGTAGTAACTCCGTCTGTGGCAGCTAAGGACCGACCGTTGTACGTCCTCTTGTCATGTTGAACGCATGTCTAACACTTAGTTTGCCGGATAACTCGTTCCGACCGCGAAGCCTAGTAGTATGACTCAGGCCGGAAGACCGACAAGTATAAAGTGCGCACTACCGGAGGAAGTGCGGTGTGCGGGGGACCATTGGCGTAAGCCCAAAGGCAGGTGAGTTAAAATTCCTGACCTCCCTGGCAGAGTGGTAGCCCTAGGAGTGCGGCGCTGATCGGAGCCGCGATTCCTGAGTCGTACCAAAGGTGACCCGTTGGCTCTCCGACGGGGGATGCTTGGGTGAGTGCTAGGAATAACCCTCCAGCTGAATAGGAATCGATTCGAATCGCCATCTCTCCCGGATAGTGAGAACTTGACAGAGCAGCGGCAAACGTAGCATTCACTAAAGAACTTTGGTTCATGATAATGATGATAGCAAGAAAGAGTACATGATGAACTTGATATGGTTATTATTGTTTGCAATAATCAAGTGATGTGTTTTAGTACATGTGCTAATCTAGTGGTAGGCTAATGATGATTAATATGATGCTCTCACAACCTTGTAGCTATAACTTAAGCTTTTGGCAAATGTTGGGTCAACCAGTGTTGACGGTCCTTAATGCTCACAATTAACCATCAACTAATCATAGAAAAGGATCCAAATGCAACCAACACCTAGACTTAGGGTTTTATCTGATAGAATTCCACAAGTTTTGGTGTTTGTCTATTTCTGCAGGGGGTTATCAGGAAATACGGAAGAAAGGCCCACACGTCGGGTTTACATAGAGATACTAACGTGCCGCACAATTATCTACCATCTAGAAGAGTCCAGAAGCCACGGGAGCGAACGGAAGACGTAACGGGGCCGGGCACTGGGCGCCCGCCCTCCCTTACTGGGCGCTCGCGCTCCCCCCTGGACCAATCAGGGTGAAGTTCGGGGATCAAGCTCCACCGACCTAATACTTCAAGGAAAACCACATGATCAATGTCGGTTTTGATCCGACGGCCCAGATTCATCTGAAAAGACTATATAAGAAAGGCCCCCTAGCACCTTGAGGACGTAACTACTGGAGTAACCCTGTTGTGGAAGTAATTACTGACCTTCTGCCGGTCAAGAGATACGATCCAGGATGTCCCGTCATCCCGATCTCCATCGGCATGGTGGACTTCCTAGAAGCACTCTGCAACTTTGGCTCCAGCGTCAACATTATGCTCAGGGTACTCTATGAAAAATTCTTTACACATCCTTTCCTAGAAACAACCATGTGTTTGCAACCTGCAGATCAGACACTAAGTTTCCCAAAGGGAATATTGAAGAACCTCTACGTCCGAGTTGGTACCTTATACGCTCCAGCAGACTTCGTGGTGATAGAGACTGATACTGATGAGAGGGCACCCATCATCCTAGGGAGGCCATTCCTGAACATCTCGGGAGCTGACATCTACGCTAGTGCTGCCAAGATCAGTTTCTACATCAAGGGGAGGAAGGAGACGTTTTCCTTCAAGAACAAGACTACATAAATCTCAGAACAATCCCGACAAGAACCAAGGAAAGGACCAACAGGAGGAACAGGAACAAGCAAATGTAGACCGAGTCAGCTAAGATGGTCACTGCAGTTCAAGGAGGTCAAGATCGTCGACTTAAGTCACCATCCCTGACCAAGAAGGACGACCCTGGTGTTCCAAGCATCAAGTGCACAATCAACGGATATTCTTTTCAGAAGACACTCTACGACATCGGATCTGACGTCAACATAATGGCCGCAGTCACTTATCAGCTCTGCATGGAACGATGCCCCAACAACCAACATACATCCAGCTCCAGATGATTTTAAGGTTATTGACATGGGAGAAGACGAGTACAATCCACCCATCACCATTGAGACACTGTTCCTCAGTACCGTTAAAGCAATCATCTACATTGGAACGAGAGAAGTCCACATGCATTTCCCCTCTGACAAGGTACGCCGCTATTTTACTAACCCTAACTATATAGTTGAAGACTTTAAGCAGGTCAGGACAAGAAGAAGACGACGCAACCACGACCAGAGGAGGTAAATCATCAAGGACGGATGGGCAGACTATGAAGGAGAAGTGGTAATGTCTGAAGACATACAACTTGAACAGAACTGTCCTGAGGAGACCGTAGCACCGAGTCAGGTGTGGAGAGAGAAGATAGTTATACATGAAGACCAGGCGCTGCCAGAACCACCGACTACGCCATCCAGCGAATCCCAGGACGACTGAGAAAGCAGAGCGTCCCGTTCGAAGGACTTAAAAACACCGAACGCCTTGCCAAGAGTTCCACAAAGCTTTGTTGTCTATTTGAGCTCCACAAAATTTAAGGATCAAAGAAGGCTAGCAGATGGAGGACATCCTAATCGCTGTCAGGGTGCTGCCAACATTCAAATACACCTCTGCCACCTGCTAGCTACATGAGAAGGAATTACGTCAAAACCCAGCTTGGGGGAGAGCAACCCCATTTATCCAGCTAAGTATTCTACTCACGTTTATACTTTACTCTAATAATAAAAAGATGCATAATCATAAGAACCCAAATAAAAATTTTGTGCTTATACATATATCTTTGCTTAGTTTGCTAAATAAGTAAATAAATAAAGTTTGCTATGAACCCTCATGATAAGCTCTCAAATGGAAATGATGAATAGTTGCTCTGCCATGACTAGTTCTCAAAATTGAAATCTCACTCAAGTTTAGGCATGACTGGTATTAATTAAGATTTGCTCTAAACCTGAACTTGTGGGAAGAGTACTTGAGCTGAAGTCTAAGTCATTAACGGATATGATATGGGAAGGTTGAGCTGCTGTTTATCTGTTCTTAGAGATGCTAGAATTCTGGAGAATTTTATATTTGAAAATCTTTAAAGTGTTGCATGATGAGTTCCTGTATGATGAGAGTTTAAATTCCTACCACAGCCAGATATACATGCTTCCTAGACTTTGAGCCACACATTTACTTTTTACTGCTTATGAGCATTGAGTGTGGTCAAGCTGTGTAGACCCTTAGGAGCTTGTCATGTGGTTAAAATCAAGATTCACTTGCACGTTCACTCATACATGCTGCTTCTACTCCGGAAGTACGCATCCACATATATCCATCCATTTCCATCTCCAGAACCACCCAAAAATATTCTACTCCTAATCCAGGAGAGAATAGCCAAAAACATTTCTGTTTTTTTCCCCTGTGAAATAAATGCTCAAGTTATCTTGGTTACTACCACTTGCTATATTATTTCAGAAGATGAGTGCTCTAATATAAAAAAAAGAGAAAAAAATATATACGAGGAAATAAAAAGGGGCAAGTGCCCGAAACCTCGAAAGAAAAGAGAAAAAAAAGTGAGACGAGAGGTAAAAATGGACAAGTGTCCGACAGTAAAATTAGGGGTACAAGATACCCACCTAAGAGAAAAGAAAAAAAAATACAGAGCATCTCATTCTCCTCAAAAAGTTTCAAAAGAGCAAGAAAGGTATGTATTCCCTCAAAAGAGCACAAGTAGAATTAGACTTTCACCATTGTTATCACCATCATTACCATGCACCATTCGTTCGCCACACATGCACATCTTGATTTGACTTATTGACTTGTTTCTTTGGATCCATGGTTTGACTATGCAATAAATGTCTTGTAAGTATGTATTAGCTATCTCCCATCTATGAGCTCCAGATATCAAAACCTTATTAGAGTAGGGTGAGAGAGAAGGCAATGCCACTATGCCTCATACCAAAAATACCACATACTCTGAGAGAAGGCATACACCATTACTGTCTTGGTAAGGATCCAGAAATACCACAAATGAGAGACTAGAGAGAGTCATACAAGGAATCTCTGAGTTTTATTTGAAAATCTGCAAAAACTCCAGAGCTATAGTTAATCGAAGAACAAGAGACATGGCGCTTGACTAGACCGTTCTATCTTTTAACTACTCTAGACACAAGTGACGGTTGCAAGCCCCATGGTGGAAGGTAATATGAGTAAGTTTAAATCTTAACAGTTTACCCTAACCTAGAGATGAGATCTTGTTTGAACGCATGTGTATCTTTAAGGCATGAAACCACTGCAGAAACTCTTGAGTTCATCATTGCTTAGGGACGAGCAAAGTTTAAGCTTGGGGGAGCTTGTTGACGGTCCTTAATGCTCACAATTAACCATCAACTAATCATAGAAAAGGATCCAAATGCAACCAAAACCTAGACTTAGGGTTTTATCTGACAGAATTCCACAAGTTTTGGTGTTTGTCTATTTCTGCAGGGGGTTATCAGAAATACGGAAGAAAGACCCACACGTCGGGTTTACATAGAGATACTAACGTGCCGCACAATTATCTACCATCTAGAAGAGTCCAGAAGCCACGGGAGCGAACGGGAGACGTAACGGAGCCGGGCACTGGGCGCCCGCCCTCCCTTACTGGGCGCCCGCCCTCCCCCCTGGACCAATCAGGGTGAAGTTCGGGGATCAAGCTCCACCGACCTAATACTTCAAGGAAAACCACACGATCAATGTCAGTTTGATCCGACGGCCCAGATTCATCTAAAAAGACTATATAAGAAAGGCCCCCTGGCCCCTGGAGATCATACCTCTTCTACATAATCAAAGTTAGGGTTTCAATTCTTCATCCAAGTAGAGAGGATCCCTCTAGTTCTTCTAGTTCTACCTCTAGTTCATCTAGATCTAGTTCTAGTTCTAGTTCCTCTAGTTCTAGTTCTAGTTAGTTCTAGTTGTAATCTAGAAAATAGGGAGAGAGAAGAGGAGAGCGGAGGAGGAGCTGGATCTGTCGGATCTTCCTCAACATTGTACTTTTGCAGCATCTGGTTCGTTCTTCATCGTTCTCCAGGTTCTTCAACTCATAACTCCTGAGTTCTCTAATTACTTTTATTTACATTCAAGTTATTTATTGGATTCCCGCTTGCATTAAGTGCTCTAATCTTTGAAACATTAGAGTAGTAATTAATAGATTAGACGTGGTGTTTAGTCTTGCAATTACCTGGAATTGCACCCAATCCTGCGGATTGTTGTGGTAGCCCTAGGGTAGTGACAGCCCTAACGGTCGACGTATTCCACATCGTTCGGATCGGTGTTTGTAGGACTGTAGTCGGAGCTTCCTAGCCCCCTTCTCATCTCTTTCTGTGGTTAGTGTTCTGATGTCCCGAAATAGATAATCTTGAAGTAATTCTTGATTCTTAGATCAACTAGAGAACTCTCAGGAAACTTCCTCTCTTCCCACCAAAAATAGTTATATAGTTATCCTTGGGCGATCTTGGATCTTAATTAGTACACTCACGTTCCCTGTGGAAAATTGATACTCTGGAATACTCCCGGGTGAAGGCTACATCGGTATCCGTGCGCTTGCGGATTTTTTTGTTTGCGTTTAAAATACCCAACAAGCTTTCTGGCGCCGTTGCCATGGAACGGTAGCTGTGCTAGTTTCGAACCAAGTCGTCCGTGTATCCTTTCTTTTTTTTACCATACTCACCTTATCATTTTCACCATACCACATGGATTTCACTCTAAGCATTAATGAGCATGGAATTTATTTCATAGCCACTTCATTTACTCCATGCTCATATGCAACATCTTCACAATCCATTGGTCTCTCCAACATCACCACATTCGAGATCTCCAACCCCCACTTCCTTTCTATTTATAAAAACTTTAAAAGGGCGGTTGTCGATGCATATGTCTATAATAAATTTTGCAGATCTCGTTGAGTTGATCTTGATATAGGTCAGCGTTGGAGGGGAAACCACTTCACTGACATAAATCGATGGTTTCCCAAGGACAAGCTTAGTGTCCTAAAACAAGCACTAATCAGACTGTAACATGAGCTCTTAATTATTTACAACATTACCTTGTGTATTGAGCATATAAGGATAATTGTAAAAAAATTCCTTCGGGTATTGTTGTCACTAACCTTTTCAGGATTAGAGCAAGAAGATCGGATGAATGACAAGCACAAGGTATGTACAACCAATCATCATACAACATTGAATTAAATTCATCCAAACTTGAATTTTGCAAAATTCAAGCTTGGGGGAGTACTTTGCATAAAAACATCCTTTGCCATGTTGCTATGTTGGTTGTCCCTACCTTTAAGACATGCTTAATTTTGTTAAATAGTAATCACACTACTTCATCTCCACTTGAGTAGATCTCTATAAATGCTCCCATGCCACCTTTATTTGCTTTAGTATATGTCTAGGTTTGGAGTAGTTTCATTTATCTCCTAATTAAGCATGGTGCTTAGCTAGGAATGATGATCTTACTTCCAAGGGAGTTTAAATTAAGCATGATGCTTAGGTTAAAATGTCCTCCTAAATCAAATTAGACATGGTGTCTAGGTTGATCTTTGAGCTGATAGTATGCTATAGTAGATATTGGATATTTTGTTGGACTAACCCCTGTAGGAAAACTTTCAATATCGACCTGGGAAGTCCTGAGATAAACTCACATTGGAGACAAAGAGAGAGACACATGAAGTTTAACAATTTATACAAGGAAGGCATAGCTCACAAGAGATGATCCATGGAGGGTGCCACAAACACGATGCACAACCGCTAAGAAAGGAAAGCTTCCACAAGGTAATACTGTACCATCACTCTTCAAGAAAGGTAACATCTTAAGGTACTTGACTATCACTTCTATAAGCTTCTCCTTATTTTTGGCATTCACATGAGTAAAAGAGACAAACATGTAAGATTTACAACTCTAGATTAACCAACCCAATCGATTCAATATGTTTAGTCCTTCCACCTTTGTGATCCCACACTCCTAATTATATGAGCTAAAATATTGCACACTCAATCTTTGGAAGATATAGAAAAACATAAGTATAGATAGATTATCTTTCCATTAGGTTGAGCGATCTGATCTGACAAATGTTTTAAATGTTACACTCATGATCTTATTATCCATCAACTTTGTCTTGCTCACTATGCTTAAGGTTAGAGAAGAACAAATACACTTTTGGTTCTGTTGGTGTTTTCCACCAACAGGGCCCATGCACTTGATCTCTGCCTTGTCTCTATGAGCAGGTACATTTCGAGCAAAATATGAAGGACTTTTATAACTCCCAGACTCCACCAAGTGAAGAACCTAGATCTACGAGCACAAACACACTGGAGATACTGGACACTCAGGCAATCACTGCCCTGAGATGCTTGAGGACGTAACTACTGGAGTAACCCTGTTGTGGAAGTAATTACTGACCTTCTGCCGGTCAAGAGATACGATCCAGGACGTCCCGTCATCCCGATCTCCATCGGCATGGCGGACTTCCTAGAAGCACTCTGCAACTTTGGCTCCAGCGTCAACATTATGCTCAGGGTACTCTATGAAAAATTCTTTACACATCCTTTCCTAGAAACAACCATGTGTTTGCAGCCTGCAGATCAGACACTAAGTTTCCCAAAGGGAATATTGAAGAACCTCTACGTCCGAGTTGGTACCTTATACGCTCCAGCAGACTTCGTGGTGATAGAGACTGATACTGATGAGAGGGCACCCATCATCCTAGGGAGGCCATTCCTGAACACCTCGGGAGCTGACATCTACGCTAGTGCTGCCAAGATCAGTTTCTACATCAAGGGGAGGAAGGAGACGTTTTCCTTCAAGAACAAGACTACATAAATCTCAGAACAATCCCGACAAGAACCAAGGAAAGGACCAACAGGAGGAATAGGAACAAGCAAATGTAGACCGAGTCAGCTAAGATGGTCACTGCAGTTCAAGGAGGTCAAGATCGTCGACTTAAATCACCATCCCTGACCAAGAAGGACGACCCTGGTGTTCCAAGCATCAAGTGCACAATCAACGGATATTCTTTTCAGAAGACACTCTACGACACCGGATCTGACGTCAACATAATGGCCGCAGTCACTTATCAGCTCTGCATGGAACGATGCACCAACAACCAACATACATCCAGCTCCAGATGATTTTAAGGTTATTGACATGGGAGAAGACGAGTACAATCCACCCATCACCATTGAGACACTGTTCCTCAGTACCGTTAAAGCAATCATCTACATTGGAACCAGAGAAGTCCACATGCATTTCCCCTCTGACAAGGTACGCCGCTATTTTACTAACCCTAACTATATAGTTGAATACTTTAAGCAGGTCAGGACAAGAAGAAGATGACGCAACCACGACCAGAGGAGGTAAATCATCAAGGACGGATGGGCAGACTACGAAGGAGAAGTGGTAATGTCTGAAGACATACAACTTGAACAGAACTGTCCTGAGGAGACCGTAGCACCGAGTTAGGTGTGGAGAGAGAAGATAGTTGATGAGGACATCCCAACCAAGCATGCTCCCTCCAATTCCACGCCAACCTCTACACCGACTACACCGGCACCAGCCCAAGCCATTGATGGAGCAATTACACGTAGCCGAGCCAAGAAGCTACAACAAGAGGTGAACGCGCTACTTTGTGAGAGTTCTATTAATGTTAATGAGAATATTATACTACCTAAGTGTTCTACTTTGGTTGTGCTTAGGTATACACATGAGGAGGGAGGTGACCTGGATCGCAAGGATTGGAACAACACGGTGCAGAACGGACCAGTTGAAAGAAGGGCAGATCGGACCAGTGCGGTGCAGAACGGACCAGTTGAAAGAAAAGATCATAACTTTCACTTTCGAGATGCTATGAAGGCCCATGAGCACTTGTTGGAAAGCTCTTCGAGTCTGCTTTCCAATGAATCAAGTGGCGACCAGTTTGGATACTCCATATTGCCTGCAGACCAGAATTAGTACAGACTGCTCAGAAGGTCAACAGTCTGTCGTGACAGAATGTTGGTACAACTTGCCAAGTAAAACTATACCAATCTACAGCGTTTTGTGGTGCATGGCATACGTTGCTGGAAAGCTCTTGGAGTCTAGTTTCACACCCGAGAAACGGTTCAACATTTGGACTTCCCAATAAAAAGTTATGGTCAGTTTATTGGAAACTGCTCTGGAGGCCAACAGTCACGCGAAGCCACTTCGGGAATCCATTTCAAGGGAACCTTTCACATTGCCTTCCCTCAGAAACTCTATTTCGTTTTCATACCTATCTAGCAGGGCTGTTGCTAGTATAAATACCCCCTAAGACTCATTGTAATCGAAGACTTTGATAATTGAAATACAGAACCACTTTGTTCAGCTGTGTGCTAACAAATTCAGAGAGTGATCTCTACCCCTTTGCTCTTGTGTTTTCCTTCGCGGAGATTACAGAAGCGGCCGCGTCATCGGCACCCAATCCGTGCTCCTGATCCTCGAGTTCAGGTTGCGTAGGTTGGTTCTTTGAGAGTGTGGTTGGGCGAATCCTTGGTTCAGGCTGCCGTATAGAGACGGTGGTTGGCTCCTTGTGCGTGTCGTCAGGTTGCACTAGTTATCCTCGCTGCTTGCAGCAAGTTATCGGCTGATCTTCAGCTAGTTATCCATCCTACGTTGTGAAGATCGGGACAGCGACCTCACCATCTGGTATCAAAGCTCAAGTTTCCACGGTAGGAATTTTACCCTTAGCTACATATATATATCTTGTTCGTCCTATCCACCAAAAAGCCATAAAAAAAATTGCATTAGCCCTTTATTTCAGTCTGTTTTTCTTGTGAGTTTGGTTAAGTTTCAGTCCATTAGAGTTTTGTTTAGTTGCTGATCATCATATCCTTTGTGTGTCCTTTGTGCCTCTTTTATATCTACAAATCCCTAAAGAAAATCTGAAACCGGTATCATCCTTCGCGTAAACTTTGATCCTATCAAGTTAGAACGCTGACGGTTGTGTCTTGTTTCAAAAAAAAAAAGTGTGTGCAAGTGTTATATCTGCTCTTGTTCTTAGTTATAAAAAAAAGTATCAAAAAAAAGGAAAGTGAAAAAAAAGAGAGTTGAGGAAGAAAAGTTGTGAAGAAAGAGTAGAAAATTCACTCTGTTTATGTGCTCAAGTTCTGAATTTTATATCAAGTCACACAATCAGTCATTATCCATCTTTGGTGCAAAATTTTGCTTGGGTTTGATTGCAACACTTGCATCCTAGGCATACTCCTTGTTTGCATCAAATCTGAATTATCTTTGCGCGTGTGTTTGATCTATTTACATCACTCATATCTTGTGGTCAGCACTAGGCATTGAACTTCTAGTTTGGATTGTGGTTTAACTTTACAATATCAAGAATTCAGACTGCATTCCTTGTAAAATATATCCCCACCAAGCTCCACAAATAACCCACCGTCATAGGAAAATACGGATCTTGGATTCTCCCAACCATCATTCTCGGTTACCATCTCGCATTGGGCATTGTAATCTGCGGGGAACTCACATGAGCTTCGGTTGGTAAGAGAGGTGAGATTGTGAGATTCCACATATAATTCCCTATTCTACATATATTGTTGCTTTGCCTTCACTAAATTTTTACAGCAAGATGGCTGAGCATCCGGAGATTGATGATTGTGTCACCATGGCACAATTCGATGAGATGAAACAAAGCATGGAGACGCTAACAAACAATGTTCAAGCACTCATGAACCGGTTGCAAATTCATCCTCATGATAATGCAAATGGCAGTCACCATGAAGATGAAGATGAAGAAAGCGAAGGAGAAGCTGCTCGTCGTGCAAGGGAACGGCGTAGAGAGCGAGCTGCTGCCAATGCAAGAAGACCTCCTTTTCCACGACGTGATCATGGTGGTAGAGGTGCTGGTCATGGACATGGGAGAGGTATTGGATTGGAAGAAAGTGAAACTGAAGAAGAGGATGAACAGCCACATTATGATGATCGTCGTCACCGAAGAAATCGTAGGCTTAATCAGCACAATGAAGAGAGGTTTGGCAAGTTAAAATTCACCATGCCCCAGTTTGAAGGAGGATCTGATCCTGAAGCATATCTTACATGGGAGTTGAAGGTGGATAAAGTTTTTCGTGTGCATAATTATTCTGAGAGAAAGAAGGTTGCCATGGCTGCTCTTGAGTTCGATGGGTATGCTCTAATCTGGTGGGAGCAAATGTTGAATGAAAGAGAAGAAGCTGGTCAAGGTGATGTTCGTTCATGGGCTGAAATGAAGAGAGAATTGAGAGCAAGATTTGTCCCCAAACATTATCGTCGTGATTTATTTGACAAGCTACAGAATCTGAAGCAAGGAAGCCTCAGTGTTGATGAGTATTATAAAGAGATGGAGAAGGCGATGATTAGAGCCAATGTAATTGAAGATGAAGAGCAAACAATTGCAAGATTTATGTCAGGGCTGCATCGGAATATTCAGCGCATTGTTGAATTTCAGCAATATCGTAATCTTGTTGAATTGGTGCATCAAGCTAGCAAAGCTGAGCGGCAATTGCAGCAGGATATGAAGTCCACTAGAGGAGTATCTTTCAGCACAAAAGGTGCAGCAAGTGGAAGTAAATTTGCACCCAAAGGAAGTGGAAGTAAAGGAACATTTTCCAGCTCAAATGATGGTGCACGATCTAGCAACCTTGGTTCTTCTAGTAGCAAAGAGTTGGCTGCTCAAAATGAGAAATTCAAATCAGCAAACTCAGTGGGTTCTTCCAGCAAGAGTAGTGGAATTCAGTGCTTCAAGTGTGGTGGTCGTGGTCATGTTGCAAGAGAGTGTCCAAACGCTAGAACCATCATTGTGAATGATCAAGGGGAGTATGAATCTGCTAGTGAGAAAGAACAAGAAGATAGTGGAAGTGAGAGTAATCTTGAGAAGGACATCTGTGAATTTGAATCTGGTGCTGCTCTTGTTGTAACTCAGATTTTGAGTGTACAAATGAGCGATGCTGAAAATGGACAGCGGCACAATCTTTTTCAGACTAGAGCTAAAGTGCAAGATAAGGTTGTGAAAGTGATCATTGATGGTGGCAGTTGCCACAATCTTGCAAGCAAAGAAATGGTTGAAAAGCTTGGGTTGAAGCTGCTGAAACATCCCCATCCATATCATGTGCAATGGCTTAATAATTCAGGTTCTATTAAGATTGCACAAAGAGTGAAAGTTCCATTCAAGATTGGTGAATATATTGACACTGTTGAGTGTGATGTGGTGCCTATGACAGTATGCCACATGCTGTTGGGAAGACCATGGCAATATGATCGATTGTCTCTACATTGTGGTAGAACCAATCAATACACCATCAAGTGGAAGAACAAGGAGTTGATTCTTAAACCCATGACACCGCAGCAAATCCTAGCTGAGCACTTGCAAAAGAGCTCCGAAGTGAGGAATGAGAGTGCAAAAGAAGGAGAGAAAAATAATTTGAGTGCCCTCCACAAATCAGTGAGTGAGAGCCATAAGCCAAACATGAGAGATGACAAAAAAAGAGAGGGAGAGAACTTCGTGATGATAGCCACCAAATCTGAACTAAGAGATGTGAGGAAAAACCCAGATCAAGTACTATTTGTACTTGTGTGCAAGGACACATTGCTTTCAGCTAATGACTTAACATCTGTCCCTAGTGTTGTTGCACGTGTTTTGCAGGACTATGACGATGTTTTTCCAAAGAAAACACCTGCTGGACTTCCTCCTTTGCGCGGTATTGAACATCAAATTGATCTCATCCCTGGAGCTGCACTTCCAAACCGTCCGGCGTACCGCACCAATCCGGAAGAAACCAAGGAGATTCAAAGGCAAGTACAAGAACTTTTAGATAAAGGATATGTGCGAGAAAGTTTAAGTCCTTGTGCTGTTCCTGTGATTTTAGTGCCAAAGAAAGATGGTTCTTGGAGGATGTGTGTAGATTGTAGAGCCATAAACAACATCACCGTTCGTTATCGTCATCCTATTCCTAGGCTAGATGATATGCTTGATGAATTGAGTGGTTCTATGATATTTTCTAAAATTGATTTGAGAAGTGGTTACCATCAAATTAGAATGAAGATTGGAGATGAATGGAAAACTGCTTTTAAAACAAAGTTTGGGCTGTATGAATGGTTAGTTATGCCTTTTGGTTTGACCAATGCCCCTAGTACGTTCATGAGATTAATGAACCATGTCTTGCGAGCATTCATTGGAAAGTTTGTTGTTGTTTACTTTGATGATATTCTAATTTACAGCAAGACATTGGAGGAACATGTTGATCATATTAAGCAAGTTTTGGATGTGCTGAGAAAAGAAAAATTATTTGCTAACCTTGAGAAGTGCACATTTTTATACAGATCAGGTTGTGTTTCTTGGTTTTGTTGTTTCAGGTTCAGGAATTCAGGTTGATGAATCAAAGGTGAAAGCAATCAAGGATTGGCCAACTCCTGAAAATGTGAGTCAGGTGAGAAGTTTTCATGGACTTGCTGGTTTTTACAGGAGATTTGTGAGAGATTTCAGCACCATAGCTGCTCCGTTGAATGAGTTAACAAAGAAAGGTGTTGCCTTCCAATGGGGTGAACCACAAGAGAGAGCATTCCAAGAATTGAAGAAGAGGCTATCCGAAGCCCCCTTGCTGGTGTTACCGGATTTCACTAAAACCTTTGAGGTTGAATGTGATGCAAGTGGGATCGGAATCGGTGGTGTCCTAATGCAAAATGGACAGCCGGTTGCATACTTCAGTGAGAAGTTAGGAGGTGCGCAACCGAACTACTCGGTGTATGACAAAGAATTGTATGCTTTGGTAAGAGCTCTTGAGACTTGGCAACATTATTTATGGCCAAAAGAGTTTGTTATTCATTCAGATCATGAGGCTTTGAAATATTTAAAGGGGCAAGCAAAACTGAATCGTAGACATGCCAAATGGGTTGAATTCATTGAAACTTTTCCATATGTTGTGAAATATAAGAAAGGTAAAGAAAACATTGTTGCTGATGCTTTGTCACGTAAAAATGTTTTGTTGAATCAACTAGATGTCAAGGTTCCAGGACTTGAAAGCATAAAAGAATTGTACCCTACTGATCATGAATTTTCAGAACCATTTGCAAACTGTACAACTAGAAAAGGGTGGGAAAAATATCATATACATGATGGATTTTTGTTTCGAGCTAACAAATTGTGTGTACCCCACTGCTCTGTTAGGCTTTTGTTGCTACAGGAAACACATGCAGGTGGATTGATGGGTCACTTTGGATGGAGAAAGACATATGAGATGCTAGCTGATCACTTCTACTGGCCAAAGATGAGAAGAGACGTCCAACGACTTGTGCAAAGATGCATCACATGTCACAAAGCTAAATCAAAACTGAACCCTCATGGATTATATACTCCCTTGCCTGTTCCTAGTACCCCTTGGGAAGATATTAGCATGGATTTTGTTTTCGGTTTACCTAGGACAAAGAGGGGAATGGATTCAATTTTTGTTGTTGTTGATCGGTTCTCTAAAATGGCACATTTTATACCTTGTCATAAAAGCGATGATGCTTCCCATGTAGCCTCTCTATTTTTCAGGGATATTGTAAGATTACACAGCGTGCCCAAAACAATTGTTTCAGACCGTGACACCAAGTTCTTGAGCTACTTTTGGAAGACATTGTGGGCAAAGCTTGGAACAAGGCTGCTGTTTTCCACCACTTGTCATCCTCAAACGGATGGACAAACTGAAGTTGTGAATAGAACACTTTCTATGCTGCTACGAGCCTTGATCAAGAAGAACCTGAAGGAGTGGGAAGAGTGCTTGCCACATGTGGAATTCGCTTACAACAGGGCAGTACATTCTACAACTAATATGTGTCCTTTTGAAGTTGTGTATGGATTCAAACCCCTTGCTCCGATCGATTTGTTGCCTCTACCATTGCAGGAAAGGATTAACATGGAAGCATCCAAGCGTGCATCATATGTCAAGAAGATTCATGAGAAGACCAAAGAAGCAATCGAAAAAAGGTCCAAGTACTATGCTGATTGGGCAAACAAACATCGCAAGAAGGTGATATTTGAGCCCGGAGATTTAGTGTGGGTACATCTTCGCAAAGACCGCTTTCCTGAGAAGCGTAAATCCAAGCTGATGCCACGGGGAGATGGTCCATTCAGAGTGCTGTCCAGGATCAATGATAATGCCTACAAGATTGAGCTTCCTGAAGATTATGGTGTTAGCACAACCTTCAATGTTGCTGACTTGACACCATTCTTCGGATTAGAAGAATCAGAGTCGAGGTCGACTCCTTTTCAAGAGGGGGAGGATGATGAGGACATCCCAACCAAGCATGCTCCCTCCAATTCCACGCCAACCTCTACACCGACTACACCGGCACCAGCCCAAGCCATTGATGGAGCAATTACACGTAGCCGAACCAAGAAGCTACAACAAGAGGTGAACGCGCTACTTTGTGAGAGTTCTATTAATGTTAATGAGAATATTATACTACCTAAGTGTTCTACTTTGGTTGTGCTTAGGTATACACATGAGGAGGGAGGTGACCTGGATCGCAAGGATTGGAACAACACGGTGCAGAACGGACCAGTTGAAAGAAGGGCAGATCGGACCAGTGCGGTGCAGAACGGACCAGTTGAAAGAAAAGATCATAACTTTCACTTTCGAGATGCTATGAAGGCCCATGAGCACTTGTTGGAAAGCTCTTCGAGTCTGCTTTCCAATGAATCAAGTGGCGACCAGTTTGGATACTCCATATTGCCTGCAGACCAGAATTAGTACAGACTGCTCAGAAGGTCAACAGTCTGTCGTGACAGAATGTTGGTACAACTTGCCAAGTAAAACTGTACCACTCTACAGCGTTTCGTGGTGCATGGCATACGTTGCTGGAAAGCTCTTGGAGTCTAGTTTCACATCCAAGAAACAGTTCATCATTTGGACTTCCCAATAAAAAGTTATGGTCAGTTTATTGGAAACTGCTCTGGAGGCCAACAGTCACGCGAAGCCACTTCGGGAATCCATTTCGAGGGAACCTTTCACATTGCCTTCACTCAGAAACTCTATTTCGTTTTCATACCTATCTAGCAGGGCTGTTGCTAGTATAAATACCCCCTAAGACTCATTGTAATCGAAGACTTTGATAATTGAAATACAGAACCACTTTGTTCAGCTGTGTGCTAACAAATTCAGAGAGTGATCTCTACCCCTTTGCTCTTGTGTTTTCCTTCGCAGAGATTACAGAAGCGGCCGCGTCATCGGCACCCAATCCGTGCTCCTGATCCTCGAGTTCAGGTTGCGTAGGTTGGTTCTTTGAGAGTGTGGTTGGGCGAATCCTTGGTTCAGGCTGCCGTATAGAGACGGTGGTTGGCTCCTTGTGCGTGTCGTCAGGTTGCACTAGTTATCCTCGCTGCTTGCAGCAAGTTATTGGCTGATCTTCAGCTAGTTATCCATCCTACGTCGTGAAGATCGGGACAACGACCTCACCAATAGTTATACATGAAGACCAGGCGCTGCCAGAACCACCGACTACGCCGTCCAGCGAATCCCAGGACGACTGAGAAAGCAGAGCGTCCCGTTCGAAGGACTTAAAAACACCGAACGCCTTGCCAAGAGTTCCACAAAGCTTTGTTGTCTATTTGAGCTCCACAGAATTCAAGGATCAAAGAAGGCTAGCAGATGGAGGACATCCTAATTGCTATCAGGGTGCTTGTTGACGGTCCTTAAGTATCAAATTTAATTATCAAATAAATAAAGAAAAGGATCCAAATGAAAACAAGATCCAGACTTAGGGTTTTATCTGACAGAATTCCACGAGTTTTGGTGTTTATCTATTTCTGCAGGGAGTTATCAGGAAATATGGAAGAAAGGCCCACATGTCGGGATTACGTAAAGATATTAACGTGCTGCGCAATTATCTTACATCTAGAAGACTCCAGAAGCCACGAGACCGAAGCGGAGGCGAAACGGGGCCAGAGGCAGGGCGCCCGCCCTGATCCCCTGGGTGCCCGCCCTCTCCAGGAGTCCAATCAGGACTCTGCTTTGCGGGAAGTCTCCACCGACCTAAAGGATGAATCTAAACCATACAATCTATGTCGGTTTGATCCAAGGGCCCAGATTCACTTGAAGGGACTATAAAACCAGACCCCCTGGCCCCTGGAGGAGAGAGCCTCTCAACCCTAATTCATTGTTCCATCAAGGGAGAAGAAGCCTCTGATCAAGATTAGAGCCACCACATCAATTAGATATCTAGATTAGCATAGCTACATAGGATTAGAACTAGAAGGAGTCAATCTTCGATTGGTTTCCGGATCTATCAAGAGGATTCTTGGTAATCTTCTAATTGTTCTTCTAATTACTTTCTAATTATCTTTGTTCTTCAATATTATGAATATGACTTTGTTCTACTTCATTATATTGCTTATGACTTTGCTCTATTTGCTTATATTCAAGATTATATTGTTCTTAGTTTATCATAGTTATGTACTTGGCTTAGTTAGATACGATCTATATACATGCTTAGGATCGTATAGCGTTTATCCATCGGATCCATGGGTAAATGATAGATATTGTGTAGGCGTGGTGCTTATACCGTATTTATCTGCGATTGTACCCAATATGCCAGATCGTGGGGTAGTTCGTGATAGTGACAGCTTCATTGATTCTTATATAGTCCCCCTCTCGTGTATTGGGCTGGCAGAGCAACATTATTACAGGGGAGTGATTGCTATGTTTCTCATATTCCTTGCTAATATCACTATGCATGGGCGTAGTCTTGTCTTGCAATGATTGCTAAGTATGCTTGCACTAACTATGATATGCTAGACTATATAGTGGAGAATAACTTAGGGAATATTCTTGTAGTTCGTTCTAATACCATGCTAATGACTTTCTAGAGTATCTAATTGAGGTGCTTATCATATTTATTATGTGGCTAGATCAGATTAGTTATCCTTGTCACTATTATTACTTCATATATCTTTTATGTGACACTTATCCCTGTATGAAGAGTTAGATATAATGTTCTCAATTATACATGCAATGATAGATGCTCAATCTCATATTCTATTCTGTAATCAATAGTGATGATCGCTAATCCCTTCCCAGTGGTAAAAATATAAATAACGATACCTGGAATACTTCCCGGTTAAAATGCTGCATCGGTATTAATCTGTGCGCTTGCAGATCCCATTCATTATTTATTTAGAAGAGCAATTGCATATTTCAATACCGCGTGTCTTATATCATGCTGGGCATGACAACTTGGCTTAAGTGGTGTAAGGGATAGGTTTGGTATTTTTGGCACCGTTACTAGATTTAGAGAACTTAGTCTACTTTTGGTAATGATGTTAAGAATACCCAACAGTGCTGCCAATATTCAAATACACCTCTGCCACCTGCTAGCTACATGAGAAGGAATTACGTCAAAACCCAGCTTGGGGGAGAGCAACCCCATTTATCCAGCTAAGTATTCTACTCACGTTTATACTTTACTCTAATAATAAAAAGATGCATAATCATAAGAACCCAAATAAAAATTTTGTGCTTATACATATATCTTTGCTTAGTTTGCTAAATAAATAAATAAATAAATAAAGTTTGCTATGAACCCTCATGATAAGCTCTCAAATGGAAATGATGAATAGTTGCTCTACCATGACTAGTTCTTAAAATTGAAATCTCTCTCAAGTTTAGGCATGACTGGTATTAATTAAGATTTGCTCTAAACCTGAACTTGTGGGAAGAGTACTTGATCTGAAGTCTAAGTCGTTAACGGATATGATATGGGAAGGTTGAGCTGCTGTTTATCTGTTCTTAGAGATGCTAGAATTCTGGAGAATTTTATCTTTGAAAATCTTTAAAGTGTTGCATGATGAGTTCCTGTATGATGAGAGTTTAAATTCCTACCACAGCCAGATATACATGTTTGCTAGACTTTGAGCCACACATTTACTTTTTACTGCTTATGAGCATTGAGTGTGGTCAAGCTGTGTAGACCCTTAGGAGCTTGGAGGAGCTTGTTGACGGTCCTTAATGCTCACAATTAACCATCAACTAATCATAGAAAAGGATCCAAATGCAACCAACACCTAGACTTAGGGTTTTATCTGACAGAATTCCACAAGTTTTGGTGTTTGTCTATTTCTACAGGGGGTTATCAGGAAATACGGAAGAAAGGCCCACACGTCGGGTTTACATAGAGATACTAACGTGCCGCACAATTATCTACCATCTAGAAGAGTCCAGAAGCCACGGGAGCGAACGGGAGACGTAACGGAGCCGGGCACTGGGCGCCCGCCCTCCCCCCTGGACCAATCAGGGTGAAGTTCGGGGATCAAGCTCCACCGACCTAATACTTCAAGGAAAACCACACGATCAATGTCGGTTTGATCCGACAGCCCAGATTCATCTGAAAAGACTATATAAGAAAGGCCCCCTGGCCCCTGGAGATCATACCTCTTCTACATAATCAAAGTTAGGGTTTCAATTCTTCATCCAAGTAGAGAGGATCCCTCTAGTTCTTCTAGTTCTACCTCTAGTTCATCTAGATCTAGTTCTAGTTCATCTAGTTCTAGTTTCTCTAGTTCAAGTTCTAGTTAGTTCTAGTTGTAATCTAGAAAATAGGGAGAGAGAAGAGGAGAGCGGAGGAGGAGCCAGATCTGTCGGATCTTCCTCAACATTGTACTTTTGCAGCATCTAGTTCGTTCTTCATCGTTCTCCAGGTTCTTCAACTCATAACTCCTGAGTTCTCTAATTACTTTTATTTACATTCAAGTTATTTATTGGATTCCCGCTTGCATCAAGTGCTCTAATCTTTGAAACATTAGAGTAGTAATTAATAGATTAGACGTGGTGTTTAGTCTTGCAATTACCTGGAATTGCACCCAATCCTGCGGATTGTTGTGGTAGCCCTAGGGTAGTGACAGCCCTAACGGTCGACGTATTCCACCTCGTTCGGATCGGTGTTTGTAGGACCGTAGTCGGAGCTTCCTAGCCCCCTTCTCATCTCTTTCTGTGGTTAGTGTTCTGATGTCCCGAAATAGATAATCTTGAAGTAATTCTTGATTCTTAGATCAACTAGAGAACTCTCAGGAAACTTCCTCTCTTCCCACCAAAAATAGTTATATAGTTATCCTTGGGCGATCTTGGATCTTAATTAGTACACTCACGTTCCCTGTGGAAAATCGATACTCTGGAATACTCCCGGGTGAAGGCTACATCGGTATCCGTGCGCTTGCGGATTTTTCTGTTTGCGTTTAAAATACCCAACAACCAGCTCCACTTGATATTAGCCTTGCATGATCCTTCGTGTCTTTTATGTTTTACTAGACGGGTAAGTCTAGCTGAGTACATTCTCGTACTCAGGATTTATTCCCATCTGTTGCAGATGATATATTTTATGATGGCTTATGCAAGACCTGTCTCCATCCCGTTGGGTATGAGGACTAACCGTTGGGCATGGTTCTCTAACTACTTCGTACCTGTTGCTTTTGGATGGGTGGCATGAGACCCTGGCTGAACAAGTACTTGTGAAATGAACTTTGGAAAGTGTGTGTAATTATTTTGCTTCCGCTACTTCAAACATGTGTTGTAATAACTAAGTAACTCCGATGTGGTGCTACTTCGCCAGCAATGAATGACTATGTAACATTCGCTGTGTTGTGTTGAACTATTACGATCTTGGCTTGTTGCAAGTTGGTTCGAAGTCCTTCGTGATTTCAGTTGACTACCGGGATTATATGGGCTCAAGTTTGGAAACTTGATTGCTTGTCGATCGTTTCTACACTTGAACTCTTATAATTTGATCGGTTGTGTGACAGCTGGTATCGGAGCAAGTTCAGCATTATAAATGTAGCTTTTGTGTATTTAAAAACAAAAGAGTCTTTAAATAAAATGGTGTAAATCAACACTTAAGATATGTCAGTGGTCGAATCCTGCTTGCCCACATAAGGACTATAGGTGGCTATTTAAGTACTGACTTGGGGGGGTTTTATTTATGCATCTCCGGCAGTACTCAGGTATGGATGTGTGATGACCGCACTATGCTACCCTATGGTCTAATGGTAGAGGTAGCCTTCATATGTGAATTAGCCACATATGTCGCTATATTTAAATTATGCAACGTCGCACCTACGCTCTAGTAAGTGTGAGCTGTGAGAGCATGATCGTCCAAATGGCGGTCTAGGGGAGTGTTCACGGTGGTTTTCTCGAGTGGTTACATGTCAAAACCATGGAACCACGAAAGAAACTTAATTGGGGAGCATTTAATTTCTCGGGTAGCTATGGTGTCATTGTTTGTGCATGATGGGCATGTCCAAGCAATGTGCACTTAGTTTATTGCTTTCTTGAGTGATATATTGGGAACTGTTGGGCTGCAATGAAGTTTTCTGCACGTACTCTAACAGCGCACGTGTAATTCGTTAATTATCGTATCGAGAGACGAATGTATGCCACCGTATATCCGTTAGAATGTTAATTTTCTAAGTTTGTGAGGACGTACGGTTCGTGCATGCATCATGTCGCATTCATACACACATTCTGTCTACTCCTTCCCTTACCATGTCGTACCTTTTAATTAAATAAATGTTGCTTAAAATTAATCTTCTCTTACCCATGGTATTCCTATTCCTTTCCACAGATGGACGTGCCCGCTTCACCTCACCCCAGTGACACCTTTCTGAGCGAGTTTGGCACTCCTACCTTGCTCTGGAGGGTGCTACAGTCTGTGGGGTATACTGAGCCACCTCAGTATTCTTGGTGGGAGGTGGATATGATAGGAGAGTTGCAGTGGTTTGCTGTGCAGGGAGTGGTCCCTCCACATGGGGGCAGGCCTGCATGGACAGGGTGGACCTGTAACTCAGATGGGCAAACTCCTTGGGAAGCAGCTCAGGTTGCAGCCCATGCGATGCTGCTCAACATCTGTCAGAGGTTTGGCGATGAGCTGACAGGAGGACCAGCGGCCTCCATTCCCCGTGCTGACCCAGCAGCAGCGGAGTGGAAGCAGGCTGATGGTTGTGCGTTGGTCCGAGGCAGGGGAGAGCGAGCTGAGAGTTCTAGTCCTGCTATGAGTGCTATGATGGCTGTGCTCAAGCTGTTCAGTCAGTGAGAGGACACTTATGCACAGGTGATGGTGGCTGTTCGCCAGGCCCAGGAGATGCAACAGAAGGCTGAAAAGCATGCTCGCAAGTTTCGCAAGCAAGCTAGACTCCTAGAGCAAGCTCAGAAGGACCGCAATGACTGGAAAGACATTGCGGAGTACCGTAGGCAGCAGTGGGTGAATGCCATTAGGGAGAGAGATCATAAGCAGGATCAGATGAGTCAGTTGGCTAGAGAGAGGGAGACAGTGCAGGAGCGCTTGATGCAGGTCACTCGTGAGAGGGATACTGCGCTCCGTGTGTCGGAGAACAGACGCCGGGCATGGGAGATGCACCGGATTCAGTCGCTTGAGCGGGAGAACTATCTGCAGGATCAGATTGAGGCTGGTCTTGTGGAGATTCACCGTCTCAACAACTTGCTACACCCTATTCCTCGCCCTATGCCCGTGTATCCAGAGGTGGGACCTCAGGTGATTGTGGCCGATGATGATGGTATGGAGGTAGATGGACCAGCAGCGGCTGCACCACCCTTGCACGAGGACATGGAGGACGAGGAGCTTGAGCCAGTTAGCGACGAGGATGGAGAGGCGATCTTCGACGCTGACTCGGACAACGAGCCTGGAGTGTAGTGAGTAGTGGGTAGTTGTTATGTGAGGATCTTTTGTAGTCAGGCAGTTGGCAGTAGTGCTTTTGTAACCCTGTTGTAATCCAGAACCTTGATCTTTGACTCACGTCATGTACTGTGATGGTGTAATAACTTTATGGACCCGATGTGTTAACTGTATCATGTTTGACCGGTGATGACGATGTTTTCCGCATTGTGCATATTACAGTTGTCTCTGTCATGTGTTGGATTGGTGATGTTGTTTTGTGGAATTGAATTATTGTGCCTTTTCTGTAAAGCTATTCTTTCGAATACTTTCAGGCATAAGTATAAGTTCTTCTATGACAAATCTTGTCATCATCAATGCTCAGTGACTGTGTCTTTACAGATGTCTCGTGGCACTCGAGAAGCGGAACAACGTGCAAACATGAACCCACCCCCTCCTCCTCCACCACCAAATCCAGCTGAGCTGATGCAAATGATGGTGGAAAATCAGAGGATGCTCACTGAGACCATCAATCGGATGGCAAATCAGGGTGGTCGTCATGCACAAGAAGGGCCAGCTCCTAATCAATACAGTAGCTTTAAGGATTTCATGGATACTAAGCCCCCACCTTTCAGAGAAGCTGAAGAACCCCTTCAAGCTGAGCAATGGCTGAACACGGTGGAACAAAAATTCCGCTTGCTTCGGTTGACCGAGGGTTTGAAGGCTGAGTATGCTGCTCACCAACTACAGGGTCCGGCGGGCATATGGTGGAACCAGCATCGGGAGGCTCTCCCGGACAATACTATGGTTGACTGGAACCTCTTTCGTGAGGCTTTCAAGGGGCATTTCATTCCTCCTGGTGTCATGGAGATGAAGCATACCGAGTTTATGCAGTTGACTCAGGGCAACAAAACTCTGAAGGACTACTTGCATGCTTTCAATCACCTATCAAGGTATGCTCCTGAGTTTGTGAACCCTGAGGCGAAGAAGATTGCTAGCTTCAAGCGGGGTCTTGGCCCCAAGTTGCTGAAGACTATGGGCCGCTCTAAGTGTGCAACTTTAAATGAGTTTGTTAGTGATGCTCTCACTCAAGAGAACTATAACACTGTGTACACGGCGACCAAGACTCGCAAGAGGGCTTTTGAGGTCGGGACAGGGGCGTCACAATCCAAGGCTCCAGTGGCAGCTAGGCCCCCGTGCCGTGCTCAAACTCCTAACCAGCGGTATCGCCCTCCTGTGAAGAAGAATCTGGCTAAGACGGGTTTCCGCACGGGGTACTCTATTGCTCTTCCTAGGGGCAACACAGGTCCCAGCTATGCCAAGACTCCACCTGCCAACCGTCCATGCTAGAACTGCAATCAGACCGGGCACTGGCAGAGCAATTGTCCTTACCCGCCAAAGAAGGTCAACCAAGGAAACGTCCGCCAGGGGCGTGTTCACTACACAACTGTGGAGGCAATCCCTGCTGGTGAGGTAGTTACGGCTGGTAAGTTTCTGGTTAACCAATGTGATGCACTTGTGCTTTTTGATTCAGGGGCATCGCATTCTTTTGTGAGTTCAGACTTTGTGTCTAAGCATAATCTCAAGGCAATTACACTTGATAAGGGTAGTTATTGCATTAGTGCTGCTAGGAATGATATTTCTACCAATCAAGTGGTTTTTGGGGCAACTCTGGAAATTGGAGACCGTCAGTTTCTTGCTGATCTGGTTGTCTTACCTGGTGTGGGTATAGATGTAATTCTAGGAATGAAGTGGATGAGTGGTAACGGAGTTCTTATCGACACCACCACTCGTGTAGTGATGTTGAGAGACCCAAATACCAAGGAGGCGTTCTTAGTGCAACTTCCTCGAGATATTCATATCCGTAGCACTGTGAGTGCAGTTACATCTAGGGCTATCAAGGATATTCCGGTGGTGTGTGAGTTCCCGGATGTATTTCCTGATGATTTACCCGGGCTTCCTCTAGATCGGGATGTGGACTTCAAAATTGAATTGATTCCGGGTACCGCTCCTATCTCTAGAAGACCTTATAGAATGCCACCAAATGAGCTAGCTGAGCTTAAGACCCAGTTGAATGAGTTGTTGAAGAAAGGTCTTATCCGTCCTAGTTCTTCTCCTTGGGGTTGTCCGGCTATCTTTATGAAGAAGAAGGATCAATCCTTGCGCATGTGTGTGGACTATTGTCCCCTGAATGCGGTGACCATCAAGAATAAATACCCTCTTCCTCGCACTGATATCTTGTTTGATCAGTTGTCTAAAGCTAAGGTATTCTCCAAGATTGATTTGTGATCTGGGTACCATCAGATCAAGATCCGTCCTGAAGATGTACCTAAGACAGCTTTCTCGACGAGGTATGGGTTGTATGAGTATCTCGTCATGTCTTTCGGTCTTACGAATGCACCTGCTCACTTCATGTACCTTATGAAATCGGTATTCATGCCCGAATTGGACAAGTTTGTGGTGGTCTTCACTGATGATATCCTGGTATATTCTTGCAATGAAGAGGAGCATGCAGAGCATCTGCGTGTGGTGTTGTCGCGCTTGCGTGAGCATCAGCTTTATGCAAAATTCAGGAAATGCGAGTTTTGGCTAAAGAAAGTACATTTCTTGGGCCATGTCTTATCTGAAGAAGGCATATCGGTGGATCCGGCTAAGGTGCAAGAAGTGCTGGATTGGAAAGTTCCAACTTCGGTGCACGAGGTTCGGAGTTTTCTCGGTTTGGCTAGGTATTATTGTCGATTTATTCTGGAATTCTCAAAAATATCCAAGCCTATGACTCGTTTACTTCAGAAAGATGAGAAGTTTGTGTGGATGCCTGAGTGTGAAGAGGCATTCTACAAGTTGAGGACATTGCTGACATCAGCTCCTGTCCTAGCTCAACCTGATATCGAGAAGCCCTTCGATGTCTTTTGTGACGCGTCGGGTGTTGGTCTAGGCTGTGTGTTGATGCAAGAAGGTCACGTTATCGCGTATGCCTCGCGCCAACTTTGAAAGCATGAGGTCAATTACCCTACTCATGACTTAGAATTGGCTGCAGTTGTCCATGCTTTGAAAATATGGAGGCAATATTTGCTGGGTAATCTGTGTAATATCTACACTGATCATAAGAGTCTCAAGTACATCTTCACTCAACCTGAATTGAACATGCGGCAGCGAAGGTGGCTTGAGTTGATTAAAGATTATAATCTGCAAGTGCACTACCATCCGGGCAAGGCAAACGTGGTTGCGGATGCCTTGAGTCGGAAAGCGCACTGTCACTCAGTTCAGGTGGAAGACCCATTGTTGTCACATCTTATGCACCCACTTGTGCTCAACCAGATTTCTCTGGAGACTACTCTGCGCAATTGAGTCATCGAATTGTAGCAAACAGGTGTAGGTATCCACCATATAAAGAGGAGAATGAAGGAAGAAGAAACCAAGCATTTCCGGGTCGATGCGAACGGAATTCTTTGGTTCAAAGATCGACTCGTGGTCCCAAAAGACCGTGAGCTACGAAATCAGATCTTATCTGAAGCTCATTCATCCAAATTGTCTATCCATCCTGGTAGCAGCAAGATGTATCAGGATTTGAAACCTCTGTTTTGGTGGACAAAGATGAAAAAGGAGATTGCTGCTTTGTCGCTCGTTGTGACAATTGTTGTCGTGTGAAGGCCGTTCACATGAAAGCCGGTTTGCTTCAACCCTTGTCGATTCCTAGTTGGAAATGGGAAGAAGTCAGCATGGATTTCATCGTTGGACTTCCAACTTCTGTTAAGGGTTACGACTCTATCTGGGTGATTGTAGACCGTTTGACCAAGGTTGCTCGTTTTATTCCAGTTCGAACTAACTATCGTCCACATCAATATGCGGAGTTGTACTTCGAGCACATTGTTCGTCAGTATGGTGTGCCTCGAACAATCATATCAGATCGTGGACCACAGTTCACTGCCCGTTTTTGGGAGTGTCTTCATGAGCAGATGGTACCCACTTGGTCCGTAGTTCTTCTTATCATCCCCAAACGGCCGGCCAAACTGAACGGGTCAACCAAATCCTAGAAGACATGTTGAGGGCATGTGCTCTCTCTTCAAAGGGTTCTTGGGTTAAGTGGTTGCCGTTAGCTGAGTTCTCTTACAACAATAGTTATCAGGAGAGTATCAAGATGGCTCCTGGTGAGGTCGTTGTCCCGATCTTCACGACGTAGGATAACTAGCTGAAGATCAGCCGATAACTTGCTGCAAGCAGCGAAGATAACTAGTGCAACCTTCTTTCTCTCAGAATAATTATGCACACGAAAAATTTTATCCACCTTCAACTCCCATGTAAGATATGCTTCAGGATCAGATCCTCCTTCAAACTGGGGCATGGTGAATTTTAACTTGCCAAATCTCTCTTCATTGTGCTGATTACGCCTACGATTTCTTCGGTGACGACGATCATCATAATCATCCTCTTCTTCAGTTTCACTTTCTTCCAATCCAATACCTCTCCCATGTCCATGACCAGCACCTCTACCACCATGATCACGTCGTGGAAAAGGAGGTCTTCTTGCATTGGCAGCAGCTCGCTCTCTACGCCGTTCCCTTGCACGACGAGCAGCTTCTCCTTCGCTTTCTTCATCTTCATCTTCATGGTGACTGCCATTTGCATTATCATGAGGATGGATTTGCAACCGGTTCATGAGTGCTTGAACATTGTTTGTTAGCGTCTCCATGCTTTGTTTCATCTCATCGAATTGTGCCATGGTGACACAATCATCAATCTCCGGATGCTCAGACATCTTGCTGTAAAAAATTAGTGAAGGCAAAGCAACAATATATGTAGAATAGGGAATTATATGTGGAATCTCACAATCTCACCTCTCTTACCAACCGAAGCTCATGTGAGTTCCCTGCAGATTACAACGGCCAATGCGAGGTGGTAACCGAGAATGATGGTTGGGAGAATCCAAGATCAGTATTTTCCTATGACGGTGGGTTATTTGTGGAGCTTGGTGGGGATATATTTCACAAGGAATGCAGTCTAAATTCTTGATATTGTAAAGTTAAACCACAATCCAAACTAGAAGTTCAATGCCTAGTGCTGACCACAAGATATGAGTGATGTAAATAGATCAAACACACGCGCAAAGATAATTCAGATTTGATGCAAACAAGGAGTATGCCTAGGATGCAAGTGTTGCAATCAAACCCAAGCAAAATTTTGCACCAAAGATAGATAATGACTGATTGTGTGACTTGATATAAAATTCAGAACTTGAGCACATAAACAGAGTGAATTTTCTACTCTTTCTTCACAACTTCTCTTCCTCAACTCTTTTTTTTCACTTTTCTTTTTTTTTGATACTCTGTTTTTTTATAACTAAGAACAAGAGCAGATATAACACTTACGCACACTTTTTTTTTGAAACAAGACACAACCGTCAGCGTTCTAACTTGATAGGCTCAAAGTTTACGCGAAGGATGATACCGGTTTCAGATTTTCTTTAGGGATTTGTAGATATAAAAGAGGCACAAAGGACACACAAAGGATATGATGATCAGCAACTAAGCAAAACTCTAATGGACTGAAACTTAACCAAACTCACAAGAAAAACAGATTGAAACAAAGGGCTAATGCAATTTTTTTATGGCTTTTTGGTGGATAGGACGAACAAGATATATATATGTAGCTAAGGGTAAAAAATCCTACCGTGGAAACTTGAGCTTTGATACCAGATGGTGAGGTCGTTGTCCCGATCTTCACGACGTAGGATAACTAGCTGAAGATCAGCCGATAACTTGCTGCAAGCAGCGAGGATAACTAGTGCAACCTGACGACACGCACAAGGAGCCAACCACCGTCTCTATACGGCAGCCTGAACCAAGGATTCGCCCAACCACACTCTCAAAGAACCAACCTACGCAACCTGAACTCGAGGATCAGGAGCACGGATTGGGTGCCGATGACGCGGCCGCTTCTGTAATCTCCGCGAAGGAAAACACAAGAGCAAAGGGGTAGAGATCTCTCTCTGAATTTGTTAGCACACAGCTGAACAAAGTGGTTTGTATTCTCAATATCATAAGTCTTTGATTACAATGAGTCTTAGGGGGTATTTATACTAGCAACAGCCCTGCTAGATAGGTATGAAAACGAAATAGAGTTTCTGAGAGAAGGCAATGTGAAAGGTCCCCTCGAAATGGATTTCCGAGGTGGCTTCGCGTGACTGTTGGCCTCCAGAGCAGTTTCCAATAAACTGACCATAACTTTTCATTGGGAAGTCCAAATGATGATCCGTTTCTTGGGTGTGAAACTAGACTCCAAGAGCTTTCTAGTAATATATGCCATGCACCACGAAACGCTGTAGATTGGTACAGTTTTACTTGGCAAGTTGTACCAACATTCTGTCACGACAGACTGTTGACCTTCTGAGCAGTCTGTACTAATTCTGTTCTGCAGGCAATATGGAGTATCCAAACTGGTCGCCACTAGATTCATTGGAAAGTAGACTCGAAGAGCTTTCCAACAAGTGCTCATGGGCCTTCATAGCATCTCTAAAGTGAAAGTTATGATCTTTTCTTTCAACTGGTCCGTTCTGCACCGCACTGGTCCGATCTGCCCTTCTTTCAACTGGTCCGTTCTGCACCGTGTTGTTCCAATCCTTGCGATCCAGGTCACCTCCCTCCTCATGTGTATACCTAAGCACAACCAAAGTAGAACACTTAGGTAGTATAATATTCTCATTAACATTAATAGAACTCTTACAAAGTAGCGCGTTCACCTCTTGTTGTAGCTTCTTGGCTCGGCTACGTGTAATTGCTCCATCAATGGCTTGGGCTGGTGCCAGTGTAGTCGGTGTAGAGGTTGGCGTGGAATTAGAGGGAGCATGCTTGGTTGGGATGTCCTCATCAGCTCCATTTGAAGCCATGTATGGTCGAAAGTGTCGAACCCCGTTGAATTGGGTAGAATCCGGGGAGCGAAGGTATTATGGCATCGATTTCGTGAACGAAGTGGAGCAGCAAGTCCGTACCATCCAGCAACATCTCGAAGCTGCTCAAGCTCGTCAGAAAAGTTATGCTGACAAGAGAAGGAAACCGATTGAGTTCGCAGTCGGTGACCATTTGTATATCAAGGTGTCTCCGATGAAAGGCGTACAAAGGTTTGGAGTCAAGCGAAAGCTTGCACCTCGTTATGTGGGACCCTATTAGATTTTTGAAAGGAAAGGGGATGTGGCGTACAAAGTTCAACTACCAGTTGAGCTTCGGGCTATTTTTCCTGTCTTCCACGTATCACAATTGAAGAAGTGCCTTCGTGTTCCGGAGGAACGAGTGGAAGTTTGGGATATCAAGTTGAAATCTGACTTGGTGTATGAAGAAAAACCTATAGCGGTTCTTGACCGCAAGGAAAGGGTGACTCGTAATTGTGTGGTAAAATTATACAAGGTGTTGTGGAGTAACCATGGGGAGGAAGATGCCACTTGGGAAACAGAGGATTATTTAAAAGAAGTTTACAAAACATTCTTCGAAAATCAGTAAGCTTTCAAATCTCGAGACGAGATTTTTGTAAGGGGGGAGGGCTGTAACACCCCAGTGTTATGGTTGCATAAATTACATGCATAACATGAGCATCATCATCCACTCAAGCATATCATGATCATCATCTACCTTGAGCCATGTCATTTTATGCTTAAGTGTGCCTTAACTTGTTTTATCATGCTTCCTATGCTTATGTTTGTGTGAACCATGCTCATGCTTGTGTGTTAAGCCTTGGTAATTAGCTTATCTATGCTTAACTCAACCTTAGGAACAATGTTCATGTTGATCACTTCTCCAAAATAATCACTTAAGTCATACTTACACAAATAGGCCCTAGAAACCTATTTTGCTTAGGCTTTTAAAAAGTGTTTCATAAAATGTTTGCATGTCAAAGTTGTAGCAAATTTTATAAGGAACAAAAGTTGTTTTATGGCTATCTCATGAAAATGATCACATCTAGTTCAAAAGTGACCCACAAGACAGATTTGGGGCTGTTTCCAATACTTAGAAATATTTTCTAAGTCTAGGGACGCAGCAGTTTGCTTGATTGATTTTGAAAACTTTATATCTCTCAATACAGGCCGATCTGGCCCTTGCTCTAGTTGATAATGTTGTAGAACTCAGTTAGTACTTCAACTTTGTCAACTACACCATCTCCTAACTCGCTCTGGTTTGGAAGTTAATCACCGTCAAAGTCGCTCTGTCAGACAGTCATCACCTTAACTGAATCGAGGTCGAGCTCGTCGACGTGGCCGACCGGTGACAGAACCTCGGCGACATTTGGTGCCCGTACGTCGCTCCTGGCCCCGCTCGTCAGCTCCCAGCGCGTGCATGACCTCCACAGCGACGCCCCGGACGCAGTGGACGCGTCCACTCTCTCCTTCCACTCACTCTCTCGCCAGACAAGCGGCCGCAGTGAGCTCACCGTCGCGAGCTCACTCCGGCGAGATCAATCGCGCTTGTCACTGCACCACTGCTTACCAAAACTTGCTCACAGCTCCGCCGTGAACCGCTCCTCACCCTCCACCCGCTAACTCGCCGTGGAATCCTCCGGTGAGCCGACATTTCCTTTTTTCCCCCAAATCGGGTCGCCGTGACCTTCTTCTCCGGCGAACTCAATGCCGACCTCCTCGGAGCCTCTCGTCTTCTCTGGTTAGGTCCTAGAGGTAGCTTAGGTCCTTAGAAAGCGTTTGCGCCACTTGGCGGACGCTCTACCGCGCTCACCGTTGCCGGACACGACGCGCAGCGCCGCCGTGTTTCCGCCGGAGTTGGGCTCTCTCGTGGCCAGCTCATTCCGCGCCATTTCAAGCCAAGTCGCATACCTAGGAAGCTTCGCCGTAGTCCGCTGGTGCTGTAGGAAACCCTAGGTCGCGCTCTACCGACCTGAGAGCTCTGGCGTAACGCCGAGCACCTCCGCCGAGCCGCCATGATCGACAGCGAGCCATTTCTTGTGGCTCCGCCGCAGGGAAAAGGGGGTCAATCAGTTCGCAAAGGTCTGGGGGTCACGTTGGTGCCCTTGGTTTGGCCGGAGACCTCGCCGTCGCAGAGAAATCGCCGGCGAGAGTCGCCTCGGCTGTGGGGAAGATGACCCTGACATGCAGGACCCGCTGTCAGTGACACATCGTTTCCCTCCTTTTCTTTTATTCAAATCCAGGTTTTTGGCTTTCTTGCAAAAATCATATCTCTTGTTTCTGAGATCCAAAAATTGTGAAACCAGTTTTGTGAGATTCTTTGAGATGGTTATTGTTTTGTAAAAATATAAAATGAACCATGTTTTCTGGGAAAAACAATTATAAGGATTTAATCTTGTTATTCATGAGTAAATTCATATCTCTTGATATACTGCTCATCTTGCTATGAAATTTTTATGCTAGGCTCTAAGTGGCATGAGGATGTTATGATAAATAGTTCATGATTTTTGGAGTAATATATTTGTGATATGTAATTTATGCTAGTTCTATGACTTGTTTTCTTATTTAAATCACAGTAAATATTTGGTGCTTATGCTGGTGCTCTACTCTGGTGTCAAACTTGCTTATGGTATTAGTAGCATGTAAATAATCTGAAATATGTTGTTTGACACTATATAAGCCATGTTTCGTAATTTGTGAAATAAGTACCTTGTCATATGTTAAATGCTTATCTTAAATTTGGCATGTGCAATTGCCCTGAACATTTTATGGTGATGTCCAGATGCTATGCTTGTCCTTCTGTAATTTTTGTAGATTTTTCTGAGCACTTTTGCTAGTATCTTGTAATTATTCTCATTTATAGAATTAAATTAATAAATGTCTTATTATTAAGTGTTTAGGGGTTATCATATGATGTGCTGGTTGTATTATGATGTGTTTGTGCTTATAAGCCATGTGGTTGATACTGATTATATTTTGGCTATGTCATTAAATAATTAATTAAAGGGTTAAAAGCTATTCTGGACAGCAAGGAAGTAATTCAATCTTTGCTTATTAATAACTTGGTCTTCTGGAAGACTTGTCTAAATCAAAGTTGTTGTAAACTTTATGGACTAGCTGTGGTTTTAATTTGGGATCATTTGGTCCAGTAGTTTTGAAGCTATGGCTTTTCCAAGTTACGTTCCAGAAATTGGTGCTTTCTGTTTTTCTGGGACAGAACCTGCAACTTTGTTTATAAGGCTTGTTTAACTTATGAATCTTGTTGAGATGTTTAAAGATGATTTGTAGACAATTTCATAAGCTTTCCAGAATGTCCTCACTCATGTTTGTTGGATCTTTTTAGCAATAGTTATGACCTGTTTACTGAGCTAATCCTGTTATGTGATACTCGCTGTTTATAGTTTAACTTGGTAGTTTTGGCTAAGTTAACTTATCATCTTGTGTGGACTTGTTATAATAGTTATTCCATAAATGAGTGTCCAGTGAGTCTAATTATGTTATCAAGCATTCATTCTTTAGTATGCACACCTTCTTATTCATCGAGCATGCAATAGGTGCATCGGACGTGACAGCCTCTTTCGAGCTTCAAGTGAACCCCGAAGGCGAGGAGGGCAACCCAGAAACGGAGGTCCAGCAAGCCGGACTCGAGGAGCCCGAAGAGGAAGTGGAGTGCCCGAATCACGAGCCATCCTCATTCGTGAAAGGCAAGCCCCGGAGCATCCTAAGTCTCCCCTTTACTTTCGAAAGTTTACTTGAATATGTTATATATATTGATGCATTTAAGTATAGGAGTTGTGATGAAACCTTTGCTGCATTTTACTCAATCCTTGTCCAGATATCTTACCACTACCTGCTTATAGAGTTAGGATCGAGTAGCAGCTTAGCCATGCTTTAATCGGTAGAAGTCGGGTGATATCCTGTCACCTGCGCGATATAGGGTTATGTCGGATCACGATGGACTATATGTGCTATCGTGGATGGAACCTGATTAAATTGACTTAAGCCGAGCGAAGTTTTGCAAGGTTGTAGTAACTCCGTCTGTGGCAGCTAAGGACCGACCGTTGTACGTCCTCTTATCATGTTGAACGCATGTCTAACACTTAGTTGGCCGGATAACTCGTTCCGACCGCGAAGCCTAGTAGTATGACTCAGGCCGGAAGACCGGCAAGTATAAAGTGCACACTACCGGAGGAAGTGCGGTGTGCGGGGGACCATTGGCGTAAGCCCAAAGGCAGGTGAGTTAAAATTCCTAACCTCCCTGGCAGAGTGGTAGCCCTGGGAGTGCGGCGCTGATCGGAGCCGCGATTCCTGAGTCGTACCAAAGGTGACCCGCTGGCTCTCCGACGGGGGATGCTTGGGTGAGTGCTAGGAATAACCCTCCAACTGAATAGGAATCGATTCGAATCGCCATCTCTCCCGAATAGTGAGAACTTGACAGAGCAGCGACAAACGTAGCATTCACTAAAGAACTTTGGTTCATGATAATGATGATAGCAAGAAAGAGTACATGATGAACTTGATATGGTTATTATTGTTTGCAATAATCAAGTGATGTGTTTTAGTACAGGTGCTAATCTAGTGGTAGGCTAATGATGATTAATATGATGCTCTCACAACCTTGTAGCTATAACTTAAGCTTTTGGCAAATGTTGGGTCAACCAGCTCCACTTGATATTAGCCTTGCATGATCCTTGGTGTCTTTTATGTTTTACTAGACGGGTAAGTCTAACTGAGTACATTCTCGTACTCAGGGTTTATTCCCATCTGTTGCAGATGATATATTTTATCATGGCTTCTGCAAGACCTGTCTACATCCCGCTGGGGATGAGGACTAACCGTTGGGCAAGGTTCTCTAACTATTTCGTACCTGTTGCTTTTGGATGGGTGGCATGAGACCCTGGCTGAACAAGAACTTGTGAAATGAACTTTGGAAAGTGTGTGTAATTATTTTGCTTCCGCTACTTCAAACATGTGTTGTAATAACTAAGTAACTCCGATGTGGTGCCGCTTTGCCGGCAATGAATGACTATGTAACATTCGCTGTGTTGTGTTGAACTATTACGATCTTGGCTTGTTGCAAGTTGGTTCGAAGTCCTTCGTGATTTCAGTTGACTACCGGTATTATATGGGCTCAAGTTTGGAAACTTGATTGCTTGTCGATCGTTTCTACACTTGAACTCTTACAATTTGGTCGGTTCTGTGACAAACTCCTTCGTCAACCAGTTATTACTTTTTCATCTGCCGATCCAAGCTCCATTAACTTTCCTGATACGTGTCCAAAAACGGTGTCAACAGAGGGCAAAGCCACGGTTGTCACGGCAGTTTTCCAGCCCGCTCTCCATCCACGAGCATAGGCCAGACGGATCCCTAACTAGGGGTTCCAAGTGGTCTGCTCGAGGTGGTGATCGTGCGGCAGTCGTGGAGCGATGATGGCGATGCTGATCACGCCTCCTCTTGGGCGGGGAGGCGTGGTGATGAGGTCGACGTGTGGCCCTCCCTGAGCATGGGGGCATAATGTGGGCTCCGCCCAGGCCTCTGGTAGAGAGCAGGATCATGTCGTAGCCAAAGCTGGTGGACATCTCAAGGCTCTCAAACCAAATCACTGTGGAGCGCGAAAGTGGAGAAACGGAAGTGGCCATCCGGAAACAAGGTGGAAAATCGTCAGTAAACACGCAAGGCCCCTACCTGGCACACCAACTGTCGGTGTTTTAACCTCGGGGGTAGCACCAATGAGTGAATTTATTTGCGTGCTTCCTCTTCCAGATGGTGATGCAAGGTGAACACAACGATTTATCCTGGTTCGGGCAAGAGAAGGCCCTACATCCAGCGGGGGGAGGAGCTTGTATTATCTTACACCTAAGTGCTTGTACAGGGGTGGATACAAGTATGAATGATCGTGGGATTCCAAGCTTAGTAGCGTGGGACTAAGGTGTTGGTGATGTTGTGCATGCGAGTGCAGATTTCTACGTGTGACGCTATATCCGTTCTAAGCCCTGGCGTCCCCTTTTATAGGTCAAGGAGAGGCACAAGGTTACACGGTACAGGGGCTAGAGTAGGCTTCGACAAGGGCGTGGGCGTAGGTCAACTTGAGGCCTCCATACCGGCATGGCTTGACAGGTCTTGTTATTGTGTACTTGGTGATGATGGCGTGTGTATTCCCTTGCGTGAATCCTTGTATATTGCTCGGTAATTGGCCCGTATATGCGCACGTGCGTACGACCCTGCAGTCGTCGTGTCGGGAGTTGTTGGAGCGCTGACTTCCTCTGACGGACCCTTCTCAGGGAAGTACTCGATGGCCTCGAGGATCAGGCGGATTGGGCAGGACCCGTACGTAGAAGCGCTGACTATTACGTCTCGATGGGTCGCCTGACGGGATGTTACGCTGGGCATCACAGGAATGTTGTGTACCTCATCCTGATTTCCAAGACAAGGCCTGTGAGAAGTGGGACGTGACAAGGGTACGACCCATCATTAGCGCGGCGGCCGCCATAGCGTTAGGTGGGAACGTACATTTAATGCTCTAGATCCCGTACTAGCGGCAGGTAGCTGAGGCGCGTCTCGCGCTCGAGGCAACGCGGTTCGCTCGATCCAGATCCCGTGATGGAGGGGCGTGCGAACTCGAGGCTTTGGCGCTCGCTCGAGCTGTTTTCCGTCATCGAGGCTTATGTCGATCGGTGCGTTGGTCTTACTTACAGTACGTCGAGTAGGGAGCATAGCTGTTGCGTGCTTGTCTAGGATATCAAGGCCCGCTCTTAGGCCGGCCTAAAATGGTTTGTACGCTGGGTTTTTTCTTCTGTCAGAGCTGGTTAAAACTTCATTTTTTTTTGGGATGTTCATACGGGTACCCATGTCCTCGACACTAGGCTAGGTGAGTAGGCGCGCATGGATCCACCTGACCTGCACGATACATGGGCCTCGCCTCGGTGAAGGGATGCTCAAGCTTTTTTTTAACTTGCCGAGCCAGATTGACACGGCCACCATGCATGTCATGTCACCCTCCTCTCCCTTTGTGCGCATGACATGGCCGTAGCCAACGTGTCAACTCTCAAACGAACTGCATCATATCATTATCATAGTCATAGGGTGGCATATTGCCCGCATCATATCGTTATCATAGTCATGCCCAAAATTTGGGTTCAATTTGGCATAAAACTAGCCATACTAGGCCTGTTCGCATGGCTGAAAAACCATGTTTGTTGATTTATTGTAAGAAAAACACTACTTAATGACTGATAGATTCAGTAGATAAACTCAAACAAACAGACTCATTTTACATAAAGTGAACCCAAGGCTACCTCATGCAAGTAGATGAACTCAAACAAACAGGCTCATTTTGCATGAAACGAACCCAGGCTACCTCATGCAACTTGAATAGGGCCTGTTTTTTTTTTAAAATTATTTTTTAACCTTCAATAGAGGGCCGCTGGGACAATTATACATCTGAACGAGCTTTTATACTCTGAAATCGTCCTGCAGGATCCTACTACGATACTCCAATCAGCGGTTACAACCACCTGAGCCTGTTTAAGTGTAGGCAGCACAAGATCTTGTCTGGCTCATCCTCAACCCAAGAGGATTGGAGGTGATTGACAGGGATGTTGATTTGTAGGGGGATATTCCTAGTACTCCGTATGTTCTAAACATCGAAGACAGCAGCACTAAGCTTCATCCAGGAGACTTCGCCGTCAGGGCATTCTAATTGATTTCACCGGTGGAGACTGAAGAGCATCGTCTTCTGACTGCAACCAAAAACTAGTTGGAAAATTTCAAATGCATAACGGGTCGGTGCATCATCACTACAGGCTACATATACAAATCTCAATAGTAGCTTACTTGTGAAACTATTACCTTAGCAATTGCTCTAGGATACACATCCACAGAACGGAGACTAAAAGTGATTCTTCACAGTTCATCGTAAATGGGAGGAGGAGCAGGAGCATTTGCTAGGGCCACAGGTCCGTGTTGGGCTTTCGCTACAATGTCCTCAGCTGATAATGAACCTGATCTGATGGCGTTGGCCAGTTTCCTTTGCAGCGTCAACAGGCCAATACGTCTTGAGACGACATAAAGAACCGCCGAGGAGAAGATGATGAAACCGATAGTCAGGATGATCCTGGGAAACAGATCTTGTTAGCAGCTACAACACACACAAACACAGGTTTGTTATTACAGGTAGAAAAATTGTCTCACGGATAACAGGCTTATAGCATATCAAGCACCAGGCACAGTTACTTCATTCTAAGCATTTTGGCATGAGATCTGAACTGCTGGGAATGAGGAACAAAGAATGCCACAGCACTGATTTTCCTTCAAATAAGGATGTAATATACATACTAGTTTCATTACATACTTCTCGGGGATGCATAGGACAAGTACTAGAACCACATATTGGAGTTTGCTCCATTTCTGATATTTTCTGTTTCCATAAGCCAACTCGTGAGTCATGACCCTACTGAAGCATTCCACAAGATTGTGCCTTTTCTTTAACAAGCAGGGCCGCATTGTTCACCAAGGACTAAGGCCCAAAGCTCATAGAGGAGAAGGCTGCCAGACCTGTTTATTCAATGACTGTCTGATGTGTGTATCCTTTGGTGTTACAGATAAGTCCAGCGTTTGTAAAGGCTTTTAAGAAACTTGTAAGTTCACACAAGAAACTTGTGATTATATGGAAATCAAATGCCAGCATGTTTTCTGCAAGTCACTTTTCTTTGCTATGTTTTGCCTGATTAGCTGTAACGAGTCATGTATTTCCTAAAAAAGATAGGCCGGGATACAGTTGTTTAATATGAAAAAAAAGAGTAGTGGTTCAAACAATCCTGACAAATGATAGTTCAGTACTGGCAATATAGCACTATGAAAGGAGCCAGGGATGTGGTTCAATTTTGAAGGTACTCAACTACTCATTGTGCAAAATGTGTCTACAGAGACATGTCTTTTAGTTAAATGGCTTGAGTATAAAATAAGAATGTAGGCTATATGACCACGGACCACATTATGCACTGATCTGCAGCAAGTTTAGAACTGTACAAAAGAGTGAGAGTACCTACCTATCAAGAACATCTTGCCGTTGCATCGTGGAGAGCAAACCACGGGTACGCATCAGCAAAGAGCGGTGTCCTTGATATTCACCTTCAGCCTTCCGGAGAACACTTGTTGATTCGTCTGCATAATTTAATAAATTAGTTTGCATGGTACAATTTGACTATTATGATCATTAAAATGAAGGCAAATAAGAATTTTTTTTTTATTCATACACCATGAAGTGCATGAACATGCTATATTTTCAGCCATAACAGAAGACCATCCTATAGTTAAATAAAAAGGAATATTTTGACAAAATTAAATATAAATATACAGAACAAGTACATGACTACAACCAAGCAGTTTTATTTTAAATCACTGAGGCATCACAAGAACATTAATGCTCCCTCCATTCCAAATTAAGACATTTTGACTTTTGTCGATACATTGCTTTTGCTATGTACTCCCCTCTAGACATAGTGTATATCTAAGTGCATAGCAAAAGCTATGAATCTAAAAAAGCCATGTCTTATAAGTTAGAATGGATGGAGTACATAACAATTAAGATCAAGCACATTGTACAAAACCGATTTTAGGAACCAACAAAACTCATCATTCTAGAATGATAAAAATTATAGATAATATACAGATTAACGGCTTAATTAAAATGCATACCAAATGTTGCCAAGGTACTAGCATTTCTTTCCACTTCCTGTAAGCATTTATAATTTTATGTCAATTAGCTTCAAGTTTATGAGCAATAAGCCATTACACATTAGTATACAAGCTAACAATTGAACAAGTGGACATGCAAACCTGAACCATCATCTGGCGAGACCGTCGGAGGCTCTCAGTGATACTTTCAGCAGCAGATGTCATTCCAGCCTTTGTCCTGAATCATTTAATAGGTCAGAAATCACACTATATGACAAAACTAGATGTTGCTTGATGCTTGGATTAAAAATGTAGAAGGGTGGTTCATTATTTATTGTGATGTAATACAAATACAAGAGAACTTATCTAAACATGGATGCAAGGATGGCCTTTTCATTAGTGAAATACTGAAATGCATTAATACATCAGCTCTTAATTGTTATTCCACAATTCTTAGTGTATAATATAGAAAAGTAGAATTCACAAGTGACAGCCATTATCTGTTTCAAATTTCAAGTAACCTGGATTTGATGAAACTAGATGGATCGGATACCCATGTAACTGACTCAAGTATAAAAGGTCCTTAAATATCTCATATATATTGGCTTAAAGGAAAAAGACCTCATTGAAATCAACTTACTGGAGATTACGCCTACGGATGGTAGACTCTTCGCCACCACCCAGAAGAAGTGCCCTCTAGAGAAAAGACAATTAGAAACCGATAGCCAAGTTATAATGACACCTGCAATGCTCTAAAAAGGTGGTAGGGTGCCTACAGGTAATTTTTTGGCAAATTTTGCGAGGGAAGTTGCAAAAAACTAAAACAGCAATAGCTTCATTTAAATGAGTACATAAAAACCTCTCAGAAGAGATACTGCATATAAAGAATAGGTCCTTACAAATTAAAATGAATTCTTAATCTTTCACATTGCATTGGTGACACTCTAGAAGCATGTACCACTCAGACAGCTCATCACTTGGATCAATATCATCAAAGTCCAGGCAAAATCACATACCTCCTCTTGAGCAGCTTGTCTAATGTTATCTTTTGCTTGTAAGTTAGCATTCCTCAGGCTAACACGAAGCCTGCAAAAATGTTCAAGATTTATACAAAAAGTAGGCTAAGAAGGATAACAAAAGTAAACAAACTCCAAGACTATCTTACTTCTTGTATTGTTCATCCCATGACTTCAAGGTTGCTTGGCCAGACTGCACTTCATCAAAAGTGGGAAGCTGCTGTGCTAGAAGATCAAGCCGGAACTGCAGTGACTTGAGCAGCTGCAAAGCATCCTGTGCAGAACCATTCAACCTCGGAAGAGAATTTGCTTCCTCTGTTCCTTTCCCTGTTTTTCCACATGATTCGATTGCAGTAATGTTCTCCTCAAGCTGTGAAACTGCTTGGCTCCATTCTTTCTTCAGATTTTCAACAGCTTGTGTGACTTCGTCCATCCTAATAGATTAATGGATCAAAAAATCAGCAGATTTACCATGCTGGCATGTGAAGAAAGACAAGTGATAACTTGTAACATAAACAGAATTTAGTTTTGATACATGGATAAGTGAGCACTCCTGAAAACAAGTTCCTTAGGAAGAAAAAATCCTCGTGGTCACCGGCGGAGCCAAGGCCCGGCCACCCTGGGCAGCTGGCCGGGCTCCCACGGGAACAGCAGAGGCGGGAGGGGAGAGGGAGGTGCGTACGCAGGGTCGTCGGCCGGTGCGCGGAGGACGCAGGCGAGGGCGCGAGGCGACTGGCGACAGAAGGTGGGGGGAGCCGCCGACGCCGCCGCCGAGCCTGGGACTGCCCCTCCGTCGCTGGACGCCGCCGAGGGGGAGCCGCCGACGCGCGGAAGATCCGATCCTTGGCACCGAGCCTGAGCGCGAGTGGGGAGGAGCCTGAGCGGCGCTGCGAGGGAGATGAGCGTCGGCGCTGCGCTAGGAGCCGGCGGCGTGGGTTTGATGGGCCCACTAAATAAAAGCCTATACAATTTTTTTTCTCTTTTCTTTTTTATTTTTTTAGCAACTTTTATTTTTTTTCTAACATCTTTTAACAAATTAGCACCTATATAATTAATATATATATATATATTTAAAATAGTATATGTTAGGGATGATACTAATGTTTCGAGGGCCCAATCACATAACATTGTGACATAATGATTTCTCTAAAAATATTTTTTAAAATACAAACCCTATTAGGGGAAATTATAAAAATTTTCCCTCACATATTTCCTATATAAAGGAAAGAGGGGAGATAGAGAAAAATTATGTATTCATTTGCTCTTTCTCAATTGCTCTCCACTCTCTTCTTTATTTATTCAATTTAAGATCAAAATTGTAATGTCTACTACATCACAGAACTCTTAAGTGATTAGGAATGCTTGAGCATGCTTAAACTTAGACAGCGAGTCACTGCTCTCTTAGCACTTAACCCCTTTTATAATCTTTCATCATGTTTTTCTTGTTAGTATTACTATGACATTACGCTCAGGCTTTATAAAACTTTTGGCTCCGCCACTACATGGTGGAGGATTACTATTCCTTAGCCATGGATAAATGAATAGCCATGAAAGTGGAGTACATTTTAGGTGGGTGCAAAACATTTATATTCCTTCCAATGAAAGAAGTCATTATAATCCAACTAGCACCATCCCAAGCCCCAAATATGTGCTGATGAGCAAAATACCATTATAGCATACAAATACAAAAACACACATGTCTTACTTCGACTCCCGATCTCTTCTTTATATTGGCTATATGGTTTTCCTTGATAAATATTGCTATCTTCATTCAAAAAAGAAAAACACAAACACTGCTCGCTACGGACAAACCAAACCGTAACCTTAGTAGGATTAACCTAGCCTAATATTATCAACTGGGATGCGAGAACGCCATATTGAAAAGCCACCAAGAAACCCGATTGAATAAGGTATAATAAAATCATGTTATCTGTGTTTGCTGAGTCTGTGTCAAAATTAATTAAACTGTCAAATGTGATACATACTCAAGAAAGACCAAAAAGTCACTAAGTAGGCGTAGCAATATATAAGAGCATCTCCACCAGTCCCCCAATTCCCACCCCTAATTTGAGGCATATGAGAGCTATAGCAGATCCCATTCTAGCCCCCAACGAGAAATTTTTTCCTCGGCCCCTCAAAATCCATCCTCCAACCACTCAAAGATGAGGAAACCCCCTCCTCAAATACCTAAGATTTTTTGGCACGAGCTCTAACTGCCGGCGGCAGGGACGGAGACGGGGACGGCGGCGGCAAGATGGTGGCCACGGGCGCCAAGGACGGGGATGGGGACGGGTACGGGGAAGAAGACACCCGCAATCAAGATGTTCTGGCCGCCTTGTTGCAACTTCTCGTGCTGCCTTGCTGCGGCTCCTGGCACCTCTACTTGCGTCGTCTAGAGGAGTGGGATGGGAAGAGGAGTAGCGGGCGAGTAGGTGCGGCACTCGTAGTCAGGAGAGAAAGAGAAAGAAATGGTGGAATAAAAAAAGATTATATTTGAATAACAAATAGACCCGAGGGGATAGTGAGATTTTCTTGTTTTGTTGGAGGTGAGGTCTCTCAGATTTGTAGAATTACTCTTCTGATAACAGTTTTAGGGTTGAATTTTTCTCTCTACGTTAGGATGCTCTAAGACATGTTTCTCTTGAGGCAACGATAGGTAGAGTTCACCCCTTGAACTTCATTTATATCAGGACTTTTATTTCAACAAAAAACCCAAAAACCCAAAAACTTTTCAAGATTTTTTGTCACATCGAATCTTACGGCACATGCATGAAGCATTAAATATAGATAAAAAAACATAACTAATTGCACAGTTTACCTGTAATTTGCGAGACGAATCTTTTGAGCCTAGTTAGTCTATAGTTAGACAATAATTAGCAAATAAAAACGAAAATGCTATAGTACCTAAAACCAAAAAGTTTTCCCAACTAAACAGGCCTCAATCTAAGGTGGTATTTAGTTTGCGAACTAGAGAGGACGAAATGGTTCTACTCATGTTTTTTGACCAAAAAATATGGAGCTTTGCTCCCCGGGGCTTTTATTAAGAAAAACAACACAAGATTACATGAAAAAAGGTTATTAAGAAAAACAACAAAAGACTACAGGAAGAAGGGAAGGGTAGCCAAGAGCTAACCCAAAGAAGACTTACCTATACAAAGAAAAAAAACTAATCCTCAAAGACGGGAAAAGAGCAATAAGAGAAAATTACAAAGAATTTAACCAGTTCATAATTTGCACATGTAAATCTTCATGAATTCAGCAGAGGTGAAGCTTAACTTCACCTGCAAAGGGTCTCTCCTAGGTTTGCACTAAAGGTACCTTGGTGTTGAAGACATAATCATTCCGTTTCTTCCACAAACACCATGTTGCAACTATGAATATTTGCATGAATAATGCCGACTGAACATGCCTCTTTTGTTGCTTGAGCATTTGAAATAAACTGCCCTACACTCACCACTGCCAACCAAGCACAAACCATCATGTAACGCTCGATGTACACTCAAAGGAAAGATGCATCGTAGTTTCTTCCATATTATCATGACACATGGGACAATTATATCCTTCTATTCATGTTTTTAAGGATGAGATGGTTCCAATCCATTGTTTTATGAAAGGGATGGAATTATCTTTAGTTTGGTTGAGGGGATCTAAATGGTGGGACATGGACCCTTATCTTCTTCTCGCTCCCTCCTCTCTCTGCGCAAACCCGACAAGAAAAATAGTGCTACTGGCTAGAGCCCTGACGCTCCCCACTGCTGCATCTTGGAGGTGTAAGAACCAATCTCCAAGACTTAGGGTCTATGTTGTGGCGAAGCTAGAGCAAATTCGAGGGGGTGCGGTTGCCTTGTAGATGCATAGATTTGAGTCATAACCATTGTTGGGTACCATAAAACGGAATACCCAAATTAAGAGGGAAAAAGCGGCAAAAAGGAACAAAGGCGACGCCCGAGCCCTTGGCCTCGAGCGCAATCTCCGTCTCTCCTAAGCCCTTGGCCTCGGGCGCGATCTCTGTCTCACCCGAGCCCTTGGCCTCGGGCACAATTTCTGCCTCGACTGAGCCTCGGTCTCGAGCGTAATCGACGCCTCGCTCGAGCCTCGACCTCGGTGCTAGGCTTCCAACACACGGTGGTCGTACCACTGATGCGACACACGCCATGCTCCCCACGATGCGGCAGGGCACGTCGTCCACTATTCCAACAACTCCCATCACTGTGGCGCCTTACCTCTGTCACTATGAGGCGTTGCCCGACAGTAGGAGGAATGAGAGGAGACTAATCCCTGTCACTGTAACCATGCTTTGGCAGTTACTGTTCTACTATTGCAGGACAAGCCACAGGGCCAACAGGGACAACCATGCCGTTGCTCACACCACAAGGACGAGGCGGTCAATCTCCACAGGGTCGGCATTGTTGCTCCTCTACACACTGAAGACAAATTACAGACTTACAAATGTAAAAGCCCTACCACCCCTTGTGACTATAAAAGGGGAGGTAGGGCACCCTTTAGAACACAGGCACAAGTGCATCACATCAGGCAACACACAAACACATTCCACTTCATTCACGTAGAGATAGAGGACTCAGGACACTGAGCATCCCTCCACTCACTCCTAAAGTTGAGACCTAGGACACATCCCTCTCTCGCAACCAACTTCTATTCCCCTACTACAAGCACTCTTGGGTGCAAGGCAATACAAATCCCTCTCTCACTGGACGTAGGGCATTCAAGGCCCGAACCAGTATAAACTCTCTGTGTTTTCTTGCATCACCATTCAGGTTAAGGGGGCACGCAGACTCATCACTTGTTGGTACCTAGACCTCGAGTCCAGACTCCGACAACCATAATGATAATTTAACCCTATTCACTGATATTCAAAAATTTTGTAGGTGCATCTGCATTCACGACACTACATGTAGCTTCGCCACTAGGTCTATGTCTAGGTATTGTGGTGCTCTAATCCAAATGCATGAATCTAGGAGGAGTGAAGGACAAGTAGTTGAAGTCCTCATAAGTGCTAGGGCAAAAAATATAAAGGAGTGCCAAACACACCATGGCAATGAAGGAAACTCCTTGTTTTGGTGTTACCATGTCATAGAACCCATATGAACAATCAAACTTTGATTGTGCATAGTTATCCCAATTCTTCGAGAAGAGATGTACACCACAATCAGTTTGCTTGAGCATGGTATAGATGATGCTGGTGGTGAAGGTTGTCATTGCCCCTTAGAGTGGAAGCCTAGAGTTTAGGAGGGTGTGGGAGCTATAAGAATAGCAAACACTCTCGCAAGATTGCCCCGTTCCTGCTCAGTTGCTTGCCTTAGACGGTAATGAAGAGGCAGCATGAGCCCATCAAGGGAGAAGACCACTATAATGCTAATACCTTGGTCGATATGGCGTGAGAACAAAACCGATAAGGCATGAGCCAGTGGCCCAAGGTTGAGCGGTTGTCATGTCAAAACATGGTGGAGTTGTTCCCAAGCATGACCCCGATGATGGCACCAGACTTCAAGAGGATAGATGTGTAGGGATTGTATAGTTCTCTAACCTAGAATACGTGAATCCGGGTTCAAGAGAAGAACATGTGGGTGATGTCCGCGTTAGTGGTTAGGCAAAAAAGACATAATAAGAGAGTTTCAAGCTCGCTATGGTGGTGGAGAAGCTCTTGGTCTGCTGGTGTTTCCTTGGTGCAGGATAAGAAAAAACACTTCAACTTTGATTGGTACATATGCGTCCTAATTTCTAGGAGAGAAGCATGCCACACTCGGTTTGCTTGAGCACGATGTAGACGACGATGATGCCGAAGGTTGTCATCGTCGTCCCATAGAGAAGATGCTAGAGAGAGAGACCGCAAGCACTGACGAAATCGCACCGTTCTTGCTCTTCTATTTGGCTTAGGCCTTGTTTAGATGTGAAATTGATAAGGACATCGCCAAGCTGGATATGTCGACACCATTGTCTTTCTCGAGTTGCAATTCATCTTCAACTCAGCTACCACGTTACTCTCGGATTCAGCAGACACGTTGTCAGTGTTTTGATTATAACTTCTTCATACGACATCGAAATAGAGTGATCTTGGACTCGTTGGAAAGGAGACGACGATGCCGTCGTTTTGGATCTAGTTCCAGCTCTAGATCGTTCGTGGATTAATTTGTATGACCACAACAAAATGCTGCGTCACCTCTTTTGGACCAACTTGGCCATGTATCGAGTCGGGCCTTAAGCCCAAGTTGTGGGCGCCTCTCCCTGGTCGCCTCCAACCCTATGACACCTCTCTTTTATATTCCATGCAGCCGCCGCTGTTTAGACTCGGGTTTTGATTAAAGTTTAGTTTTCCGTCGAGAAACTGAATCGTTCATTGTAACTGTGGTGACAAATCCTTTTACAGTGATCCAGAGCCCCCGTTCTTGATGTCTTCTACTGTGTCGATTAGTCCTTTGGAACCGAGTTCTCGAATCCTCCATTGATAATTGCATCATTCATATTTGCAATTTCAGATTGCGTGTTTATACCCTTCTTGCTTGTGTTCTTTGATTCATTTTCAGGAATAGCCTTCTTGGCGAGGTCAATCAAGTTATGTTTGGTTGATAACCAACAGAGCAGTGGTGTAACGGTTGCAGGGTTCGAATCGTGCTGATTTGAAGCCGGATCGCCAACGTCGAGTTCTCCACAAATCGAATTTACCAATTACCTCTCAGAAGATCAGGTCTGGTTCTCATCAGAATTTTTTTGGATTTCGATACTGTAGCACTTTCGTTTGTTTGTGGCAAATATTGTCTAATCATAGACTAACTAGGATCAAAAGATTCGTCTCACGATTTACAGATAAATTGTGTAATTAGTTTTTATTTTTATCTATATTTAATGCTTTAGGGCACTCACAATGTAAGACTCTATCACAGAGTCCAAAGCAATTAATTACATATTATTTATGGTATTTTGCTGATGTAGCAGTATATTTATTGAATAAAAAGGTAGAAAAAATAAGACTTCAAGTCTTATTTAGACTCTAAGTACACGTTGTTCGAGGTAATAAATAACTTTAGACTCCATGATAGAGTCTGTATTGTGAGTGCTCTTATACATAGCAAGATTTGATATAACAGAAAATTTTGAAAATTTTTTGGTTTTTGTTTGACCTATAAACAAGGCCTTGGACAGAGCATGAGCCCATCATGGGAAAAGGCCACTATAGCAGCCTAATGCCTTGGTTGGTGCAGTGCGAGAAGTTAAACCGCCAAGGCACGAGCCAAACGACCCGAGTCTCCCTTGGCAAGCACGAGCCTATGATGGAGTGGAGTGATACGTTGATAACATGATAAACAATCTGCATCAATAAATAATGTGTGGCACATTTTGATCGTCGATGGACCAGTAGCGCACCCAGTTCGTCCAGTGATGGGGTTGTTCACTTGCCTGGAGCAGGAGAGGGCCAAAGTTTTTTTTTTTTTGACAACAGGTGAGGGCCAAAGTTGTGGACTTTAGACGCCGATGACGCCGAGCCCACTTTATTTATATATCAAGAATATACGACACATATTTTTGGCCTTGTTTAGATTTAAATTTTTTTAATTTTAATATTGTAGTATTTTTGTTTTTATTTGAACCTTGTTTAGTTTTATTTTTTCGTTTTCAGTACTGTAACATTTTCATTTTTATTTGATAATTATTGTCCAATCATGGACTAACTAGATTCAAAAGATTCATCTCGCGATTTACAGATAAACTGTGCAATAGTTTTTATTTTTGTCTATATTTAGTGCTTCATACATGTGCCACAAGATTTGACGTGACGAAGAATCTTGAAAAGTTTTTGTTTTTTGGGTGAACTAAACAAAGCCTTGATAAACATTATCCAATCATAAAGTAACTGAACTTAAAAGATTCGTCTCGCGATTTATAAACGAACTATGCAATTAGTTTTTGTTTTTATTTATATTTAATGTTTTATGCATGTGCCTTAAGATTCATGTGACAGAGAATCTTGAAAAGTTTTTCGTTTTTGAGGTAAGGCCTTGTTTAGTTCCTAAAAATTTTCAAAATTCCCTATCACATCGAATCTTGTGGCACATACATAATACATTAAATATACATGAAAACAAAAACTAATTACATAGTTTATCTGTAAATCGCGAGATGAATCTTTTAAGCCTAGTTATTCCATAATTGAATAATATTTGTCAAATAAAAACGAAAATACTACCGTGTCGAAATCCATTTTTTTTCGAACTCAACCAGCCTAACAAGGCCTTTGTATGTTTTAGAATTGATTGACTCGTGAATATCTAGGCGTCCAATCCTTGCACGTTTTTCCAAAATATCTCGGCCTTGTTTAATTCGAAAACAAAAAAGTTTTCAAAATTTTCCGTCACATCGAATCTTATGGTACATGCATGAAACATTAAATATAGACGAAAACAAAAACTAATTACACAGTTTAGCTGTAAATCACGAGATGAATCTTTTGATTCTAGTTAGTCCATAATTGAATAATATTTGTCACAAACAAACGAAAATGCTACGGTACCGAAAACTTTTCACTTTTCGAAACTAAATAAGGCCTAAAATGTTGAAATGGAAAGCAGTACCAGAGAGGGACATTGCAGAACCAGAAATGGCGATGGAAGGCAGGGCCAATCCCCCACGACAGGCCAAAACAAAGAAATCCACTATCTCTTGGCTCCTTGCTACCTCCACTCTCCACCGCACCCTCGCCCCCGCCCCCGCCCCCGCATGTCGCTGGCGGCGAGCCAGCCTAATCAATCGCCAATGCTCACCTCGTTGCTCCCGCCGCCCACCGTCCCGGTCGTCTCCAAACTCTCCTCCGCGTCGGCGTCGCCCAAGACCGCAAAGCCCACCAGGCTTGCCGCGCTCTCCACCTCCACCTCCGCCACCGCCCTCGCCCTCGCCCCAGCCCCCGCCGCGACGTCCGACGATGCGCCGCCCGGCGGAGGCGGCGAGGGCGCCGGCGCCGGCCGCCTCTCCGCGCTCATCCGCTCGCTCTGCGCCGCGGGGCGCACCGCGGAGGCCGCGCGGGCGCTGTCAGCCGCGGCCGCGCGCGGCGGCGCGGGCGTCGTCGCCTACAACGCCATGGTCTCCGGCTACTGCCGCGCGGGGCAGCTGGCCTCCGCGCGCCGCCTCGCCGCGTCGGTGCCCGTCCCGCCCAACGCCTACACCTACTTCCCCGTCGTGCGCGCGCTCTGCGCGCGGGGCCGGATCGCCGACGCGCTGTCCGTGCTCGACGAGATGCGCCGCCGCGGGTGCGCGCCCATCCCGCCCATGTACCACGTCATCCTCGAGGCCGCCTGCAGCAGGGGCGGCGGCGGCGGGTTCCGGAGCGCCGTCAGGGTGCTCCAGGACCTCCACGGCCGGGGCTGCGCGCTCGACGTCGGCAACTGCAACCTCGTCCTCAACGCCGTCTGCGACCAAGGCGGGTCGGTGGACGAGGCGCTCCGCCTGCTGCGGGACCTGCCCACGTCCTTCGGCTGCGACCCGGACGTGGTGAGCTACAACGCCGTGCTCAAGGGCCTCTGCATGGCCAAGCGCTGGGGACGTGTGCAGGACCTCATGGAGGAGATGGTCAGGGTCGGCTGCCCGCCCAACGTCGTCACCTTCAACACCCTCATCGGGTACTTGTGCCGGAACGGCTTGTTCGAGCGGGTGCATCAGGTGCTCGCGCAGATGGTGGACCATGGTTGCACGCCGGACATCAGGATGTATGCCACTGTCCTCGATGGTGTCTGCAAGGAAGGGCATCTCGAGGTTGCGCATGAGATTTTGGATCGGATGCCTTCCTACGGGCTCAAGCCCAATGTGGTTTGCTACAATACTGTGCTCAAGGGCTTGTGCAGCGCCGAGCGGTGGGAGCAAGCCGAGGAGTTGCTGGCTGAGATGTTTGACAATGACTGCCCGCTTGATGATGTCACATTCAACATACTTGTCGATTTCTTCTGCCAGAATGGGCTGGTGTACCGGGTGATCGAGCTGCTCGAGCAGATGCTGGAGCATGGATGCGTGCCGGATGTCATCACATACACTACGGTCATCAACGGCTTCTGCAAGGAAGGGCTTATCGACGAAGCTGTCATGTTGTTGAAAAGTATGGCCGCCTGTGGATGCAGGCCGAATACCATAAGCTATACCATTGTGCTCAAGGGTTTGTGCAGCGCCGAACGATGGGTGGATGCTGAGGACCTCATGTCTCAAATGATCGAGCAAGGCTGTTCTCCGAATCCTGTCACATTCAACACAGTCATCAATTTCTTGTGTAAAAAGGGACTGGTTGAGCAGGCCATTGAACTTCTTAAGCAGATGCTACTGAATGGATGCAGTCCCGACCTGATTAGCTACAGCACAGTGATTGATGGGCTTGGCAAGGCTGGCAAGACAGATGAAGCACTGGAGCTGTTAAATGTGATGGTCAACAAAGGGATGAGCCCAAACACAATCATTTATTCGTCAATAGCTTCTGCTCTCTCCAAAGAAGGTAGAATTAACAGGGTAATTCAGATGTTTGATAACATCCAAGATGTCACAATAAGGTCCGATGCAGTGCTCTACAATGCGGTTATTTCTTCGCTTTGCAAAAGAGGGGGGACTGACCGTGCTATTGAGTTTTTGGCATATATGGTGTCCAGTGGATGCATGCCCAATGAATCGACCTACACTATACTTATTCGGGGCTTAGCAAGTGAGGGATTTGTAAAGGAGGCACAAGAGATGTTGACTGAGTTGTGCTCCAAAGGTGCTCTAAGAAAGCACTTCATGAAGCATTTTGGTATTGTATGAAGTATAAACTGATACTAGTTACTGTTTGCAAGTGCTGGTGTTATCAGGATTAGTTTCTAATTAGCCTGAAGGTGTCATCCACATTATTTTGCTCCTCCACCCAACCCGTGGTGGTTAGGTATGATGTATCACACTGTTTAAATACAGGCTTTGATAGATGGACACACAAAGTCAGGATGAAAGACTGTCTCATATTCCTAATTAGTGGCAGTACCTTTTATTGGGGAGTTTTTGAAGATATCTAGAATACAAAGACATCAGAAGATTTAGTCTGACATATCAAAATTGATGAGAGTAGTTTTTCAGTTATTTCAGTAGCTGATGAACATAGTACACAGAATTTATGTACGGGGTTCCTTTCTTTATGGGAAAACAACATTTGAGAATACTACGACTTGAAAAAAAAAGGAAACGGAAAGATTGTCCCTGCCTCTGGGTGAGCCTGTAACTGAGTAGTTTGAAATCATATTCGCCTAGTTTAATGTTTATTTTGTTTATATAATTGTGAATTTTCTTATCTTCTGCAATAATACCATGGACCTCACATGGTAGAAAGATCTGGATTCTGATAAAATTAGTCTTTGCTTACATGCAGCATGTCCAAACGTCACTGTTTATGCAATAGTCAGGAATATTATTGGATGTCAAATTGCAAGTATCCCTACTTTTAAAGCACTGTTACCCCCTTTAATTTATTAATCAGTAGGGGGCTTGCCCTTCCTGTTTCCATAAAAAAAAATAAAGCACTGTGATCTGATCTGACTACTGCTTGTCAATTGTTGATTCTAGCATCTTACTTTCTCTCTTGGCCCTAATTTGTGTTACAAAGTTGAGCAGCCCAGAAGGAAGGTTGGAGGTGTTGATATCTTTGGCAATCCTGGTGGTTTCGGCTACTGTGACTGTGATTCAGTTGCTGAGCCCAGCCCAGCACAATCAGGTTTGATCTGTTTGGCATAGGAGCATGCTCGGTCGTTAGTTTTCTATTCCATTCTCTTTGTTTTGAAATTCAAATTAGTAGTTAATTAAAAAAGTGAGAATTAGGTTGATCCATGGACCTAAAAGAAAGCAAAACCATGCTGATGGCTGCCGCGTACCATGCTACAAGCTTTAGAAATTGTACTGAAATAATGTCATACAGTTTTCACAAATTTAATGTAATTTGGACTTCAGGGTAATTTTTCTAGACGCACTTCGTTTTAATGCCGGTCTTTAAAAAAGAACATCCGTGATGCCTATATGGGAATAGCCATCATGTCTTGGGAATAGGAAAAAAGTAGCACATGGATTTTGAAAAGTGCACGCTCAGCAGTCAGAACAAAATTTCACTAGTCAAATTTTAAGAATAAATCCTGTTCCTGTCCTGATTTCTATATTCAACCTGCTTGAATTTGTATTTATGGTCGCAAATTTGAACACGGGACAAATAGGATATGGCTGTTTTGCCGACCATTTTCATTTTTCCTGTTTTTGAACCATTTTCGCTTTTTATGTTTTTTTTTACTTGTACGGGAAGTCCAATAGTGCAACATACATGAGTAGCTGGCTAGACACCCAGACCACACCGAAGTAGCCCATCCTTTTGGTATGAATTAAAAATTACAAAAATAATCTTGTGACTGAATTAAAAATTTACATGTGTTGATAATGTTTTTTTTGTGGTTAGATCTATATGCGAAGAGTTGAAAAAAGAAACTGGGATGGCGTACTCCTGTGCAAGCTTTGTGGAAAAACAAAAACCAGAGATCATATTTTCTTTCGGTGCCCTATTGCAGTGTTGATGTGGAGGTATCAGAGATAATCTTGGTTAGAATAAATCTCCAAGCTCACTTTCTTTTTTTTGCTGAACAATAATAAAGCATTGTGGTGCATAATCACGATATTGGTGTAAAATTACATGCATTGCGTGGCAATACCTTTTTTTTGCTGAACAACAAAATTGGTAATAATGTATTTCATAGAAAATTGTAAAATTATTAAGTCAAGCAAAATTGTCCCGTTTGCCGTCAAGTGAACATGAAATTGCCGGTCCTAACGATGAATACTAGTTCGAATGTGCAATGCGCGTAGCAAATGGACCACGGTACATGAAATGCAGACAGTAACAAATTAACTTTCTCCAAGATTCCAGCAATAAGAGCTTGAAGAAAATCCTTGCGACAAAACTTCTCGAACAGTGGAAAAATGTCCAATCCAGTTACTACAGCTGAAACACTAGTCACTCTAGGCCTTGCCAAAATTAAGTTACAACACAGGCTACGTGTACAAGGGCGTTGGGCCAATATAACACAAGCAACCGTCGCAAAATTTCTCATGCCAATGCACCAAAGTTTCCCCAACTACTTTGCGACCAGTTTGTAAATGATCCTCTCGGGCCATCATCATTCTTACTGCAAAGGGGAAAACAGTACATCTTAGCGGCACACAATTGCATGACTGATCAACAAATGCAGTGCTGGGGCCTTAGAAACATGTTTTACCTGTTGTGGTGGGGGCTGCTGTGGTGGCTGCTGCTGGTAATTTCCATACCCTGGATATGGTGTGTAGGCGTACATGGCAGGATCTTGAGGGGGGCGAGCATAACCATATGGATCATATCCTTGGGGATACCCATAATAGCCACCACCACTCCATTGGTTCTGCTCTTGCTGAGGCTGGAACAAAAATCCAGCAAAGGGAATGTGAACTAAACCATTAAGTAAAGGGCACGCAAATTAGATTAAAAAAAAAAGTTACCTGCTTGTTTGCAGGGCTACGACCCCATGAGAGCCTTATGCTCTGACCTCCCAGCTGGCTTCCATTTAGCATCCTTATGGCCTCCTCAGCTGAAGCCCTGAGGAAATAGTTTTTTTTAATCAAGATAAAATCCATATAGTAGTATCTGGTTCAGAAAATCTTTAGAAGCATTTTCCACTATAAATTTCAAATCCTTTTTCATATGGTTTATATTTACACAGTACACTCAGCTAATGTGGAATATGGAATCACTATAACCAATTAGGTGCTAATTTTGGCACTAAAATATTGACACAAAAAAGGTTTCAGAATGTAACGGGATACTCAAGACAGCATCACTAATGAGCACTAAACCGAAATAACGAGGCTATCGAATAACAACACAAAAGAGGATACTCTTCATACCTGTTAGAATATTGGACAAATCCACAACGCTTTCCTACAGGTATTTTGACATAGAGAAGCTCTCCGTATGGACTGAAGGTTTGCTTGAGAAGCTCATCAGTCACACTCGGATCAAGACCACCAACAAATACCTGCAAATAATGAAGTCAGTCTAGAAAATAAACATCCATCATGCAACTTGAAAAAGAGAACTATTTACAGATACCCACAGTAGTATTGTTTGGATCACTATCAGAATCAGTTCCTTGGGTATTCTGGTAAATAGCTGCAGAAGAATGGAAAGAGTAAGACACTACACATTTTGGTTGTAGTCACAGATTCATAAGCAAATCATGAACATGTCGAGAGTTATATGGTGATCCACAAACATTTGAAATTTCAACAATCATTCATGGGTGGTAACAACACAAGTATGCCATGTGTCAACCTGATCAGATCATAAGTTCATAACAGATAACAAAAATGTCTTGAACTAAATTGTCCAATCACAAGATGCAAAACATTGCATTCAAAACTAGAATAATTCAACAATATTCCAGGTACAAAATAAAAATATTGCAATGAAGAGTGAAAGAAGGATCCAATGACAGTCACGGCCTAGCAAAGTTTTTGTTGAATGCAATGTTGAGTGAAAGAAGGATCCAATGACAATCACGGCAGAATTTTTGGAGTAAAAAGGTATCTGCCTGCCTCATATGTCAACTAAGGTCATTTCTTAAGAAACCATAAATTGCTTATTACTCAAAAATGAAAAGGACATAAATTCATAGGAAAATGAAGATATACCAAATCAAAGGAACAAAGCTACTGACACAACATCTATGACATAGAAAAATAGTAACGCAGGGCACACACACAAAAATAGCAGAGTAGGATATATATATATTTAAGGCTTCTCATAAAGAGACTAGGTGAGTCGATGCCAAGTAAATAAAGGATTGAAGATACAAGGTTGAAGGAGGGAATGAATTTTGGTGTACAAAGGTAGATTCCACTCACAGAATAAAAAATCCTAGATAAGAAGTAAGGATGCATACTACTCGATGGCTGTGGTTGTCCACCAGTATTCTTCTTGTTGGATGCTGGTCCAAGGCGCATGGGCCTGCTAGAACAGTATTGTCCATTCATTTCAGTCATTGCCCGTGTCTGTTCATCCAAATCTGCAAACTTAACAAAACCATAGCCTTTCGAGCGGCCTGTAGTTCTGTCGAAGACAACTTTTGCACTCTTAACTGATGGATAACGACTCTTGAATGTATCTTGTAGAATGAAATCTGTAACATCCGAGGCCAAGTCCCCAACAAATATAGTATAATCTGAACCATCATCTCCACGTTTCTCACCAGCCCCACTGGTAGCCCAATTCAATTTGAAAGGTTGATTAACATTAGGCATCATTTGACCATTATAATTCTGCAGAACTTGTTCAGCTAAAGCATGGTTGCCGAATTCAATAAAACCATAACCCTCAGGTTGCCCAGTCTGCTTGTTTCGAATTATCTTCACAGAAATAACCTGAACATTATATAAGCAAATAAAACATTAGGCCAATACATTACAATGGAGTTCCTCATGCAGTAAGTATGAGAAGGCAAGGAATAAGATATCTGATCTAAAATAAAATACTATATCCTGGTGTAATAATCTTTGCTTATACTCAGTAGAAAATTATGCAGCAAGAGACAACATGTCAACATGTGTATCTTTCATGAATAGGGAGAAATAGACAGTAGATGAAAGGGGTAAATTTATACAACATGTGCATCTTTGATGAATAGGGAGAAATAGACAGTAGATGAAAAGGGTAACTTTATACAACATAGATAAGTTTGTTCTTCTTGCCTAGTCCCATAACTTACAATAATGTGCCTTTTATAAGGCTGACTCCAACTCTTAATGAATCTAAACAAAATAACCACTTGAAAAATATGATCCTGAAAGTCACCCAAAACAATATTGAAAAAAAATAACTGAAACAAACTGATAGATAGAAGGCAATTTGCAATTACTTTGGATAACAAAGCAAAACTGGCGTATTTCCTCTTATAGGTACTAGTTTATGAAATGTTATTTTGACAAGAAAGTCATCTATAAGGATTTTAGATTCATCTGAACTCAAAGTACAAAAGAATCCAGGCCACCAAGACATTTTTCAAACAGTTTGAGAGTAAAAACCTACATATAAAGACCCGGATTCTTTACCAACTATGGAAGTGCATTTATACTGAATTGGGACAAGATTAGAGTCAACCATATAAACATCAAGCCTTGAAACTTATGAGGCCAAGAAGGCACAATAAACTTGTCCCATCAGTCCTTTTTCAATATTTCAGTATCTCCCTTCAAGCTGGGTCATACTAGTACTGTCATGGTTTCTGTTGCCAAAGGATGCTAGATCAGTTGGTCTAGGGCTCTAGGCACTCCGGTGGCACCTCCTAGGCAAAGGATGCTAGATTACGTAACTATCATTAACCTATAAACCTTGGCAACGCAAATATCATGTGAAGCATCTGAACCTTGCAACGTAGCATGACATAATATGAATCGTGTAAACAAAACTATGTAAACTTTGAAAACTCAAAACTGTAGGTACCTAGTATCAATCTGTAATTATCCAATCAATTGAATCAATAACCTAAATGCAGTCAAAATAACTTGCTAGCAGTACATGAAATATGAACAATTTGCATCATGTACTACAAAATCTAATAAATGCACTGTTAAGTTCAAATCTAGCAAATACATGAAAGTTAGCAGCAAATCGTTTTAAAAGAAATTAATCCCATATGAAGAGTGGCAAAACTAAAGGTGCAAAAACTCCCATTGAAACACATAGCAAGAAAATTGTCAAACTACACTTAAAAACTTCAAAATTAAGTAAAAGAGACCAACAGCTTTTGTGAACTGACAAAAATAAACTATTGTGCACCCCAGAATGCCAGAGTAATCTATCAGCTCAATCATTATCCCATGGCTAATACATATGCTAATATTAAGAGCGGCAAGAAAAACCAAGCCCCCTTTCGGTAAGAGGTTACCACAACACCAGTTGTTAGGTGCTGTCCAAAGAGTAATATTCAGATGCAGCTGAGAAAGGAATTATCATTCCTGAAGATGTGAACTATTTTACCTAGTTAACTACGGAAAAATTATGAAACCTCACAACATCCCTCAAAGATTTACTGACATCATTCGATGTAGTCCGGTGGAATTTTTCCTAGGGGCTACAACAGGCACATGAATAAAATACACACGAAAAAAGAATAAATTACAAGCACCACACAGTTAATACAAAAGGCTAAAAAAAGCAAACAAACAATAAAACAAACAGCACATATGATTTAGATCACCTCCTCAGCAGACGCGAAGCTATTATGCAGCTGTTTGCTGACCAATTAATGGTATTTAAAACCGCAGTTCTATATATGGTCGCTTCTACTATGGCTTTAACTGCTTCGCTTTAAAATCTGAACAAAACAAAAATCAACCAGACCTAAAAGTACTAATATAAAACATCTTTTGTCCCTAAGTCGATTGACACACACATGACACGGCTCATCACTTGTTAGTCAAATGTTGCTATATAAAGAGGATGTAGAACTTGTTAGTGGACTGGGTCTCATTCCACCATATTGCAGCCACCAACTGTACCGCCGGTGGATAGGTACATGTTTGGTGGACTAATCTGGCGCACACACAAAATGTGCAGTAAAAAACTTTGATTACCCTCATTATCCAAGTGATTTGGTAGATATGGAAAGAAAGGATTCAAGGAGTTTTCCAGCACAAAGAGTTGTCAGCCCTTAAACCCTTTCACTCTTTGAAAAAAATTCAAGGATGAAGCTAGAACTTGGGCACTAGCAAAGGCAAAGAAAATGTCTGATATCGTGCCTACCTATATAGGTGATCTCAGCCGTTGTTGTAAACGGCTTTAGCTTTTGCTTTTGCTTTACCCTTAAGGGTTGTACCTTTCTTTCTATTAACAGAGATGGGAACTGTCTCATGCCACTTCAATTAAAAAAAATGTAATATTACCACCCAATCAACCGCCACTCGATAATTTTTGCACTTAAAAATTAGCAAATCCAGATGCCAAATTCATTGGGGAGGCAAATTAGGAAATACCTAACTTCACTACACACGTACTCACAACTTTCCTACTTTAGCAGTAACATAACGTCCACACAACTTTCCTACTTTAGCAGTATATCATCAAACTCTGAAGTCTTAACGGTAAATAACAAATTTACAAGCAGCAGTGAGGCGGCAACGGAGCATCACCTCGCCGGCCTGGGAGAAGCAGCTGTAGAGGTAGTTCTCGTCCATCCAGTACTGCAGGTCCCCGATCCAGAGGGTCCTGGCCTCGTCCCCCGCCCCACCGCCGGACGGTGCCGGCGCCGGGGCCGGGGCCGCTTGCGGCGGCGGCTGGCCCCACATAGCAGGAGGCGGAGGGCCCGCCTGGTAGAACTGCGGGGGCGGCGGCGGGGGGTGTCCCGCCTGGTAGTACTGCGGCGGGGGCGGCGGCGCCATTGCCCATTGCTGCTGCTGCTGTGGCGGCGGCGGCTGCATCATGGCGGCGTGGGGCGGAGCTGGTGTAGGAGTCAAAACCCTAGCCACGCGAGGAGAGAGAGGAGACTGGGGAGGGAGCGCGTGGGCCAAACGGATGGATAAAAGTTGCGGCGGCTGAGGTTGCCTTAGCCGTCTGATGTAGGATGGACGGCCCAGATCGGCCCTACCGGATCTGGGGAAAGAAAGCGACTACCGGTTTCGCTAAAGAAAGCAACCACACGGTAGCCTGCTGAACGGACTTAGCACGGTTTTTGGGCAGCTTCAGATGAGCTCATTTTTCCTTTTTTGGTGTTTATTTGATTTGATTGATGTTTCATGTAAGACCAGAGTTTTCTATAGCTCCGAGCCTCCGATAGTCTCATCCAGGTTTTTAAAAGAGCTTTATAGGAGTCTATAGTTACAACATTATTTTGCGAAGAAATCATTTTTTTTTGGAGGGGAGGGGGGGGTTGTTTCAAGTTCCAAATTTCATGTGAATGTCACATTATTTTGCGAAGAAATCATTTTTTTTGGAGGGGAGGGGGGGGGGTTGTTTCAAGTTCCAAATTTCATGTGAATGTCACAAGCTTTAGGTTTCACTAGTATCATGCTCGTGTGTTGCTACGGGACAACAAAAAATTATATTAAAATACATAGATCGCACAATAATATAATAATATTATAAAATTAAACATCAACATTAAAATGACATCTATTCTAAAAAAGCAACTAATAACTTTGATCATTTTCAGACTTATCTGTACGGGCCATGTCCTTGAAAATTACACAAACGGTAAATAGGGGCTCAAGTAGACAATTATGATAGCATGTGTAACACCAATATTTGGTTTCTACATATAGTGGGATAAGATAAATATCTACTTGTTTCATATCCGAGCAACAAAACTTCCAAGATGCTTGGTTCCATTGGAGGATAGTTGCCAACCCTAAACCAAGATGATGGTTCATGTGTATATGTTTCCCATGCAATGTTTTTAGTAAATTCTTAAGATTGACTAAGGTTAACACCATAAAAAAAATCCTTTTCTAAACTAATTATTTGTCCAAGGTGCTTTGTGATTACAAATTACTGAAATATATCAAGGTGCTCCATGATTCCATTCAACCAATTATTATCAAATACTGCTCATTGATTTATTATGAGAGAAAAAATATTGTTGACTGGCAGAAAAAGTACGACCTATAAGACAAGCGAACAGACTCTTAAAGAAAAATTAAGCAACAAGGTTATGACATGCATAATTGGAAAGAATGTATCAACGAAGCACTATCAAGAAACTTGGCACTTAACAGATGGGTACTTATTTCTAACCTTCAATAAATGAAAGGATCGCCTACTTGCCATTATTTATCATAACATCAAACAAATTTTAATATTACTTGTCGTAGAGCTTATCGTAGCAGCAAACGATCATAAATTTACAATATTATTGTTCCAGTTACTGATAGGATGCAAGAAGACATATGAAACACAGCAAGAAGTTGATCAGTGATAGTGAAATAGAATTAATTAAATTTTATGTAAATACATCCTTAACGCATGAATGAATCATGTTGGGCGTTTTTTCAAGCACCAAGCAATATTGAAGTAAAATATCTCTCTTGGACAAACCATGTCAAGTTTCTAAAAAAATGTCATCAAAATCAAAATAAGAAATACACATCAATGAAAATTCACAGACAAATGAGTGATATATATATGACCATTGATCACAAAGTGTCCAACTTCAAGGTGATAAACACTTGGAACCGACAAATAGGACTCTTTAGGGATCCAATACATTAATATAATATACAACTCTGTTGACTGGTGATACTTAAATCCTTCTTGCACCAGAGCTAAAGTAAAATCATATAACTGCTACTAACAGACAAGTATATATCTGAGATCAAAATGAGGCACGAGACAGACGAACAACTCCCATTTATAGTTTTGTTTTATTACTATAACCTTTACTTCTAATGGAATATACTCTGAGCGATCCAGTGGCAACAAACTACAACCACTTCTTGCCTTGTAAATCAAATATGAGTAAAAATATTGTCTCTCACTTGAGCCCCATTTGAGCAAAGCTTTTTCTGCACACAATGGAGGAGCAAGCTGGCCGACATCATAGATCATTGCCTTCTTAACATCATTTGGAAACATAACTGCGATGGATATGGTCCGGCTTGATAGCTAATTTGCACAAACCACAATATTAAAGACAACATGGAATGTAACTAATATGAAAACAATAACTTCTGAAAATGAAAGATACAATTTGGTGATCATCATAAAAAAATGAATGGTCCATTCTCATGGAAGAAATAACCTGAACTGAAGATTGACGAACTCATCTAAGATTGTGTCTATTGTAGTAAACACTTTCATGTTCCATCCATGTGGCACAAATATCACGGGCATGCCATTTCACTGAACATCCATGAGACATGCAGCTTGGACGAACCAGAGCTTCATACAGTCGTCCTCTCTTTTTCTCTCAACCAATTAGAGCACACCACCTATGTTTTCTTCCTCTTTGCTCCTTCTCAATGAGTCAAATATAGTAATTTGTTACCAAACTGCATAGATTGAAGGTAAACTACTCAAATAATTTTCCACTAAACTATTTGTTCCAAAACTTGGGACAGTATAAGCATTATTCGCTTTCATCAGGCATGTATTTGACCTCAATCAAAAAATAAATTTACATCCTCAATCTGAATACAAAGAGCAGACAGAAGAATTTGAGTTCAAAATCAGCACCCTTGCTCTCACCACTTGGAAAATTTGCAATGTCTCAAAAATTCAAGTATTAACATAGATGGCCGGACATCATTTTTCTTGAAGGGGATAGGTCAAACATCAATCGAGGTGAGGTAGGCACAAAAAAATATGCCTGCTCTCTAACTTTCCTGAGACTGCATGATGCTAAAATCATGGAACTATGGGAGGTGAATCGAGGTGAGAGCAAGAGGCTGCTTCAAGCGTGGCACAAGCTGTGTATTCAAGGTGAGGTAGGCATGCTTGTCAATATTCATGAGATTTGTCATGTCAAAAGATAAACATTGATAGTATTCACATAAATCTCAACTACTGTTTAAGACTGGTTCGTAAGCACCAACAAGAGTACCATTAGCAAGTTTTCAGGTTACGATAGCAGGAAGAGGGGTTCCAATGCTTGATTGAGAAAAGCTTGCCTCTTATCTAGACCCAACAAATCATTTGTTATAACAGCACTTATAAAGTGATCTTTCCTTATATTTATGCCCTATTTCGTCTCCACTGAAATGTACGTCAATCAAACTTCTAAAACAAATTAAACCCACCGGAAGAATAATAATATATTTTAAGGCAGCGGGTAGCTAGGGAATACGAAGTTATATTTATTTTCACAGAGCAAAAGCTAAACCTTTTCTCGATAGAGTCATGTCAAACTCCACGAGTTGAAGCAAGGTCATTGCCCAGACTTCGCTCTAATTTTACCCAATACTCATTAAAGTGCAGTAACTGGTTGGTTCCAATTCCAAGTAGAGGTGAGAAATTCTGCAACATACTGAAAAGGAATTAAAAAACCAACACGCCCAGCATTTGAGACATTGAAGCCATTCGAGAACAAATTAAAAATAATTATTAGTTATTGTAAAGCTATTATTCAACAGGTTACTCCTTTTTGCATAACACAAAAATAGTCTGCCTGCAACTCATTCTTCAATTCACATGGCATTTCAATTTGGCAAAGATTTGCAAGTACTAAAACAATTTGGTAAAAATTCTAGATTATTTCAGATAACTTTTTATCAAGAGCAATCCATCTGATGGCTTCTACGTAGTGCTGGCGTGTGCCAAAGGAAAACAGCCTACAGTATTTTTTTTTAACGAGCCCTTGCAGAAATCTAGGGGGTAAGAAAACCGGGAATTTCTCATCACGCAGATCGAAGATTGTTTATGCTAGTGTTCAAATCAGTACCTCTACAACACCACCAGATTCAGGTGCTCTCGATTTGTTTATTGACCTTGGATTCAAGGGGGCATCAGGAAGGGGATTCACGACGATGAGGTGTGCCTGCTGCTTGATTCGGTACCTGATGGTGTCGCCGGCACTCCTCGCCCTTCATGGCAGGCGACGGCTTCCCCATCATAGACGTTTTCACAGATGGCATGGCCCCTGTACATGCCACTACCGTGTAGGACGGAGACACTCAGTCAGAGGCGGCCAGGCATAGTGGGGAACCCCACTACCGTCTAGGAAATAGCGGCGTGCGATTCAAATGAACAACAATCAAGATTCCGCACATAATACCTTGCACATTGCTGCACTAATTGGTCATATGACCACCGCAACGCCGGCTAGAACCAGGGCGACGGAGATGGGGGCGCGCCAGCATGGGGCCGTAGAGATGGCGGCGAGGCTCGACATTAGCGCAGGGGGCCGCCGAGATGCTGCGCCGCCAGGACGCCGCGTGACCTCCGCCGATGGGATGCCACGCCAGCTATGCTGCCGGGAAGGTGGCCTCGGGGCGTGCGTGGGCAAGTGGTGCACAGGGCAGTCGCGCGCGGTGGCGGCGCGCTCGCAGATGCCGGTGAGGTCGATGATGGGGGCCGCTCCCAGTTTCTTTTCGCAAGTGAGGGGTGCGAGGGTTTCGGATCTGCGGGATTAGAGGAGGCAGGTTTCTTTCCCTTCCTTTTTCGCAAGGACGAAGAGCGGGGCGTAGGCGTGAGGGATGGGGGTCGCAGGAGGCAGGACGACAGATCTACATGAGAAAGTCGCAACAAAATAATATCCATTCTTTAGTCTTTTTAGTTATGATTATGATATGAATATGATGAGATGAGAGATAAGCCATGTCCTATATTAATCATGTTTTAGTGGAGTTTCATTTATGTTTCTATACAACAAAAAATCACAAGATCAACATCAACCTATAGAAATCCAAACCAAATCAAACAAATTATAAAATAAAAGCGCCCAAATCTACACTTAGATGGCTCAAAGCTGGTGGACTCAATTTATGAACTCAAATTGAAGATTGCAAGGTGCTCTGGAGATTGATTTGTCGTAAAAGGCTCCTGTGCTCGTCCTTGACAAAGATTGGTGAAGAGTAACTCTAGGGAAATTGAGGCTTGAAGAGTATTTTGTGATTTAGCTGGGCTAAAGATCAAGCCCTCAAGTGGAAGAGGCAACCTTTCGGGGGTTTAGACTTGATAGAGAGGTGGCGATCCAAGTGCTTGCTTCAATGTGGACGTAGGTAACCGACAAGTCAACACAAACCACATGGACAAATCTTATTGCTCCATCTCGTAGTATTGATCATTCTACAAGTTGTGCTTTTTATTGTGCCTTATACATTACATAGTGTGTAAAAAAATAGGCCTTGTCACCATAGGAAGTTAATCGAGTTAGTTTTATCTTTCCTAGTGAATAGGTTAGTGTTAATCTTGCTCACTAGACTTGTGTAGTATTTGCTCACCCAGGCTTGCAAATATATAGTTAGTATTCTTATTAGGGCCTTCTTTTGCTTCTAACCTTTTTGTCTAGTGTTATCTTTTGTTAGAAAATTTCAATGAGGCTATTTGAGCCCCCTCTACCCATTCAATGAGTAGGATGACAATAATGGTGAGGAGACCAAGGATAATGAGCGACTTCTCTGGCTCTTGGAGGTTCTTCCTTTTTGGTGCTTGAGAAGTTCTTATGTTGTCATTTTTATTGCCTATCTTTATCTATCTACTTGGAGTATTTTATGCGAACTTTAAATCCTATGACTTGTAAGCACATTATTGTTAGTACATTTAGAATCTAGTTGGTGATGATGCAATGTGTTTCTCTTATTTTTAGTTTGATTTATATTGCATCACAATTTATTATTTGGTACTTTTTATGCCGCACAAGCATGTATATGAAAAGTTCTCCTCACTTCAACCAAAGACAAACAACTTGTAGCTTCCTTTAAAAAAAAATTGCAACTTTAGTTTATCTCTAAACTACTATTCCGTACTCCATTTGGCTTTGTAGTGGCATGCAAGCTTGCCGGCCTGCACGCTCTACTGTTGCTCGATCTGTATATTTTTCCATTGAAGAAGCTTCCAAGAGGATCTCTAGCTAAAAATACCATAGATATTTTTAGAGCACATCAGGTAAGGCTAAATCTATATTTTTATCGATTATCTTAGGCTAGACAAAAAAAACTGTTAAAGAGATTTCTAGGCTGCGCCTAGGGCTGCAGCCCAGGGCCTAGATCCGTGCCCCTTCTCCAACATGTCGTAGTATGGGATTCTTTTGGAGTATGCAGCTGAATAAGCACTGTGTTACCTTGCGACATAGAAACTTGTGGCCCAATCCGGGTAAAGTTTATTTTGCCCTTGAGAGCATATGCTCTTAGTCTCCCACACATTGAATTCACTTTGAGAAGTGTGCAAACACACATCTCAATACAAAACTGTTTTGAGATGTATATTTACATAGTTCTCAAAGCGAATCTAATGGGTAAGAAAGTGTGCACGTGCCCTTAAGGAAAAAAACCGCCTTCGCCGAATCCCTAGATCGGCCGGCCCACTCGAATCTTAGCATGTTCTCATGCTCAACCCACAGGGCCCGGGCCTACCTGTACCAGGTTTCCGGGTTCAAAGTTGAAACCACGACATTCTCCATCCTCCGCGTCACAGCCTCTGAAGACGCTGTCCCTTGCCGCTCCCAGTCCAACAACTGTCCAAAGCTCAAAACATTCAGTGCTCATGCACTGCAAACAAACATGCTCTTGCAGGTTTACAAGAAAATTGGATCAACCAAAATCACCAGCGACCAAAATGTTTGCAGACTCCCAAGCCTACTTCCTGGTGCAAGATGCTACATAGATGCTTTAACAACTCTGGGCTAGGAATTTTCATCTTAGACCCAACCAGTTTGATCAACTCTTCATCAAGGCTCAAATTAGCCAAGCAAACTATGTCCTCATGGCTGAAGCTGCTGGTATTTGCGCACCTCCATGCTCCATATCAGGAATATCTCCTTCCTCACTGACAATCAGCTCCTTGCAAGTTTCTTCAACGGCCCAGATTCATGCTCTCCCCCTCGGTGACTGAGACATCAAGCCATCCACACAAAGATTTCTTAATGCAGTGGGTGACTCAAGCTACAGAGTTCTCAAAGGTTCATAGGAGTTCAAATAATACAGCTCATTTCCTAGCCTCGCAATCTTTTGGAGTATTTCACTTGCTCCCAATTTAACTCATGAAAGCTCTTGTCCCTCTGCTTGAGGCACTACGACATGTATCTTGGGAACTTTTTTTTCCTAATTGCAGCTTCCTGCTGCCAATAATAAAGTTGCTTTGTGTCAAAAAAAAAAACCTGTCCAACAAGCTCCCACGTGCTTCACAAACCCATGCACTACTGAAAAATTTTCGAATTCCATTGACGCCTGGACTTTTACTTTACCGATCGATCACAGACGTGTACACTACACATACATCTGTCCTCGTTGGCAGACAGACAGAGTTGAACTGCAATTCGTCGCATTGCATGTAATGCTGTGGATCCATGGCCTGTCCATGGACATGCATGGAGAGGTAGCGCTGCACTGTTCCTCTGTGCTGCTATCACCTCACCTGTCGCCGTCGAACTAAACGACGCCCGTCTCCCTCCGCAGTTCAACCGAGCGCCGCGCACGCAGGCTCAACCGCGGCGGCCGTCTTCTTCTTCGTCGTCACGTTGATGATGGTGGTGGTGTTGTTGTCACGGTGCAACAAGGTGGTGACGACTGACGACGACGTCCAAGGGCGGCTTGCCACCGCCGGGGCCGCGGGGGCTGCCGGTGCTGGGCAACATCACCAGATGGCGTGGCCAACAAGCCGGCGGCCAGTCTCCCGGTGGCTGCACCGCCTGCTGGCCGAGTCCGGCCGGCCCCGGCGGCGGGGGCATCGTGTGCGTGCGCCTCGGCCCCGTCCACGTGGTGGCCGTGTCGTGTCGTGCCCCGCCATGGCCCGCGAGGTGCTGCGCAGCAACGACGCCGTCTTCGCGGACCGCCCCGCCACGTTCGCCGCCGCCGCGTTCAGCGGCGTCGGCTACCGCAGCGCCAGCATTGCCCCGGCCGGGGACCAGTGGTGGAAGATGCGGCGCGTGCTCACCGCCGATGTCCTCGCGCCGGCCACCGAGCGCCGCCTCCGTGCCGCAAGGCTGGCCGAGGCCGACCACCTCGTCCGCGCACTGTGCGGCGGCGCCGTCGACGTGCGCCACGTCGCCAGGCACTTCTGCGGCAACGTCATCCGGAGGCTCACTCTGGGGCAGGCGGCGCCACTTCGCGTTCGCGAGCAGGCGGCCCCAGCCGGCTGCGGTCCCAGGCGCGACGAGACGGAGCACGTGGACGCGCTCAACTACCTCGACGCCTTCCGCGTCTCCGACTACTTCCCGGCGCTCGTTCAGCTTCAGCACCGGCAGGCGGGGTTGCCCGGGGCTGTCGCTCGGCACGCTCATCACCGTGATGCTGCTCGCGAGGCTCCTGCAGGGGCAGGGGTTCCACTGGAGCAACCCGCCAGGCGTGGACAGGATCCAGCTCCGGGGAGACCGCGGCGAGCCTTGTGCTGGCCGACCCGCTCGTCCTGCAGGCGACGCCACGGCTGCCGGCCGGGCGAATCTGTATGAGAGTGAGACCCAGTGATAGTAGCGTGCACACGTGGTCCCCGACTGTTTCCCTAATTTATGAGAGGACTAGCTATAAGAAGGAATGAAGTTAGATTTGGAGGATGAGGATATAGCTTATTATTATTAGCTGCCTGAGCTCAGAATAACCTGTATCTGTTAGAATGTGAGTCGATCGGATGTTCTTCTAGTGTACTCTGAGTAAGAGGCAGTTAGTTCATGCATAGTAAGGCGGTCAATCTTTATAGTAAGTTTGACTATATTTGTAATAAATAATATTATTATGAAAATCTAATGATACTATTAGTTATATACTATAAATTTTGACTTTTTATATTTAATTAAAATTGATTATATTTGATTTTCTAAAAGGAAAAAGTTTACATAACCTCCCAATTAAATTATCTAGGGTGGAATACTTCATCCCCAAATTATTAAACTGGATATTCTACCCTCTGAACTTTTAAAACAGGTCAAATAACCCCTAGAGTGGTTTTAGATGGTGGTTTTTTTTTATTTATTTTTGCTGAATCTTTGAAAAATCATAATAAATCACAGAAAAATCATAAAATAAAAAATTCAATTTTGTTGGACTTCTGATAAGTAGATCTACATAGTGAATATATAATATAGTATATTTAGTACAAAATTTTTGTTGTAGCTTTAAATCTATGTTTTTCTGTAATTAATTCAAATAATTCATATATGTAGTTCCTATGGTCCAATTGTGGTAAAAGTTTTATGGTGGACTTATTATTGTATGCTTGAACTATGATAAAAATTTTATACTCATTGAATCACGTATAACTTAGTTATAGATAAAGCATAGATTTAACAAGAATAAAGCTAAATAAATCTATAACTAAGTTATACGTGATCCAATGGGTACGAAATTTTTACCATAGTTCAAGCATACAATAATGAACCTAGCATAAAAATTTTACCACAATTGAACTATAGAAACTACATATATAAATTATTCTTATTAATTATAGAAAAACATAGATTCAAAACTACAATAAAAACTTTGTACTATAGTATACCATATTATATATTCATTGTGTAGATCTACTCATCAGGAGTCCAACAAAATTGAGTTTTTTATTTTATAATTTTTCTGTGATTTATTATGATTTTTCAAAGATTCAGCAAAAATAAATAAAAAAGAAAAAGACAAAACCACCATCTAAAACCACTCTAGGGGTTATTTGACCGGTTTTAAAAGTTCAGAGGGTAGAATATCCGGTTTTATAATTTGGAAGATGAAGTATTTCACCCTAAATAGTTTGGGGTTTATGTAGACTTTTTTCTTTTCTAAAAAGTAAGAATGGCAGTTGAAAAAGATCAAGAGAGTATGTGAGCCGAAGCTGGAATGAGCCATGGAAACTGGACATCAGCACAAAAAGTTCCTATCAGGCCATGCCCAACAAGGCGCTCATGCCATGTCTTTTATCTCTATCAACTTCATAATAGGTGCAAACAACTTTCATCAGGACATGTTTGATCCACACGGCTATTAGAACAACTCTAACAAAATCTCTATTTGAGTCCTTGTAGTTAAATATGAGTATGCAGACAAAAAAACACAGCTTCAATAAGAGTACTCTAACAGTTTGCTAAACTCACTTGGCGAATCTATAATTTTGCCAAGTCTCAAAACCAAATGCCAAGTGAAAAAAGAGACCTTCTCCAACAGTTTGCTATTTAGGCTTGGCAAAAGAACTTGGCATCCTAGGATTTTTAGCAAAATCATAAAATTGAGCCTCCAACAAGTTGGCAAATTGAGATACAGGTGATGCCAAGCAATGGAGGACTTGGCATATTTGCCAAGTGAAGGGGAAATTTTGCCAAGATCACAAAATTGTCAAGTAGTTTTGCCAACTTGTTGGAGACTATTTTTTATGGTTTTAGCAAAAAATCGTAGGATGCCAAGTACTTTTAGCAAACTGTTGGAGTTGCTCCCTACTGGTGCTCAAATTTAGGTGGATATCCAAATCCTCGGACCCTCATTATTGGGGGCTCTAAGCCAAACCTCCAAATGTCGCCAGGTCCTTGTGTGCCTTCTCTCTGCCCGCCTCTTTCCTGCTCGTGCAGGACTCCCTTGCGACTGCATGACCTCACGACTCCTCTGCGGCGGTGCCACTATGCAACTCTACTCCGATGGCAGCGGGACTCCCTCCGGCGGCAAGGATCGGACTCCCTTCCAACGACGACCCCAATTGCTCTAGCAGCAGTGTGATATCAACTATACGACTCTCCCGCAACCAATTCCTAATGTTTTGGTTGAGGAAGTCAATAAGCAGTGGGTCCCAAGTATCATTTTCCATGGAGTGAGTTTGAGAGCTCTATTTTGAGGGTATTGCTGGAATACAACCCAGAAAACAAGGTCCTCAAAAATAGGGGAGCCTATTTTTAGACTATTATTAGAATTGCTCTTACTTTTTTAAAACTAAAAATTAGTCCTAATTAGCTGTGGTTGGCTAGCTAGTTGACTACTTTAAAGATTTGACATAAAAAGTTCACCTATTAGCCCACCCATTTGGATGCACTAGAGTTAATTTTTAGCTAGCTAGCAATTAGCCATTACAACCAAATAGGCCCTAAGCTAAGTCAACATCTAGTCAATTTTTCATATGAGAGACTAAGAGCCTTTTGGGGATTGCTTCGCTCCATGTGTTTCAGCTAAACATGTACAACTCTACTCTACTCTAGGAAAAAGATGGAGTTATGGGAGCACTGAAAAAGATGCTATAAAAACTTTAACTTTTTATGGGGCTGCTCCACAATAGAGTTTGTGAAGCAAAGTCTTTGAAGATATCCAGACAAGCCCTAATTGTAAATAGCATAACATTTAGTACATGCTTTTAAATTTTATTTGATTTTAATTAATAAAATTAGATTAAACCTGATTAAAATCCAACGAAAACTATCACTTAGCCCCTCAATGTTTGACGCCATATGAGCTTGAGGCTGTGTTTGGTTTAACTTCTGGAAAGTATTTCTGCTACTAAAAAGCAAAATGCCAACCAAACAAATAGAATCAGAAGTTGCTTTTCTAGAAGCAACTATTTTTGAGTAGTACACTTTTCACAGCACCTTAGGCCCTGTTTTTGTCTTTCTACTTTTTCAAATGGATAAAAATAAAGAGACATTTTGCAACTATTTCAAGGGAGATAAAGAAAAATAGTCTCATAGTTGTTTTAAACAAACAACTTACAACTTTGTCACAATGCATAACTCGCATCAACTTTTTCACATCTCATAGTTCACAACAACTTTTCACAGCTTACAAGCCACAGTCATAGTTAAACCAAATACACCCTCAAACTTATTTAGCTTCTGCGGTGGCACCTGATCCAGATCAGGGCAAGGTGGTGTCCTTAGAAAAAAAATTACATGGCAACGAAAAGCTGGCTTGCTAGTTGTGGAGATAGTTAAGATAATTGGACTTTGTCGGAGAATTGAAGGCCAAGGGAAAAACATGAGTTGGGGAGATTTTGAGAAGAAGGGGCAGTTTGGCAAACAACCTCAGAGCAGATTCTCCTTAAGCATCACCTCCCTCGCTCTACCAAACAGTAGGGAGCTGACAAGAATTACTTCTTTATTTACACGTATAGTTTGAAGTAAAAAAAATCCTTGCTCCATCATCAAAGCTAGTCTAGAATCAATTCCCACGTACTCCTTCAACAAAATTAACTAAAACCACTCCAGCAAAGAATTAAGGAGCTAGAGCTAAGAATCATGGAAGCTCTACCAAATAATATACCCAAAGAAGACAACTCAATAGAAGTGGTTTTAGGATTATGTCATTCATAACCGTCTTCAAGTTAAGCAAAACCCTAAGTTACAACTTGAGAAACTAACTTCTATATTTAATCATAGTTATTAGGATCAGACGGGACATTGAACCACATCGGTTCACGGTTTACTTGGTCCAATTGGTTCAATGCCGGCTCAACATGGTTCAAATAGAATGATAATCCTCAACATTGTACGGTTCAAATAGAATGATATTTATACCAGGATCAACAACACACGTACAGCCCAATGGTGGAATTCCTCGTGACCAAAGGTTTGTGGTTTGAACCATACACTAGTTTTTTTTAAAGGGCTAGAAGGGCCGAAAGGCCCCTACGAGAATTTATTAATCAAAGCAGGAACAAAAAGCTTACAAGACAACAAGAAGAACAGAGGTGAAGAGAAGAGAAGAGAAGAAAGAAGCTAAACAAAACTAAGCAAAGCTAGGCAAAGGGGAAAAGCCCTTCAGAAAACAAAAAAAGAGACAAAAAATAAGGAACAACAGGCTTATTACAACAGACTTTGGATCCATGAATCAAACGCGGCAGTGAACTTCGCCTTAAGCCTTAGGGAAAGGATTCTGCATTCTTTATCAAAGACTTCCTTCACTCTAGTCACCAGCGGACTAATTCCTTGAAAAATACACTCATTTCTGATTGTCCAGATAGCCCAGCACATAATGATTGCCAATTCCATGAAGAAAGGAGTATTTGTTTGATCCTTAATCAGTTCAATCGCATGGAAAATATCTTGCTGATTTTGAAGTGTAATGCCAACTGATCCCCAACACTGAGCTGAGAAAGGGCAGGTTATGAACAAGTGTGTCGCAGTTTCCAGGTCAGAGCTCTGACAGAGCACACAATAAGTCGAATTTAGGGGCATGCCTCTTCTACTAAGGATGTCTCTTGTACTCAATCTGTTGACTAATAAAAGCCAGCAAAATACTTTATGTTTTGGTTGGCAAGCACATTTCTAGAGCCATTTGAAAGAGTTTTGAATCTGGGTCTGGTGGCGGTTGTACTATAAGCTTTTGAGGCAGAATAAGCTAGGACCCAGACACAGTTCCAGATATCATTTTGCTCAATTAGGTTGAGGTTTTCTATACACTAGTTTTTGGGCCCAGGTTTTACCTAGCTTTGACTAGCTCCTTCCTAAAAACCAGCAATCAACTGATTTTCTCAGTTTATGCGGAGCGAATCGGCAGAGTGGGTCAGGAATCACGAATTAGCCACCGGCCAATGCGTTTTTGTACAATATGAGCCAACAAATACCGAGCAGGCTTACAACCCAAAGCGACAACTCAGGTATTCTTCTCCTTGGCCATCTGCTGGTTCATTCCCTTAGCAGCCTAGGAATAGGAACATGGCTCACGTTGCCGTTCCTATATTCCTATGTTCCTGAATGTTTCTATCCTATGTTATAAAATGATTCTCAAGTTACTGTTCCTAGAACGGGGACGAGAACGGAAGTTCTGGAACGAGGATGGGAATGGGAACATGACATACTCCGTACCTTGCACACTTTTACAATAGATACCCATAGGATGTAGAACGATTTCGATTGTGCTAGCTTCATCAACAAACATCACCACATGATGTATCTAGTGCTGTATGTGATCTTTGATTCGTCTCGGTAAATTAAATGATTAGTTTGATGTGATTATTTTTTCTGACATACTTACCCATCAAATACTAGGTCATGTATATCGCGTATTCACGTGTTCTCTTCCGTGTTTTCGTGTTTATATTGGCAAGAGCTGGTTTGTTGTTATGCTTGCATATTCACTAATTATTTGACTTAGCTTTGCTTTTGTACGGTTTTTGGGGGTCATAAAGTACTGTAAAACTGTAATTATTAAGGTATTACGTCAAATGCTTATGTCATATGGCTTACACAAGCCCACAACTTACATCCCATATGATAATTGTGCATCTAGTAGTATGTTCATTCTGTCTACATCAACAATGTGAAACATACCAGTACTACTAGGACAGGTGCCTTCAATACCCACTAGTAATCTTTTAAGATATATTGATCCAATAGGCAATAGTTGACAATGCGCAATGCACGCATCCTCTAGAACTTTTCAAAGATACATTTAACTATTTGAGTTAATCACCGATTCCTTGCTATAAGTATACCCACAAATCAATGTCCTGAAGCACAAACAGTTCGAGCTGTTCTACACACATGTCACACCCGGATGTAAAAGAGCATTCGGGTGCCAAATCACATGTGCGTCAGGATCTCAAATTCACACACATGGACCGACATCATCAATGGTACAAAACACAGTGTTCAAACGAATTACATAAATGAGAGTAAAAGTACCATTATTACAAGCCAAATGTTTATCAAAGTGCGAATAGGAAGCATAAGCTAAACTGTTCTATAATAAAAGAGGAAACTAGACGCCGACGTAGCAGGACCACCTTGCCACAGAAAGGTCGACGACAGAACCACACGAGCCTAACAACTAGGAGACTCAGGGTAGTCCTCAGGGAAATCGCAATTGTACTCCTGATCGTCCGAGCAACCTTTAATGATTATAGCAAGGGTGAGCTCATATCAAACTCAGCAAGCAGAGACGGAAAGTAATGACATGCAAGGCTTAAAACAAGGTAAAGCTGACTTGGTTTGACTGCGATAGCATTTTAGTTGATCACTTTTAGTTATAACTATTATTAGAACAACCTATTTCTAATTATGAGTGGCATAAACCCAACCCTTAATTAGTGTAAGTAGTAATTAGCATCTTTTAAATGACTATCCTAATAATTGTAGTAGCCCAGGGATTAACCCTAATTATTAACACAGGATAGCAATCCTGCCAACACGGAATAGTCATTCCGCCAAAAACACGAGGTAGCAACCTCGTCAAGTTCCATCTCCAAGTATCCAGTGAATCCAATTTGCTCATCAAGTGAGGGTCTGGGCCGCTCGTGACCGTGAGCACGGCTGATATATCAGTTTTACACTCTGCAGAGGTGTGCACTTTCACTCCAAGTCGTGATTCCCATTTGCCCAGGGTCGCGACTCCCCAAAACACTACCAAGGTGAGCAGGCAGGGTCTCACTACGAGACCTTTCACAGGGTCCAACTAATAGGATGCCACTCGTAAGTTTTTGCCGGGGCGCTCAGCAGTCGATACCCATAGCCATGGCATACCGATCAACCGACAACTTAATATTCATTACCCAAGTTACTTCCTCACGCCTACCCGGAAAGTAACACCCTACTAGTGGAGGTCCTGCTAATTAGTCAAGCCAGAGCCATATAGCTTGGAGCTGCACTGTATGTTCCAGGGGGCCGCTCCCTGACTAAGTCCTTACGGAGAGCAGAGACGGGTACGCCCGGCAAACCGGACCACCAACAGTACCCGCTCCCCCTGTCACCACCATCATCACGATGCTCGTAAGCATCCAACATCGCTATCACCGCAGTGACCAAAGGTTCAGCACAGTTTAAGCATCGAGTTGAGTAGAGATTATTACTTGTTTAGGCATGTGTATAAGATGAGTAGAGCAGCTAAGCAAACCTAGTATAGCCTAGACTACCCATATACATAACCCCAGGTGAACAAGGAATGGTAAGTAATGCTAGTCATGTCCTTAGGATTTGCATTCATTGGACACATGCATGTAAAGTAAATGACATTAATGAGTAGGTTCAAAATGATCAAACGGTGTCTGCACTTGCCTTGATCATTGTCGGGTTGCTCGAACTCAGCGGGATCCTGATCCTCTTCCTTCACGAACGTCTCGTTGGCTATACGCGACAATCATCACACAAACGAAGCAATACATGCAAGCAAACAAGCTTAATCAGAAACAGTACACCAAATCAAGTGAAAACAGAAAGCAACTGCACTATTGTATTCTACTCGACGAAACGAAACTAAAGCGACCAGAATCACCTAAATCGGAGTTACGACGCAAAAGTTATGACTAAAACAAGTTGGATGGCAATTCTATAGATTAGCTAAACTATTTTTCGTAGTTAAAACTAATTAAAACTGAATTAAAAAAGCATTTAGGATTAAAACTATAAAAACCAACGGATGCAGGGGCTATTCTGCAAAAACCAGGAGCATATTTCTATTTATTTTGAACTGAGCAGAACCGCAGGTTAATTTTAGAAAAACGCATGGGCCTTTTTGCAAAACAGCAGGGGCACGCGTGGGAGCTGGCCGGCTTGGCCACGTGGCGGCTCGCGGCTGGCCCGGTCCATGGCGGCGCTGTGGACCGGGGGGGGGGCGCGGTGGTCCACCGGTCCATGGTGGACCGGGGGGAGGCGCGGGGCGGCGTGGGCCGGGTCCATGGTGGACCTGGTCGTGCGGGGACAGAGCCGCGGTCCATGGTGGCGCACGCGGCGGGGCAGGCCGGTCCGCGGCGGCGCGCCATGGCCGGCCGCGGCGAGCTCTCAGCGGCGGCGCTGCAGTGCACAGAATCGCGTGCCAAAGGCACGGGTGGACGCGGCTCGACGCGACAAGCGCGATGGCGGGCTTACCTCCGCGAAACGACGACGGCAAAGAGAAGCTCGACGGCGGCGGCGCTCGGGGTTTTTCGGCGGCGGCGCGAGTCTCGACGAAACAGGGCTAGGGTTTCGCGCGGTTCGGAGTGGCGACTAGGGCTTCTAGGGACGCGTGCGGGCGAGTTGCGGCGCTACTTATAGGGCGTGGCGAACCTCGGGGTGCGCGCGACTTGGAAACCGAGGCGGCGGCGGCGGCTGCCCCGTCCGTTTCGGACGGGAGGTTGGAGACGCCCCCCTGACGGGTGGGACCCACTGTCAGCGGCTGCTGGCGGCAGAAGGGGAGCGAGGCGCGCTGCGGCGCTGCTGCCGCGGGCGAGCTGGGCCGCGCGGCCCAGGAGGCGGAGCGGGAGAGAGGAAAGAGGGGCTGGGCCGAGGGGGAAGCCGGCTCAAGAGAGAGAAAAGCTTTTCTTTTTTTTATTTCAAAACAGATTTTTCCTATTTTTCTTTCTTGTTTCAAAACAAAAACCAAGCGCAACCAATCATTAAATAAATCAAACAAAAACAATGCATCAACATGAATGCACACAAGCATGTTTCTACCTTATATTTAATTTTATTTATTTTTATAAATTATTTAATAATTCCCAAAAAAAAAATTCAAACTAAGCCAAAATTAAATCAGATTCAAACTGAATTTGAAATTCAAATTTTGGAGTGTTATAACACATATTGACATATATACCTGCTAGCAGTAGTAGCTAGCTCATCACGACGAACAATGTCCACCAGATGCATAGAAACTACAGCACTGTCACAAATACTGTCTTCTCCATATATCCATGTTCCATTGTTGTTGACAATAACGGCTACCACTCTGATCCTTGTGCCGCTGCTCCATCACAAGAGAAGAGCAGCAGCTTCCAAGAAAAGGGAGATAGCAGCAGGCCGGCTACCCCCTGGTCCAGCCAGGTTGCCGTTCATCGGCAACATGCACCAGTTGATCTGGAACAAGTCTTCCGTGTTCCGATGGATCCACCGCGTGCTCACCAAGATGGACACCGACATCATGTCCCTGAAGCTTGGATCCGTTTCCGTTCATGTCGTAGTGGTGATGGAGATAGCCCGTGAGGTCCTTCGCAAGGAGGCAGTGTTCTTCTCCCGTCCGGCGACCTTCGCCTCCAGCTTTTGTTCAGCTACGGGTACAAATCCGCGAGCTTGACGACGCTCGAAGACCAGTGGAGGAAGATGAAGAGGATCCTCACTTCTGAAGTCCTCTCCCCAGCTTTCGAGCACCAGCAGCAGCAGCTCCATGGCCAGCGTGCTCGGGAGGCTGACCACCTGGTGAGGCATGTCTTCAGTCTGATAAACATGGCACCTGCAGCTGGCAGCAGCTGCGTCGTCAATGTACGTCACGTAGCACGGCACTTCTGTGGCAACATCATCCGGAGGCTCGTCTTTGGCAAGAGGTCCCTGGAGCTGACGATCGAGGAGGAGCACATAGATGCACTCTTCACGCTTGTCAACTATGTGTACAGCTTCTGCGTGTCGGATTACTACCCAGGCTTGGTTGGCCTTGACTTGGATGGCCACGAGAAGGTTGCCAGAGCCGTGATGAGCACACTGGACCGACTCCATGGCCCCATCATAGATGAGAGGATACGTGAGTGGTCTCATCGTCGTCGCCGGAAAGTTGGAGATAAGAAAGACGCTGAAGACATTCTTGACGTGCTGGTTTCTCTTGAGGATGAAGATGGACAGCCACTGCTGTCCATCGATGAGATTAAAGCACAAACAGTGGTGAGTTTTATCATTAGGATTAATTGAATTATTATCTTATCATGAAACAACTAATTGATCAGTATGTTGTATATATGTAGGAACTGATGTTTGGATGAGTGGTCTATCCGTCAAACACAGTTGAGTGGGCCGTAGCTGAGATGATGAACAAACCAGGCGTCATGCAGAAGGCAATGGAGGAACTGGATACAGTGGTCGGGAAAGAGAGGCTAGTCCAGGAATCAGACATCTGCAGTCTCAACTATCTGAAATCATGCATTCGAGAGGCCTTCCGCTTGCACCCTTACCATGCGATCAACGCGCCCCGCGTCGCCATGGAAGACATGCACCACCGTCGCCGCAGGTTATTACCTGATCCCAAAGGGCAGCCATGTTATCGTCAGCCGGATCGGGCTGGGCAAGAACCCCAGAGTCTGGCCAGAACCGCTCGAGTTCCGGCCTGAGCGCCATCTGAGCGATGGGGCTGGGGTCGTCGTTCTCGCTGAACCAGACCTACGCTTCGTCACCTTCGGCACCGGGAAAAGAGGCTGCCCTGGTGTGTCGCTTGGCACCTCCTTAATTCACAATGCTCTTGTTTGCCAGGCTTTTGCAGGGATTCAGTTGGAGCAATCCTCCAGGTGTTGGCACTGTCAGTCTGCAGGAGTCGCCTACTAGCCTCGCACTAGCAGCACCCCTTGTTTTGCAAGCTAAACCACGCTTGGCTGCACACCTCTACGTGGAAAATTAAGTGGATCGGAAGTGCTGTTTTCTCTAGCCAGGACCTAGCGCCTTTGACGCAGAATGATAATGCATGTGATCCAAAATTTGATGCTTATATTACGTTTGAAAATTATCTTACATTGCCACATTCACAAGATATTTTTTGTTTATTTTTTCATCAATTGATAGCATGCGGATACTCCGTCTATTTGTACATGTCAAATAAATTAGTATTGTCCTAACAAGCCAAACATTATTATCATTGACCAACTATTTAGAAATTTTCTTATAATTTCAAAATATATGAATTATATTATGAAAGTATTTATACCATGGATCTAAAACTATTATGACTTAAACATATATAACTTTTTTTTTGAAATTAATGGTGAAAGATATAAATGCTTGACTTAAGACAAATTAAAGCTAATACGACATGTAATAAAAAATGGAGGGAGTAACTAAGGCCAGTCTCAGTGGAGAGTTTCATAGTGTTGTTTCCAAGGTTGTCATGTCATGTGAAATGAAATGAAACTTGGATGAAACACTCACTCTCAATGAAGAGTTTCATTTCATAGTTTCATAGGCATTTAATTTCAAGACTCATAGAGAGTTGGTAATCGTGTCAAGAGAGTTTCATCTAGATAAAACTCATTTCTTCTCTCTCTTCTTAAATACACTGTCATATCATCCAAAATGTCTATGTGACAGCCTATTTAATGTGAATGAAACTCAAATGAAACTCCCACTGAGACTAGCCTAATATTTCTAAGGCTAGTCTCAATGCATGTTTCATGAGAGTGTCATACACATTAAATAGGGTGCCACATAAGTAAAATTGCTGACTTGGTAGAGTCATTAAATGAAGGAGTTTCATCAGATGAGAGATGAGTTTCATCCCAATAAAACTCATGTGGCTCGGTTATATAGTTTATTGTCTTGGTAACTATATTATTAAACTATGCATTGAGACTGAGCCTAATCCACATGTGCACTAAACATCTCATTTATACATTCAAGGAATTTTCTGGATCTTCAAGATTTATGTTGGATTTCCTTCTATTCCTAAAGCGGATCAACATATATCTCTTTTGGGTAACATTTATAAGTGATAAAACCGATGAGCAACACCGACAACATTTTTGACAACTTATTAACAAATTTATTGAACAAAAAGAAATTTAGAAGGTGCATTTGAATTATGAAATAAATCACAAACTAAGGCTCTGTTTAGTTCCAAATTTTTTTGTAAAATGGACACTATAGCATTTTCGTTTGTATTTGGCAAATATTATCCAATCATAGATTAACCAGGCTTAAAAGATTCATCTCGCAAATTACAGGTAAACTGTGCAATTAGTTATTTCTTTTATCTATACTAGCAAAACATGTCCGTGCATTGCAACCGAAGAAAACTATTATATATTTAGCCGATCAACGAGGAGCAAAGAAAAGAAGTTTTTGAGGGAACAGGAGGGGTTTGACCCCCTACTGGAATTTTATTAACATTATATTTACAGATTACAAAGAGATTGCCAAGACTAAAAGTCACGAAACAAAGAAAGTAACAAAGAAAATTGAAAAAGTTACACAAAGTTCTGCAGCCATAAATGAATCTGTGGGTGATATTTTGCTTTAGCTCGTAGAATAACTAGAGCAAATTGCTTCTTGAAAACTGATTTGCATCTTTGCACTGTATGTGAGATATTGTGGAATATCAGATCATTTCTCATTATCCAGATAGACCTACACATAGTGATAATAATTTCCATGAAGAAAGGTAATCACAACTGAACTTTAAGGCTCTCTACTATGGCCGGAGGATCCAAAGCATTAGGTATCGTGAAGAGTGTTCCAGCAAGCCAGCAAGAAGGGACAATGAAAGAGCAGATGACTGATTTCTTCATCTACACCACAAACACAGCTACACCACAAACACAGAGGACACAACTGTAATCTTGCAGCTGCATATTCTTTCTTCTGAGAAGTGCCCTAGTATTCAATCTTCGGTGAAGGACTAACCAAAAAAAGAAGTTACTTGTGCCGTGCCACTATATGCTAGCAGTTGTCTTCACACCCGCTTCCACATCGTTCTGATATGAGATTTGGGTTTTCATTTTAAGTTCTTAAATTTTGAAAATTGAATGCTCTAGATTTTCAACGAAACTCAAATGTTCATATGATCTATACCAAATTAAGTTGTATTTATTTCACATAATATACGACATTGTAGTTGGCAATGTTTTATTTGAGACAGTTCTAAATATGACTTAGTGAATTCTATTTGAAAAAAATCATTTTTTTCAACTTCCTATAGGTAGGCCCAGTCGCATCAAAGCTATAAAGGGAATATTCTCATGCTTCAATCGCTAAGAAGCCTGTAGTTGACTGGTAAGAAAATCTTGCGTGATTGTACAGGTCATGGTTTTGAATCGTAGAAATGCATCTCCTTGACACTTTGTTGCTGCTCCATTTAGGTACTGTTGATTTTTCCCAAAACATGAAGTACTCTCATCTTCATGTAAGAATGCTCTACTACCTTTGTGTGTACCTACGTCACTTTACCAGGGTCTAGAGTTTCATGCGTTGGACACGCACAGTGACGGGCATTGGGCCGCTGAGTCACCAAGTTGGGCTGGCCCATCTTCAACCCTGATTGGGGCTGGGACACCATGGCCTGACCTTGGCCCACCTTTGCCCATCGCGACATGTCTCGGGCCCCTGGAGACACTCGGCAAGCCAACTGTTAGTTAGAAACACGCCATCACGGTAACTTTTCTTTGCCGAGCGTCCGATAAAAGACACTCGGCAAAGAACCCTTTACCGACGAAAATTTTGCCGAGGGTCCTTTGCCGAATGCGGCACTCAACAAAGTCTTTGCCGAGTGCAATAGTGCTTTTGTCGAGTGCCGCAGGCATTCGGCAAAGCAGCTGTTTCTTGTAGTGCACGGATGTCGGACGGAACGGAAGTGCCCAATTTGACATGCTAGTTGCTGGGCTATCCCTAGACTTGGCGAGATAGTTTGGCCACGATTCTACATATGATGAGCCTTTAAGTTGGAGTTGGTGGTACACACCAGAGCCTGCCACGGTTTCGCAATATGAGCAAAATGTCCTCCGGAAAGGATATGGAGGGCCGGATGAAAAATAGAGCCAATATAAATAATTTTGCCTCTTTAGCATTAAGTACAGATTTAATACTTCATACATGTGTCGTAAAATTCGATGTGACGGATAATCTGAAAAAATTTATAAATTTTTTTGAAAACTAAACAAGGCCTAATTGGATAGAAGCAGGCTGCACAGTTTTTTTTGAGGGGACTGTTTTACATAGAGGCACATGATGCATGCAGTGCCCAGTGCAGCCTCAGACCCAGAAACTAATAATTTGGACGGCCGCAGGCACACCTTCAAACTGCACCTAACCTCGGCCCACTTCTTACCGGAAGCCCTGGCCCACGCAGACCACAAGCATTGTACCAAGGGGAAAGTCTTTTCCCTAAAAAAATCAAGAGGAAAGTCTTTTTATCTCAAGTTTTTCTTCCCTGTTTGATTTTTCTCCCTCAACAATAAAATCATGTATCATTAGGCCAGTCTCAACGAACAATATCACTGTACGGTTTCACATACCAATACGTCATCAAGATTGAAATGAAACCATCTATGAAATAACCCCAGCAATGAAGCATTTCACTTTGTTGTTTCCAAGGCTAAGCAAAGCATTTAATTACTGCAAAATGATTGGATCACATGCAAGATGGTGAAACGATTTAGCCCCCAGTGGGAATTTCATCCCGTTTCACCGCGTGGGAAACAACGCCCGCGGGGTTTCACTCACCATGGTGAAACTACTTCCTTCTCTCTCTTATTTGTTTCATGCAAAAAGTGCAGTTTTACTGACATGGCGCTCTAATAATGTGTATGACATCATGGTGAAATCCCCACTGAGACTGACTTTACTCCCACACCTATTTAGGCCTTGTTTGGCTCAGCTTCACAATTGAAGTTGTTTTTTTTTTGAAAAAGAGGTTCATAAGCAATTTTTTAAGTAAAGTTGAGCTATTTTGAAAAAGTTGTTTGGCAAAACAGCTTCATTACCAGTAGCTTTACGCATGGATAAAAGAAAGAAATGGGAAAGAGAGTTAGAATGAACTATTTTTTAGCTTCATTCTAACTCGTGTCTTTGTGAGATGAGAAGAAAAATAGCTTCACCTATAAAGCTATTTTAGAAAACAGTGTTTGGCCAAAAAAATTAGCTCATAGTTGTGCCAAACATGCCCTTAATATCATGCAAATCACACCCACGGAATTCTAGTTTACAAAAAAAACTGATTCAAACATAGGACAAAATCCTACGTACATATCTCTCATGGTGTACTATTCAAATTCAAATTCAAAAGACAAATAGAAACTGAAGGATCTGAACAGCCCAATTCTTTATCTTTACGTGGAACAAACTCACGTTGAGATCAGATATAATTTATTATATTTTTATTCTCAAAATGGTTAGTTCGAAGGTGCTTTGAAATAATAAGGATTATAAGTTGGATTTCGCCGTCCTAAAACTTCCAATGTGGTATTACCGCAACGCAACGACACGAGTATCATGGCCAAGTATTATATAGTAGGCTGAGTGGACTAATGTATTACATTTAAGGGCCAAGAACCACCTGAGCTTACTATGCATGCAGCAGATCACACAATCTTCTATGAGGTCTTTTATGGAGGCAACTTTTATACAGATGCTTTATTCTTGTTTCATAATGTTCTGGTGGCCTTTATGGAAAAAACTTTAAACCTATTCCATTGCCTGATTTAGAAAACACAGTGTTGTTTTCGCACATCACTGGCACTCTGTACTCCCTCTATATTCACAAAGGAAGTCGTTTAGGACAGTGACATGGTCTCCAAAGCCTAACTTTGACTCTTGTTTTTATAAAAATATTTATCACAAAGTATGTATATTTTTATAAAAGCTTTTTTTCATATGATTTTCATATTTCCAAAATTAGCAACATAAAAGTTATTCATGATTTATATTCTGAATGTTTGACTCAAATCTTATCCAAAGTGACTTATTTTGTGAGTAGGGAGGGAGTACGGACCGCCGAAATCAATCAATTGAAATGTTTGCATTACAATAACCACCACCCTCTCACACACAAACCACAAGCAATTGATTCTCGTGGGTTAATCCGAGGGAACTAGCAGAAGAGGCTGCTTGTTGTCCTCCCATTGGTTCAGTCTCTTCCTGGCTTCCTCAACCTGCATAAAAAAAAACGTAAGACGTGAACACAAAAACCTACAAGATGTCTATCTAATTCCCTCATGCTGACCAGTTCTTTTTTTTTTTTGAGGTAAACTGATCAGCTGTATTGCTCGTCGGTATCTCTGCACTGCCATCGCCCAGGTTAGGTTTTGAATAGTTTTGAGCGCATATGCTATCCTTATTTCTCGGATTTTAGGCTTATATATGTACATACATACCTCTTTGTCCCAATCTGTCCTAAAAGTGATCCAGAACAAGATAAGCGTCTGCATGCATGTACCACCGAGCATCCCAGTCCATATTCCCTGCAAAGGACCGGAGCAGGTAAATTTGCAATGCATCATACTGTAGATATGCTCATATGCATATGGTTAGTCACTAGAAACTGAAGTATGACACCTTTGCTCCAAGATGGAATTTGAAGCCGAGAAGAATTCCGAGTGGGATGCCCACGAAGTAGTAGCAACCGACATTTATATACGCGACCAGTTTCTGCCACCCGACAGCCACACCTGGTGACCATAGACGACCAAAGAGTTTATTTGGACGGACGCAGAGCAGAACAACACCTTCTTCTCGCCGACGCCCATCGATCGATCGATCTACCTGAGAGGACGGGCTGGATGCCGTTGAGGATGAGCGTGGCGGCGAGCAGAGGGCAGAGGTCGGAGACGGCGCGGGCCACCGTCTCCCCCTCCGTGAAGATGTAGCTGAGGTAGTCGCGGAAGACGAGGAACACCACCGCCATGGCCAGAGTGATCACGAACGACAGAGCCGTCACCACCACCACAGAGAACGCCGCCGCCCGCGGGTGCCCGGCTCCCAGCTCATTCCCAACTCTCACACTAGCAGCAGCGTTGAACCCAATGGAGATCATGAACACCCATCCGGCGAGCGTCATGCTGCGCCCAGCAAAACAAAATCAAGCCAATTAATTGATCGATTCCATTCCACCGTGTATTTTAATTTTATGATCACCGTGTATTTTACCAGACTGTTAGAGAATCGAGGGCGAGCTGAGGGTTGTCGAGGAGGCCGGCGATGAGGACGAGGACCTGGAAGTACCACGTCTCAAGGCACAGCATGACAGCCGACGCCGTCGACAGCTTGAGGAACTCCGGCAAGCCCGAGAAGGCACGGCAGGAGAGCCCCGTCCACGTCCGCCGGCACCGCTCGCTGGTGACGATGTACAGGAACTGGGCGGCGACGATGATCCACCAGCTCAGGCTCAGCACGAGCGACGCGCCCAGGAGGCCCATGCCGAACCTGTACACCACCAGCCACCCCAGCACCAGGTGCACGGCCAGCGTCGCCGCGGAGATGTAGGCGCTGGGCGACACGATGCTCTGCGCCTGAAGGAACTTCTGGATCGGGAAGTTGGCCGCGTACGCGAAGACCTGCGGGATGAGGCCGTAGACGAAGACGGCCGCGGCCTTGGCGATCTCCGGCGACTCGCCGAGGAAGACGAGGATGGGCTCGGAGAAGGCGTAGATGACACTGAGCGGCACGCCCACGGCGACGAGCAGGATGGTCGAGCGCTGCAGGTAGATGCCCAGCATTTCGTACCTGTGTGCGCCGTAGGCTTGGCCGCACAGGGTTTCCACGGCACTCCCCATGCCAAGCTGCACAGTTGTATTATATTTCAGGGAAAAAAAAGCCATGTTTACATGAAAACTAGACACATTGGTGACCTAAGGAATAGGAAAATGTTTTAAAGAAGGGGGCTGCAGTAGAGGGGCGGGACCCTTTTATACCGCATCTGAAAATAAAAGGTGGCATCTCGAAAACCTTTTTGTTGAAGGGATCCTTAAAAATTGCTACTTTCACATGGTTTTGCGAGCACTGTGATTGACATTTTCAACAGTGATGATAAAAAGAGGAAAAAAAACCTTTAAGGACAATTGTCGTGGGTTCGTAACCACAACAGTCATCAGATTGTTCGACGTGGGTCGATGTACTGTGTGTGTGTCATTATGTTCTCGAGCACTCAAAAAATTTAAAAACACAAGAGATTTATCTCAGTTCACACCTATACGTCTTACGTCCAATAATGAGGTTCTATATGTCAGGAATGCTCAATTGTGAGTTCTTACAAAGGAGTAAATCGAGAGTAGGGTGTAGGATGAAGCGCTATGCTAATCTAGGATTTTGATCGGGTCCCATCTTATTGGGTTCGATCCTCTTTCTTTATGAGCCCATGTATTACCTTATATACTAGGAGGGCGATGGGAATACAAAAATGGATGCTTTGTCCTAGGGTTTCTCACCTTGGGCTTTAGTTTTCTTCTTTGTCTTGGCGTCGTTGGGTCCTTGTTTGTCTTGTAGCTGGGAGTTAACAAAGCCACAAATACTCCCTGACGCACTGCTATAGCCTAGTGCTGACCGCTAGGTGTTGTCTACCGCAATGGCGCATTCCCTGGGCGAGCCTTCTCCTAGCTTCTTTTAGCGTGCTAGGCTCCTCCCACTGCACGGAGGGGCTACTAAGTGGGCCCAAAGCCCCCTGCTTTGTGGGCTTAGGGAGTTCCTTGTCTTGACGCGTCATGCCTGGCCATGACCCTGCCAAGGGGGTGGTTGGCAATGCCTCGTGGGAGCGGGACGATAGTGTGGTACTTCTATATCAGTTAGGAATTACGTGCTTGATAGATTCTGGAGCTAGCTTTCGGGTTCCGCTAGGACGAATGGTCGCCCTGAGCCAAGGTTGGGGACGACTATGGGGGTCTTGGCTCGAGCAGGGCTCTCCTTGATTAGGACTTATTGCAGATGGCTCAGAGTGTACGCGCAACCATACATGAGGATGTAGCCCCCGAGCCCCTAGCTCCTTTGGAAAATCAGTCGATGAGGGGAGCAGCAGTAACCGGACTGTCATGCCCATAACCAGGGAGTTAAGACACCCCTATGTAGACTCTTGTTAATAGTTCTATGCATAGACACCATGGGCGCTTGTCACAGACATAAAATTGGGTGACTTTGCTTCGTATCTCTAGGTAACTTTGCATACATCTATGTCTAGTTGAGGTCCACATCTCTACCTTTCTAGTAGACTCCGTTTTTAGCTTAGTCTCAATGAGAGTTCCATATCTCAATTTTTAAGACTCTCGTATGTTGAAAATAGTGTAAATAAGTTTCATCCTCCATAGAACTCGTTTTATCATAAAACCTTGTGTAATTTTTTTCTTCATTTATATTATACTATGTTAGCTTATTTCATACCTACGAAACTGGTCTTAGTCCACTCAAATCTTCTCTGAACCACCATTCACACACATCTTGCTGCATAATAATTGATGCCTTTACATAGTCACATATAGGTGCCTAGTGGCGTTCTTGGCATGCACAACGACCTGGGCTCCTGTTTGTGTTAGGGATGATGGGCAAAGATGACCGGAGTGGTGGCACAATAGTAGGTGAGGTGGTGCACAGGATTGCTGATGCTGCGTGTGGGTCATCCGGCACTGCGGCAACGTCCTGCACAATACTAGAGCGTTCCCACAAATGTTAAAAAAAAAAAATTTGCAGCTAGCGCTCGAGAGTCTGGATGGACGCAACATCATGACGTTGTTTATCTTTCTCATCCTTGCCTGCCGCCACCTCCGACCCTGTCCTACCCGGCAGCTACCTTGCCGGTGACCTCACCGCCGACCGCCCACCCCCGCTAGTCCTTCTCCACCCTTTCCAATCCCAATCCGGATGACTTGCCTCCTCCTCTCTACTTGCCGCCACCTCCTCTCCTGTCTTGGCCACCGGCTACCTTGCCGACGACCTCACCGCTAGCCACCCCAGCCGCTGGCACCGCACACCGGTTGTCCCCTATCACTCCTTCCCCGTCCCTCCTAATCCTAAACCCTTAGGCCTTGTTCGGCAGCACCTGTATTGGTGCCAGGCCCATATCCTATCCAGGCCCAGATTAAGTGGCCACTAGAACCGGGCCGTCGGTCAGGTTTTGTTCCGGACCTATGAGGTTCCGATTTCATTCCGGACCGAATTGAGAGGAAAATGGTCCAGATTGACCAGTTTTCGATACGGGTCAAATCTAACCGAACAACAATTCTTGATCTGGCCTGACTTGGAACCGAACCTATTCAATCCGGGTGAAACGGGCCAGATTTCGGGCCGTTCCGGCTAAAACGAACAAGGCCTCAGTGAGCTGCTGCCGTCCCCTGCTGCTGGCACCGCACACCGGTTGTCCGGTCTGCCCACTCAGCGGTGCCACCGCCACTAAGCTGGCCATCGGTCGAACCTTCGCCACCAGCTTCTAGCCACCGAGCCCCCGGGACCCACCCTTTCTAAGGCCGCTGGGTATTGGCTGCTGCGGCGGCACGCAGGCCCGTCCTCCACCAGCGCTTGTGGTTGCGTCGGGACAGACAGATGCCCATGTTACGCGTTACAACATTACTGTAAAAGAAAGAGCAAGCTGTGTTCTGTCAAAAAATTAAGCTACAGACCTAGAATATGTTCGATCTTCACTAGCCGGTGGATCGTAGACATAAAGTTACGCGTGGTGAGACCGTGAGACTTGACGAAGCAAAGTTACTGAATCTTTGTTCAGCTTTCACAAATATATCTACGTGAAGAAGATTGAATTTATCAAAAGAAAAGGAAAGGTGGGAAACCAAGGAACTCACTCCGCCGCCAAATTTTTTATTCAATATTCTTATTCAGGCATGTCAGCAATATTTTGATAGTAAAGTATGCCCCATCTACTCTCAATCGTTTTCGAGAAATTGTCTTGGTGTGTACACAACCCTATCACCGTGGTCGAGTAAAACAAAATAACTTACGTTTCACAAATATACAGTATCTCTATAACAATCACATCCATCCAACAACATTGATCAGCAGCTGGTACTCCGTACATCCTTTTCAGATTACCTCATATATATATTTAAACCCAACGCTTCAATATAAAAACCTGTGTAATATAGATTTCAGCTGGACCAGAGATACTAGGACATCAGTTTCACTTTATTAGAAGATAATAATGTGTCTACCTAACGCATGGAAAGTTTGTGCAGTTGTCCAGTACGATGTCCGATCGAGCGCACAACTGGCCAGTTTCACCAGCTTATAATTAATCCAGCCAATTTATACATCACTTTAGCTTTTTTAGATACATAGCTTTTGCTATACGCCTATACTCCTAGATATAGGATATGCATGCAGACCAATACTTGATATAAAATAAATAATCGTTTTCCTTTTGTAGCATATACGTGTTGTATTCCAAATTTTCAAACTCATTCCACGTGCATATATATGCGTGGCCGATTGCTAGCCATGAACCAAATGATAGGTGCACAGTTTCTATCGATAGTGAGACATCTATGTTTGCTTCATAATTCTAAAATGTGTCACTTCACTCTCTTGAATGCGTTCGTAGAGTTTTAATTAGATTACATATGTGTGCATGTATTTATAGGGATGAATTTATTACATACCTTGATGCAAAGCATTTGTGGTTGTACTGTGTTTAAAAATAAAATAAAATAAAGGACGAGCAATGTATGAAAATGATGCAGCTTCTTTGTGATGAGATGTGTCGAGAAGATGATTCTGTGCCGAAAAGATCGATGAACACATGCATACCATGAGGCCGTAGGCGAAGACCTGGATGCCGTTGTTCCCGAGCGACGAGGCAGCGAGCTCGAGGTTGCCGAGGTGCCCCGAGAAGATCTGCGTCGAGATGGACAGCACGTTGTTGAGCACGTACACCACCACCGCCGGCGCCGCGATTGGCGCCAGCAGCCGGAGCTCGATCATGGCTGCCTTGGACGCCCGGCGCGCCCATGGCGCCTCACGGTCGGCGAGGATGCCCTCCAGCTGCCCGCTCAGCTCATGGGAGGACGACGACGACGTCCCGCCTTGACGACCATCGCCGCCGCCGGCCATATTTCTTCTGCTTATATTATCTAGCTAGAACTCACTCACAAAATAAATGGACACACACACACACACACAGAGAGAGAGAGAGAGAGCGAGAGCGCAACAGATAGCTATAGCTAATGAATATAGGACACACGACGGACACACTTATTATCAGCTCTGAGCATTTTACTATTTCGTGTTTTTGTTTTTTGTGCTTGATGAGATGGTATGGTGAATCCGTCATCTGTAAATTGTTTTTCTATATATTTCCTTCAGCATATGCTTAGTCTGGTGTGATTAGTTCAAACTAGTACCATTATTGTCCTCTTGCTGCGTTGTGCGTCAGAGATTGGCCTACTCTCGACCAGTATCTCTTTGGAAACTAAATTCCGACAGTGGAGTAGCTCGGAACCACTGCCATTGGCTAGATCTAGTAGTTTTTTTTGCGAATAAAGAGAGAGCTTTATTAGCTAGATACCAGCGTTAATACAATCGGCAATTAGATGGTCTTTGGCACACGCAGGTGCCTGACCCCACCATGCCACAGAATGTTTCGTGCGTCTAGCTAAACTAGCTATAACATTTGCAACTTGATTACATTCTCTCTTTACTTGGAAAACCTTAAACTCTTCTACGAGACAAGACAGGCTTCTCATTTCCTCTATCACCGGGCCTTCTTCTGATCTGTCCACCACATGGTTACATATCCTTGCTGCCACCTAAGCACATCCAACTCTAGGATGACTTTTGAGAGTCTCCAGTGGATTGCCAAACACAGGCCCTCAACGCTCGCGAGAGCTTCTATACCTAGGGCGCTATCACAATGTTCGAAGGAACGCCATGCTGCGAAGATTACCTTCCCACTGTCGTCCCTCGCCACGGCTGCCGCACCTGCCTCTCCAGACTGTTTGATGAAGGAACCATCAACGTTTATCTTCACCCAACCTAGTGGAGGGGGCTCCCATATTCGATTAGCTTGCCTAGTGATTGCTTTTGTTGCATGGTTTCGGCTCATTGTCAGTGGCTTCTTCCCCTTCGGGTCTTCAATATCAATATCCTTGCAGTGCATGATGCTATCACGATAACTTAGAAGAAAGCCGACCGATTCTTCTACTGATGGATGACCTGAGTTGTGCGTGATGTTATTATGTACAGACCATGCTCTCCACATCAACAGCAGAATGAAAGCTCTCTGCTCCACTGGGCAGTTATCTAGCAATAGCAACAACCAGTCATCCCCGACGAATAATTTACATGCCTACAAGTACTGTCTCCGTCCCAAGTGTGGTAATTATTATCTTGGTGCGAAGTATAATTTTACAAATAATGTTAATTTTGTGGAATTAGGATTTGTAGTTGACTAGTTCTCCAAGTAGATGTGTCCGAAGTGTGGTAAGACAGTGGTAGGCTTCTTGCCCTTTTGTATGTGTTACTTCGTGAACTTAGATTATCCTCCATTTTGTTCTATTTGTTATTTGCCAATGATGAATGTATTTCACGCCGCAACATTTTGGTTCCTTAACAATGTTGGCTCATGGCCAATGATGAATGCAAAATTCTCATGCCAAATAGTAAGTTTTTTGCATGGTTGATGATGGAGGGTGCCATCCATAGCTGGGCTTATGGCACTTGCCTTGGTTGGCAGGAGCCTTGATGTTGAGCCAAACACTATGACCCGGGGGGTGGGTGGGGTGGGGTGGGGGGCTTGCTGGCAGGGAGTGTTGCTTGATGGAGATGGAGTTATAACGTGGAATTGGAAACACATTTATGCACAGATGCCACTGCATTAGTTGCTTTGTCTTGCATTGGGTGTAACATTGCATCCCAGAATATAACCCCCAAAATTCGAGCTAACCTTATGACCACTGCACAGACTCTAAGAAGCCCCAAGAAATAAAGGGGTGATTGAAAACATATATGGCTTGACTCTAGAAAGTTTTTTGAAATTGAAAATCTGCCATAAAAATAGAAAATATATATTTTTTAAAAATGCTAGAAGAAGCCCACCCAACTAAGCATCGATGCCATTTGTTACAAGTCATGTGAATTTTCGCACGAAATACTCATGCATGTGCTTCCTAGGATTCAAATCAAACGGCTAACATCTTGCATTACACAAGGCCACTTACCACACACTCTCACTTATAACTAGAGTAGGATGCTATTCTTTTGGATTAACTTTTACGAGTCTTATATTGATTGTTTTGGTACCTCAATGATTTCAAATAAAAAAAAATCTCAACCGCAATGTTTTAGATCTCGTAAAGCCCTACAACATTGGTATAGGACACGTCTCCATCCAAGGTCGTTCAAAAAATTCAAAACACGAATTTTAAAATTTGAGAACTTAAAACATATATATTTGGGACACTAAACAATTTCAAATGAGGAGTTGTTAACTTCAAAGTTTTTAGATCTCATCGAACTTAACAAATTTGATGTAAAGTTTGTATTCATCCGACTTCATTTGCAAACTTTTGTGATGCACCTATTTTTAGACACTGGTCACATTACCAAAAGCATCTCGAAATCGATCAAATTTTAGCTTGTTATGCTTGGTATTTTCGATCACTGTTAATAATGGCTCTACTTTTAGAGACGGTCTAAATGTTCCTAGAATGGGTGGGTGGTTTTATGAACCACCTTTAAAAATATAGGACATTTCTATAGGTGATCGGAAACAAAAACCATAGCTATAAATCAACTTTTAGAAGTGGCTCCATTTTTGGGGTGGTTTTAGAAGAAAAAAAGGTGCAAACTCCCTACACTATGCCTCTGTGGAGATCTACTTTGGATGGAAGCCATGTGTCCCAAAAAGTCATCACACGGTCAAGGGTGGTAGAGTTTTTAGTTGCCAAGAGTTCTACCAAAGTTGGCTCGTCGAAGTTTAAGCTTGAGCCAACCTCTCCTAATCATGTGATAGGCTTTTTGGGACACGTGGCTTCTATGCAAAGTGGATCTACATGAAGGCACGGTGAAAGGGGCTGGCCGAGCTTGTATGTTGTAACTTAGCACGATTCAACGGTTGTGTGTGTGTGTGTCTCAAACTCCTCCTTTCTCAACCTCACAGCATGTGTACACACATCAGGCACTCATTTCAGCCGAGTCAATCTCAATTTTTGTATATAGGATTAATCCTTTATTTGTTTTATCCTAACCCACGCACGGTGTCCTATATATGTGCTAGTTATTAAATGGAACTAAAATTACAGAAGGAAATTAAAACAACACACATCGCCTACACCAGGGACAGAATGGATCGGAAGCCAAAGGCACCAACAATAATCATACATCAGCAATTGCAAACAGAGCCCCACACAGCTACTCCTACTCTCCCCCCGTATGGTGCAATCAACCTCCTCGTCAGTCGTCGTCACTACCATCCAGTCGCCACCGCTTCTTTGCTTGCCGCGGCAACAATTAACCAACCACTTTTGGCGTTGGCGATCGATCTCAGGACTGCGAAGCCTGCAAGGATGACGCGACCCCCTTGTCCTGGTCCTCCTGGACGGCTGGAGCTCGTCACTCGTCAGTGTGGTCTATAGCTCGCTAGCTCGTCACTGAAAATGGCCAGCCGCGCCGCTTGTGTTGCAGGCGACGACAGTTTCAGACCATCTGATCATGAGCTCCAAGTCCATCCACTCACCACTGCATGCTGCGTCCTGTCCTGCCGCCTTCAGTACGTCCAGTCCGAGCATGCATCCTATACAGAGTATGCTTCATTCCACCTATTAAACGTGAGGAGCTAATTATTAGCTCCCTGATTCAGCTGTGTGCCATTTTAGGCCTCGTTTGGCAGGGCTTCTCCAACGGCTTCGTTTGGAGTCGTTTTCTATTAAATAGGGTAAAATGAAATGACTCTACCAATGAAGCCACTAAAAACATGCTCTCACAGAGCTTTAGGTTGCGAAGGAGCTAAAAATAGTGGCTTCTCCCCGCTTCATCTCATCCTACGTGGCGGTCTGGAAGAGCACATTTTAAGGAAGAAGCTGTTTTTCCAAACGATTTACCAAAATGGCTCCAACTCCACTAATAGAGTTGTTCATAGAGCTAAAACAGCTTCACTGGTGAAGTGGAGCAGTACCAAATGGGGCCTTAGAATGGTAGAGGTTGAAACTTTGGTTTCCTTATTAATAAAAAGCCCCCTGATCCAAACACACCTCAGTTTGGCTAAATGGCCCTTGGTGCCTATATATGTCTCCATTCTTATTATTTGTAGAGACACCAGCTGTGGTAAAATCATATAGTATATTTTTTTTGCGAGCATGTGGCAAAATCATATTGTTAATCACTAAATCAATCGTAGTTTTGCTTTTTTAGATACGTTCCCACCACTTACTTCTTTAAATTGGTGTGTGCTATTCTTGAATTTCAACTCCTTATTTTTCTCTCTAATCTAATGGACACGTGGTTGCAGGCTAGCGAATCAAACAACAATGTGTGCAACTGGACTACATCGTTGAAGAATCATTTTGTGGATTGCACCCCCTATGCGCCGAAGAATTAGTCCATAATAATATCTTTGTTCAGTTGCAATTCTCTTTTGGAGATGGCCTTTCACGCAAAGTGCAAAATATTTACTCGATCAATCATGTAGATACCATATTTAAAGCGCTTTATTGAATTTTCTAACAAATTGTTGCAAAGTCACTCATTTTTCTTGAGTTTATTTCATCAATAGGTTTCCCATGACTGTTTGCGAAAGCCACTATCCGTTCCTCATATATTGCTATATATTTATATATTATTTTCACTTCACTTTTCACAATGATATGATGTGAAATAATTTCATTTACATCGTCATATTTTATATTGTTTAATTCTATTATCTTACTTCAAATATTATCTCTGATTAGTATATATACAGTATTTACATCTGCACGACCTACTCCATCGCACAAAAATCAGAATCACAAGTTCCAACACCGGGAAAATATCTCTATACAGAATTACAGATACAGACAGAGCCTCTCGCTAATTTCACGTCAAGCGTATGCGTACACTACAGGCGGTCACAGTTCGCAATGCACCGCGGACGGATCAGATGCACAGACAGAACGAATGGCATAAACTACAGCAACCAACAGCTAGCTATCACACGCATTTCTGCAAAGCTGAGCTGATAGCTGCATCCTGCATGCAAAGCACAGAGACTCGACGACAGCTTGTTCCGTCGCCGGCGCGGCGCGTGTCACCAGCTAGCGATGGGCACGGCGAGCGATCAGAACACGCCGCTCCTCCCGGCAGATGGCGGCAACGATGACGGCGAAGGCGTGGCGGTGCTGCCGGGCGAAGCAGCTGGCGGCGCCGGTGGCGGGCACGGCGGGGTGAGCGCGCAGCTGGAGCGTATCCTCGCCGACGAGTCGGTGCCCCGTGCGCGGCGGCTGGCGCGCGCGGCGCGTGTGGAGCTCCGCCTGCTCGTGGCGCTGGCCGCCCCCGCCGTGGCCGTCTACATGATCAACTACTCCATGTCCCTGTCCACGAGGATCTTCTGCGGGCAGCTCGGCACGCTCGAGCTCGCCGCCGCCTCCCTCGGCAACGTCGGCATCCAGGTCTTCGCGTACGGCCTCATGGTAATATACGTACTATAACGACCTGCCTTTTGATTTCTCCATTCATGGCTGCCAGCAAATGTTCTTGCTACTGAACATTTGGTTGTTTGCAACTTTGCATTGCATGCAGCTGGGCATGGGCAGCGCGGTGGAGACGCTGTGCGGGCAGGCCTACGGCGCGCACAAGTACGACATGCTGGGCATCTACATGCAGCGCTCCATCGTCCTGCTCACGGCCACCGGCGTCCCGCTCGCCGTCGTCTACGTGTTCTCGAAGCAGATCCTGCTGCTCCTGGGGGAGTCGGAGCGGATCGCGGAGGCGGCGTGGGTGTTCGTGCTGGGCCTCATCCCGCAGATCTTCGCCTACGCCTTCAACTTCCCGATCCAGAAGTTCCTGCAGGCGCAGAGCATCGTGGCGCCCAGCGCCTACATCTCCACGGCGGCGCTGGCCGGGCACCTGGTCCTCAGCTGGCTCGCCGTCTACAGGATGGGGCTGGGCCTGCTGGGCGCGTCGCTGATCCTCAGCCTCAGCTGGTGGGTCATCGTCGTCGCCCAGTTCGTGTACATCGTCAGGTCCCAGAGGTGCCGCCGCCGGACGTGGACGGGATTCTCCTGCAGGGCGTTCTCCGGCTTGCCGGAGTTCCTCAAGCTCTCGTTCGCGTCGGCGGTCATGCTTTGCCTCGAGACGTGGTACACGCAGATCACCGTGCTTGTAGCGGGCTTGCTCAAGGACCCGGAGATCGCCCTTGATTCGCTTGCTGTCTGGTATGTTCTGCTTCAGATCAGTGCTTCACTCTGTTTCTTGGATGGACACGAGCTAACACCTTTTAATTGCTCCATTCACAATGTCATGTGTCGACTTGATCAGCATGTCCATATCAGGATGGGTGTTCATGGTATCGGTAGGCTTCAACGCTGCTGCTAGGTACGTACCTCTAACTGTATAGCGCACACTATGCTGCTCACACAGCATCACTCAACTAGATGATCAGAGAATTAATGAGCACAACTAATTAAACAAAATCGTATATATGATATCGTATATATGAACGTATACGACGACGTTAATTTGCAGCGTGAGAGTGAGCAACGAGCTCGGAGCCGGGCATCCCATGGCGACATCTTTCTCTGTCAAGGTCGTGACCACGCTGTCTCTGATGGTGGCGTCCATTATAGCTGTCATCGTCATGTGCCTCCGCGACTACATCAGCTACGTGTTCACCAAAGGGGATGACGTCGCGCGCGCCGTGTCCACCATGACCCCGCTGCTCGCCGTCACCATCGTGCTCAACGGCATTCAGCCCGTCCTATCTGGTATGTAGTACACAATATATACTCCTACCACTACGTTTCTCAATTGAGAATCATTTTGGCTTTTCGGTACATATATAGCTGTGTATCTAGATATACACTATATCATAATAATACATAGTAAAAACTACTACTCCGTTTCATAATAGATGATGTTGTAGAATCTGTCACAGTAAGCAATGCCGAAGGCAAAAGATCTCAATGCTCCTACAAAGGAATCATAACCCCCAGCCCATTCGTGACCCCTTTGCATCGCGGGTGCAACCCCTTTGCATTCGTGACCCCTTTGCATTGGCTGCTAAGAGGGTGACATAGAATGGGAGGGAAGTGGATCCTCCCACCCTTGCGTTGGGGAGAAATCGTGATGGAGGGTGCGATCATGGCGTGCGAGGAAATCACAATGGAAGATAGAAAGCTCCTCCCATCACAAGAACTTTTTCCTTTTGTTTATTCACCTTAGACCGGAATCAACAACGAGAAGGATGGACTAATGATATATGGTTGGGTGAAACCTGCATGTTAGGCTATATATAGTGTTAACTATCGTCATAAAATTTGAATGCTATAAGTAAGTCTATTATAAGATAGAGGCCAGAGGAAGTCTAAATCTAGAAAAAAACCAAAAATGAGTTATAGTTTGGAACGAAGAAAGTATTTAACTTTATTTTCTCCATTGGACCATACATCGTCAATCATTTTCTCCATGGTGGGTGTTCTTTAGCAGTTAGTACTTGGTACTGCTGGGTTTGTCTTTACTAGCTTTAATCGGCTGGTGGCTTTGAGTGGTTGAGAAGATGACACGCTGATCTTTCATTTATTTATTTTGTCTTTGCAGGTGTGGCCGTCGGCTGCGGTTGGCAGGCCTTCGTGGCATATGTGAACATCGCATGCTACTACGGCATCGGGATCCCGCTTGGCTGTGTTTTGGGATTCTACTTTGATCTAGGTGCCATGGTATAGATTAACTTCCTCTATTAGAAATCACACTCTTTTAATTATCCTGTGTGGCTGTGTGTGTTTTGTTCAAGGAGATAACGGCAACCTACATGTACATATATATATATATGCAGGGAATATGGGGTGGAATGATAGGTGGATTGATTGTTCAGACGCTTGTTCTTATCTGGGTCACACTTCGCACCGATTGGAATAAAGAGGTATTGTAAAGTTTCCATAACCTTATGCATCTACTTTTAAAAGGACATGCATGGAACATATTCTGTACACCCTTTTATTTCCGAATATAAAGTCATTTGATACATTAGCCACATAACCCGTTTCTGTATGAAACTGGCTTTGACTTGCAACTTTTTTTGGAATATATGTAGCATATATTGAGAAGATTTTCCATGATGAATCTAGTATCATCAATCGTGTGCTAACAATTAACCTATATGTTTTTTATATATATTAATGGGTCGAGTCAATGATTTAGAGTTATTCGGAGAAAGAAAGACTATTTTACTGTTAACTTTGCATGTACACATTTAACTTTATATTGTTTTATAGGTTGAACAAGCGCGCATGAGGCTAAATAAATGGGAAGACAAAAAGAAGCCCCTTTTGGCGGAAGATTGAAAAATTATAAGGATGGTGCACGCGGTCAATGCATATGTTATGCATGGTGCTGATGATTGAAAACTAATAAGTAGTTAGCTTGTTTAGCATTGAAATGGTGAAACTGAAATTCGAACAAGAAGAGACTAATGGCTCTCTTGCACGAAGTTCTTTTCTTCCTCAATTGTGTGTCATGATTCTCGCGACAAAAAGAATGCAGCACCACTACAATAGAGAATTGGCTTCTGCTATCCATTCATAAGTACCCATGCTAGAGGGATACCCCACCACTACACAAATGATTTTATGAGACAATGATCGGGATTAACCGAGACAAGCACAATAAGGTGCTGCCTCCGTTAATCGCCAGCAGGCCCCACAATTGAGTGCCTACCTCTGTTAATCGTTAATGCAGGCGGTCACCGTAAGACAACCGTCTCCGTTAATACTCCATTAATGGAGTCAGACACCTTATGATAACTGCCTTTGTTGGAGCTACCCGTCTCGATTAATAGATTAACAAAGGTGATGCTTCTATGATGACCATCTCCATTAATAACCTATTAATGGAGGTGGCCGTCCTTAGGATATATGTTTGTCTTTGCTAATCCTTGCATATAAAGGTAGCCCCCACCAACCCCATCTTATTCCTCCATAAGCTTAGGGTTTGAGCTCTAGAACTTCGAAAATGTCATAAAATAATTTTTCCGGGAAGGAGTTTTGCTTTAGATTGTTTGAAGGAGGACATTGTAGGCAGTTGCTATGCACTCCCACACCCTTATTCTGCTCTCTTTTTCATGTTTTCGGTGATCTAGATCTAGATCTAAAACTTCATATGTATATGTGGGGTGAGAGAGAAGATAGATCTGGTTCTTCAATTGCTTAAATTTCTTTGTAATGTTGCTAAACTTATATTTTGTTTGCTACATGTACAAGGTTAACTGACATGGAAAGGTCAGAATGGATGTACTAGATATCGAGGCTATCATAGCCCTTCATAGATTAGGTGAAAAAGTTTGTTGACACTCCTTGAAAGCATGCTCTAAGTGTGAATGGCAAGGAATCAAATGTTTGTGTTCTCATTGCAAGAGCAAGTGTGTCTTAGAAGGCGACGAGGTGCAATCTCACTTGACCAAATGGGGTTTTGTTGAGAGATACACGGTCTGGAGGTTTCATGGTGAAGGAGATATGAGTGGTAGTGCATCTGGAAGAAACTCGTCGTCATCGATGGTGAATGTAGATCATGGAGGAGGACCCTCATCATCATTGTTCGGGCATGACGTTGCTAGCGAGAATGCTGATTTTATCATGATGGATGACTTTGTCCAAGACATGGTCAACGGCGGGGGTAACAATGATAATGATGAGGATCTTGGTGAACCGGCCTTGGTGGACCCCAAGGATGAGGAGCTTTTTGAGCAATTAATTAACCATCTCGACAACAACAACCTTTAGTTTGGGAGCCCAAGGTGGCTTGAGAATTTCAAAGAGATAAAGGCGGCAAAGAATTCATTCTATAAGGACTGTCCGAACCAATAATGGATGGTGATCATCAAGGGAAGGAACCCACACCACTCGGGAGCTCCTCTAGGCACCTATCGAGAGGAACCTAGGACAACTTAGCTAAGTTTCTTTCCGTCGGAAGAGTCAAATTCTATTATAGAAATAGTCACCTAGACGTGAAACACACGTGTGGGCATAGTACCTATAAATAGCACAGCCTAACCCCCATGCTACATAGGAGATAGAGACATGTCTTACCTGCCATTGTGGGAGATTGTCCCTCTTAGCTGATGATGGACAACGCCAGGTGTGGGGAGGCAGCCTCTGCATGTTCTCCACCCTAAGTACGCACACAACAGTATGTAGTGGGATGGATAGATAATGATGCCAACAACCACGATGGTACCTAGAGTAGTTGACCTAAAGGAGGGCCCCATTTTTTAAACCTGGTCTCCCATGAAGATCGGGAATCATCTCATAACTAGCTAGACTCCAGATGCTCTCACAATCCTCATTTGTAACTCCTACCATGAACTTCAAGCACTTGAGCTCAGGAACATGAACTCCCTATCTGAATAGGATGTAGGGCAGTCGCCCAAACCAGAATAATTTCTGAGTCCTCGAGTGCTAAGTCATACCAGCTTTAGCTTCACTACTATGATTGCACTATAGCGTACTACTATAGCAGAATTTAGTGAAGCCCCCCAAATCTTGGCTTCATCGGTTTTATCATTCTAGTGTAGTTTGGGCTGGAGAGAGAAAAATAGCTTTTGCATCATTACAAAACAACGACGCTACATTGTACATTTCTGAAGAAGTTTAAGCCGATAAAGCCATTACCAAAGATGACCTACCTACTAGTTGGTGCTAACACAACTGTCTCTAAAACTTTTTTTTTGCACAGATGTTAAAGTAAACTTCTTGTATACTCTCTCTGTCCTATTAAAAGTAATGTTTTAGAACTAGGCACGTGAAAGGTCCTTGTTTGGTTTTGGTAATTGAGTGACAACTTAGGTGGACTAATAGTGTTTATGTGAGATACACAGGAGATTAGTCCACAGGTGATGATGTGATGATGGAGGAGCTCATTGCATATGAGACATGACATGGAGTCATGTGACCAAGGTGGAGAAGATCAAGATGAGGCTTGGCTTGATGGACCGGTTGCAAGAGTGAAGGGCAAGTCGGAGGCTTTGAAGCGAGGGACCCCGTGTGACGGTGAAGCTTGAGCAAGACTTGGCGCCGATGGACCGAGGCAACGGTGAAGAGCAAGTGAGGTCAAGATCGATGAACCAATACGGTCACGTGATGATATGAAGTGGATCATATCATTTGGTGATTGGTTGGTGCATGTGTTGCATCAACATTGGAGGAGATGAAATGGAAAGCGCAAGGCAAAGGTATAACCTAGGGCATTTCCATTTCACCGGTCATAGGTGTGTAGAGAAGTTTATGACCGGATTTAGGATAGATGCCCGTACTATCAAGAGGGGCAAACTTGTTTGCATATCGGTCATCTAGTGCCACTTGAGCGATCTAACTTTGCATACGTGTTAGGATCGAGTGGCGTGGCAAGTTGAGAGGCTAACTCCTTTGGGAAAATTGTTTGTGAAAATGCTAACACACTTGCACATGGTGGTGTACACTTGGTGGTGTTGGCACACTTACAAAGGAGGTAGAGTTCCTAGGGTTGAGAAGCGTGTGGGTTCCTCTCTCCCTCCCGCCGAGCTTGCGAGGCGGGATTCGGCGCTTTTGAGAAAAATAAGTGTATATTTTCTATTGCGCCGGTGGGAAATTTGGAGAAGTCGCGGGAGTGTTTCTCAGTAGGAAACACTCACCGGACGCTCTGCGTGGAGGCACCGGACGCTGGCCTTAAGCGTCTGGTGTGCTGTCGGGTGCAGCAGAGTGCACCGGACGCACCGGAGAGAGTCCGGTGCTCAGCGTCCGGTGTGCGCGTGGTTTGGCGACCCTCTCTGCGCATGAGTCCGGTGAGCACCGGACGCTCAGGGTGCGTCCGGTGGCTCGCGTCCGGTGACCGTGCGAGTTTGCGGAGCTCTCTACGCACGAGTCCGGTGTGCACCGGACGCGTCCGGTGTGGACTAGTTGAGCGTCCGGTGGTGCTGTGTCAGGCGCGAGCGCGAGGTAGCCGTTGGCCACAACGGTCGTTTTCAAACGGCTAGTGACACGTGGCCGACGCCTGAGCACCGGACGCTGGGAGTTGAGCGTCCGGTGGCTCCCTGTGAGCGTCCGGTGCCCACGTGTTTTGCCCAATGAAGGGGTAACGGCTAGTTTAGCCCTTGGGGCTATAAATAGGAGTGGTGGCCGGCCTTGGCTGGTGCTGAGCACCCTTGGGACTTAGTGTCCATGCTTGGGGAGTGCTAGAAAAGCCTCTAACTCACTTGTGCTTGCAAGAGTGTGAATCAATAGCGAGTGAGTGATTCTAGTGCGTTGCATTGAGAGATTGCATCGAGTGGCACTAGGTGTTCGTGTTGCAAGCCGGTGGTGCTTGTTACTCTTGGAGGTTGCCACCTCCTAGACGGCTTGGTGGCTTGTGACTCCGTCGAAGCACGCAAGGAGATTGTGCGGTGCTCCGGAGAAGAGATTGTGAGGGGTATGGTGCTCACCCCGCGGGGATCGCGAAGAGCAACTCTATTGGATCGTGCGTGTCATTGAGCTACCTCACTTGTGGGTAGGTTCTTGTGGTGTCCTAGTGGGGACGAGGTTCGTGTAACACCTCTTAGCCGCCGAACCACCAAGTGTTGGTCGACACAACGGGGACGTAGCTTGGTCGCAACCAAGTGAACCTCGGGAGAAAATCATCGTGTCAACATTTGTTCTTCCCGTTGGTTTGCAAATCCCTAACATAAGCTTGTTCTTACATTCATATAATTGTGCTTGTGTAGTTGCTCTTGTAATTAGTTAGCTTGTGTAGCTTTCTAGTTACCTTCTTGCTTGTGTAGCTAGAAGTAGTTCCCTTGCGTGACTAATTTGGTTTGTGTAACCTTGTTAGTCACATTACTTAGTTTGTGTAGCTAAGTAAGTTGCGCTCTCTAATTTGGCATTAGTTGCCTTGTTATTGAGCTTGCTAGTGAGCTTAGGCTTTGTGCGCTTTGCCTCACTAGTTTGTGTAGAAGCTCCCCCGGTTTGCAAAGTACTAGTTGCATAGGCTTGTGTGACCTTGCCTCTAGTTTTGGTTAGGTGAGCTCTTGCTAAGGTAGCACCTTGCTTGCTTGTTTAGGATCTTTTCAAGGTGCTAGAGAACTTAGATAGAGGGTTGTAGTCTTGGCTAGACCGATAGTTTTAATTCCGCATTTGTTTCGGTTAGCCGACGCAATAAGTTTTAGAAAGGACTATTCACCCCCCTCTAGTCCGCCATCTCGACCCTTCAGCACGCCGATCAAGGAGCAGGAAGAAAAACATTTATACCCCTATAGTCTCTCTCCTCTCCCGTCTCCTGTACAACCCATCCAGATCTGGGGCAGGGGGCTTTGCCCGTCGGTGGCCTCTCCTGGCATGAGGGCGTCTCCTAGCGCCAGCAGCCTCGCTCTCGCTAGAGGCCTCGTGTCGGTGCTGGGATGGAGGGAGTACTTCAGATGGCTAAGATACAAGGGCTTGATATCCCATTCTCTCAAACCCCTCAAGCTTTAAGGTCTAAACTTCACAAAGATTAGCTATATATAATGTATTAATGTCCATACTGGCCTTGGATGTGATCTTGAATGTCTTGAGAGAGAGGAAAAAGTCTGTCATTTTTATTCATTTCCTCATAGTATTGCTCCATAGAATTGTCGTATGCTCTTAGCACCTACTCTGTTCTTGGATATAGATGACTTCTAGCACTTGTACCTGCCGATCGGTCACCTAATTTGTTTTTGTTCCAAATTTGAATTGCATCAATATTGTCTCGAATATCTATCTCAACGTACTCGTGCATGACAATGTAATGTAATGCTAGCTTTGGGGACAAAACTACACATAGTCCTACTAGCGAATTTTCCAATGTCATCAATAGAGAGCAACCCACTTTTGTTTCAGGAGTTCCAACAAAAATTATCACTGACGACTACCATGCAGTCGCATCAGTGAACGATAATGGAACATAAAATTGATCAAATTGAGCGATGCAAGAATAATTTCAGCCATCTCCTTCTACACATTTCAGGATATGGAATTGCTACTTGACATCGAATTCCGCCTCTGCTAGCTGAGCCTGCCGAGCGAGGGGCATCAGTAAAGCTCATATCCATGCATGTCTCATTCTTGGCTTTTTGGCAACATGGAAGACTTATTTCATTCTTGGGCTGACAATAGAGGAGCCTTGCCATCATTCCATTTGTTTAATCTTTTCTGTGCTTCTTGAACCTGCATTCCAGGAGAAATTCGGAATGAATTCATGCCAATACATGTAGAAATAATGGATACGAGGCAAGAACTCAAAAACTGGATGAATTGCCATTTCTTACAAAATTGTGCTTCCTATTTGTAATGGCTTTCATTAACATAGTTATCTCGCTATGAAGATTGTTATTGGTGAACAAATAATGTTGCAAACTTCAATTTACAGTATACACACGAAACCAAATTGGATTAAGTAGTTGCAATCTGTACCTCTTTGGTCCAGTTGGTCCTGTATGTAACCCACACCAGGATCAAGGTCTGCATGAAGGTGCCCCCGATCATACCACTCCAAATACCCTGCAGTCATATATGCAGTCGTCATTACATTACATTACATCAAGATGAAGTGATGAAGAACCATGCACAAAGTTTGTATTGTGAGTACATACCGCTGCTCCGAGGTCAAAATAGAATCCTAGGAGACACCCAAGGGGGATGCCGACGATGTAGTAGCAACCAACATTGACGTATGCGACGAACGCTTGCCATCCACACCCCACAGCAACCCCTGTATTATATATATATTCAGAGAGAAGATTTATTTACTTGTATCAGTGTGTCATACATATACAGTCGTATATAGAATGGAGGCTTCTCTCATCCAAATTAATGTGCCATGACTGAGTGTCATGGCTATGAGCAATGCAGTGTCAGTGTGCTGCTGTATACTACTGGAGTATATATGTACAGAGTAGTGACTGACCAGAGAGGACGGGCTGGATGCCGTTGAGGATGAGGGTGACCGCCAGCAGCGGAGTGAGCTTGGAGACCGCCCGCGACACGTCCTCGCCCTCGGTGAAGATGTAGCTGATGTAGTCCCGGCACAGCAGGATGACGATGGAGATTAGCACCGACAGGACGAAGGAGAGCAGTGTCACTACGACCACAGAGAACGACGCCGCCTTTGGGTTGCCGGCACCAAGCTCATTGCTCACTCGTACACTGAAGAACGAAGAAACAGATACAACAAATTCATCAGTTCACTTGTTGGAAATGGAAACGCAAGGTTTTTTCTTTTCCTTTCATCAGAAATTCAGAATAGAAAAAGGGATCTCTCTTTGTTTTATGATTTTGTTTAATTACCTGGCTGCTGCATTGAACCCAACTGATATCATGAACACCCACCCTGTAATTGTCATGCTGCAAGTCAGAGAATCAAAAAAAAAAAAAACAATGCAAGCAGTCAGTGTTACTGTCAGCAATTAATAACATAGGCGATCTCTATAACAGTTCACAACAATGCAAGTATTAATTGTGATTGCGTACCAGACAGAGAGTGATGACAAGGCAAGCTCAGGATCCTTGAGGAGTCCAGCAATGAGCACAAGTATCTGAAAGTACCATGTCTCAAGGCAGAGCATAACAGCCGACGCCACCGAGAGCTTGAAGAAGCTAGGCAGGCCCGAGAAGGCCTCCCACGAGAAGCCCGTCCACGTGAGGCGGCACCTCTCGCTGGTGACGATGTAGACGAACTGCGCGACGACGATGACCCACCAGCTGAGGCTGAGTATCAGCGACGCCCCGAGCAGGCCCATCCCCCACCGGTAGACGGCGAGGTAGCTGAGCGCGACGTGGACGGCGAGCGTGGCGGCGGAGATGTAGGCGCTGGGCGCCATGATGCTCTGCGCCTGCATGAACTTCTGGATCGGGAAGTTGGCCGCGTACGCGAAGATCTGCGGGATCAGGCCGTACACGAAGACGGCGGCGGCGGACGCGATCGCCGGGGACTCGCCGAGGAGGACGAGGATCGGGCGGGAGAAGGCGTAGATGACGGCGAGTGGGACGCCGGTCGCCATGAGGAGGATCGTGGAGCGCTGCAGGTAGATGCCCAGCATGTCGTACTTGTGCGCCCCGTAGGCTTGCCCGCAGAGCGTCTCCACCGCGCTCCCCATGCCCAGCTGTGCACATTTGCAAATTGCAATTGCATCGCACCGGCGACGAGCACCTCGTCAGTTCTGATCAGTTGTTTGCTTTGTTCGTTCAATTCAATGCAGTTATATATGTATAGTTGAACACAGTTAATAACTAGCTAGCTTATTAGCTACCTCTCGATCGATGACTGTAGTAGTATTTCGTCATTCCAAATTGAGAAAAATGGCACTTTTGAGATGTTATTATTATTAATAAAAGAAATTGGACTAGTAGTAGGTGTTTGATGGATCACAGGTCGTACGAAGAGCTAGTGATTGATACGAACACGTTACGTAGATGATGAAAGCTAGTGTTGTCGTCCATGCAACCAAGATTATCGAGGTACGTACTCGTGTACTCGTACATGACTACGTCGGCATCAGAGAAACGGACGCCGTGATGACACGTATAAATGTGCAAAGCGGTAGCGGGCAGGAAAGGAAGAGGAGGAGGAGGGATGAGGAAGCAAAGGCCATCTTGTTCGCCCGCCAGGTGCAACGTGCAATGCAGCTGCTCTCTCTATTGACGTGTGGGTGGCGTACGTTGCGCGGTAGCTACCAGCCTACCATATATCATTTCGACCGGGCGTTCCGCGTAGGACTAGTTATCAGTGAAGAAAAAGTGTGGTTGTGAAATGGGAACAATTCCCAGCTTCACAACGACATGTGGCTGTGTCGGGCCGGGCATTGAATCGAATCTATCTATCTACTCCAATCCCATCATATGAGTATTCTATTCCATTCCTGTGGAGTGTGCGTCGAATATATACAAATACTGTACTATATATATATATAGCCTTTGGTCTTGAGATGGTCGCAGACGTGATGACATAGACACATAGTAGTAGTCTCTACTCTCTAGAAGCTAGCAGGAGTATGTGTGTGGTCATGAATGGCCACACACCTATATATCTATACAGCTAGATGAAAATTTTAAGCTAGATTTATCATCACATCGAATCTTTTGGAACATACATGAAGTATTAAATATAGAAGAAAACAAAAACTAATTACATAGTTTATCTGTAATTTACAAGACAAATCTTTTGAGCCTAGTTAGTCTATAATTGGACAATAATTACCGAATATAAATGAAAGTGTTACAATACTAAAATCCAAAAAATATTACCAACTGAACGAGGCCTTAGTCATATGACACAGTGATTGGTTAGCATCGGTCGCTACAGTTGGTTTCTTTTTTTCTGGATTCGTTATGTACTGTATCGAAGAAGTATGTAGGAGTACTTCATATATAGGGTACGTGTAAGAAAAAACAAGCCAGGCATCATCTGTGGGACCGTGACTTTATCGGCTCAAGTCTTTCAGCCGAATCTGGTTTTTCCTCCCAATAAATCACCTAACATTAGCTTCTGCTATAGCTTATAAACCAAATAAGCAAGGCGGTTCGATACAGTACATAACAATGGCTTATAAACAATAACTTTCAGAGACAGTAGTAACTTCTGTGTGCGCGTCATCATGTAATGAGGACTTTGTTTGTCAAAGGGAAAACAAAGCTAATCACATTTTTCATCCATGTAACTTGTGGCGGGCCCCGCCATGGACAGCATGGAAAACGATGACAACTTATATTATTTTTCATTTTTACCAGCTCAGCTACCATGCATGCCTGCCTACTTGGCGCTCAAATGATCCATGAGGTGTTCAAAAAAAAAAAAAAAATACAAAGTGATCCATGGACCATGGGGCACGCATCGGAGGCAGCAGATCGATCGATTAGATTCGCATATATATGCGTGGAAAGGGGAAAACCGGTCGGACAGGTAAGACAAGTTGGATACTCCATATATATCCATGGACTCCGTTCGAACTATTCTATGATTAATCTAATTAACAATTATCGCTACAAACATTTCTATGTGATACTACCATCACTGATGAATATGCTGGAGACCAGCAGCAGCAGCAGGACAGGACGACGCAGGGCATGCATGCACAGTTCGGAAGAGGACGACAACAAAAAACCAAAACCAAAACCACTACTACTCCGTTCATCCGTTGAATATATATATATATATATATATATATATATATATATATATATATATATATATATATATATATATATATATATATATATATATATATATATAGCAGTACGAGTATTAGTAAATAAATAAAATGAAGCAATCATCACAAAAATACAAACAAAAGCGCCGCCACCGGCGGCGGGCGGGGGGTGGCGAGCGTAGTACATACCATGAGGCCGTAAGCGAAGACCTGGATGCCGGTGTTGCCGAGTGAGGCGGCGGCGAGCTCGAGCGTGCCGAGGTGTCCCGAGAAGATCTGCGTGGACATGGACATGAGGTAGTTGATCATGTAGACGAGCACGGCGGGGGCCGCGAGGCGCACGAGCAGGCGCATCTCCACCACCGACGCCGCCGCCATCCGCCGGCCCCACGGCAGGGAGGTGTCGCTCAGGATGCTCTCCAGCTGCCCGCTCGCCGCCTCGCCGCCGTGCCCGTGCCCGCTGCCCGGCGATGGCCCGCCCGACGCCGCCGCCGACAGACCCAGCAGCGGGCTCTCCAGCTTGCTCTCCCCCATCGTCGTCGTATCGATCCCGCTGCTGCTGGCCGTCGTCGGTGGTGCTGGCGGCGAGCTAGTAGCCTAGTAGGTAGTAGCTGGGATGACGGTGGTGATGATGATGAGTCCTCAGCTGGATGGATCGCGGCGTGTGACGCGTGCGCGTGCGTGTGTGTGCGGGCGGCTCGATCTCTATATAAAGGGGACGGGCGGGCCGGGGGAGAAGAAGCACAAATTGGATTGCATGGAAATGGAAGCTGTAGGGGTGCAGCGGGTTTGGTTCCTGGAACGGAACGGAACGGAAACGTGCAATGCATGCACCGTTGGGTTACGCGTGGGGAGAGTCTTGTGTCAGGGGTGTGTGTGCGCGCACACGGCGGCACGACGCGGCAGCTGGCGCTGGCGGCTGCTCAGCCATACATCCAACCAAACACTGTCGACGGACCACACACACACTCACTCGATCTGAGCGTCGGTCAATGCAGGCACAGGTGTACACACATGCAATCGGTGCACAGTATAGGGAGTGTGAGTAGTTGTGGTGATCGGTTGAGCAAGCTACCGCTGTGTGTGCACTGCAGCACATGAACGAGATATTCGTCTGCTGTAGGGAGTAGCAATCAATAACCGTGCCCTGTTTAGTTCGTGAGAAATTTTATAAAATCTTTTAAATTTATAAGATTTTATAGCATATTTATGGAGCATTAAATATATATTAAAAAGTAACTAATTGTATAGTTTACTTATGATTTACTAGATAATTTTTTTAAGTCTAGTTAGGTCGTAATTAGATAATATTTGTTCAATACAAATAAAAATATTACAGTGTTTATTTTGTAATTTTTTTTTAACTAAACAAGGCCCTGCTACATACTCTCTCCATCCTAAATTATAAATCATTTTAAGAATCTTGGAGAGTTAAAACATCTCAAATTTGACTAAATTTATATGATAACGTAATAACATTTATGATATCAACTAAGTATTATTGGGTTCTTTATTAGTTATTATTTCAATATTAATATCTATTTGATGTCATAGATTTTTTTTTTAAAATTTTTGTATAATATTAGTTAAACTTGAGATGTTTTAATTCTCTGAGTTAATATTTTTAGAATGACTTGTAAATTAATTATTGGGATGGAGGGAGTACAATACAGCCGCATCTCGCAGCGGCTGTTACACGACACGTAACGCTCGCCTGCCCCTCCGCCTAGCCCATCGATACTGCGCCAGCTGCCCGCTAGGAGTAGAGTAGCCGCGAGCGGCACGTGGGACAAATAAAATAAAATAAAATAAAACGGCGTAATGCTATACGGAGGAGCCTTTGCGTCACTGATGATGATGAGCGTCCTCTTGTTTCGGCCATATCTCCAATCTAATCACGCTACCTACCAACACAGGCCACACAGAGTACGCTGTCCGTTTCAAATTTGTACAGGCCTTGTTTACTTTCAAAAATTTTTGCAAAATATGAATAGTAGCACTTTCGTTTGTATTTGATAAATATTATCCAATTATGGACTAACTAGGCTCAAAAGATTCGTCTCGTCAATTCCGACCAAACTGTACAATTAGTTTTTATTTTCATTTATATTTAATACTTCATGCATACGTCTAAAGATTCGATGTAACGAAGAATCTGAAAAATTTTGTAAAATTTTTGGGTAACTAATATCGTTTTAGCTCCGTGACAAGTGAAACTCCTTGACAAGTGAAATGGATAGAGAGAGAGGGTGTAGTTTTTTACCATGCCGCCCTTTTCTCATGACATAGTCAAATCTTCATGATTAGACATAGTCAAATCTTCATGATTAAGGACTAGTAGTTGAAAGTTCGCTGGGGTCCTCCAACATGTTAGCGTCTTGATGAGTTAGGTTCTCCAATTATTAATTGTGGCTCACGTCACATGCCTTTCAACTCCAAATCAGGACTTGTTGTTTGTACATGCATGGTTTTTCTAGAACATTTGTGTCTACCAGTACCACCACGTCAAAACAACTCGATTAGCTAGCACTTTTCACAAACGTCTTTGTATTTGCCTCCAATGTGTCTCCGTGTAACACCCTAAAATTTACTCCTTTCAAAATAGATGAAAATTGATCTAGTTTTGTATTTGAGTGCTCATGAAAATATAGGAAAAAGAAATTTACTCCTTGTTCGGCATATCTTTCTCTTTTCTACGATCAAACTCCTTGCTCTAAAAACTTACCGGAAATTATTTCAGCATTTTTCTGAAACTCGTTTCTACTTTTCTATGAGCATAATCTAATTTTTTAATGCTCTAAATTATCATATTATGTGCTCACTCTTGCAATTTCCCAACACCTCAGGATATGATATTGAAGATGACTGGAATGAGGATTACCGTAATGAGTACTAGGTTTGGAGTCAACCAGTCAACAGTGTCCCTGTGTGGAGCTTCCGTCGAGAGCGTTGTTTACTTTATGCTATCATTTTTATATGAGACTATGTGATTTCTATGTTTCGCTATGTAATGAACACTGCAATGGTACATTTGAGATTTGTCTACTTATGTGTGCGACTATTCCTGGGGCACATATGAGTCTTTTATGCATCCTATTTTGTTCTTAAAATATGGGTGTGACACTCCGTTGACATGCTCACCGACACACAACGTTTTCTATCCTTCCCGAAATCAAACCTCCCCTTAATAGTAAACTCACTATGAAACTTATCCCTTGCATGGCATCCAAGCTCACTAGCTAAGGCTATCTTTGACTCTTGTTATGACCTTCCATATTTTTATTATTCTCTAACATACTAAGCTCTCCATCTACATTAATTCTATGTCAATAATTCTAAGTCAATATATCATAACTTAACTTCAACACCTATAAACAAATGAGGACCATTACACTAGCGCACCAACACTACACATGCAACACCAATCTAAACATATAAGGGACATGCAACTACTAATGGTACAGAATAGATGATAGAACCTAATTAAGTACCACCTGTAACATCCCCGTCGAGGGCTTAATAGGATTAATAGGATACTCGTACCAACAAGTTGTAACTTTTTTCCGGAAGCCCATCTCCAAAGAACTCTAAAGTTAAACGTGCTTGACCTAAAGAAATTCAGAAATGGGTGACCAACTGGGAAGTTCTTCTCGGGTGCGTACGAGTAAGGACAAAGTGCACTGATGTTGGTCTATGAGGGCAGTCTATGTCTTAAAAAAAGTTGCCACATGTAAGCGGGCCCGGTCTCGTGGAGGCGGGGTCGTTACACCACCATATATAACTAAGCCTCCGATCCAACTAATCCTACCACCATCGTTTCATATTTCCAAATCCCTGCCAAGTATTAGGTGAGGGAGTTTATTTTCTAAACTACCAAACTTGACTAAGATCACTACTCCACTTGCGGAGCTGGTCGCGATGGTGTACGCTCTACACTGTCACCACCAGTGGCATAGGCCCCATCAGCATGACACGAATATAAGGCCTTGTTTAGTTGGCAAAAACTTTGGTTTTTGGCTACTGTAGCACTTTTATTTTTATTTGACAAACATTGTCCAAACATGGAGTAACTAGACTCAAAAGATTCATCTCACAAATTACAGGTAAACTGTACAATTAGTTTTTATTTTTATCTATATTTAATGTTCCATGCATGCGACTAAAGATTCGATGTGACGGAGAATATTGAAAATTTTTACGAACTAAACAAGGCCTAAATATAAAATGATGTTGAGCCGCTAGGAACAGGGAGCCAGACTAGAGGGAACACGGAGCGCTCGATGTCGTTAAGGCGAACCTTCTTCATGAAGGAATCATGGTCGCCCAATGTGCAAAACTTGACTTGGACCATTTCGCCCTATGGTTAATTGTTTTAGGGAAAATATCTACATGGAATATTTAATAGCCCTATAAATAAGGATAAAGGCTGCCTAAGTCAAGCATATCTCCCATCTAAGTCATTAGCATAGGCTAGCCAACTTTTCACTGCTTAAAGGAAATTAGTTGTAGAGAGGGGTGACTGCCTTGAGTGCCTAATCACTAATCTATAAGAGGGACAGGATGAAGGGAGGAGGATAGACCGTGTCTTTGTAAACTTGTTATTGCTAAATTTAATAGAGTTGACCACTGGTCTTTTGAGAATTGATCCGCTCCATTTCTTATTTTGTCTCTGTTTTGTTGGTTCTTGTGAAATCTTCATCTAATCACTTGAGCGTCTGGAGAGACATGTAAGGAATGTCTCTAGACATTAGTCTAGGTAGATTCCTCATGAGGACGAAGATCTGAGTTTTTGAGGAACATTGAGAAAAGTGCACTCCTGAGATAGTTTTTTAGATCCAATTTTATTCGTGAAGTTTTTTGGAGTTGGAATTTTGGGAATAGTTTCACAACTCGTTAAGAAAGTTGTGTGCAAATTTTGTTGTGAGTCGGTTTGAGCAAGAATCACCTTTTTGGAGATTGTCTTGAGTTGCGATATAGAAAAACCGGCTATAGGCTGGTTCTTGAAACTAGCTAGGCCAGTTTATGTAGAAAAACCGGCCAGGCCAGTTCAGAAAACCCAGCCATGCCGGCATGTTTAGGAAAATCTTCTGACTACATCTTCTGCTATGTTGTTTGTTGTACCTTTCTGCTATCTTTTTTTAGTGAGTTAGGAGTCATCCAGTCACCAGTTGGATTGCATGACTTCGGTTTATGATTCTAGGCTTTCGAGAGAACTTTGTGGATTGTTAGGGACGGAGGCTAGTTTTTAGTTAAGAAATTTGAATTGTGTTTCTCACTCACCCTCTCGTCTGGTTGCCTACTCAGTCCTTTAAATGGTATTTATGTCTCCAACTAGATTTAGTATAAAAAATATATTTCATAATTTATTTAATAATACTTATTTTGTATTGTAAACATTAGCATTTTTATATAACTTTGATCAAATTTTAAATTGGCAAACACCCCAAAAATAAAGAACTATATTTTAGCTTATCTGGCAAGTTTTAAATTGTGACTCCTTAAAAAAAGAAGGATACAACTAGAGAGATTTACTTGAGTGGCCCTAAAAAAATGTCTCTTCCTTGTATGACCTCTTTTTTTTTAACCTCCTTCTATGGCCCTCAAACGAATTTTTATTTCTTCTATGGCCTTGCGTCTGTTTTCAGCACTCAACGGTGTTAAGTGAAGGGCAAAAAGACCATAATACCCCTAACATGAATTTTTTTTTTTCACAAAGTTTGGTTTGTTTATTCTATAAATGAAATTTTTGAGCACATACTATACTGTACTGTGATGTTGTCCAAAGATTTATTGTGATCCAAATATGTACTGTTATAATGTCTAAATTATCAATTTGTTTGTTTAATATTACTCAAAATATACAAGAAACAAACCAAACTTAAAAAAAATTGATGACAGGGGCATTATGGCCTTTTTACCATCCAGAAAACGGACGAAAGGTCATAGAAGAAATGAAAGTTCGTTTGAGAGCCATAGAAGAAAGTTAAAAAAAGAGGTTATACAAGGTAGAAACATTTTTTTGAGGGCCATACAAGTAAACTCTCTCCTACAACTATTATATTACGCTATTGATCAGAAACGGCAGCGCCTTGTGAGAGTGAAACTCTTATAGAAGGGACGGATAGGTTGGAAGTTTGGAACCCTGGACCCGACGGCGTACACTCTACACTGTCGATCGCCACCACGATGTTGAGCTGTCAGGAACACACGAAGCCGGATCGGAGTGAAGAACCGAGCGCGCGGCCGGCCGGTTTCGTCAGTGATGACGCAAAGAAAAGGAGAGAGAGAGACGCCCTACCGCCTGTCGAAGTCTGCATTCACGCCGCGCCTACTACGACGTGGGCCGGGGGTACTATAACTCGCGATCATCAGTTCATCACTCCGCCCCCTGCCGGCAATCATACATGCTACGCTAGCTGGGTGTGGGTTGTTTTCAAATTTTTGTTTGTTTATTTTTTTTATAATACGTAGCGCAGCCGCGCGCCTCTACCCGCCGCACGCTTTTTAGCTTTTAACTTTTTCTGATGATGAATTCAGGCGACGAGCTAGGCCGCCGCTTGCGGACAATGAGGGGGGGAGGCTGCTTGCAATTGCGCACCCGCCCGGCGGCGCACGGCGCGTCTTCAAATTGAAGCCGGGCGACGTCCCAATCCGATGCTCGACAAATCGACATCAGGAGATGGCAAAGTCTTTGCCTGTTTGCCATTGTTTTCTCCTCCTCTCCTACTATCTTACGCCAGACGACGATGATGACACATCGATCGGCTTATTATTGTACACATGGAGTGTATGGAGAGCAGCCTGATTGAGATTGTTCTGGGATTCATTTGGAAAATTCGGTCCAATTTCGGGCTCAATTCGGTGAATTTTCGGAATGAATCACAAATTTTGTTTCGGACCTAACCGAATTGGACAAAATTCGCTGAAATTCGGAGTATTTCTGTCGAATCCCAGATCCTTATTTGACTAGCATCCGCTGATGCATGCATGCAGGATACAATTCATTTGGCAGGGCATCAAATCGATCGACATGCATATGTTTTGCACTAATCGCGTCCTTAATTGCCTTATATATTTCTTTCTGGTGCTGTGCACTGTCAAATACAGTAGTACTCCGCGAATGAGGGGGTGTTTAGATAGCCCTGACTAAAATTTAGTCCCTATGAACATCTTTTTTTACACTAATTTAGAATATTAAATATAGACTAATTATAAAACTAATTGTAGGGATGAGGCTAATTTATGAGACAAATCTCCTCAGCCTAGTTAGTTCATGATTTGATAATGTAAGGCTATAGTAAACATGTGTCAATGACAAACTAATTAGGCTTAATAAATTCGTCCCACAAAATAGTTTCCATATATTTAGTCTTTTTAATTTGTAATGGCCCTTTTTTATAGCATACCATGTCCTGCGCGCACGCACACTCGTTCTTTTTGTATTGTATATATAGTACCGGCCTGATGACCAGCTAGCAGCCTAGCACGGCGGCTAAGACCTGCCGCAGATTATACTACATCCCTGGGTGTTTTCAGTTAATCTGAAGTCAGAAAAGCAAGCCACCACACACATAACTACTCCATACCAAATAAACAAACAAATAAATAAATAATAACTATAAAATCCGTGCAAAGTCCAACTACCTTATAATGAATAATAGTAATATTTATTATGTCTTATCAGGATCTGCTCCTTGTTATGGCATCCACAAATAGTGTTATCTACGTAGTTAGCTTATGTGGAGGTGAGAGACAAAATAAAAGACTATTTTTATGTACTATTAGGTCAGTCTCAATAGAGGTTTCATGCACATTAAATATGCTGATGTGATCCTATATTGATGAAGAGAGAGAGATGATGACAGTTTCATGGGAACATAGATAGTTTAATACAAGTGTTTTGGAAACTGAGTCATGAAACCTCCACTGAGACTCGCTTCAGACCCATATACTCCTATGACAGATTCTTGAACTACGTAAAAATAGATGAACTATTTGTTCGTCGCTAGTGACTATTCTCTCTCCTACTTTTTCTCTATCCACGTCTTAATAGCTAACCAAATACTAGCTAGTTATTAGGACGTCCTTAGTTCACTTCATTTTTCTTATGCAAATCATATTCTAGATTTTTCAAGTCCAATGATATAATCTTCTTTTTTTAAGGGAAGGACTTAGATTAAATATTGGCATAGTATCATCTCAAAACTACACTAAAAACAAAATCTGAAATAACAAGTATATAATATCTATTAAGTTTCTTTCATCGTCTTCTTCCCAAATGGATTTTCTTAAACGCCAAAGCTAAAGTGCAGTCCTTATGCTGAATCCAATGACCAACCTCAAAACATTGGACATGCCACAAGATCCAACGCTCAAGAACCAATCCAAAACACATCTAAATCGCTGAAAAAATATCGGCAACTGCATTGTTAGGTATGACATATGATAAGATTCATCACCTCAAGACCTTGATTTTCTCTCCACGACCATTGACGATGAGATTAATGACCGAGAGCCGTTGTCCTCATAAGGGGCTCCCTGAAGCACCCCTCCCCTTGTCGATAAGGCCCGCAAATTGGTCGTTTGCCAATGAAATCGATGCCTACAATGATGATCTCATTGTGACAACTACCAAAGTCATCTCAAGACAACAACCATGACCGAAAATCATCTGATTTCACCGCAAATTTATTAGGACTCAACTCTAAGATATTGGAAAAGATGGGTCCATCTCCTCCCCTTCTTCTCTCTGGAAATGCACCAGATAGAAAGAAATAGAGGGGCCCTAGGCGGAGGACGTGATGTACTGTTCTTTAGCACCACTTTAGCAGTATTTTTAGGTCAAACAATCTTCATTTCACCAACTTTTTACAAAAGAACATACAAATATTAGTTGATTTTATTGTGGAATATACTTTCGTAGTATATATAATTATAATGGTTGATATTATTGTTTATAAAATTTAATTAACCAGATCTAGATATGTATTTTTTTTTACAGAGGACATACTTCGTTGTGGTAGATAGACTTAATAACGGGCCTGCCATCCTGTCATCGTGCTATCTCTGGCCATTGACAGTACCTAGGCCCATCGCTCATTCTACCTACAACGATTAGGGCCTACCTCTGGATGTACAAGAAATATTATAAGAGACCTGTTGGTGTGGCATATGCCATAGTCTGCATCGTCATATTTTGTATCTTCAATTCAATATATACTCCCTCCGTTCCAAAATAAGTGTCGTTTTCGTTTTTCGAGAAATAACTTTAACTAAATATATAGTAAAAAATATTAGTATTTATAGTACATAATTAGTATCATTGGAAAGATCTTTAAGTCTAGTTTTTTAACAAATTTATTTAGAGATATAAATATTGCATATATTTAGAGATATAAATATTGCATATATTTTCTACAAATCGAGTCAAACTTTTGGCATAAAAACCTAAAACGACACTCTTTTTGAGACGGAGGGAGTAACTTGAACTCTATAGCTCTGTTTGGTTGGGTGGCTAAGTCGTCCCAATCAGGCTTCAATAAGCCACTTTCATGCTGTTTGGTTGTTTGTTTAGAGGCTTAAGCCAGGCTCCAGGAAACCATCGACCACCCCTTAGCTAAGCTCTGAGAAAACGCATGGGCTGATCGTTCTTGGGGCTAATTTTGATGGATATTTATTTCTGTTATTTTTAGAGCCTTTGCATGCTGTATATTTGGATGGACGGCGTATACTTGCTACTATACGTAATATTAATATTAGTATTGGCATCTAAACCTATTTTTATTTTACATGCTTCCGCCACTGTGAAAGGTCATTTGAAATCACAAACTTCACAAGCATCTTCTAAAGAACCGCCACTATAAATATTTACCCTGGCGTCTTTTTAAGAAAAATAGCAACCATGTTTTGATGTTTGCAGGGCACATAATTAGTTTGTTCTGCTCATATTAAAGCAAAATTATGGGAGTGTTTGGCACTGCCCCGTAAACTCTGCTTCATAAACTTTGTCAAAAAAAAAACTCTGCTCCATAAACATTATCATAGAGCAGCTCTAAAAAAACTCCATCCTTTTTTCTTGAACTGAGTGCGTGGAAGCGGAGCTGAAAAACGTGGAGCAGAGCAGTCCTAAACACCCCCTATATATCTGACTTTGTTGCTTAGACATGCAAACGAAATTTCACCCCCGCGAGCTGATGGCGGAGCGCGGAGGCGGACGACACGGCCTTTCGCGTTTCTGGATGGCTTCGGCTGTGGAAAATCACGCGAAATCCCAGGTCTCGGTGAAGCAGCCACTTTTTTTTAAAAAAAAAAATTGTTCAAAATACTCCACTTGTGTATGCTCCGAATTCTCTAACTAAGAAGACACACGTCAGTTCTGTAACCAAAATCTTCCTTTTATGTTTTGCAAAATTTGTGAGATACGAACGAGTATACAATTCATCTAACGTCGTGAGATGCCTCAAATCAACGTATACAAATTTTCCCCACGGCTTGATCGATATCACTGTTACTGTTACGGTAAAGAAAATCTAAAAACTCTGGAGAAACACTTGCAGGCCAGGGTCCATATCTTGATGGTGACGGTGGTGCGGTGAAACCGGCCGGACATTGACGTGGATAACCATCCATCCAGTAAATTAATTAATTGCCATTGCCGACCCCCGCAAGAAGGGGCTCCGTCGTCTTCTTATCCTCCCATTTGTGTAACCTTTTCTGTGCTTCCTCTACCTGAAACATAATTATCCAAACACGGATGTCCGTAAGCAAGTAGCAACAACACAGTTAGCTAGCTAGCTGCGCGACAGAGCTTAGCATTCATGATTGCTACAGTACAATACAGAATCTTATCGAACCTAAATCCAAAAGTAAAATTGAAAATTTTATCTTTTATTCTGCAAATTTTAGGAATTTATCCCTACCTCTTTGTTCCAATCAGTTCTCAAGGTGACCCACAACAAAATAGCCGTCTGCATGCAAGTTCCTCCAATCATACCACCCCAAATACCCTGTCAGGAGAGACATGAGTACGTCATTAGAGTTGATCATTCTCGGTATTCAAAAAAATTAAAAGAACATTTGAGTTCATTACCTTCACACCGAGCTTGAAGACGAACCCTAGGATGGCGCCGAGGGGAACACCAACTATGTAGTAACAGCCAATGTTCACGTAGGCTACGAATTGTTGCCACCCACACCCAACAGCGACACCTATTTATGTGAAATATCTGCTTGTTAGAAATGTTCAAATCACACATTGAAGTACTCGTACACATCATGATCAGAAATAATCAGTCGAGCTATCATCCATTTATTTTCTGATCATGATGTAAGTTTACTGTGCTCTCCCCATTCAGCACTTAAAGTTCAAATAAGAAGGAAAGAGATGGGAAGCACTTGTCCACCACCACATGATTTTTAGGAGAATCATCATTGCCCGTCCTGCATGGAGTATTGACATGACACACCAAAGTTGATCGGAGTGCTTACCGAGTCTGATTATATGCTAATATATAGTGTAAAATGTGAACAGATCATTCATTTTCCAGAGGACATATAGGCATTTTCATTGGTTGCAATGTTGCATCATTGCATCAGAGAATTGGTAACCATTATATAATTTTAGTATGTGGTAACTGGTAAGTCGACTGATTACCTAATAACAATTTTAGTGCAACATCTAAAGTTCCTCATACTGAATGATTGCTCAGTCAGTTGGAGGATAAAATTATTCTTACTGACCTAATTGTCGCAGTATGACTCAATGCATGCAGCTCAATAGGTATGACTAGAAAAGCTTGGCGCTTCTAAATGAGTAACAAAAACACAGTTGGCAAATAAAGCAGGTTTTGGATGCTCTGTTTACTAATATTTGATAGTATATTCACACGAGAGATTGAGAGAAGGTCTCTGAAATCTAACCTGACAGAACAGGTTGGATGCCGTTGAGAATGAGCGTGATGGCAAGCAGTGGGCAGAGATCCGCCACCGCGTTCGACACCACCTCACCCTCTGTGAACAAGTAGCTGATGTAGTTGCGCAGGCATAGGATCACAATGCTAAGCATGACAGATATCAGTGTAGAGACCGCAGTCACTACCCACACTGAGAAGTAGGCAGATTTTGGGTGGCCTGCACCGAGCTCATTGCTCACTCTCACGCTGGAAACCAATCATTCAGAAGTCAGTTAGAATGCACAAATTAAACCAGTAAGAAAATTAAACCTGGCAGCTGTAGTTTGTAGCTGAGTTGCGAACCTACCTGGCAGCAGCATTGAACCCTACTGAGATCATGAACACCCACCCAGAAATAGTCATGCTGCAGATCAGATAACATGAACAAGATTAATATTCCTGATTTTGTAGCTGCATATCAGTGTAAATAGACCGTAGCTAGGGATAGACGATAGTGAAGGATGCATGAATATAATGGTACTAACACTCACCATACAGACAGGGCATCCAATGCAAGTTCAGGGTTGGGGAGCAAGCCGGCAATGAGCACCAGGACCTGAAAGTACCAGGTCTCAAGGCAGAGCATAACGGCGGACGCGGCGGAGAGCTTGAGGAAGTCCCACAGGCCGGAGAAGGCCTGGAAGGTGAATCCCGTCCAGGTGTGGCGGCACTTGGGGCTGACGACGATGTAGGCGAACTGCGCGGCGACGATGAGCCACCAGCTGAGGCTGAGCACGAGGGAGGCCCCCAGCAGGCCGAGGCCGGCCTTGTAGACGACGACCCAGCTGAGCAGCAGGTGCAGCGCCAGCGTGGCGGTGGAGATGTAGGCGCTCGGGAGCACGATGCTCTGCGCCTGCATGAACTTCTGGATCGGGAAGTTGATGGCGTACGCGAAGATCTGCGGGATCAGGCCGTAGACGAAGATGGAGGCGGCGCGGGCGATCTCCGGCGACTGCCCCAGGAACACCAGGATCGGCTCCGAGAAGGCGTAGACCACGGCCAGCGGCACCCCCGTGGCGCACAGGAGCACCGCCGAGCGTTGCAGGTAGATGCCCAGCATGTCGTACTTCTGGGCGCCGTAGGCTTGCCCGCAGAGCGTCTCCACCGCGCTGCCCATGCCCAGCTGCAACAACCCAATCAATCAAATGGTTCTTCATTTTGGCGGGACCGTGAATCGCAGCAAATTAATTTAAACAGACTTGGGCCGATTTCAGGATATTGCGAATAAGGCCCATATAGGCGAACGGCTTACCTGAGCAAAAGGCCTATCTATGCATTGCAACGGCCCGAAAAATCTTTTGTTTTCGTAACTTATTAAAAGAAACTTTATTTGTAAAAAAAATAATTCGCTGGTTAGCAAGTATAGGCTCATGTCGTCGTCTTGCTCCGGCTGACAAATAAATTTCCATATATTGGACGATTTTTTTCCATTATCTAAATTGCAGTATCTTAAAAATCACCACTCTTTTATATGAGCTCAACTCAAGGCAAAATTTATGTGACAGCTGTAGAGGTGAATGAAATCTATAACTTTACATAGAGCGCACCGTTATTTTGTGTACAGCCATATTGGTGTTGAAATAATCTATATAAATTTACAGATATAAAAATACATATTTGAGCATTATTGTTTTTCAAATAATTCAGCACTAACGTACATAATTTTAACAAAAAAAAAGGGTCAGATGTATCCGTATTCTTGGTCATATGGACAATATGTTTTTTTTAACAAATTGTTAAAATGTGGGCCACTCTCTTCTTGAATTATGGTGGCGACGGTCATATATCACCAACAACTTAAAGTTTAAGCACAAGATACAATCAAATTAAGTAAAAGGCCTAAAAGACAGCCATACTAATTTAAGGTGGCATTATTAAACCTTAAGTTTATGGAACGTCTTCACATGTTTATATGATTCGATGTAAACTTAGCGTAGCTTACTTGGTTAGGTTTATTATTATGGAAAATACGTTCATCTAAAATTAAGTATTTTTTTAACATTGGTGCTCTCGATTTATTCTAGAATTTAACAGTGGTCAGGATTTCTGCACCGTGCACACTTAATTGCAGTTTGTTACTTAAAAAAGGTCAAATAATAGTTTCAGCAGAAACATATAACCAGATCTAATAGAGAGCGTATGTACATATAAAACGGTATAAAAGATTTTTTATCCACGCAACTAAGTGCAGGGTGAGCTAATCATTAATCTAGAAATACTTTGGATCCACAGACACAAAAAAAATCCACCGAAATCCGGGGGTGGGTGTGGCACTGTGAATGATATAATCTACCCAGGCCATTTGGCCATCGATCGATCTTGCGGTTTGGCTTATTTATGCATGTTGGAAAGAGTCAAAAGGAAAGGACCAGAAGCTATAACATTTGGAGCTTCTGTAGACTACGAGGGCCACCAAGAAACCAAAATTAAAGCCGGAAGCATCGACACGATCGATAGCGACCGTTTTGTCCATGCGTGTATGTACTATCTATATGTATCGTCAATTTCGGCCTTGTCCAGTTAGCAAAATTTTGCGATTTCAGATATTATATTATTTTTATTGTATTTGACAAATATTATTTAATTATAGACTAATTAGATTTAAAAGATTTATTTTATAAATTATATATAAATTACTCCATGTATTTGCCATAAAATTTAATATGACGAAAAATGTAAAATTAAACAAAGCCTTCGTCATGACACAGGTGCCCCGACCGACGTGATGAGGCCTTCTAGCTACTCCTATCAGGCAGGCAAAACCAACGGCCCGGGGACACCCTTCTAGAAACACGAGACGACCACTGCAGGAGTTACGAATAAAGACCCTGTTTAGTTCGTTTAAAATTTTAAATTTAGTTATTATGCCACTTTCGTCTCATAAACTAGAGATAAACTATACAATTAATTATTTTTTTATCTATAATTAATGCTCTATGCATGTATCGTAAGATTTGATGTGACGAGAAATTTTGAAAATTTTTAACAAGGCCAAAGATCGATGGCGATGAGCACTTGATGAGCAGCGGCTCGATCGCCGGCCGGCCGAACAGCTGGATTTTCGTCGGCTTTGCTTGCGGGTTGCTCGTCTCCTTTAATTTCGTCACGAGCGTCCCGGAGACGTAAGGTCGCTCTTGCTGAGCTCAGGATGAGTGCCCCAGCCGGCCGGATTGCCTTGCCAATTTGCCATTGCCAGCCTCTCGCCCATCTTGTTCTTTTCGCCCCTGGCCTAGACTAGATGGACTATAGACAAAGAAGCTCCCTCTCTCCTCGTGCAGGTCGGTCGTGTCGTGCTCCCATATTAAAACATCCCTCAAAACAACTTTAAACATACTATAATACGTACACAACTAACTTAACTTGTAGTGATTTTTGTCAAAACCTACCTACAATTCTAATTAATGTGGGTCTGCTGCACTAGCTGGCCGCAAGAGCTGGCAGTGGCCGCGCACACAGGTCGTCGACGTAGATATATATATACTCTACTCCTGATCCTAGTATTTATACTGTCATCGTAACGCTGACATATGAACCCGACTCAGGAAAACGAGTTCCATCTTACTGTTCTTTTACTACTATATCTGTTCATCAATTGGTTCGTCAAGAGTAAATTAATTAATGGCGGATCAGTTGTATATGGAGATGGAACGCCATCATCCCTATCTATCTACCAAACTAACTAATAACACCGGATAATCGATTCTCTCTCTCTCTCTTGATGCCCTGCATCTGCATCTGCATGCACGCCCGGATAATCGATGGACGGTATAACTAACTAACTGAACCAGTCTAATCGAGGTTCGAGGGAGCACCGGCCGGCCGGATAATCGGGACTGGTGGAGAGGGGACAGGCAGATTGTGCGGTGCGGTGCGTACCATGAGGCCGTAGGCGAAGATCTGGATGCCGGTGTTGCCGAGCGACGCCGCGGCGAGCTCCAGGTTGCCGAGGTGGCCCGAGAAGATCTGCGTCGACATGGACATGAGGTAGTTGATCATGTACATCACCACCGCCGGCGCCGCCAGCCGCGTCAGCAGCCGCAGCTCGATGGACGCCGCCGCCCACGCGCGCCGCGCCCACGGCCACGGGGACGACGCATCCGCCTCCGCCGTCAGGATGCTCTCCAGCCGCCCCGACGCGCCGCCGTGCGCCTCGTCGCCGCCGGCCATGCTCTCCGCAGCCTAGGTTATGTGTCTACCTCTAGCGCGCCGCGCCACCACGTACGCGGGGTCGCCGGCCGGGCGTCTTGCTTGCTTGGGACGATGGAACCAACAAACCAAGGCGGGCAGGCAAAGCCTGTCTGTGATCGATTCTTCCAAAGGGCGGGCGAGGCTGATAATTTATCTATCGCCCCTGCTATATATGCGTCTCTCGTGTGCCACTGTGACTAGAACATTCTACCCCCCACACCATACTGTACGATTGGATAAGAAAACGCAAAAAAATATTCCAACGATCTAGGGAATTCTAGAATTCATCGTCGACCATAATAATAATGACATTTGATCATTGCCATTATGAAAACAAAGACGTACGTACGTGCTAAAAGTTATAATCTATTTTTATAAGTAATATCGATAATATGATGGCAATGTTGATAATAGAAAACAATGTCATTATCGAAATCACTTTATTGTTCCTTATTTACTATCCATATCTGTTAGGTATATAGCTTGCCCAACATGTCAATGATTCATCTGTCCGCTGACGAATATGACAAAGGCCAGTTGAGGATTGTAAATCTCTCAACTATTTAGTAGTATTTTTTTCTCACAATAAATCAACCAACAATACTTTCTAGCATGGCTTATTAGTTAAACTAAAACTGGTTTGAAAAACAAACTACTCAATATTTCAATTTATATATATCTTGCTTGAATATTGAGATCAATCTAGAAGCCCAACTATATGTTTATTGTCTTGCTTGAATATTGAGATCAATCTAGAAGCCAAAACTATATGTTAATGATTCATCCTGCTTGAAAAAACCACTCAACATTCATAAGTTACGCACACATGGGAATATCTGTTTTTTTCAATAGTCTAGAAGCCAAAACTATATTAAAAGACGTTTCATTTTATAGATCCTATATCTGTTAGGTATATATTTTCTCCATTTAAACTATATCTTTAATATAGTGCTATTTTTGCTATGTATCTAGACACAAATAAAGTAGATCTTAGTACTCCTACATAACAAAAGCTATGAATCTAGAAGAGCTAATGTCTTATAATTTCAAATGCAAGGAGTACAACTCTATGTACATTTCTTTTTTTTTACAAAATTTAAAACATATAGTTTATTTTACATCCACAATGCAAGTTAGAGTTGGCAATAATTTGATGATGTCCTACTAAACCTGTATTGGATTAAAATACAACTTTCATAGATTTTTTTTCTTGCTGTGAAGCATAGAAATATTTAGGGTATCTCAAAAATATATCATAACTTTATTTTTTTATTTATATGTTGTGTACATTTAATATAGATTTCAGTGGTGTAATTTTAATCTATCTATGATAAAAGTATTTGTTATGGACATGTTGAGGACTGATTTGGTTGCGGACAATAATGATGAAAACCTCTAATTGGTACACGTGAACAACTTGAAGACACATTTAGGAATCTGTTAGCTTGTCTTATAATCCGTTCTTTTTGTGTCAGTCAGTAGTATTTTCTCTCACAATAAATCAGCGAATAGTTCTTTCAACCATGACTTTTAGACAAACGAATAAGTGGTCCTGTTTAGCATGGCTCCACTCCACCAGTGAAGCTGTTTTTGGGGGGCTTCAGCTCCATGAACTCTATCGGTGGAGTTAGAGCCGTTTTGGTAAATCGTTTGGCAAAACAGTTCATTCCTTAAAATATGCTCTCACACAACGCCACTAGAATAACGTGAAGCCGAGAGAAGCCACTATTTTGGCTCTTTCGCGCCTCAAAGCTCTGTGAAAACATATTTTTAGAGACTTCATTGGTGGAGCCATTCCATTTTACCTCGTTTGGCAAAAAACGGCTCCTCAACCTGTTGGAGAAGCCCTGTCAAACTGGGACTTATCTAAACCGGTTTGATAACAAACTACTCAATATTTTAATTTATAGTTTGATTAGTTGGACAATAATAAGCTCATCAGTGTTGTTCTAATAAAAAATGAATTTTGTTTCTGATGAAAACTACACCAAGTGAGATCTTTATTTTTCTAGATAAAGACAGATCAAAACTTCAAAGGCCCATAACGTTGCAATTTATTGTTTTTAACATTTATTGCATATAAAAATAAAAAAGAATTGGGAGGTACGCGTCCGAAGGGAGTACCGTATCGAACGGGAAATCGGAGCGCGACCAGCAAAAAGAAAACGGAGAAAACGTGGGCAGAAAACAGAAGTGGAGTACGAACGAACGGAACATCAGTACCGTACGGGCGGTGACCAGAGGAAAGGTTTTTTTTTTAAAACGCACGAACAATCGGAATGGGACCTTAACGGAAAGGACCAAGAGTTTACCCATAATGTATCACAGAAGATAGGAAAACAGACCTAAAACAAGCTCTTTATTATGGTTTAAAATAACACTGTTATGTGGTTTTCCCTAAAAAAACACTGTTACATGGTTCAAGTTCTCTCACGCACTAATGCAGATGGTAAACTGAAGCATCAAAACCGCTACTAGAGGGGAGATGAACGAAAGTCTTGAAATTTTCCTCATAAGAATGATAGAGACCTATATTTTGGTACCACCCATGACCTCCTCAAATACAACTAGTCAAAGTTACTTAGTCATAACGAATGCACAGACCTTAGAAACTACTAGATTAAAAAGATACAGAAACAAGTGAGGATTAAACGTCTAAGATTAGACCCTCAGCAAAAACTGACCTGAGCTAGTTTTGAAATTGTCTTTGGCTGGGTTCGAACTGACCTGGGCTAGTTTTGAAAACTAGCATGGGCTGATTTTCAAATTTTGACTATAGGAAGAATAAATTTCAAAATCTAGTCGAACTACATTCAAAATTTGTTAAATTTGGTGGAGGGTTTATAGCATCACTGAGAACATTTCCATCAAAAAACACCTCAATTGGAGCAAGTTTAAAAATCGGATTGGGCTGATTTTTGCTGTTTTAGTGGAATTCTATCTAGAAAAAAAAATAAAACCAATTCAAAGATCCAAAAAATTTGAAACTTTGCAAACATCTTGACTAACCTATTTAGAATCTATCCTTGATATATCAAGTAAAAAAATGTCAAATCCTGAACAGGAATTTTAAAATCTCTCTCTCAAAATAGGGTTTTGTCAGTTTTCCTCCAAATGTGTATTTTTAGGTGCTCATAGGGAATGCCAAAGGTAGTGGCTATGTGTATCTCAAGCCCTCATAGCACCTAAAGATCATTTAAGTATGTCCTAGAAACATCATCACAAAGATCTTCCCAAGATTATCAAAAGAGGCTTGAAAGCAAGAGTTTTGGAGATTGAAACTTGGCCATAAGAGCCGGGCTTCATGCCATGGTTTGGACAAGTTTGGGTCCCAAAATACTCCAAAATTGATCCTACAACTCATCCAAAGCAGTAGATCCAAAAACACAAGAAATGGCTCAAAAATCACCAAAAGGGAAATTTTCAGATTTGGAAGAGGGGAACAAATTAAGTACGAGAAATTGATCTTTGGATTACTCCAAGCTGTGCGGGTTTGTCCTCAGAACCAGACATCTTTAATATATATAGGCACTTGGCTATTTCCCAAAGTTGCCATTATATAAAATACCCAACCTATAAATATCTGGAGGGGTAAAATTGTGCAAATTTTCTCCACCAGGCTTCGACCGCTGTTTGGTGTTGTTCAATCTTTTCGTCCTCTACGTGCACGCAGCGGAGCACGCGAATCAGGCTAGTACTATATATTAGCTCATTCCTCCAAGTTTTTATGGACATGAACAGTTGAAAAATTCAACAAGTGTGCACTCACTGCACGCTGCCAAACCAAAGACGCCCGCAGTGACCTCAGGCTGGCATACTCATATATATATATATATATACACACACACACACACACACACCTTACGTAGATATCTGATAGAGGACAGATGCAAATGGAGTATATTGCACTGCGGCTTCTAGAACAGTACTCTGTCAGCATGACGACAGAGAAGCATTGAGGCTACACGCATGGAGCCTGGATCCAATGACCAAGGTACAGCCACTCATTTTGCAAGTGTCACGGCTGCAAATCAAGGTATGAGTTCTTTACACGTAGGTATACCAATCTAACCACATATCAGGAGAGCATACACTGCACAACAACAACAACAAACAGGTTTCTGGTCTCTTTTCCTACCTTACTTCAAGGGACCCGATGTTATATAGATGCTTCAACTTAGGCGGACCAAGCTGTCTCTACTCCCAGAGACACTGGACTTGGCATGTTCGTCGTCAACACACAGCACCCTCCTCAGAGCATATTCATCAAAGTGGCAATAATGAAGGACTCCTCTTCAGTGCTGATGGCAGAATCACTTGCACTTGCTCTTGCAGCCACGGTGCTGGAAGCATTACACATGTTTGAGTCCACTATATAGCTGGTGCACTTCTTGAATGGATCTCAGCTTGATCATCATCTGATTGGAGAATCAAACCTTACACTCAAATTATCAGCTCCAAGATGCATGGTGCAACTATAGCCACACACAAGATTAGTAGAGATCAGAATCAAATGGCTGATCAGCAAGCTAGACAGACACTTAGGGAATAAGTTTACAATCAAAGCACTTTCAATGTACTTGCTGTCATTTTGCTCATGACCAAGAGTGTCCGTTGGTTTTGGCACTCCAAAATATAACCATTAACTCTATAATGGTTTTAACAGCAAGTTGTTGTTAATCAATATAGTTTTATTGTAAAAAAAGTCAAATAAACAGCGATCTCAAAAGTTGTCGTGACATGTCATCTAGATCTCCAAAGCTCAAACTTCATTTTTATTAGCTTTCTAAAGTTGTAACGGGTCTCATTTAGATCCAAACAGATGTTACCCAACCTGCTATCTTATATAGCATGGATCTGATATATGGGATCCACATATCAGCAGCAAGGATCTACTTTAAAGAAATCATATATTTTCTATATGATCTCATATGAAGAAGATTTTTTATATAAAAGTTGTAGTTCTTGATAGGATTTACAACTTTCTAGATCATTTTTTTTTCATTTTAGATTGTTATAAGATGCTAAAGTTCCAATAACATATTGATCGCTTACTCAGACTTATCGTCTTACAAAAATCATAATTTTCTTGTATGGTGTTGAATAAAGATACTTTGTATATGAAAACTAAAGCTCTCAATGAGATCTACAAATTTATAGTTTTGAGTTTTGTCATTTGAAGTCATTAAGATGCTCCTAAAAGAATATAATATTTTTACAACATATTAATCGTGTACTAGAGCTTGTCACCTAAAAAATATTATCTTTGTTATGGTGTCGGATAAAGATATTTTGTATATGAAAATTATATCATATAGAGATTCCTAGTTTTGTTTTGTTGTTGTCATTTAAGGTCAGTAAGATACTCAGAAAATAATATAAAGTTACTTGTGGTGGAAGTTGTCCATGTAAATTTAAGTTCTTGAGTTAACACAAATACCTCTGTTTTCTTGGATTATTTTAGGACTTAATGATGAGACTTGATCAATGTCAAGATATGTGAGTTCAGTGAGTCTTTTGTGGTGTGTTCGCGCTCTTCGGTCCCTCGATCCCGCCACTTTCCCAAATGCAATGTTTTTTTTTGAAAGCTCTCAAACGCAATGTTATGTACGCGCGAGTCCATCACACTTTTCGGGGAGGATGAAGACACCGAGGCCTTGTTTAGTTGGCAAAAATTTTTGGTTTTGGGCACTGTAGCACTTTCGTTTGTTTGTGTCAAATATTGTCCAATCATAGACTAATTAGAGTCAAAAGATTCATCTCGTGATTTACAAATAAACTGTGTAATTAGTTTTGGTTTTCGTCTAAATTTAATACTCCATGCATGTGTTATAAGATTCGATGTGACGGGGAATCTTGAAATTTTTTTGAACTAAACAAGGCCTGAACCACCAAGGCACCAACCCACGATGTCGCTCACCCAGCTCGCACCATGGATCATCCTGCGTTGTGGTCTGGTGGAGCACGACTCCCCAGAAAGGGATGTGTCGAAGGCTTGAAGGTTATTGAAAGGGGAAAATCGGCAAAATATTAGACCCGTCAACTTCTCTTTTTTTTTTTTTTTTTGAGAGAGAGAGGGCTTCCGGCCGGTGGTCTTTGGTGCTCACCGAAGAGCCTAGTGTTAGACATGTGCTAGTGTTGGGCCGACTACATGACCCAAGCCCACGTTGTCATACATCTCCTTCCGTCTCCCGTGTGCTTGGTTCTATGGGCCTATAATAATAGTCTAAATAAAAAAAATCAGGTTTGCATGCATGCATTCATATAGTTGAGTGTTCGTGTATTGTAAGCATCTGTGTTGTATTGTGTAAAAACTATCGTAATAGTCTGGTTCTCTCCTCTCATTAAGCTGGATTTTAAGCCCTTAAACACATACTCCCTCCGTCCCTAAATGTCTGTCGTTTTTCACTTTCTGAAAAATAACTTTGACTAAATATATATTAAAAAATATATAAATCTAGTTTTTTAATAAATTTATTTAAAGATAAAAATATTGCACGTATTTTTTATAAATCGAGTCAAAGTTGTTAGCACGTAAAACATGACGACCAACATTTTGGGATAGAGGGAGTATTGGAATTCCACACCAAACTCCTCCACTATACATAGACTGAGTTCAATATCCAAACAAGCCCTAGCCCTGCGCGATTTTAGATGGTAGTTTTGTCTAATATGGTGCCACATCGGCCATGAAAGGGATAAATTGGACTTATTTTATAGTTTATGGAATTCAATCAGATAACAACTATCATTTTCAATATTTCCCAAAAAGATTGGAATTAATCCTAAAATCTGATTTAATTTTAAAAAATCATAGAATGTTCATTTTAGATGAGAAAATTATGAAACCGGTTGCATAGTTTTTTGTAAAAATTTGCTCTATCTTAGGTTCCTAAACTAAAACTATTTGAGTATTCTATGTGGACTCTTTGCTTTTTATTTGCTACTAGATACTCTCATATCTGTTATAATTAGTCTACGTTGATAATCTGGACCATGAAAAGTTCAAGCGACTTTGGCGACAACCCAAGTGTCATGTAATAATGTAATCATATCATACTACGGGGAAGAAGCACTTTCCTGAGAAGATGCACAAATGGAGGGGAGGCATGGCTAAAATAAGCTAGTTTGATTCGGAACATATGCTGGTGAGAGTAGCTGGTGTCACTTAGCTATATACTTGCTTTTGTTGGTCAACAGAAACTAATTGTAATCCTTCCTTCCTAAAATATAAGGAATTTAGTTTGTCTTAAGTGAACTATAGTAACTTTCATCAAGTTTATAGAAAATAAGCTAAATATGTAGGACTTGAAATTATCCTAATAGATACATTATATAATATATTTTTATAACAACCTATTTGATGTGGTAGTTGTTAATATTCTTCTCTATTGATTTGGTCAAAATTACTATAGTTTGACTTAGGAGTTAGGACAAAACGAGATTCCTTATATTTCTGAGCGGAGGGAGAAAAAGGTAATGAGAAGATCTGCTAGCAAAATAAACTTAAAAAGAGTCCGTAGAATATTGAAATAATTTTGAAAAATAATTCTAAAACTAGTTTGATAGTTTTGTGAGCTGTAGGATTTTTCTATGATTTTTCTAAGATTATAATAGATTTCAAAATTTTTAATTGCACAACTTTTTTACAAAAAATATTTTTACATATTTTTAAAAATATTTATAGTTCAATTTAAACCCTAAACTAGCAACAAAGTCTGATTTACTCTCATGCAGCTAGCATGTCGCCACATCACACAAAATTGCCATCCAAAACCATTCAGGGTATTTCAAAAAAAAAACATTTAGGGTCGGTTTTAAAAGTTGAGGAAGGTTTTAAATCAAGTTTTATAAACGAGGGAAAGGGCATTCGACTATTTAGGGTATATATTTGTTTAAAGGAACTAAAAAACAAAATAGGAAAAATACAGTAAAATTCTGGTTTTTTTAATTTTTTTTATCATTAAAATATTCCAAAGTTGAGAATGAGTTTAGTTAGTTAAATTGTAAGGAAAACAAACTCATGTTTAGCAATATTTGCACATTATAAGATATCGATATGCCTCAGCCTTAGAAACACACGAGTATATTTGCTAATATAAATATATAACAAATATGAGTATTTACAAAGCTGTAAATTAAACATAGATTGACTAGCTAGTTAGACTCGATGTGATAAAACCAGATCATATAAATGGAAGTCTCTTACTTGGGACCTAGATGGATTCCTTAGCTTTTTTACCAGCTAATTATTTTTTTTATTTTTAATGTTAAGTTAAAAAAAACTCAATCTGCAGGGAGTAAGTTACGAACTCTTAAGAACGAGATGCTCATGTTGATTTCATCCATATCAAAATATACCGGTTTATAAGGGCAGGATATACATATGATTGTTTGTAATTGTATTTTTCATAGATAAAAGTATCTATATATCTTTGGCAAAAAAACTCGGTCAACCGGAGATTCACGAGTGAGTGGGAAAAGGTAAACGGAGGTTATACTTTTTTTTTTTTTTTGAAATTACGGAGGTTATACTTCGTGTCGTGAATTCGTGACGTTCGTTCAGTGGGCGGAAAAGATCTGAATGCAGGAATGTACCCGTTCCGTAAGTGGGCTGGCTTCTTGTCTTGTCTTTGAAGTTTTGAACGGGCCCAGCAGCTCAAACGGCATAAAATCTTTTGGGGAAAAAGTTTATTTAACCTTCTTGATTTTTATCAAAAGTCCAATTCGTCTCCAATAATCGGAGATTGTTTTTATTTCCTACTCATGTCATTTGAAATTGTCCGATTTTGCTCCATGAATAATTTCAACCTCGGTTTTGGCAGACGTGACGTTGCGTTGGCGTTAGATGCGAGAAGATAAACTAGTAGACTACATTGATAATTCACGAGGTGATGGGATCGATACTTTCAGTGGCGCCACCGCCTCAGCTCTTTGGACTACAACATCACTAACCACGGTTTTGCCCTTCAGGAGTCATGTATTGGCGATAGACCATAGATTTAAAATCTAACGGTTAAATATCTGACATTTTTTTTTAAAAAAAAAATTAGCCTATTTACTTAACTGATAAGCCATAGATAAAAGTACTATTCTTTAATTTGTTATGAGAGAAAAATATTGCTAAATGACTGAAAAATTTGACAGATAATCTCAAGCGATGTTAAAACATAAACAACAATTCCAAAAGAAATTATAATAGTAGGCATGATTAATCACAACATAGGCCGCCCTTAAGGGCATATGCCCTCACTCTCTCATCCATTGGATTCGCTTTGAGAAGTGTGTACTAATGGGTAGGAGAGTAAGGGCACATGCCCTCAAGAGCAAAATAAACTTTACCCGCCACATATAGCACATGATGAAGTAATATAACAACACAAGCACGCATGCTCTGATCGTCCCATGATCCATCGTGAGTGCACACATCATGGTAATATATATTTATCCCCTAATATATCTACCAAATCCAAATAATTCAGTGATCAAATTAAAACGCCACCACCTTGAGGTTATTATTATTCCTGGCGACCGGCTCCACGGCTTCGTTGCGCGACGACGTCCGGCAGGCCGACCCCATGCACCCCAGCAGGCCGCCGCTCTTCTTTCCCAGCCCACCGCCGGCCTTGCCCGTCGCCGCCGCCGCCGCCGCCGCCCTGTCCGCGCCGTCCGTCGCGAAGCTGACGCGCTTCTTGCTCCCCGTGACCCCTGCCCGCTGCTTGTTGGTGCTATTATTATAGCGGCTTCTAACGGACGAGCTCTGCTGCAACGGCGACGTCGCCTGGCTGCGGCTGCCGCCCCTGGAGGCGGCGGAGGAGCGCACGGCGGGGAACTGGTGCGCGCGGAGCTGGCCGTCGGAGAACACCATGCTGGCCGGCGACGCCGAGCTGTAGCTGACGACGGCGGTGCTGAACTCGAAGCTCGCTTCGGATGACGCCTCCACCACCACTGCCCCCGCCGGCGCGCTCTTCCGGCCGTAGTAGGTGGAGGTGGAGCGCCGGCGGCGGGGGTCGAGGAGCTTTCGACTATCCGAAGACGCGCTGTCGTCGACGTTGACGTCGTCGACTGCATGGCCGGCGTCCACGGCCATCATCAGCTCCTGCAGCGCCCGTGGCGATGGCGACTTGCTCATGGTGTCGCACGCAGCCGGTGTTGTCACTACGCACGCCTTGATCAGTACCTAGTGGCAAAGATGTGAGTGGTTATAAATACGTTATAAATACGGCATGGCGCCTATGTACTAGATCCAAAGATGTTCCTTAATCTTAACTAAAAAAGGTGTGCGAGGTATAAAAGCGCCAAGGGTGGTGATAAAATCAAAGAAGATCAGGGTGCCGCGCGCCATGCCGGGCGGGGCGGGGCGGGGGCTCCATCGGCATATCCGAAAGCGATGCAGGCTCTTGTCCAGTTGGTGGGCCGCGCCGGGTGTACATCACCTCGTCCTCGTCACGGCCGGGGGTCACGGCAGCAGCCAGCAGGGGCAGCCAAGGTTTCAGGTCGTCGTTTTCCCATATCCACAAGCGCTACATGCCGCGCCTCGGCGCCGTGGTTTCCGGGTCGTTGATCGTCTATGCGGACGTCGATTGACATTATTGAGGGTTCTGGACCCAATCAGATCCACACGCGCCTGCTATGTGCTATGCCATGTGTTTGTTTTGAGTGTAAATGTATAAATAAGCTGACTTGTTAGAATCTGAGAGCGTCGCCACCAGATTTTCTTTCTCCTTTTTCACTTAAAATCTACTCCCTCTATTCCATACGCCCTCCATACCCGAAATACCTGATGTTTAGGACATGATTGTGGTAACCAAGGAGTAATTAATTAGTGGTTATTTTTCCATCCTTGCCCCTATTAAATAGAGGTGAGGGTGTTACCTAGACAACAATGTTTCGTAGCTAGATTGGCAAGCACACTACGCCAGAGGCTGGACGCCCACGGTTCGGGCTCCCGCAGCCACTTTGAAGCGCTCGTGTTTGCATGCGTTGTGCAATTAATGCTCAGGCAGTTGGCTAGCTGAACGAACGTTTTCATGCGTTGTGCAATTAATACTCAGTCGGGCGCCAGTCGAGTATTTTGGGTACAGAGGGAGTATTAAAAGACGTTTTGACTTTTTTAAATACATTGTTTTTACTATATGTATCTAAACATAATGTATATCTAAATACATAGCAGAAGTTATATATCTAGAAGAGCAAAAACATCTTATAATTTGAGATGAGGAACAATATAGGAGATTGAGAAAACCAAATTACAGTGTACAGGGGATGTCTACTCCAGCAGACTAATAAAACCTCCTCCCCTACATACATGGGGTCCATATGCCAATAGTAAAATCTCTCTTCCTTTTTTTTCTCTCCTTGTCTCCCTCTCATCAAAGTAGGCATGGCCACATGGGATGGGTCACGGCTGCCTGGCGTAGTGCACAATGTGGGGCGTGGCAAGGCTCGCCGACTAGTGGGGCACAGTGGCCTGCGGGTCCCGACAGTGAGGCACAACAGCTTGTAAGTTTGCACACGTGCGATAGGGCTTGCCGGGCAGTGGGGCGCGGTGGCTCACTGGCCCGCATGCTTCCTATGGTGGCAAGCATGGACTAGGACTTGATATGTCAGTGCAAAAGGAAAGAAGAAAGGGGATTGGGAAAAAACTGTGGAAACTCCCCTTTCTTTGAGAGATTAAGGGGGGTGATTTTCTCAATCGAGAAAAATAGAAAATTACAATTGGAAGAAGATCTACTAGAGCTTGTTTTTTTATAAACAATCCTCTTTATGCGTGGTAATAAGGAAAGAGAACCACTTATTCTTAGTTTAGTAGAAATGCTCTAAGCTTACCACTAGCACTGCTTAAATTCTCACATGCAACCACTTTGGGTTTACACAAGGGGGCAAGGCATCCGCCTCCAATTCAGCACCTACGTTAATGGTGTTTTATAGAGGTGGGCGCTCTAGCCGCCTCCATTAATCATATTAACACAAGGTGGTCATTATAAGACGCCCACGGTGGTAGCTATGCTAAGATATCCATCTCCGTTAATATGGCCGCCTTAGTTAATCATTTTTCTAGAATAAAAAGTAATTTTTTGCCATTTTATTTGAATTTGAAATTATGTTTTCATGATTTAAACACAAACAGTATATATGGAGAACCCAGAAATACATGCAGAGAATGCACATATAAATACATATCATATTCGTGTCTCATTATCATCGTAGCACAAACAACAAGTTATATATTATCACTTCTATTCATCAAAAACCTCAGTCATCTTGTGATTCCCTAAATCTAGCTACTCCTAGTTTCTAATCTTATTGTACATCCCATGTGAAGCTGTTGTCGTGGTTCTAGTACTTTCCTTTTGGATGCACGCGGTGGTGCATGAAGAATCCACATATGTCCCCTATGGTTCTCGTGATGGACTTGAGTCTACATTTCTCCTTTCCCAGTTTCCCTCATTATTCACTAGCATAAATCTTATAAATGATGTTGAATTTCTTAGAAGACTATTTGAGGTACTAAGAAATGTAGAATCCACACAATGGTGTCCCTCGAGGTTGCTTGGCGCACTGAATGACATAATACACAATCAATTAAACTCTAGAACTGTTGGCTAATTTATTGTGAGAGAAAAACATTGCTGAATGGCTGATAGATTCGGCTGATAAGCCCAAACGAACAAGGCGATAGAGAGCATGCACAATATAATACACAACTGATTAAAACATATAGAGGGCATGCACGACATAATACCTTATAAGACTTTATAAGTACCAGGAAGTTGAGCCTGATGACTATTCTGTTGCCATACCTTTTCTTGTTCTTATCACTTCTCAAACCTTTGGATTCGGGATTCTTGATGTACATCTTGTAAGCAATGTAAGAAAATTGGAGTCAACAACAAATTATTATATAAAAGAATAAGTATTGTCACTTACAAGCTCAATACGCTCTCAAAGCATAGTCAAGCTCACTTCATTAAGCAAAAACATAGCTCTCACGTGTGATGAGCTCAAGAGGATGAAGGGTAACAAAAAGGAAGAAATAAGCTCAAGCTCCTCAATGACGATGACGATGACGACGATGATGACGATGATGACGGCGATGGTGAGGACGATGATGATGACGATGATGACGACGACGATGACGACGACGATGACGATGACGATGACGATGACGATGGCGATGGTGATGACGATGACGACGACGACGGCGACGACGATGAGGATGATAATGATGATGATGATGATGATGATGATGATGATGATGATGATGATGATGATGATGATGATGATGATGATGATGATGATGATCAAGCCTCCACCTCCTCCTCCAATGTTGATGAAGAAACTATCAAATTAATAGAGAAGGTGGTGAAAAAAAGCAAGTTGAATGTCCGAGGTGAGCCCATCCAAATTTAAGATTGCCTATTTACCAACCAAAGAAGAGAGCAAAGAAAGAAAGGTTGCTATGGTTATGGTAAAAATGAGCACTTTATGGAAGAATGTCTAACCAAGCCCACACCCAAGGACAAAAAAAAGACATGTAAGGCCAAAGCCCTCATAACAATCAAGACCTGGGATGATTATCAAATGAAGATGAAGCTCAACACAAGAGGCGTGGCCACAAGCATTCATCATCAAGCTCTTCTCACATGTGCCTTATGTCACGAGGTAACATCGACACAAGCTCTAGTGGGCTGATAGTGATGATGATGAAAAAAACCTTTCTATGAAGAACTTGTTCAATCCATTCAATTATTTAATGAAGTTTGCACCAAGAAAATGCTCAAGTGAACTTAAAACTAAGTATGCAAACTTAAAATCAAATGCAAAGAATTGTGACAACAGTACTGATGCACGACAAATTAAAATAATAAATTATGCAAAAGCAAAGTTAGCTAGCTTACAAGAAGCTTATGAAAGTTTGCTTGCTAAAATGGAAACCCTTTATAAACATATTGATAAGCTAACTAAAAATGTTGCTAAACTTGAAGCTATCAGTAGTACCCTCGAGGTACTTACAAATGAAAAGTCATTTTTTTGAAACTACTAAAAAGGATACCTCTAATTCTTGCAATGATTTATTTAAATTGGACTCATCACTTTACAATCTAGTTTGTTTTTAAAATATTATTGTAGAAATATGCACATAAGAGATCACAGATCAAGTTTGTTTAAAAAATATTATTGTAGAAATATGCACACGAGAGATTACAATAGAGATTAGAGAATGAGCAGTTTAAGCAAAAAGTGACTCGTCTGATTCATGCAAAAGGCAAGACGGAGCAAGCCCAACCTCGTCAAGATAACACCATTAAGGGAGATTAAGGGAGTCAAGAAGCTTGATGAGGGAGCAACTCTACGTGTGTCATAAGGAAGGCCACAGGTTCTATGAGTATATGGTGAAAAATATTGGGAAAGAAAAGAAGAAAGAGAAAAATAATAAACGAATCAGGCAAGCTCTCCAACACCTATATCGATAAAGTGGATAAAAAGGCTAGTACACCATACTTGTTTTAGAAGATGTAAAATGATACTATGTGTGATTAATCACACCATAGTCCGCCATAGCACATGAGGAAGTAATAATATATAACAACACAAGCACGCATGCTTTGATCCTGGCATGATCGACGACCGTGCGTGCACATCATGGTATATAGATTTATTTATCCCCTACTAAATAAATTCCAAATAATTCATCACCGATCAAAATGCCACGACCTTGCGGTTAAGGTTATCGTTCCTGGCGACCGGCTCCACCGCTTCGTTGCGCGACGACGGCCCGCAGACCGACCCCATGCACCCCAGCAGGCCGCCGCTCTTCTTCCCCAGCCCGCCGCCGGCGCCTTCCGTCGCGAAGCTGACGCGCTTCTTGCTCCCCGTCGTCACCCCTGCCTGCTGCTTGGTGCTACTATAGCTGCTTCGAACGGATGAGCTACGCACACGCACCGGCGACGTCGTCGCCTCCTGGCTGTGGCTGCTGCCCGCGGACCGCACGGCGGGGAACTGGTGCGCGCGGAGCTGGCCGTCGGAGAACACCATGCTGGCTGGCGACGCCGAGCTGTAGCTGACGACGGCGGTGCTGAACTCGAAGCTCGCGTCAGTGGAAGAGGCCTCCACCACCGCCACCGCCGGCGCGCTCCTCCGGGCGCCGCCGCGGCCGTTGTAGGTGTGGCGCCTGCGGCTGCGGGGCCCCAGCCCCAGCAGCTTACTACTATCCGACGACGCGCTGTCCATGTTGCCGTCGACAGCATGGCCGCCGGCGTCCACGGCCGTCATCAACTCCTGCAGCGCCCGTGGCGACTTACTCATGGTTAATTTGACACGTCTTCAGCACCTAGCTGCTAGCTAGCTAGTGGCAAGTGATGTGTAGCTAGCTAGCTTCGCTGCACAACTGCAGTGGTCATAAATATATATGTCATGGTGCCCATGTAGATCCAAAGATGTGCGTGGTATAAGCGGCAAGCTTGGTGATAACATCGAAGAAGGTCTGGGCCGGTGGCGGGGGCTGGGAATGGGATCGGCATATCCGAAAGCGATGCGCGCGCTTGTCCCGCTGCAGGGGTGTACATCACCTCGCTCGTCCCGGCAGCAGGAGCAGGCAGCCAAAGGTTCCAGCTCGTCGTCTTCCATATCCACACAAGCGCTACATGCCGCGCGCCTTGGATGCGCGGCGCCGTAGTTTCCGGGTTGTCGCGCGCGGGGAGAAGAGGTGAGGCGGTGGTGGCCGGACGTCTGATTAACATTGAGGGTACCGGACGCAATCAGATCCACACGCCTGCTATGTTTTTTTTTTTTTTTTTTTTTTTTTTTTTTGTCGCGGCCGGGTCCTTAGACACACCAGCTATGTCATGTGTTTTGTTTTGAGTGTAAATGTGTAATAAGTTGACTTGGTTAGAATCTTAGAGCATCTTCGTCGTATCTTCCTTTCCTTAAAATCTGGGCCTTTACCCAAAAATTTAAAACTTTTTAAGATTTTTCGTCATATCGAATCTTACGACACATACATAAAGCATTAAATATAGATGAAAACAAGATAATATTTGTCAAATAAAAATGAGAGTGCTACGATATCGAAATTAAAAAACTTTTAGAAGTATAGCAGGTTAAGAAAACCATATCCAGGGTACTCCAGCAGATTAAGAAAACCTCACCCTTATCACTAGGCCGGAGAGGCTTTCTCGAGGCGGCTCCATATAAATCGTTTTTTAGAAATTACAAATTTGATAAAAAATGCCTTTTTAAATTCACGAAAGACCCCACACCTTTTCCTGTACAGTGTATTTGCAAAAGCTCGCTGGAACCTGCTTGGTCTTTCAGTGTCCTGGACACAAGAAGTCAAGGACCCTTTCAAATCTTGGAAACCTTCAAAGCCCAACTCAATGTCTCCTTATTTTATGGAAATCATCATTATCATGCGTTGGAGCATTTGCATAGTGAGAAATGATCTCATTTTCAAAGGTGATGAACCTTCAGTTCAGAAATGCAAGCTTATCTTCAAGAAGACCTTCGGCTTAGTTACGCTTTGTGTGAAGAAGAAATACTTTCCTCTCATTTCTGTATGGTTAGAGCAATTTGTGTAATTGAGCTCATCTTCTTCGTCTCTTTCTTTGTTTCTTAGTTTTTTTTCCTGTTCTGCTCTTTGTTAGCTGTAAGCTGTTTGTTTTTGCTTTGAACTTCTCGTATACTTTTTTCTTCCCTTTTAGAGCCTGTTTAGTTCCCCTTGCTAAATTTTAGCTAGCTAAAATTATTTTAGTTACTCTTAAATGACTAATGAAACTAAACTATTTTAGCTCCTTTTAGTCAATGATTTTGGAACTTTAGCTACTAAAGTGACTAAAGTTTAGCTAGCTCAAATTTAATTGGAGAAACCAAACAGAGCCTAAATTTCAGTAAGGGCGCAAGTCCCTTCTTTCCTTAAAAAAAGAAGACCTCAGCTCACCGGGTGGTCTCAACACATGTGTTGTCCCAATTCATTTTTTGGAAATCACAAATTATTGGGGATTGAACCGCGGACCTACCACTAGGCTCCGTGTGGTTGGGGACGGTCTGTAGAGGCGGCTAGCTCCGACAAATCATTTTTCAGAAATTACATTATCTCCACTCCACCATGGAGTCACTTATGCCCTTATACTAATTCGATTTTGATGTGTTAGGATTCCTAAACGAATTCAGATGAAGAGGTTGTCAACTATAAAGTTGTATAACTTTTTGAGATCTATAACTTTTATTTTAATAATTTCTCCATCTGAAGTCATTTGAAATTTTGAATTTCAAAATGTTTCAACTTCGAGCATAATCTTTCTTTGATAGATGATTTCAAATGAAATAAATTTCTCACTACAAAGTTGTATAACTGGTTGAGATCTGCAAAGCTTTGGTCGTTTTTCCATCTAAGATCGTTTGAAAAAATAAAATTTCAAATATGAAAACTTCAAACATTATTTTACATACACAGCTGATTTCAAATAAAAAAGTTGTCAACTACAAAGTTCTATAACTATTTTAGATCTACAACTTTTATTTTTGTCGTTTCTTCATCTGAAGTCATTTAAAGAATTCAAATTTTCAATGTGGGAACTTCAAACATAATTTTCCATCGATAGATGATTTCAAATAAAGAAGTTGTCGTCTACGAAGTTCTATAGCCTTTCGAGATCTACAGCTTTCGTTTTGGCCATGTCTCCATCCGAGATTATTTGAAAAAAAAAATTAATATGTAATTCTAATGTTTGGCCCCATTTGTAGGGTGGCTCTAGATACAATCATCTCTACAAATGAAGAGAACTAGTTTTAGAGACGGCTCGTTCTAGGAACCATTATTTTAAAGGCGGTTTAATTGAATTGCCTTTAAAAATGAGATGCTGCTATAAATACATTTTATAGTACTCCCTTTATCTTTGAAACTTTTTGTGGCAGAACCTCCTGAGTTAAGTGGCCCACCTGCACCCATCATTGTCTCAAAGACTTCTGATCGGCGTGCACGAGTCCCAAATGACTCAAGGAGTCTGTCGGGTGTCCTCGGGAAACCCGAATCATCCACGTTACATTCTTTCTAAGAATTCCCTCATTAAGCATTACAGTATTACAACATTTTCATAGATAAGATAAATCAGAGTAAAAGCGGAAAGGTTACATAATATAGATTGAAACTTAAGTCCAACGGTTACAAACCATAAGTATTTAGTACATAAAAGGTTCGGAACTTTATATTACATAAACCATAAGCCACACAACAAGTTTTACTTGCACAAGGTTACACAACAGATTCATCATCATCACTCTCCTCCACAAGAGTGAAGAAACAACGACCATCAAAAGGTTGATCAAAAGGTTCACCTGCAACATGGGTTAAATAAACCCTGAGTACAAAAGTACTCAACAAGACTTAACCGACTAGAAAAGAGGTGAAGACTCAGGTATGCATGTTATAGGGATTCAAGGTAAAGCTTTAGCAAGATCAAAACATTTCTTTTGCATAAAAGCTTACTAAGAGTAAAACCTACTTTCAAGTTTTAACTTAAGATCATCATTTATAACTAACCAAAATTATTATCAAACTTTCATAAGCATACCACCTCTTTCTTATACCAAAGTTCCGTTTATTACTACGATGATGGGGTGAGGATTGAGGTTCCATATCCGAGGAAACACGGCGATTCGAATCGATTAAACCCAGCTGGGGATTCAGTACCACACGACATATGTAGAACTTAATCTTGCATATGTCAACCTTTTCTATAGATCCTCCCATACAAGAACGGGTCCAACGTCACCCGAAAGTACAGTACTCCACCATCCTACAGCCAATCTAGATGTTTCCCGGTCATCTCAGATCTGTAAGGTGGGTACACGCTACTCTCGTCATCTCTCCACTCCCAGTACGCGGTTAGCCGTTCTCAAGTATCGGAATAGCTATAGGTAAGGCTTACCATCGCATGTGGGCTGTACTCAAAGGTCTCAAACACAGCAGGCCATCAACGGAACGGTCCTTAATCGACACAGTTGGAGACACTACTTTAAGACTCCATTCTTAAAGCAAGTCCACCGACCGGTCTCAAGTTTAAACATTATTGACCATAAAAGTATTCCACAACAACCCTTCAAACTTTCTCATTTGAAAACCTATCTAATAAGCAGGGCTAAGCATACTAAGTATTTTCATAAAACAAGTATCAAGGTTAATATGGAAATCATCAAGGTAGATAATGCAGCAAATAGGATTCACTCAACTCCTATTCACCTAATGCATCATATTAACTCAAGTGATATAAATAACTTTATGAAAATACAAGGATAGGGTTTAATGTCCGGGGCTTGCCTTGGCCGGAAGGGAAGTCCGACAACTCAGCAAAACCAGATGGATCCTCAAACTCGGAAGCAACCCACTGAGGATTAGATTCCTCCGAAGCGTAGTCTACACCTAAAGGTGCATATGCATGATCAATTAGATGCTCATGACATGATAAAGACAGGTTACATGTTCTTGGATAATAACAACAAACATAACTACCTCGAGTACAACTTACCTTCACGGTATAGAAACAAACTAACTTAGTTATCAAAACATAGATTACTACTAAGCAAGTTTTATCATCTTCATTAGGCAAGGTTGTGTAGCTATCAGACAACAAAGATCATTTATATGAAATAATCCATAACCAGGGAGCATATCATGCTAAGTAACCACTGGTTGTCAATCAATCCCAAAGATCAAACAAAACCTAAAATGATTAGGTTTTCTATTTATTTTATATATCATTTTTAAATAACCATTATTATGAAACAGATCATACTTTATTAAACCGATCTGAAATTAATCATGAAGCTAGATAACAGTAACACAAGTTCACATGTCAAATTTCATGATTTTTGGATATACCCATAAATTATTAAAAATCATGGAAAATTTATTTATTAATAAACAGAGGCAATTTATATATACCTGCAAACTATCAGAAAATAAAATCTAATATTTTTCCGGTGTTCTAATAAATTTATAGAACCTACACAAAAATTTTCATAATTTTTGGATCAGTACAAGATTTTCTATTCAAAGTCAAACATACAACAAAAACTGCACAAAAAGAAAAAGAAAAAGATACTGCACAGTGGACGGCCTGGAAATTGGGCCGCAGGCCGGCCCACGCGCTTCCGGCCCGCACCCGCGCTGCGTGCGCCCGCGCCCTCGCCTCCTCTCAGGACATCGCTGACAGCGGGCCCCCGCTGTCAGCTTCGTCTTCAAGCTCCGGCCGGCCGAATCGACGGCGCGACCGAGCCATCCGCGCCACCTCTGCCTCTCGCGATTCCCTGGTCGTGTTCTCCATCCCAAGGCGCATCTCTGGACACCCTTTGCACACCCCTTCTCCTTCCCTAGCCCCCGCGACCACGGACACGGCGGACGGCCGCCTCGGCCGGACAAACACCGGCCACTACGCTTGAGTAGAGCGCGAATTGAGCAGCGCAAAAGCATCGGTGGCTCACCGCGATTCCAATGGAGCAAGAAGCGGTAGTGGAGAGGCTCTGAGTGACGCTGGTCACGGTGGAGCGTCCATGGCGGCGTTTCGGCCGGGGTTGGAGAAGAACGGCTCGGGTGGGCGCTATAGCAGGGTAGAGCTTGAACTCAGAGGCGCAAACGGTTGTGGGGTTCCTGGCGGAGCTGGGAGCGAGAGCTCGGGGATTAAAAAGCTATGACAACGGTGAATTTGGTGGCGTAGAGGGGTCGTCGGCGTTGGGCGAAAAGGAGAAAAACAAGGCGGCCGCTCAGGGGGATCACCGAGGGGAATGGATGAGCACGTCGGGGCCTTGTCCACTTCACGGCGGGCTCGCGCAGCCAAGCAGCTGCGTGGCCGGGTGCGTGGCAGCACGCGTGAGAGCGGCGCCTGCCCGCCCTGCGGCCGCAGTGGACGAGCTCGTGATCCCCATTGGATCACTGTAGCCCTCCCTTATCCCCTCTCCTTTGTTTTATGTGAAATTCGCCCAAAATTGAACTGGAGCCAAATTTTCACCAAAAAGAAAGTGGTGCAAAAATTTGTAAGCTACAAACCATCTTTTGGTGGCCAGAGCTGATTCTGAGTGGAAAGTAGCTAATTTGGCCAAACAGTTTTGAAATTCAAACTCAAATCAAAGAAATTCAAATTTTTGAATTTGGGCAAATCAGAATTTCCAAAATTACTTTTGATTTTGCATAACAATTTGAAAAAATCCCAACATGAAAGTTGTTCAACTATTTGATCCCTACAACTTTCATGTTGACCATCTTTCAAAATTCCAAACAGATTTTGAATTGGAGATTCAAGTTAGAAAAGGGGACACTTTCTGGAAAACTGCATTTTCAAAATTACTTTGAATTTTGCATTGAAACTTCAAAAACTCAAAACACCAAAGTTGTACATCTTGACAAGATCTTCATCTTTGCTTTTGAACACAACTTCAAATTTTGCTTGGTTTTTGAATTGCACAAAAGGGGGCAAAAACTGGGTTGAAAATCAGGGTTTCCCCCTTAAGCTCTCGGAAACCTTTCACCCTAGGGTTTTAAACCTAAACATACCTTATCCACTAAGCACAAGCATAAAAATTTAAACTTGTTTTTATTGAATGCATATCCAGGTTATCAACTCAGATGTAATGCCAGTGCATATGATGATATGTCACGTTTTAGTTTGTTTAACACCAGAGTGTTACACTTTTAATTCCTAGAATCTGTGCCATTCAAACTTTTTAAAGTTTAATCAACTTTATAGAAAAAAGTATCAATATCTATGACATAAAATGAGTATATTATAAAAATATGTTCTATGATAAATCTAATGGTACTAATTTGGTACTGTAAATCTTAGTGTTTTTTCTAGAAATTCGATCAAAGTTTAAAAAGTTTCACTTAAAATAACTCTAGAAAAAGAGGAAATAGTGTATATATGAGTACGTGGAATCCATATATCATCAACAATAAAATATTATACCCGATCCAAAAAAAATCAATAATAAAATATCTCTTTCTTCTTTCTTGTCTCTCCATGTCCCTCTCAACAAAGCAGGCGCGATCGGACAGGTGCTGAAGAATGCACGTGGGACTTGATATGTACCGAGTAAAAAGTTGGGAGAGGAAAGAAGAAAAGGGATCGAAAAAACTCCTGGATGCTCCTTTTTCTTTGAGGGATTGAGTGATTTTCTCAATTGAGAGTGTGTTTAGTTTCTATGAAATAGAAAATACAAAATACAAAATACTAAGTATTTTAGAATAATTAAATATAAAATGCCACTGTCTTTTTTCTGGTGCAGGTGGGGGTGGGCGGCACGACCTCCCAGGTTCTTTTAGGCTTTTTTGGCCTCTCAAGGGAAAAATTTAAAATGGAGAACAACCACTTTTTTACTAAAAAGTTTACATGATGTTTAGTTTCATTATACAAAATGATAGCCTAAAACCTAGAATTTTTTTGGCATGAAAGGGAAAGTAAACACCCCTGAGAAAAAAATGGAAAAATAAAATTAGAAAGAAGATATATTGGAGCTTGTTTTTTTACCTTTAACCTCATTATCTCTGGTAATAGAGAAAGAGTATCGCTTATTAATTCTCAATTTGGTGGAAATGCTGTAATAAGCTTATAGTCACCAAAGCCAACGTTTTTTCCCCTCTAGAATGCTTATTCACAACTTAAGCCACCTCTGTGCTATGATATATACACCCCTCCAGTTGACATGTGATGGTTTAATTAATTAGTTTGGATTGCGTCATTTCAATGTTCAATTTAGGAACTTTTGATATTTGAAAATGATTTCAGTAGATATGCCTGGAAATATTATTTCATAGAAGGCGGAATAAGTTCAGAAAAACACATTGAGTATTGAAATTCGTCTACTTAAAACCAAATATTTAGTACCCTAGGCTGTTCAAAACCGTCTAAAAATAATTCTTAAGTTGTCCGAAACTGTTGTCTCGTTGATGTGGCAATGCTCACACGGGTAAACATTTCCACATGGGATGACTCTTGACATCTCTCTCTCTCTCTCTACTCCCTTGACCTCTCCATCTCTCAATCACCAATAATCACCACAATCAAGGTATACTGAGCAATACAGAAGATGTCCAGAGAAAATAAATTTTAGGCTTTTCTATATAAACGTGATAATACTACTACTACTACTCTTTGCTACTATATATACATACATACACAAAATGTTAGTGATAAGTAGTTAACTGAATGCAAAAACAATATTCATATGAAATAATTTTTTATATATATTTAATTACCTCAGAAATTTCTTCTGTAAGGTCCTCGGTGTGAGTTTTATGAGAGTTTTATTTGTGATCAATAAGCTACCAAATATGCATTTTCGATGGTGTGGCAATATTTTTAAGAAAAGAGAGAAGAAACGAGTTTCAAAGATAGAAGAAACGAGTTTCATGGGATGTAACTCTCTTGCCACGATTATCAAATCTTCATGGGTCATGAAATTAAAAGTCTATAAACTATAAAATGAAACTTTCTATTGATAGCGAGTGTTTCATCCATGTTTGAATTCATTCTATATGAGGCACAATTCAACTGAGGGAGATGCCACGGATGGGGCACAACTAGATGTGACGCATCATGTGGCTTGTAAATCTGGATCCGCCCGTGTCCCTCATTGTACCTGCCATCGGAGGCCATCATGGGGCGAATAAGAGCTAAAGGAGGTGTGCTGATTGAGTGCAGTCACTACTACTGGAATCGCACGCTTTGTCTAGTGTCCAGGACACTCGGCAAACGGCCAAACACACTCGGCAAACAGTTTGCCGAGTGCCACACTCAGCAAAACGGAGACGGCAAAAAGAGTAACGGCAAAGCAGGCTTTGCCGAGTGTCCTTTTTCGGGCACTCGGCAAAGGCTTTGCCGAGTGCCCGTTTGACACTCGGCAAACAAAACTAGCCGTCACGGCCAACCTAACGGAAGATCACGGTTTGACACTCGGCAAAGACATTTTTAAAAAAAAAATAATTTTTTGGTTTGTCGAGTGTCTTTCTTAGGACACTAGGCAAAGTACCCAGTTTGCCTAGTGCCTTGGACACGACACTAGGCAAAGCCATCAGGTTTGCCTAGTGTCCTAGCCTGGACACTCGGCAAAGCCATCAGGTTTGCCTAGTGTCCTGGCCTAGACACTCGGCAAACCATTTTCTCCAGGTGTCCAGTGCAAACCATTTTTATAAAAATATTTTTTTAGCACCATAATTTTTACAAGACACAATCTTTGTCGTGTATTCACTATACAAAAAGTTATAAAGTGAAACTTCAACTAGACACTAAAGTTGACATCAGATCTTATCGGATTCTTCTAAACTATATGCAACTTCTTTGGAGATGTTCCGATTTGTAAACATCGTACGTGACAACTTTTGTAAAATCTTGTCAAAATTTTATCACAGCCTCCACATATGATATCATGACATTTTGAAAAATCTCATGATTTTTAAAATTTGTTTGGTTTTTATAGAATTTTTAAATTACTAGGCCACAACGTCTTGCTCATGCTTCATGAGCAACATGTTTGAAATTTGATGTAACTTCTTATATTTGAACTTTACTTGATTTAAATAACATGAATACCATTTTTCCATTTATTTTTTCAATTATTTGAACCACCTACAGTTAAAATTTGAGTTATCCCCGAAAATTCAATTAAATCAGGTAAATTAATTAAATATGGCAAATAGATTAGAAATGGTATGAGACTTTCACATAGAGTTAAGGTTACCTAATGAAGTTAGCAGAAAAAGTTTGGAGGCTAGAAATTAAAAAAAAAAAAACAAAAACGTTTGCCGAGTGTCCATGCAAAACACTAGGCAAAATAGTAACTTTGCCTAGTACCAGCATAAAACACTAGGCAAACTATTAACTTTGCCTAGTGTCAGCGTCAGACACTAGGCAAAACAAAACTTTGCGGAGTGTTTAACGAGACACTCGGCAAAGCCTAACGGTGGGTTGGATGGCATCTGGCGTCACGGAAACTTTACTGAGTGTCTTACTTTGCCTAGTGCCGGACACTAGGCAAAGAGGTAGTTTGCCGAGTGTTCGGTTTTGCCTAGTGTCTGAGACTAGGCAAAGAGGTAGTTTGCCGAGTGTTCGGTTTTGCCTAGTGTCGACACTAGGCAAACCGTAGATTTGCCGTGTGCAGCCCTTTACCCAGGGTGACACTCGGCAAACTACTTCTTTACCGAGTGCCCGATATAAAACACTAGGCAAAGCGTTTGGCACTCGGCATAGGCCGTGTCTCCGGTAGTGAGTGAGGAGTGTGGAGAAGATGATGTCATGGCAATGGCGACGGCAAAAGTGGCTTACTCTAGCTAGAGATGAGAGTACTAGAGAATGGGGACTCGACTGCTCGGGGGATGTGGAGGTGGATAGGATCGGAGGGGCTGACAGACGCAAGATTCTAATTAATTAGGCTTCATATCTATTTCGAACAGGTCCGTAACAAACACACAGACAAAGAATGGATGCAACAAATATGTGTCGCTGATATAAGACCAATATCACAGATGCATCTCATTCATTATCACAAATGCGTTTTCTTGATCCACATCTGACAATTGCATTTCGACTAGATGTGTCTGTACGATTAGAGGATTCCGTCGGCACCTCTCAGGTCCTGAGTTCGGTTTCCCTTGGGGGCGAATTTTCAGGCCTGGGGTAATAAAAAACCCCTCGCTTGTCCCACTCCAAAGTACAGGTCTGTGGTCGTCCCGTCTTACGGGGATGTAGGTGCCGCTATATATGGGTGGAGCCGGGGTTCGGGGTAAAAATCCCCTCGCTTGTCCCACTCCACGTCCCGTCTCACGGGAATGCAGGTGCCGCTGTATATGGGTGGGGCCAGGATTCAGAGTAAAAATCTACTCGCTTATCCCACTCCAAAGTACAGGTCTGTGGCCGTCCCGTCTCACGAGGATGCAGGTGCCGCTGTATATGGATGGGGCCGGAGTTTGGAGGTTTTTTCGAGCTGCGTGACAAGTTCTTCTTAGAGCAAGTTTAATAATACATCCTATTTGTTGTCTATAAGGTTTCTTACAAGCTTCTCCCAGCCCACCCATACAATAGTTAGCTATTCACTATTAGTACATGGTCCACTTATCTCTCTCACAAAATTTCTTGGTTATTGTGTCTAAGCTGGCTGTAAGCTTACAGTCTGCTTCTCCTCTCTCTCCTCCCTTTTCTCTTCTTCACATCAGTATTTAGCCAGCTTACAGCCATCATAATACTTTCTTAATGAAAACCGGTGGGGGACGTCATTCCCCCGCGGCTCGTTTTCTTTATCACAAACATGTTTTGTTTCCACGTCACTAAATTATTTGATGTGTTTTGGCATAGTGCAGCATTAATACAGCTACAAGATTGACCTAGATCTACGAAAGTGATCTCGAGTTGGTTGTAACATATTGACGTAATTCTTTTCAAACCAATAAAAGCTTCCATAGAAAAAGTTTCTATGGAAAACACGCCTGATATATAATAAACAATTAATGAGCTGAAATTTTCATTGAATGGTAAGTACTGTGCAGTATGCACTATAGACGAATAGATCCAAATAATTCACCAATCAATCAAAAAGCCACCACCTTGCGGTTATCGTTCCTGGCGACCGGCTCCACCACCGCTTCGTTGCGCGACGACGGCCCGCAGGGCGACCCCATGCACCCCAGCAGGCCGCCGCTCATCTTCTTCCCCTGCCCTCCGCCGGCCTTGTTCGGGCCGTCCGTCGCGAAGCTGACGCGCTTCGTGCTCCCGGTCACCCCTGGCCCTGCCTGCTGCTTGGTGCTGTAGCTTCCGGTGGACGAGCTCCGCACCGGCGACGTCGCCGCCGCCAGCTGCCTGCTGCCCGCGGAGGCGGAGGAGGAGCGCACGGCGGGGAACTGGTGCGCGCGGAGCTGGCCGTCGGAGAACACCATGCTGGCCGGCGACGCCGAGCTGTAGCTGACGACGGCGGCGCTGAACTCGAAGCTCGCCTCCGTGGAGGCCTCCACCACCGCGCGGCCGTTGTTGTAGGTGGAGCGCCGGCGGTGCCCCAGGCGCTTACTACTATCCCACGACGACGCGCTGTCGACGTTGACGTGGACTCCATGGCCGGCGGCGTCCACTGCCGTGATCAGCTCCTGCAGCTCCCGTGGCGACTTGCTCATGGCCGCCGCGCGCAGCCGGTTGACACATACACACGCACGCCAATCTTCAGTACCTACTAGCTAATGGGTGGCAAGTGTGTAGCAACTAGCAAGCTAGCTTTGCTGGCACAACTGCTTTGCTGTGACGAGCTGCGAGTGGTTATAAATATGTCATGGCGCCCATGTCGATCCAAAGATGTTCGAGGTATAAGCGGCAAGGATGGTGATAACATCGAAGAAGCTAGGGTCTTTCTGGGTTCCAGCCGGGGCTCGATCGGCAGATATCTGAAAGCGATGCACGCGCTTGTCCAGTTCGTCGGCTGCCCGTTGCCGGGTGTACATCACCTCGTCATGGCAGCAGCCAGCAGGAGGAGCCAAGGTTTCAGCTCGTCGTCTTCCATGTCCACAAGTGCTACAGGTCACCTTAGATGCGCGCGGCGCCGTAGTTTTCGGGTTGTCGCGGGGTAGAAGAGAGGCGGTGTGGTGGCCGGCCTATATATGGGGACGTCTGATTGACACTGTACAGGACCCAATCAGATCCACACGCCTGCATGCTATATATGTCATGTGTTTGTTTTGTACGTAAGAGCTGACTGGGGGTTAGAATCTATAAGATTCTGTCACCGATGCCGACAGTATTTAAGTGTTGTTGCCAACTTGTCCATTTGAAAAAAAAAAGATTTCTGTAGATTTTCCTTTGAATTTTTGTTTCATAAAAGGAATAATAATAAGTTCAGAAAAACCTTCAAGTGTCCAAGTTCAATTCGTCTACTTATATAACCTCAAAATATTTAGTACCCAAAAGTAATCAAAACCATCTAAATAATAATCCCTAAAGTTGTTTGGAAGTTTGTTGTCTTGTTGATCCCATAGCATGCTGACATTATATTGGATAAACATTTCCACATAGGAATGCCACGTCACTCTAAAACTGCAACGTCTTTCTATTTACATATACCTCTATTCTCTACTCCCTTCATCTCTCTATCTCCCCTAATCATGATAATCACCACATCAAGGAAAACCGAGCAATACAGAGGATGATGCCCATGTGTGTCATTCATCAAGTATAGCTGCCACTGCCACCTGTCATGAGAGCAACTCCAAGAGTCGAGGTAAAGTTAGATTCGAAATTGTAGAATTTAGCCATTATGTAAAATAAAAAATTTATCTAAAAAATAGAGTTCTACAACAGTCTAGGTAAACTTTTCTTTGTCCATATTTAAAACTGCCACATCATTTGATTTTTTTATAAAGATCTGATTGACTTCGGTGCCTTCGTCCACCGCCTGAAGCCTAGTACTTCGCACGGCTAGATAGAGTTTTGAGAGGGAGATCCACAAAGAGACAGCTAGCAGCTAATGCGTGCCACTGCGTGCGTGGCCGCGCAGCGGTATAGTTGGCCACCGTGTCGTGCTGACACCGCACGCGGCACGGTCGTGCCGTGCCGACACGGGACTCCGTCGTGCACTCGTGCTGCGCCGTGCTGCCGTGCCGGCCGTGCCGTGCCTGGCCGTGCTATGGCCTGCGGCCTGCGGCCCGCGGCACGACACATGGACTGTTTTTTCGTGCCGTGCCGCCCATGGGCCATGACCAATTGCGTTGTGCCGTGTCGGCCCACGACCCGATGGATTGAGGGAAGGCCGGATCCGCCCCCTACCAGCACCTCCAGCACCGTCCCTCGACGGTGAACATGGGCGCTTTGGCGGCCTTGCCATGGCGCCTCCAGAGGAGGACAACGCAGCGTCAGGCACCACCAACGGCAACCTGTGAATGCGAAGAAGAACAGGCAGGGGTCAGATCAGAGGGTTAGGGTTAGGGTTTAGCGTTAGGGTTTGGGTTTACTGACCTACGCCACCGGAGCCCAGTGCCGGAGAAGAGGATAGGGAGCGAGCATGGTACACCGGAGGAGCGTACGAGAAAACGAACGAGAGAGCACCGTTAGACCGACGACGAGCGGCGGCGGAAGAATAGACAGGACAACGACTCACATGGTACACCAGAGGAGTAGGGAAGAGAACTAGTGAAAGGAGAGGTAGGAGAGGGATCGGAGGAGTACGACGGCGGATCGGATCAGAGCGAGACGAAGACGAAGAGTCGAAGACGAGCGAGGCGAGCTACGACTACGACTACGACGGCAGGGTGGGAGGATTGGAATTGAATTAGAGTTAGGGTGGCCGCGTCCGGATGGGGCGGGGGCTTATATACTCCCAGCCGGCTGTGTGGGCAGTGGGCTGGGGCGCTGGGCCGGCTGGGCGTGGGCGAGGAGCCATGCCGGCCGCCGTGCCGGCCTTTTGGCCGTGTCGTGCCCGTGCCATGTCATGGGCCAGGCCGGCGGCCCATGCACTACACGGAGCATCGCTACCGTGCCGTGCCACCTGTGGGCCGTGCCAAAAGGCCATACCGTGGACCGTGTCGCCGGCCCATGGGCCGCATGGCCACATATACGCAGCGGCAGCCGGGCAACCATCGTGCGTTACTGCCAGGAAGGTCCATTCCTTCTTCTTTGGCCAACACCGCCCGTCCCCTAGCATATACGTGCTGCTGCCAGGAACGCCCAAGCCAGCTGCAGGAACTGTGGTGCAGTGGTGGTCAGCTTTGGTCAGTGGTAGGCTGGCCGCAACACTTGGGCCTTCTTTAAAATTTTACAAAATTTTTTATATTCTCCGTCACATTAAATCTTAGGACACATATATAAATTATTAAATATAGATAAAAAATAACTAGTTATATAGTTTACTTATAATTTACGAGATGAATCTTTTGAGCCTATTTAATCTATGATTGGACAATATATAGTTGTCACATTCAAATAAAAGTATTACAGTGCTTATTTTTCAAAAAAAAAAGTGTCCAATTAGCACGCGGGAATAGTTTGGATAGCCTACACATATAGCAAGCAGGACCCGCTAGGAAAAACTCAGCAGCGAGAATGCTGGGATATTCAATTGGGAAAAAGAAAAACAATATATATGCGCAAATTATTGGACTATTTTTTAGGGCAGAATAGCTATAAATAGTTTCCCGGATGTATTTATCCAGACTCTTGGAGTGGCTCTGACAAAGTCTATGTGATCTCCATATTAATCAAACCTCCCTCTAACATCATCTAAGACTATTTAGATGGCCGGTTTTGATAATTGGGCATCTCATAGCTTCAGAGCTTTAGTCTAAAAACCTCAGAGGTTTATATAGACTTGTATAATTAAGCGCATCTACAACAATGACCCCTAAATTAGAACCTTTGCTTTTCTAGGAACCACTTGTCAGTCAAATAACTTTTTTTATTTTTTTTCTCCCATCTTCTACTTCCTTTGCTTTCATCGTCGTTATGCACCACCAGAGTAGCTTGTGACAATTCGCATGGGTGTGAGCTTCTATCCATAGAAAAAACACATTTAGCGCCCCCCCCCCCCCCCCCCCCCCCAACCAAAAAAAAAGCCTCCCAAAAATGAGAACTTGGTAGAGGAATTTGAGGGTCTTCTACTTTTGAGGACCAAGGTTGGATCTAGAGGCCTTTATTTTTTGCTCCTCTACCATAGAAAAATAAGATAGGGACTGGATTTATGGACCCTACTGGAGATTGCTGTATTTTATAGTTACAACTAAAGGTGCTAGTTAAATTATTGTGTACATTAACTTCGAGGCATCGTACCAACGTTCAAAATATCATTGTAAGGAGGCCTTGTATAGCGGAAGGAGTATAGTAAGGCCTTGTTTAGTTCACCCAAAAAACAAGGCCTAAGCATATGAGGTCTCTGCATACTTTCCTTGCAAGTGTGCGATCCAATAAACAAACTATTGTATAATATATATGTGTCTGTATTAATTTATTTTTGTGATATATAGTAAACACTTGTACATAACTCTTAGGATTCAATTAAAAAAGAGTTTATAAGTTTTGGAAACACAAGGTTAAGTTGTACATTTTTAATTTGTATTTGAGATGTATTTGTGAAATTTTAATTTTGAAGACTTCTTGGAAACAACATAAAGAAAATGAGGAGTAGAGATCAGCTATCGTCGTTTTTTATTTTTTTTTATTTTTTTGCACGGACGGAAGATAAATTCAACGGCTGTTTGAAAATTTAGCCGTCAAAATCGGCCATTCATCACACACTTTATTTTCTGGTACCGGAAGGTAAACAGGCCAGCTATGGTAGCCGGACGTTGTCTATGTGCCAAGGTTTAAAATTTCGCCGAAATTTCGCGAATTTCGGTGGTGGCCGAAAGAAAAATCCGAAATTTTATTATATACTAATACATGTGCTATATAACTTTAGACTCATATTTTCTATTGTTTATATTGCATATTCTTCTATTCAATAGATGTGTAATCATAAATCATATTGATACTTGTTTAGATCTAATTTTTTTAAAAATAAAAGCATACTTCATGTGCTAGTCTCTAAAAAAATTTCGGCGAAATTTCGGCCGAATTTCGCGAAATTCGGTAATTTCGGTGGTGACCGAAATTTTTGCGATAACGAAATTAAAAACCTTGCTATGTGCACCCCCACAACTCGCAATCTGGAAGATGTTGCCTAACAACTCCGGCGACGCTTTCGCCGCGCGTACGTGCACGCACGTCGTCCGGCCACCGGCCACCTTTTTTTTTTTCTCATTTCAGTTTTTGTTGGACAAACAGCTCCGACCTTTCCTTCCGCCAAACCATTTTTCTTCTACGGATCATTCACCAGTCACCATCCCAGCGCTCCCGCCAAGAACACATCACGCGAACCCACACCAATGGCGCCGCCACAACCCGCCGGGACGATGATACCGTTGCCTCCGACGGTGGGCTGGTCCGCGTCTGCCTTCGTCGCCGCCGTGCTCGCCGGCCTCATCCGCAAGGCCCTCGAGCTGCTGGCCGAGCTCGACGAGGCCGCCACGGGCCACCTGCGCCGCCTCGAGGGCCTGCTCCCGTCCGTGTGGCGCGTGCTCGACGCCGCCGACGCGGGCGCCGTCGACTTGGGCGGGCGACCGCTGCAGGACCTGCTCGACGCTGCCTACGCCGCGGACGACGCCCTGGATGACGTCGAGTGCGCCGCCGTGGGCGCCGAGGCGCGCCCGGCGGGCACCAGCACCGCCGTCGCGCGGAAGCCGCGCAGCCCGCTCAGGTTCTTGCTCTGCTTCAGCCCGCCAAGAACCGCAGGCCGTGCCAGCAGCAGTGGCGGCGGCGGACATGGGAAGAGCTCCAGGGCGAAGACGAGCAGCATTGATCTGGACCCGCTCCGAGACGCGCTTGGGGCGATGGCGCAAGCTGCTTACAGGTGCGCTTCGGCGTACGAGACCGTCGCGCCGGAGAAGAACTACGCCACGATCGCCTCTGTTTGGCGAACAGACGCCGCCGCCGCCGCCCCCGCGGGGGAGACCGAACAAGACGACAACATCTTCGGGAGAGAGGCCGAGGTGGAGCAGATCCTGCAGAACGTGAGGTTCAGCGACGACCCGCACTACCGCCTCGGCGTCGGCGTCCTCGCCGTCACCGGGGACGCCGGGGTCGGCAAGACGTCGCTCGTGCAATTCGTCTTCCACCTCGAGGTCACCAAGGCCGAGTTCCCTGTGCGGATGTGGGTGCACGTCTCCGGCCCGTTCCGGCTAAGGAAGCAGGTCATGGATCAGATGATCCACGGAGCTGCCGGCGGCCAGGATCGTGACGCCGATGACGCCAGGGAACTTCTGCACAAGGAATTGGCAGGGAAGAGGTTCTTGCTCGTGCTTGATGGCGTCACCGACGTCGTCGACAAGGAGTGCGGAGATCTAATGGAGGTGCTGCAACCGGCGGCGAGGAGGAGCTTGATCATTGTGACAACTGAGTCAGAAACTGTTGCGACAGCAGTAGGCACAATGCCGATGTTGACCCTGGGACCTCTGGGATGCGATGATTACCTGAAGATGTTCAGGCATTTCGCATTTGGCAGGGCAGATGAGACCGAAGAATGCACTCTGTTGGGAGACGACTGGGACGATGTCGTAGAGGGTGAAGAGGAGCTGTCACCGATGGAGAAAATTGCATCAGAGTTAGCAAAGAGGATGGCCAGCCTGCCACTGTCGGCACAGGCACTTGGACAGGCGCTGCGCTTCCGGCAGGATGATGAAGCCCATTGGAGAAACGTGCTGGAAGACAAGCTGTGGGAAAGCCAACGCCAAGATGTCTGCAGGATCTCACCGGCATTGTGGCTGAGCTACCGTCACCTTGATCCCCGCCTCAAGCAGTGTTTTGCATATTGTGCAGTGCTTCCTGGTGACCATGTCTTCAGAAAGGAAGAACTGGTGAACATGTGGGTATCACAGGGACTGATATACTCTGATCGTGCCGCCATGAGGCTGGAGGACACTGGTGGTGAGTTCTTTGATGAATTGGTGCAGAGATGCTTCATTCAACCACTTGCAAGTGATAGATATGTAATGCACAAGTCGATGCTGGATCTAGCACGAGCAGTGGCAATGAGCCGGTTCTTCATGATCACAGATGAAAGCTTAGGAGATATCCCACAGGAGGTTCGTCACCTGACGATCAGGACAAGTAACCTGTCTAAGGTCAAGAGTGATTTGGCTTTGCAGACTCGGTCTTCCCCTGATCATCATTTCCTGTACCAAGTTCGGACAATTCTGCTCTTCACAGATGTCAGCGAATCAGATGAGTTTCTGGATGTTCTAGCCCATATCTTATCCATGGCAAAGAGTGTGAGAGTACTTGTCCTCTCATGTGAAAACATAACATGCTTGCCTCCAGAGATCAGCCAACTGAGACACCTCCGCTATCTCAACTTGTCAGGAAACAAAATAATTGACCTTCAAGAGACACTATGCCAGCTTTACAACCTACAAGTCCTGGATGTCCGAAGCAATTCTCCTTCTCTGCATCCTCCTGCAGGCATCACAAGTTTGATTAACCTGAGGCATCTGTATGCAAGTGAGTCATTCCTTTCGAGCATAAGTGACATACATGGTTTTTCAAATTTGCAACAACTGGATGTATTCCGTGTTGGTGGTAGCATGCACATCGACGCCTTGCGACGGATGACTCAACTGCAAGGAAAACTTCATGTTGGGGATCTCCGTCAGGTTGACATCAGTGTGCTCAGCAAGGGCATCCTGAAGGGAATGCAGCACCTGAATGAACTACAGTTGTCATGGAGTAGCTGTGAATGTGATGGCCAAAGCAAAGAGATGTCCAAGGACGAAGAAGTACTTGAGTGCTTGCAACCACACGACAATCTAAAGGTCCTCAGAATTATGGGGTATGGAGGCATCAAATTCCCATTATGGATGATGAAGACATCCGGTTCTCTATTGAATGTGACATCGATGTGCTTAACTGACTGCACAAACTGTAAGACCCTGCCTCCATTGCATCTCCTGCCCAGGCTTGAGGTTCTTCAGATCAGCAGGATGCATTCTGTCACCAAAGTGAGCATTGTTCCCCAACGATCAGATCAAGAATTGTTCCCGAAGCTCAAGAGGCTTGTCATCGAAGCTGCACCACATTGCACAGAGTGGTCAACAGGCAACTCAAAATCAAGAAGGATGGCATTTCCATATCTTTGTGAGCTCGAGATAAGGAACTGCCCAAAGCTGACCATCTTTCCTGATCTTCCCCTTTCACTGACAGTCATGATCGCCGAGAATGTTGGTTTCGAGACGCTGCCAAGAATTCATGATAAGCAGCCATCAACAGAAGAAGCCTTGGAAGCAACATCAAAAGAAGGCAGGTGGACATCAAGGCTTACCACATTACGTGTTGATCAGTGTCACAGGCTGAGATCGCTAGGTACTAGCCTGCTTCAGCAGCAGCACCTCCTAAAGTCCCTTGAGTTGCTGTCAATCAAGAACTGTGACAGCGTCATCTGCGACATCCCTGATGGGTTCAAAGATCTTACTGAATTGAGGGACATCTCTCTATATGACTGCCCCAAGATGGTTGTCGACAAGTTCCACACCTCGGTGCGAACCGTGGAGATCAGTGAGTGCTTTGTTGCGGATGGTGGATGGACAGATGAGGATCCATTCCTCTTCTCGGTTTGGAACCTGAAAATAACTGGGTGCTCCCACGTAAGGAGCGATCAGGTCAGCAAGATAGAGCATTTCGACTGGTTGAGCTCCCTCCTCAATGTGTACAGTCTTCACCTGGAGAACACAGTGCTTCTAAGATTGTACATGTTCGACCAGCTCTCTTCTCTTGAGATCCTAGAGATTGATGGATGTGATGCATTCTGTGACGATTTATCTGACTTTTCTTGGCTTGAGAAGCTGCAGGTCCTTAGCATTAGGAACTGTAGGGAAATGAGTGGGCTTCCGGAGAACTTATGCACGCTTCCAGCATTGGAAGAGCTGTGTGTTCAGAACTGTCCAGCTATTGAGGGATTGCCAGTGAACGGCCTGCCAACATCTCTGAAAAGACTTTCAATCTCTAGCTGCGGTCCTCAGCTGACAGAGCGGTGTCTTCATGATGAACTTGATGGGCTAAAGATTGCACTGATTGGTGCAGTTTATATTGATGGGAAATGCATTCAGGCAAAATGAGTTGCCGTTTAATTCTTCTTTCAAATTATACATGGGCTCTCCATTTCTTCTTCACAACTATGATTTTCCCCTACTCTTTCTGTCATAAACACCTGTGTCTGCAAGTAAATGGTGAAAACGATACTAACTGCTCTTTGATAGACAAGATAAATTCTTGATATAAAATGCAACAGGCTTAGTGAGCCTAAACTAGAGTACAAGGAGTTAAGTGACATGATACTCAAGCTAATCAATCGTTGACAATTGGTGTCTACGACAAGATATACAAGCTACAACACAACAACCGACAAAATAAAAAAGAGAGATTGAACTCGTGCAACGATGATCTCAAATCTACCATCAAACTAACACAAACTTTGAATGGATGATGTCAATGTTGTTTGAATGAGATGCATCTCACCTTTAGAAAGAACAAAGTTTTCAGAACTAAGACATTACTGATTTTATTTTTGTATATTCAAGTTAAAAAAGGAAGAGCAAAAATCAAAATATATAAATAAGAGACCTTTTACAATGGTTGGAATCGCTTCCCATCGCTTCTCATCGCCTCCGCTAAATATCATTTTTTCTTGATTTAATTCGTCCGAGGGCAATTTAGTCATTTCGCATAGGGCTCTCACTCCACCACCCCACGCCCGAACTCGCCGGTCTCCCAAATCGCACGCAGCTCGCGTGTTTGGCTGCCGCCGCCGCAGCCCTGCCCTCGCCCTCGCACTGCGCCGCCCTGCCCTCGCCCTCGCCCAGCGCCGCCCTGCTCTCGCCCTCGCCCTCGCACAGCGCGCGCTGCCCTCGCCCCACAGCGACGCCCTGCCCTCGCCTTCAAGCATTGTTGGCACCGTGCCCCTACCCGTGCCGTCATCGCAGACGCCGAGGCGGCCTTGGCCCCCACTGGTCTCCTCCGCCGTCGACAGCGCTCGCCCCCATTGCTCACCCGTTCACCCCCACCCCCTTGGAGAACTCTTCGAAGTGGATCTGATCGAGCTCCAATCGCAGTAGCAAGGTACGGTTTTTCTCATATGCACTTGGTTTGCATTTGATTTATGTCGAGCTTAAGAAGTTTTACATCAATTTCGCAATCACTAGCACCATATGTTGGTATCTCAACATGGTCAGCAGCTGAATTCTCAGCAATGTGCATGTTTTGAACTCGAGTAGACCATGAATGAGATGAAGACCATGCTTGTGTCTGTTGAATCAAAGCTAGAGTAGTAAAATGAGGATACAGTAAACTAATCTGTTGCAATTAGGGCTCGACTAGTCCACAACGAATGAGTCTGCTAGTTATTAATTTTGTTCACTAGAGTAATGTTGTTCTAATTTTTAAAAGTAGTACAGAAGCTGGGAAGTTGCACACAACCTGAGTAGGAAATATCTGGCCATGTTATTGCAGACCGAGATCCCTGTTTATGATGAACATCATTGCGCATGAGATAGGCACAGTAACTACAACAACATAATTTAGTCAATGAGAATACTAGATTGCTTATCCATGAGAATACTTGATTTGCGTGACACAATGGGCTTTTCATGCTTTCTGGGTTACCAATGTCATAGTTTTAGCCATGCTGATTGATGCAGGAGGAAATGTCGGGTTTTGGTTCTTTGCTGGAGTACAATGAAATTGTTAGGCAGATGTTTGGTAATGAAGAAGAAGGATTTCAGTTTTATAACAACTATGCTAAGGAGAAAGGATTTAGTGTGAGGAGAAGCTACTGTGAGTGGGACAGTGGCCATAATGAGAGTACCCTTCGGAAGTTTGTCTGCAGTCGTGAAGGTTTTCGAGAAGAGAAGGAGCTGAAGAGGGAGAGTAAGAAGCGGAAACCACGGAATATTACTCGTGTTGGATGTCGTGCTAAACTTGTGATTGCACGAGATCAGAGCACAGAGCAGTGGTATGTGAAGGATTTCATCGGTGGACACAACCATCCGATGGCGGAACCAGACGTTGCTTGTCTGCTGCGTTCACATAGAAGAATCAGCGATGATCAGAAAGCTGAGATTTTGGAGATGCAGATTTCTGGGATCCGCAAACACCAGATAATGGATATTGTGCAAAAGCAGTACGGTGGGTACGATAAGGTTGGATATACAATGAGGGACCTGTACAATTTCTGCCATCGCAATAAGCTGGAGACAGTTGCCGCTGGTGATGCTCAAACAGTCATCAGTTACCTGACAGAATGCAAACGTAGAGATCCTGATTTCTTTTTCCAGTACAAAACTGATAGGGAAGGGCACCTGAAGGGACTGATCTGGTGTGACTGTCAATGTCGGCTTGACTACAGAGCATTTGGTGATGTCGTCGTATTTGAAAGCACGTACAAAACGAACCGATACAACCTGCCTCTTGTTCCTTTTGTTGGAGTGAATCACCATGGCAGTACGGTTCTTTTTGCTTGTGGAATTGTTGCTCAGGAGACTATTGAGTCTTATGTGTGGCTACTTAGCACATTATCTGATGCCATGGCTCAGAAGCATCCGGTTTCCGTGATCACTAATGGAGACCTTGCTATGCAGAGAGCAATCAGGGTGGTGTGGCCAAATTCATCTCATAGGCTATGCATATGGCATATTGAGCAGAACATTGTGCGTAATCTGCATGATGATGGTGTCAAGAATGATTTTAGGTATTTCCTTTATGATTGTTGCTCCATAGAAGAGTTAGAGATGAAATGGCTAGAATTCTTGGATAAGCATAACGTTACATATCAAGAGTCGTGGCTTTATCAGATGTATGAGAGGAGAGAAATCTGGTGTGCTGCGTATCATGCTGGTAAGTGCTATTTAGGACTGAGGAGCAACCAGCGGAGTGAGAGCCTGAACTCTAGGCTTCAGGTAAATCTAGATCGTAAAATGACACTGTTTGAGCTAGTGCAGCACTTTGACCCTTAGTTTAATTTAAATAAATTTCCTTGTGGTTTAGATTGTTATATCTTGCACTATTCTTGGTGTATTTTATATCCGTAATATCTTATTCTGTGAACGTGAGTCTGGTTTTGCACTTGTGTTTCGTTTTATATTTTTCATGTGAGTGCTCGTTTGTCAAAATATGATTGATTCGATGACATAATCTACGAACCAAATATTAAAGGAAAAATGGTTCTCCATTGATATATTGTCAAGCTATACGTACAGGATACACCTAGTATGAATACTTCCAAACAAACTGAACTGGGTAAAAACTGAGTTTCAAAGATGGCACGGTTCCTTAAAAAATCCAAAAGAAACAACAAAATTTTTCTGCGATTTGAGTTAAATGCGACATTATTGACGGCAGTCAACTGTTACAAACACAATATTGACGGTAGTCAACTGTTACAAACACATTCATTCATCATATTGAGGTGTTCGTTTATCTGGGCGATCATGTCGAGGCGTTCGTTGATCTGGGCGATCTTGTCATCCAGCTCCCACCACCGCTTGACGCTGGGCCAGAGCCGCTTCCGCGACTGCTCGGCGGCCGCTAGCCTGGACACGGTGCGATTGCCAATGTCCCAGCAATTTCTTCCAGCTTCAAGGCCTACAATTTTAAAAGACCAAAACAACAAGTTGTAGCATCCGCTACAAAATTACACATACTAGGATACATGCTAAGTTAAAAATAGAACGAACAAGCATAGGTAACCACAGATAGAATATCAACATACCCGAGCACCCGTTGCAACAATAAGAGTTCCATAGCTCATTGTTTCCCCAGTAGAAGTATCCAATGTTTTCCGGCGCACATCAACAGAAATTACATTCATTCTAAGAATAAGCTCAATACCTAGCCAAATGGAAATGCATATAAAAGTTGACTTGATTACCGGATGTACAGATGAGGATCAACAAGTCTGTTTTTTTCCCTCATCTCTACATGTTTTTTGAACGAAAAGAAAGTACAGATGACGAAAAACATACTGGCTCAGATCTAATCAACATAGGGACTGCCAATGTGTAAATCATAAATAACACACAGCACACCAAACATTAACCGGAGCATACCATGTTCTTTGTACCAATCTGCTGTAAGTAACTGATCGTTGGCACCAACACAAGTATGAAATGCTGGGAGGCGAGCACCACCTGCAAATGTGACAAAATCCACAGTTCTAGTGTAAATTCCATTTCAAGATCTTCAACATCCAAATCATCTGGCATACTTATATGTTGACACTGGACAACATGACATGCTAGAGCAGCTCTTAGTAGATCGATGTATGGACTGGACAGCATGACATGCTAGAGCAGCTCTTAGTAGATCGATGTATGCTCAATTGAACGATGTATGCTGGCAAATGGCAATCGCTGCTGAATGATGTATGCTCAATTGAACAGCAAATGGCAGAGCGTGGCAAGGCAGGCAAGGAAGGAAGCATACATACGGCCTCATCGGAGATGATGCAGAGCTCAACGACGACTCTGATGACCCCGAGTCGCTCGCCGCCGCCGGCTTCTCCAGCGCCACCACGGCCACATTCACATCCAGCTCCATCTCCCTCGTCTAGCTTCCAACGACTTGCAAATAAACGAGCTGAGAGCCTGGCCGGCGACGACCGATCCGCAATGCGCCGGTTGCTGCTCCCGCGTCCCGGCTCCCTGCGTGGCGCCTCGGCTAGTGTTTGGAGGAGGGCACCGGCATACATCTGCGAGGAAGTAGCCGCTCAAGCCGTCGAGGTGGATGACCCGCCCAGCGGAGCCCCGCTGCGGCAGCGTCGCCGCCGGATCTACATGCTCCCTCGACTCGCCCTTGCACGCCGCCACAGCTGCCCTCGTCCTTTCCCTCCCTCTCTGAAACCGCCGCAGCCATGCGTGGACGGCCGCCCATGGGTTCGGCGATTGGAACCCTAGAACGAGTTTTCTTTTTTAATTAAAAAAAAATTTCATCTACTACTTCAATTATTACTCAAAACTTTTTTTTTGCAATTATGCATTTACCCTTTTACCCTTCACCAAAAAAAAGAAATACGAAAAAGGGATTACCATTCCTTTATTTGAGGTCCTAATCCCCCTCAATTTCGAAGGCGATGGAAAGCGACGTGACGCATATGGCCCACCGACCATAGACACGTAAATCGCTTCTCATCGCCTTATTGTCATCGCCTTTCATCGCTTCCCATGTTCTGGGCCCACCGACCATAGACACGTAAATCGCTTCTCATCGCCTCTCCAACCATTGTAAAAATATTCTATAAATAAAGGTATTTTCGGACTTTGACTAGAGAGGGTGAACTAGGATCCAAATTGTATGATGTAATTCGAATAATAGCTTGTTGGGTAAAAGGAAAATTAACATATCATTGAAATTGAGATTGACAAATGCATGATGGTTAACACATAACGTGACCTATGTACTCAGCAGTCAGCTTTTAATGCATGATCCGCTTTTTCCACAATAGATATTTGACAACAGCTCATATCCCTTGCGTCTTCGTATGGCAAGCTCGCTCCTGTTGCTAGCAGCTCGCTATAATAACCATCGGCGCTTTGTTTGTGATGTGATGTGATGTGTGGTTGTGTGGCCAACAGATATGCCTTCTACTCCCGCCTTCAACTCATACCATGTTTTTTGTTTTATATGATCCACTAGTCTTCTTTCTGGATAAGCTTTCCTTAAATTATTGGTTCTACCATGTCCATGAATAGTGTAACTCACCCTGCTAGTGGATTGGGTTAGATCTTATGTGAATTTACTTTCAGTCGGGGACAACAGGTTTCATATGCATCCTGAGCTAGATTGGCTTTGGTTAAGGACGTTGTGGATTGAGATCAGTTTAGCCAGATTAGTTCTTAGTCCATGGGTGCGAACAAGTTCTAATGAACGGTTTGTATCTGGACTTGTACCACTCGACTCCACTAGCTACATAGTGCGTCACCGCTCGCACATGCATCGACACTACCGCCGCCACTCCATTTTCATATCGTGCTTCTCCCCCCCGCCTTCTCCCTCTCCTTCCTCTGTTTTCTCGGTCTTACTTGAAAAGAAACAGAATCATGGATCCTGTCTGACTGTCTCTAGCAACCGTGCGTTCTCTTTGGCTATTATAAGTGTTATTGCTGTTATTTAGCTTTGCTTCCTGTGTACAGAGCGACCCGCTTGTTATCTAGCTTTCTTCCTTATGTATGCAGAGCAAGTTTATACATGTACATATGCAACCGTGGGTTAGGAAATTGGCTATACCCATAGGTTGACAAATGAATTGAGTTTGTTTTGTACAGTACGGGCTGAAAGAAGAAAGCATTGGAGGCTGAGAGTTGTTTCTGTAGATTATGGATAAGATTGGGGTTAATTTATTTTTTAATGAATGATGTATGGATTGGTGTGGTTGCAGGCTAGATTTCAGACCACTAGTAAGTAGAGTGAAGTGTAACAGTGAATCAGTTTAGCCAAATTGTTAAGTACGTCCTAAATCACGGCGTAGTGGTAATACAGGTTGTTGAACACTCTTTGAATGCCAATGAGAATCAACAAAATGAAAGCGTAATAGGTTCTATATATATCTCTACCTGAATTTTAAAAATACTTATAGTATAATTTTGTGATAATATATAATAATTGATATGAACAACTTTTAAATAATTTTATTATGATAGAATATTACTTAAAGTTAAGCAATATTGAAATAATATCAAATAAAAGTCAATTTTACAATTTGCTATACTGCGCTCGAGCGAAAATATTCTTTTCCACATATGTTTTTTCTTTGTTTTTCTTCTTTCTAGATAGGATGCATGGAAGGGACAGAGCATCATTAAGGTTTTAATACTAAGATTAAGTGAAAATCTTCTCGCATGAGTACAACACTGAACAAAGAGAGAGGAGTGGAGAGTGAGAGAAAGAAAGTGAGTAAAGGGGCAACCATCCCTCTCCACCTTCCCGCTCCTTTTATAGAGGAGGTTTTCATTATTTTTCTTGGTAGGGGCTTATATTTACAAAAATGCCTCTAGGGACTACAAAGGACCCTAAACACTACTTTATAAGCCCCTTAGCTAATTGGGTGTCAACTCACTAATGGGGTCCCCAATGTATAATACACCCCAACAACTATGATGATTAATTTGTTGTAATTGACATAAAGAATTAATGTAGCAAATTAAAAATCTAGTAGTAGGCGATATCCCCGTTGACAACAAGGCGCTCATGGTGACTTTATGAATTTCGAGATCTGCTGGCTCAGTCTTCTGGAGTGCTCATTCTTTTGGAGGGTCAAATTTACTGGAATTTTTTTTTGAAATTTATTGTGACCGCTCGATAGAGCCTATTAATTGCAAACTTATGTAAATTGAGTTATTGGATGAAATTTTATTGAGGTTCAGAAAGAAAGTTATGAATTTAATGAAATTAGTTCCTAGGAACACATGGCATATCATTTTGGATGGTTTATTGGAAGTTCACTACTAACACCGATAGAATTGGCACTACACTAATATATATCAGGCAAAAAGGAGATGAGATTGAGAGAGAGGCCCTGCTATTCTGTTGACAATGAAAACCATCATTGAGGGTGGGGTGGCAAATATGTAAAGCACACAATAACACCTTAGAAATTAATGTAAAAGAAAAAGGTACAAATTACTCCCCTGAGGTTGATCAAAACCCAAATAACCCCTAAATTAACATTTGGCAACTATTCCAATTATGATCCCATTTAACCTTTGATAAGATTCCTTTTTTTTTCTCCATAAAATTGTGTTTAAATCAAATCTTGTAAGGTGGTAGCTCACATCATAAAATTTCCATCACTATTTTCATAGGTTAGGGAATTTAATATAATAAAATAAAACTAGAGACAAAAAAATTGTATGATACACAAATAATAAAAAGAGCCATAATAATTTTTTCTAACATAAAATATGGCATTATCTATCACCTCACGAATTTTGAAATTAAAACTCAATTTGTAGTTGCGAAACAAAGTTAATGAGGTAGTAAATATGATGATTGATTGAAATAGTTGGAGGGTGTAACCAAACCAAACGTTAATTTAAAGAATTATCGGACATAGACAATATTTAAGGGGAGTAACTTGAACTTCTTAATGTCGGTAAAAATGTCTAAGCGCGTTGAGAGAGCATAAAACTCTGCAAAATCATCAGTCTAACATAACAAAAAAGGCCATTGGCTTATACTTAGAACAGAAAGTAGTAGCAGCACATCACATCACAACTCGGCTCACTTGGATGTCCTCTTCTTCTGGTACTGCTCCTTGACCCACTTGATGCCGGTGCTCGTCCCGGCCTTCACCTTGTGCGCTCCGACCAGCGCCGCCGCCTTGGCCTTGACGAACCCCTCCGACGCCGCCGCCTTCACGTTGCCGGCGACCGTCCCCTTCTTATCCGCCTTGCCGTTGGTGCTGCTCCTGCTCCCGCTGTCTTCACCAGAGGCCCACTGGTCCGCCCAGGTTGGCGCCTCGCCCTTGGAACCCATGGTAACTGTGATGATGCTGCAGCTGCAACAAGCCGAGAACGAAAGACTGCTGGCGTCAGAGCAAACGAGATGCACGAAAACATAGTACTACTGCAGTAGATTTCAGAGTGGCAACAGAACAGGATTCTTTAGAACCTCTTTTTTTTCTCTCGAATAAATATTCTTTTGAATTTCTGTGTAAGGCCTTGTTTACTTCCCAGAAAATTTTGCAAAATTTTTCACATTCTCCGTCACATCGAATCTTTAGACGCATGCATGGAGTATTAAATATAGACGAAAATAAAAACTAATTGCATAGTTTGGTCGAAATTGACGAGACGAATCTTTTGAGTCTAGTTAGTCCATGATTGGACAATATTTGTCAAATACAAACGAAAGTGCTACAGTGTCAATTTCCCAAAATTTTTGGGAACTAAACAAGGCCAAAACAGCTTATGGAATCGAAAGGAAGGAAGGAGGTGCCGAGCGAGACTGACAATTTCAAGTTACCTTGTTTTTTTCCTTCAGTAGAAGTAGATAGACAATTTGCTTGGCTGGCCTTACTCAGGTCTGCTCCAGGGAGGGATAAGCAGACACGGGTGAGAGCGAGAGCCTTCCTGCCTCTGCCTGCTTGTGTGGTGCAGCAGGCTTGTCTTTATATATGGTAAATTGGTAATGGTATATTGGTATATATAGAGGAGTAGAAATTTGGCTTTGCTTCACCAACAGGAGATACTAGCAAAGATGGCTCGCTTTGATAACCTTCCACAAGCAGGATAGAATAATTTCAATTCCTCTTTTATGGCTTTCCTGGTATGAATAGAAGAAATCCATTGGATCCTCTGGACTCGTGAGCTGTCGGCCTGCTCCCACTGCTGCACCATCGTTGCAGTCGCAGACCCAACTGTCCATCGCGCCCTCTGGTGCTTCCAGTACAGGACCGGTGGGGCTCCTCTCTGCCATCAACGGTAAAAAGAGTTTTTTCTTTTTGAAAACATAAGGCCTTCAAAAAGTTTTCAGAATTCCCGTCATCAAATCTTGTGGCACATGTATAAAGTATTAAATATAGATGAAACAAAAACTAATTACACAATTTGTATGTAAATCGCGAGATAAATCTTTTGATCCTAGTTAGTCCATAATTAGACAATATTTGCCACAAACAAACGAAATTGTTACAGTAGCGAAATCCAAAAAATTTTTCACATCTAAACTAGCACTAAAAAGAGCTAACCCAAGCAGCCGCCAGAAAATTGCCCAAAGGTTATTCGATTGCAAATGTGAAGCGATTCCTAATTTTTACCCTTCCACTTCCTAGTAACGGACCAAAGCACAACATGTGCTTATGCATGCATGACTAACATGTGCTTATGCATGACTCTCTGAGGCTACGCAAGACCACCACCATCAGGTAGGTGTGAGATGGATGTTCGGTGTCTAGCCTACTCGCTCTCTTTTATACTTTCCAAAAAACAACTTTAATATTAAAAAATATTTATATTTATGATACATAATTAGTACATTGGAAAGATATTTAAATCTTATTTTCTAAAAATATTTAGAAATACAAATGATGCACATATTTTTTATAAATCGAGTTAAATTTATAGTACATACCAACAACGACAGATATTTAGGAACAGAGAGTACATGGTAAAACCGTGCGTGTTGGGGGAAGTTCTAAACTCGGTTCTCCCTCTCCCTCGTCTTTTCTCACGCTACTCAGTCACACATCCACTAGAGCAAACAAAATTTGGAAGTGAAGGTCCAACTTTATTGCTTCAAACATAATATTTTTCAATTAAATCTTTCACATAAAGTAAATACTAGGAGATGGGATTTAGACCGTATTTTTTCCTATCTAAAATCTTATCTTACTATTACCAATTAGAGGCCTTAATGGAAGCTTCACATTAATACTATTACTAATTAGAGGCCTCAACGGAGGCTCTATGTTAATTCTCACGAGAAGCATTAAGAAAAAAAACATAAATATTAGAAATTGTCACAATAATCAGAAACATCTAGCCTTCAATTTGATAGACTCTAATCATCATCATACATACTAACATTGGATCGATTTTGATTTATAAATAATTAGCTTCCTCTGCCATTAAAATATATAATAAAGTAACCCTCTAATATTGCACACAAATTACCCATGCTACCATTATAAAATATAATTCAAAACAACCCCCTAAATTTGTGTTTAAATTACACAATTTGTCATTATGAAAGAAAAATCAAAATAACTTCCTAAATTATTATCTAAATTAACCCACCACCATGAAAGATACTTTCAAATAACTCCTAATTTGTATTAAATTACACAACTCTAAAGTTATGCAAGATAACTAAAAGTAACACCCTATTTTTTTATAAACTAGATACATGCTCGTGTGTTGTATCGAGGTCATAATATTTTTAACTGAACCTCAATAATCGAATGTGGACGTGTGAGCTCAGAGGACTTTGTATTGGACGTAGACATATGGATCTAGTCTTAGTATCAGAATCGGGTAGGATGTGAATGCGTGAGCTCCAAGTGAAGTTTTATTAGACATGGACTCTTAAACAAGGATTGAGATTTGGTATCACTAGGTGGATGATGACGTTAGAGTCTTTTTAGGTATAGAAGATTATCTACCTTTTCTATGATGAAAGATATTATGATGTAAAATATTTAATTTTTAATAAAGTTATCCATCTTATTGTTATATAAAATAGAGAAAAAATATTTCTCAATTCTACTTGTAAATGCATTATTATGAAAACGAATTCAGTATCCATAAAGTAATGATACATATATTTCTAACTTACACTACCACTGCTAAAAGTTAGAAGTAGACATAATGATATATACCACCATGGAACCAAGTAAATATGTATATATTAGGATACATGTTTATTTAATAGCTTATCAAGTGAAAATTATTCTTTAACAAACTATATAACAATGGCACCAGCAATTTCACTTCAAGTTATATTAATACTCTGTGATAATATATTTTTAAGTTCTTATCTTAAACAACTTTACACATTTTGACAAAAGTGTTTCATATTAATATTAGCTATTTAATTTCAAGCGATATATATTTTGTAAAATAATAGTACTACACATATAATTATTTGATATAACAAAATAACCTCTTGATTGTTGCGAGGTAAGCTGAGATGACTATTCATGCACTATTGTAAGATACAATAAGCAATGCAAATTAACTTGTGAATAAAAAATTATAACAAATAGATAAAAAACTTTAAAGCTAAAATATAGACTCACGAAGTTAAAAAATGGATGCCATAAGATCTTATATAAGTATATAACTTAAGTTTAGGTTTTAACTACTAAAAATGATAAATCTAAGAAATTAGAACTAGAGGTGCCTAATGGAGCCTTTACACTAATCTTCATGAGACCTGCTAGGGAAAAAGATAAATATTCGAAATTCTCACAAAAACAATATCTTTTGGCAATTAATTTAGTAAACTATAATAAATAATACTCCCTCCGTTCCACAAATAAACGCAATTTTAGCAATGAATCTGGACATACATAGTGTCCAGGTTCATTGCTAGAATTGTGTTTTTTTTTGGGACGGAGAGAGTAGTCATTAAATCTATTATATTTTCTAAATGGAGATGGGATGAGCCGTGTTCACTACAACATGTCTCTTAATTAAAGACATTTTGTTAAAGGCACTTTTATAAAATCGCCTTAATTTCTTTCTACTTAAAGACATTTTTATAAAAATACCTTTAAAACCAGTTTTGTAGAGGCAAAATTAAAAACGCCTTTAAATACCTGAAATATTGAAGGCATTTTTCTAAAACGCCTTTAATTAATGTGGCATTTGAGGCGTTTTTCAAAACGCCTTGGTAGTGCTATCACAGAAGACAGACTATCTGGCACCGAGAGGCAGCAGTCGTGCAATACCTGTTTTGCAAAAGAACCCTCCATATTTTTACAAACTAGTCCTGATTTATGCATATTCTACAATTTCTGCAAGCCACGTCGTCCTCTACACCTTGGGCATCTCTCGGTCTCTTCCTCTCGAAGCTTCCCCTCCCGCAGCCTCTATCGCTCCGCCTCGATCTAGCCCAGCGCCGCCCCTTCCTCCGGCGCTGCCCCTGCTTCCGGCGCCGCCTCCTCCCCGCCCTCCCCCTCCTCCCCCACACGCGCCATGCGGCGCGCACCAGCCTGCGCCGACGGACAACGACGGCGCGCCCCAACCCCGTTGCCTCCGCTCGGCGTCGTGTGATGTCCGCCCTACGTCAATCGGCATGCTGGCGCAAACGCCAGCACCAACTCCGCCTCCATCTCGCTGCGTGATAATTTGTCCAAGGATCCAATCCTGCTTCCACCGCTTCGGTAGATTTTCCCATGTTTGATAATCTGCTTTGTTCTGTGTCCATGGACCCACAGGCCGCAGCAATGTTGGTAGTATGCTCTCCCTCGCCCAGCACCTCCAGTCGCGCAACCCCGCTGCAGCAACCTTGGTAGTATGCTCTGCCTTCTCTCTTTTTATTTTGTCATTTTTGAGAAACCATATGCAAATCTGGATCCAATATATATTCAGTGACCTGGTATGTTGCCCAATTGCTCTGCTCTACTCAATCGAATGTACTAGGGTTTATGCAAATTCTGAGATAAATATACATAATTATTTAGGATTTTATACAAATATATACATTTATTTTTCTTATCTGCACAAATGAATTAGACATAATGTACCAGCGTTTATAAAATCTCTGAGATAAATTATAAATAAACATTGTTTTCTATTGGTGTAGGAGAGTTATCTAGGGATTGTACAATAACTTATACAAATATGTATATACTTGTGACCAAATGTTGTCTTATCTGTACAAATGAATTAGAAATAATGAACTACGGTTTAGGCAAATTCTGAGATAAAATAAACATTTTTTGCATTGATGTATAGAGTTATCTAGGAATTGTACAGTAGCTTGTATAGATTAGTTTTTTTTTCAATTGTCCAAACCAAACTTATCTTAACCGCATAAATATAGAAGAGCATGATTTGTTTGGAGTTTTGACCTGTTTTATTGGTACAAGCTTGTTGTTGAGTCAATTGGAATCAGTGGGAGCCTTGAAGAAAGCTAAAATGAAAAAATGTAATTACAAATAGGAGATGAGGATTCATGCTTGATTTTTCTGGAAGTGATGGTTTTACTGATATTTAATGTTGCAAACAGAAATTGCTTAAATGAGTTGTCGTGGAGGTTGTGAAAAGGATGAGTTATCCCTAGTAGCAGATATACTGGCTCAGGATATTCATTAGCTTCCCATGAGGTAAAGCGATATATCAATATATGATCGATTCTGTGCCATATAGAATGTATAGGTTTTGACAAGACTATCTAATATGTGCCTGAGCTTATCAGATCCGCAAGCTCATGGATTATCGTGATAACCAGATCCCCTGGTTATTTAAATTGGATATGTTTTATGCTTTTGAGAAATAGCTTGGCCTCATATTAGCAGTGACAGTGGGTGGACAAATAGCTGAGTGCATAATTCTCTTATAGTGGCCAGTAATTGGCTTAATGAAATTATGAAGAAATGTGTTCTCTAAATACCGTTATTGGTACTTGGTAGTGCTATGCTTATCAGAAAATAGTGCCAAAAGTCTCCGTCTCTTCCTAATTAATTACAGTTTTATCCAAAACCAATGCTATTTTTTATGTCAACATGGTTCCATGTGACCATGTTGGTTATCTTGCTTTTGCACTCTGTAAAATGCTATATCTATGTCTGGACATACTTTCACCACTGCTGAATTACTGATGTTGTATCGAGTTCAATTTACAGTTGTTTTCTCTGGGGACATTTTACATCCTAATATTGATCTTGAGGAATGGTTTCGTTCCGAAATAAAAATCGTTCCATATTTTAATTCCATTGAATATACTAGCTGCTGTCCAGTTTGTTCACCTCAAGCTCATTTTGTTATACTGTAGTTAAGTGAACATGTGTTGCTGCTATCAATGTGTTGACTTCAATGCAGAGGTTTAAGGTTGTATATAGGATTCACATGCTAAATTTCTTTAACTTAACAAGTTTCCTTGGATGTAGTTGTTTTAGACCAGCTTGTATACCATTATCTTATTGAAATTTAATCATTGATTGTCTTTATGTGTTATTGTTCTTAATACAGGAACTAAAGGAAGGAAGACAGATAAGCCGTGTTGAGCTCTATAGCAACACATACAGAACAAATGGGCAGCCAATTGATGACTAAAGCTTTGAAAAAATGTATGTTGCTTTCTTCCTCCTACTAGTTTATTAGTTTACTTATGGTTATGGTTAAAAAATTTATTTGGTCATAACTTTTTTGAAGGATGAAATCCGAAGAAGATTATAAGAAGACCCTTCGGCTTTTTAGATGCTGGCCCTGCCATTTTAAGTATTTTAGGCCTTCAAATTTCATTGCTTTCTTACCTCAACTTATAGCCTTTGGAAGTTCAATCCATGTCCCATGCGTTGACTAGCCATTGTTTTTTTATTCCCATGATTTAACATTGCTTTGAGGTAAGAGATAGCTTCTTTTTTTGGACTAGTTTGGATCGAACAGATAGCTTCTTATAATTCTTATATTACATTGTCCCTTAGAAAGCACCTTGGTATTTTGATGGCCTGAGCCTCTTGTGGGGTAATTGCTTCCTCACTATGGCTTCTCATAGCTCAGTCACCACCTCGCAGGCACACTTCACTGCTTGTGTGTAAGCAAATCACACTGTGCTTTCTACAAGGCTCAGCACACACATACTTAATTAATTTCTTCAGAATCATGATGAGTTAAATACTGAGTTACTAAGTTGTATTTTCAGCTTCAAAATTTAGCACTAACCTTTTTTTTTCATTGCAGACAGCTTGATTATTTGTCAGTCATAAAACAGATGATGCTGGTGCTCGTTTAATCAACTTGATTCAGAGATATATCAGCTCTGGGTTATCTGAATCATGGAAGCTTTCTCCCTCTACTTCTTTATCTACATCTTTTGTTGCACTACTTCCATTTGCATCATTTAAGATTGGGGACCTACACAAAAGGACTTGGGAATATCATTTGAAGATAGATATTTGATTATTTTTCTACCTTATTGATTGTGTTTGGTACAAATATAACTCTGTATGCCAGAAAGATTTAAATGGTTGGATTGTGTTAATATCTACTTTCATTGGTTAATTTCTCGATGGATTTGTGCTATTTTGATATTAATTACTAGCAAATTTCAGCATGTATGAGTTGGTTTTGGAGGCATTTTTAATAATGCCTCTTTCAGTGTTTGAAGGCTTATACATAATGCCTTTAAAAACTATTATAGGCAGCTACAAAATGCCTTTATATGTTGATATTGGAAGGCGTTTTGAAAAAATGCCTCAAAAGACCTTTTAAGTCCACTTTATAGCAGGCATTTCTAAGTATGCCTAAAAAGGTTTTTGAAGGCATTTTGATGATTTTTAAAGGCATTTTTAAATGCCTTCTATAAACAGCCATGCTGTAGTGGTTGGGGGTAGTTCTAAACTCTGTTCTCCCTCTCCCTCATCTTTTCTCACGCTACACTGTCACACATCCACTAGAGCAAACAAGTTTTGAAAGGTAAGGTCCAACTTTATTTCTTCAACCATAATTTTTTCAATTAAGTCTTTCACACGAAGTGAATACAAAATTGTACTGAGTAGATGGGATTTAGAGTTTAGACCGTATATTTTTTATTTAAAGTATTATCCAACTTTGCAGCTAGAGCCGGAATTTAGGCGCATGACACGATCCTTCCAATGCCTCATGTCACCTCCAATCATCACTTCTACTTAGACACATGAGTCACACGTCAGGTCGTGTCGGTATAGCACAAGTCTTTATTTGGTTTAAGCATGATCCATAACATGCCTCATCTTTGTGTCGTGATGACGGCCTAAACACACAAATCTTAAAATTTCTTGCATTTTCTATATCCGCTCGTGATATATTTTAAAGAAGGCCTTTGCGTTCAAATCAGGGGCAAGGAGCCAAAGAATACGGATCACCAAAACCTTTTTTTCAAAATAGGCTGGAAAGTTTCTGCACAGAGATTTAAACATTGACATAAATCGATTTTGGAAGTTTATGTTGAAATCTTATATTACTACTACTTCCTCTCTCTATGAAAGAATATAATTACGAGATCCATACCAGTTAAAATAACTCAAGTTTGATAAAAATTCATAATAAAATCATAATTAGAAATTTCAACTTATTCTAGTGATGTGGAGTTCTCCTAACGTTTTAGCATTTAAAATTTAGTATAAATTTTTCTCACTAAATGGTTGCGGCCCTGAGTCAAGCAACACCATAACAAAAAGGTTAGGATGGCTTCTCCATTGGCCAACACACAATTGAGAATAAGCCACCCCGACACTTTTTCTGATCCTAAGAGGGCGCGGGATCGACTCGAATGTTGTCACCCTTCTTCCCTGACTCACGACCAAGGTGATTGGTCAGTGCTGCTGGCGTCATGACCCTACACCGCCGTACCAATACATCGACCTCACACTCGCATTGCTACTACACCGATGGCAGATAGAATCCAAGGTATGTTGTGTTCATTGTGTAGACTAGATCTTTCCTTTGTGTTGATCTCGATCTAATAGGAACCTCTCAGATTTTTATTTTGAACAAACACCCACTCAAGCTGATTTGAAGTCAGAGTTCTGCAGAATAAACTCTGTTGCCATGTAATATATAGTCCTCACAATTTTGATACGCCAATTATATCCATGGAAACATATGTAAGTAGTCTCTCTAACTTCTTGTACTTCTAACACCTTACTTGATCAGTTGCAGCCTTGCAGGATCAAAAGGCTCTGAATAATACTTATCTATTTAATATCTTTGCTCTACTAGTACTACGGTACTACCTAAAAACTACACTGAACAGCATTAAACAGCAATCTGCTGGCTGGCTTCTACACACGGCGCCACACGGCTGGAATAGTGGCACGCCATCGCCATGGTGCTAAGCAAAGCCCGCTCTAGCTCGGCAGAGGCGCCTCTCCTGAGCAAACACATGGCGTACTCCATCACCGCCGCGTCGCAGGGGAGCGTGATCCTGCCATCGCCGCACGTGAAGCCGAACTCTTCCCGTGACATTTGCAGGAGCTCCCCGAAGACCGCGGTGCCAAGGCACGCCAGCGGCACCTCGAACCGCGCGCCGTCGGCCGTGTACACCGTGCAGTGGCCCTTGCTCGCCACGGAGCTGCAGCACTCGTCGGCTTCCTTTGCTGCCGCGGCCCAGGTGAGGCGCTTCCTCCCTTGTGCAGCCATCCTCTGCCAATTCTTGGCCACATGAGCAATCCTCTTGGCGCTGATGATCATGGTTGGTTGTTGCCTTTTTTTTTTTCCTTCTTTCTTTCAGGATGGAAGCTAGACTGCTAGAGAGCTGAGACTTTCAGTTTGCTACTTCGCTGTGTTTTGATTTGCTTGTGAAGCTGCAAGTGATGAGATGTTCAGAGGCCAACTGACGCTGAATATATAGCTCACTCGACTGCTGGAGCGAAATGGTTGGGCAAGGGACAAGGCCATGAGCACGGTGAGTGCGATGTTGCAAGACGCGTCTGGGAGCACGACGATTTGGATGAGAATTTGATGGGGCCGAGTGTCTGGCACATGCTGGTGCCGGCGTGGTGTGTTTTCGGCGTTTGGAGTGGAGCCATGCCGAGCGGTGTTGCGGCGAAGCGGCACGATGACCCCATGTTTGTTGTGTCATCAGATACATTGGCAGATCAGCTTGGGTTTATTTTATTTGGGAACAGATTAATGAGGATTTCTTTTTTTTCGTTTCAGACTGAAAGCAAAGGATGCCCAGTTGCCCACAGCAAAACGAGGACAGGGAAGCACGGACTGATTGTCTCAATCATATGGCAATGACATGCTGCGAGAGCTCACATGACGTGCTTCTGATCCAGGCACCAGCTGTCGAGCAACTTTCAGATATCTTGAGATAGAACATATACAAGAACAAGTACGCAGTTTGGACCCAATCTGCATGTGCTCTTCATGCCCCATGAGGCATAGCAGTATGGCAGCACATTGTGATATCCTAGACACCCAGACATTGCTATTGGTGGATCCAACAAGTGCCAAACAAATGGCCCCAGAGCAATCTAATCAATACCACACACCGTTTTCTCCTTGCAACACTGCATGTTCTAACTTCTAAGTCGTGGGCTTGTCTTTGTCTAAGGAATTGCTCTGCTCTTTCTTCTCCGTTCGTTCTCACATATAAATGCAACAGCTTAGCAGAAACTCTTCATCAATCCATCAGCAAGCTAAGCATTACACCTTAGCTGAACACCACCTGATACAAAAGGCTCTCTGAATTTTTTTTGAATAAAAGGTCTCCCCAGCTTTATTATTATAAAGCTAACAAGTTTATAGCATTCAACAGCTCAAAAGCGTTTCCAAACTCCAGAACCCCCAAAAGGCTCTCTGAATTTCAGTCAGGACTCAGGAAAGGAGAGCCGGCAACCATGATCAGTGCCAAGAGACTTCTGCAAATGGCAAGGAACTGGCAAAGGAGAGCCGCTCTTATGAGCTAGGAAGAGGGGTCATGCCGATCCTGGCGAAAGCAAGCGAAGGATCATGCAGCACTGCGACGTCGGTGGCTGGCAAAGGACACTGCGTTGTGTACTTGGCTGGGCAGCGGTTTGAGGTTCCACTAGAGTACCTCGGCACGGTGGTCTTCTACTCTTCTGCGAGCTCCTAATGCTGCCGCAAGAAGAGTTTGGGTTTGCGAGCGACGATGGCAGGACCACGCTGCCGTGTGACGCAGCGGTGATGGAGTACGTAATGTGTTTGCGTAGAAGAGATGCCTCTGAAGAGGTTGTGACTTGTGAGAGCGTTCATGAGCTCCATGGTCAGGCCATGCCACACTGTCAACGTCATGGCACCATGCAACCAGCGGCTAGGTGTTTGTGTATGACTTAATAGCTCTAATGATGTATATAATTCTTTTTGTTAAGGTTGTACTAGAATATAATCATAGGGAATGGTATCAAATGAAGAACTGAGTATATATCACAAATCTCACCCATGTTTGCAATCGTGATGTCAAGTTACTACTCTCTTATTTCAAATTATAAGTCAGTATAAGAATCTTGGAAGGTCAAGTTTGACCAAAATTATAGAGAAAATAATAAAAATTTGAATAAAATTTGAGCAATTTGAATAAAATTTCTCAAAACAATCAGGAATGGCAGTGGGCTCGTAGAGGGTGCACGCGGCGGTGGCAGGGAACACATAAGTGGCGGAGAGGGCAGCGACGATGCGGTGGTGGCAGCAGGGGAGGTGCACGCATCTGATGCAGTGACGCTGACAGTGTGCCATGGCACGCGGGTGGCGTCGAGGAGTGTACATGGTGTGAGCTCGGACGTAGAGAAGTAGCTATGGATCTCGCGGTGGGCGGCGCCAAGGGTATTCCCCTGTATGCCATGGAATACCCAAGATTTTGGAAACAAACACAAATACATATATGTATACGTATAGGTATAACGTATATAGTTGCTACATGTTGCAAATCTGGCTCAAAGCCCAACAGAAAGCAGTGATTTTCAGCTCAATCAACAAAGTAAAGAAAAAAAAGATGGTAACGTTTTCTGGCTGCCGCTCCTAGTCTCCCAACTCACATCACATCGCACCGCTCCGCATTGCACAAACTCCCGACCCTAGCGTCTTGGCTTCGGCGACCGGTGGGCAGTGACGACTGGCGAGCCCGGCGCTTCGGCAGCCGGCGATGTCAACGGTTTCGGTTCTGGCCTCCGGCTTGCTGCTTGAGGCAAGGTGAGCATATACACTAGCACATTTGCATCGAAATTATTAGAGAAAATGGCACTATGACACTTGTACGTTGCTTAAGCCTTGTTTAGTTCTCTACACGAATTTTGTTTTGGCGATGTTCTCATTTGTATTTGATAATTATTGTCTAACCATAGATTAACAAGACTTAAAAAATTTATCTCATAAATTACAGATAAATTATGCAATTAGTTATTTTTTATCTATATTTAATATTTCATGCATGTGCTGCAAAATTCGATACGATAAAAAATGTTAAAATGTTTTTAGTTTTTGGGTGGCACTAAACAAAGCCTTGTTACTATTGCACATTTGCATCAAAAATTTTTATATACTCAGAATACCCAGCCGTAAAATCCTGGCTCCGCCAGTAGCGGCGGTGCAGGTCTGAGACGAAGCTGCTGGCGGCGGTTTGGAGGCAAGGTGAGTAAGTTTTCAGGGTCACACTGATGGAGGAACCTTCGTGGGCTGTTGTTGGACCATAAAACGGGCTGAAAATTTGAATGGGGCCAAAATATTTTGACCGGTTTGGTTTGTCTTGTGCTGGGCCGAATTGGACGAATTTCGGTGAAATTTGGTGCTTTCGGGCCGAATCCTAGAACCATGTAAATCAACTTCATCCAGTAGCTATCATTCACACGACATGCGAAAGTGCAAATGAAATTATGAGTGTGTGCATCATATCACACACTTACATGCAAAACTGATAGCAAAACCCTGAATATTGCAGCAAGTTTCCAACTGGAAATGAAAGATGCACGATGGCACATTGTGGATTCAGAAAATTGTGCAGAAATTTTATTGGCCCGAAATTAAGCTCTTATGTTTGCTCAGTGAACAAGAACACTGATGCTAACTTGCTAAGCCGCTACCTCCTTGATCGTTTGCAGGATCAGTAGGATCTGAATAACACCTCTCTTTGTCCTACTATCTACAGTGCTGAACTAAGGCTACAGCTTCAACTAACAGCAAGCTGCCACATACGGCGCCACGTGGTTTGCAGAGTGGCACGGCATTGCCATGGTGCTCAGGAACGCCTTCTCCAGCTCCGCAGAGGCGCCCCTCCTCAGCAAGCACAAGGCGTACTCCATGACCATGGCATCACAGGGCAGTGTGATCCTGCCGTCGCCGCCCGTGAAGCCAAACTCCTCCTCGGACATCTGCAGGAGCTCCGCGAAGACTGTCGTCCCGAGGCATGCCAATGGCACCTCGAACCGTGCCCCGTCGGCTGTGTACACCGCGCAGTGGCCCTTGCTCGCCACAGAGGTGGTGCAGCACTTGTCGACATCCTTTGTTGCCGGTGCCGGCCCCCAGGTGAGGCGCTTCTTCCTCCCAAGCGCTGCCACCGTCTGCCACTTCTTGGCCAGCTGAGCGATCCTCTTGGTGCTGATCATGGTTACTTCTTTGTCTCTTGGCTAGAAACTGGAAACTTGAGAGCTCGCTCTGAGTTGAGAACTTGAGATTGTGATGGTGTTCTCGGGCCACTTGACCCGAATATATAGCGAATCGAGTGGGATGGTCGGGCAAGGGACAAGGCCATAAGTGTTAGCTAGCTAAACTCGTGCATGATGTCTAGTAATCTTTGTTCTAGTAGAAGTCGAGTCGGGTTAGGGGTGGACATGAACTTAGGCGTGCAAGGTCATGATCACCCGAGTCGGTTTAGGACTCTCGCCATGGCGTGCTCAGCGCACGTGGCGCATGTCGAGTTGTAATCGGTGTGGGCACTTTGTATGTCATGGCGTGGGGGGCTTGGACTCAAGCCCGAGCCTGCTATAAAAGCAAGGAATAAACGATCATATGCGCTGCGGTTGCGGCAGTAACAATAGCCTGTTCTTCATCTCGTCGACTTGCTCTTCGTGTTCAATTCTCGCCGCGGTGACCACGCACTCACCGGCGTCCGTTCCTGGCGCGTTGGAGGCGTTCTGCTCCAACACGTGGTATCGGAGCCGTGGAAGGCCGGGGGAGTTGGTGTTCCGTGGCGTGGAGGATCTGAATAGAAGACTAGGTGATTCAAATCACCGAGATCGAGAAGAAGGAGGCAGGAACAATCTGCGATCGTCGTCATGACAAGCAACGGTGACAAGGAGAAGATGGAGCGGGCGTGGAACCAGGTTGCCGGCAATCTGATCTGGCCAACCCTGTCCCGATCGAACTATCAAGAGTGGTCTTCTCATGTTCGGTGCAATCTCGAAGCCATGTACCTATGGGACGCAATCGAGTCTGACAAAGTGGAGCGAAGACATGATCGGCTTGCTTTGGGAGCCATCCTGCGTGGCGTACCCCCTGACATGCACTCCATGCTACTCAATAAGAAGTCGGCGAAGGAGGCATGGGAGGCTATCAAATCGATGCGTTTGGGTGCAGAGAGGGTGAAAGAGGTAAACACACAAAAGTTGCTTTCTGAATTCGAGTCAATTTCCTTCAAACCTGGCGAAGCTATTGATGAATTCTCGGTGAGGATATCAAAGTTGGCAACAGATCTGCGTGGTCTCGGTGAAAAATCAGTCGATGATGCACGAGTTGTCAAGAAGTTCCTCAGGGTGGTGCCATCCAAGTAAGATCAAGTGGCAGTAGCAATCGAGATGTTTCGTAATCTGAAGGAATTATCGCTTGAAGATCTTGTGGGTTGTCTTCGGGCGGCTGAAGACCGTTTTGAATCTTCAGAAAAGGTTACTGACAAAGCTGGTCGCTTGTTGCTCACAGAAGAAGAGTGGGCGTCATGAAACAAGAGCCGCATGATGTCAGCCGAGTCATCTGGCTCGGGGAACAGGAAGGGAGGACAGTATGCCAAGAAAGATCGTTCAGGTCCACGTGGTGGTGCTGGGCAGGGCTGAGCGTGACGGACGTGATCAAGGCGATGGTCACGAAACTGCAGGACCACCGCGTCGTAAAGGGAAGTGCAGGAAGTGTGGTGTGTATGGGCATTGGGGCAAGGAGTACCCAAACAAGAAGAAGGCGAAGGAAGATCAGGGTGACATGGCTCACCATGTCAATGCTGAAACTGATACTCCGCCGGCACTTCTTGTGGCTCAGGTCTGCGACATAGTTCGCACATCGAATATAGAAGCACCTCGGCTGTTCCTGAACCAGGATCGTGTGTTCCCCTCCAAATACGAACAAGGTGCTTGGGTACTTGACACCGGCGCCACGAATCATATGACGGGCTGTCGGGACTCACTGTCTAGCCTGGACGAGTCTGTACGTGGAGCAGTGAGATTCGGGGATGGTTCCACAGTGAAAATCTGCGGGATCGGTGCTGTGACGATTTCGGGGAAGAATGATGAACATCGGGTACTGACAGAGGTTTATTACATTCCGTCTCTCAGATGCAACATTGTCAGCATAGGGCAACTAGAAGAAGGAGGTTGTCGTGTTGAAATTGACAAAGGTGTAATGGAGGTGTTCGACCGAGGGCAGGCGGGAGAACCGAGGACCGTCCTGGTACGTGCAGAACGCAAGAATCGTCTGTACATCATGAGGGTGAAGTTGACTTCACCTGTGTGTCTGTTATCAAAGATGGACGAAGTAGCTTGGCGCTGGCACGCGCGGTTCGGACATCTCAACTTCAGGTCGCTGCGAGAGCTTGGGACAAAGGGGATGGTGGAAGGGATACCGATCATCAAGAAGTCGGAGCAGGTGTGTACTGGATGTGTGTTAGGTAAACAGCATCGGACACCGTTTCCACAGACCTCAGCTTACCGTGCGTCAGCAGGACTGGAGTTGGTTCACACTGATCTGTGTGGACAGATCACACCGGCCACACCAGGAGGAAAGTCGTATTTCCTTCTCATTGTCGATGATTTCAGCCGGTACATGTGGCTTGAACTCTTGGAAACAAAGGACGAAGCACTGGTTTTCCCGAAGAAGTTCAAAGCAGCAGCAGAGTTGGAATCAGGCCATCGCCTGATGGCGATCCGAACAGACCGGGGTGGGGAGTTCAACTCGAGAGCTTTCATGGTTTTCTGCAGCGATCATGGGATAAGACACAACACCACTACTCCGTATTCTCCACAACAGAATGGCGTTGTAGAAAGGAGGAATCAAACAGTGGTGGAGATGGCAAGGTGTTTACTCAAGAGCATGGATGTGCCATCGCTGTACTGGGGCGAAGCAGTTAAAACTGCGGTTTATATACTAAACAGATCCCCAACCAAGAGTCTGAGCGGGAAGACTCCCTTCGAAGCCTGGTTTGGGAAAAAGCCAGGGGTTAAACACCTTCGAACGTTCGGCTGTACAGCATATGCGAAGCGTGTCGGACCCGGGGTGAGCAAGCTGACTGACAGAACAATTCCAGGGGTTTTTCTCGGATATGAACCTGGAACAAAAGGGTATCGTGTTTACGATCCAGTCAAGAACCAACTAATGGTTTCTCGTGATGTTGTTTTTGATGAGGAGCGACCATGGAATTGGGGAGGAAAAGCAGGCAGCTCAGATGGGGAAACAGCACACGTTCCTGATACGTTTACGATTCAGGGGTCTGAAGACGATGGTACTGTTCATGGTCCGACAATAGGACTAGGTGGTGGTAATGAGCCTGTTTCGCCTGCTGTTACAATTCCAGTGGTAGGGGGTGATACTCCCGGGTCACCTCACACCCCGATTTCTAGTCATGGAGGACCACCGATGGTTCAGTGGGTGACACCACCCACAAATGAGTCTGTTGATTCTGACGGCGCGCCATTGCGGTACCGAACCATCTCTGATTTGCTTGACAGCACGGAACAGATGCAGGAGTTCGAGTACAGCGGGATATGTCTAGCTACGGCAGAAGAACCGAGGACTGTCGGGGAGGCTATGACGGAAGAATGTTGGCAAAAAGCAATGCGGTCAGAGATGCAGGCTATTGAGGAAAATCGTACCTGGGATGTCAGTGTGTTGCCACCAAAGCACAAAGCAATTGTCCTGAAATGGGTTTTCAAGGTCAAGAAAGATCCAACCGGTAAAATTGTCAAACATAAAGCACGTCTGGTAGCAAAAGGGTATGCTCAGCGACATGGAGTGGACTTTGATGAAGTTTTTGCGCCGGTAGCCAGGATAGAGACCGTAAGAGTATTGTTGGCATTAGCAGCTCAAGGTGGCTGGGAAGTTCACCACATGGATGTGAAATCGGCCTTCCTGAATGGCGATCTCATTGAAACGGTGTATGTACAACAACCTCCAGGTTTCATAATTGGCGATGGCACAAAGGTTCTCAAACTCAGGAAGGCACTCTATGGGTTAAAGCAAGCCCCGAGGGCGTGGAATTCGAAGCTGGACAATGAATTAGTTGCTCTGGGTTTTGTCAGAAGCAAGTTGGATCATGCTGTCTATAGGAGAGACAGCGGGAGCTCTTTTCTGCTTGTGGGAGTATACGTGGATGATTTGATTATCTCAGGACCTAGTAGAAGTGACATCAGAAGTTTCAAGTCAGAGATGAAGAACAAATTCAGTATGAGTGACTTGGGCCTGTTAACTTATTATCTGGGTATTGAGGTAACACAAGGAGAGGGTGGAGTCACTCTTTGTCAGAGCTCATATGCCGCTAAGATCCTTGAAGTGGCAGGAATGAGTGGCTGCAATCCATGTGAGACACCTATGGAGTGTCGTTTGAAGCTCAGCAAGCAAAAGGAGAGGGAAGCAGTGGATGCTACAATGTATAGAAGTCTGATTGGGAGCTTGAGGTATTTGGTGAACACCCGGCCAGATTTGGCATTTGCAGTGGGTGTTGTCAGCCGCTACATGGAGGCTCCCGGGAAACAACATTGGGCAGCAGTCAAGCATATCCTGAGATACCTGAAGGGAACTTTGGGGTATGGCTGCAAGTACGAGAGGGGAACTGAGATGAAGCCCGTCCTAGTGGGCTATAGCGACAGTGATTTTGCAGGAGATGTTGAGGACAGGAAGAGCACTTCTGGTGTTGGCTATTTTCTAAGTGGAAGTCTGGTCACCTGGGCTTCACAGAAGCAGAAAATTGTGACACTATCCTCTTGTGAAGCTGAGTACGTTGCAGGGGCAGCAGCAGCATGCCAAGGGATATGGTTATGCCGACTGATTTCAGATATGCTAGGAACAAAGGAGATGATGGTGAAGCTACTCATGGATAACATGTCTGCAATCGCGCTCAGCAAGAATCCAGTGCATCACGAACGCAGCAAGCACATTGATACGAGGTATCACTTCTTGCGTGAATGTGTTGAAAGTGGGAAGGTGGAGGTTGATCATGTCGGGACTGCGGAGCAACTGGCCGATATCTTCACGAAGGCGCTGGGGCGAGTCAAGTTTGTAGAACTCAGGAGTGCTTTAGGAGTCGTAGATGTGCATCAAGTTTAGGGGGTGATTTGTTAGCTAGCTAAACTTGTGCATGATGTCTAATAATCTTTGTTCTAGTAGAAGTCGAGTCGGGTTAGGGGTGGACATGAACTTAGGCGTGCAAGGTCATGATCACCCGAGTCGGTTTAGGACTCTCGCCATGGCGTGCTCAGCGCACGTGGCGCATGTCGAGTTGTAATCGGTGTGGGCACTTTGTATGTCATGGCGTGGGGGGCTTGGACTCAAGCCCGAGCCTGCTATAAAAGCAAGGAATAAACGATCATATGGGCTGCGGTTGCGGCAGTAACAATAGCCTGTTCTTCATCTCGTCGACTTGCTCTTCGTGTTCAATTCTCGCCGCGGTGACCACGCACTCGCCGGCGTCCGTTCCTGGCGCGTTGGAGGCGTTCTGCTCCAACAATGAGGACGGTGACTGGCGATGTTGCAAGACGCGTCTTCGACTATGATTTGGATGAGACTCCGATGGGTGCCGAGTGTTTGGTGTGTGCCGGTGCTGATGCCGGTGCTGAATGCTCGTGGTGTGCTTGCTTTCGGTGCTTGGACTGCACAGAATCAGTGATGGAGCACCATGCCGAGCGGTGTCGCTGGGAAGTGGCACGAGGACCCCATGTTTGTTGGGACCAACGTGGAGCACCAGCACATCGTGATATGAAACCTTCACATTGCTGATTGCTTCTCCTTACAACACTGCATGTTCTGAGCTCATGGCCTTGCCTCTTGCCTGTCTGAGATGGTGATTGCACCTGTCTGCATCGTCTTCTCTTTGCCCTGACCTATAAATTCATCAGCTTACAACCAATACAGCAATACTTCATCAGCCCATCAGCAAGCTAAGCACAACCACCTTATACAAACTGCAGTTCTCTGAATATTCAACCATCAGCCCATCAGCCATAAAAGCAGGAGAAGCAACCATGATCAGTGCCAAGAGACTTGTTGAGATGGCAAAGAAGTGGCAGAGAATGGCTGCCCTGGCGAGGAAGCGGCTGACGGCGAATCCGGGGAAACAAGCCGCCGATGGTTCGTGCGGCGCATCGACATCGGTGGCCGTCAAGGGCCACTGCGTCGTGTACTCCTCGGACGGGTGGCGGTTCGAGGTCCCGCTGGCTTATCTCGGCACAGCGGTGTTCAGCGAGCTCCTGTCCATGTCGCAGGAGGAGTTTGGGTTTGCCGGCAACGATGGCAGGATCACGTTGCCCTGTGACGCCGCAGTGATGGAGTACGTGATGTGTTTGCTTGGGCGAGACGCCTCTGAAGAGGTTGTGAGGTCGTTGTTGAGCTCCATCATCTCCATGGTCAGACCTTGCCACCACAGCGTCAGTGGCATGGTGCCATCGTTGCGCCAATCAGCTATCTGTGTATAGCTATGATTATATTAGTTCATGATGTATATAATAATAGATTCATTTAGGCGGATGTATATTCTGGAATCAAAGGAATCGCACAAAAGGTTGCATGAATGTGGCACTCGTGGCACGAATCTGGGATCACAGGAAATCCCAGAATAGCATGAATCACACTATTTAATTTGTTTGCTTTTCGAGAGAATGAAACACTGACGTGATGGAGATTAGCTGAAAGCCAGCATCAATAATGTGTCGCTTGGGACAAAGGCAGGATGGTCCAAGATGTATTGGTGAGTTCCTTTGCTTATGCCTGCTCTATCTTCCTTCCTGCCATTTTAGATGTGTGTGGCATGATAGATAAAATATGATAGACCAAAGTTCTATTTTACATTTGGATAATTCCTATTGATGGACGAACTTACAAATTCTTTTATGCAGGTCTCTTCAGATTTGAGTATTGTTGACCTTGATGCATTATCACTTCTCGAAGAATCAGACGGTTTAAAGTTTAAACAAAGTAGTAAAAATATTAACATTTATGATATAAAATAAGTATATTTAAATTAATTATAAAAACTAGTTTTTTAAAGGACGGTAAAAGCTTTGCTGCATGTTTTGTTAGAAGAGGAGAAAACAAAGGATTGGCCCTGTTTTTTAGTGAAAACTAGGTCAAAAATAAACCACATGGACTAGAGGAGGTGTGCTGCACGACAATGGACTTCAGTACAAGTGTCGACTAGCTAGCCACTCAATTCTACTAACCCAATTATTCGCTCAATTGAGCCCAACTAGGTTGAAAAAACCCAACTAACAACTCTACTGACATATACGTCCACTAACACTCCTACCCAGCTCAAGGTTTTTAATTTCGGTATCGCAAAAATTTTGGCCACCACCAAAATTACCGAATTTCATGAAATTTGGCCAAAATTTCACTGAATTTTTTTTAGATACTAGCACATGAAGTATGTTTTTTTTAAAAAAATAGATCTAAACAAGTATCAGTATGATTTATGATTACACATCTACCGAATAGAAGAATATGCAATATAAACAATAAGAAATATGAGTATAAAGTTATAATGAAATTTCGGATTTTTCTTTCAGCCACCACCGAAATTACCAAAAATCGCGAAATTTCGCCGAAATTTTGCCGAAATTTTGAACCCTGTCCCAGCTAATTAACCAATTTGGAAGCATCCTAATATTAGTGAAGGTGCTCTAAAAACACGAATATTGAACAAACGGAGCTGGAACTACCAGCTAACAAATTCCAACTACGAGTGAACCTGACAAAAATAAATTCAGAGGAGTACGTACAACGTCATCTCCAACAACTTGGTATTTCAACATGCTATCCAACCAAATTTGCTAAAAGCATAAAAATCCTCCTCCAACAACTCCTTATCTCAACTTGCTAAATTTTCCAAGTTGCTATCCAGAGGTTTCTACTGCCGAGATTTGTCAAGTTGTTATCCCAAGTTGCTATCCCGAGCGCAACTTGTTGGAGACACATATTCTTTTATCAAGTGAGCGGGTCCTATCTGTCATCCTCTATTTTTACCAAGTGAGAATAGCAACTTATTGAAGACACGTCCTTTTTTCTTTTGCTAAACAAATTAGCAACTTGCTATAACTCAAGATTTGACAAGCGAATTTTACCAAGTTGTTGGAGATGCTCAAGCTAACAGTTGCAAACTAGGAGTGAATTCTTCCCTGAGAGCTCCGAGACCCAACTTGGGAGTTCGCTTCCTCGATGTGGCTTGGCATTCAAATGCCCAAGATGGAAACTGTTGTAATGACCCTGGCCGATCCATTTTTCTTTTTCTTATGGCATCCCGCCTCAATCAAGATTGTGATGGCCTCCATCTTCTCTTCAGTCTCAAAGGACAATCAAAGTGTTGTGCATAGAAATCAAGAAGACATGCCTTATCCTATGACATAGTAGGAGTCACTTCACCTAAGTTTTTTTCTAGAAGTTATTGGGTTAATTGAGTAATACTTCTGTTAGGTGTTTTGCCCCCTATTTTTCTTGAGTTTGGAACTCTTTCTTTTGGTGTTAATAGGTTGTGACTGCCAGACCAACGCAGCAAAAGTCTCCTCCTAAATGTGATTGCTAGGTGTGGCTGGAACAGTGGACAAATAAGAGGGAACACAGAGGATAGGTGGGGGTGCCAGCTTAGTGACCATGCTAATGAACTCATCAAGTGCTAGTAGACATAATTACATGTGCTAGTAGAATATGATTCAGACACATTGCATGGTGAGATACAATGCTAGTGGAGATTCAAAAAATAAGATACATTGATCCCTCGCGTGAGGTTTTCTGGACGAAATATTGCATTCATGCTGCTGCATGGTTTCATTGCTTGCTTTGTGAGTTAGCGTGTGTTTAGGTTCCTCTTTTAAAAGCAATTTGTGAAAAACCTATTCAAAATTCTAATTCTGAAAATGGAAAAGCTTTTCTTTTTCTTCTTCCGCTTTTGGCCCGCTTGGCCTTGCAGCCCAGCAGCCGGCCGCCTTCTCCCACCTGCGCGCGCAGCAGCCGACCCACCAGCGGCCCAGCCCGCACCGCAGCAGCTGACCACCGGGGCCCGCGTGCCAGCCGCAGCGCCTGCCCGCTCCCGCGGCAGGTGGGCAACTTCACCGGAACAATCGCATCTCCGCCGCGTCCTCCCCGTTTACCGACTCCCTATCCGGCATCCGCCCACGCCGGCAACGAGAATGACAACGGCAGCCGGCAGGGATGCCCACCGCTCGTCCCCTCTTCTCCCGCAGGCCGCAGCAACACCACAAGCGCCTCCACCTGCTGACGTCCCCGCTCCGCTCCCTCGTCGCCATCGAGGACGTGACGAGGACCCGGAACGCCCGCCGACTGCCGCCTCGTGCTCCTACGGATCCTGCTCGCCCTAGCCTTGGTCCCACTTGGTGAGCTCCTGTCTCCCCTTCTCATATCTTCCCAACGCCATTCCATTCCGTCTCGATTCCGACTTGCCATTGCATTATGCCGTTGTTTCTCGTCTGATCCTGAGGCGTGGCCTACTTGTGTAGTGCCACAAGGAGGGGGATCACGCTCCACTGCCCTGAAGTGAAGTTTGCTGCACTGCTGCAAGCCTTGTTTGGTTCCTTTTTTTTTTTTTTTGCAAATTTTCGTTTGCATGTATTTGACAAATATTATCCAAATATGGACTAATTATACTCAAAAGATTTATCTCGCAAATTACAGGTAAACTGTGTAATTAGTTATTTTTTATCTATATTTAATGATTTATACATGTGCCGCAAGATTCGATGTGACAGAATCTGAAAAAATTGCAAATTTTTTTGGCCCGGCCTTGTTTAGTTCCAAAATTTTTTACAAAATAAGCACCGTAATATTTTCGTTTGTATTTGACAAATATTGTTCGATTATGGACTAACTAAGCTCAAAAGATTTGTCTCACAAATTACAGGTAAACTTTGTAATTAGTTATTTCTTTTATCTATATTTAATGCTTCATGCATGTACCGTAAGATTCGATGTGATGGCTAAAAAATTTTGCAAAATTTTTTTGAACTAAACAAGGCCGTCCAGAGAAGAATTTCTGATCTAGGTTCAGACGAAGGAACCCTTAGGCTATGGGAGAATCCACGTGCTGCCACTACATATTGGAAGTTCTGTGCAGAGCTGAAGAACGGCGACGAGCCCTCACCCCTCAGGCAAGTCCACAATTCATGTCGCTTAAATACACCAATGTAGCACATATAGCATCCTTACTTTATACATCTCTCGAATCACTTTGGCTTCGAGGGCAGTAGCCTGGTGTGAATCAATTTCAAAGTTCTTGGTGTTAGATGGATTGTGGGCATAGAAACAGGAATTAGGAGAAAGGGGAGGTGGATATGAGGAAGATGCTCAGTGATTTTTCTTATGTCATTTGGTGTCTAAAGGTGTTCGCTCGGTAATAGCATTTCCTGGAATGATGGTTTGTAAAACTAAACTGATTTATTTTCTATATATGATAAAATCTCAACTTATTTCAACAACAATTGACCGTAGTACCATCTGCCACTAGGTAGCAACATGGTCTATTTGAGATATTAGGAGCTATTTGTTCAACACAACAGGCCGCAGCTTGGATATGTGGGTGATTTTCTTCCAAGGTTTAGTGGGAAGATCTACAAACAGGACCATATCTCTTGACAGTTTTTTCTTGAGTGCAAGAACATGAAAGGTTGCGACTTGCGCCTTCTTGGTTGGGAGTAGAATTATGGGTTTGAGACAGATTGTAGCGTTCTAACTAAGTGGTGAAGCTCACGATATCTTGTTATCTATATTTAGTTATGTTGTCTTTTGAGTCCTTTGATGACATAATAGGTTTGCATCTCTGATCCCCTTCTTTTTGGTTAGAAATATCCATGATTCTAAAATATCAGTGAAGCACTTATGCATAAAACTAAAGTTCTGTATCCATCATTGCTGTAGTAAATCAAGCACATTAATTTCATGAAATAAATGAATACAGAGTCCTTTTTTTGGCATCAGAGTTGTGTGTGCAATCAGATATCCTGTTCTTCATCCACATTCCTTAGATTTCATATGAGATTCCGACCTTTAGGATCTGGCGACGGGGGATTGACAGCATCTTCTCACCATTTCTTGAGTTCTTTCTAAGAAAAGAGTATAAGTAGTTGACAGCTATCTTCTTAATGAGTGAGGAATGGGGTCTTGCCACCACCTCACTCTCTCCAAATATGTACACCACACCTTTACTCATCTCTTCAAGGACAGCTTGTTGCTCCTGCTGAATCTTCAGCATCTCTACTATATTCATCTTGTCTCCCTGACACAAAGTTGAACAAGCATCAGTACCACCATTCAAACAGAAATTTAACGGATACTGATAAAACCAAGTCATTACAGAATGTAGGTGTCTTTATGTTTATATGAGGACAATGCAATAGATTAGTCACCTGAAATTGTGCAAAATGCTTGCTCTTTCCACTAGCTTGCCTTGCGTGCTCCGAAAATGACTCTGCTGGTGTGAGCATCTCCTCAGCATAGACTGCCTTTACTTTGGTTTTTTCATGGCTGCTAAAGCTCTCAGCACGGGAACTGCGGTAGCTAGAGGACTGCTTCATCATTGGCTCACAACCCACACCATAGAGGTTGACATCCCGGATGTAGTACTGAAGATGCTCTACAAGTTTATCAACGAAGTCCTTGGCCTCCTCAAAGGGGTCTCGGTACCCATACCGTGCCACACATTGGAATACCTTATAGTCTTCTCTGTCTACCTGTCTAAAGAGAAAGCGCTCTGACATGTCGACAGATGGAATTGGTAAGTGCTTCATTGAGACGAAAATGAGCACTGAATGGATGGAAGGGATCTTCTCGATGAGATGACGGAACACAGGGGGTATGCCTTGAACCAACTCAGTATAGAAGAGGCCAATCCCTGGTACTCTCTGTATGTCACGGCGCTCAAGGAGTTCTTTCACTTTGTCACGGGGCACAGAGTGCTCGAGCTCAAAGTTGTATTTCTTCACATGCACATAATGCCATACAACCATCACCACCATCAGGAATGCTGACATTGCCACAGGCACATATGCCCCATGCGCAAATCGATATAGGATAGCAGATAGATAAATTGACTCAGATGACATAAAAACAACAAAGAATGCAACAATCCACCAGATACTGATCTTCCATACTAGGAGCATCACAATTGTCAACAATAGGGTTGTGACGATCATCACAAGAACAACACATATACCTACATGGAAGGAAGGGAAGAGACAGAGTCACATTTCTTTAGATTTGCAGATAGGCACGTTTGAGCAGAGTTATTGAAATACAAATTTGACTATATTATAAATTCTTAGGATCTTACCATGAGCTTCCCCAATGATGACGGTTGTCCTGAAGCCAATTGTGACAAGGCAAGCACCCAAGCACAGCAAGTAGTTTACTTCAGGGATATACAATTGGCCTGAGTATTGCCTTGAGGTGTGCAGTATCTTTACCCTTGGAAAGCAACCAAGTGTTTGGGAATGTGAAATTGTTGCAAAGGCACAGGAGATCATGGCTTGACTTCCAATGATCGATGCTGCTAGTGCAAGAATGAACGTTGGCCAGAACAACGAGACTGCATCCAAGTGGATATATGTAAACATCTTGTAAAAAATTCAGATGCACATATGTACCAGTGAAATACCAAGTGGATTCTTTACTTACTTGGAGTTGATCTGTAGAAAGTGTTAGCCACATCCTCCGGGTGTACTCTCAAGTATGCTGCTTGCCCAATGTAAGCAAGTAATACTGACGGGACTAAACCGAAACCAAAGCTTAGCTGAAGCAGATGAAAGAGAATGTTAGTCTTATGGATTGTTTAGTGGTATGATAAATTAATGATCTTTTGTTCTTTAGTAAATATTAAATGATACACATACCTGGATTGATTTGATGCTGAAGTATCCTAGATCAGCAAAAAGAGCTTCTGTGCCTGCGATATATGCAGAATATTTCCTCAGTATGCATTCAGTGTCATGCTGTGTAGACTCCTGATTCTAGCACAATAGGCCACTCCGTTTTCTTGATACACAAATGGTACCTGTGAAACAAAGGAGTATGCCTCCAAGGGAAACCCATCCTTTTTTCTTGTTCCTTCTAAAATAGTCGATGATGTATTTCATATTGAATGCCCTGAGAGCACCGGTATCATACTTTATCAGGTTGTATAACCCAACGCCTGCAATGAGGAGCAGCCAGAGGAGGATGATCGGCGCAAACAAGTAACCGACTCTGTCTGTCCCGAACCTCTGGATTGCGAACAGCACCACCAAAATTCCCACGGTGATCCAGACTATCTCATCTGTGTAAAATATCACATGTCATTGTCGTGCATGCACCTCATTCATATGTACTAGAAAATCTACTGTGCCATATTTTCTTCAAAGTATAAATTTCATTCATATGTAGTCGGTTGTGTGCAGTTAAAACAGACAATGAATCCTGTGCATTTTGTTGAATTAGATGTCACTAACAGCCACATATACTTCTTAGGCCGGGCCACATATTAATTGCTAACGGCAACAGTTCACTCTATGTCTTCAGTTCCAAAGATGGCCGGCAGGTAATAGCAGAGGCAGATCATTTTAGGTGCACTGTATGTACTTGTGGTGCAGACTCATTCGTACATTACATTACATATATATGTGGAGACCATTCATGCAGATTCAATGGTAATGGAGCAACATCCCTCTAGATTATTATCTGGGCTATTAATTGGTAACAACGACAGTCTGTTTCAAGTCTTTCAGTTTATTAGCTGACAGAGATGTCATAATCATAAACAGTACAAGCGTGTAGAATAAAATTAGAAACTCAAATTTTCTGCTGCCACGATATTCTGTTCCTACTTTACTTCAAGGATTTCTCACATGAAAGGGAATCTAGAACAACTTTCGAGTGTTTTTTCTCATACCTGTTGTAAGAAAAGACGCCTTTTCTTTTAGGCCATCAACAGCAGAGAGAACTGCGCATTTTCACACAAGAGGAGGAAAGCCGTGTCATGTTAGATTATGCATATTGTACTTGATATCTGCTTGCAAATATACTCTACCAGATAATAATAATGGCATGCAAATAATGTACTCAAGATAAGTTTTTTTTTTTTTTTTGAACCTGAAATTGCAGGAGTCAGAATAGCGTCGCTGATAACCATGGCGGTGGCGAGCATGGTGATGAGGAAGAGCGAGATCTTTACAGTCTTGTTCGTCTCGAGCAGCTCCTTCATCCACTCCGCTCTCTGCAGCGTCGCCGGCGGTTTGTCGCGGTTGTACTTGGAGACGAGCTCGTCTTCAACCTGCTGGTTCGGGATCAGGCTCACCCTGGCGTGGCGCGAGATCAGAGTGTAGAGCGCGAAAGTTCCACCTGGAGCAGAAGAAGGAATCATCAGTTTTGCTTGGGGTTCAATTTGTTTGTTTGTTTGTTTGTTTGTTTGTTTTACGACTTTTCTTACGGCAGCTACGTACTGACTGTTGCGGTCTTCTGCGATCACATCTTACAGCCAAAGTCTTTTGGATTTGGATGGGTATGGACTAAGCAACGGTGAATGGAGGGAAAAGACTGATGAAAGAGCATGACATTTCTGTAACCTAGCTAGCTGTTACATGGTTATTGGAGCCTCACATACTAAGTTGGTCAGTAATTCCAAACTCACAATTCACTCAGATATGTAATTACACCCATCTCAGTCTCAGATATCACCTATAGCTACCGTTGACGTGACTCGATATGAATTATGATGCAGTCTCAGGTGCATATCTGGCGATCGAGTTATTAGTCTCGCATTGGACTAGTATGTATGTACTACTGATGTACTGCATGACAGCATAAGGAATGACATGACGACTGACGTACCGTCACCGTCGTCGTTGGCTCGTAGGGCGATGTAGACGTACTTGATGACGGTGAAGAGCAGGAAGCTGTAGATGATGAGGGAGAGCGCCCCGAGCAGGTCGTCCGGGTGGCCGACGCCGTCGCGGAACGTGCTCGAGTACACGAACAGCGGCGACGTGCCAATGTCGCCGTACAGGATCCCCACGCACTGGAACGCCAGCCGCAGCGTCCTGGCCCAGCTATCCTGTAGGGCAGGGAGTTCATACAAAAAAAAGTTCATCGATCACTACGTTATATATATATATATATACACACACACACGTACAATTTAACAAGCTAGCTAGCTAGGTCCGTAGTGCAATACATACTGAACAACCTGTCCGTGGTGGTTCGCGCCGGCGGCTCTTGTTGCGGCCACGTACAGGGAATCCTGCCGCTGCATCGTCGCCGGCGGCAGATCGACGTCGTCGACGGCGGCCTCTTCGCTCTCGAGGTCCACGATGACGATCTCTTCCCTACTTCCTCTGTAGTCAGCTGCTTGTTGGGACGCCATATGTACCTGACAGATAGCTCGATCGATCTCTACCGCTCTATGCGTGGATTATAATTAATCACACAGGATATATCGGAGGAGCTGGCCTGGTGACTGGTCTTACACACACAAAGGATATATATAATATGTACTAGCATATATTGCCAAGTACGTCGTGTGTGAGCTCTAGAGGAGCTCAACAGCTTGGGCTCCCTTTTATAAGCTCTGTCCCCCCTGATCGAAGAGCTGCTGCCTCTGGTACCTAGTACTAGTACGTAGCCTCGTTACTTCTCGTCCACGTGCTGTCGCGCGGTTGCGTCTTTGAAAAATCGTCGTTGGAATCGATCGAGAGGCTCGGGACTTGTATAGATCAAAAAGTTTTTGAATTTTAATACTATAGCACTTTCAATTTTATTTGACAAACATTGTTTAATCATAAAATAATTAGGTTTAAAAGATTCGTCTCGTGATTTACAGACAAACTGTGTAACTTGTTTTTGCTTGTTTTTGTTTTTATCTATATTTAATGCTATATGCATGCCGCAAAATTCGGTGCGACAGAAAATCTTAAAAGTTTTTGGTTTTTGAAGTGAACTAAACAAGACCTCAGCCTTTTTCCGGTTAGTTATGGGTCGTCACAGAATGCATCATCATCCATACCTACCCGGCCGGCAGTTTCGTCAGTAGCTACTTCACCATTCCTGTGGCAGTCAGTTTTCCATGTATGCAATATACGTACTGTCGCAGATCGAGGGGCGGCCCGCTGGTCGGATTGGTTTTTATCTCCTGCTGCGTTGAATCTTTGACAAATCGTTGCCGTTGTCACTGGATGCAATATATATACATCACTGCCGTTGTCACTCGCTGGAGTAAAACAGGTCCAAGCTAGAGGTATGTGGCAGTCAAAATGTGAACTGTCGCGGTAGGCGCTTTTAATTAGTTTTGGCATTAGCATCTGCTTTGTCCGCGTAGAATTCGCCACCAGCGAAGTCGCCGGAAGCGTAAAGCTCAGTTGAGGCCTGCCCAGTTCGATCGCGCGCGTCCGTCCGCAGCTGCTTCACTTGCGATCTCGATTGTGACACGCATGGCAGCGTTGCATTACCGAATCGCTTTGTCGCTTTGCTTCTTCGAGTCACCGGGTTCACACGCGAGCACAAGGGGACACAAGAAACCTGCTGCTTCGATCGTTTTGCAGAAATTGCTCAGGCGACCAAGCGATTTCAGACGATAGGACCGACAAAGCGATTTCAGACGACCGGTTTCAGACGGATGCAACAGATCTGATCAAAGTTATTCAGACTCACAACCTTGCTTACTGTTATTGTTACTCCAATTCTTCTAAATTTAAGATAACAAGGTTGAGATGTGCCCTTGTCATTGTGTATCATGAGTGATCGTCATGGATGATATATAACCCGAGGTGAAGTGGTGGTGGTGCAACATGTCTCTTGACTTTCATGTGCAGGTGTTAAGTGTGTCATAGAGGTGGACTATGATGACAAAAGGTTAAGTAAGGAGTTCCGCTGGCTGATGGACCATGGACGACACTGAAGAACGAACATATAGACTTGGACCGAGGGACGCAAGCACTTGTGTACAATGGCAAGAAGCACTACTAAAAATGAGTTTTAGATACTGAAGGCTTTTTACTATAGAGACGGGTCAATATGCAGGTATTAAATGTGCCACAATGGTCGAGTGCAAGTGAGGAGTTCAAGTTGATGGACTATGGACAATGAAGACGAACATAGAGGCTCTTGGACTCAAAAATTTTTTAACAGTTTTTTTTAGCAAAAACTCTATGTATTTGGTATTTTTCTATGTTTATTTTATAAATCTTTGCTTTTGAGCACTTTGAATCAATATTGAATTATCAATCTTAGCTATATCTATTAGTATACTGGATTGGGCGAGAAATTTTTTTTTAGCTATGTTATTTAGTCCCCCTCTTGGTCCGTTTCTGGATCCGCCACTGGGAGGATCCAATATGGTAAGGTATGGCTCTTGCCATACCTCGATTCTAGTGGGAATACCCATTGCCACTAACAACAACACCGCATCATGTCAGACATCTGACGCTATTCTTTTTATCGATAGATGATCCAACGCTAAAGATAACTAAGAGACTATTTGATGCTAAATCCTTATTTAAGGATCCACTGTTTCACACCATAGGTACTCATATTTAATGTTTAATTGTCTGACACTAAAACCAAATATACCGTCAATCTATCTGACGCCAAAAGTAAATGGCCCCCACCTAGCTCGTCCGCTTACATTCAGCTCCTTTTGTCTTAGCCCACGAGTAAACCCTAAACCTTTCTCTTCCCCATGTACCAAAACGAAGTGGCCACTGTTGGGGGAGCCTATATGCAATATGGGCCAACTTCCCCCTGAAGAGACTTCATGAAGGTAAGTTGAAGACTGTGATGAAAGACCAGAGGTTGAAGCACTATGAAGATCAGTCAAAGTTTATGATGAAGGTCGGCTTTGATACTATTCTGTAACGTCCCACCTCCACGAGGTTGGGCCCGCTTACATGTGGTAGCTTCCTCACAGACTAACAGCAGTCTTTTCTGCATACTTTGTCCTCACTCGTGCGCACCTGAGAAGGACTTCTCTGTCGGTCACCCATTCCTAAATTTCTCCAAGCCAAGCACACTTAACTTTAGAGTTCTTTAGAGATAGGCTTCCAAAAAAAGTTGTAACTTATTGGTATGAGTATCCTATTAATCCTATTAAACCTTGGGCCGCTATGTTACAGGCTCTATGAAGATAAGTCGAAGACCATGATGAAAGACCAGGGTTGAAGCACTATGAAGATCAGTCAAAGGCTATGATGAAGATTCAAAGGTCTAGGGACTATGAAGATCGGTCAGAAGAATCCCAAGTGGAGGCTTCGCACCAAGAGAGACGGCAGGTGGTCTCTGCACCATAAAGGGTGCCAACTCAAGTCTTCGCGTCAAGACAACAAAGATGGCAAAGTCTTCGCATCGAGAACGGCGACAAACAAGCCTTTGCACTATGAAGCACAAAGAGATGGCGAAATAGCCGACATGTGTGTTCGCACCAACGATGGCCGCAAAGAAGCCTTTGCGTCAAGGATGACGACAACATCGGTGAAACAGCCAAGAGGAGTCTGCGCGCCAAGGATGGCTGCAAAGAAGCCTCTGCATCATCGATGGTGTCGATAGCGGCGAAACAACCGACAGGAGCCTTCACACCATGGCAAAGAAGCCTTTGCACAACGAGTGATGTCGACACCAGTGAAACAGCCGACACAAGCCTTTGCCTCATGGACTGCGGCAGAAAAGCCTCTACGAAGACCGTTTCCCTACGAAGACTACACATGGATTGTAAGCCGGACCTCTTCGTGGGACAAGATGCTAGATTTGGCAAGGGCCATTAGCCAAAGAGGCTGTAGAAATAAAAGACCTGAGTGCCCCCGAGAGTACATGTAGGGGAGTGGAATATTCCGGCATATGCCGTAGTTGTTATAGGGGCATTTATGTACTGTAAACATATTGTAACCGTACTCTATAAAAGGAGAGCTCAGTCCCGAGGAGAGGGTTTTTGAGTGACTTGAAACCCTAATCATTGTCTCAATAAACGTGCAAGTCGCATCTCGATATATGAACCTCTGCTAGTCGAAGACCTTCGCCCTCGAGCGAAGCATCCGACCCTCAAGTGTCGAGCTGCAGCAAGCTTGCCCCCATCCTCACTCTCTGTTGGGATCCCTATTTCCCAACATTGGCGCCCACCGTGCTTGGCATGAATAATATTTTCGAGAGTGAATGCTTAAATCTATGATAACCCCTGAGGAAAAGTAAGATCTTTGGGGCAAAGGTACGATCTCCTTAAAACTTAGTAGACAGTGGAGGTGATATCTTTCTATAAAACCTTTCCAACTCATTTCAAAATTATATAAGAACATTAATATAAAAAGTCAGTCCGACACTGTAGCGGGACTGTAGCAGACTGTCCGAGGTACTGTAGCGGACAGTCCGCCACCTCCAGTTTGTGCAATTCGATCCGTTTATTTGGAGGTTTGTTCTTTCAATGCTCGAGTACTTTTGGGTGTGCCTAAGACTTCATGTGTGGTATCTTGCTACTAGTTAGCACATGTATCTCACGTCTTTGGTGAGTGTTTGTTTTGAGTTGTTTGCGAGCCAAGGACCAAAAGTTTTGAAAGAAATTTGAGGCTCCCATAATTCACCCCCCTCTAGTCGCCGTTTTCAGTCCTTCACTTATATTATGTTACTTGAATAAAAAGTAGTTACACTTTATATCTTAGGCAGATGGAGTATATATAAGGAGTTTCCATTAACCTTGGATTTTGAGTTTCTCCACAAACTTCTAACACTTGTGTCATTAGTATTACTAGCTGTGCAGATGCATACAAATTCTTGGGTGACATCACACAGTTACAAAAAATTGAACCTACTACAAGGCTAATCAAATTGCGTCCAATTCTAAAGTCACTTTCCAAAACCTACAGGTAATCTATAACTCTTATAAAGCTAAACCCCACTAGATGAATTCTCTCTTCATGCAAGGTGTCCACATCATTCTCCACTAAGTGATCCACTAAATATTTTATCTCTTCATGCAATATGTCCACATCATTCTCCACTAAGTTCATGTCATTCCATATTAATTATAAAAAATAACTATATCATCTATATCATGTGAAATACTTTAAATCTTTAATATATTCACATACAAGTCATGTACATACATTATTTGTTTCATCACCAATTAATTTCTCTATAATGTAACAAAATATTAGTTTTGTTTTATTAGCTTAGCAATTTTTTACTAGATCTAATACAATAAAATACATGCAAGTCAAATTTATATGTGTACATACATAATAGACTAAATACCGCATAGTAGTGCTATATATATAATGATTTATTTTAAAAAAATTCCGCAGCAACGCGCGGAGAATTCACCTAGTAATAATATAAGTTGTTCCAGTAAATAAGGTTGAAATTCTCAGGTGCTTTACATGGCAGTTTCGACTTCGTCCAAGGCATGTCTAAATTTTCTTGCAGTAGTTTCAAATTATATAGAAAAAAATGAGCAGAAGCAAAGCTAGACAGCAAACATGCATTTCATAATACACCCTATCTTTAGGATAAAAGAACAAACATAAAATAAAAAGTTTTCCTAAAAAAAATCAAGAAATCTATTCTGTATGGTTCTTATTTTGTTGAAAACGTTTCCATGAGACTTTCTTTCCTTGAAGAAGCCCATGACTTGTGCTAGGTGATATGAGGTTGAACAACCTTTAGAAAAATAATGCAAAGAAGGGTACATAAGGGTGGAATAAAAAACAAAGAAAATAACCCTTTCTTTCTTTCTTTCCGAGCATTATTACCTTGCAAAGAAGGCTATCTTGCATGTCTCAATGCTAATCTCTTCAATAAAAGTGTGCACAATGCCATTTTTCCCACAAATCATGCACACACTTAGGCTGCGTTCGGTTGCCATGGTTTTGGCCCGGAAACTATTCCAGCTTATCTAAACTATGCAAATTAGTGAAGCAAATCTATCTAGAATTATTTCAGGGACCCAAACTGGATCAATCGAATGAGCCCTTAATTTAGTTTGTCCGCCTTTTAATTTTTCCGGGAATTGTATTGTATTGTTGAAAATTTTTTTAAACCCGCACCCCACACACCCACACCACTGTCACAACGGCAGTGACCACCGTTGACCCACCAAACTGATCATGATCAGGCGAGAGCATCTACATATATATGCGGTAAAGCCAGATAAGTAAAAGGAAGCTTTAGGAATATGGTTGGCCTTCTTGTAATTACTTTCAGTCCCGTGGAAAGAGATAAATGTTAATTAGGAATAACTGGATCTCTTTCGGTAATATTAATTAGGAATGTATCATCTACGTATTGTATAATTAGGAAGTCATTTTACTATATGAGACAGTTGGCTAATTGGAGGCCAAGGGAGGACACAAAAGTCCTTGCCTAGAGCCTTCATTGATAACACTTTGCAAGTGGTTAGCAATCAAATCAAAATGAGAGAGAGAGAGAGAGACATTTTGAAGTTTTCATATTTGACAAAATGTTTTCCACACATTTAATCCAATTGGCAGGAAAGGCCATCCCTATACTACATGTCACACCCATATTTTAAGAACAAAATAGGATGCATAAAAGACTCATATGTGCCCCAGAAACAGTCGCACACATAAGTAGACAAATCTCAAATGTACCATTGCAGTGTTTATTACATAGCGGAACATAATAAATCACATAGTCTTATACAATCATAATAATAGAAATAAACAACGCTCTCGACGGAAGCACCACACAGGGACACTGCTGACTGGTTGACTTCAAGCCTAGTACTCATAACGGTAGTCCTCATTCCAAACATCATCACTTGCATAACCTGGGGTGTTGGGAAATTGCAAGAGTGAACACATATCGTACTCAACGAGTGTAACCAGGGGTTCATGAGGCTCAAATAGCTGACACTGGTTTGACTGCATTTAGCTTTTAATAGTGGGTAGCATGCTCATAATTTTGGAGAGTTCGAGTTTGCGAGCGCTTTGGGGTTAAATTGGGACTATAGTTGAAATAGATTTAAATTGGATTAGGCCCACCCCCCTCTGGTTGCCTGCACGGTGCTTCATCTATGCACTCACCAAAAATTCTGGTCAGGTCACCAAAGAAATCTAGTGCCTTTCAAAAGACTAGCAATTGGATTTTGAACATCGTTGAGCATTGGGTCACCCTTTCTCTGTTGCTCTTTTCCGGTGAGCACTTTGTGCTCTCGGGTTTCTTCTAAGCATCACCAAACTAGCCATTTCTCTAGTGCTTGTACACCAGACTACTCTGGTGCTTATACTCTCTGTTAAATATTTTATGGTGCTTTAATCCCTTAACTCACCAGAGTTCTTTGGTGAGACGTTGAACTTCTTTGCAAAACATTATCACTCTCGATGCTTTCTTTGGTGCTTTGTGGTGGGCAGCACCCACTACTACAGAATGAGGCATTGGTCGATGCCCAAAATGGCCAAAAACCTCGGCCTTTTTGCGGCCCGGGGTTAAAGACCCCTTTAGCACCGGTTCGTGTTACAAACCGGTGCTAAAGGGTCCTGCCCAACGGCTACTGACATGTGCTGTCGGGGCAGGGACCCTTTAGCACCGGTTTTTAACAAGAACCGGTGCTAAAGGGGTCCCTTTAGCACCGGCCAGAGCCACGGGCCGAGGCAAACCCTTTAGCACCGGTTTTTGCTCTGAACCGGTGCTAAAGGTCCGGTTTATAGGCCGGCTCCCTCCTCCCCTCTGCCCATTTGAAACCGAGAGCACCATTGTTGTTCTTGGAGCTTCTTCTTGCTTGTTCTTCATTTGTTCTTCATCTCCAACGCCCATCGTTGATCTTCTTCGACTCCGTCATCGTCTCTTCGCGCTTAGAGGTGACTAACTTCAGCCTTTCTTGTCTTTTTCATGTTGTTTTTGGCTTGTGATGTTCCCATCATTTTTTAGCTCAAATCCACTTTGTTATTTTGAATCATTCACATGAATTAGTATCCATATATATATATATCATATTTCATGGTTGACCTAGTTTTAATATATTTTGCAAGAATGAATTATAGTATATTTTTATGATCATAGAAAGTAGGATAGTTCAAATTAATTGGTTTGTTAATATCACTTGATTTATTTTTATTACTACATATAATGTCCATTGTATCATACATGTTTACTAGTAAATGTGGAATTTATAATTGTTTTAAAATTGAGTATGGATAGTAGATGGCAACCGTGACCGGGTCTTCCGTCTCTCAACGGGTTCAAAAGCGATACCGTCCGGAACTCCCTCTCATTACTTGTGGCAAGTGTGGGCAGAAGATTTTGATGGAGTACAAAGTGTCGAAAGAGGGAGTAAACAAGGGTCGTATATTCTACAAGTGTCCAGATCGTAATGTGAGTTATTTCCAGACATTTGCTTATATATGTGCATATTTTTTTAAATGATATTAATTAAACTTTTGATTCTCTCTTTTAATTTCAGTGGGACGGTACCGGCGGATGTACAGGTTGGTACTGGGAGGAAGAATACATTGAACACATTAAGAAATCTTTTGCACAGGTGGTTGAGGCTGAAGGTGGTGAGGCAGTGAGCCGACGAAAGAAGTTCAATGATGTTGATCAAGCGAATGATCTATCTATTATAGTTGGGATCGGACGCGAACTAATTATGTTGCTTAAGTGCATTTTAGTTTTGTTTTTTTAATGCTAGTTGCGATTGTATTTGTTGTAGCCAAGCTTTTCTAAATTAATCAACTATGTATCTTAGACATGTTGTGCAATAAGATGAGAAACTATATGTGTGCATGGTTTTCATAATATATATGTTATCTTTAATGCAGATGGTAACACGTAATTGGATGTATAATGCCGATCGGCGCTCCGAAGAGTTCATTAATGGCGTGCACTATTTCTTAAGTGTGGCCGAGTCAAATAAGAGGGACGGTTTCATGTGCTGTCCATGCGCCGTGTGCAAGAATTTGACGGAATATTCTAACTCAAGAACTCTTCATTCACACTTATTAAAGTCTGGTTTCGTACCAAACTATATTTGTTGGACCAAACATGGAGAAAGCGGGATTATAATGGATGAAGGTGAAGAAGAAGAAGAAGAAGAAGAATTGGACCATGCCAATATTATTGCTCAGTACGGTGGCTTCAATGATGTTGCAATGGGGGGAGATAATGAAGAAGAGGTGGCGGCAGAAGATGATCGGGGCGATGATGCTTTTGGTGATGCCATCCGTGATGCACAAAGAGAATGTGAAAGTGATAAAGAGAAAGCCAAGTTCGAGCGCATGCTAGAGGACCACAGGAAATCGCTATATCCCACCGCTGAAGAGGGGCAAAAAAAGCTGGGTACCACACTAGAATTGCTGCAATGGAAGGCAAAGAATGGTACATCTGACAAGGCATTTGGGCAGTTATTGAAGATCATAAAAAAGATGCTTCCGAAAGGCAACGAATTGCCCACCACTACGTATGAAGCAAAACAGGTTGTCTGCCCTTTGGGATTAGAAATCCAGAAGATACACGCATGTCCTAATGACTGCATCCTCTACCGTGGGGAGGAATACGAGAATTTGGATGCATGTCCAGTATGTAAGGCATCACGGTATAAGATTAGACGAGATGATCCTGGCGATGTTGAGGGTGAAGAACGTCATAGGAAGAAAATTCCAGCCAAGGTTATGTGGTATGCTCCTATAATACCACGATTAAAACGTCTGTTCAGAAATAAGGACAATGCAAAGTTGTTGCGGTGGCATAAAGAAGACCGTAAGATAGACAATATGCTAAGACACCCTGCCGATGGATCCCAGTGGAGAGCGATAGACAGAGAATTCTCAGATTTTGCAAATGATGCTAGAAACTTGCGGTTCGCCTTAAGTACAGATGGTATGAATCCTTTCGGTGAGCAGAGCAGTAGTCACAGCACTTGGCCAGTTACTCTATGTATCTACAACCTTCCTCCATGGCTATGCATGAAGCGGAAGTTTATTATGATGTCGGTGCTTATCCAAGGACCGAAGCAACCTGGCAATGACATAGATGTCTACCTTAGGCCATTAGTTGAGGAACTTCAACTTTTATGGAGCAAACCAGGAGTTCGCGTGTGGGATGAGTACAAACAAGAGCACTTTGACCTACGAGCATTGCTGTTTGTAACAATCAATGATTGGCCAGCTCTGAGTAATCTTTCAGGCCAGTCAAACAAGGGATATAATGCATGCACACATTGTTATGAAGACCTTGACTGTGTATTTTTGAAAAAATGTCGAAAGGTCGTGTACCTTGGCCACCGTCGGTTTCTTCCTGTGAACCACCCAGTACGAAAGAAAGGCAAGCATTTTAAAGGCAAGGCAGACCACCGGACCAAACCTCTCAATCGAACCGGGGATGATGTACTCGAAATGGTCAAGGATATAAAAGTGGTATTTGGAAAGGGACGAGGCAGCGAACCTATTCCCAAGGATGCTAAGGGACACGTACCCATGTGGAAGAAGAAATGCATATTTTGGGAGCTACCTTACTGGAATGTCCTAGAGGTCCGCAACGCGATCGACGTGATGCACCTGACAAAGAATCTTTGTGTGAACTTGCTCGGATTCATGGGTGTCTACGGGAAGTCTAAGGATTCACTTGAAGCATGACAAGACTTGCAGCGCATGAAAGAACGAGACAACCTGCATCCAGAAAAGACAGATGATGGACGTCATTACTTAAGCCCTGCTAGCTACACTCTGAGCAAAGAAGAGAAGGAAAGCATGTTTGAATGTCTTAGCAGCATCAAGGTCCCATCTGGATTCTCCTCCAATATCAAGGGAATAATTAATGTGCCAGAGAAGAAATTCCTGAACTTGAAGTCCCATGACTGTCACGTTCTAATGACGCAATTGCTGCGGGTCGTTTTAAGAGGAATTCTACCTCCACACGTACGTCTAGCCACCGTAAAGCTATGTGCATTCCTCAATGCAATTTCTCAGAAGGCAATCAATCCAGAGCAACTAGCTACTCTGCAGAATGATGTCGTTCAATGTCTCGTCAGCTTTGAGTTGGTGTTCCCTCCATCCTTCTTCGATATCATGACACACCTCCTAGTTCATCTGGTCAAAGAGATTCGTATTCTCGGTCCTGTGTTCCTACACAACATGTTCCCCTTCGAGAGATTCATGGGTGTCCTAAAGAAATATGTCCATAGTCGTTCCCGGCCAGAAGGAAGCATTGCCAAGGGCTACGAAACAGAGGAGGTCATAGAGTTCTGTGTTGACTTTATTCCAGACCTTGACCCAATTGGCATTCCTGAATCTCGACACGAGGGCAGACTCAGCGGAAAGGGAACACTTGGGAAGAAAACATATATTGGTACGGGAAACGATTACTTCAATAAAGCACACTACACAGTTCTCCAGAACTCCTCATTGGTGGAACCATATGTTGAGGTACACAAAGATTACCTACGGTCCCAGTGGCCCGGGAAGAATGAAGCTTGGATAATGCGTCAGCACATGGAAACTTTTGGCGATTGGTTGCGCAAAAAATGTCAAGGTGATGAAAACATTGATGAGCAGCTTTATTTGTTGGCCAGGCAACCATCATGGCATGTCCTCACATACAAAGGGTACGAGATAAATGGTAACACATTTTACACAGTTGGCCAAGATAAAAGGAGCACCAACCAAAATAGTGGTGTACGCGTGGATGCCACGGATCCAAATGGGAACAGGCAAACATATTATGGACGCATAGAAGACATATGGGAACTAGTCTATGCAGCTAATTTTAAAGTTCCTTTGTTCCGGTGCCAATGGGTGAAGATGACCGGAGGTGGGGTAACAGTCGACAAGGAGTATGGGATGACAACCGTGGACCTTAACAATAGTGGGTTCAAAGACGAACCATTCGTCCTTGCTGCAGACGTGAGTCAGGTGTTCTATGTCAAAGATATGTCTACGAAACCAAAGAGAGGAAAAAATGATGACCACTCAATCATCAATGAGCCAAAGCGCCACATTGTCCTTTCTGGGAAAAGAAACATTGTCGGAATTGAGGACAAGTCAGACATGTCAGGCGATTACGAAAGGGATGATCGAATTCCGCCCTTCATAGTCAACAAAGACCCAAGCATTCTGTTAAACAATGAGGATACTACATGGTTACGGCAGGATCATAACCAAGGGTCATACGTCAAGAAGAAGTTCACTGTTGTGTCGGCTTGACTTTTCCATTTGGGACAATCTAGGGTTCGGTCAAAGGGTGTGTTTGTAAAAACCAATGCTTTGACTTTGGTCAAACTTGGTCAAATAGCCCATTTGATGACTTGAAATGAAAAAAGTTTGAATACAAAGTTGTTAGAGATCATCAAAATCTATATTTTATATATTGTCCATTTTTCCATTTGGATAATTTTGAGCCAATTCTAGTTACATTTCTATAAAATCCAAGACGGGTTTCGGTCAAACTTGGTCAAATGACAAACTAAATTACTTCAAATGAAAATATTTTGAATACCAAGTTGTTAGATATCTTCAAGATCTAAACTTTTTATATACACAACTTTTCCATTTGAGAAAATCTAAGTTAACAATACCCACCAATTCTAAGTTCTCACACAAACTATATGAAACTATATGTGTCAATTGTGGATTTTCAACTACACCTTCCCAAAACTTTGTCAAATGCAAAAATGGTCTATATATGAAATGTAGATTTTGATGTGTGGAACAATATTAGTATTCATGACTTTTCCATTCGAGACCATGTAGGGTTCCGAAACCGCTGCGTGGCTATGAGTTCTATGAAAATTCAAAATTCAGTGGTTCAAACTTTTCCAAATGAAAAGTTGACCATTAGACAAAATGTAGAACTTGATGAGTGTAGCAAACTTTGTATTCATGACTTTTCCATTTGGGACAATCTAGGGTTCGGTCAAAGGGTGTGTTTGTAAAAACCAATGCTTTGACTTTGGTCAAACTTGGTCAAATAGCCCATTTGATGACTTGAAATGAAAAAAGTTTGAATACAAAGTTGTTAGAGATCATCAAAATCTATATTTTATATATTGTCCATTTTTCCATTTGGATAATTTTGAGCCAATCCTAGTTACATTTCTATAAAATCCAAGAAGGGTTTCGGTCAAACTTGGTCAAACATGGTCAAATGACAAACTAAATTACTTCAAATGAAAATATTTTGAATACCAAGTTGTTAGATATCTTCAAGATCTAAACTTTTTATATACACAACTTTTCCATTTGAGAAAATCTAAGTTAACAATACCCACCAATTCTAAGTTCTCACACAAACTATATGAAACTATATGTGTCAATTGTGGATTTTCAACTACACCTTCCCAAAACTTTGTCAAATGCAAAAATGGTCTATATATGAAATGTAGATTTTGATGAGTGGAACAATATTGGTATTCATGACTTTTCCATTCGAGACCATGTAGGGTTCCGAAACCGCTGCGTGGCTATGAGTTCTATGAAAATTCAAAATTCAGTGGTTCTAACTTTTCCAAATGAAAAGTTGACCATTAGACAAAATGTAGAACTTGATGAGTGTAGCAAACTTTGTATTCATGACTTTTTCATTTGGGACAATCTAGGGTTCGGTCAAAGGGTGTGTTCATCAAGATATATATTTTTATATGATTTTTTATTTGATGAAAATTATACCCAACTAGCATTCCTAGTAATAAATAACAAAAATAAAAAGTTTTACGTCAATATGATGTGAAAATAAATTTCCAGTTCATTGGATATAGTTTTTTTAAATTTATTGGAATAATATATTTTTGCATTAACAAAATACTAAACATTTCTTACAAAATCATTGTAAATTATAAAAATACAATAAGATATTTAAGTTTAAAAATTTTCATGTGTACATTAAAACAAATTACAATATATGTCACTATTTAAAAAACATTATGCAAAATATTTAATTTACTATACAATTTATAATATAAACTGTATATATAAAACAATTGAAAAACCCTAAACTAAAAAAATGGGCCTTTAGCACCGGCCCATAGTGGGAACCGGTGCTAAAGGGTCCTGAAAATTTCAGGACCCCGTCCGAGCCCGCCTAGGACCCTTTAGCACCGGCCCGTGGCTGGAACCGGTGCTAAAGGGTCTGCCCCTATAAATATGCGCAGGAGCCCTGGATCCGGCAGTTCATCGTCTTCGTCTTCGTTCCAGCGCCGCCGGGTTCATCTTCGCCGCCGTCGTTTCGACTCCCTCGCCGCCGCGACCACCGTCTCCACCAGCGCCGCCGCGGCTCTCCACCAGCGCCGCCGCGGCCCTCCGCCAACGCCGCCGCAGCGGGCCACGGCCAGATCGAGCGCGCGGGCCACTGCACAGTACATCATCTTCCCCACGCGCGATCTTCTCCGGCCGGCTGTGTGCTAAGTATAGATCGAGAACGACGCCATTGATTAATTACGTATTTATATACACTAGACCAGAGAAATATATATATATATACACACAAAAAATATTACATATATATACATAAAAATATATACAAAAAATAATATTACAAATAAAAACACCATATATATATATATATGTATATATGGTGTTTTGATTTGTAGTATTATTTTTTGTATATATTTTTATGTATATATATGTAATTTTTTTTGTGTATATGTATATTATATATATGGTGTTTTGATTTGTAGTATTATATATAGTATGTATATTATATATAGTATGTATATATTTTTTTTTATATATATGTAATTTTTTGTATATATTTCTAGTATATATAGTATGTATATATGTAATATTTTTTGTATGTATGTATATTATTTTTTGTACATATACACACACATATATATAGTTTGTATGTATGAATTATAATTGTTTGTATGTATGTATGTATGTATTATTTTTTTAATATATTATTCTAGTATATATATAGTATGTATGTATGTATGTTTTATTTTTTTATATATGTATTATTTTTTGTATGTATGTATATTATTTTTTGTACATATACACACACATATATAGTTTGTATGTATGAATTATAATTGTTTGTATGTATGTATGTATTATTTTTTTAATATATTATTCTAGTATATATATAGTATGTATGTATGTTTTATTTTTTGTATATATGTAATATTTTTTGTATGTATGTATATTATTTTTTGTACATATACACACACATATATATAGTTTGTATGTATGAATTATAATTGTTTGTATGTATGTATGTATGTATTATTTTTTTAATATATTATTCTAGTATATATATAGTATGTATGTAGGTTCTATTTTTTTTATATATGTATTATTTTTTGTATGTATGTATATTATTTTTTGTACATATACACACACATATATATGTAATATTTTTTGTATGTATGTATTATTCTAGTATTGTTTTTTTATTCTAATGTATTACTTGGCTTAAAAGATCCTAGTATTATTTTTAGAGCACTCCAACACTTTCATTTGTAGTAGTATTAGTGTATTTCTTATCTTATATAGAATATATATATGTATGGTTGCAGACATAGAAATGGCTGACCGTCCTCATGATGATCCTGATTATATGGAAGCTGCCATTCAAAATATAATCGACGACGGTAGTCAGTACTTCGTTGATTACCACGACATCATGCAAGGCAATCCTACTGAGCAACAAGAGGGCAATGCCCCTGAGCAACAAGAGGGCAATGCCCCTGAGCAACAACTTGTCGTGCAACAAGAAGAAAATACTGGCGAGGTATGTAAATGTAAACATATATAAATAATGCATCTCTTACATTAGGTTTTAGACTTATTACTTGGTTATTAATTTAGTATTTTTGTTTCTATATGTACGTGTAGCCTTCTGGATCGACCTCTACGGGGAGAAGCGTACCTCCACGAGGGCCAAAGAAGCCGTTGGAGGGCCGCTATGTAATCTCTGAGTTTGAGATAGCTATAGGCAGACCACTTGGTGAGCATGCAAATAAATATGTTAATCACTGTGGATATCTTGTGAGAGATCAAATACCGATCAGTTGTCGTGAATGGAGAGAGAAGCGAGGTGCTCCTGAGATCAGTTTTGTCTCTGATCGTGACAAGGAGTTAGTTTGGAAAGCCGTCACAGACGTTTTCACCTTCGACACCAACGATGAAGAGTTGAAGGTGCGAATTTATGACTGGACTATGAAGAAGATGGCAGTACTCTTCCAGAATTGGAAGAAGTCTTTGTACAATAAATATGTCAAGAAAAACGAGACTCCAGATTTCAACCTCAAGCAATATGTAAAGCTGAGGGCCTTCTGGGATGACTTTGTGCAGTACAAAACATCAGAAGAGGGCGAGGAACGAGCCAATAGAAACAAAGAGAATGCCAGTAAAAAGGCATACCACCATCATATGGGATCAGGTGGTTATAAGAGTGCTGCTCCCAAGTGGGACCGAATGGAACAGGAGATGCTTGCTAGGGGGGTCACACCCGAGACAATAGCAAAGAATTGGAGCGAGCGCTCCAAGCATTGGTTCTACGGTCATGGGGGAAGCGTGGACCCAGACACCGGGGCGCTAGTTTGGGGCCAAGAAATCTCTAGAGCAGCAGAGAGACTAGTCCGTGCACGAGAGGCGGTTCAGTCTGGTGAGTTCAGGCCTAACAGGGAGAAGGATGAACTCACCTATGCGCTTGAAAATCCTGAGCACGGTGGGCGTACGAGAGGCTATGGGGCAGTTCCGTGGCTGCAATCATTCCAAGCCGATCAAGATACCTACAGAAGCCGCCAGAGAAAGAAGGATGAGGAGGCAGAGCGGATCCGCCGCCTGGAAGCTTTTGTTCTGCAGTCACAAGAGCGCGAGAAAGCTCGTGAAGAATGGATGCAGGCAGAGATTCAAAGGCAAGTGCAAGCAGCACTTAGTCAAATGACGAAAGGGCAAGGTACATCACAGCCTGAGGTCAATGTTAGCCCCCCAGGCCAGTTGAAAAGCAGCTGCGCATCCACGGAAGTACCAACCATTCAGGATGACACGAAGCTACACTTCCCCGTGGATGATGTCACAGAGGCTTTTACTACCTGTGAGCTGCATGTACCAGATGGGAATGCCACCAAAAAGGTGGCTATCGCTGTTGTCAACCCTATCGACCGAACGGGCACTCCAAGAATCCATAATCGACCAGTACCTGGTGGATATGCTAGCGTCTCGGTTGATAGGGTTGAGAAAGGTTGTGGCAATGTGCCACTAGACATAGAAGGGGGAGACGGAGAGAAGACCTTAGGTGAAGCTGAGAAGACATTTATTTGTTGGCGCAAGCGCTTCATAATTATTCCTCAGCATAGGTTTGTGTGTGATTTTACTTCTTATATTATTTATTATGTATTGAAATTTAAAAAAAGTTTACTCACAAAACTTGTAATTGTTTTCTTTGCAGGGACTCCTCCAACCTAAGTCCAGTTCTCTCCCCAGCGCATCATAGTGCTGCGGGCGGTGACAATGCTGGATCTCCTCCAACACCTGCGGCGGCCACACCGACCCCGCCACCGCCTCCACCACGGTCTCCACCTCCTCCACCGAGGTCTCCAACTCCTCCACCGCGTTCTCCAACTCCTCCACCGCGTTCTCCAACGCCAAAAAGATCGGCCCCACCCCCTCCACCGCCTGCACCGCCCTCTCCAAAGAGTGCACGGTCGGTCCCCTCGCCTCCAAAGCGAGGTAGTAAGAAGCGGTCCGTCCAAGAAGGACCGAAGTCATCGGTCCCACCTCCAAAGAAGGCTGCCTCAGCAAAGAGAGCTAAGACGCCAGAAAAATTACCTTACGAAAAGAGTGAAGAGGAGGTAATTGCTACATCTAAAGCTGAGGTCCAACAATTTTTTGATAAAATAAAGGAGGAAAGGAAAAAACGGCTTAACCCAGAAAAGCCGTACTTTTATGTGAAGCCATCGGAACTGAGGCAGAAGGTGGCGGACCATCAAAAGAAGCAACGCGAAGCTCAGAAAAAGCCAGCACTTTCGGACTATGAGCGGTCTCTGGTCAAGTCTTCACAGCCTACTAAGAAGAGAGTAGGAAAGGGGGTCCCACAGCTCGGAGAAGTATCAAAACCGGTGCCCCCTTTGATTGTGCCAAATCAATACGGCTCAAATGAAGACTTGATGCCAAAGAAATCCTTAGCGTTGTCTGAGCTAGACTCGCTTGAGAGTTACTTTGGACAGAGCGGTTTAAATATAGAAGAAATTACCGCCATTCTTGGATGTCATACATTTGAAAAAGCCGAGGTAGTTGATCAATGGTGGGCAAGATATGAACCGGGCAGGAGTCTATTCGACCCTAAGCGTTTACACGAGCTCGGCACACAAATGTTTGCAATAAACAAATGGTGCATTGAGGCGTCTAAAAGGGGAGAGAATTGGATTTCTGTTCGTATTAGACAACATCACTACTTCCGTGGAGATGACCTCATATACGTGCAGTTCGAAGAATTGCACCAATTATGCCACCTTGACGCTCTTGACAAATCTCTTGTCAGCTGCTTTTGTCTGTAAGTATTTTTCCTTTTTATTATACTTCTAACTTCTTTAATTACATGTATATAATCCTTACACACTTAGGATTTGTATGTATATATGCAGGCACCAAATGAGAGAGCTCAGAATGAGAAATGACAATAGTATTGGGTTCGTTGACCCTTATATTGTTTTCAAGGCTCCGCAGGCAGTGTGGACAGCAGATTATGAGACAGAAATCTGCACCAATCTTATGAGGTTCTTTGTAAACCAAAAAGAAAAACAAAAAATACTCTTCCCCTTCAACTTCGAGTGAGTTATATAGTTATTAAGTGCATGCATATTTTATTTTACATTATAGGACTGACCCTATATATGTGTGTGTAAACAGCTTTCACTGGATACTCATGGTCATTGAAATTCCCAAGAACCGATTGATAATCTTTGACTCAATGAGAAAACCACAAGAAAATTATCAACAAATGGTAAACATTATTCAAAGGTACGTAATGTCGATCTCAGCTACAAAAATATCATAATATGACTCTGTAATTATTAGTTCACGATCCACAATGGCTGTGTATAGGGTTTGGGAAAGATTCATTGACCGTGAACATCTCAGTGGATGTAAAGCGCCGCTTAACATAATACATCCACAAGTAAGTTCTACTAGCTAACAAACTTTCGCTAACTTTTAGCCTTTTTATTGTCGTGGTTATGAATATTTTTATATATATATACATCGTACAGTGGTGTTTAAGACAAGAAGGAGGGAACAATCTATGTGCATATTACGTGTGCAAATGCATGATGGCACAAGTCAATCAAACACCCACAGAGACGCTCAGAGTACGTTACATGTCTCTTTTCATTATCTCCTGAATTATATTGAATAACTTAGATAACTAATACCTTTTTTATTTATTTCAAATTAAAGACGGAATGGCTGAGGGAAAAGGTCCTACAACAAGACCGAATCAAAGCTATCCAAGAGACGATAGCAGGATTTCTCCGCGACCAAGTGATCAATCCAAACGGCGAGTTTCACTTCAACGGCAACGAAACTCTTATACCAAACAACGATGATCATTTGTATCGTTTGTAGACATTGGGAGAACAAACTCTATGTATATATGTGTTACGAATTTTGTACATATAAAACTATATATATATAAAGCTTTTTACATATCTATTTAATTTTTGATGTGGTCTATTCATTTTATTATAGGCAAAGCTTAACTATTAAGCTTAGCCTATAATTTTCATTTATATATGCTTAATATGCGTGTAATATAAATATATTATTGTATCAGCAAAACATGTGTTGAAAAACCTATTATTATATATTATATATAAACAATAAACAGAACCGAAGAAGTGAACTAAAAAAAAAGAAAAAGAAACCCTTTAACACCGGTTGGTAACACCAACCGGTGTTAAAGGGTCCTGCAACGTGGCAGCCCTGGCAGGACCCTTTAACACCGGTTGGTGTTACCAACCGGTGTTAAAGAGGGGGCCTTTAGCCCCGGTTGGCCGAACCGGGACTAAAGGGTGGGCCTTTAGTCCCGGAAGGGCAGCACCGGCTCGGGAACCGGGGCAACAGGCCCTTCCCGACCGGTGCTAATGCCCGATCATGCAGCAGTGACCATACTTTTCTCGTAGGACAACAGGCCTAGGGCGTGTTTTCTTTCATATTTCTTCGTGTGCTAGGCTTGTTCTTTATAGTGTCTTAGATTTCTTGAAAGTCTTCTAGATCTTCTAAGTAGCTTCTAATGTCTTGCTTGAGGTGTTGATCACTCTGATCTTCATTCTGCTTATGTCCATGCCAACCATGCATCCATTTGAACTTAACCTTGTATACTAGAAAATATCTTTAGTCCAAATAGTCATGTTGTTACACCAAAGTCACATAATGGCCTATGAGAGGTGCCATTTTTCTTACACTATACTGGTGGCTTATGGGAGGCCCAATGTTAATAATATGGCGGCATTGGTAATGATGACTGTTTTATGGATCACTGATTGACTCATTTTTCTGTAGCGGTTCTTGCCTTTGGGACCTAAACTACATTGCAGCGATGCCTTCATTTTGAGTTGCTTGAAAATTACTTGGCGTCAATGGGTAATAGTTATTGATGATGATAAATCCAAGTGAAACTCTTGCGTATTGGGATAATAAAATATTTGCTTTATTTTAACTAGTGATTGTTGAGGAATCATTACTACTATCTTTGTTTCCTGTTGTTCTTACTTGTATTATGTAAACAAAGGAATAACTATTTGTTGCTGACATTCTGTGTTGTCAAATAGAGATAATAACTAGTTGGCTCAAGTCGTGACATCATCATATAGGCACATTGAAGTATATAGAGTTGTCTCACACACAAATCTGAGCTCTTATTTCTTTAATAACTATTGCTTGGAGCATACTTACATTTATATGGCAAATAATAATATTTCATTGGTAACTACTTAATTTAAGACCTATATCTCATATGTTATCCCAACCTTTAGTAGTTGGCCGCGTGGAATTGATAGCATCTTCTCACCATTCCTTGAATTTTTCCTTAGGAAGCTATATATATAGTTCACGATTATCTTCTTTAATAGATTTGAGTGCGGCTTGGCTACAACTTCAGTCTCCCCAAGAATATAAACTACACCATTGTCTACCTCACGTTCGACCATGTTTTGGTCTTCTTCAATCTTTATCATCTCCTCCACATTTAGTTTTCCTGTCTGTTATGAAAATAGGTATATAATTAACATACTACAGACCATTGAACATATGAGACATAGAAATTATATAGTAACAATAACTAGTAAATGACAAAACCATTCATGTATCGATGAATCACCTGGAGATGTGTTAGGATATTGCTCATACCAACTGGATGCATTGTGAGCTCTGAAAAGGACTGAATCGGTGTAAGCATTTCTTCGGCATAGATAGCATGTCCAGAGGGCTTCTCCCTAGAAAAACTGTCAATTCGAGTGCTATAATTGCTAATCCTCAATGGATCACCTAATGCATAGAGGTTGATGTCCCTGATATAGTATTGGAGGTACTCAACTAAGATTTTGACAAATTCAGTGGCCATTTCAAGCGTGTCAAGGTACCCATATCGGGCCACACAACGGAACACCATGAGCTCTTTAGGTTCTACTTGTCGGAATAGGAAACGCTCAGAGACATCGACATGTGGAATTGGCAAATGCTTCACAGTGATGAAGACAATCACTGAATGAATGGTAGGGATTTTCTCTATGAGGTGAGGAAATATTGGTGGTATGCCTTGCACTAGCTCAGTGTAGATGAGCCCAAAACCTGGAACCCTCTTTAGATCCTGATGCTCAAGGATATCCTTCACCTTATCACGTGATACAGTATGCTCAAGCTCATATTTGTAACGCTTCACATGCACATAGTGCCACACAATCATAATTGTCATAAGAACTGCTGACATGGCTAATGACAGGTAAGGCCCATGGATGAACTTATATAGAACTGCAGCTGTGTAGACCAATTCTGTGGACATGAAGACCATGAAGAAGATGACAATCCACCAAATGTTTACCTTCCATACAAGGAGCATCACTATTGTCATCAAGAATGTTGTGATGACCATCACAAGGACCACACAAATTTCTGTGCAAATATCCACAGTAGAAACACTGTAAGCAATATGGTTATATATGTTTATGTCTATCGATATGTGTTTGAATACTACCATATATTCATTAATGGAGTAATGGAAAAAAAAGAAATAAGGTCCCTTTTTTTTAGAATTCTTACCATGTGCCCTTGCAATGAAACCAGTTGTCTTGAAGCTTATTGTCACTAGGCAAGCAGATATGCATAGGAAGATGTTTACTTCAGGGATATACATTTGGCCCCAATAATGCCCTGATGTACGCAATATCTTGACCCGTGGGAAACAGTTAAGTGCTTGTAAATGTGACATGGTTGCGAAGGCACACGAGATCATAGCTTGACTTCCAATGACTGACGCAATGAGTGCGAGGATGAAAGTTGGCCAAAACAAAGAGCCTGAATCATACAGGAGCACATTCAGTTATTAGTTTTTATGGAAAAAATAAAACATACAGGTACTTTTCTTTGGTTACATTACATACTTGGAACCGAATTGAAGAAAACATTAGATATGTCAGGCATGTCCATGTGTTTCCTCAGGTATGCTGCTTGCCCAATATAGGTGAGCAATACTGATGGTAATAAGCCGAAGGTGGAGCTCAGCTGAAAGACAAAACAAGATGTTTCATTATTTTACTCATAATGATATGGGAACAGTTAAGTTAGATTACATACACTGGTATTAATAGTAATGAAAACTGGATGCATATAGTATTCAATGGCGTAAATAATTTTTATATTTCCTTCCTTTCCCCTCATAACAGCTGCCAAGTTGAAGTAGATAAAATAATTTAATGGAAATACGTTAACATACACCAAAAAGGTTCCGGTTTGACAGCATAACAACGCTTCTAGTTTTCCCATGTTTGCACAAAAAAAAATATTGTCAAATTGTTTCTACCTGGATCGATCTGATGCTGAAGTACCCGAGATCAGCAAAAAGAGCTTCTGTGCCTGTCAAACAAGTAAAATTGATTCCAACATGTTTCACAAATGCAAAATATTCTAATTATCATGGATATTAATTTAGTTTGCAACTATTTTATTACATTCTTTCCATCCCACTTCATGGTGTGTTTACATAAAAGTTGAACTCTTGGACAGCTGATATAGTTATTAACAAATCAGTACAAGGAAATAGCTACTCGTTAATATAATTGCGTGCAGTGGCCAGGTATCTTTTCTTGTAGAAACATTTAGCCATCACGAGAAGTAGCTTGCTCATGCATGCTGCTCGGTTTAGGCAGATTTTCTGTGGATCCGCGTGGAGGAAAACTAACAACATGAACCCTATAGAGCGAGGCTTTGAGTGGTTGAGTCTGGTTGTTTTGTTGTAAAAAACAAAGTACGCGTTTGTTTCAGCAACAAGCGCCATATGTTCAAGAGATTCTCTTGATAGCATTTGGGATTTTGCTCCAAGCATATATATATTGCATCGAGAAGTGACAAGATAATGTTTTGTTATTGCTCCTCAAAACAAAATTGAGCACAATTGCTGGTGTCTGTACCTGTGACGCAAAGTAGAATTTCACCCAATGAGACCCATCCTTTCTTTTTATTCCTCTGAAAATAGTCGACGATATATTTCGGGTTGAAAGCCCTCAAGGTACCAATATCATACATGATGACGTTGTAGATCCCAATACCTCCGATGAGGATAAGCCACACGGTAACGACTGGTGCAAATGTGTAGCCAATTTTGTCTGTCCCAAAGCGCTGGACAGAAAAGAGAGCTACTAGGATCCCAACTGTGATCCATACCTCAGCATCTGTTGACAATATCAGGAATTATATGTAGAGGTTAATAAGCCAATTTGCCAATGTACCGGGTAGATGATGTCAATATTTAGATGCATATATATTTTTCTTTTATATATTATACGTACTTCTTGTACAGTAGTGACTCAAGATCATGTGAACATATATTTAGATGCATGTTTTTCTTTTATATATTAATTTTATTAGAGTCTGTACATAACAATAGCAACAAAAGATACATACTGCATGTAAAACAGGCTTCTTGTTCAAAGTAAGAACAAAATAAAGAGAACAAGCTTTGTGGTTAAATAAGTCAGAGAGCTTATCTTGTGGACTAGTTTGATGGGCAATTAAATAAGTCAGAGCTTTATTACTTTGCTTGTGGTTAACTGACTGTGGGTGAAGTAGACATGCTGAAATTGGTGGTGCAAGACCGTACATATGTACATATAGAGGGATGACTATTTGGATCACTTGAATATCTAAGCCAATTGCGCATTCTATTATGACTTTTTTCTTCTGTTTTACTCCTAGTTAGCTATTTTACCTTTTGTGAGACGATGAGGTGCTTTCAACTTGAGACCATTGACCGCCGCTAGAACTGTGTGAAGCATGCATGCATGCAAACTCATGTTACGTTATGATGAAATAAACTATAAACAGAGAGACGACAGATGTTATAGATACAAAATAATATATATACCACGCTTACCTGAGATTGGAGGGTTTAGCATGCAGTCGCTGATGGCCAGCGCAGTGGCAAGGATGGTAAGGGAGAAGAGCAAAACCTTTGCTGCCTTGCTCGTCTCCAGGAGGTTCTTCATCCACTGAGCTCTCCTTCGCGTCGCTGACGGCTTTGCTTGATTCTTGTATCTTAGCACGAGCTCGTCCTCGTCCTGTTGATTTGGGATCAGGCAGATCTTGGCGTACCGCGAGATCAACGAGTACAGAGCAAACGTTCCACCTGGCGCAAATAACGTATGTAATTTGTGCAGCTTATAATTAGCTCCGTTTAATTTGCATGTGGAAGAAACTCATATATATATCACGATCACAAGATCATGGTTAATTAATGCAGTAGCTAGTAGCTATATTAGCTAGCATCGCACCATCACCCTCGTCGTTGGCGTAGAGCGCGATGAAGACGATCTTGATCATGGTGAAGAGGACGAAGCTGTAGATGACGATGGACAGCACGCCGAGGACGTCGTCCTCATGCTTGACGCCATACTTGAAGGTGTTGGCGTAGACGTAGAGCGGCGACGTGCCGAGGTCGGCGTACATGATGCCCACGCACTGGAATGCCAGCCGCAGCGTCCGAGCCCAGCTCTCCTGCCGTCCATGGTGATGGCCGGCGGCGTGGGCTGGCTTCGTGGCGTCGCGGTAGAGCGAGTCCTGCCGTAGCGGCCAGTTCACCGGCGGCAGCTCCAGCTCCAGGTCGCCGCTGTGTGCCACCATCTCTAGGCCACCTCCACCTCCGGCACCGGCTTGTTGTGCCATCTTTCCGCCGGCAGCGGCTTCCTCTTCCTATACTGCAGTAGTCAAGGGCAGTACAGGTACCTTTGTACGGCGGGGGAAAAAGGGCTAACCACTCTGCAGCGATCCTCAACCTAGCAGCACTACCCTGTAGCTGATTTAGGCTTTCCAGCTGCTCATGGATGTCACCTCGGGACACCTTTTATAGCCCAACTATGGTACGTATAGCCTGTGCAATTTGTGCTCTCTGTTTTTTTTTTCCTATCTTTGCGGCGTCGTCGTACGTAGCTTGGGAACTTTTCAATTTTCTGAAAGCTGGTCAAAAGGTTAACATTGTGTGAGTGGTAGAGACTAGAGAGAGAGAAAGGGTAATGTACGTACACCTGCGGTAAGGGTGTGTGAGAGTACAGTGGTGTATTTATCTAAGTATGACTTATTTTCAGAAAGTCAATGGTAAGCGGATAGAACTACTGGTCAACTATAAAAGGAAGTTTCGTTTTGTTGTTTTCAGTGATGCCACTGCCACATCATCAAGAGTGGTTTCATGTCCATGAAGAAAATCACATCTTCAAATGCATACTTTCAACTCAATTGTTTTATGTTACGGTCATATAGACATGGGATTGGAGGATTGTTGGATGAAATGAAAAGTTTGCTTTCAATGTTAGTGTGGAATAGTTTCCATATGTCGCAAAGAGTGTGTACATCCAATTGCATCCAGATGATGAATTCCCTCTCGCCTCTCTCATAAGGCCAGTCTCAATGTATGTTTCATGAGAGTGTCATGCACATTAAATAGGATGCCACATAAGCAAAATTGCTGACTTGGCAGGGTCATTAAATGAAGGAGTTTCATCAGATGAGAGAAGAGTTTCATCCCTATGAAACTCCTGTGGCTCGGTTACCTAGTTTATAGTCTTGGTAACTGTGTCATGAAACTATGCATTGAGACTGGCCTAAGTCTAGGATGCCTCTAGTTGAAGGAGCCGCTGCATTCACGAGCATGGGCCAGGGAGGAATGTGAGAGGTCCGTAGCGGACGGTATAGATTGTGAGAGAAGGGATAAGGATAATGTTCCTGAAAAAAAATGAAAGAAGAGAGATTTTGAAAGGTTGTTTTGGCTTCCAAGGCATGAACCAAAAAAAATAATGCATGCACAACGAAATTTTTGGCGCCACACAAATTACCGTGTCGAATTTGACGGAAAAAAATCATATATAGGACAACCTTGAGCCATTTTTCCTATGTGTTCTCCACCAAATTCTACAAGGATAGTTTTTTCCCTATGAGGTAAGTGAACTCACAGGTTAAAAACTGTGTTCCTTGTGAGTTCTTCTGCACTCCACACGAAAAATGTTCAGCATACAGGAAAAATGCAGTTTCTTGTATAGTGAGTCATGTCATATTGTCATTAGTTGCGTATATATCACCTCATTTAATGAGAATAAAAGCCTCCATTTTAGTGAACTTTCTTAAAGTAGCACTTAATCTTTATTTGTTTTGACATCAATTTTAGTGGTTAATTTAAAGAACTTGATTTTTTAAAAGATGTTTTAAATTTACAAGTGCAGAAACAACTTTGTCATGGCAGGCAGCGACGAAGCCAGCAGTGGGGCTAGGGGGGCTCCAGCCCCCCCCCCCACTACTGGAAACTCGTTCTTTGCTGAGGGCCTGAGGCTTTGCCGAGGGCCAAATCTCGGGCACTCGGCAAAGACCTTCTTTGCCGAGGGCCAGCCTTTGCCGAGGGCCTGACCCTCGGCAAAGAAAGGCCCTCGGGGTCGTGGCCCTCGGCAAAGACGCCCTCGGCAATTTTAGTGTGTTGGCTAACGGCAGCCGAGCCCCGTCAGCCTTTGCCGAGGGCCAACCGTCAGGCTCTCGGCAAAGGTTTTTAATTTTTTTTTTACAAAATTCTTTGCCGAGGGCCTTTCCTCTGGCCCTCGGCAAAGACCCCCTTTGCCGAGGGCCAAGCTTAGCCCTCGGCAAAGAATTTTTTTTTTGATTTTTGAGTCCAATTTTTTTTGGGCACAAATCACATTATTTTAAACACAAATTTAAAAATTGGCACAAATTTCACTTTTTTATATATATTTCTTGAATTTGTTTTAATTCGTCGTAATTTTCCCGCTGTTATAAATTTGAACTGCAGGTGCATGATATAATAAACTGTAGTCTTTCAAAAAATGTTATTCATGTTATTTGATGTGTGTGGAGTCCCTGCGCACAAACTGGAATCAAATTCCGCGCATCTTTTACGTGTGACATGATTAGCCACTTCTGAGAAAATTGATTTAAAATTATATTAAATCTATACGAGGTCTAAAAATCACGAAACTTTACGAGGTTTCATATTAACACATGTGTAGGCTATGGTAAAAAATTCAATCGTTTTCGAGTAAGTTGCGACGCCAGATGTCCAAAACCCAGACATCTCCACATTCATCAAGACACCCTTGTTTCATCAAGGTGGAGCCATTCATCAAGGAATTTGTTCTTGAATTCTGGCATCAATCAAGGGATCCTACCTCGCATGAACAAGACACCCTTGTTTCGGCAGGTGCAGGAGCAGGGAGGCCTGATTTCATTTCTTGGTTCATGTTGGGGAACAGCTGCATCCTTCCCCCTGGTAGCGTCGAAGGTTATCCTTCACCCAAGGAACCTCCGACGCCTGAAGCGTCGAAGGATATCCTTCACTGGAAAATACTAATGTTGACGACTCATCTGGTCGTGCTAAGTGTGTGCAGGGACTGAGACACCGGCGGAGGCCCACAAGCAAGGAAAGGGGGGAACCTCCGACCTTTCCGGGTCCGAGGATGGCGAGAACGCGGCCAGGCCGAAGACCTCCGACTCGACTAGGCTAAGGAGGAACCCCCGGGGTGGCCGGGACGAGCAACCTCCGGCCCGGCCAGGCTGAGGAACCTCCGACACCGAAGTGTCGGAGGATCCGCGATTGGGCGGAGGATCCAAGCCTCCGACCGACTGAAGCCCCAGACAGAGGATAAACGAAGGGCTTGCAATGTGAAATTACACAGGTGACTTAGGGTCAGTAGACTGTGATGTAAGAATATGCTGGAATATCCTCCCACCGTCACGGGGTATTTATGTAAATGTCGTTATGTCGGTTTCCGGGCCCTATATAAGGGGCGCGATGCCGTCGTTAATGGAGAGAGGGAGCATTCACTGTTTTCACCTACCGTTGAGCCTACTGTCCGTTGGAGCTCAAACCTCTCACGGCACCGAGTGAGAAGGTTCACGTTTCACCGTACTGCTGGGGAGTGCGGAGAGCATTTTCCCAACATTGGCGCCCACCGTGGGGCTCCGAAGTACAACCTGCGATGGCTGGAAAGAGAACAAGCACCACAAGACCTCGGGCAGAGCCCTCCAGGAGAGGAAGGCCGAGGAGGGCCGCGCGGAGCACGTACGCGACCATGGAGGGAGAAGGTTCTGAGAACGAGCAGCCGGAAACACGCCGGGAACCTCCTCCCGCCGCAGACCCGGCGCAACCCACGGCCGCGCAAGAGCTCCAGCAGCTGCAAACACAATTGCAGAACCTTCAGCAAGAGCGAGACCGGATCGCTGCTGCCTACGCCGCCAGCCAAGAGGCAGCGGTAGCCGCGACGCAAGCGGCCGAGATCAGGCAGCAGCTTTCACTCCTGCAGGCAGAAATCCTTAGCATGCAACCTCCAGCTCAGCCGACAATTCAGCCCGCTGTTCCGAACAGCGCCGGCCCAACATTAGATGTGCAACCGGCAAACTACGGTGGCATGCTGCGGGGCACGTTGGACCTTCGTTCCCCTTTGTCCGAAGGATTGCAGACCTCGCCTTGGCCGACAACCTACAAACCTATCACGCTCCCTAAATTCAGCGGAAAGGCCGATCCGCGCCAATTCCTGATGAGTTTCGAGGCAGCCGTGGCCTCAGCTGGAGGGAACGAGACTGTGATGGCAAAATCCTTCGTGATCGCAGCCGAGGGAGATGCCTTGGCATGGTATTCGATGCTGAGACCCGGGTCGATCTATTCATGGGAGAACCTTCGAGACAAGATTTTAGCGAATTTCCAGGGATTCGCAGTTGAATCACTAACCTCCACGGACCTGTTCCAGTGTCGCCAAAGTCAGGGAGAGGCACTGCGGGAGTACTTCCAAAGGTTCGTCCAGACTAAGGCGAGAGCACCCGGCGTGCCGGAGGAGGTTGCCATTGAAGCAGCCATCAAGGGTCTTCGCATAGGGCCCTTCGCGGCTCATTTGGCCAGAGAAAAGCCAGCATCCATGCACGAGCTGTACCACGAGTTTGAGAAGTATTGCAGGTCAGACAACGACTACCGCAAAAGGTTGGAAGACCAAAACTCTCAGAAGAGGCAGAGCAATGATAGAAACTCACAGAAGAAGAACCTCAGCCAGGATGAACGCCGGCCACAGCGAGAGGCTGGTGGACAGATGATGAATATCGAGCAACCGAAAAATGACAGGTCGGAAAATAACCGTCCACCAGCGGAAGCGCGAAGCTCGGAACGCATACCCAATCAAGCCGGAAGAGGGGGTCGAAATGCGGGATGGCGAAAAAATCAAAGTCAGCGACCACGGAAACAATATTGTTTCTTCCATGGAGAGGAGAAGGGTCACTCCACCAGAGATTGCCCAGATGCAAAAGAAACTCAGGAGAGGATCAAGAGCAGGTCGGCTCCGCAACCTCCGATACCAGTTGCCCAACCACGGGAAGTAAATCACACATTCCCTCAAACCTTCTACCATTCATACGTCGGAGGTTTAAGCCAGCAGCACCCAACTCCACTTCAGCCCAGCGCGCTAGCCTCCGCTTACTATCCCAGCTTCCTACCAGCTTGGCGCCCAGCCCAGCAAACCGCGGACCACAACCTTCCACCAAACTATGTTCCTCCACGACCTCCACATATCACGTACATCGAAACCCCGCAACCCCACCAGCAGTCACTACCTCCTCCCCCAAACCAGCTACAGCTACTCCAAGCCCCACCACCACCAAAAACCGAACCCCACCCTGATAATCAGATCGGCCCTCATACACCCCTGCCCACGATTGGAATGATCTTACCAATAGCTGGAGGGTCCTCAATGGAGTTCCAGACAAAGAAACAGAAGAAGGATCACCTCCGGCTCGTCAACAACGTTGCAGTTCAAGGGCCAGTGAGATGCACTGATTGGTCCAGAACCCCAATAACCTTCACCGAGGAAGATCTAAGATTGGAAAGCTACCCTCACACAGACGCCTTGGTCATAACAACAAATGTCGCGGGTTGGGGAGTAAGCAGGATCTTAGTGGATTCAGGGAGTTCCGCAGACATAATATTTGCTGGAACTTTTGACCAAATGAAGCTCAGTAGAAGCCAACTCCAACCCTCGGAGTCACCTTTGATCGGGTTCGGAGGAAAGCAGATACATGCTCTGGGGAAGGTCGCCTTGCCCGTATCCTTCGGCACAACGGAGAACGCAAGAACAGAGTACGTCACCTTCGATGTGGTAGACTTGCACTACCCATATAATGCCATATTCGGGCGAGGATTCTTGAACAAGTTCAATGCGGCCGCTCATATGGGATACCTGTGCATGAAAATCCCGGCTCTGCACAGAGTGATAACGGTTCACGGAAGTCAAAAGGAGGCAAGGAACATAGAGAAAGCAATCTACAAGTCCTTCCGGAACATAAACTCCGTAGACTCTACGCAGCATGAAGCTTCCCAGCCACCAGACATGCCAAGGGGGAAAACAGACCTGGCTGATCAGGAGGAAACGAAATGTGTCCCTCTGTAGGAAGCTGTTCCAGATAAGAAGGTCACCATCTCCGCCACCCTCGGTAGAGAGGAGGAACTCGAATTGCTAGACGTGTTGCAAAAGAACCAAGATATCTTCGCTTGGAGTGCCGCTGACCTACAAGGAGTCAGCAGAGACATAATAGAGCATTCGCTGGACATTGATCCGAGGATGAGGCCGAAGAAGGAGAGACAGAGAAAAATGTCTGAAGAAAGAACCTTAGCCGCGAAGGCAGAGGTACAAAGACTCCTGGACGCAAAGGTCATCAGAGAAGTCATATACCCAGAATGGTTGGCAAATGTGGTCTTGGTCCCCAAGAAAAATGGCAAAATGAGAATGTGCATAGATTTTACGGATCTCAACAAGGCTTGTGTCAAAGACTCCTTCCCCTTGCCAAGAATAGATACCTCTGTGGACAAAGCAGCTGGTTGTCAGAGATTCTCACTGCTGGACTGTTTCTCTGGTTACCACCAAATTTGGCTCAAAAAAGAAGACGAAGGAAAGGCAAGCTTCACAACCCCATTCGGCACGTATTGCTACACCAGAATGCCAGAAGGTCTCAAAAACGCTGGAGCAACCTTCTCCAGAATGATGGGGAAGGTTCTAGGAAGTCAGCTACAGAGAAACATCATAGCCTACGTCGACGATGTTGTCGTCATGAGCAAGCGCAAGGAAGATCATATCAAGGACCTGTAGGAAACCTTCGTCAATCTTAGATCTGCCGGGCTGAAACTTAACCCGGAGAAGTGTGTGTTCGGGGTCAGCAAGGGAAAAATGCTGGGATATATCATCAGCTCCGAAGGAATTAGAGCTAACCCAGACAAAACAAAAGCAATCATGTCAATGGCAGAACCTTCAAACAAGAAAGAAGTGCAAAGGCTGACTGGCCGAATAGCAGCCCTCAACAGATTCATCTCAAGATCGGCAGAACGGAGCCTCCCATTCTTCAAAGTGTTGAGAGGAGAAGGTAAAACAGAATGGGGTCCGGAACAATCAGAGGCCTTCAGGCATCTCAAAAATTACATTGCAACCAACCTGGTGATGACAGTGCCTGAGCCAGACACCCCACTACTACTGTATGTGGCTGCCTCCGATCACGCTGTCAGTGGTGTCCTGGTGCACGAGACAAGCGACAGTAAGGGAACGGTGCAAAGACCCGTTTACTACGTATCTGAAGCTCTGTCAGGAGCAAAGCTGAACTACACGGAGATAGAAAAAATCGCGTACGCGGTCCTGTGTGCATCGAGGAAGCTCAAGCATTACTTCCAAAGCCATGAGATTAAAGTGCCCACTTCACAGCCATTGGGTGATATCCTTAGGAACAAAGAGGCTTCCAGACGTATAGGAAAATGGGCGGCCGAACTATCACAGTTTGATATCACCTATGTCCCCAGAACCTCCATCAAATCTCAAGCCCTGGCTGACTTCATGGCAGATTGGACACCTTCGAACAAAAACGAGGAGAAGGTAATCGATCAGCCGTGGACGCTGTATACAGATGGCGCCTGGGGTCAAGCGGGAGCAGGAGCAGCAGCCGTTCTAATCGCACCATCTGGACTCAAACTAAAGTTTGCTATACGACTCGAATTCAAAGCAACAAACAACATAGCCGAGTATGAAGGTCTCATCCTCGGGCTGAACAAAGCTAAGGCTTCGGGAGCAAAAACCCTACTCATCAAAACAGACTCCCAGGTGGTGGCAGGGCAAGTGGAGAAGGAATACCTAGCACACAACCCGGAGCTAGCAAGGTATCTGGCCGTCGTAAGAGGCCTGGAGAGAAGGTTCAAGGGATTCACTCTGCAGTACATTCCAAGAGCCGAAAACTACGAGGCAGACGAGCTAGCGAAAGCAGCAGCCAACAACACCCCCTTGCCAGAAGGAACCTTCCACCAGATTGTTGCAACACCCGCAACCGAATCGTTGCCAAAAGCCTTTCGCTCAGTCCTGCTGACAGAAAGCGAAGATTGGAGGCAGGCAATAGCTGATTGCCTCAAAGGCGAGACAACTGTAGATGACGAAGCAACAGCCAAGAGGATGGAGGCAAGAGCAAGGAATTACATCTCCATTGACGGGATCCTGTACAAGAAAGGCGTAGTCCAACCTTTGCTGAGATGCATATCACAAAGCGAGGGCAGAGAACTCCTACAAGAGATACACTCCGGGATGTGCGGGTCTCACATTGGACCTCGCGCGTTGTCTGCTAAAGCATTAAGACAAGGCTTCTACTGGCCAACTCACATTAAAGATGCTGAAGAAATAGTGAAGACATGCAAAGCCTGCCAAACCTTCTCACCAATTCAGTCAGGACCTTCAGCACTAACTCAGCTCATACCAGCATCATGGCCGTTGCAGAGATGGGGAATGGACCTGGTAGGACCAATGCCAACTGCCCAGGGGGGAAACAAATTCGCAGTCGTGGCCATCGAATACTTCACAAGATGGATCGAAGCTAAGCCACTGGCAACCATAACCTCTGAAACAATCAGAAAATTTTTCTGGCAGAACATAGTCTGCAGATTCGGAGTTCCACGCTTGCTCACAGTTGACAACGGGAAGCAGTTTGATTCAGACAGTTTCAAGGAATTCTGCCATCACATAGGAACCAAAATTGCTTTCGCATCTGTTTATCACCCAGAGTCAAACGGGGCCGTGGAGAGAGCAAACAGAACAATATTCTCCGCAATCTCCAAGACCTTACTCAACCTACGCAAGGGGAAATGGGTTGAAGAACTACCAAGAGTTGTATGGTCACATAACACAACAGTTTCAAGAACAACTGGGTTCACTCCATTCAAGCTCTTGTATGGGGAAGAGGCAATGTTGCCCGAAGAAATCAAACACCAAAGCCTGCGTTCCATGAAGCAGCAGCTGGCTGAAGATGAAGAGTACTGCAAGGAAACCTTAGAATCAATAAGACTTGAGGCAGTGGAGAACATTACCAGGTATCAACAAGAAACCAAGAATTGGAGAGACCGCAAGGTAGTACGAAAAGACATACAAAATGGGGACCTGGTGCTCAGGAAAAAAGGAGATCACCCAAACGCTGGTAAATTGCAACCCAAGTGGGAAGGACCTTATACAGCAATACAAGCGGGAAGGTCGGGATCCTTCTACCTGAAAGACCTCGAAGGAAGAACCTCCACCCACACGTGGAACGTCGACAATCTACGTAGATTTTACATTTGAGTGTAAGGATGACCCCTGCAAAATAAGCGGCGGCATCCACATCCCTAAATACGCTTGTTTTCTTTTTCTCTACTTTTTCGCATTCCAAGGTCTGCACTCTTTTCCTCACAGGGGTACTCCTACCAGGAGGTGAGATTTTTAACGAGGCAGAACCTATGTAAAAACCTCTGAAATATAAAGAGGAATCCACCCCAGAACCAAAGCCCAAAAAGTCGAAAAACAGCCAGCAACGAGGCTGTAGCATTCGACAAAACATCACGTGATCACAAGGACCCTCCGCAGCTTTCATCCAAAAGCTAAGAAAGCTCGGAACGTTCTCAAAGGTGAAAAAACACCAAATCCTTAGCAAAAGACCTAGCCAAGAGCCGGGCAGCAAGGATAACATGGCCAAAAAGTGAAAAAGTCCTGTCCTTCTCAGGCATCACAACATGGCCAGAAGGAACAAAACCTTCAAACCTGACAAAGACCTGAGGAGAATCAGGCATCAGGAACTATATTATTTTTGCCAAAAGGCAGCGAAGGTTTAACATTCACAAGACAGACCTCAACCAAATTCACGTAACCTTCACCAAAATAAGGTCGAAGGTATCCTGCTACTCTAAGCAGACCCCCAACAAACAAAGTGTGAAATTAAAACGAAACTACAATAACCCTCAGTCAGGTACAGCAAAACCAACTACCACAACAACCATCAATAACCCGACAATAAATTTTAACCTAACTAAGTACATAAAATAAATGCATGAAAGCCTATAAAACCAGGCTCACCCTGCCCCCACCCTCAATCAGGATCAGTATACAAAGACCCGAGCATCGAGTGCAAACCTAGCAGTCAAAAAGCAAAAATCCTAGGCCACCATGGAAGCAGGAGTTAGCCTCACAACAGCAACAAAAGTTTGTATCGCACGAAGCTTCGTAATACTAGAACTGCGGCGTTGTGATGAACATCGACCACAAAGTCGTGTTCAGCCACAACAGAAACAGTGGAAGTCAGACTCAGAGGTCTCTGAAGGGTATCGCACGAAGTCTCGTAACGTCCCTTCAGAACCTCCGACTCAGATACCCGAAGGTTATCCTCGACAGCACTCCACGGGAGTCGAGCAAAGGAAAAAAAATAGCACAATTCAGCCGAGGCTCCTTCGCACCAATAAAGTCGAAGGTTCTAAGGCCAAGAAGCGACGATCCTCCGCACAAGGAAAAATCAACAACACCTTCGCAACATCGAGCATCAAGCACAAGCAGGCCAAAGCAACACAAAGATCCTTAGGATCAACACCACCGTGACGTTGCAATGCATAAATGCTGTAGCGCGAAGGTTGTAATAAAAATGAGATCGAAGGTTGCAGCAAACTTAAAAACTTTATTATTGATGAAGAAATCATTACAAAAGAACAGTTACAAGGAAAGAATAAAATTATCCTTCGACCCATAAAAAGTCGAAGGTTATAGGTAGCTTGTACAAATCCAACATACAAATCCTCCGTCGACTAAACAACCGAAGGATCTATGAGTCACGTACAAATCTCACGCACGAGTCACCAAAAACCCTAAAATCACTACAATAATCCCGTGCGAGATAATCAACCAAATCGTCAACATTAAGCGAAGGACGCGTAGCTCTCCACCAGTCTATCAACCAACCACTTGCATACAAGTCGCCACGCTTGAACGTCAATGGCGTCACATAGCTTCCTTCGACAAAACGCGGAGAAAGAACACATCCAGGAGTGGAACGAACAACCTGCGCAGAAAATCCAAGTCAAAAAAAAACTGAACCAAGCGAAGGACTCAAACTTGTCAAAAAACCAAAGTCTCGAACCTCCACACGCCCAGGCAGGTAACGCTCATACACATCAGGCCCCTCCAGCCAAAAAGATTCCTCAATCTCCTCTCGAAATATGCGAAGGATAGGATACTTCAACTGCATAAACACATCAAACCAAGTCATAAAAAAAAGAAAAACACAAATAGCCTACGGCAAGGTAGAAACAAAACAAAAACCACCACCTAAGCCGGAGGCCATGAACCTCGGCGCGCAAGCGACTGGATAAATCCAGATCCTTCGCCATCAATATCATATCCAACAAACTCGAACATATCCACCAATCTCATGTTAGGGAAGGCAACTCGCCAGTACTCCCACAATTCGCCAGAAACATAAATCCCTTTGTAAAAAATCGAAAGGGGAGTAATGAAATGATCCTGCGCAGGTCCTCCGCCAGAGACCTGCGCAGGATCAAAGTGTAAAACAAAGGCTTATCTGAAAACAACTTAATATATTACATCCTCAACAGTCTGTACAAAATAAGCAAAACCTCCGGCCTTATTTACAAAAAGCGTCACATGCTTGGACGCAAAAAAGACTAGGAAAAACCTAAAAACTAACAAGCCTCACACCTGAGGCGGAGGAGGAGCAGAAGTCTCGGGCAACTCTGAAACCTTGGCACCAGATCCCTCCGGAGCTTTGGCACCAGCATCACGAGCCTCCGCTTCAGCCTGGGTCGGAGGACGCGCCTCGCTTGGTGGACGCGAAGGACCAGCCTTGTCAACCTTAGCCTTCTTCTTCGCAATCTCCTACAAAATACCCATCTTAAGTAACATTGCAAAGCAGCAAAGCAAAATACAAAAAGAAAAAACCAAATCAAGAATACCTCAGCGCGACGAGCCTCCGCCATCTTCTTCGCCTCAGCCCGCCCAAACCTAATCCAGAACGAACTGATAAAGTTCCGGACAGATTTGCGCAGGCCGGGGGTGCCCTCGCCAACGTCCTCCGCCGTGGCAAACTCCACCTTATCAACCCCCTCGGCGTGGGAGCAACCTCCGCGCCGCAAAAGCCGAGCGAAGGAGCTAACCGCAGCCAAAGCCCCAAAATCAACAGCTCCTCCGACAAAGTCAGGGAGCATGCGAATATGGGACTTCAACCACGCGAGGCTAGCCCCAACGTCGCCGCTGGGCGGAGGAGCAGAGGTGCTACCTCCGAACTGTGCCAGCGAGTGGGTGTAGAGCCCAACAACAGCCGCAGCCTCCACCTCCGCCTTCTGCAGACGGGACTGCAACGCAGCAGCAGACGTCCTTTCAGCATCCAACTCCTTGCGCAGCCGGTCAGCAACGTCTTCGGCCTTCTCAGCGCGCTGCACAGCCAGGTCCTTCGTCCGTTCATGCTGGGAAGCACTCTCGCGAAGGACAGCCGCAGCAGCTTCAGCCTCCTCCTTCTCCTTCTTAAGAACCTCCGACGCAGTCTTAAACTCTTCCTTCTCCTTCCTTAGCACCTCAACCGCCTGCCGAATAGAAGCAAATCCCTTAACTTCCTCCGACAGGCGAGCCTTCTCAGCCTCCAAAGTTTCATTTTCCTTTTTAAGAGCCTCAATTGCTTCATCACGGCAAATAACCTCTCGGGAGCACCGCTCCTCCAAGGCAGCAGCCATGTGATGACCCTGCCCAAAAACAACACACATGAAACCTCCGAATAAAAAACGGCGAAGGAAAATACAACACATCACAAACATACAAGGCTATGGTGCTCATATTGCACGCGGAGGAGCGTGTCAAAGTCCATGCCGCGGAGCTTCTGACGAAAACGATCTGTAAAGCAAAAACAAGTAAGAAAAAACATCGTAAGAACCATAAAACCTTTGGCGGAGGCCAGACAACGAACCTCCGACCAAGGAATGAACCTCGCGCAATGCACCAGTCCAACCTGTGATCGAAGGATCAGAAGCACCTGCGCAAAACCACAACCAACCTTAGAATAAAATACCAAAAAACAAACCAATGGATAGAACAAAAAATAAGAAACTTACCGGGGCCAAGTACATCAGCAGGCGAAGGCCTGTTGGCCAACGCAGAAGGCGCAGGCTCACACCGCGGAGGAACGACAAGTCCTTCCTGCGCAACGCTGGCGCCTTTAGCCATCTCCTCCGCGGTAGCCAGCCCAGCAAAAAGATCCGCTGAAAGATATACAAAAAACATGAGACCAAGTCAATCAAAATATGCATAAAAACACATAATCAACAAAAAATCATTACCCATGTACAACGAATTAATACCGTCACCAGCCGGACGAAGGGGAGCCTCCGCCCTCCTGATCCTCCGAACAGAGGCGGACTCAGCTTCATCGCTGGACTCCACCTGAACCTCCTTAGGCGGGGAACCTCCTCCAGCAGATACCTCACGTGCAGGACTCGCTTGCCGTGCAGGACTCGCCTCCCGTGCAGGACTCCCCCTAGGGGCCTCCGCGTCGGAGGAATCCTCACCAAGAAGCGACGCAAAAGGCGCCCGCACAGACGAGGCCGCACGGGAAGCTTGAACCTCAGGACCTCCGCCAGCAGCGACGGTCTCCGCAGGAGTAGAAGCCACCGAGTTCGACTCGGCAGCAGAAGATCGCGCGGAAGAAGACTCCACAGGAGTCTCCAGCACAACACCCGCCTTGCGCTTCTTCGCAAGCTGCTTGACTGCGCCGCCCCCTTTCCTCTTCTTTGACTCCGCCAAAGCAACAGCCTTGGAAGAGTCCTTCTTCTTCTCCAATCCAAGCAACACATCCGGAGGAATAACATAATCCTCATACTCGATCCCCAATTCCTCAAAAACACGGTTGAAGCGGGGCATCGTCCCGAGCGCAGACCTCCGCTGGAGATATTCCTTCTCCGAGATCTTCCCGACGATCCTCCGAGCAGAAACCTCCACGCGATCAAGGAAGGACTCCTTGGTCTCATCCTCCGGAAGACCCGCGCCAAACCGGGGAAACGGTAACCCCTCCGGAGGACCAAACACAGGGACTTGCACCATCTCAATGGTGAACTCATCGGTCCTGCGGCCAAGGGGCCTGTAGTCAGCAGCGACCATCTCCTCAACCAAATCCTGGCCTCCGGAATATCGGCATGCCAGCGCAAATGCCTTATCACAGGCCAGTCGTTCCTTCAACATTTCCTGCAAAGGATCAACCTTCGAGAAAGGCTTCAGCTCCTTCATCAACGACGCGTAAGGATAAACCTTATCAACGCTGCCGTCATCTAAAGTCCTCGACGCAGCGGGGGTCTTCACGTAGAACCAGGCTCTCATCCAATCCTTCTCCCACTTGCCCTTTTGGCAGTAGGAGATCTCGCACCTTGGCCCAGGCATTGTGCGGCGCGGCATGAACGCGCAGCTTCCAAACTGCGCAATGCACTCAACACCTTCAGCATCCTTCACCTTCTTAGGTTGACGCTGAAGTTCAAAATACGAGCAGAAAGTATCAATGTGGGGCACGGCTCCGTAGGATTCACACGCCCAGGCAAATTTGCTAAGGGTTAGTATCCCATTGGGGCTGAAATGCTGTAGCTCCACGTTGAAACTCTCCATCACTTCACGAAGGAAATGATACGGAGGCATCCGAAGCCCGCAGGTGAAGAAATCCCTAAAAACCACCGCATAACCTTCCCCAGGCGCAGGCACCGTTTGACCCGCAGGAGGAGCCTCCGCCCGACCATCCTTGAAAAATCTAGCCTCAACCATATCGGCGATATCCTCCGTCCTCACAGTCGACTGCCCAAACTCAAAGGTAATCGCCGCCATCTCCTCAAACTCCTTCGCACTGATCAAGTCACCAACAGAAGCTTCGACGTCAGATAACGTCTCCTCCAGATCTTGAGCTGCGGCCACCTCAAGCATCCACTCCTCAAACCTCCGCAGCCAACCTCCAGACCTCACACTAAGGAAATTGCGCAAAGGACCAGAAAAATCTGACCTCGAAGGACGCGGCGGAGGAAGATGAGCCACCGTATATCCTCCGATAACACTTCAGAACTAAACACAACAAAAACGCACGCGAGCAGCTCAGAGAGAAAGATGTGGCGAAGGAAAGTGTGCAGGCAATGAGCAGCAGGGGTGAGAGCTCAAAGCTCCCCAGCATCCCCTTTTATAGGGGGGGGTCTGCGACCGCGCGGCCGTTGCGATTCCCCGCGCCCAACGGCTAAAAGCGGAGGATTCGGCCCGACCGTTGCGATTCTCCATCACCAACGGCTAACTCCAACGACTATAATAACCTCCGAAATATAAATCGCGAAGGATAACAAGGTATCAGAACAGTAATGACCATAGGATCCTTGCAAAACAAACAAACCAAGGAAATTATGACTAAGTAAAAGAAACATTTTTCCAACAATGCTAACAAGCACATCCTGCGCACCAGGGGGGAAGGCAGCAACCGTGCTCGTAGCCTCCGCAGCGCGGCGTGTTTTTGAGCACATGGACCGCAGGAGTGCCATTAGCCCAAAAAGGGGGGAACTGTTGGGGAACAGCTGCATCCTTCCCCCTGGTAGCGTCGAAGGTTATCCTTCACCCAAGGAACCTCCGACGCCTGAAGCGTCGAAGGATATCCTTCACTGGAAAATACTAATGTTGACGACTCATCTGGTCGTGCTAAGAGTGTGCAGGGACTGAGACACCGGCGGAGGCCCACAAGCAAGGAAAGGGGGGAACCTCCGACCTTCCCGGGTCCGAGGATGGCGAGAACGCGGCCAGGCCGAAGACCTCCGACTCGACTAGGCTAAGGAGGAACCCCCGGGGTGGCCGGGACGAGCAACCTCCGGCCCGGCCAGGCTGAGGAACCTCCGACACCGAAGTGTCGGAGGATCCGCGATTGGGCGGAGGATCCAAGCCTCCGACCGACTGAAGCCCCAGACAGAGGATAAACGAAGGGCTTGCAATGTGAAATTACACAGGTGACTTAGGGTCAGTAGACTGTGATGTAAGAATATGCTGGAATATCCTCCCACCGTCACGGGGTATTTATGTAAATGTCGTTATGTCGGTTTCCGGGCCCTATATAAGGGGCGCGATGCCGTCGTTAATGGAGAGAGAGAGCATTCACTGTTTTCACCTACCGTTGAGCCTACTGTCCGTTGGAGCTCAAACCTCTCACGGCACCGAGTGAGAAGGTTCACGTTTCACCGTACTGCTGGGGAGTGCGGAGAGCATTTTCCCAACAGTTCAAAAAAAGGTAATGTTGAATTTAGGTCGTACATTCGATCATCCAAGCTGATCGTTAGTTTGATTAATATAACAATCTATCATGCTTCACCTTGTAGGCCCAGACCGGTTCGTCCATGAGTGACCAGTTGAAACAAGTTGCAAATGGCTGTGATGTTAGGGTCAAGTCATTTGTTGGCTATGACGTGAATGGATATCGTTTCCACACAACCGGTTATGAGCAGATTCGACCCAAACGAAAAACCACAAATAGTGGAGTTTGTACGCCTGGCACGGATGGCCTCGACTATCATGGTAGAATTGAGGAAATCATTGAGCTCTTGTTTCATAGAGACAAACCTCTTAAACCTGTCATGTTCAAATGTCACTGGTTCGATCCACAATCAACAAGACGAACCCCTCATCTTGGGCTAGTCGAGATTCGGGAAGATTCCATCTATCCTGGAAAAGATGTATACATTGTGGCTCAACAGGCCGTCCAGGTGTATTATACTCGATACGCCAACCAAGACAAAGAGGATCTTAAGGGTTGGGCTATTGTGCACCAAGTATCTCCACATGGTAAACTACCTGCACCAAATGATGATGATTACAACTTCAATGCAAACACATATGATGGACAGTTCTATCAAGAAGATGGGCTACCAGGGACATTTGAGATCGTCTTACCGAGCCCAATTGAAATGGAAGTGGACAACGAAATGGTTGATGGCGAGGTCGATGGAGATGTGGTGGTAAATGTGAAGGACATAGCAATGCTTGAGCAATTACTTCTAGGCAATGATGATGATGACAACATAGAACCTTCGGATAGTGTTATCCATTTGGACAATTTTGACAGTGATGATGAGACCTATGATCCCAATCATGAAGATTATTCCTAATACCTGTAATACTATATTTCTTTATTTTGTGTTTTGTTTATATATTCTGAATCTATTTCTAATATATGTACTAATTAATCTTGTTCATTCTTTGTGATTGCAGGTGATCGAACCAAGATGGCGAGCAGACGTCCACGCCGTGAGACGCCCTCGGTTTACGGGAGAGACCGCCCGCGCCTTCGAGGTGAGGGGTCCTCGTCTGGGGCAGCGTCCAGGGGAGGTGACGAGAGGAGGACCAGGGGCAGCCGTCGTAGGAGGCAGCGGTCTCCTCTAGCACCACGCGAGCTTGTGCTAGAGGAGGAGCACGTGACGGCCACGACCACAGACACGTCGGGGGACGAGGCAGGTCAGCAGACGGGCGAGGAATGTGAGGGAGCCTTGGTGCCCGATTGCGAGGGAGGCGAGGCGCCCGAGGACGAGGGAGGCGAGGCGCTTGAGTGTGAGGGAGGCGAGGCGCTCGAGGGCGAGGGAGGGGGTACCACTGCTCGGACTCCCTACGAGCGAGGTCCTGCGAGCCTGCCTCCGGTACCGCTTCCTCACAACCGCGCAGTGATTCGGCCTGTGGCAAAGAGGTAACTAACTATAGATGTCATCACAGCTACTTCATAAGATATGTTGGAAATCATAAGAGAAACTAATAAATTTTCTTAATCACTTGTGCAGGACTTGGTTGGTTTTGTCGGGTACTACAACACGCACCCCTACGAGCGTCCTCGGTGTTTTGTGCAGGAAATGGTACCCCGGCATTGTGAAACTGTCCGAGGAGCCGGTGGTGCGGGAGCCGGCCTCCAACTGGGATAGGTACGCGCTGGCCACGGATGACACTTACCGCAACAAGCAGGAGCGGGTATTAGCGGAGTTTTGGGTAAGTCTCTCTCGCAGAACATTGCTTAATACATCATATTCGTTGGTTAAAACTTTTATTGAAATAATGAATGGATACATTGGTTTTGTATGTAGAAATTTTTCAAGGCCGAAGAAGGACTTGAGGCCCAGGCGAATCGGGCGGCTACTACAGCTTGTAGGAAGTACGTCACCGAGATGCACCACAATGCGCGCATCCAGTCCCACATAGACTACTACAGGTCGGTACTTCACCAGTCCCTCCCCAAGCCTCATGCAAGACAGGTTACGCTGACCCGAGACCAGTACCTTGAGGTAGGTGAATAACATTCACAATGATTCGTTTTGATATTAAGTGGGTTCAATTTTATCTTCTAATGTGTCAAATACTCTGTTGATGATTTGTAGGTGATTCCCTGGTGGTGTCGATCGTTTCCCGAGTGCTGGGCCATGATCGTGGACAAATGGTTGTCACAGGACTATGTTGACACGCACGAGAGGCAGCGGGAACAACGTCTGATGAGGCAAGGTCCGACTCACCATCAAGGCAGCCGCAGCCTCCCTGCATACAAACAAGCATATGTAAGTGATTTTTTCATTTCTTTTGAGACTCAATTATGCTAGATTTCTCACCATCCTCCCGCCTTTCTTGCAGGAGGCTGCGCACCCGGGCGAGGAGGTCTCAGAGTTCTCTGCGTGGGCTATGTCCCACATGGGCAGGGCGTCGTCCTCTGTCTCCTTCGATCCAGCTGCCCCCCCAGAGGTGTACTCCGACCCGAACGTGTACACTAAAGTTCAAGAGTACACGTCAGCGGTAAGGGAGATCCATGGGGAAGATTACAATGTGCGCACCGAGCCAATTGATGCAGAGGCAATCATGAGGCTCGGAGGAGGCAAGAAGCACGGGCGACTGTGGATTGCAGATGGTGCCATTGACCCCTCCACTGTTCGAAACCTCGACGCTATCCGAGCACGGAGCACGAGCTCTAGCCAGGCCATACGCCCACGCCCTACTCCAGCACTGCAGCAGGTTGAAGCACTCCAGGTAATGGATATCGTATGTTCATTTTTACACACCAAAATTACAAGCAGATTACTGATATATTGGAGTGAAATATTGTAGGCTGAGCTGCAAGAAACAAAAAGGCAAAGCCAAGAGCAGACCGCGGCACTAACCGCACAGCTAGAGGCACAGAAGGCCGCGTTCGAGGGAGCGCAGAAGCAGATGGCGGAGATGATGGCGATCATGCAAAGTCTTGGGCAAGCATCGGGTGTACCTGTGCTGTTTTCAGCTCCTCCACCTCCTACTCCTGCAGCTACTCCTGTAAGTATAAAAGTCCGCTTTTCACTTGTCTTTGCATGTATGTTGGCCTTCGTGCCGTTGTGGATGTCGGCCTTCGTGCCGTTCTGGATGTCGGCCTTCGTGCCGTTGTTTTTGCAGGTTTTGTAAACCTCCCTGTTCAGGAGAGGTGCTGCCAAAATTTTTAATATTGTTTTCCCATATTACTCAAACATGCAATCTCTACTTCTTTGTGCAGCCTCCGTCCGCGGGTTCGAATCATCCTGCAAATGCGTCACCAGGTGATCAGGCCTTTCCTTCACCATCTTCTCATAGGCTACCTTGATGAGGACTCGTGGTAGGTGATGTGGTTGGACTTTAGCGTGATTTGTGGTTTATAGTTGTGACTTGTGTTTGGATTTGATGAACTTGTTGTAATAAACATGTGAATGATGATGAACATGCTGAGACTTGTAATATGGTTGTGATATTATGATTTGTGGTTTCATAATTATGGTTGTGATATATTGTGAGAAATTGGATTGTGCATGATATACATATGTGATGGTTGATATATATATATGAAATGTTTATGTGGATGGAATGTAAAAAACAAATTAGAAATAAAATTTTCTGTCTCTTTGCCGAGGGCCTTGACCATAGCCCTCGGCAAAGATTGGGTCTTTGCCGAGGGCCTTTGCCAGAGCCCTCGGCAAAGAAATTTACAAAAAAAATTTCTGCGTGCATTCTTTGCCGAGGGCCTCCTTGCGGCCCTCGGCAAAGAAGGGGTCTTTGCCGAGGGCCCTCGGCAAAGATTTTTTTAAAAAAAAACTGGCCATTTTCTTTGCCGAGGGACGAGATCTTTGCCGAGGGCCTCCCTGTAGCCCTCGGCAAAGAGTTTTTTGGAAAAAAATTCTGCTCAATTTCTTTGCCGAGGGCCGGTGGTAGAGGCCCTCGGCAAAGACTCCATCCCGAGAAACGGCGCCGTTATGGTTACTTTTCTTTGCCGAGGGCCTAGCTTTGCCGAGTGCCCGACAAACGGCCCTCGGCAAAGGCCATCTTTGCCGTCTAAAAATTCCCCGAGAGCCCTTTGCCGAGGGCCGCCCTCGGCAAAGCCTTTGCCGAGGGCATTTGGGCCTTTGCCGAGGGCTTCTAGCCCTCGGCAAAGAGGCAGTTTCCAGTAGTGCCCTACCGCTGCTGGCCCAGTGAAATTTTTAGTGTTTTTCTTCTAATTTTAGACACAAAATTATATGGTAGGGTGGGCTGAACACTTTATTTTTTAGATATATTTTGTGAATTTCATTATTAATCTATATTTATAAGGAGTAATAGTAGAGCTAAGTTGATGTAAAACTATTGTTCAGCCCCTCCTAAATTTTTTTCTGGCTTCGTCCCTGATGGCAGGCTTTCTATAACAACTTCCTCGAATTTCAAATCAGTGATAGTTTGGGTTATCCCTAGCTATGAGTTCAATAACAAGGCCATAGAGTCAATAATTAGTATAAAAAATTACAAATTACTTTTTACACGTTAGTTTTCTGAAAACAATAGGAACATATATATTTTTAATGAAAATTAAATCGCTTCATAGTAACATATGTTTCCCATGTGTTATAGTGACCTTTACTGTAACAACAATGCAATAATGTCTCTACGTTCGCTGTAGCAGCTGTTACTGTTGGTACAGTAATATATGAAACTTTCACAGCTTCCATGCATGCTTCAACCGTTACAAATTTCCATACTAGTCAACAACGTAATCTTGACCCCTCAAAGGCGTCGAGCGTTGAGGAATCGATCGGAACCCAGCAGGAAGTCGCCCAAGGGCAGTATAGGTGACGACAGATCATGGCGACGTCGTGCCGGTCGTGGGCGTCGTTCCATGGTGTGTCGAGTAGGTTTGTTAGTTTTTTACCAGCTGGTGATGATGGCACCTGATCCGTATGAACATTGTTAAGTGCCGTGCCGATATGGTTCAACAAAGTGTACGTTTTTAGAGCCCATCTTTTCAAAACTACAGTAATCGTTTAATTGTCTGCTTTAGGAGTTATTATGGTCGTCAGTGTGGCTGCCGTAGGTACTAGGACTTTTTAGCGGCCCACATGCGTATTTGCTTGCGTGCCGGTGCCGCGCTCAAAAGTCTACGGTTTTGCTGGATTGAAACTTGGTATTCTAGCCGAGACAATTTGTGCACAAGTACAGGACGTACAAAATCTGAGTTAGTCAAATGTTCTCACCTTTTTTTTTCATAATAATATGATAATATTTAAATGAACAAATTGTACGTGAGCTATTTAGATTTATTAGGTGATCGCATTCGATGAATTTGGCGATGTGATTTATGAGGTCATAGAGGCAGAGTGTGTGCATGAGTTCGTATTAGTCAGAGTACTTGTGTCCGTACTATGATTAAAAAAGTATTATACTTTTTTAAAATTTTAACTAAATGCTAATATATTAGGTTAAAATACGTATGTGTGCGCACTCGTAGAGGTGACTATGGACACATATATGTAACTATTTATATCTATACGGTTATATTCATAAAAAATAATAATATCACTTATTCAAATTATAAAAAGTTTTGTCTTTTTTAGATTTATAGTTTTTGTTTTGCACTTAGATGTATACTATGTCTAAATACATAATAAAAATAACTGCTAAATACATTGGCGGTCTTTGAACTTGTGGCCTTAGAGCAACTACAGCCCAAGTCCCTAAATTAAGCCTTTAAATTTTTATTTACATGCTATGATAAAAAAAATAGAGGCTCAAATTAAGACCCAACTCCAACCCACCTCCTAAATAAGTAGGATAAGGGGTTCTAGATGTGAGGGGCTGAAACTATAATTTAGGAGGGCATGGAAAATGGGAGCCTAATAGGAGGTGGGTTGGAGTTGATTTTTTGGATCAAGTCCCTAGATTTAGAATAGGGACTTGTTTAGGAGGTGGGTTGGAGTTGCTCTTATGCCACTTGGATCCATTAACTCTCAAAATCGAAATATGGGTCCCTAAACTTGTTAAGCTGTCCACCACATGTCTATATACCCCCTCGAAAGCACCCTTCAACTGACGTGGCAGCGCTAGTGCAATGCTGGCAAGGATAGAATTTTACAAAGAATATCCTACTGAAAGGGATAGGACCCACTCAATGAAGGACAAGGGCGAGTGCTGGACGCGATGGCCTTGCGGCTGCTCATGATCTCTAGCAGCATAATTCTAAAGCTGAAGATGTACATCCATCTTGATGTTAACTGCTGAGACCCTCTAGTGTGACTTAGGCTTGGTAGAGGTAGCCCACTAGCCCAATGTGTCCGCTAGCGTTGGCGTTATAGTGGCAAAATTGGCACTGGTGGTCTTAGCAAAATTGGTGCTGCGGAGAGCAAGGCCAAAGTCGCCGAGGCTCTCTACCTGACACCTAGCTCAAGATAGTCCAAAGGTATGTGTTTCTTTCTCGGATCTAGTCTTAGCTACACGACAAGCCTCCGGTTCATAGATCAGGCCTTGACAAAACAAATACTCAGCTAGAACATTATCATAGTTAGCCTTCTCATGCAATCCTATCTTAGCGTTATTTTCAACTATCTTCGACTACAAAGTGGGACACAACTTGCACACACCCAACAAGCTAGCCCTATACTTCACTTCATTAGCTCATAGAGCAAACATGCATTTTTCAGTTTGCGGTGTGGCAATTTTTGACATGTGTACCATGCATCTATCGCACTCTATCTCCTCAAACACAACTCGAGCTCTAGCAAACTCAAGGTCCTTAACTGCTTTTGCTCTAGATTAGCCTTGAACTCTGTCTCTGCTCTTTCACCACACATTTAAGTAGCTTGTATCGTGACTAAGAAAAGCTACGTTCATGGTATTCAACTCAGCACCAAGCTTGTTAGCGGAACATGATACCTTAGAGTTAAGAGTTTTTGCCATTGTCGCTATCACACCTGTCTTCTTGTCATCAAGCGCCATGATGCAGAATCCCTTCTTGGTGGTGTTCGCGTGGAAACAATGTCCATTACACTTGTCCTTGATCTTGTGCTCGAACTTATCATCACTAGAGGTGGAGGTGTTGTTAGCGGTGGAGTCCTTCTCGAGTTCATTGAGAGAGTCAAGGAAGGCGCGCCCTTGTGCCTTGGTAGTCTTGTGGAACAGCTTCTTGAGCGCCTTCTTGTACAACTTTATCCCCTTGAACTTGTGCTTACTAGAGGTGTACTTGCACTTATCTTTATGTTTGTTGTAGTCCTCCTTACCCTTCTTCTTGGTGTAGTTGGCCATGCGGTGGTCGGGGTCTCCGCAATTCAAGCAGCCCTCCTTGTGTCCACACCTCGCCGCCAGTTCTTGCAGTTGTCGGGGAACCACTTGAACTGGTTGATAATGACCAACGCCAGCTCATCGTCTCCAAGTACCTCAACTTTCTCCTTAGTGATAGACATCAAAGAAAACAAGGCAAACAAAGTGGGTAAGGGGTTAGCTGAAGGTCCTCGTAAACTAGACACTAGAGCCATGGATGAGTTTGTTAGGTTCTCAATTTTGGCTCTAGATTACTGGTCTATCTCTTTAGACTTGAGCTTGTTGAAAAGCTAATTGAATGTGAGAGTCTTGTAGTTTGGAGACTCAATGATTGCAACTTTGATTTCCCAAACCCTATGATCTAAGCTTATAGCAGTTTCATGCCCTCTCATGATTATCATAGGGTAGCTGTGGCCTCTTAGCACACATCTTGTACACAATCAATTGAGATTGTTAAAACATCAAATCAATTGACTCTCTAGAAAGTTGCACAATGTTCTCATACTCTTAATGTTGGGTCTCAAAGAGTTTGGTCTTAACATAAGATGTTTACTCATGATACTTCTCAAGAGTGGACCATATCTCATGATGAGCCATCTCAAGATTGGAAACACAAACGTACTAAGGCAGAGAGAGATTCATGAATTTTAGGCCTTACTATTGCCCTTGTGCTCATCAATTTGGAGCTTATCAACTCGAGCCACTAAGACCACATAGTCCTGAGCCAAGCAAAACTCCCAAACTTTCGAATTGATGCTAGTAAGGAAATATTTGAACCTTCCCACATTAAAGAAGGGAGTGTTACTACTATCTCACTACATATCGCCTTCGCGGATCAGGAACCACTTAAGATAGAATGTCCCTACCTACTCCAATGTCAATTGAAAGACCATGAAAGGTAACTAGAGTAGGAGCGAATGGAGCTAAATCCAATTTTATCTTCTGATTTTGGTCTCTATCCCAGATTCAACACCAAATATCTGAAAATTGCTCGAGAATCTCACACAAGTCCAATATGAACCTGGCAACACGTGTTACTTAGGGTGAAAAGCAAATGGTGTCCAAAAATTATGAAATTTTAGATACAAGCTCACAATGACTTAATAAAGATCTCCACTGTAACATCCCGATTCAGGGCTTAATAGGATTATTAGAATACTCATACCAACAAACTGCAACTTCTTTTTTGGAAGCCTGTCTCTAAAGGTTAAGCGTGTTTGGCCTAGCAAAATTTAGGGATGGGTGGCCGACCGGGAAGATCTTCTCGGTTGTGCACGAGTGAAAGCCTTAGTTTGGTTTTGGATAATTGATGAAACCCTTGTACTAACCTCTATACTAAGTGTGTGTAGACTTAATGAGGTTGGTACATGCCAAGTGATGGAGCAAGTGATGATCATGGTGATGATGGTGATAACCACAAGATGATCAAGTGCTCAACTTGGAAAAGAAGAAAGAGAAAAACAAAACCCTATGGAGATCAAGGCAAAGGTATTGCTTAGGGTTTTGGTTTTGGTGATCAAGACACCATAGAGGGTGTGATCACATTTAGGATAGATAGCCGTACTATAAAGAGGGGAATTCTTTGGCTAAGCGGTTATCAAGTGCCACTAGGTGTCATTGTTCAGGTGCATGCATTTAGAACCTAGTGAGCTAACTTAACTCCTTCGAAGAAAATGATTGTGAAAATGCTAACACACGTGCACATGTTGGTTTACACATTGTGGTGTTGGCACACTTTGAGAAGGAGGTGGAGTTTGAAGGGTAGAGAGAGGTTGGGTTCCTCTCTCCCTCCCGCCGAGCTTGCGAGGCGGGATTCAGCGCTTTTCGAGAACTTGAAGTGCATATTTTCTATTACGCCGGTGGGAAGTTTGGAGAAGTCGTGGGAGTGTTCCTCGCAGAGAAACACTCACCGAACGCTGGCTGTTGAGGCACCGGACGCAGAGGCTGTGCGTCCGGTGTGCTGTGGTGCTAGGGTTAAGCACCGGACGGTGAACACCGGACGCTGGGGAGCTCCTGTTCATACGTCCGGTGCTATCTGACTTTGGCCAGAGTGCTTGACTGGAAGCACCGGACGGTGTGCGTCCGGTGACCTGCGCGGTTTGCTGTGCTCTCTGGGTTTAAGACCGGTGAGCACCGGACGCGTCCGGTGACCTCGCGCGCCTGCAGACCTCTCTGAGTTTAGGACCGGTGTGCACCGGACGCGTCCGGTGCTCTGCAGGTTACCGTTAGATTCTGACACGCGGCTGACGTTGGAGCACCGGACACATGTGTTGAGCGTCTGGTGCCCCTTTAAGAGCGTCCGGTGACCCCGTATTTCGCCCAGTGAAAGAGCCAACGGCTCTTTTTGTTTGAGGGGCTATAAATACGTGTTTGGCTGGCTTAGGGCTAACTCTCTTGGCATTCTTGACTACTAGACATCCTTGTGAGCCTAAGCAAACACCTCCCACTCATCTCCTTCATAGATTACACATCTTTGTGAGATTGGGAGTGATTCCAAGTGCATTTGCTTGAGTGATTGCATCTAGTGGCACTTGGGGATCGTTCTAGCTGCGGTTTTCTTGTTACTCTTGGTGGTTGCCGCCACCTAGACGGCTTGGAGCAGCGGAGGAGGATTGGCACGAGTTGGTGATTGTTCGTGGCCATCTCCCGGTGATTGTGAGGGGTCTTGTACCTTCCCCGGCGGAGAGCCGAAAGGTAACTCTAGTAAAGTGCTCGTGTCATTGAGTTACCTCACTTGTGGGTAGGTTCTTGTGGTGTCCTAGTGAGGACGAGGTTCGTGCTACACCTCTTAGCCACCGAACCACCCAGTGTTAGTCGACACAACAGGGACGTAGCGTGCCGGCAAGCACGTGAACCTCGGGAGAAAATCGTGTGTCTCCATTGTGATCGTGCTTTGGATTTCTTCCGGTGATTGGACTTCATATTATTGATTGGTTCATCCCCTCTACGCGCTGGTATAAAGATTAAACCTTCTCTCTTACTTTCTTGCAAACTAGAGTAGCTTACATACTTGTATAGAAACTTTAGGTAGCTCCCTAGTGTAAGTAGAGACATAGCTCTTGTGTGCCTAGTGATCATATCAACTAGAATTGTTGGATAGGTGGCTTGCAAACACCCCTTTAGAGCTAGAGCAAAAAACTTCGCTTTGTTATTTACTAACCTCTTGCTCTAGTGAATTTGTAGAATTTTTAAATAGGCTATTCACCCCCCCCTCTAGCCATATTAGGACCTTTCAACGAGTGAGGACAAAGCGCGCAAAATGGACTGGTGTTGGTCTATGGGTGTAGTTTATGTCTTAGAAAAGATACGTGATATATGTGGGCCTGGCTTGATTGAACTAAAACTTTGCAAGGAGGCCCAACATGATTGAACTAAAACTTTGCAATGATTGAACTAAAACTTTGCAAGGAGGCCCAACATGATTGAACTAAATTCTTCTCGGATGTGCATGAGTGAGTACGAGTGAGGACAAAGCGTGCATAAAATACTAGTGTTGAATATGCTTGATGTAAATGGGCCTGGCGAGCCTGGCCTGATTGAACTCAAACTGAAAATACTAGTGTTGGATATGCCTGATGTAAACGGGTCTGGCGGGCCTGGCCTGATTGAACTCAAACTTTGCAAGAGGATATCCTTGGTGTTGGTCTGTGAGGGTAGTTTATGTCCTAGAAAAGATGCCTGATGTAGATTGAACTCAAACTTTGCAAGGATGTTAAAGAGGGTATTGAGAGGATATCCTTGGAGTACCTAGGACGTTACATCCACCAAAAGTCAGCTCAATTTTTCCAATTGACTCTGATTGAACTCTTTTTCCAATCGACTCTGATTGAACTCAAACTTTGCACGGATGTTCCAAAGGGTATTGAGAGGATATCCTTGGAGCATCAATACCCAAAACTCACCAAACTCTCATGATCTCAAAATCCATCAAAGAGGTTGGGGTTTTCTCAATATTCCTCCCAAGGTGGATTTTTGTGCTCATGATGAATATAGACAAATCATTTGGTAGATAAGATTATTAGAGGTCCTAGCATGTATCCAAACCCTTAAAACAACTCTAAACTCGCTAGAACACAAGTGCCAACAAAAACTCATAAGAGAAGGTGAAAGGGAGAGGAATAACCAAACAAAACAACATAATCAAGAACTCAGATCTTTGAGCCATGAATTTTAGATGACAACTTGCTTTATTTTAGGCACCACCAAGATCTCGTTCTTATAGAGTCAAATTACATTGTAGAGGAATCACTCTATACACTACGGATCTCAAACATAGCAAAAACCAAGACTGGCTATATATTCTTGGAAACAACCTAGTGACTTAGACCAAAGCTAATGGAAGAGATGGCTAGTTAGGGCGGTCTCCTATCTTATTTATAGTGCTATTACACATTTTCCCAGCCCTTAGATATTTTGGCTCAACCATAAACTACGGGTGAAAATGGTTCAGCTTGATATTTATGCATATGATGGTCACAAGCTCTTCATGACTTTGCTTTGTCTCAATACAAGCTTCGCGATGACCCCTGCCGCCTCCAAGTCCATCTAGAACTCCAACCGAGTTTTGAGGACCAAACCCGAGAAACCATATGTTAGTGGTTTTGAGGCCCAAACCACCAAGCCCCCTAAAGAAGCGTATTCGCTATATGCCTCCTCCATAATCTCGACATATATTATTGTCATCCTCGAACACCTGATCACCAAGTGATCCACTGTGTTTGCTTGACTTGGTCAACATAGTCTACTCTTTTGCATATACTCTTAGTTGTTGATGTCCCCATGTGTCAGCCATGCACAGTCAGTCTTCTAGCCATTTTTGTCGCTTGGTCCAAGCCTTACGTCTATCCTTCACCGCTCACAATCAATTGGCACGACACATCTCTATTTGACTTTCTCCATGTCCATCGACTGTCTATGTGCTCCACACTTGCACACCAACATAGCTAAGAGACATATTGCCCGCACACTCACTCTAGGGTTAGTTTCAAACTCAACCGAACTCGATCATCTCTGAACAGTCACTCATCACAACTTGATGCACAAAGGCACATATCAACCTTGTGTTTGCATGAGCAAAAACATTAGTCGATTGGGATAATATAGTAGTTAGCTCACGTTATGTCATTGGAAGATTGTCATGTTGAAATATATATTTATCTTTCATACAGGCACATTGCGAGCTCTTATATTACATCCGAATATCAACATCAAAAGAAAAGAAATCATTCTAGTCAAATATATACTCTACATATGTGATCTAGATCTCATATGTTATTCCAACCTTTAGTAGTTGGCCTCTTGGAATGGATAGCATCTTCTCTCCATTCCTTGAGTTTTTCCTTAGGAAGCTATAGACGTAGTTGACAATAATCTTCTTGAACAAATTTGAATGAGGCTTGGCTACTACTTCACTCTCGCCAATTATATAAACAACACCATTGTCCACCTCGCGTTGGATTATCTTTTGATCCTCCTCAATCTTCAACATCTCCTCCAGGTTCATTTTCCCTGTCTGTTATCAGAAAAGAGTATGTATGATTAGCACACAAACAATGACAAAGTGAAATTTTGAATAATGTTGTTGTTAATTTCTAGAAAAACAAACCCATGTTGTATGAAGTTATCACCTGGAAATGTGCCAATCTACTGCTCATGGAGACTGGATGCATTGTGAGCTCCGAGAAGGATTGGGCCGGTGTAAGCATCTCTTCAGCATAGACGGCATGTCCTGAGGGCTTCCTCTCCCAAGAAAAGCTGTCCACCCGAGCACTATGGAAGATAATCTTCAATGGCTCATCACCACCAACTCCATAGAGATTTAAGTCCCTAACATAGTACTGGAGGTACTCAACAAGAATTTTAACAAAATCACCAGCCGTTTCGAGTGTGTCACGGTACCCATATCTTGCCACACAACGGAACACCATGAACTCTTTGGGCTCCACTTGGCGGAAGAGGAAGCGCTCCGTGACATCAACATGGGCTATCGGCAAATTCTTCACCGTGATGAAGACAATCACTGAGTGGATGGTAGGGATCTTCTCAATGAGGTGAGGGAAAATAGGTGGTATTCCCTGCACTAGTTCTGTGTAGAAAAGCCCTAGGCCTGGAACTCTCTTTAGGTCCCGGCGCTCAAGGAGATCTTTTGCCTCGTCTCGTGACACGGTGTGCTCAAGCTCATACTTGTACCGCTTGACATGCACGTAGTGCCACACAATCATGATGAACATGAGAACTGCTGACATGGCCACTGGCACATAGGGTCCATGGGTGAACTTATATAGGACTGCAGCTGTGTAGATGGACTCCGTTGACATGAAGACAACGAAGAATATGGCTATCCACCAGATGTTTACCTTCCACACGAGGAGCATCACTATTGTCATCAAGAGAGTTGTGATCACCATCACAAGGACCACACAAATTTCTGTTTGTACATGTAGAAACATATATAGTAAGTGATGTGTATAAATGAAGCCATTCAGTGTGCTGAAAATGTTTAGACTTTTGCTTCAAAAAAAAAGTTTAGACTTGTTACCATGTGCTTTGGCTATGAAACCAGTTGTCCTGAAGCTTATGGTTACAATACAAGCTGCAATGCAGAGGAAGATGTTCACTTCAGGGCTGTACAGCTGGCCTGAATATCGCCTAGATGTATGCAGTATCTTAACCCTTGGGAAACAGTTGAGCGCCTGTAAATGGGACATGGTTGCAAAGGCACACGAGACCATAGCCTGGCTTCCAATGACTGATGTAATGAGAGCTAGGATGAAAGTTGGCCAAAACAAAGACGCTGCATCACACAATACAATATCCATTATTTACTCCTTTTTGGTTGACCGAATAATGAAGAAATTAATAGCAGAAGCTACTATTTGCAGTCACATACTTGGAATCGATTCGAAGAAAACATTAGGTATGATCTCAGGCCTGTCCATGTGTTTCCTCAGGTACGCTGCTTGCCCAATATATGTGAAGAACACTGAAGGTAATAAGCCGAAGCTGAAGCTTAGCTGGAAGAGAAAAACAAGGTTCCTTATTTCCACCATAACGATATTGATGTTTGCAGTATATACCAGTTTAAATGGAAATGGTAGAACTTGCATAAGTTTAAGTATGAATCCATTAATTTTCATAGTAATGTATATTAACAGAATTAATGTACACTGCATGGTCTAGTTTTTTTTCCTTTTTACTTTATGAAATGATCAGAACAGAACAATTGTTTCTACTTCTTCATTACAGTGTGTAAATAAATAATAATGTGTACCTGTATAGATCTGATGCTGAAGTATCCCAGATCAGCAAAAAGAGCTTCAGTGCCTGTCAAAGAAGCACAGCAAACTTTTATAAACAAATGTACCTAGCATGAACAAAACTACAACAAGACATCATAAATGGTGCTACGATTTTGTTTTTGACAGTTGATATATAGTACACATAATACATACCTGTGAAACAAAGAAGAATTTCACCCAATGAGACCCATCCTTTCTTTTTGTTCCTTCGGAAATAGTCGATGATATATTTGGCATTGAAAGCCTTTAATGTGCTAATGTCGTACTTTACTGTGTTATAGATGCCGATGCCGGAGATGAGGAGGAGCCACACAAAAACCACCGGTGCAAATGTGTAACCAATTTTGTCGGTCCCAAAACGCTGGACCGAAAAGAAAACCACCAAAATGGCCACCGTGATCCACACCGTTGCATCTGTGTTTGTACAAGTAACCATATGTGTCAAACATTAATTAATTAATTAATTAATAGCTCTGCATGATGCTTGACACTTTTGGCCTTAATTTTCTGAACATATAAAGGATTTTCTAAAAGGAAAAAACAGAAACACGTTATCATGTGGACTAGGTTGATTGACCTATTCAATTAGTCAACTTCCGAGTTAAGTAGTTACTTTCTTGCGGTGCACTATCCGTGAGTTTTTCTTGGGAAATTGAAGACCAGGTCTTGACACTCAAAATTGTCGGACTCCATCACAAAGTAGTATATGTCTGTATTTAGCTAGTGAGGGGTGGGGGTGACTAATATTTGCCGCAATTAATGACACAAAGTCTTGTTGCCTGATTTTCCTTCGCATCTCTCTTCCAATACTCCATATAATACTAACATCATTAGACTATATATACTATATATGCGAGCAAAATATATGCATTCTACAATTATACGTACGTATATATACGTGGCTTTCAGCATTACTATACCTGTAGTCAGATGAGGTGCTCTCAACTTGAGTCCGTTGACAGCCGCAAGTACTGAACCATTAATAAACATGCAAAGAGTCATCATGTCAGGCCATCATCCAAACGCCAGGCGAGGCGAACACAATATATATTTCACATGAACACAGACATATATATGAGCTATATATATGGTACGTACGTACGTACGTACCTGATATCGGAGGGGTTAGCATGGAGTCGCTGATGGCCAGTGCCGTGGCAAGGATGGTGAGGAAGAAGAGTGAGATCTTTGCTGCCTTGCTCGTCTCCAGCAGGTTCTTCATCCACTGAGCTCTCCGGAGCGTCGCCGACGGCTTGCCGCGGTGCTTGTACCTCGACACGAGCTCATCTTCTGCCTGCTGGTTTGGGATGAGGCACACCTTGGCGTACCGCGAGATCAACGAGTAGAGCGCAAACGTACCACCTGATGGATCGACAGAATCAATCAAACGTGTCAATGTCGGCAGTCGTTGTTGTTACCAGCAGAAGGTATACACGTTTTTTCTACTAGGCTAGCTAGAGCTAGCTATATAGCTATTGACGATGAACACGTCTAGTAGCTTGATGGTGATGTTGCAACTAATGCAGGCTTGAGTTTAGTGGACTTGATCAAAGAAATCTCTGGTGGATCTAATGTGTCAAAGAGGCCGCGCGTTTAATTTGCACGCTTGCGCGACGTACCGTCACCGTCATCGTTGGCGTAGAGCGCGACGAAGACGATCTTGATCATGGTGAAGAGGATGAAGCTGTAGATGATGATGGACAGCACGCCGAGGACGTCGTCCTCGTGGTGGACGCCGTCCTTGAAGGTGTTGGCGTACACGTAGAGCGGCGACGTGCCGAGGTCGGCGTACAGGATGCCCACGCACTGGAACGCCAGCCGTAGCGTCCGAACCCAGCTCTCCTGTACAAGTACGTGTAGCAGTGTATGTACCCAATGCAATCATCAGATTATACGTAGGCCGGCGGGACAAGTTGCTGCTCTTATTAATTCTAGAATCAAGTACGCGATCGAGTATGATATATACTAGCTAGCTTATTTGTGTGGTGAAGGAGTGAGCAGCGCGGCAAGATGAGCTGCCAATCTGCCATGCGTGCATCCAGGCCAATATGCTGAAATGCTTGCAGCGTGTATAGTACCTGTCCGTGGTGGGCGGCGTGCGCTGGCATGGTGGCGTCGCGGTAGAGCGAGTCCTGGCGCTTCACGTCAAACGGCGGCAGCTCCAGCTCCAGGTCGCGGCCGCTGCTGAAGCTGTAGGGAACGATCTCCATGCTACCACCACCCCGGCCGCCGGCGGCAGAACCATGCTGATGTGCCATCTTCGTCCCGGGCGCCGGCGCCGGCGTCTTAGCTTGCTCTGCTGCGAAAGAAGAGCCTCCTCCCTCCTCCCTCGAAATTATAGGCCGGCAGCCGGCTCGATCGATCACCACCTCACGCTGCGGTTGTGCAGCAGTGCGTGTACAGCGTTTGGCTGTTTGCTTCCCCGGCCGGCCGGCTGCTCATATGTCAGTGTAGCTATGAGGTTCCTTTTATAACCATCCAACCAACCTATCTAGCATGTGGAGCTTCCTGCTCCCAGTTTTCAGCGTCGTCGCAGCATGGGAACCGGTTAATAACTCTAGAAAAAAATGACTTTTTAACCTCTTATTATTACCTACATATATATAATTTCTACAACTACTAGTAGTAGTTACGTGCCTTGCCAGCCTTGGTAACTAGCCAGGGGTACTGTATCTGTATGTATCTTGCTCTGACGACGACGCCGCCGTAGGACGTGGCTAGTACGCGCGCGCGTACTACTAATCTTGTCCTAGACTCCTAGCTAATTTCGTTTCTATATGAAGTTACTTAGTCTGTCTGCTGAGCCTGCAGTGTGGTCGTCAGCCTTGACTCGATCCACTAATCTAAAACGGGTTCGCAGAAGTCGTGGATGCGCTGCCAATGACGGCGCTAGCTGCCTTGAGGCGACGTACGTGGCGTGTCTACGATGGGGTGACCGAGTGATCCAAAATGGAGAAGGGACCAGTCGTGCTTTGTGCTTGTGCTTGGGATCCAATATATATGTATATCCATCGTTGTCAATACAGCTCTGATCTGACGTTTCACATAGACTACGCGTCATCAGCTAAAGTTCAACAAACTGTAAAAAAGTATACTAATCTATTGTTTTGGGAGATACTCCTACTATCTTTGGAAGACGCCGTAGCTGGACTTTTGGCTAATATAATACCACCTATATATTTGGCTTCTACATGCATGCATGCGTATTAGCATGCGTAGTACGCACTGTCGTCTGTCGACCAAGATTAGTTTGGTCACCACGATTTCAGATCGATAAGCCGTGTTGGATCTCAACTGTATTGTATTCCGATCCATGCATCCTTTTCGTTATGTTATATTATATTACATACGTGATCATGGTCAATTCAACAAATTAGACTGTAAGTAATTAATCCACCTTATAATCTATTGTATCCCATTTAGCTGTGGGTGCTGCCGTACTACCTGAACTTTCGGTACTTGGCTACATGCATGCGAATGTGGTATATATTACTATGTACACGTGATGTTGACCAAGATTTGTGTCAGATAAATGGTATTTTTTTTATAACTGCCAGATAAGTGGTACAGTGTTGGATTTCAACTGATGATACATCCAACCAGCACATTACTTTGGAATTATTGATCGATGAAAATTAAATAACGTAATCCTTCTTGTCTACCAAGCATCATATAGTTTTTTAAAACACGCACGAAATCCTTCTATAAATGCTGGTCTCGTTCAAATTAAGATAGAGTACGTGGCCCTAATCAAGATTATCAGTTAATCAAAGTTTTTTTCCTTCCAACAAGCGTCATTTGGGTCTGTCTGGATCCACTTAACTAAAATAATTAAGTTATGATCCAAATAGATAAGGTGGATTATTATAATGAAAATAAATACATTACAATAATCCTATATTCCACTAGATCTGATATTTTGTGATTATGAGCATTTTTTACTTGAATTAAGAATAATTCACCACGATAATTCAGCAATCCAAACAATCGTTCATAATTCAGATTACAATATTCCTACGTGTAATTTAGATTATAATAGTTTAGTTGTGATCCAAATAGGCGGAAGGTACACATAATCCAAAAAAATAGTTACATATAGGCCCATTTGGCATAAATCCACTAGCAGTATCAAGAACTATTTGAAGCTGTTTTGACCAAACGTGGTAAAATGAAACAAACTCCACCCGAGAAACCACTAAAAATATGCCCTCACAAGAGTATAATATTTTAGTTGGGATCCAAATAGGCGGAAGGTACACATAATCCAAAAAAATAGTTACATATAGGCCCATTTGGCACAACTCCACCAGCAGCTCCAAGAACTATTTGAAGCTGTTTTGTGCATAACGTGATAAAATGAAACAAACTCCACCCCAAAAAACCGCTAAAAATATGCCCTCACAAGAGATGGATGGTAGATGAAGCTAAAAGGTACTAGCTTCTCTTACCTCTATCTTGCACCATGCATGGGCCCATCATCTGTTGGTGTCAGATTTGTTGCCTCCGGTAGCGACGAAGGCATGACGTGGGGAGGGCATGGACATGACCACCAAGGCGTTTGTGTGAGCCGCTAGGCGCGGCTGCGCGGGCATGGGACAGTGAGGGTGCAGCCACCGGGCTCACACGAACCAACGTGGAAGAAGAAGATCGGGGAAGAAGATATTGAATTGAAGGATTGAGAGGATAAACCAGAAAAAAATAGATAGGAGAAAAAAATAAAGTCATTATAATAGTCTTTCCATTTTCTCTATCATAAGAAGTTGTTTTGTCAAATGATTCATAGAAACAACTTTAGCTCTACCAATAGAAGAGACAAATCAAAAAATGGTTTAACTAGTGAAGTACGTACAGCTATGTCAAACAGAGTTGTTATAATCTTTATGGGTTAGATACCATGTGATCCCTGCCTCTACAACTAGAATCGTATACTTTCGGGCAAGAGCTCTGACGATTGCATTGCTTTCTACAGCTTAACGGCCGGCGCTCGCGGCTCTCGTGTGACCTGTCCTATCTAGACATGCAATTTTCTTTGCAGGTAATGCTATTAGATAGATTAAATGTCCAGTTTTTTGATTTTTTTCAAAACGTGACCTATTCCTGAAAGTGACGACAAATATGGAGTTTAATTTGTCAAATGATTTGTTAAACGAGGGGAAATGCAGCACCCAACAACGCGCAGCAAACAAGCCATGGCATCCTACCCATCAATTAATTTACAGAAAATGAAGTGTCCTCCCGCAAAAATTTCAACGAAATTTTCAGAACACAGATCAGTTCTTACGGTAGTTACGACCTGGCCTACGTGAGCAAAGAAGTCAAGTAAATAATAAGTCGGTCTAGTCATCACTTCTGGCAACAAATGAACACCACACATGTCTTACTTTGCTGAACTTTCGCCGTGACCGAGTAAGGTTGTGATTGCAATGTTTCTGTGCGTCGATGAGAAATCGTGATGTGTATATAATCTTAACAAATTTCATGTTTCCATATATAGTGATACGTACACCTTAGGAATAAGGTTCTGATTGCAATGTTTTTTTGGCTCCATGAGAAATGGTGTGTATATGTTCTTATTAACAAATTTCATGTGTTCATATACAATTATACACACCTACTAGGAAGACAGGCATTTAAAAATCTAAAAGATTCTCTAGAAATTCACAGTTGGAAATTCAAAATGAGACTATACATACGTAAGAATCATTCTGAAAGTATATGTCCATATATTTTGAAATGCAGAAAAGTTAACGAGAATATTATTCTACATTTTAATGTCGTCATGACTATACCATTCAATGACGAAGGATATATCCCTAAATTGTAAAAATTATGAAAAAAGGGTAGTGGACGATGAAGTATATGCTTTGCAAATTTGATGCAGCTAATTCATTTACTAGGCGTGCATTGTGTGCATCGATCACATGGGTGAGTCATCCAAAGCAACTGGTCAACATCCCGTATCTGAACTTGTGTGAAGCCATCACTAGCTAGACAGGCAGTACTGCTTTGCATTTTTTTAGCATATTCATGGCCACAATAATTAGCTTAAGCCAGGATATCAATATATATGCAGAAAGTACAGGCAGCAGTCAGTCTGTAACCAAAAACATTTGTGCCAATCAGAAGATAACTGATGTGAGGTGATTTAAGTGACAAATCAGGAGTAATCACTTAGGGAACTAGACACCCCGTATGTGAACTTGTGTGAAGCCATCACTGGACATTCAGTACTCTGCTTTGCATTTTCTTTTAGCATATTCATGGCCACAATATAATTACCTTGAGCTAGGGGAGCAGTATATATGCAGGAAGTACAGGCAGCAGTTAGTCTTTGTAACCAAAAAACTTTTGTGCCAATCAGAAGATAAGTGAGGAGATTTAAGTGACAAATCAGAAGTAATAATCACTCAGGAAACTTAATAAATATGTAAATTGTCATTGTCAAATTGGTATTTAAAAGGAATTGATGCGTCAATCCCCTAAGACTTATTCAAGAAACTGAATTTCCATCTTAATAACTAAATGCTATATGTGGTTCACATCACATCCAGCAGGAAGCCGCTGCTTTTGAAAAGTAGGTACACTAGGACGTAGGACTTCCTTTAGGGACAAAGTTCAATATAGAACAGTCTGATATTTTGTTTGAAATATGAGAGTTGACTCGCAGAGTCAATGTGAATCCGGACAATTGGATCGGCCTGCACGTCAAGATATACCATATGGAGTTACGTTCTCTAGGTGCCTAGGGCAAAGAAAATAGGGGCGTTCTTCAAGGGAGAGGATCCCTTGTTCAATGTTCAAGGCGCCAAGTGGTTGCAGTGGTGGCGGCACCTGCTCCTGCTGTATTTCCTCCGGTTGTACGTAGTCTATCGAGGTTGTTGTGGTGGGGATGTTCGGTGCTGCTGGTCGTCCATGTTGTAGATGCTTGTATTGTCCCTATGTAGTTGACGGTGAAGTTGTCCCATTTGGAACTCATCTCCCTTGTGTTAAAGTTTCAACAGATTGGCTCAAGTGTGTCGAACCATGTAGTGTCGATGATGTAGTTGATGATGATGTTGTGGTTGTTGTTGATGTAGTCATATAGTGCTAGTGGAGATGCAACGCACTATGTGCTCTCACGATGTTGAGATAGGGGAGCGTGGGATGCCATGATCCATACAAATTAGTTGTATAGGCTAAGGGTGTTTATTATAGTTTTGTATATGTACCTTTCTTTCTGGCGTCACATCATATTCTGGTAGATTCCAAGTGCTGAAAGTTGACGGAGAGGGGTACGAGAGGCCAAATTCCCTGCCTATGTTGGTGATGATGTTTTCACCGGCGAGGATAATGGCATTACACTACAAGGATTGGTGCTTTACATGACAGGTTGCATTGGTCACCGATAGTCGAAAACACGTCATGATTAACTTATGATGACGATCAACGAATCCGTCATGTATCTCACGTCATAGATTTACTAGAGCAATTATACCCGTCATCGATTGACATGTTTTTTTCGTCATGGGTCACTAGCTAGGAACAATAGAAACAGGCTCATTGTGATGAATTGGACCGTCATAGAAATTGACAAGTCATCATTTGCCATGTCACCATGAATTTAAATTTAAATTTAACGTATTCAAATTTAAATTGACACAAATTAAAATTTATTTTTTTATCAAGCATTCAAATTCGAATTTGAATCAACCACATTCAGATCATCACAAATGGTTACTGGAACTCACGGCAGGTCATCACCAACACAACTCAAGATACATATAAATAGAGGTCCAATGCCATAACATAACATAATTCAGTTACATAGTCTGCCATAGAACTGCAGATGCATACACCATGATCATAGATGTTGCCACTACTGTCAAAAGAAAATAAACAGTATTGCTGCTGCAGCTGACAGATCATGGTCACAAATTACAACAAAAGTTCACAGACCATGCAATGGAGCATTCACAGAACATTGCATCATTTCACGCTGACTATCACAATTGTCACCAACAACATTGGTTTTCATCCACAAATTTACCAAGAAACTGTTCTTCTTCTTTGTTTTCTTAACAAGAACCTCACAGACAGCCTGCTCCACGTTCTTTGGCTGCTCACCATCATCTACAGCAGCATTTAGCTTTTCCTCCATTTCGACCTAGCATTGGATGAGACACTTAAATCAAGGTTCATGACATATCTGAACTTAATGTATTAAAATTTTCGCTTTACTTACAATAACTGATTGAACTTCAGGAGTAAAGCCTTTCTTTTTTGCTATAGTGGCAGTCCTTAAACACATCCAGTGCATTAGGTGGTTCGTTTTTGTACTTCTCTGCCTGAAAATAAATTGAATCAAAGGATAGTTTCAAAACTAAGCAATTTGACAAGAACAATTCACAAATAATGCACTGAAGGAATTCACAGAAAATGCACAGAACCATTTCATATAAGTTGAGCACAACCATTGGAAATATGACATACTAGTTCCCAGATCATGATAGTCAAGTTAACAGAAGCACCATTTCACATAACTTGACACAGAAATATTATAGAAGTTGACATAGAAATAGAACTAGAGCCCTCATACATCATAAGAGACTAAGAGTTAGAACTAGAAATCACATACATGAGTACAGACAGTCATTGATTTGAACTCACCAGTTTTGCAATGTGCATTTCATAGCTGCAAGATCCAGTTGTCAGGTTTAACTACGCTACTGCTGGTACTGCTAGGTTCATTGATTCTAAATTAATTAAAAGATGAAGAACTGCTACTACCAATAGGCTAATTGCTAGAGGAATCCCATAATTTTGCAAAATGCAGTAAGAAATCATGGGCGATAGCCTACCTCCCTTCACCCAAGTCGCTTCCTCGCCTACAGCGTAATCCGCGAGGTGCGAAGGAGACCCTGCCGGAGCCAGACGGGAGCCCCTGGTGCGACCGCATCCACGCTAGGTGCCGCCGCTTCTGCGGCTGCACCGCGTCGACCTCGCCGCGCGACGTCGAGCCGGAGTCGACACTCGAGCCGCCGTCGCCGCCGCCGCAAGCGCGCTTCCTTTTAGCGCCAGGCGAGGAGAGGAGGGGCGCGACGGTGCCCGCGCATCCACAGCTGCAGCCGCTCCCCTCCTGCTGGTGGCGAGCACCAGGTGCCGGGGGGCGCCCGCCGTCGACGTCCATGTCCTCTTCCGTGGCGGCGGCCCGGGCGGTGTCGAGGCTGAGCACCCTGACGAACATGTCGAGGTCGCCTCCTGGCCCAAGTGAACCGCCGCAGTGGCTGCCGGATGGCTTCGAGCGGCGGCGGCGGCGGCGTGTGGTCTGGGAGGAATTGGACAGGGCTTGGCTGGCGGTCTCTATTTATATGGTCGTTGCACATTACGAAATGTCCTCAGGGTTTCCACTGCGGGAGGCAGTAGATTTTTGGCGAGTAGGGCAACAAGGTAATTTCACAGGAAGTGAAATTTTTAGATAGGGCGCCAAATCGGCCTGGACAGGTTTGGGTCGATCCATTTTTGGTTTTTTTTATTGAAATCAGCCTTTTTTTCTTTACATATATAAAATGGCACTTGTTATTATGTATTAGATTTAGTTAACTTTATTTGCTACCTATTTTCTTTGTTCTGATTAACTAGGCAGCGGCGGCGGCGGCGGTCGCAAATGCTGTTGGCGTGAGTGTCCCGTGAATCCTGAACGAACAAGTCAAAATCCTCCTTAATCTGAAAGCACTAAACTTTAATACAAATAAAATAATATATCACAAATGTTTGAAAAGTACTTGATAGCCCAGTGGTAAGCCGTAACCTATGCAATCCAGTGGTCCCAGGGTCGAGTCCTCCATTTTTTTGCCAATTAAACTCACCGATAGGTCAATTAAACTCACTGACAGGCGGGCCATGTCCACGTCAGCGCCTTGTTCGCCATGTCAGCGCACGCTGGAGAAAAGTTGGATGATCCATGACGAAACTAAATCATCCGTCATCGATAAACCACTGAGTAGCCCAAAATGATTCGTGACGGTCGACTGTCATACATGTAATACCCCAATGGTAACCAATGCAAGTCTATGATGGTTTCTCTAAACGTCACCGGTAACCCGTCATGGAAAGACCCATTCCTTGTAGTGTTAGGCATGACATTGTGGTGAAACTGGCGCCTATGTGCATGTATCTTTGTTGGGCATATTTTGCTGCTCTAGTGTCGTGCCAATTGAGTTCTCTAGTGTCACGTTGTTGTTGGTTTGATTATTGACAGTGAGAGTACCTTTTTTTGCTTTCCATTGAAATCATGGTGAGGGTGGGGTTGTCTGCCAATTGGATGGCCATGGAGGATCCTGGTGCTGCAGCTATGATTGACGTGTCGACTAGTGTGGTCGAAGTTGGTGGTGTTGCAGAGGGTATTGATGTTGTTGTCGATGGTGTCGACGTGGGCACTATGGTGATTCCAATTGTAGGCGCCTTTGGATTCTCTATTGGATGAATTGTTTCTTTTGAAAGAACAGGAGAGGTCGTAGGGACATCTACTGAAAAACTTTATTGATATAACAAGAGTAAAGTACAAAGTGCAGGAGGTAAGTAAGTACAATAAAAGGAGCAAATGGACAGGCCCAGTGCTCAAGAAACAAAGAAAGAAATAAAGAAAATCAGGCTTAAAACACAACTTGATCTAGCCTAGCCATGACTCAATTCTAGGGAAATAACGCTTCTTGGCTCTCCATAAGAGTTGCCTGAAAACAGATTTGAAGGCTTCTAAGCATCTTAAACAATCAGGTTGGATGCCTCTAAATATAGCATCATTTTTGGCTGACCAAATACACTAGCACATGAGGATTATAACTTCTATGAAGAAAACTTCCTGGATCTGGTCTTTAAAAGTCTAGAACCTTTGGAAAGAGCTGGGGGAGCTAATAATCGAGAGGCCAATTAGGCCCCAACGGGCCGTTGCGAAGGCACAGTCCACGAAGAGATGATCAACAGTTTTTTCACAATCTGAAGCGCATAGAACACAGCTGAAAGAGAGCAGGTCATAAATTTTCTTCTTAGGATGTTCCGGGTGGTTAACCTATCCTAGATGAGGAGCAAGAAGAAAACTTTGTGCTTGGGCTGATAAGAGGATTTCCAAATCCAGTTGAAGATTGGCTCCACCTGACCAGAACCGAGTAGCTGACAATATGCTTTTTTGAGGTGAAGAGAGAATTGTCCTAAATATACGACCAAGTATCATTTTCATCAATCGGAGCCAGGCTTTCCAAAGTGTTCTGAAAAATTATCATTTGCCCATAAACCTCCACAAAGAGGTGCAAATTGAAGAGCGAGGTGAAAGAATCAAAAGATCTTGCAATCTTGAGAGTGAGGTTTGGGTTTTTAGCAAAGGAGTGAAGTTCAGGAAATTTAAGTTTCAAAGGTTGCCATGCCCAGCAATCATTCCAGAGAAGGCAAGAGGCTCCATCAGCCGCAGAGACCGATGGCATACCTTTAAATTTATCCAGAAGCTTTAGCACATCTCTCCACCAAAAGGACCCTTTCTTAGACTGATTAGGAAGCTTGTCGTTAGAGTAGTGCTTTTCCCAAACAAGTTGAACCTGGGGAATGTCAGCTCTATTGAAAAACTTGTCAAGCTGCTTTAGAAGGAGAGCCTCATTATGTGTCTTCAGGTCAATAACACCCGACCCTCCATTGATCTTTGGTCTAGCAACTAAGGGCCAAGCAGCTTTAGCATTGATTCTATCATTTTCATCATTACCACACCATAGATAATGCTTTCTGTATTTATCCACTTGCTCTCTAATAGTGACATGAAGTTGGAAGGTTCCCATAATGAAGGTGGGTAGGGATGAGAAGACAGAGTTAACCATTTGGAGCTTTCTAGCCTGAGAGAGAAAGAGTGAAGTGCTCACCAGTCTTCTTTCACATCTATTAACCATGGGAAGAAAGTCAGCAATTTTGGTTTTAGTGAGCCCAAGGGGGAGGCCAAGATAAGAAGGGAAAGCTTCCAACAGATCATCCAAAAGTGGCAGCAAGATGAGCAGTCCTGGCCTCAGATAGATTGATAGGAATAATGTAACATCCCTTATGTTACGAACACTAAAACTGGATCATGTCATCATAAGCATTGCAAAGCATATTTGTTAAGCACATCATTATGCATCAACTTAAAATAAGTTTATTTTGGTTGAATGTGCTTAGGGAATTAAAGTGTGCTTATGTTGTGAAGTGATGCTTGTGTTGGTTGTATAATTCCTAGGGTGGAAGATTTTCGAGAAAATGGGGGGGAAAAACCCTGATTTTAAAAGCCTTGTTTTGCCCCCTTTTGTGAAATTTAAAAACTAAGCAAAATTTAAAGTTGAGTTCAAAAGAAAAGTTGTAGATCTTGTCAAGATGTACAACTTTGGTGTTTTGAGTTTTTGAAGTTTCAATACAAAATTCAAAGTAATTTTGAAAATACAGATTTTCAGAAATTGTCCCCTTTTCCAATTTGAATCCCTAATTCAAAATCTGTTTGGAATCTTGAAAAGTGGCCAACATGAAAGTTGTAGAGCTCAAAAAGTTGAACAACTTTATTGTTGGAAATTTTTCAAGTTGTTATGGGAAATCAAAAGTAATTTTGGAAATTCAGATCTGCCCCAATTCAAAATTGGAATTCTTCCAATTTGAGATTTGAAATTCAAACTGTTTTGTCAAATTCACCCTTTTCCACTTGGAATCAGCTTTGGACACCAAAATATGTTTTGTAGCTTGTAAAATTCTGCACAACTTTCATTTTGGTGAAAATTTGGCTCCAGTTCAACTTTTGGTCGAATTTCGCAAAAAGACAGAAAGGGGGAGAGATATGGACGGCTACAGTGATCCGATAGGGATCACGGCGCCCCTGTCCAGCGCAGCCGCCGCGCGTGCAGCGCCGCACGCATGCATGCGAGCACGCAGCTGCTTGCCTGCCAGTGTCGCCAGGCGACGTGGAAGCTTGGCGTCTCCTCCGTTCGCGATATAAGTCACTCCATCGGCCGACGCACTCGTTTCTTTCTCTTGCGTCCGACGCCGACGAGCTCACTGCGCCCACCAATTCGCCCTCCTCATTCCCTTCCAAGCCACCAGAGACCCCCCAGCAGCTCCGCCCTGAGCTCCGCCACCGATTGCGCCCCCTAGCGCAAGCTCTAATCCCCCATAAGCCACAAACGAGCCGTTCTCCTCCGACTCCGGCCGGGACCGCCGCCGTGCGCCTCCTCCGTGGTCACGCCGTACTAGGAGGTTATACGCCTTGTACATAGTCGTTTCCGGTTCCTCTCTTTCGCCCGGAGCTGATGCGCTTGCCCTTTTCCTTCGGACGCGAGCAGGTTCGTCGGAACAAGCTCGCTGAGCTCAGAGCGCCGCCCGACTACATGGCCACCGTCGCCAAAGCCTTCCTCTGCTTCTCCCGACGTGGTGAGGTGATCACCGTGCTCCCTAATCCTCCCCGAACCTCCCTGTCTTGTTCATTTGCGCTCTACCGAGCCCTAGTGGCCGGTCTGTGATCGGCTATGGCGGCCGCCCGCCATTCGCGCGGCCGAGATGGGAAGAAGGGGGTAGAGCGTGAGTAGGAGATGGCAGTGGAGTCGCGAAGGCGAGGCGAGGCTGGTGCGCACGCGCGCGTGGGCCAAGACCCTCGCCAACGGCGGCTGGAGCCGTGGCCGAGCCGCCGTGCGTGGTGAAGAAGAAGCTGACGGGTGGGACCTCCCCGTCAGCGACCTTCAGAGAGAGGAGGGGAGCAGCGCGCGCGTGGGCCAGATTGGGCCGAGGCTAAATGGGCCGGCCGCAGTAACACAGTGCTGTTGTCCTTTTTCTTTTGATTAAAAAATGCTTGATGTTTAATTTTATATAGAAAAACATGTACTGATTCAAAAATCATGGAAATTTTTGTATAGGTTCCATAAAATGAATAGGACACAGAAAAAATATTGGATTCTTTTTCTGGTAGTTTACATGTATATAAAAAAATTGCCTCTTTTAATTAATAAATAAAACTTCCAGGAATTTTAATAATTTAATTGTATGTCCAAAAATCACCAAACTTTGTGGGATGCCTCTGAATATTATTCCCTGGCTTCACCCAAAATTTGGTGGCATTTGGATAATGTTTGGATAAAATATCATTAAACCCTTAATTAGTAATTAAATAATAATTCTAGAATAATTAGATGATAATTAGTTTAAATTCTCAAAATTAGGGTTTGAGTGATTTTGGGATTGTGTGATGACCTGAGGTCATTAACCTTAATGACCTTTGGCATTTAATTATTGTTTGGCATTAATGTTTAATTACTGTTATTAATACTTAATTAAAAATTAATTAAGGTAAAAATGTTTAATAGTCAGTTAATTAAGAATAATTATGAATTAAGAGAAATTTTAATTTCCTGATGCAACCTCTTGGGTAAGAACACTAAAGTGTCAAACAACTTTAGTGTCCTTGCACCGAGAAGGAAAGTTGTAATCAACTCGGTTCTTCTTAAATAGTTGTCATAAGCATATCATAAGCATACATCATTTTACGTGTAGTACACGTGACCGAAGGAGCGACCATTGAACCGAACCCCGAGGTTGGTGTTCCGCTCGAGTAAGTTGGAACCGAGACTTGGAAAGTCTCCGAGGGTCCCTATGAGCTCTGCAACCAAGGCAAGCCCCGGATGCATTAACTCCTCCTTGAATGTTTTAAATCTTTTATCACTTATGAATTGAAAATGCTGCATTAGGTAGTTGAGAATTGGGTTAACCTACTTGCTGCATTTACTACTTTGATATTTGTTATCTTGTCCTTGACACCTATTTTATTTTGAAACTGCATAGTGATGCTTAGCCCTGCTACTAGATAGGTTTTCAAATTAGAAAGTTTGAAGGGTTGTTGTGGAATACACTTACGCTCAGTGATGTTTCAATTTGAGACCGGTCGGTGGACTTGCTTTAAGAATAGAGTCTTAAAGTAGTGTCTCCAACTGTGTCGATTAAGGACCGTTCCGTTGATGGCCTGCTGGGTTGAGAATTTATAGTACTAGCCACTTGCCCTCGGTAAGCCCGGTCTTGTGATCCCTCGACGCGAACAGCTACTCGCGCACTGGGCGTGGAGCGATGGCGAGAGTAGCGTGTACCCACCTTACGGATCTGAGATGACCGGAAACATCTAGATCGGCTGTAGGATAGTGGAGTACTGTGCTCTCAGGTGCCGCGAACCTAGTCAAATTTGGGGAGAGCTCGATTTGGGTTGACATATGCAAGATTTGGTTCTACATATGTCGGGTGGTTAGGAACTCTAGCTAGATTGCTAAGCGATTCGAATCGTCGTTGCTCCCCGATTGGGAGACTCAATTCCTTCGACCCTCATCGTAGTTAAATATGCAACTAAGTTGAAAAATGAAAAAGGGGGAAATGTCTCATGAGGTTCGGATCCCAATTCCCGAACTCAGAGTGACATGAAGCTATGGCCGTTGGATGGATACTACTTTAGTTAAGGACTAGGAACTTACAGACTTGTCTGTGAGAAGCAACTAGATAGACTGTCCTCGAACTCCTCGACCTCTTAAGGAGAGGAATTCGTGGATAAAACTTGAAAGTAAGGATGCACTATTAGTAAGCTTTTTGGCAAAACAATCTGGCTCCTTGCTCAGCCACTCCTTGTCTACCCTAAGCCTGCATTCCTAAGTTCTCCTCTTTTTCTGCCGGGTAAGTCTTGTTGAGTACTCCCGTACTCAGGGTTTTATAACCCCTGTTGCAGGTGCTGACTTATGCTGCTAATGGAAGTCATGTCGGTGGGCGCGACATGATTTATCCACCTCTTCTACCTTAGAAGCTTCACCTAAGATGCTTCCGCTACTCTACACACCTTTTGGAAATTTAGTTGTTTATATTCCATCATATGTTGTAAATTGAGTTATAAATCTTCCACACTCCAATGTAAGTTATTTTTTTGTAACAAATGATGTAATGTTGTGGTAACTCCATGTTGATCCTGTATGAGTTAAAATGTGGATGATTCGGGGTCCTCCGAGGGCACCCGACAGACTATCCAAGTTATATGACTCTCATGTGCAGTAGTCAGAGGTCTTAAGGACGATGTCAAGTGCATGTGGGCCATATAATTAGGGTGGTTCTGCCATAAATAAGCATGGATTTGGAAAAGTTGACTTTAAAGCCAATAGAAATAGCAAAGCTATTAAGGAGAGCTTTAAGCAAAAAAAGTTGTCGTCCACATCCCTCCATGATAATTAAAGTATCATCAGCATATTGGAGGATGGGGAAATCATTAGAGTAGATGAGGGGGATGGGTAGACTAAGAAGTCCAAGATCTTTAGCTCTGTTGACGTTTGATTGAAGCAAATCAGCAGCTGAAACAAAGAGAAGAGGGGAGAGAGGATCCCCTAGCCTGACACCTCTCTTACAGTGGAAGACTTTTCTAGGTGGCCTTTAAGAAGGACAAAAGAAGTACCAGAACCAAAGATCATTTCCATCCAAGCAATCCATTTGTTTCCAAAACCCATTTGCCTCATAAGAAGAATCGTTGCTTTGTGTTCAATTTTATCGAAGTCCTTTTCAAAATCCAGCTTAAGGATTATGATCTCTTTTTTAGAGACATGACAGAGATGCAGGTATTCAAAAGACCAAGCCAGACAATCTTGGATGGTACGTGATTTGATAAAACTGTATTGATTCTTGTGGACTAATTATGTAATCAGAGGCTATAGTCTATTAGCAAGAAGCTTGGTAATGACTTTTACAAAGGAGTTGAGCAAAGAAATGGGTCTGAAGTCATTGAATCTTTGTTGGGACATCAATCTTGGGGATGAGAGTTATATAGGAACCATTGATGCTCCTGAGTGAAACGCATTGTAGAGGTCATAAAAGTTGGATTTGATGATGCTCCAACATTTTTCAAGAACTCATTGTTGAAACCATCAGGTCCAAGAGATTTATCGAGAGGGAGCAACTTGATGATATTATCAATTTCAGTATGGCTGAAGGGGGTAACAAGGGAGCTCAGGTCAATAGATGGCTGGATCAAGGAGTCTAGAGAGAAAAGCATATGTTCAAAACTGGTAGAACCAAATCTATCCTTGAAATCCTACCAGATTAAATCAGCCTTAGTAGCATGATCTGTGAGAAGATCACCACCAGGAGATTCCAAGCAAGCTATCTGATTTCTTCTATTTTTATAGTTGCATTTGCATGAAAGAATTTTGAGTTTTCATCACCCAATTTAATCCACTTAATGACACCTCTCTGTCTCCAGTAAATCTACTGTTGATGAAGGAGGCTAGAAAGTTTTCCACAGAGAATATCTCTGAAATTCCATTCTTGAACCGATAGGTCTCTCCATTCTTTAATTGTATCGACAAAGGATAGGACAAGCTTTATATTGACAATTATTTTCTTGAGGTTGAAGTTGGGATTGCCAAGCTCTGAGGTTACTTTTGAGAGTTTTGAATTTGGCAGTAATCTTCTTAGCAGCATCCAACTGAGGAAAGTTACCATTCCAGGTTGTTGCAACAAGGGGAAGAAAACTTTCATGTTGCAACCAACAATTCTCAAATCTGAAGACATTTCCTTTTGGAATGAAAGTTTTGATTTAAATTACACATGGCCAATGGTCAGAGACCTCCATTACCAGGGAGTGGGCAAGAGTACTGGGGTATTTCACAGTCCATTTTGGAGGTGAAGAACCAGTCAAGCCTTTCCAAAAGGGGAGGCTGTTGTTTGTTTGTCCAGGTGAATTATCTCCTATTTAAAGGAATTTAGACAATCCCCAAGGCACTAATGACATTATTGAACAAAAGCATATCAACAAAATTAGCACCTGATTTGTTTCTATTTTTTGGCCTTCTATACATGTTGATATCGCCTAGAATTAACCAGGAGACATCATCAGGCATCTCGATGTTTTCGAACCAATTCATGAAGGTCTCCTTACCAAGACTATCACAAGGCCCATATACTGAGGTAAGGATCCAAGAGTCATTGCTCCAAACATAGGTGAATTCAACTAATAAAGCAAAGCTATTCTGAAAGATTTGAGCCCTAGAGAAGACAGAGCTTTTCCATGCCACAAGAATACCCCCTGAAGCACCAGCCAAGGGAAGAAAGCAGAAGCCATGAAAACAGGTTGGGCAGAACTTCTTGATATAGGAGGGATCAAAAGTTTCCCTCTTAGTTTCCTTAATACTCACAATATCACATTTACTTTCCAGAATTTTATTTCTGATGGAGTCCCATTTGACCTCAGCATTGATTCTCCTGATGTTCCAACATAGAACATTCCAAGATTTCTGAGAGGGGTTGCTATCCATTGGAGACCGGGAGGGAGTAGACCGCAGAAAAGTACTGCAGTGTATAACACGAGTACTGGAGAAAAAACAACGACAAAATGACTAAAACCATGGAAGATTTATGAGACATTACATATGGCATTACATAGTTCCACCACATAAGTCTTAGAGGGGCACATGGACTAGAAACACAAAAGACAAAAAAACCAAAGACAAAAGAGGAGTGAAGGGCCACCAAAAAGACATAAAGGAAAGTGGGGTAGAGAACCACCATAGAGACTTTCAAAGTCAGCTTCAAACATCAGCATCCTTGTCCTTACGAGGAGCTCCAGCTTTCTTCAGAGTCCCCAGTGCCTTATCGGAAATGCAGGAGGCATCAATATCACAAAGAGAGGAGCAGATGCTTTTGATTGCCTTGTTGGAGAGGGTGGAGGGTTTGGAGTTACATCCCACACAGTGTTTGCTTTTGCAAACCTGGCCTTTAAACCCCATTCTGCTGGCCTTGAGTCTTGGACTTCTTCTGACTTCACTTTCAACAAGGAAAGTCTTCTTTTTGTTGTCTCTCTTCACTGTAACCTTCTTTTTCCCATTATCTGTATCTTCATCAAGGGGTGTGGCTTCAGTCGAATCAAAGGTCGATTCCTCAGGTTGAACCTGAAGAAGAGTGCAGCTTGGGGCTTTCTTGGAGGGGCACTTGTTGGGCAGAGAGAATTCTAAGCCCCTGCCATTATCGAGGCAGGAAAGGAGTGCATCTGATTGCAGGATCTCTTTGGCACGACTGAAGTGGCCCAGAGAAAGTAGAAGAGCAGCGAAAAATTTAGCCCATTCAAAAAGGATAACACAACTTGGAGCAGCGTCAAGACTCACAGGCTTAAAGAGCTTGGCCCATGGGCTATAAAGATTGTGAGCAGCATCAGTCTTATTTGAGAGAGGCCCAAGCAAACAGTCAATGTCTGCAAATTTCTTTGGGTAAGGGAGATTCGGTGGGGGTGTATTATCCACGAGAGCAAGGCCCACTTGCATGTTCTGCTGCACAATTGCATTTTTCTGAGCAGCCTCATCAGCTATCTGTTGTTGAATCTCTTCCTCATTCATAAGATCATCCTCCTGGATTTCCGAAGGGAAAACATTAACAGCCGGCTCATGAAGGGCCGGGATATTCACTTCCAGATCAGCTAGGTTGATAGCAAAATTAGGCACATTTTCCTGCAAGAGGCCGGCTTCATTCTCAGCAGGCTGAGCATCTTCTTCATCCTCGTTAACTTGATTTAGAAGATCATTGAGCTCAATGAACATCTCCTGTTGGAGAGGAGGGATTTGAGGGTCAATGACCATATCTTCTAATTCAGCATGGGCATTGAGGTCAAGGATGGGAGGGTTCTCTGGCTCAGCATTCAGATTCAGGCTAGGGATTCCATCAACAGGATTTTGATCAAGGCCTCGGAATTTCAAAGTTGAGAAAATTTAATTTCAGCTAAATCATCAACTTCTTCAGCCTCAGCTGGTTCATCAGCAGCATCAACAAAACCATGCCCTGGGATACCCCCTCTTGCATTGCCATGTCCTTCAATGTTGTTTTGATGAAAAGCAGGGCCATTTCCAGGCTGCCCAAAGCCAAAAAGATCGAAAGGCCCACCGGGTGGAAAATCATTGTCGCCTAGAGAAGGGTCCTCATCGTGGGGCAACCCTCCAAGCAGGTGCCCTTGCAGGATTTCGCATTGAACAGTCCAGGATTCACCCGAGAAACCCACACCATCCGTGATGACCAGAAATTGGGGGACTGGCTCATAATCAATAACCCGCGCTCTGAAATTTAGTTACTATGAAGTTTAGTTACTTATTTTGGATCATATATATGTTGACTTAGCTATTTTTATTATAGAGGCTATTTTAGAATTTATATATAGCCAAAAGTAGACTCTAACATATATGTTACCTAATTTTGTAAAATAGGTTATCCATTGATTTTTGGTGACCATATATAGCCAACCTGATGCACTGACTTTATAAAATAGCAAGATTGTTGTAGATCTCTTTGTTTTAAGAAATTTTCTAATTTATCAAATGTGCTAAAAAATAGAATTTGACAACTAATTTTAGCCAAGTTATTGGAGTTGCTCTAGTTGTTTAATTTTATTTTGTAAATTTTAAAAATTTGTGGCTACAATTTATTTGAGCTAACAAGAGTATCGAAGCAACACCTAGTTTTAAGTCACACAAATTGAGAACTATGTATAAAAATATTTTAAAACTACTCTAGATCGGCGCCTGATGATGGCATGCGTGGATTAGATCCTCAGTCTCCATGGAACTGGCGTAGGTAACAGACTCGTAACCGAACTCGATCTTCTAGTAGTAGTAAAAAAGAGCCGGGTCCGAGACTTGGTGGTGGACCGTGGACGTGGTCAGCTTGGACACGACCTGACCACGGATAGCAACAGCCAACTTCCATATACATATATATATATATATAGCAGAAGAAATTAAAGGTGATCTCCGGCCAGATCCTATCTGTCTCGCACGGTGACTACTGCAGCAGGCGGCTCAATTCAATTCTGCGAACAATCCAACGCGCGCCGATCAGGATCGGAACTCTCCGCACGTACATGGAACCGCAGGAGGAGGACCGGACGCGGCTGCTCCCGGACGACGTGCTGGCAGACGTACTGAGCCGCCTCGCGCCGCGCGGCCTGGCCACGTCCCGCTGCGTCTGCGCGGCGTGGCGCGCGGTCATCGACGGCCGCGGCCTGCTGCGCGCGGACCTCCTCCCGCCGAGCTCGCTGGCCGGCCTCTTCATCAACTACGGCGGCGACTGCCGGTTTTCATGCACGGGGATCCTGTTCTCACGCCCGTCGTCCGCGACGACGTCGACGGAGGTCACCACCAGCTACCGCATGCCTTACACTTACGTACAAGACCACTGCAACGGCCTCCTCCTCCTACACGGCGCCGTGGTCAACCCGGCGACGGGGCGGCGCGCGCCGCTGCCCGAGTGCCCGCCTCTTCCGACGGCGATGGAGCGTTTTTACCGAGAAATGTACCTTGTCTTCGACCCGGCAGCGGCCACGCCATCGGCGGAGCAGTACGAGGTGGTGTCGATCCCCCGTCCTCCTGATCCTGACAGGGACGACGACGACGAGCTCGAAAAGAAGATCATCATCAGACCTAGGTGGCCCGTCCGTGGTCCCACGACCAGGCGCCTGGAGAGATCCTTGCTGCGATCGGAGTGGCCGCCGTCGCCATACGTTCTGGATGTCTTCTCGTCCACAACGGGGAGATGGGAGAAGAGATCCTTCACCCGGGACGGCGAGGCTGCTGGAACCACCCTCGCTGACCTGCAGCTGGAATATAGGTGGGTGCCATGTCGCCGGAGCGTGTATTGGCGGGGGGCGCTATACGTTCATTGCGAAAATGACTTCGTTATGAGGTAACTATATACTATCTATCATGTCAGCGCTACTTTTTAATTAATTTGATCTTAAAAAACTATATATTCATCTAGCTGATCTGGCGTGTTTTTTTTCCTACTAGGATATCTATGTCAAATAATACGTACCATATAATCAAACCGCCAAGGGAAGTATCTGATAGATGTGGAGAGATTTATCTTCATCTAGGAAGGTCTGAAAAAGGAGTCTACTCTGCACTATATGATTCTGATGAGAGCAAGCTTCAGGTCTGGATCCTTGAGGAGTCGTCGCGCGGTGTGATGGAGTGGATATTGAGGCACGAAAGTAGTCCAGGGCTTTTGCAAGCAAGTTTAAACTGTAGAAGACAGAAGCACGGGCCATGGATTTTACGTGGCCTTTACAATCGTCAACGCAAGGAACCAGTACAACATAGTACGTTCGATGAGTGGAATTCTGATGACGACGACAGTGTTCTCAACGTTGGAGATGGTAGCACCAACCAGTACTGCTCTGGATGTCTAGACATCCTCGGATTCCATCCGTACAAAGAGATTGTCTTCTTGCACACATCGCGATTGGACAGAGGATTGGCGTATCATTTGAAGACATCCAAACTCGAGGATTTGGGTGACTTGTACCCTCCTCGTTCAAATGCTTCTAGGATAGATTCGTGTGTTCCGTATACACCTTGCTTGGCAGGAGAACTGCCTGAAAGTTTATAAAGTGAATACTAATGATAATGGAATAAATATAAATATAAATATAAATATAAATATAAATATAAATATAAATATAAATATAAATATAAATATAAATATAAATATAAATATAAATATAAATATAAATATAAATATAAATATAAATATAAATATAAATATAAATATAAATATAAATATAAATATAAATATAAATATAAATATAAATATAAATATAAATATAAATATAAATATAAATATAAATATAAATATAAATATAAATATAAATATAAATATAAATATAAATATAAATATAAATATAAATATAAATATAAATATAAATATAAAGTCTAAGTCGTTCTTATATTGAGGTACACGATGACATTTGTAATTCTGCCATCATTTCGATCTGTAACTGATCCACGCTCCGCATTGCCTTGCTATATATAGTACTCAATCCATCCCAAATTGTAAGTCGTTTGACTTTTTTAATATCAAGTTTGACCACTCGTCTTATTCAAAGTTTTGTACAAAATATTACTTTTTTTTTGTTGTGTATTGGTTTATTAATAAAAGTTCTTCAAGAATAACTTAAAATTTGACTATATTTGCATAAATTTTTTAAATAAGACGAGTGGTCAAACTTGGCGTAAAAAAAGTCAAACGACTTACAATTTGGGCATGGAGGGAGTAACTAGGACGTCTAGGAGCAAGATTGTTACAATCGTTAGGCGCGTGATCAACTAACCACACAACTACCTAATATACGGAAGCTAATTCACGAGGTATCTGCCAACCAGAGTGCAAACTCAACTTTAGGAATAATGCACGCATGTAGGTATCTACTCTTTTTTTTATAAAGACACTCGAACAAGCAAGGCAAAGAAAAGCTGATAGAAAAGAGCAAAAATAAGACATAAAATGACTTATGTAAAAAATAGGTGTACATCAAATACTAAATTGGTCGTCTTTTTTTTGTATAGACGACAGTGCATATTACAAGCAATGAATATGGACCAGTTGATATTTGTGATTAGAAACGGATAACATTAAATAGGGGAAAAAATTACCTGTACTGATAGATCATGATACAATGACTTGGAAAGGAAGATGATTGAAAAACAAAAAAAAGAATGGGGCATGACTCCAAGCAGGCTCCGTTGCACGGTGGTTGCTCGTAGAACTTGTTCGATGCGATTGGTACCAACGATTTTGGAATCGTCTTTGCGTTAAATGTACACTACTATATGTTTCATTTTGCGCAGCTATATTAGAGCTCCGAGGCGGACGTTAGTTTTGCGTGTCATGGTTATTCAGGGCCGGCTGAAGCTGTCCAGCCCACCGAACAACTGCCATGGTTAATAATTAACCATAAAGGGCAGTTTAAAGTAACCACCACGATTAATATCTATTAACCGTGGCGAACATTGTAAGATAACTGTCACGGTTAATAGTATTAACTGTGGCGGTTGCTTATAATACCCATCACGGTTAATAGCTTATTAACCGTGGCAGTTACGTTACAATGCCACCTCAGTTAATGGTTACAACAAAAAATAATTTATAACTTTTTTATATTAATTTAGATGAAGATAAATTTTATATCAAAATTGTAGCCCTCGAGGAGATCTACAACACTGTAGTTGAAAAGTTTATGAATTGAAACTGTTTAGGGTCAAAAATATCATTTTAAGTTTGTAGATTTCGAAATTTAAAATTTAAAGTTATCAAACAATCTCAGATGTTGACATGGTCTATACAAAAGTTATAGTTCTAGATAAAATCTACAACTTTGTAGTTGAAATGTTTTAAATTTGAATATGTTTAGAGTCTCAAACATGTGTTCGAAGATTATAAAATTTGAAATTTAAAATTTTGAATTCCTAAATAATCTCTAATGTTTACATAGTTATTACCAAAGTTCTAGTGGTCCACCTGATCTACATATTTGATATTGACAAGTTTAAGGCTCAATTTTGAAATTTTTTCAAACTATCTCTGATGGCGATACATTATATACCAAAGTTACAGTACTCGATAAGATTTAAAAATTTGTAGTTAAAAGTTTTTTTTATTTGAGTTTATTTAGTAGCCAAAATACCCAATGTAAAATTACAAAATATTGATATTAAAAGATAGCGTATTATATAGATACGCAAATAATTGTGTGGTGTAGTAGTAGAAGGTGATAGTGTTGAATGAGAGGTTGGTTTAATTCTCTAGAGGCGCAAGTTTTTAGACTTTTGAGTTTTTTCGCGAACATTAACCGAGGCGGGCATTTTAAGGTAACCGCCAGTCACCCGCCACGGTAAATAGATTAACCGAGGCGGTTCTTAGAACCGCCGCAGTTAAACCATGATTAACCGAAACCTTATGGCCGTTGCGGTTGAGAAAACCGCCACGGTAAATACAAAACGCCCATCACAGTTAAGTTTTTTTTAGTAGTGGTACTCGATGATTTGTGCCTGCAACTTAATTAGAATGGGGAACACAAGAACGTGAAACAACCAGATTCATCTAGGACGCTATATAGCACACAAAATCATAAAAGTATGTCTTTAAAGAATCATAAAAGAATTTTTTTTTACCTCTGTATTGGAGCAGAGCTGTGGCCTTTGGCTCATGTAACACCCGATTTTAAGAACAAATCAGACATGCACCATATGTGAGTTTTAGAAGACAAGCCTCACATATAGCTACAAATAAGGGGTAATATCAAAGGACAACGCATAAATTACATAGCGTACATAGTAATCAGAAACAACCTTAGGCAACAAACCACGAAATATAACTCCAAACTTCGGGTGTTAACTTCACTCTATAGGATCCAACTGACTGGTTGATCACAAGCCCAAAACTTCTCCTGAGGTGTGGGAGAGATAGCAAGAGTGAGTCCAAGACGAACTCCGCAAGTATAACAACTAGATTGTATAGATCCCACAATCTCATGATCAATGTGATATAAATAATATAGAGCATTAAACAATAATCAATGAGTTTCTTAACACAAGATTCATCACCCTTAATGTAAGAGTTCCCAAGGCCGCTCGTGACCGTGAGCACGGCTAGTATACCAGTTTTTAACACTCTGCAGAGGTTGTACATCTTTACCCATGAGTCATGATTTACCCTTTCGCCTGAGGTGATCAGCCTCGTAACCCACTACCAAGATAGGTCGGCAGGGATCACTATGAAGCCTTTCAAAGGTTCGTCTAACAAGTTAGGGCCGCTTGGTTTCGTTAGTCAGTCCGTGTAATTCTACCACTCGCAGGGAATCCACGGTCTGCTATCCCCCATTTGCGCCACACGGGTAACCTCTAACAAGCTAGAAAAGTTACTCATACTTGACTAAAGCCAGAGCCATTATAGCCCTCATGGTTGCACTTTCATCCCGGTTATCACTTACGAATAAATCCTCAAGTTGTCAAAAAATCATTATTATCATTTGTTGCTTTATATCAATCTAGTCACAAGATCATGGTCATAGAATTAAAACCCAAATGCTATACTTGCCTTGATCCAATTGCTCCTGCTGGTCCTGCTGATTTTACTTGCTTCCACGGCTCTGATCTTGACCACCGAAGTAAAGCTCACCGACTAGACTCGATCATCGATCATCAACACACAATAATCGAAGACAGACATACACGAAGCAAACAATCCTTTAATTAGAACAGTACACCAACAGATTAAAAACAAAATAAAATGTTTAAAAACAGAACCTACGTTTTGCTACGATCACATAGATACGAAGATCACGAAAATCGGAACTAAAACGATCAAGTTACGAATTTACAGCGATTTCCTATAGGCATTTAATTAATTAAACCTAACCCCAAAATTAAAAAGTTGCAAACTACAGTAACAGTGGTACTTACATGTAGGGAATTTAATTACGAATCTAACGCAATTTGAACGGGTCAAATCGGAGTTCAAACGACGATTTTATAAGCAAAATAGTGCAGTGGCAGTTTTGTAAATATAACAGAGTATAAACGATTTAAAATAAATCAGAAAAATCCAGGAAATCTTCCCTGGCCCAGGACTGCGGGTTAATTTGGCAAAAGCGCAAGGACTCTTTAGCAAATACGATCGGCGAAGAGGTATGGAGCATCCTCGGCCATCGGATTGGAAACCAACGGCCGAGATCAAATGGGGCGAGAGGGGAGGTGGCGCTGGCCGGCCGGAACAGGCCTGCACGGCGGCGCGCCATGGCCGGCCTTGAAGAGCTCGCCGGCGCGACTCGAAAGGAAGCTACAACGTGAGGTTTTCAAATCCGAGAGCACCGGAAGAGAGAGAAGGAGATGGCGAGTCCATCCCTGACCCTTGCGTGGCCGGGGGTGAGCCCGCGTGGCTCGCGTCATGGCTGGCGGCCATGGACCTCTGCGGTGCGCGTGGCCAGGGCGCTAGGAAGCCCCAAAATGCTCGAGAATTGGACGGGGAGAGAGCGGAAGGGGAGGGGAGCTCACCAGCGCGAAGAACGGGGTCAAAGGAGGCTCAGTTTGGCCCGTTGGCGCTCGGTGAATCGCGGCGGCGCTCCGGCGACGGTTCTCGGTGCTTGCACATCGAAAACAGAGGTGGGGAAGGGAGGAATGAGGAGTGGGAGCAGCGGCACTGGCTTGGGCGCGGGGTTGGGGAGGATCGTGGGAGCGGGGCGGCTCGGGCGGTTTTGCCGCAGCAGGGAAAGGAGAGAGGGAGGGAGCGGTTGGGGAGGAGGGGGAAGGAACTGACAAGCGGGCCCCGCTTGTCGGTGAGAGAGAGGGGAAAGGGGGAGAAAGGCCGGCTGGGCCGCGGCCCAGGAAGAAAGAAAGGGGGCGCGGGGGAGGAGTTGGGCCGAAAGGCCGAGTCTAGGGAGAAGAGGGGGAAAGGGAAATTCCATTTTCTTTTTTGTTTCAAATACATTTTTTTTCCACTTGCATTTTTTTTCCAAATGAATTTTTGAGCAAATGACATTTTGTTTTTAAAACTATCATCACAGTAAAAGTGACCAGCATGTATGCAACAAAAATCTTTTCTAAACCTACATTAAATTTTAAATTCCCAAATATTATTATTTTTCCTATACTTTAATGCTCACAAAATTGACTTAGTAAATCTAATTCAACTATTTTAAATAAGGGAATTTTTAGGGTGTTACAGCTCACCTCCCTTTGTCTTCTTGAAGCATTGTTCGTTGATTTATTGTGAGACAAAAATACTGCTGAATGGTTTGCAGATTCGGCAGATAAGCTCAAACAAACAGGATTCGAACTGTTGCATTTGCCCCAGGTTGACTGTATAGCAGAACATGATCAGAAACCAAGGAAAAGCATAAAAAGAATAAACTATTCATTTGAAGCGAGGAGGGGGAAAAATTCATTTGCACATCGAGATACATCTTCCATCAACATAAAAAGAATAAACTATTCATTTGATCTTGATCCTTGTGCAGTGAAAAAGTTGTTGTACTGGATGTGCACATACTTAGTCTCTTACTGCCTGAAGACATTGCGGAGTGTAACAAAAGTTGCACTGAAAAGAGGCTAATCATTTTATTGAGCAAGCGAACAAAAGAGTTACACAAAGAAACAAATGTGACCTAGTGTATAGGCTACATAATACCATGACAAATTTACAAGTTCCTCTACTCCTACTAACCAATTGATGAGCTCCTGAATGTTATAATGTCATATTACCATAGGAGCAACATTGAAAGATGACAGTGAAATGTTTTAATTTAAATAAATTTGGTTTCAAATGACCTTTCCCCTAGTTATCTGGTATCCATTGTTATTCAATCTCGTAACTGAAGTTGAGCTGCACCAACACCATTGCATGATTCAGTTGGCTATGGGGTTTTAGCAGAAAATGGATCAATACTGAAATGAAAGAAGTGCATGCTCTAAATAACAAGCAAGAAACCTGGGCATATTATAAATGCAAAAATCAAGATTTAGGCAGTGGCGTACTGAATTCTATTTACATGGACAAGATCTAATCCCACCATAATCTAATCGCAAATAATGTCATGTGAACACAAATAATTAGTTATTACTAAATTGTTGAAATAATTCAAATAATAATCCACAACAATAGCCTCATCTCAAACTTATTAAATCTGAATAACTCATCCTAATCATTACAATGTTCACTAGTACATTGGCACACTATACAGGCGGTTGGTAACATATTTCTACAGGCGTTTTCCGGATCCGCCTGCGCTGGAGGCCAGTACAAATCGTCCATTTCCACAGGCGGTCAGTTGAGAGCCGCCAGTATAAACATTTTACACAGGCGGCTCTCTTAGGAAACCGCCTGTGTAAATGTTCATTTACACAGGCGGTTTCCTAAGAGAGCCGCCTGTGTAAACCTATTAAAATATGTATTATTTATTTATTTTTTAATTTATCTATTTATTTATTTATTTATTATTTTATTGTTATTATTTAAATATATTGATATTGGTTGGTCTTCTAACATAGCAACATGTAATTTAAATACTTCATCCCATACATACATTTGTATACATCAAAGTTTGGTGCTCAATGACATAAAGTTAATTACAAGAGTATATCCATCATCACACATCATATATATATACATCAAAGTTTGTTTCTGTCCTCTAATAATCCTCTTTAGTAAGTTTGAGCTTACTAATCTCTGTTAGCACTCGGAACTCTGGCCTGGATAATTGGCTTTCATCATCATGATATTTGCCTTCACGTGGAATGACATGCTTCATCATCATAACTATATAAATACATCATTCATTATAAATAGATAGATGATGTGGAAGGTGATAATAAAAAACCTAACTACCATATAATTAAAAAAATCCATAATTATCTCTCTACATAAATATACAAAGAACACACCATTGGTTTAATCTTATAAAAACTAGCTAAATTGAGAAGCAAACATGTTGAGAGGCATTATCCAACCATATTAAGCAACCCCATCTAAGCATATCAACAAATAAAGACAAGAAGCTAGCTATTCTTCTCTCTCACTCATAAAACATACATACATGTTGATAAATAAATTGAAAAATTTATAAAGAGAGAGGGACATAAAATAGAAAACCTAAGTATAGCATAACTATATAAATACAACATTCATTATAAATAGATAAATGATGTGGAAGGTGACAATAAAAAACCTAACTATCATATAATTAAAAAAAATCAACAATTATCTCTCTACATAAATATACAAGAACACACCACTGGTTTAATCTTGTAAAAACTAGCTAAATTGAGAAGCAAACATGTTGAGAGACATTATCCAACCATATTAAATAACCCCATCTAACCATATCAACAAATCAAGACAAAAAGCTAGCAATTCTTCTCTCTCACTCATGGTGAAATCCTAGATCCAAAAAGTGGCTCAAATTGAGCTAGAATGAGCAAATTGAGGGAATAGGGACATAAACTAACCTCTTTTAGCAACCTCCTTCCTAGAAATGAAGATCAAAACCTCTCCCCTTGTATTTTGAGAAATCTGGAACTCCAAAATCGCCCCCAATGGATGGTGGGTGCGAGATATTGTGTTCTGGTCGGGGAGGAATAAGGGGTATTTATACAGAGATAACACAGACGGTTGCTTAAGTCAACCGCCTGTGATAAACGTTTCCATAGGCGGCCGAAAATCTCTGACACCGCCCGATTTATACCACAGGCGCGTCGTAATTGGAACCGCCTGTGGTATAAAAAGGGGGCGCCAGCTATGAGCCTCTTTCTACTAGTGGTTCTATAACGAGATCATATCAATCTTGAGTAAGGTTCCATCATTACAAACATACATATGTTGCATTAACACGCAAGGGAATACTCTGCAGCTGAATTTTCCCAGAAATAGTCAAGCAACGAAGATTAGGAGCTAAATTTTGTATTAAATAACCATTGTTGGTAATTAGCAAGATCCTTAAAGTACGCATTTCCCATCTACAGCTGCTTGGATAGGCTCTCCGGATGCGTTTGTTGTGGCTACAGAAAACTAAACCAAATAGGCCCTGGGCGGCTTTCCAAATCCAAGTGCACCCTGCGGTCAAAGCTTTCTTTAGAGTGCCCATTGTCTTGGAAGTCGGCAATGGCAAGAACACAATATTCTAGACTGACAGGGGGGTGCATGGGGGTGCATGGCTAGAGCCTAGACCAATTAGTGTCTAATCGTTTTAGAGCGATCAATAACAAAGCAAGGAAAAGGACAGTGTATGAAGCCCTTAATGAGATGAAATGGGTGTAGGACATACGGACGTCAGTACTCCAGTACCCGTATTGAGAGAATTTTTGAAGATGTGGGATCTTCTCTCATATTTTACTTTGTAGCCTGAAGTTGATGATACCCATTTATGGCAATTCTCTAGTTCGGGAGTGTACTCTGCCAAATCTGTATATGAGGGATTTTTGATTGGGGCCGTATAGTTTCGATCTTGGGAGAGAATCTGGAGGAACTGGGCACCAGGCAAATGCAAGTTCTTCATGTGGTTAGTGGCACATAATAGGTGCTGGACTGCAGATCATCTTGCTAACAGAGGTTTGCCCCACCCTGAGCGTTGCCCGCTCTGTGATCAAGGTAAGGAAACAATTGATCATTTGTTGGTCTCATGTGTCTTCTCTAGGCAAGTATGGTATAACATTCTACATAAGGTCGGCATGCAGGGTCTCTCCCCAAGCCTGACAACAATTCCTTTGATGCATGGTGGGAGTGGAAAGGAGGAGGGGAAGAGAATCCTAGTTGGTGGCTGAGGAGACAGACATCTGAAGGATTTAACTCAGAGTTGAAACTCCCTCAATAGTGAGTTGAAACACCAGCAGATAGTGAGTTGAAACTCTCGTAGAAATAAGTTGAAACTCCCATGGTTAGTGTGTGCTGAAAATTAACACAACCACACCATGCCATGCCTTTGTCCTTTTCATAACTTCTCAAAGTAAGTGGAATAATTCCCACCATATAAGTCAACTCAAGGACATTTGGAATTCCATTCTGGTACAACTCATATTGCTCCACCGACCTAAAGGATCAAGGATAACCGTTCAATCAATATCGGTTTGATCCGACGGCCCAGATTCACTTGAGGGGACTATATAAGCAGACCCCCTGGCCCCTGGAGGAGAACAAGTTCATTGTAGAGTTGAGAGGTGCCCTCGAAGGATAACCTTTCCTCTACATAGACATAGCAAAAGCTAGGGTTTGGAGATGAGAGCTCTCCTCTCATCTCTAAACTAGAGTAGATCTAGATAGTAGCGAGATGGAGAGCGAGGGAGGATTGGAGGAGAGGCCGGCCTGTCGGTTCTTCCTCCGGTTGTACTTCACCACTATCAAGTTCTAATCAAGCTTGCTCATGGGATGACTCTGGTAATCTACTTCTATTTCATTACGCAATTACTATTCATGTATGTTCTCGTTCACAACTCTTTTGAGTACTTTTAATCTATAGGACCCTATAGGTTAGAGTTGTAGTATAGGTGTAAGCGTGGTGCTTAGACCTAGATTACTTGTGGATATCCCCTGTCTAGCTGGATCGTGTGGTAGGCCGCGTAGGTGACAGTTACGTTGGTCCCCTGTAGTCCACCTCCTTTTAGCAGGACGGGTATGGTTTATCGGCCTATGGATAAGCATCCTTTGTGGTGTATTCTTATCACGTGGTTCATCCCAGACATAGACATATCCCTTTGAAGTAGAGAAACCATAGTTATCCTCTCTATTCTCCTACCATCGCCCATATACTAGATTGTTCCACTCTCTATTCCCTTATTATCACCCATTGTTATCTTACCTTTAATATTGTTCTTATTCAATTCTACCATCTTTCCTATTTACACCTATCTATCTATCTTGGTTAAGTTAGAGCGTAGTTGGTTCTCCTGTTTCCCTGTGGATACGATAAAACCTTTAACCGGGTAAAAGCTACAACGGTATCCGTGCGCTTGCGGATTTATCTCTGTGCGTATAAATACCATAGTACACTCTAGTGCCATGCTAGGGATGACAACCTAGTATTCAAGTGGTGTTAGCAAGTGTCAACAAGCATTTTTTGGCGCCGTTGCCGGGGAAACGGTTGCTGAGTTGACTACGAACTAGCTTTATCATTTCCTAAAAAAATAATATATATATATATATATATATTTTCCCTTTTATCCTTTGCCTTATCTCTGCTATTCTTTCTTCTAATCTAATCCTTGATCTCTGGTCTATCATAAATTCAAACATGTCTATCTACGAATTTCATAGACCTACAGGTGTTGATATTTGGTAATGCAGTCAGAAAATGATCCGCAAGCGCACAGATATCAGTGAGCATTTCACCCGAGAGGTTATCCAGAGTTATCGTATTTATATTTTTACCACTGGGAGAAAGGGTGCATCTGACTAACCAAATCTATTGCTACTATCCCATTAGGCTACAAAGAATGTTTCTCGATGTGAGCGATGTATAGAGAAGACTGCAACCGTAGTCTCGTTCTAACCTTGGTAAGGATGATCTACTGTTCTATTGGGGAAGCTTACGGAATCTAGACACCACAATGGATGTTCAACCCGTACCTATAAACCTACCCGTCCTGCTAACGAGATATGGGATGCAAAGGTAACTCAGAAATGTCACATTCTTCGCTACTACCACGGTCCAGCTAGTCAAGGGATATCTATTAGTACCCTAGCCTAAACACCACGTTTACGCTAGCAATGATTACTCTAATACTCAACCGGAAGAGATTAAAGTAAACTCATAAACCAAAGAACAATAAAACAAGAACTTACCAGAATTAGAAGTCGAATTACTGAAGAATCCTAGGAGCAAGCCTCGGGACAGAAGACTTGATCCCGCAGGTACAACCTCGGAGTAGACACCGACAGGCGGGGCTTCCTCCGATCTACACCTCCACTCTATCTCTCTCAATCTAGTAGAAACTAGAAGATCTAATTCTACTCACATTGGATGCTAAGCCTAAAAGAAATTTTATTTAGAGGAGAGGTATTCCTTCGAGGGCTCCTCTCAACTCTATGATGAACTTGTCTCCTCCAGGGGCCAGGGGGTCTGGTTTTATAGTCCCCTCAAGTGAACGTGAGCCATTGGATCAAACCGACATTGATTGGACGGTTATCCTTGATCCTTTAGGTCGGTGGAGCTTAGTCCGCGAAGAGAGTTCTGAATCGAATCCAGGTCAGGGCGGGCGCCCTGCCCCCGGGCCCGTTCGCCTTCTCGTTCGTTCCCGTGGCTTCTGGAGTCTTCTAGATGATAGAAAATTGCGTGGCACGTTAATATCTCTATGTAAACCCGACGTGTGGGCCTTTCTTCCGTATTTCCTGATAACCCCCTGCAGAAATAGACAAACACCAAAACTCATGGAATTCTATTAGATAAAACCCTAAGTCTGGGTGTTGGTTGCATTTGGATCCTTTTCTTTATTTATTTGATGATTATATTTGGTACTTAAGGACCGTCAACAACTCCCCCAAGCCTACCTCTTGCTCGTCCCTAAGCAAGGATGAACTCAAGAGTTTCTGCAGTGGTTTCATGCCTTAAAAGTAAGATCTTATCTCTGAGTTAGAGTAAATTGTTAAAACTTAAAACTTACTCATTTTACCTTTCACCATGGGTTTGTAACTGTCACTTGTGTCTTGAGCAGTTAAAAGATAGAACGGTCTAGTCAAGCGCCATGTCTCTTATTCTTGATCAGCTATAGCTCTGGAGTTTTTGCAGATTTTCAAATAAAACTCAGAGATTCCTTGTATGACTCTCTCTAGTCTCTCTTTTGTGGTATTTCTGGATCCTCACCAAGGCAGTAATGGTATATGCCTTCTCTCGAAGTATGTGGTATTTTTGGTATAAGGCATAGTGATATTGCTTTCTCTCTCACCCTATTCTAATAAGGTTTTGATATCTAGAGCTCATAGGTGGGAGACAGCTAATACATACTTATAAGACATTTATTGCATAGTCAAACCATGGATCCAGAAGAACAAGGCAATAAGTCAAATCAAGATGTGTATGTGTGGCGAGTGAATGGTGTATGGTGATGATGGTGATAACAATGGTGAAAGTCTAATTCTACTTTTGCTCTTTTAAGGGGATACATACCTTTCTTGCACTTTGAAGCTTTTTGAGGAGAATGAGATGCTCTATATTTTTTTTATCTTTCCACTCAGGTGGGTATCTTGTACCCCTAATTCTACTGTCGGACACTTGTCAATTTTTACCTCTCGTCTCACGTTTTCTTTTCTTTCGAGGTTCCGGGCACTTGCCCCTTTTTATTTCCTCGTATCCTCTTCTCTCTTTTTTTAGAGCACTCATCTCCTGAAATAATATAGCAAGTGGTAGTAACCAAGATAACTCGAGCATTTATTCCACAGGGAGTAACAGGGATAGGATAATGTTTTTGGCTATTCTCTCCCGGATTAGGAGTAGAATACTTTTGGGTGAATCTGGAGATGGAAATGAGTGGATGTATGTGGATGCGTACTTAGACTTTAGATGTGTGGCTCAAAGTCTAATAAGCATGTATATATGGCTGTGGTAGGATTTTAAACTCTCATCATACAGGAACTCATCATGTGATGTTTTAAAGATTTTTCAAACATAAAATTCTCCAGAATTCTAGCATCTCTAGGAACAGATAAACAACAGCTCAACCTTCCCATATCATATCCGTTAACGACTTAGACTTTAGATCAAGTATTGTTCCCACAAGTTCAGGTTTAGAGCAGGTTTAAATTATAACAGTTGTGCCTAAACTTGAGAGAGAGTTCAATTCTAAGAACTAGTCATGGCAGAGCAACTATTCATCATTTCCATGTGAGAGATTATCATGAGGGTTCATAGCAAACTTTATTTATTTATTTAGCAAACTAAGCAAAGATATATATAAAAGCACAAAATCTTATTATTTGAGTAAAGTATAAATGCGAGTAGAAACACTTAGCTGGATAAATGGGGGTGCTCTCCCCCAAGCTGGATTTTGATGTAATTTCTTCTGATGTAGCTAGCAGGTGGTGGAGGTGTATTTGAATATCGGCAGCACCCTGACAGCGATTAGGATGTCCTCCGTCTGCTAGCCTTCTTTGATCCTTGAATTCTGTGGAGCTCAAATAGACAACAAAGCTTTGTGGAACTGGTTAAGTGTTAGCATAAATATCTCTTAGCCTTTATCATATTGAGATTCCTCCTAATAAATGTTACTCTCTTTAGTAGGATCATAAATTTATTTTTATATTTTTATTGTAAGATGAAAACATATTTATTTTATGCCACCACATTGAATGTACCTATGGGTTTTATGCCATGAGCATACTCACATGGGGCTTACTATTTTTAACATTTTTATTTTCTTTTCGAGATGATATGAACCTGATTAACTAAGCAAACTATTTTAAATAGTTGAAAGGAAAAAAAGATAACTACCAGGTTTACCTCTTGGCAAGGCGTTCAGTGTTTTTAAGTCCTCCGAATGGGACTCTCCGTTTTCTCAGTCATCTTGGGATTCGCTGGATGGCGTAGTCGGTGGTTCCGGCAGCGTCTCCTCTTCGTGTATAACTATCTTCTCTTTCTGATTCGGTACTACGGTTTCCTCAGGACAGTTCTGTTCAAGCTGTATGTCTTCAGACCTTACCACTTCTCCTTCGTAGTCTGCCCATCCGTCCTTGATGATTTGCCTCCTCTCGTTTCAGTTGCGTCGCCTTCTTCAGAGGGAAGTGCATGTGGACTTCTCCAATTTCAATATAGATGATGGCTTTGATAGTGTTGAGGAACGGTCTTCCAAGGATGGTGGGTGGATCATACTCGTCTTCTCCCATGTCAATGACCTGAAAATCGTCTGGAGCTGAATGTATCTTGGTTGTAGGAGCATGGTTCCATGCAGGAGGTGATAAGTGACTGTGGCTATTATGTTGTCATCAGATCCGATGTCGTAGAGTGTCTTCTGAAAAGAGTATCCATTGATTGTGCACTCGATGCTTGGAACACCAAGGTCGTCCTTCTAGGAAAGGAGACTTGAGTCGACGATCTTGACCTCCTCCGACAAGGATCCAATGTTTTAAGTCTTCTGGACATGACTTCTCACTGTCTTCATCCTTTAGGTGCATCATTTGATTAGGTGTGGACCTTGACGTCTGCACTTCTTGATACAGTGTCACCCATGTTCTTCGTTTGCCCAGTAGTTCGAAGTGCAGTGTTGGCAATATCCTGCTCAGTGTGTTTATGCTCGTAGATCTAGGTCCTTCACTTGGTGGAGTCTGGGAGTTGTAAAACTCCTCCATGTTTTGCTTGAAGTGTCCTATTCATAGAGACAAGGCAAAGATCAAGTGCATGGGCCCTGTAGGTGGAGAACACCAATAGAACCAAAAGTGTATTTGTTCTTCTCTAACCTTAAGCATAGTGAGCAAGACAAAGTTGATGGATCATGAGTGTAGCATTTGTTAGATCAGATGGCTCAACCTAATGGAAAGATAATCTATCTATATTTATGTTTTGTTTATATCTTCCAAAGATTGAATGTGCAACATTTTAGCTTATATGATTAGGATTGTGGGATTACGAATAAGAACAAAGATTAAAGGACTAAACATGTTGAATTAATTGGGTTGCTTAATTTGGAGTTACAAATCATACATGTTTGTCTCTTTATCTTATGTGAACACCAGAACCAAGGAGAAGCTTATAAAAGTGATAATCAAGTACTTTAAGATGTTACCTTAATTGAAGAGTGATGGTACAGTATCACCTTGTGGAAGCTTTCCTTTCTTAGCGGTTGTGCACTGTGTTTTTATCTCGTTCCATGGATCATCTCTCTATGATGAATGAGCTATGTCTTCCTTGTGCAAATCGTTAAACTTCATGTGTCTCCTTTGTCTCCAATGAGTTTGTATCTCAGGACTTCCCAGGTTGATATTGAAAGTTTTCCTGCAGGGGTTAGTCCGACAAAATATACCAATGCCTACTCAAGCAGTTTTTAGTTCAGTAACCAAACTAGACTCCATGTCTAATTAGATTAAGGAAGGCTATTTAACCTAAGCACCATGCTTAATTTAAATGCCAATGGAAGTATGTCCAGTACTTCCAAACCAACACTTACTTAAGATAAACATAGGTAGCATGATGGCATTTATAGAGATCTACTCAAGTGGAGAAGTAGTGTGACTAGTATTTAACAAATCAAGCATGTTTCAAAGGTAGGGACAACCAACATAGCAACATGGTAAAGGATGTTTTTTATGTAAAGTACTCCCCCAAGCTTGAATTTTGCAAAATTCAAGTTTGGATGAATTTAATTCAATGTTGTATGATGATTGGTTGGACATACCTTGTGCTTGTCATTCATCCGGTCTTCTTGCTCCAATCCTGGAAAGGTTAGTGACAAGAATACCTGAAGGAATATTTCTACAACTATCTTTATATGCTCAATACACAAGGCAATGTTGCAAATAATTAGAAGTTCATGTTATGATCTAATAAGTGCTTGTTTTAGGACACTAAGCTTGTCCTTGGGACACCATCAATTTATGTCGGTGAAGTGGTTTCCCCTCCAACGCTGACTTATATCAAGATCAACTCAACGAGATCTGCAATATTTATAATAGACATATGCATCGACAACCGCTCTTTTAAAGTTGTTATAAATAGAAAGGAAGAGAGGGTTGGAGATCTCAAATGTGGTGATGTTGGAGAGACCAATTGATTGAGGAGATGTTTTATATGAGCAAGGACTTGGTGAGGTATTTATGAAATAACTTCCATGCTCACTGTTGTTTCTCTCATTCTCAAACTCCAAGGATGATTCTTCATGAATGCTTAAAATTCCTCTAGGATTGTCTCTCAAGTTTGTTTTATCTATCCATTCAATGGTGATAGCACATGGATTTTTAATGCCCTCTAGCCATTGATGTTGCTCTTCTCGATCCTCCTTGTGGTCTTGATGACTCTTATGCATGGGATGTCTAGAGAGATTCATAGGATTATCGGGAGGTTCAAGAGAAAGAGCATAGTATAAATTATTAAGCTCAAGGATGGGATGGATAGCCGAATCATGGGATTGAAATGTTTGGAAATTGGCTATTGAAACTTCCTTTCCTCGTCTGGGAGATGAATCCTTCTCTATCTCTAAGATTTTTCTATGAAGACTAGTGCAAGAAGGATGTCCACGAATGAAGACATACCTTCCTTTACTAACAGATAAAGAAAGAAAGCCTCTACCAAAGGGTATATGATTAAGACCAATGTGAAAATATCGAGAAAAAACATGGTCTTGTAGGGCTAGGTTTAAACCAGAATTTATAGAAAGATTAACAGATTCTCTAGGTGTAGCTAAAAGTTTATTATCTTTTTGATTAAAAGATAGGACCTCGGCTATGGAAAAGGGTTGGTTTTGACCTATCGCAATCAACTTCGGACACAGATCATAATTAGGGGTAGGACTTGTTGACTCCCATGGTCTATGGCTGGTCACCGAAGGTGCAAAGAATTTAATAATAGGTATGGAATCAGAGTTATCCATAAAGATAAAAAGATAAAAGAATAAAAGTATAAAAGTATAATACAAGATAATAGCAAGACTTAAAGTTATCTCAGCAAACCGTCTTTCTCCCCGGCAACGGCGCCAGAAATGCTTGTTGATATTTGGTAACGCAATCAGAAAATGATCCGCAAGCGCACGGATATCGGTGAGCATTTCACCCGGGAGGTTATCCAGAGTTATCGTATTTATATTTTTACCACTAGGAGAAAGGGTGCATCTGACTAACCAAATCTATCGCTACTATCCCTTTAGGCTACAAAGAATGTTTCTCGATGTGAGCGATGTATAGAGAAGACTGCAACTGTAGTCTCGTTCTAACCTTGGTAAGGATGATCTACTGTTCTATTGGGGAAGCTTACGGAATCTAGACACCACAAAGGATGTTCGACCCGCACCTATAAACCTACCCGTCCTGCTAACGAGATATGAGATGCAAAGGTAACTCGAAAAATGTCACATTCCTCGCTACTACCATGGTCCAGCTAGTCAGGGGATATCTATGAGTACCCTAGCCTAAACACCACGTTTACGCTAGCAATGATTACTCTAATACTCAACGGAAGAGATTAAAGTAAACTCATAAACCAAAGAACAATAAAACAAGAACTTACTAGAATTAGAAGTCGAATTACTGAAGAATCCTAGGAGCAAGCCTCGGGTTAGAAGACTTGATCCCGCAGGTACAACCTCAGAGTAGACACCGACAGGCCAGGCTTCCTCCGATCTACACCTCCACTCTATCTCTCTCAATCTAGTAGAAACTAGAAGATCTAATTCTACTCACATTGGATGCTAAGCCTAAAAGAAATTTTATTTAGAGGAGAGGTATTCCTTCGAGGGCTCCTCTCAACTCTATGATGAACTTGTCTCCTCCAGGGGCCAGGGGGTCTTGTTTTATAGTCCCCTCAAGTGAACATGAGCCATTGGATCAAACCAACATTGATTGAACATCCTTGATCCTTTAGGTCGGTGGAGCTTAGTCCGCGAAGAGAGTTCTGAATCGAATCCAGGTCAGGGCGGCGCCCTGCCCCCGGGCCCGTTCGCCTTCTCGTTCGTTCTCGTGGCTTCTAGAGTCTTCTAGATGATAGAAATTGCACGGCATGTTAATATCTCTATGTAAACCCGACGTGTGGGCTTTTCTTCCGTATTTCCTGATAACCCCCTGCAGAAATAGACAAACACCAAAACTCGTGGAATTCTGTCAGATAAAACCCTAAGTCTGGGTGTTGGTTGCATTTGGATCCTTTACTTTATTTATTTGATGATTATATTTGGTACTTAAGGACCGTCAACAACGGGCACACATCTCGAACCACCAAAATCTTCAAAGCCTATCATGACATCTAGTTTTGAGATAGACCCCGAATACATAGAATTTGTTCAAAAACAACCTTTCTCAGGAGAAGGTAAGGAAAACCCATACACACACCTAAGAGAGTTTTATCGAGTCTGTGACCTCCTTCGCATAGAAGGCATGTCCGATGAGACCCTTAAATGGAAGCTCTTTCCGTTCTCTTTAACAGGAAAAGCTAAACATTGGTACAAACTCAAAGTAGGGAGTGTTTATGGAGATTGGAAGGAGTTATATAATAGTTTTCTTTTTAAATATTTTCCAATCTCCAAAGTGGTGGAACTTCGGCGTGAGATTCTTTCTTTTAGACAACTGGAAGAAGAATCTCTCGACAAATCATGGGACCGCTTTATTAACCTTACTCTCACTGGCCCAAAGCTTTCTATTCCAGAAGAAGTTCTTCCAATTCACTTTTTTGAGGGCCTTAGTAGGGAAAATAAGCAAACCGCGAATACAGCCTCTAGAGGATCCTTCTATCACCTACGTACTAGTGAAGCTAGGGATTTAATTGATTCATTGAGTGGAAAATTTCCTAGCATTTATATCCCTGAGAAAGAGAAAGAACTAGTTCCTAGACAAGAAGAAAAAGTTTCGATAGCCAGATCACAACCACTTCAATTCCAAACTTTAGCTATCGATCCTAAACCATCAATATCCCAAAATTCTCCAAGGGAGGAAGGAATTCCGACCTTAAATCTTTCAAATGCTGATGGTTTAGACTTCTGGTTCCATAAGAGACCTTCAAGCAGGGATAATTCAAATCCTTGCAATAATGGTTCTCTTAGAGAATATCCTGGTTCTTGTTATGAAGAAGTTGAGGATGACATATCAAGTTAAGGAGAGCTAAACCATATAGAAGATTCTATCTGCTCCCCTTCCATGTTCACAAATTCTAAATCCATCCTTGACCTTAGAGACCCCTCTTATCCCTCTCCTTTTAAGTCTCATGATGATCCTAGTAATCCATCAAGACGACCAAACCATAGGAGTCATGAAGACCATAAGGATGGCATGTCAAGTAATGCCATAGAAGGAGAGCTAAGCCATAGAGAAGATTCTATCAACTCCCCTGTCTTGATCACAAGTTCTAAATGGCTGGAATGTGTAGAATGGATGGATAAGGAAGAAGCCTTAATGGATTCTAACTTTGGCTCAATTTCAAATGGTGAGTTCTTGACTCCCTTTGAAGATGAGATTCATCCAACTACAGAAGAGGACATAGGTATGACCAATCCAGGAGAAACTCCGAACATTCACATTGGAGACGAAGATAACATTAATAAGCATGAAATTTATTTCATAGTCACTTCATTTACTCCACGCTCATATGCAACATCTTCCCAATTTGTTAGTCTCTCCAACATCACCACATTTGAGATCTCCAACCCCCTCTTCCTTTCTATTTATAAAAACTTTAAAAGGGCAGTTGTCGATGCATATGTCTATAATAAATTTTGCAGATCTCGTTGAGTTGATCTTGATATAGGTCAGCGTTGGAAGGGAAACCACTTCGCTCACATAAATTAATGGTTTCCCAAGGACAAGCTTAGTGTCCTAAAACAAGCACTGATCAGATTGTAACATGAGCTTTTAAATATTTGCAACATTACCTTATGTGTTGAGCATATAAGGATAATTGTAAAAATATTCCTTTGGGTATTCTTGTCACTAACCTTTCCAGGATTGGAGCAAGAAGATCGGATGAATGACAAACACAAGGTATGTCCAACCAATCATCATGCAACATTGAATTAAATTCATCCAAACTTGAATTTTGCAAAATTCAAGCTTGGGGGAGTACTTTACATAAAAACATCCTTTGCCATGTTGCTATGTTGGTTGACCCTACCTTTGAGACATGCTCAATTTGTTAAATACTAATCACACTACTTCATCTCCATTTGAGTAGATCTCTATAAATGCTTTCATGCTACCTTTATTTGCTTTAGTATATGTCTAGGTTTGGAGTAGTTTCATTTATCTCTTAATTAAGCATGGTGCTTAGTTTAGGAATGATGATCTTACTTCCAAAGGATTTTAAATTAAGCATGATGCTTAGGTAAAAATTCCCTCCTAAATCAAATTAGACATGGTGTCTAGGTTGATCTTTGAGCCGATAGTATGCTATAGTAGATATTGGATATTTTGTTGGACTAACCTCTGCAGGAAAACTTTCAATATCGACCTGGGAAGTCCTGAGACAAACTCACATTGGAGACAAAGAGAGAGATACATGAAGTTTAACAATTTACACAAGGAAGGCATAGCTCATAAGAGATGATCTATGGAGGGTGCCACAAACATGATGCACAACCGCTAAGAAAGGAAAACTTCCACAAGGTGATACTGTACCATCACTCTTCAAGTAAGGTAACATCTTAAGGTACTTGACTATCACTTTTATAAAGCTTCTCCTTGGTTCTGGCGTTCACATAAATAAAGAGACAAACATGTATGATTTATAACTCCAAATTAACCAACCCAATCGATTCAACATGTTTAGTCCTTCCACCTTTGTGATCCCACACTCCTAATCATATGAGCTAAAATGTTGCACACTCAATCTTTGGAAGATATATATATAAATATAGATAGATTATCTTTCCATTAGGTTGAGCGATCTGATCTGACAAATATTTTAAATACTACACTCATAATCTTATTATCTATCAAATTTGTCTTGCTCACTATGCTTAAGGTTAGAGAAGAACAAATACACTTTTGGTTCTGTTGGTGTTTTCCACCAACAGGGCCCATGCACTTGATCTCTGCCTTGTCTCTATGAGCAGGTATACTTGGAGCAAAACATGGTGGAGTTTTACAACTCCCAGATTCCACCAAATGAAGGACCTGGATCTACAAGCACAAACACACTGAGCAAGATACTACCAACGCCGCACTTCGAACTGTTGGGCAAACGAAGAACATGGGTGACACCGTATCAAGAGGTGCAGACGTCAAGGTCCACACCTGAATCAAATGACGCACCTGAAGAATGAACATGGCGAGAAGTATTATTCAGAAGACTTAAAACATTAAACCCTCGCTGAAAGGTAAAATCGGTAGTTATCCATATTTATCCTTTCTGCATTCCCTTTTCCCTTAAATTATTGACTTTCCTTAATAGCTTGTGAGTTAATCATGCTATCTTGAAAAGAAATTAAAAATGTTAAAAAATAGTAAGGCCCATGTGAGTATGCTCGTGGCATAAAACCCATAAGTACATTCATTGTGGTGGCGTAAAAATAAAATAAATATATTCCTGTCCTATAGAAATGAAAATATAAAAATAAATTTATGATCCTACCGAAGAATATTTATTAGAGAAGCTCAACATGATAACGGCTAAGAAATTCTATGCTAACACTTAACCAGTTCCACAAAGCTTTGTTGTCTATTTGAGCTTCACAGAATTCAAATATCAAAGAAGACTAGCAGACGGAGGACATCCTAATTGCTGTCAGGGTGCTGCCGACATTCAAATACACCTCTGCCACCTGCTAGCTACATCAGAAGAAATTACGTCAAGATCCAGCTTGGGGGAGAGCACCCCCATTCATCTAGCTAAGTGTTTCTATTCACGTTTATACTTTTCTCAAATAATAAAAAAGATGCATAATCATAAAAACCCAAATAAAGATTTTGTGCTTATATATATATCTTTGCTTAGTTTATTAAATAAATAAATAAATAAAGTTTGCTATGAACCCTCATGATAAGCTCTCACATGGAAATAATGAATGGTTGCTCTGTCATGACTAGCTCTCAAAATTGAATTCTCTCTCAAGTTTAGGCATGACTGTTACGAATTAAGATTTGCTCTAAACCTGAACTTGTGGGAAGAATACTTGATCTAAAGTCTAAGTCGTTAATGGATACGATATGGGAAGGTTGAGCTGCTGTTTATCTGTTTCTAGAGATGCTATAATTCTGGAGAATTTTATCTTTGAAAATCTTTAAAATGTTGCATGATGAGTTCCTGTATGATGAGAGTTTAACATCCTACCACAGCCATATATACATGCTTATTAGACTATGAACCATTCATTTACTTTTTACTGCTTATGAGCATTGAGTGTGGTCAAGCTGTGTAGACCCTTAGGTGCTTGTCATGCGGTTAAAATCAAGATTCACTTGCACGTTCACTCATACATGTTGCTTCTACTCTGAAAGTACGCATCCACATACATCCACTCATTTCTTTCTCCAGATTCACCCAAAATTATTCTACTCCTATCCACGAGAGAATAAGCAAAAACATTATCCTATCCCTGTTATTCCCCGTGAAATAAATGCTCGAGATATTTTGGTTACTACCACTTGCTACATTATTCCAGGAGGGTGAGTGCTCTGAAAAAAAAGAGTGAATACGAGGAAATAAAAAGCGGCAAGTGCTCGGAGCCTCGAAGAAAAGAAAAAGTGAGACGATAGGTAAAAATGGACAAGTGTCCGATAGTAGAATTAGGGGTACAAGATACCCACCTGAGAGAAAAGAAAAAGAAAATATAGAGCATCTCATTTTCCTCAAAAAGCTTCAAAGTGCAAGAAAGGTATGTATCCCCTCAAAAGAGCAAAAGTAGAATTAGACTTTCACCATTGTTTTCACCATCATCACCATACACCATCCATTTGCCACACATGCACATCTTGATATTGACTTATTGACTTGTTTCTCTGGGTCCATGGTTTGACTATGCAATAAATGTCTTATAAGTATGTATACTTTATCTCCCACCTATGAGCTCCAGATATCAAAGCCTTATTAGAGTAGGATGAGAGAGAAGGCAATGTCACTATGCCTCATACCACAAATACCACATACTTTGAGAGAAGGCATATACCATTATTGCCTTAGAAAGGATCCAGAAATATCACAAAAGAGAGATTTGAGAGAGTCATACAAGGAATCTCTGAGTTTTATTTGAAAAATATGTAAAAACTCCAGAGCTATAGCTGATCAAGAATACGAGACATGGCGCTTGACTTGACCGTTCTATCTTTTAACTGCTCGAGACACAAGTGACGGTTGCAAGCCCCATGGTGAAAGGTAAAATGAGTAAGTTTTAAGTCTTAACAGTTTACTTTAACTCAGAGATGAGATCTTGCTTGAACGCATGTGTACTTTTAAAGCATGAAACCAGTGCAGAAACTCTTGAGTCCATCCTTGCTCAGGGACGAGCAAGATGTAAGCTTGGGGGAGTTGTTGACGGTCCTTAAGTACCAAATATAATCATCAAATAAATAAAGAAAAGGATCCAAATACAACCAACACCCAAACTTAGGGTTTTATCTGACAGGATTCCACGAGTTTTGGTGTTTGTCTATTTCTGCAGGGGGTTATCAGGAAATATGGAGGAAAGGCCCACATGTCAGGTTTACATAGAGATATTAACGTGCCGCACAATTTTCTATCATCTAGAAGACTCCAGAAGCCACGGGAACGAACGGGAAGGCGATCGGGCCCGGGGGCAGGGCGTCCGCCCCTCCCCCCTAGGGCGCCCGCCCTGAGTTAGAGTCCAATCAGGACCCGTCTCGCGGATTACGCTCCACCGACCTAAAGGATCAAGGATAACCGTTCAATCAATGTCGGTTTGATCTGACGGCCCAGATTCACTTGAGGGGACTATATAAGCAGACCCCCTGGCCCCTGGAGGAGAACAAGTTCATTGTAGAGTTGAGAGGTGCCCTCGATGGATATCCTTTCCTCTACATAGACAGAGCAAAAGCTAGGGTTTGGAGATGAGAGCTCTCCTCTCATCTATAAACTAGAGTAGATCTAGATAGTAGCGAGATGGAGAGCGAGGGAGGATTGGAGGAGAGGCCGGCCTGTCGGTTCTTCCTCCGGTTGTACTTCACCACGATCAAGTTCTAATCAAGCTTGCTCATGGGATGACTCTGGTAATCTACTTCTATTTCATTATGCAATTACTATTCATGTATGTTCTGGTTCACAACTCTTTTGAGTACTTTTAATCTATAGGACCCTATAGGTTAGAGTTGTAGTATAGGTGTAAGCGTGGTGCTTAGACCTAGATTACTTGTGGATATCCCCTGTCTAGCTAGATCGTGTGGTAGGCCGCGTAGGTGACAGTTACGTTGGTCCCCTGTAGTCCACCTCCTGTTAGCAGGACGGGTAGGGTTTATCGGCCTATGGATAAGCATCCTTTGTGGTGTATTCTTATCACGTGGTTCGTCCCAGACATAGACATATCCCTTTGAAGTAGAGAAACCATAGTTATCCTCTCTATTCTCCTACCATCGCCCATATACTAGATTGCTCCACTCTCTATTCCCTTATTATCACCCATTGTTATCTTACCTTTAATATTGTTCTTATTCAATTCTACCATCTTTCCTATTTACACCTATCTATCTATCTTGGTTAAGTTAGAGCGTAGTTGGTTCTCCCGTTTCCCTGTGGATACGATAAAACCTTTAACCGGGTAAAAGCTACAACGGTATCCGTGCGCTTGCGGATTTATCTGTGTGCGTATAAATACCATAGTACACTCTAGTGCCATGCTAGGGATGACAACCTAGTATTCAAGTGGTGTTAGCAAGTGTCAACAATCCCCTGGTTTTGAAACATACCAACTCAGCTTGCACACAACATATGAGATGTTAGGCCTTGTTGCACTCGCGAGATATATAAGTAAACCAATGATCTGGGAGTATGTCAATTGATACCTTGCAAACCTCTGATTTTTCCTTAATAACATGCTAGGATCATATTGTGTAGGAGCAGGATCACAGTCACTAAAACCAAAGCAACTAAATATCTTTTCCACATAATGGGATTGTAACAAAATTACCCCACCATCACCTTCTCTGATAAGCTTAATGTTTAGAATAACATCAGTTTCTCCCAAATCTTTCATATCAAAATTACTCGCTAGAAGTTTCTTTACTTCCTCAATCACATTGAGGTTTGATCCAAAGATCAATATGTCATCAACATAAAGGCACAACATAATAGCCTCTCACCCCCACCATATCGATAATACACACATGTGTCAACTTCATTCACAACAAAACCAACAGCAGTGGTGAATAGGTGTCAAAGAAACTTCACCCTCCTTTTGGGTATATCCTTTGGCCACAAGCCTTGTGTATTAGTATGAGAGACAAACCTAATTGCCATTACATGCCTAGCCTATTCAAAACAACACAAGATCCCCTACATAAATCTAGTTGCCAGCTTAATTAAACAGACACACAAGCAAGGACAGGCTCTCCTAACGATGACTAATGAGCTAACAAAAAAACTAATCTACACTATCCACTAGAGAGCTAAACTAAACTAGCTACTAGCTAGAGAGCTACTGCTACTTAGCAACTAACACAAGTAATGAAATGAAATGTGCAAAACCAACAAGGGTAAGTGACACGATTTATTTACCGTGACGTTTGGTCAACCTATGTCCATGTTGAGGTGGATCCTTAGATTATCGCTTCACTTGGCCTTGTGAGCACACAAGCACAACCCTTATGATGTGGGTGCCAATTAGAAGCCAATAGATCACCAAGGATCTCTGCAAACCTTGATTGATTCCATTAAAGTCGCTCTTGGCAAATCTCCTAGGGGTTGAGCACAAAGCTCCTCACATAAGCCAAGGATCGGAGCCCATGCACAATCTCCAAGCGGTGCTCAATGATCTCCACAAGCACCAAGCGAGCTATGTCACTACAATCACCAAGAGTAGCAAGAGAATCCCAAAGCACCAAAGCTCTAGCTCAATACCTTTATGGTGGGTTAGAAAAGAGGTGTGAGTTGAAAGAGACTCCATATCCTTTGTGGTATCCTAAATAACATGGACGAGCAAGCCTTGGTGGCTAGCCTGCTCCATGGGATAAATCCTTGTGCCTTGTGTATTATGTTTGTTCTTGCATATTACTTGTGTAGTTGTGTTTGTTTTTGGTTTTTAGGGTTTGCACCAGATCTACACTCTCGACAAGTTATAGGTGCAACCACTGTAGTTTGATTTGTACTCTAAAGTGTGGAGGCACCGCACATCTGTCTGGATGCTCCGCGATGGAAACAAAAACTCTGTACGAAAAAGCGAGTCTGGAGGCTCCACAATGCGGAAGCTCCATATATAGGATACATGGTGGCTCCGTGTGATCTGACAGTTTTATCGTGTTTGTGAGTTTTAGAAAAAGGCCTATTCAACCCTGCTCTAGGTCCTTGCTAGATCCTTTCAATATTAATCTCTTAATCTAAAACTAATATTTCCTCAGTGATTTAAGTTTGTGCAATAATGGCAGTTTAATTGAACTTGCATATAGCACCACCCATTACAAATGCATGTCAACCTTTGACAACTTCCATTGTTGCAACTTATATCAAGCATTATGTCTCTTAATTCTTGCTTCTGCTCTCCTCCCCCTTGTAGTGCCTTAGCTGTTTTGTAATTTGTAATTTGTACTCACCCTTTTCTGCTTTTAATAAATGCAGTAGGGGTGTGCAAACCCCTCCAGTTTTGCTCCAAAAAAATAATGTAGCAATGCAAGGCGAACAAATTTTTATATTTTCATGGTCAAATAAGTTCACACTATATAATAATACCCGGTGCAATGGAAATTGCTCCAACTGTTGCCAGCTCGCGTGGTGGAAAAATAGGGTTCATAATTTTTCAAAATCCTACTAAAAACACCTATAGATAGAGGGTGGCCTTTTATTTGTACATTATTAATGTAGTCTTTCACCGAATGGTTCGTTTGTCTATCCATCTTTTTCTTCCAATATCAACACCAGTCAATTCTTTCATTGAATATTAGCCACAACTCATAGTGAGAGTAGGGATGATGAATGGAGATACAAAGAAAGAAAATTTTGTAACTTAGTACTCCATACCAAATTATAAGACATTTTGACTTTGTTAAATACATAGATTTTGCTATGCACTTGGATAATACTATACATAGTAAAAATAATATATGTAGAAAAGTCAAAATGTCTTATAACTTGGAAGGAAAGAAGTATTAGATATAGATAGATGTATCAAGAAAAAAAATCTGTCTTGCAATAACTCGTCTCAGTGTAGCTTGACAACACTGACTGCGGATGGATATTAGTCTCCTAATCTCTATGCCCACTGTTTTATCACCGATTTAAGTCAGCACAATGATCGCGGTTTAATTGAACTTGCATACAGCACCACTCATTACAAATGCAAAGTCAACTAGTGACGACTTCAATTGTTATGACTTACATATATCATTATCAAGCATTCAATCATTTTAATCAACAGTTTTGTAGATTTCACCAACCGTTGCAATAAAGTAGTAATGCAAGCCTGGCAAGGCGGGAACAAAATTTCACATTCTCAAGTTCACACTATATAATAATACCCGGTGAAATGGAAATCACACCAACTATATAGATAGAGGGCAGACGTTCATTTGTACATTCTTGTAGTCTTTCACCGAATGGTTGGTTTATTTGTCTATCCAACTTTTTCTTCAAAAATATCAACACCACTCGAATGTATTGAGTAGATTGCCATCATATTTTATCTAGAAATGGAATCGGGGTTTCCTAATTATTGCGCTTTTGTTTCTAAAATTTCGGCCTCTGTCATCTTCTCAAATGTCTTATCCATCAATTACTCATATATCTTTTGGATTGGATTTGTATCTCACTTCTGACCACATACCATAACAATTGATTGGATTTGCGTACCTGTGTCTACACAGCACACTGTACACTTGGCACGTCTGGCTCTCAATGCAAGGCAGATCCGTGTGCAAACTACCTATGTGCTTCTGTGATTGTCACGCGAGAAACGTGTCGATCGTGCCTCTACCTGTTTCCATGAACTTTGCAAAGCTGCTGGCCGCCAGACCAGCCGGCGGCGGTGATGGCAAAACTGATGTACTGGTAGTGTGCCTCATCAATGCATCCACGTGTAGAGACGCAAGCAGCGCGCACCGGCGGCGGCGGCCTATACATATCTGACCAGGCGACGTTGTGGCCAGGTAAAAACGATTAGGACACGTGCCGATCTAGCTTTCCAGTCATCGAGTTCTCACGTAAAGCTGAAAATTGCATGCAGCAAAACCGGTCAAAGTGGCAACCAGTTTCATGGTCGAAGGGTACATTTTTAGTTGTTATTATTATTACTACAGCAGCCAGCGTACTCTTCAAACCGTACATGGAGCCACGCGTTTCAGCTTTGGTGATCACGGTTTCGTTTTCTCCTCACGTCCCGTTGTTCAACACCGTCCTACGTATGCGACTATCGATCGAGTGGCATGTCAAAGTGGACTAGCAACATTATTATTACTCAATCAGATTTAAATTATGGATTCTTTTCACTTTATCAAATTCCTCGCATCGAACGGACTAAGAATTTAAAATGGAGAGAATGCAAAGAGAAGTTTGTCCATTATTCAATTTCATGGTAGTCTATTTTATTACTTCATCTGCACTAAATTATATCTATCTCCATCCATAAAAGAATATAATTTTTTTAGAAGTCAAACACTTTAAACTTTGACTGGATTTATATACAAAAAATCTTAACATTTTTTGTACAAAATAAGTACCATTAGATTTGTTATAGAATATATTTTTATAATAAATTTACTTGGCATTAATGCTAATAATATTTATTATAAACTTGTTTCAATAGAAGCAAATTCGACCAGCACAGATTCTACATTTGCATTCTTTCATGAACGGCGGGAGTAAACTGTTTTGACTCTCTAGATGTATTGTTTTTACTGTATGTACCTAAAAAAGCTATCTATCTAGAAAACAAATATATCATATAACTTTGAATGGAAGGAGTATATTATTACTCTCTAATTACTAACCGAAGAATAGGGACATACCGAAGGAGTACATCTGTGCATACTTGTTACGGATTTTTGAAGGCAGCTTTCTATTTTACTTTGTAAATGACATAATCCGGTAGAACTTTGCATGAAAAAGGTAGAAGTTATTACATTATTGTGGCCACACACACTACTACAGTACACTTTTTCAATGATTAAAAGAGGCAGCCCTGAGCGATCTCGCCTCTGCATTATGGTCATTTGTAGAGACGGTGATAATGTCCCCACCTGTAAATTAGGAAAAAAACAAAAAAAAAGTCCTCCCTGACGTCTAGCCCAAGAGTCGAGGCTGCTAGGGCTTCGATTTGGGCCAACTAGGCTTTGATCATTATCTCTAGGGCTTCGGTATGTGGCCTTTGTGCTACATCATCGATCCAGGCACTGCCATGTCATTCTCCGCGTCGACTCACTGCCAGCAGCTAGCCCCCGAGTGTGGGCTTGCTGAATCTAGCTTGGGAGCAGGGAGAATGAGGGGGGGTGATCGAGAGATGAGAGGAAAATGAAGATGGGAACCACCACTTACCTCATGGTTGGACGGCCGTGGAGGATGTGCTCCAAGGTCAGTTGGGCAGGGGAGACACCTTATTCACCATCACCCAATGGATCCACGAGAGAAGAGTGAGGGTGAGGGAGATAGCGAGTAGAGAGGATCGATAGAAAGGAGAGGGAGCATGAATGGGATATCATCAGAACCTAGGAGAAGGAGACAATGTGGATCCTAGAGCCCGTTGTTGACAGTCCTTAATGCTCATATTTAACCGTCAACTAATCATAGAAAAGGATCCAAATGCAACCAACACCCAGACTTAGGGTTTTATCTCACAGAATTCCACGAGTTTTGGTGTTTGTCTATTTCTGCAGGGGGTTATCAGGAAATACGGAGGAAAGGCCCACACGTCGGGTTTACATAGAGATATTAACGTGCCGCGCAATTTTCTACCATCTAGAAGACTCCAGAAGCCACGGGACCGAAGCGGAGGCCGAGAGGACTCAGGGACAGGGCGCCCGCCCTCCTCTCCTGGGCGCCCGCCCTCATACAGAGTCCAATCAGGACTCTCTTTTGGGATATTGCTCCACCAACCTAAAGGATCAAGGATAACCGTTCAATCAATGTCGGTTTGATCCAACGGCCCATATTCACTTGAAGGGACTATAAAACCAGACCCTCTGGCCCCTGGAGATCATACCTCTTCTACAGAATCAAAGCTAGGGTTTTAATTCTTCATCCAAGTAGAGAGGATCCCTCTAGTTCTTCTAGTTCTACCTCTAGTTCATCTAGATCTAGTTCTAGTTCATCTAGTTCTAGTTCTAGTTCCTCTAGTTCTAGTTCTAGTTCTAGTTAGTTCTAGTTGTAATCTAGAAAATAGGGAGAGAGAAGAGGAGAGCGGAGGAGGAACCGGATCTGTCAGATCTTCCTCAACATTGTACTTTTACAGCAACGGGTTCGTTCTTCATCGTTCTCCAGCTTCTTCAACTCATAGTTCTTGAGTTCTTTAATTACTTTTATTTACATTCAAGTTATTTATTGGATTCCCGCTTGCATCAAGTGCTCTAGTCTTTATAACGCTAGAGTAGTAATTAATAGATTAGACGTGGTATTTAGTCTTGCAATTACCTGGAATTGCACCCAATCCTGCGGATTGTTGTGGTAGCCTTAGGGTAGTGACAGCCCTAACGGTCGACGTATTCCACCTCGTTCGGATCGGTGTTTGTAGGACCGTAGTCAGACCTTCCTAGCCCCCTTCTCATCTCTTTCTGTGGTTAGTGCTCTGATGTCCCGATATAGATAATCTTGAAGTAATTCTTGATTCTTAGATCAACTAGAGAACTCTCAGAAAACTTCCTCTCTTCCCACCAAAAACAATTATACATTTATCCTTGGACGATCTTGATTCTTAATTAGTACACTCACGTTCTCTGTGGAAAATCGATACTCTGGAATACTCCCGGGTGAAAGCTACATCGGTATCCGTGCGCTTGCGGATTTTTCTGTTTGCGTTTAAAATACCCAACAAGCTTTCTGGTGCCGTTGCCGGGGAACGGTAGCTGTGCTAGTTTCGAACCAAGTCGTCCGTGTATCCTTTTTCTTTTCCCTTTTTTTACCACACTCACCTTATCATTTTCACCATACCACATGGATTTCACTCTAAGCATTAATCAGCATGGAATTTATTTCATAGCCACTTCATTTACTCCATGCTCATATGCAATATCTTCCCAATCCATTGGTTTTTCCAACATCACCACATTCGAGATCTCCAACCCCCTCATCCTTTCTATTTATAAAAACTTTAAAAGGGCAGTTGTCGATGCATATGTCTATAATAAATTTTGCAGATCTCGTTGAGTTGATCTTGATATAGGTCAGCGTTGGAAGGGAAACCACTTCGCTCACATAAATTAATGGTTTCCCAAGGACAAGCTTAGTGTCCTAAAACAAGCACTGATCAGATTGTAACATGAGCTTTTAAATATTTGCAACATTACCTTATGTGTTGAGCATATAAGGATAATTGTAAAAATATTCCTTTGGGTATTCTTGTCACTAACCTTTCCAGGATTGGAGCAAGAAGATCGGATGAATGACAAGCACAAGGTATGTCCAACCAATCATCATGCAACATTGAATTAAATTCATCCAAACTTGAATTTTGCAAAATTCAAGCTTGGGGGAGTACTTTACATAAAAACATCCTTTGCCATGTTGCTATGTTGGTTGACCCTACCTTTGAGACATGCTCAATTTGTTAAATACTAATCACACTACTTCATCTCCATTTGAGTAGATCTCTATAAATGCTTTCATGCTACCTTTATTTGCTTTAGTATATGTCTAGGTTTGGAGTAGTTTCATTTATCTCTTAATTAAGCATGGTGCTTAGTTTAGGAATGATGATCTTACTTCCAAAGGATTTTAAATTAAGCATGATGCTTAGGTTAAAATTCCCTCCTAAATCAAATTAGACATGGTGTCTAGGTTGATCTTTGAGCCGATAGTATGCTATAGTAGATATTGGATATTTTGTTGGACTAACCTCTGCAGGAAAACTTTCAATATCGACCTAGGAAGTCCTGAGACAAACTCACATTGGAGACAAAGAGAGAGATACATGAAGTTTAACAATTTACACAAGGAAGGCATAGCTCATAAGAGATGATCTATGGAGGGTGCCACAAACATGATGCACAACCGCTAAGAAAGGAAAGCTTCCACAAGGTGATACTGTACCATCACTCTTCAAGTAAGGTAACATCTTAAGGTACTTGACTATCACTTTTATAAAGCTTCTCCTTGGTTCTGGCGTTCACATGAATAAAAGAGACAAACATGTATACAACTATAAGATTAACCAACCCAATCAATTCAATATGTTTAGTCCTTCCACCTTTGTGATCCCACACTCCTAATCATATGAGCAAAAATGTTGCACATTCAATCTTTGGAAGATATAAACAAAACATAAATATAGATAGATTATCTTTCCATTAGGTTGAGCGATCTGATCTGACAAATGTTTTAAATGCTACACTCATGATCTTATTATCCATCAACTTTGTCTTGCTCACTATGCTTAAGATTAGAGAAGAACAAATACACTTTTGGTTCTGTTGGTGTTTTCCACCAACAGGGCCCATGCACTTGATCTCTGCCTTGTCTTTATGAGCAGGTACACTTCGAGCAAAATATGAAGGACTTTCACAACTCCCAGACTCCACCTAGTGAAGAACCTAGATCTACGAGCACAAACACACTGGAGATACTGGACACTCAGGCAATCACTACCCTAGGATGCTTGAGAGCGTAACTACTGGAGTAACCCCGTTGTGGAAGTAATTACTGACCTTCTGCCGGTCAAGAGAGACAATCCAGGACGCCCCGTCATCCTGATCTCCATCGGCATGGTGAACTTCCCAGAAGCACTTTGCGACTTTGGCTCCAGCGTCAACATTATGCCCAGGGTACTCTATGAAAAAATCTTTACACGTCCTTTATTAGAAACAGCCATGTGTTTGCACCTTGCAGATCGTACGCTAAGTTTCCCAAAGGGAATATTGAAGAACCTCTGCGTCCGAGTTGGCACCTTGTAAGCCCCAGCAGACTTCGTGGTGATAGAGACTGGTACAGATGAGAGGGCACCCATCATTCTAGGGAGGCCATTCCTAAACACTTCGGGAGCTATCATCTACGCTAGTGCTGCCAAGATCAGTTTCTACATCAAGGGGAGGAAGGAGACGTTTTCCTTCAAGAACAAGACTACACAAATCTCAGAGCATTCCCGACATAAACCAAGGAAGAGGACCAACAGGAGGAACAGGAACAAGCAAATGTGGACCGAGTCAGCTAAGGTGGTCACTGCAATTCATGGAGGTCAAGATCATCAACTTAAGTCACCATTCCTGACCAAAAAGGACGACCCAGTCAGCGATCAGCTCCTATTCGGAACCATGCCCCTAGAACCGACATACATTCAGCTCCAGATGGCAGATCAGACGTTCCGAAAGGTTGAAGACAAGTACGATCCACCCATCATTCATAGGAGACCGTTTCTCAGCACCGTTAAAGCAATCATCTACATTGAAACCGGAGAAGTCCACATGCACTTCCCCTCTGAGAAGGTACGCCACTATTTTACTGACCCTAACTATATAGTTGAAGACTCTAAGCAGGTCAGGACAAGAAGAAGACAACGCAACCGCAACCAGAGGAGGCAAATTATCAAGGATGGATGGACAGACTACGAAGGAGAAGTAGTGAGGTCTGAAGACATACAGCTTGAACAGAACTGTCCTGAGGAGACCGTAGCACCGAGTCAGGTGTGGAGAGAGAAGATAGTTATACACGAAGAGCAGGCTCTGCCGGAACCACCGACTATGCCATCCAGCGAATCCCAGGACGTCTGAGAAAACGGAGAGTCCCGTTCGGAGGACTTAAAAACACTCAACGTCTTGCCAAGAGATAATCTTGGTAGTTATCTTTTTCCTTTCAATTATTTTAAAATAGTTTGCTTAGTTAATCAGGTTCACATCATCTTAAAAAGAAAATAAAAATGTTAAAAATAGTAAGCCCCATGTGAGTATGCTCATGGCATAAAACCCATAAGTACATTCACTGTGGTGGTGTAAGAATGAAATAAATATATTCCTGTCCTATAAAAATGAGAATATAAAAATAAATAAATGATCCTACTAAAGAGAGTAACATTTATTGAGGAGGCTCAACATGATAAAGGCTAGATATTTATGCTAACACTTAACCAGTTCCACAAAGCTTTTTTTTGTCTATTTGAGCTCCACAGAATTCAAGGATCAAAGAAGACTAGCAGACGGAGGACATCCTAATCGCTGTCAGGGTGCTGCCGACATTCAAATACACCTCCACCACTTGCTAGCTACATCAAAAGGAATTACGTCAAAATCCAGCTTGGGAGAGAGCACCCCTATTTATCCAGCTAAGTGTTCTACTCACGTTTATATTTTACTCAAATAATAAAAAGATACATAATCATAAAAACCAAAATAAAGATTCTGTGCTTATATATGTCTTTGCTTAGTTTGCTAAATAAATAAATAAATAAATAAAGTTTGCTATGAACCCTCATGATAAGCTCTCACATGGAAATGATGAATAATTGCTCTGCCATGGCTAGTTCTCAAAATTAAAATCTCTCTCAAGTTTAGGCATGACTGTATTAATTATGATTTGCTCTAAACCTGAACTTGTGGGAAGAGTACTTGATCTAAAGTCTAAGTCGTTAACGGATACGATATGGGAAGGTTGAGCTGTTGTTTATCTGTTCCTAGAGATGCTAGAATTTTGGAGAATTTTATGTTTGAAAATCTTTAAAATATCAAATGATGAGTTCCTGTATGATGAGAGTTTAAATTCCTACCACAGCCATATATACATGCTTGCTAGACTTTGAGCCACACATTTACTTTTTACTACTTATGAGCATTGAGTGTGGTCAAGCTGTGTAGACCCTTAGAAGCTTGTCATGTGGTTAAGTCAAGATTCACTTGCACGTTTACTCACGCATGCTGCTTCTACTCCGGAAGTACGCATCCACTTATATCCACCCATTTCCATCTCCAGAATCACCTAAAAATATTCTACTCCTAATCCGGGAGAGAATAGCCAAAAACATTTCTGTTTTTCCCTGTGAAATAAATGCTCAAGTTATCTTGGTTACTACCACTTGCTATATTATTTTAGGAAATGAGTGCTCTAAAAAAAGAAAGAATATGAGGAAATAAAAAGGGGCAAGTGCCCGGAACCTCGAAAGAAAGAAAAAGTGAGACGAGAGGTAAAAATGGACAAGTGTCCGACAGTAGAATTAGGGGTACAAGATACCCACCTGAGAGAAAAAAAAGAAAGAAAATATAGAGCATCTTATTCTCCTCAAAAAGTTTCAAAAGAGCAAGAAAGGTATGTATCCCCTCAAAAGAGCACAAGTAGAATTAGACTTTCACCATTGTTTTCACCATTATCACCATACACCATTCATTCGCCACACATGCACATCTTGATTTGACTTATTAACTTGTTCTTCTGGATCCATGGTTTGACTATGCAATAAATGTCTTGTAAGTATGTATTAGCTGTCTCCCACCTATGAGCTCCAGATATCAAAACCTTATTAGAGTAGGATGAGAGAGAAGGCAATATCACTATGCCTCATTCCAAAAATACCACATACTTTGAAAGAAGGCATATATCATTACTGCCTTGGAAAGGATCTAGAAATACCACAAAAGAGAGATTTGAGAAAGTCATACAAGGAATCTCTGAGTTTTATTTGAAAATCTGCAAAAACTCCAGAGCTATAGCTGATCAAGAATAAGAGACATGGCGCTTGACTAGACTGTTCTATCTTTTAATTACTCAAGACAGAAGTGACGGTTACAAGTCCCATGGTGAAAAGTAAAATGAGTAAGTTTTAAATCTTAACAGTTTACCCTAACCCAGAGATGAGATCTTGTTTGAACGAATGTGTATTGTTAAGGCATAAAACCACTGCAGAAACTCTTGAGTCCATCTTTGCTCAGGGACGAGCAAAGGTTAAGCTTGGGGGAGCTTGTTGACGGTCAATAATGCTCATATTTAACCATCAACTAATCATAGAAAAGGATCCAAATGCAACCAACACCCAGACTTAGGGTTTTATCTAATAGAATTCCACGAGTTTTGGTGTTTGTCTATTTCTGCAGGGGGTTATCAGGAAATACGGAGGAAAGGCCCACACGTCGGGTTTAGATAGAGATATTAACGTGCCGCACAATTTTCTACCATCTAGAAGACTCTAGAAGCCACGAGACCGAAGCGGAGGCCGAGAGGACTCAGGGACAGGGCGCCCGCCCTCCTCTCCTAGGCGCCCGCCCTCATATAGAGTCCAATCAAGACTCTCTTTCGGGATATTGCTCCACCGACCTAAAGGATCAAGGATAACCGTTCAATCAATGTCGGTTTGATCCAACGGCCCATATTCACTTGAAGGGACTATAAAACCAGATCCCCTGGCCACTGGAGATCATACCTCTTCTACAGAATCAAAGCTAAGGTTTCAATTCTTCATCCAAGTAGAGAGGATCCCTCTAGTTCTTCTAGTTCTACCTCTAGTTCATCTAGATCTAGTTCTAGTTCATCTAGTTCTAGTTCTAGTTCCTCTAGTTCTAGTTCTAGTTAGTTCTAGTTGTAATCTAGAAAATAGGGAGAGAGAAGAGGAGAGCGGAGGAGGAACCGGATCTGTCGGATCTTCCTCAACATTGTACTTTTACAGCAACGGGTTCGTTCTTCATCGTTCTCTAGGTTCTTCAACTCATAATTCCTGAGTTCTTTAATTACTTTTATTTACATTCAAGTTATTTATTGGATTCCCGCTTGCATCAAGTGCTCTAGTCTTTATAACGCTAGAGTAGTAATTAATAGATTAGACGTGGTGTTTAGTCTTGCAATTACCTGGAATTGCACCCAATCCTGCGGATTGTTGTGGTAGCCTTAGGGTAGTGACAGCCCTAACGGTCGACGTATTCCACCTCGTTCGGATCGGTGTTTGTAGGACCGTAGTCAGACCTTCCTAGCCCCCTTCTCATCTGTTTCTGTGGTTAGTGCTCTGATGTCCCGATATAGATAATCTTGAAGTAATTCTTGATTCTTAGATCAACTAGAGAACTCTCAGAAAACTTCCTCTCTTCCCACCAAAAATAATTATATAGTTATCCTTGGGCGATCTTGATTCTTAATTAGTACACTCACGTTCTCTGTGGAAAATCGATACTCTGGAATACTCCCGGGTGAAATCTATATCGGTATCCGTGCGCTTGCGGATTTTTCTGTTTGCGTTTAAAATACCCAACACCCGTGCATCACATACGCCACTAGAGAGGCTGCATGTGCCGACAGAGAGTCTTAGTGGCATTTAAATTCTTTTATATTTTGAAATTAAGAATACGAAAAGCCAGACTATAAAGGGTGATACAATGCACAAGCTTTAATGTGAAACCAAGTGCTCATTTCCCCACCAAACAAATCCTCAAACTTTGCCAAGCTAGCAAAGTGCTTAATTTCTAACCATTGCTACTTTGGATAGTGTGGCACGACCGCATAGGGCAGTATTTACTGTCGCACACCTGTAGTGGCTCTACTTAACGGATAGTTGGGATATAAGGGAGTATTTATACTTTCTTTCTCCCAATGGTCATCTTGACCAAACTTCGCTCACCAGCAACCACGCAATGTCACTCCCCACCATTGAAGGCTCCTAAGTGCTCTCCCTTTGATTCCCTTATAATCCTTTGCCAGATTGAGCCTCAAAGCTCGATTAGAGAGCTGCTCTAATTGTTCTTAAACTCCTAGAGTGCTTGTTCATGTTCAAGTGATTGTGTTTGTTACTCCTAGAGCAAGACTCCTAGCCGGCTAGGTGTCACCATCACCCATTGAAGCTTCTAACTTGTGTGGCAGTTCTAGGACGTTAGTAATCACCCTCTGTATCTAGTAAAAACCTCTCACTCAAGAGACTTGCTCTCTTGACTTGAGAAGGAGGATAGGGTTTGACAAACCCAAGCCTTGGTGGCTTCCTCAACATCCCGAGGTAGCCTAGCCTTAGTGGTGAGCTAAACCACGAGATAAAGTTCATTTTCTCTCATATTCTTGCTATTTGTGTTGTTGTCTACTAGTTATTTTAGGTTTGGTCCCGATCTACTTGTGCATAAGCTTCCGACATCATTTAAATGGTGAAATATGGTCAACACTACCCCAGGAACCACAGTAAATCACTTGATCTAAATTTCCTTTGGTAGATTTTGAATTGTGTTGATGAGCTTCACTGACCACGTGGCACAACTGTAGCTTCACCCAGTAGTGCCGCATGAAGGTCCAGTAGTGTTGCGCCCCTACTAACATAATATTCGAGTTTGATTTTAAATAGGCCTTCAACCCCCCCCCCCCCTCTAGGCGTAGCATGATTCTTTACTATGGTTGATGACTAGGGTGAGGATGATGGCATTTCAACATGTAGTATCTCACAATGATTTTGGAGCAATCTGCTCATGTATGCCACCATATGTTGATGTAGTCACAAAGCCCACAAGCCCTTCATCACTAATTTTGTATCAACTACTGTAGTACAAAGAGAGAGCCTTATGATAGTTGTTCCGAAGAACATCACGATCAGTGTCGAGAGCCTGGGACAAGCCTCTATGGACACAAAACACATAGCCAATCACACACTATGGAAGAAACCATGGAAGAAAACCATCAAACTAAGATGGCTAGTAGACGAACTCTAGAAGATCACCATCTAGTGGATATAGTAGAGAGATAGATTTGGCTCCACCTTCCTACTAGTGGCGTAGTAGAGGCAAAAAAAGAGACCTAAGGCTATTGCTCGAGAAAGAATTTTCTTCGGCAACAACAATGCTTGGTTATCTCTTTTGGGGACTACTACCATACTAGAGGCAACAACATAGTGCTATAAGCACTTAGACATTGTTTGGATGCCCATGTATCCACCTCAGTCCATGTGTGTTTGTTAGAGTGGGATGGGTGGAATTTAGTTTAAATTCTACCCACACACATGGATTGAAGTGGATACATGCATGGGTATCCAAACAAGGCTTGGATGCACATGTATTCACCTCAATCCACATGTGTTGAACTAGATTGGTATAGAACTTAAAACTATTTCCACTCTAATCCATTGCAATACTATATGTGGATTGACATGAATATATTTGGATCCAACAAGGCCTTAGATGTTGTCGGATTCGCCTCAATCGATCTATATGCATCTGGTGGATTGGGGTTGAATTTAGTTGAAGTCCACTTTATTCCACCACCACATATGACACATATGGATTTATGCGAGTCCAACTATATCTAAACAAGACCTAGTGGGAAAAAAGACAGGCCCAACACAACCCATGCATGGACCAGATAACATCACAGCTAAAGCCCAGTAGCAAACAAGCATAATGAAAGAAACAACCCGAAGCAGTTGTGGGTTTATTCGGTGGCCCACTAGGAAAGGACGATGGAAGGCAAGCTGTCCACATTTCCTTCCTCTGTATGAATTTTATTACTACTGTATTCGCCTCAGAAAATTTGATGTTTTACTATTAACATCAAGTATTTTGGGACGATGGAGTATTATTATCCAATTTTGTTTCTTCATAAAATTTGCATGGTGCAAAAGGAACAATGGCACTAACAAATATACACGTGTAAACATATATATGAGGCATACAAAGACACGAATGCTAGCCACACGTGGACCAAATTAGTCCATGTGCAGCATCATAGCATCCTGTTGTTAACTATTCTACACGTTACATGATTGTACAACTACCTTACAGATCATCCATGCAGAAGTATACCCAGATCCCAGCTGCTGTGCATGTGCTTGCTTCTTTCCCTGGCACTTCGACAAGTACTTCCTAGTGGGCCACCGATCAATCCATATGTATAATTAAGAAACCATATATAGATCTCTCTGAATAGTCGTTACGTAATCTCTAGATTTCATATGAGATTCCAACTTTCAGTAGCTTGCCATGTGGAATCGATAACATCTTCTCTCCTTGCATGAAGTTTTTCCTTAGGAAGGAGTATATGTAGTTGATCACAATCTTCTTAAGGAGCGAGGACTGAGGCCTTGCCACTACCTCAGCCTCTCCAATAATGTACACCACACCTTTCTCTGCTTCTCTTTGAATCACCTTCTGTTCCTCCTCAATCTTGGCTAACTCCTCAATATTCATCTTTGATGCCTGCTCATAACAACCATCATCAATTCTACTATACTACAATAAATAGAACACAGAAACTAGCCCAGCTAAATTATTTAGTAGATTTTGTTACCTGAAACTGTGGTAGACGATTGCTCCAACCATTTGGCAGTGTTGTGAGCTCGGAGAACGATTGGATCGGCGTAATCATCTCCTCAGCATAGATGGCATGCCTTCCAGAAGGCTTGTCCCGAGACAAGCTCTGATCTCGAGAAATCGGGTAGCTAACATTCTGCATCTCATCCACTGAGTAGAGGTTGACATCTCGTATGTAGTACTGGAGGCTCTCAACCAGTGCTAGGACAAAATCTTCTGCCTCCTCACCAATGGAGTCCCGGTACCCATACCGCGCCACGCATCGAAATACTTTGTACTCCTTGGGCTCTACTTGTCGGAAGAGGAAGCGTTCGGAGGCGTCGACATGGGGAACATGTAAGTGCTTGATGGAGACGAAGATCAGGACCGAGTGAATCGCCGGGACCTTCTCCATGAGGTGAGGGAATATGGGTGGGATGCCTTGCACTAGCTCAGTGTAGAAGAGCCCAACTCCTGGGATCCTCTTCAGATCGCTCTTCTCAAGCAGCTTTTCAGCCTTGGCAGGGGATAAGGTGTGCTTCAGCTCATATTTGTACCGTTTGACGTGCACGTAATGCCAAACAATCATCACCACCATTAGAACTGCTGACATGGCCACGGGTATGTATGGTCCATGAGTGAACTTGTATAGCACAGATGATAGGTAGATGGACTCGGTCGGAACGAAGACGATGAAGAAGAGCGCAATCCACCAGATATTGATTTTCCACACCAAGAGCATCACGATTGTCATCAGCAGTGTCGTGATGAGCATCACAAGGATGACACAGATTTCTGTCAGTTATGAGGAAACATGATGGTTAGAGAGGTTTGTAGAATTTAACTGTGCAATATGTGACGTTAAAGTTTTAAACGCACAGACAGTTCATACCATGGGCTTTTCCGATAATGGTCGTTGTCTTGAAACTGACAGTCACGACGCAAGCAGCTATGCAAAGCAGTAAATTGACTTCAGGAACATACAGCTGTCCATGAAACCGCTTTGACGTGTGCAGTATCCTAACCCTCGGGAAGCAACTGAGTGTTTGTAAATGTGAAACAGTTGCAAACGCACATGAGATCATTGCTTGGCTTCCTATGATGGATGCCGCAATTGCCAAGATAAACGTCGGCCAGAACAGAGCGCCTGAATTTACAAGAACGAGAAGCACACATCCCATTAAGTTTCAGAACAATTATTTATAGTGAAACGAGAGATGTATATACTAAATATATGTTAGTATATGCTTACTTGGAGTTGATCTAAAGAAAGTGTTAGCAAAATGTTCGGGGTGCTTCCTTAGGTATGCTGCTTGTCCGATGTAAGTAAGCAATACAGATGGCAGTAGTCCAAGGCTAAAGCTTAACTGAAAAGATCCAAAAGAAAAGTTGTTTAGTACGACGACAATTCGCCTACTTCTTTTGGAACATTCTTCTTTTTGAATGAAGGTTTAGGTATCTATTTTTCTATGTCACTTTATTAACCAATATGAACCTACTATTATCATGTTACTGTATATCTGCATGAAAGCATTTTCGCACATACCTGAATGGATCTAATGCTGAAGTATCCCAGATTAGCAAAAAGAGCTTCTGTTCCTGTGAAGAGTACATGCATGGTATAATATATGTTAATCCTTATTATATCCGCAGCATATATTCTTCTGAGTGACATCAGAAGTTCGTTCTTCCCTAAGTGGTATCTAAGTATATTTGCAAAATGTTACCTGTAAAAACAAGGAGAATATCACCAAGTGAGACCCATCCTTCCTTCTTGTTTCTCCTGAAATAGTCAATGATGTATTTTGGGTTGAAGGACCTCAATACACCGACATCATATTTGATCAGGTTATAGAGCCCGACTCCTCCAATGAGAAGCAACCACAGCAGGATGATTGGTGCGAACAAGTAGCCAACTTTGTCGGTTCCGAAGCGTTGGATAGCAAACAGAACTACCAAAATTGCCACGGTGATCCAGACTATTTGATCTGTGCGAAAAATAAAAACAAGCTTTGCATTAGCTGATCTTGTAGCTTAATTGACCGAGTCAAACCTTATATATGCTCTAAGAAAATGCTGGCCTTATATATGCTCTAGTCTGTAATAAGTATATTAGCTAAAGGTAATGTCTTCTAAAAGCTTAAGTTGAATCTTTTCAGGCATCATTTTTTTTTTGCGAAAATTTTCAGGCATCATATATATCAGGAAAGATGACATGATCTTTGAAAAAGAAAATATTTTATACACGTCCTGATGCACATATATGCATGCACCCATATATTACCTGTGGTCAAATCAGGCACCTTTTCCTTCAGGCCACTGACAGCTGAGAGCACTGAGTATTTTTAAAAGGACAAGCAGTCATGAATCAGATGGCATTGTTAAAACCTCTACAGACGTTGAGAGGTGATATTATCTGTGTAAAACATAGAAGAGTTTGTTTATGCAGTACCCGAAATAGGAGGAGTTAAAACAGCATCGCTGATGACCATCGCAATTGCAAGGATGGTAAGGAGAAACAGGGAGATCTTCGCCGACTTGCTTGTCTCAAGCAAATGCTTCAGCCAATGAGCTCTCCTTAGTGTGGCCGACGGCTTCCCAAGGTTGGTGCTGTAGCTGGAGACCAGCTCATCTTCAGCCTGATGGTTTGGGAGCAGACTCACCTTGGCGTATCTCGAAATCAAAGAGTAGAGTGCAAACGTTCCTCCTGACGATAGCAACATCATCGTTTAATTACATTTGTTTACTACAGTATCATTATAGTATTTTTCTTTATCAAATCAAAGAGAGTAGCATGCAGGAACTATATATATAACGAACGAACCGTACCATCCCCGTCATCGTTGGCGTGGAGCGCAACCACGACGATCTTGATGACGGTGAAGAGCACGAAGCTGTAGATGATGAGGGAGAGCACCCCGAGGATGTCGTCAGGGTGGCCAACGCCGCCGCCGTCGCCGCCGTGGCCGAAGGTGGTGGAGTAGACATACAGCGGCGACGTGCCGACGTCGCCGTACAGGATGCCCACGCACTGGAACGCCAGCCGCAGCGTCGTCCCCCAGCTATCCTGCATGCATTGCGTATGCATATACGTACGGCCGATGATCAGTATAGTCAGTCAAATTAATAGGCAAAACTAACAATGGACTGACTGAACACGACGTGTCTAATAATTCAACCACCATTATTATTGCATCATTATTCGCATTGCATATGCATATTGGAGAGTTACTTGCACGTCAAGCAGAGAGCGAGATCATGTCAAATTAGAGGAACCGTGTGTAACCGTATGTACGTACGTACGTACGTACATGATCAGAGTGCCCTGCGCCGCCGGCAGCACGGCGGTGATGACCCGTCACCGCCTCCCGGAACAGCGAGTCCTGCCTATCCACGATGGACGACGACGACGCTCCATCCAGGCTGCCGCCGCCGCTCTCGATGTCGACGACGACGACCTCCGCCGGCCGGTCACCGCCATATTCTCTACCCCTCGAGCTCTCGGCAGCGAGAACCATCGATGACGATGTTTCACTCAGGGTTCTTCGATCTTCCTCGTTGTTACTAGCTAGCTAGTTGGGCTGAAACCACTCTGCTTATTGCTTATTTTTCGATCTTTCTACGTGTCCTGTGTTCAATATAGCTCACCATCCGAGATCGGCCGGTGCTACCTTTTATAGGCAGATCGAGTAGTACTAGTATGTGTGTGGTCGCTGCTACGGAGTAAGTCCCGTGTTCCTACACAGCTGCAGCTTGCTTCGTTCGTTCGGCCATTTCTTAAACGTCAAGTTGCACGAGGAAACGGAACCAGTGCTACTAGTTTATAGCTCTAGCTACTACGACCGTTTTGCTACTGACTTTGCTTGTGCTGCCATCATGCATCGTTTACTTCGCAATGGCGCGCAACAAGTTGCGAAATTTGACTCGGCGGGCATGAATGCGCTCTCCTATACGCGCACGCGACGCCAAATCAAAGCCCGGATTTTAAACGACGCATCGCCCTATCTATTGGCGCCGCAAGATTATATTACGACGGAATGACTAGGACGTTAGAATGGGCGCGGCCGACAAAAGCTAGCGCCAGCTAGGCACCTATACGTTTACTGTATTTGGTTTGCACCGGTCAAAACACATTTTTTTGCCGTGTCTGCTTATCCCGGTCTCGATCTGGAAGTGTTATACGAGAGTTTTATTAAAATTATTAAATAAACTAATATGGTATAATATTTGTAAAGAAGAGGTGATGAAAGTTTTACGAGATGAAACCTATCTACACCATTTTCAATAGACGAGAGTCTTGGATATTATGAGATAGAACTCTAATGAGACTCACCTTAATTAAATTAAGTGATAATAATTATATTTATTATTCATCATGGGTTACGTATCAAGGGATACGATGATAGCTGACATTTTTACCATTGATTTGACTTGCTAGTAGCTAGGTTTCAGGGGGTCTTACGTATTGTTCCTGACTCTCAATTGCTTTCTTTCTAGTTGTTGATTGTTTTCTTCGTCGTTTTATTATATTCATCCGTACATCAATTCCGTACAAAAAGTCTATCAACATGTGCTCCTGCATCTGCATGGGCTATGCCCTCCGGAGGCTTAAGCATTACATGTTCATGTTCAATAATAACTATCACCAAGAGAAAAGTTATTTTTGTGCACTCTATAATTATTTTCTAAATAATATATATTGAATTGCAAACACCGATCAGTTTAAAAGTTTAAGCTGGATAAATAGAGATAGGCAGTTCACTTATATTGAGTTGCAAACTTCAATACTCTCTCTCACGTGAAGTCTCCCTCGAGCCTCAGACGGGGAATAGGAGAGAGTAATAATTATTTTATTTTAATTGTGCTAACTAGGATTCAAACTTGAGACCTCTGCCTTTGATACAATACTGAATTGCATGCACCGATTAGTTTAACCCCAAAAGTTTAAGCTTATTAGGAGAGGTGGGCAACTAACTTATTACTCCCTCTGTTCCTAAATAAATCAATTTCTAGAATCCGTACCAGCCAAATTTTTTTAGGTTTGACCAATTTTATCGAAAACAATAAGAACATCTATAACATAAAATGAGCACCTTATGAAAATATATTCTATGGTAAATCTAATAATACTAATTTGATGATACCATAAATCTTAACGTTTTATTCTAGAAATTCAGTGGAAGTTTAAAAAGTTTGACTTAAGACAACTCTAAGAATCTATTTATTCAGAAATAGAGAGTATATTCCAACAATATGTTTATAACTACTCTATAATCTCTATCCAATTGTGATAAACTTATTATCGGTGTGCATCCAATATACATGTAGTTGACACCTTAGCTTAAGTTATTACTATAGCCCATGTCTTATGACATCATGGATCCAGAATTTTACATGCAAATTTAGAGATTTTCTTTATATTGTTCCACAATGGTTTAGGTGACTTAGATTTTTAGGGGTTCGTTTCTATTCTTATAATGGCAAATAATAATACATACATGGCTATTATTATCTATGGTGTTTTGAGTTTACTGGATTCATGGTTGTTATTTCTTTTTTCTAGCACATCTCTTAAGGAGAATCTCCAATTAGTAATACTAAGATGGGAACATGTCTAGTGGAAACCACAGTATGTCCAATGGTGCAGGCATGCACTACCAATTTTTGAAGATATTGGTACTTGAAATTCATAGATAAAAATTTGATGCCACGACTAATAATCAGAATTTTTATTATCCTTATCTCTCTTATTTAGTCATATTCTACATAATACTCAAGTAGTAGATATTTACTTTCTTACCTCTATCAATAGGTGATAAACTTTAATTGACCATTACTCTGGGCCTGTTTAGTTCCCCCAGCCATGCCAAAAGATGTGCTAGAAAAAGAGATTCTCCTTGAATAACTTTTTTTGAAAGAATAATATGTAGGCTATTATTATGTATGGTGTTTCGAGTTTACTGGATTCATGATTGTTATTTCTTTTTCTAGCACATCTCTTGAGGAGAATTCCAATTAGTAATAGTTTTGGCAATGTGAATTTTGAATGAGGTGTTTAGATGTACCAAAAGTTTTGGCATTCTATAGCACCATAACAAAAGGAGAAGAGAGGCAGCTGGCGGCCCAAGGCAATTTTACACAGTTTTGGACCTCAAGAGTTCCAATGCCAAAACTTTACAATGACATGTTTTTGCATTCTTTGACAATGGTGTTTAGATCTATTTTACAAAAAGTTAGGCTAAAACACCAAATTTAGCAAAATGGAGAAACTAAATGGGCCCTCTATAATTTTCCATCCCTGTTCGTAGATCTTTGCATGGCAAACCCATGTGCTTTGTTGAAACTCTCTCTCGTTTGTGCATAGTTACTTTGTTTTTTATTTTGGCTAGTCGCTAACTATATAATATTTTCCCATTCGGGTCAAATCTTTTTTCTTTTTTACATCAAGCCTCCATGTGTGTTCGACTTATGTTTAGTTGAATCACCATACCATCAGCTAAGTGTTTGGCATAGAAATCGACATGCTATCACCTCTTTATGCATCATGCATGTACATCGAGTTAGTTCTATACATATTAACAATGATATAAGTGGGTACGTCATTTATTAGGATATTTTCTTAAATATAATGACATGTGTACGTCATTTGGATAAAAATTTAGAGTTAATTTATATTAGTTTTTCTAATAGAAGAGATGTGTAATTTAGATATAAATTTAGATCACTTTAGATTTTTTTTCCTAATGGTATAATTTTCCATAATGACATAAGTGGATAATTTTGATAAAAATAGGGGTTATTTACGTTATGTTTTAGAATAGTATAGGTGGGTAATTTGCAATGCAAATATATGGTGCTACTTTATTAGTTTTTTTATAATGTAGAGGTTGGTTTCCTAATATTAAAGTCAAAGTGGACCTTTCTATCCATCATATTTTACGTCCCACAATGCCCTTGTGCCCCTCTCTCTTTCCTATTCATGATCTCGACTAATGAGTCATGCTCATATGAGTTAGAATAACACACATGGTCTACCCATAATTTGGATTCTGGTCCCTAGACAAATTAGAACTGTTAACACAATCGTTGCATAAATCTCTGAGTTACAAGTTGTTCAAGTGACCACATACAAGTTATACCTTCCGTCATAATGCACAAGTATATTTGCTAGTTTAAATACAAATATAAAAGGAATACTTTAGATACTCTCATAGGTTCATAGCTTCTTGAAAACAGAATATAGATTCCAAATGTATTATTCTCAAAGATACTAGAGTACACTAATTAAATGAGGACTAAATTGTTCTCACTTTTGTGAGAATTCCATTTCTAGTTGGAATTTATCCTTTTTTTAGATAGTGGGAACAAATGTTCCGGCTTCATCATTCCTCTAGGAGGGAAGAATCAGACTAATTATAACAAAATCACACTACAACGAAAAACGAAGGAATATCTAAGACGATAAATGAAACTCCAACCTTGAGAACCAAACAAAAACATGGCACTAGACACTAAAAGCTTGCATGCCTCCACATTGGATGTCTTTTGCTCATCTAAGTGATGTAATTGAGTCCAAAATCAGAGCCAATATATTCCTCGAAAATGTACTATGTTTGTTTTTGACATTTATTAAAAATGAAATCATTTTTTTGAGACCAATTGCCCAACATAAGGCTGATGCTCTTGACAATACAAGCAAATTGTGTTTGCATTGCCCCAATTTTGACCAACCCCCAACAAGTGAGATACGCTTGTTGGTGGGGCAATACCAAACACCCTATGAACCACATGACAGAGAAAACGAGCATGATGAAAATGAAGAAAAGATGAGAAAATATCCATTCACTACTACTGTGACCTTTTGAAAACACCCTCCAAGGTGGGAAGAAATTTCAACCGCCTCGAACAAACGCAAAACCGCCTCACAAAATCGATTAACTGAGGTGGTTATTTATAAGAGGCCCGCCTCGAAAAATAGAGCTTTTTTTGAAGGCAGTTACTTATAAGAACCTTGCCTCGGTTAAAAAGGCCAAGGCCACTCCCATTCAGAAAAGACCATCTTGGCTGATATATGGCTTCGAGTATATATACAGACTCTAGGGTTTTACTCACTCTCACTTATCTCTTCTCCCTCTCCCTCAGCCGCTCTCCACACCGTGCCCCACAACAGACACCCTGCGCCCCTCCTCCCTCCTCCACACCCCAGTGACGGCGCACGTGTATAGGTCCATGCCCCTCTCCCTCTCCCGCACCTCCTTCTCTCCCATCTCCCCCACACGACGTCACATGTCTAGGCGGTGCTAGGCACATAGAGGCATGGGGTCGGTTGGCATGAGGCGCGTGGGGCCCTAGCGGCGGAGGACCTCATGACCCTAGTGGCGAAGGCCGCATGCGCAGGCCTCTGGCTGTGGAGGGCTCTCTAGCAATGGCAGTGGTGGGCTTCCCCTCCTTCCTCTCTTCCCTATGGCTGGATGTGGTTCCCCCTCTCCTCCTTCCCCACCAATGAGCACAGATCCGACGGGGGACGAGCTTTCTGGTGGCGGATCCATCAAGTAGAAGTTCGTTGATGGAGGATCGGACGAGCATGAGCCCGCCGGTGGCGGATCTGGTGGGGAGGACTCTATCGATGGCGGATCCAGCGACAACGAGCCCACCAACGGTGGATCCGGTGAGAACGAGCCTTGTCAGAGCACCATGGCAATGTGCCAGCGATCGACGACTTCATGGCCCTTGCAAGCGGAGGTGGATCTAGGCCCAAATACATACTAGGTTTGGGTTACAGGCTTTTATTTTTTTATTTTATTAACCAAGGTGGGCATCAAATCGCCTCGAAAAATAGGCCATTTACTGTGACCTTTGATCCGAGGCGCTTTGTTTGCCCGCCTTGAAAAATTACTTTTGCCCATCTCGGTTAACTTTATTGTAGTAGTGACAATGACAATCAAGAAAAGATGTTGGATGGTTTCATACTTATTCCAAAAACAATAAGCTTTACTACCACTCCAATTTCTTCTTGCTACATTATCTTTTGTTAAAATAACCTTTTTTATGAATTACATGAAGATTTTGTTTTTTAAGTGTATTTTCATTTGCCATGTCTCTCCAGCGAGATTTTCGTACCATTACTCACTAGAACTTATACATATATAGAATTCACAGAAAAAGATCCATTTTTATGTGAGAACTCCAAATAGGCATATAGTACATCTAATGAAAATTAACATATTGTGAAGGCTCCAATTAATTAGCAATAGTATCACTACCCTCTTCTGACTTTAGATGAGTAGGACCAAAAGTCACCGCTGACGTACCTTCATTAGGTGTCAAGAACAGCTACGTATCTTCTGCTATTACGCACTTTGCTTCTACACTGTCCAAACTCCGATCCAAAGGCATCACAGGCGTTTCGATAGGTTTGATCACAGTTGATTTGCTTATACATACGTTGCTTTGTGAGACACCTCTATACCCCCCCCATAATTAGTGATATGCAACTTTCATGTAATAAGAAATAGAATCCATCCGTGGCTTCATCGATCTATCAAGCAGACGTAACGTAAGGTACTGTAGTTCTGTACTAAAGTTACTAGCTGCCAACACATTGGAAGGCGCTGAGTTCAAGTACGCGTGGTTGCTTGATCCTCTGCCATGAACACTCTGGAAGTACAGTTAGAATATTTCAGAAAGCTAGCTAAACGACGGCTGAAGTATCACTATCACCACCAATGGCAAAACTTAAGGGAAGACCCAACTTTCCAATCTCTACATACGTAACCTGCACCTCTCAAAAAAATAATAATAACATACGTAACCTGCATAGATAACTACAAAGCATGATATATACTTACTACTCACCTAGTCACCTGCTCCCAGGAAAATAAAAACTAAACAATGTATGTATGCATGACAGCAAAATCAACACCACCGTTGTCATCGATGGACCAAATCTACTGTATATCATGATGAAACATACATACAAATTAATTTAACTACCCAATTACCACGCACACCAAAACGGAACAAAGTCACAGATTCAAAACAAGGACAGCTCCAGATATAAAATCGTACGATGCACCTGGACATCTGACCAAACAATCTCTCATGGGAGTTGGGACATGCTGTAGTACGGTCAGTACGGACGTGTGGTTGCAGAATTAAATAACATTACTAGCAAAACGATCGTTAGCTAGAGGTCATACCGGCCGTCTGCCACACCGTACCCACACACGTTCCTTCCTGGCTCACTTAAAAATAATGGCACCTCTGATCCTTGTGCTCTAGTAATCCTACTCTGATAACGATATGGATATTAATTAGTATATTATCCGCTTAATATAAAATTTAAGCGATTTGGAAATATGTGGTGCGGGTGCTTATGTTATTGCTAGTTGATCAGTTTAAGATATATATGCGCTGCAGGAGAACATATGTATTTCCTCTCTGTTATGTTAGCTAGTGAACTGAGAAGTTTATATTGTTTTAAATAACTTTGAAGAGTAGCTATACATGGAATAACAACTTAGTTTTCTGTCATACAAAATGCATGTTTTGCTTGTGCAAAATGTTAAATCAAATATTTGTCGACCTAGAGTTCAATTTCCAAACGGCATACGTCACTTGTTGCCAATATTTTATTTTTTATTTTATCTTGCAGTGCCTGACTGCCTGCTGATCAATGTGTCAGCATAATAGCACATCCGTCTTATCAGTGCGCGATTGTACGTTGTTGTTATCTATCCTTGAGATAAGATCATAGAAATCTACAAGACAAATAATAAATACATGTACCTGTCCGTACATGTAAGTGCCAAAGTCAAATGCATGAGCAAGAACAGGACATGTGAATCCAGTTGCTACACTCTTAACAATTCAACAAAAAAATAGAGTATTTGTAAATTAGCACGTACGTATTGCACTTTGACAATGAAAGGAAGAAAAATCCACATATAAATATATATGGACTCACACCATCACATGGACGCCAGCTCATTTGTCTAGATCTCAAGTCAAACTCCCCCATCAGCCACACGAAATTTAGAAGGGATTTTTCAGAGGAAAGTGCCATGCCAGAGATGATCATAGAAATGAAGTCAAAACATGAAACTATATATATATATATACAAGTTAGCCAGCTTGGTTGGCCTTAATATTCTAAATTTTTCTGTGAAAGCTAGGTCGCTGATATATATCAATTTAGTTTAGGAATCACATAGCCCGCAAACGCCGCCTGGTTTAAGTTGACCTTACAACTTGATGGTTAGTGTCTGCGGGTGGAGCTTGAAATTCTTGAAGATCCTTCTAGGAAGAAGCATATGTGGTTATTTTGTAATCCAATATTATTTAAATTAAGTTTGTCTTTTGTGCAAGACTCAATTTTTCTTGCTGCTCTGTTATGTTATATTGCTGGATCGGATGTATGTGTGATCATCAGTTGGGAACTTTGTTGCATTACTAAAAAGAGTTTTGGCATACACATATTTTTTCCCTAGAATGGTCCGCAGTGCAACATGGTACTGGGGGCCATAGGCCATAATCATGGCCCATTCCAGTTGCAGTCAGCTCAAGAGCCTTTAGAAATAGGAACATTTCTAGAGGTGGCCATCTTAAGCGACTATATCTAGACATTTATTTTTAGGGTTAACAGACCTAATGAATAACTTTTTTATATGGAATCAGATAAGAAAAACTTTGTATCAAAATTGTAGAGCATATAGTAAGATCTAATAAAACTATAGTTAACAACTTATTTAATGCCCAAAATATTTCTACAAAATTATGAATGTTTTAAATAACCTCAGATGAAGAAATTATCTACTTCAAAGTTCTAGTGATCATTGAGATCTACAATTTTATAGTTAACAACTTTCTCATTTAAGATCATTTAGGTTGCTAAATATTCAATATGCGGTTTGGAGAGTTGAAAACAAGGAACAGCATCCCACTTTGAGTCAAGAATTGCTATAAAATGGTAAGAAGGCTACCACCACTGTAGAAAACTCGTCATAGCCATTGTAGCCCTCCTTCACCATCCTTTCTCACCATCATTTAAGTTGCTTTTTTAGGGGAAATCAGCTTAAGAAATTTATAGAAGCAATTTCTTGGAAGGATGTGGAAACCACCCATTTGACATGTCCTTGGTCAGAGAACCAAACAAAGCAACCACATCGAAAAAAACAATTTTAGGTTGTCTATAAAATTGCTTTTTAGTAGTGTGGTTATTAGTATTGGTTGTTAAATCCATGAAATGATGATAATGAAGAGCTTCGAGAGTGTTACAAACAACCACAACTCTGGTTCTCAAGCTACAGTGAAGAAACAAAACACCTAATACATGTAGAAATCATACATCAGGAACGACATATGTTGAGATAGATCGATTTAGTAACAGTACATGCACCTCTTGAGTGTTTGACAGCATGTATGTACTTAGTTAATATAGTAGCTAGCTTGAGCTATGTTAGCTCTTCTCATAGCCCATATGTATCTTCAAGAATCCAGATTTTGGCTTCCAATTCGATAACATCGGCTAAATTTCTCATATGAAGTTTCTAACAAATGTAAATGGCCATCCAATTATATATTATGGATCTAATCTACGTAAGTTGGTAGATCTCGAGATTAATAAAGTCACTATAGAGATATCTTGCTAAAAGAATAATTAAGGAACAAAGTTAAGACAAAATTATTTCACAAAGTTACGTCATTAAGCATACTATAACGCCACTATCAAAATTTAAATAAGGACATCAAGATATTGCGCATGATGAGAACGTGGACACATAGTAGAGTACGTCGCTCGAATATTACACAGGAATATATATGTGTGTGCGGTTTGCTGGCTGCTTGAACATCTATTTATATAATATAACCTATATGGCCTAGCTATGGGCCGATCGGCACGGCACGTCATCCACGATTTTTGTGAGATTTGCATTGGTGTCGATCGGTTATTAGTTTAACCTATCTTGACCGCATGAGATATGTCCAACATATGACGAATAATCCAGAGAGGGCGTCGATACACATGCATGCATATAGCAAAGTCCATGTATATACACTGACAAATGATGCATGCACGATAGAGGAAAGCGCTGAAGGGAGTCGTCAGCGCTAGCGGATAACACGACGCCGCCGGCAACTGTGCATGCAAGCAGCCATCCACCGATCTCCAACTTGCATTGGTCCGCCCGGCCTGTAAATGCACCAAAACCTGATGAACTTTGCTCGTACGTGATGAGTATGCTGAAAACCTGGACGGCCGAGGTAATTGCCTTCTATGACTTTGTTATCCAGTCCCTTCGTCCTTAAATATTTATCGTTGTTAATATGCATATCATAAATTTAACTTGATTTATAAAAAATACGTATAATATTTTTATCTTAAAATAAATTTATTAAAAACTAGATTTTTAAGATATTTTTAATAATATTAACTATGTACTATAAATGTCAATATTTTCAAATATATATTTAATTAAAGTTATTTCTCGAGAAGAGCAAATGGCAGATATTTAGAGACAGAGGGAGTACTTGCTTTGTTTCTAAGATATTTTTTTGTTGAGTCAAATCTAAACCACTCTACTTTAAATCAAATTTAGAAAAATCATTAGCATTTACAAAACTAAATGAATGTATTTTCAATGCATATTTCAGTATGATTTAATGAAACTACTTTAACATGCCATATTTTGTCCTATTCTCCTGTAAACTTGATAAAAATTAGACTATTTTGACTTAGGATAAAGCTAAATAACATATAATTTAAAACAGAGAGAAGACTTTCTTATGACTAGGTTGCACAAGAACAAGAATACCAAATAGGATGGAACCTCACTACCACTAAAAAGATTTTGGGAAACAGGGCATGGGGGCGGAGGGGGGAGTGTATGCCTCCATTAATATTTAACGGAGGTGGTCACCTTAAGCAGGATATCTCTAATCCTCCATCAATGGAGGTGGGCGAGTGCCTCAATTAAATGATTAACAGAGGTGCGCGACCTTAGAAGATCGCATTCATTAATGCTATATTAATGGAGACAATCAGTTTAAGAAGGCCACCTCTTTTAAAGAATTAATGGAGGTAGTCATCCTATATTGCCCACCTATTAATGGACCATTGACGGAGGTGGTCCATTTACGATGACTGCCTCTATTAATGATTAACAAAGGTGGCCGCACTATGTTGCCCGCCTCTGTTAATTAAAAGCTATAAATGCAGCACAACCACCCCATATTCTTTCCCCACAAGCTTCTCCATTATTTTTTACAAGGTGAAGTGCTCTAGAACTCGAAACACTAAAAGTCCATTTTTCGATAGGAGCATTTTCTCTTGGATTCTTTGAGGGAGTTGATGTGCTCCCATATCCTTTTTTTTTGCTCGTTTTGAAGTTTTTGGTGGTTTTGTGGTGATCTAGATCTAGATCTTTGGTGGAGGAGAGAGAAGAGACTAGATCTAGTTCACCATCTTGTTGGTTTTATTTTTATGCATTCATATTTTTATTTATGTGAGAGAAAGAGAAGGTATATATAGCTCCATATACCATTGTAATAATGCCATTCATGTATTTTTGTGTGTTAGACAAAGATAATATATACATGTTATGCCATGCACCATCTCATTACATGATAAGATGATCCATATATCATGTTTGAAATATATTTTTTTAGCTACGAGCTTAACTACTACCATGGGAAAGGTCAAAACGAATGTACAAGATATCAATGACAGCACCCTATTTCATGGAACAAGTGACGAAGTTTGTTGAGAAAGCAAGCTTTGACTGTGACTCGATAGAGAATCATGCATATGCCCATGTTCACGCTGCAAGAATGAGCGTGTCTAGATGCTAGATGGTGTGATGTCAAATTTCACTTGATCCAATGGGGTTTCATCTAGGGGTACACAGTTTAAAAGTTTCACAGCGAGGATATGCGAGTGCTAGCTGCATCTAGAGGAACATCGGTGCAGCAGACAGACCATGGATCTAACATGATAAAGACCATGGTGGAGACGAAACTTCATCATCCGGTCATGGTGTCGATGAAAATGATGTTTTTTCATGTTGGATGATTTTGTCGAAGATGCCTGTGGTGGTGATGATGAGGATGTGAATGGTTTGCAAAGTTGCAACGCCACCTTAACGAGAGCCACGTGAGTATACTCGGGGTGCTTAGCCTAGTATACGGAGAGGCCATACTCGGGGTGCTTAGCCTAGTATACGGAGAGGCCACACGAGTGGAACCGCTAGGTGCAGCCTCCAAATCCCTGATAATTGGAAGAATCAATTAGAGGGTTAATCTATTGCCATAACGTTTAGTGGTGGGTTTAGGTAACCCAGGTCTTGATAATCATCGATAGGTATGTCCACTAGCTTGGATCTGCCCGAGCATTTGTCTGATTTAGCAATGCCTATCTTGATTTTCATATTTTTTGCAAAATGTATCAAAATTTACTTCTTTAATCTCCTTAGAAAGCTTCAATTTTTAGATGAGAGGAAAATATTATTTTCAAAGAAACATCAATGAATGATAGGTAAACAATAGGTTTGATGCATCCATTCCTATGCATTTCTCTTTTTTTTTGGGGGGAATGATTAGTTTAGGTGGGGGGGTTCTAGTGAAAAGGAGAAGGTTTTATAAAATTTTATCAGGTTCTCTAACAAAAATAATTCTTTGCCTTTTCGCAGCCTGACCTTTTTTTTGGCCCGCTCTTGCAATCGGCGTGCTGGCTCGAATTCGCGCCCCACCTTCCCGCACCCGCACCCACAACCCAGCTCGCCAGCAGCCTCCCGTGGCCCAACTTCCCGCAGTCCACCCCGTGTGGCCCATCTTTGGCAGACCAGCGCCAGCCCTTCAGCGAGAGCAGGGTCCGGACGAGCGTCGTCTACCGCCGCGCCGCCAGATCGTCATAGAATCGGATCCGCGCGCCGCCTCCCGGTCCCCGACTCGGCCAGGACTGAGGAGTGACCTTCGGGGACCTCCTTCGGAAGACGGAGCGGTGGCAGATTGGTTGATTCATTCACGGTGGTGTCGGAGATCTAAGGGCAGAGGCGCCTAGCTTCTTTGGCCGACCCCAGCGAACGCCATGGTCTTTCTCTCCATGGCGTTCGTTGGGGTCAGCCAAAGAAGCTAGGCGCCTCCACCCTTAGATCTCCGACACCACCGCGAATGAATCAACCAATCTGCCACTGCTCCATCTTCCGAAGGAGGTCCCGGTCCCCAAAGGTATACACAGTTCATGAACTGCTTTGTTCTTTTTCTCTCTTGCTCGATGGGTACCGAGAACTAACCGACCACGCGTGTTGCCATAGCACATCAAGTCTGCAACCACCAATGAGACACGACTGAGGACTAGCCCTGCTTGCAATCACACCGTGACTAGCTTTATTACCTCTTTACTTTTATGAACCTATGTATTTTTTCTCTGAACTCTAAAACTTGATAAACCATCTCTCTAAACTTTTAAAACCATTTATTTTACCTCCCTGAGTGGTTATAAGCAGGTGTCAACTTTGGGGGTTTTGTCTTGTTCTTTTTTATTTGTTTGGGTTTAATCTTTGAAAAATTATAGTAAATAATCTAATTTCGTTAGACTCAACGTGAGTAGTGAACATATAATATGGTATGTTTTAGTACAAGTTTTTGTGGTTGCTTTAGATCTATGTTTTCCTATAATTAATTCATAGCTACAGTTTCTATGGTCCAGTTGTGGTGAATTTTTTAAAGGTGGGCTAATTATTGTATGGTTGAACTATAGTAAAAATGTCATACTCTTTACATCATGTATAACTTAATTATAGATTTATAAATCTATATCTATATCTATATCTAATATTAAAAAGGTAAAATTTCAGCTTTTTTCTTGGTCTGGAATTTTTTTTCGTCTGTCCCATTCTACTATTCCCGCACCAGCCCATTCTACTATTCCTGCACGGCCCGCTCGCGGTTCGGCTTGCTACCACCACTACGGGTGTCCGGCCTACCTTCCTCGTCACAAGATGGAGGCCCACGAGCTGTCCTACCACTACGGGACGGTCTTCCCGTCTTCTGCCTCGTCGACTGGCCGACGGACGCACTGGAGCGCCATACCAAGGAGGACGGCACGCTCTTCTACCTCTGCGCCAAGGTGGCCCACGACGGCTCTCGGCTGAGTTCACGCGCGTTCGCCGCCGCCCGCTCGCCCACACGCGCTCGCCATCCGCTCGGCCGCTGTGTGCTGCTCCATCTCATCGCCCTCGGCCGCCGCTTTGACACGCAGGCTTGCGGCTCGGCTTGCTTTCTCCTCGTGGATGATGACCGGCCTTCAGGGCCTCTCACTCGACGCTGGGCATCCTCAACATGATGTGCTTTGGCTATGCAGACGCTAAGGGCGACGACACGCAGGGACATCGGGACGGACTCGGAGTTGAACGGGTGCGGCGCCGATCGGGTCTCAATTACAATTGGATTGGAAAAAAAAATTCAAATGCAAGGTATGTTCGGCCTCAAATCCAAATTCGACACAAATTTTGTCTGCTTTTTGGGCTTATATATTGCAGATTTGGTCGGGTCACCCTCACAAATTTCCTCATCGTGCAGGAGAAGTTCCTGATGTCGCCGAGCACCTGATCTTCAAATTTCGTATTTCGATCTTTCTGATCTCCACGAGAAGAACAACTACCGTCCAATGCGCACGCTCTGCCAGACTGTGTACCGCTACAACCCTTTGCTACAATCCATGTGATTAAAATATACAAGACATTTATCTTCAGATACTCATCGTGCCTGTTTGTTCAGTAGTTGATGCTTGTCTTGACACTTTTTTTATTTTTTCAGTGATCGAATATATGCTATCTGCCTTTTGTATTTTTGTGATAAAACTGGCATTTTACTATTCAAGTTATGTTGCGTGGATCCATGGTAGTGCAGTTCAGTTATATATGTTGGTTGTTTTTTTTTTTTTGCTTTTTTTTACATAAAAAATGGATATCAAGCATTGTTGATAGTTTTGATGTTCGGCTCTTAAAGAAAGCAAAATGTTCTGAATTTGGCCTGTTGGAATCGGATAAAATAAAAAATGTTGATCCAATGCCGTCAACTGCATCGCCAACGAGTGACATTGTCTTTAGTTTCTGAATTGATAGATAAGTTGATGATGTCTTCGCTGCATTGCCAACCAAATCTTCAAATTCTGAATTGATAAATAAGCAGATGAGTGAAGAAAAACCTCCATTGGATGGTGAACAACCACCAAAAGAACAGGAACAGAACAATGTTGGTGATACGTATGACTATCTCCCACAAGGTATTTTTTTTAATTTATATTTGTTCTTTTTTATGTAGTCTTTTGATTATGGTACCAAGGATATAAAGCTAACCCACAAGTTTTTTTTTTCATTTATATATCTGTTCTTTTTTATACAGGCACGAAGCCAGCGGTGGGGCTAGGGGGGCTCCAGCCCCCCTACCGCTGCTGGCCTAGTGAAATTTCTAGTGTTTTTCTTCTAATTTTAGACATAAATTTATAAAGTAGGGTGGGCTGAGGACTTTATTTTTTAATATATTTTGTGAATTTCATTATTGGTCTATATTTTTAATCTAAGACTACTTTAAACTAATATTTTTTTATTACGAGACATAATAGTAGAGCTAAGTCGAGGTAGAATTTGTGTTCAGCCCCCCCCCCCCCCCCCGCCCTAAATTTTTTTTTGGCTTCGTCCCTGTTTTTATATAGTCTTTCAATTATGGTACCAAGGATATAAAGTTAATCCATATTTAATTATATGCAGATTATACATTGACCAATATGGACTTATATGCTCACATATTAATTGAAACATCTTTAAAAGATGACTTACCGGTGAAGATTGATGAAATATCTGTGAAACAACATCAATTATTGCACTGGGCTAGACGTGTCTAGGAGAAGAATGTGTGAGATGGAGTCTGCTTCTAACTGATGTGTGGGACCCAGAGAGATGAAGTCAAACGAACAAAATAATACTAAGGTGGAGAGAAACATGTACTCAGGATTTGAGCTATGGTAGTCAATTGTGAAAGATGAGAAACAGAGAAAGGTGAGGTAAACATTTGAGTTGAGTCCATTAACTTAAAGTTATTGTTTTTTCTCCCATTGCAACGCATGGACACCTTTGCTAGTACTTTTCAACAAGCATATACCTAAATAAATCTAAAGTTTCTTTTTCTAGTCCATCGAGACCGAGCCCTGTTTTTACGGTCTACCAAATTGATAGCCAAGTTTTCCTCTTTTTTAATAAAATTCAGGATTTATGTTTTTCCTAATGTCTTGTGAGTATTGTGTGTTGTGAGGTCAATTTTAGTGGAAGTTTCATGTCCTAGTTTTTAAGCTCTCTGTGTTAGAAATAGTGTAGACAGATTTCAATCTAAACTCATTTTATTTCATTAAACTTTAATTATGTCTGTCTTCATCTATTATATCATGTCAACTTATTTAATGCACATGAAACTTATTTAAAACTCTACTAAGACTAGCCTTAACATGCTAGGACCTGGCATAAGTACTTTCTCTGTCCCTTATTAAGTGTCATTATAGGATTCGTATCAGTTAAACTTTTTTATATTTGACTAGGTTTATAAAAAATATTAGGAATATTTATAACTCCAAATAGATTTATTACGTAATAGATTCAACAATCTATCTAACGATACTAATTATATACTATAAATGTTAATATTTTTTTATATATTTGATCAAAGTTAAGCTTGTTTGACCTTTTGAAAAGCAGTTAAAGAGTCCGAGAGAGTAACTGAGAATTCAATTCGCCAAAAAAAGAACGCTGACAATTCAGTGCATAAAGTGAAATGAACTAACTTGGAGAAGAAATTTATTGTGTTATTTTGAAATCAACCAGTAACATCGATGAGGACCTTTCAAAGAATGGTGGGGGGAGATGCCCTGTCTCCCTCTCCTTTCACTCTCTTCCTCATCATGATCCTCTCCTAGCTTCTCTTTATGAGTAAAAACCTGGGATCTTTTCGAACACCAAAAAAGAAAAGCCCCCTTACAATAATCCAATTCCTAAGCCAAAACACCCAAAAACAAAAACACCCCCTCCTCTCTACCATAATGCATGTACACTTGAGTGTACATCATCGCGCTCTCAATCTCATGCTCTTCAGTCTGGTTCTGCACTTGCAAACCTGAGTGAATCACCATATGCCTTCTGTGCCACACACTGTTGAGCCATGTTTTCTTTGTATACGTACGTATGTATGTGTTTTCCATGTATTATCTGGGCTGGGCGATCTTGGGTTTAAAACTTTGCATTCCAAATCGCATTCTCACTCTCACCGCAACGCTGATGGACTTCCTTGATCCGATCAGCAGATTTGCAGATGCCACTGCAGCTCCAGTCGAACGACGCAGCGCAGACGTTCCCCGCCTGCGCCTTCCATTCGCAATCTGCACAAGTTTGCCAAGCATTAATCAGCTCAAATGCACCACAAAATCTGACTGGGGTTACTTACTCTGTTCCATCAAATTGAAGTGACTGTAAGTTCGGTGTGCATGTTAGGCAGAAAACCCATTTCAGCTGACAGCTCTGCTAGCTCTTACGCTTGAACAAACATGAACATGATGCGTCTTTGCCACTACGGTTCTAAGGTAAAACGTTTCTTCATTTTGCAGCTTCAGATTCAATCATACCAGAAGTGTAACCCTCAAAAGGAAAGTTCAGACGTCTCATGTCATGACAGACTACTACTACTAAGATGGTTAGCACAAACAATGTTGGCAAGCACATGCTTATGACAGCTGATGGCGCACCTACTCTCTGAAGTTGACCATCAACTACCCCGAACGGCCCTGTTTTTCCCCCAAATAATCCATACAGATACAGATCAAGCATTCTTTGTATGCAGAAGACCAACCACCACCCATACGGTTGGAAGTCCACTTACATCACATGTTCACAACAACTGGTTCGTGTAGAGGAAGCAAACTGTGTATGCTAAACAAACAGATGGGAAAGCATCAGGTATACCTGGTGTAGTGCCGCAGCAGAGACGACGGTCATCGACGTGTTCGACGTCCAATCCGATGAACCAGGATCCCAGGGATACATCCTCATTAGCATATTTGTGCAGAACATGCCTGAAATGTCACCATCCAATCATCATACATGGTCAATGGCTTGCATCTCTTATATTTGTGAAAGAAGAACACAAAGGAAGAACAGGGGGATATTAGAGTGGAACTGCTTACTGGTTGAGTGCTATGTAGGAGGCCAGATCTTTGGAGATGGCGTACAGCTGACCGGTCGCGTGTCGGAAGTACTTGTTTCCCCATTCTCCGAATTTCCAGTATTCAGGCTCGTGGTACCTCACGCCCCTAACAACAAGAACAAGAACATAGAATATTTATGCTGCTGATGCAACAACAGGCAGAGCTAGTGACAGCACTGAGACAAGACTTACTTCTGAGCTAGCACTGGGCCAGACTTCATGCAGCCAATGTAAGCTCGAGGCTTGGAGCGATGTCTTGCTAGCACGTTTCCAAGAGTTGCTGCAGTGTAGCAAAATCTTGTTAGTTTTGTTTTACTGTTTACCGAGGCATGAGCATGAAACTGCTACTGCACTTAAGAGTGAGATCAGAGATTCAGAGGGTAGTATTTGCAGTTTGCGCACACACCTATATTTACATGTACATCGTCGTCGACCTTGATGTAGTACTCTGCATCCCACATGGACACAGCTGCGACGAAGTACGCTTTGGTCTTTGCTGCCAGTTCCAGGTACCCTTCAACATGGTCCTGAATGATTAGAAACCAAGGGTACTTCAGTTCAGCACGTGGGTATATACACAGACAGCTAACGTCCTACTGAATCCAACGGAAATTTACCAGCCTCATGAAGTCCTCATGTTTCCTGTCCTCTGCATCAATTGCTCGATCAAGTATGCCGCCAGGAGTCGCACTAAGTGTATGACAAAACAGAAGTTTCTGATTTAGTAAGTCATTGTCGTCCGAAAACGTACAGTTACTACCTACTGGCAGTACATTTCAAGAAAATGTCACTGTGCTCATAACTACATGAAGAAAAACAGTGCCCTTCTCATCCACATTTCAAGAAAAAAAAAAAGATGTCCCACAATGAACTAAAACTTACCTATGACCGATGACGAAGCGAATGATAATGCCCTTCTCTTCCTCCATCTTTCTCCTTCTCTCACCTGTTGTGGAAACCAAAGGTCAGAAAAATGATACTACAACGCAGTAGATTTACTGGAACCACAAGATCCTGCAAATTAACCTTGAGGCATCCATGTAGCACGGACTGAGTCTCTTCTCTTCCGGCTGCTGAAGGCAGTGTTGATGCCAATGACCATGAAGTATTTCCGTTTCCCTGTGGATTCGGACATTGGGGCACCATTGAGCATGGACTCCTGTGACGCCTTTGCAGACGCAAGCTCCATTTCGAGGTTTGATATCGTTTTGTCCAGTGTCCTGATTGATCACAGAAAAGAGTTTACTAAGCCTGAACAGAAACAAATACAGCATTGCTGATTTCTGATTTTGCACTGTGGACAGCTAGCTACTTACTGTATAACATCTTGAGTTCTTGGAACCTCTCCAGGAACATCTTTTGCGTCACCGATCTGTACCACGAGGAGAAAGTTTATTACAAACCTGTTCATGGTTCAGAGCAGAAGTGCAGTTGTACTTGTACCCAGAACACTGAAAGCAAAACTGCAGTATACAATACACATACGCTTTTCGGAGCACAATCGCCCTCAACAAGGCTCATCTTTTCCACCTCGAGTGTCGACCTCCTGATGATCTCTTTCGGCTCCGGCATCGTCCACATCCTGCATCAATCAGTCGTTTAGCACTTGCTGTTTCAAAGTTCTGAAGAGTGGCACACTTTCAGGAGACTGAAGCGTCTGGTGCCTGATAAAGATTGGAGTACCCAAATTCAAAAAAAAAAAGAGAGATTGGAGTACCCGGACAGTTTTCTTATGGGAGAATGCAGTCTTTCCAAGTACATTATAAACCTCTGACGGACAAACAAAAAATACTACTGTATTCAATAGCAAGCTTAAAGATGATCGATCAGCAGGAACGGTCAACAAGATTGGACCTTTGGGTCTGTTGTGGTTGTTCCTTTTTACCATCAACAAGTGTCAAGTACAGTAGAAAGGTGCAGCAAAAAAAACAGAGACAGAATTTACCACCCTCTGCTGATGGTCCCGGGGCCGGAGCAACCTCGGTGAAAGCAGAGGGCCGCTGTGACTGTGTTGTCGGCGGGGCGGCGTCGACTGGTAGCGCTCGCCTTTCACGGAGGCGGACGGCAGTGCGCACGGGATAACCGCAGCACGGACGCAAGCCCCGAATCTTTCGCCAGCAAATAAAGGCGCGCGTCACGGCCGTCGCTAAAAAGTACAGTCGCTCGAAATTTCCACGTTCACCACGGGCGCCATCATTCGGGTCCCCTGAATTACTGTTGCTTTGGTTGAGTGGAAGGAGAGTACGATACGGAGCGACGGAAGTACAGGTACAGCAGCCGCAATAGTTTCAGGGAGGTACCCCCATTGACCACGGAAGGGGAGGGGGGCGAGGCAGGATCGGGAATTCGTGCTGTGATTTTTAAAGTTTGTTTCTTTCAAATTTGTGCCAGCTAGTTAAATGATGAGGCCAAGAGCCATGAGTTTTGTGTGCTAGTTTGGGAATTGGGAAAACAAGAAAAGGGCAAGAACCACGAATTCATTTCCACTTGTCAGTGAATTTGCGTGTAGGAGTGTGTAGGATCATGGGTTATGAGATTGTTGTAAGAACGAACTGCGGAGACGGATTCAAACACCAAATCAAGAGTGTCAGGGATGATGATGATGAGGAGGAGGAGGAGGAATTGAAGCAGGGGACGCAGGCAGCCGTGACGTACCTGTTGGTGAAGAGGAGGCCGATGCAGAAGCTGCCGAGGCAGAGGAGCAAGGTCCATTTCTTGGAGATGGAGCCTCGCAGCACCAGCTCGTCTCCTCCTCCTGCTGCGCCTCCGAGTCCGCCGCCACCCCTGCTGCTCTTGTTGAAGCTCATCTTCTTCGTCTCGACCCTCCTCAATCTCTTTCCCAATCACTCTCTGGGTCTGCTCCTTTCTCTCTCGAAGACCCCAGTGATGCTCTCTCTCAGCATCAGCTCTGTAGGAGGAGGAGGAGGCTCGTCAGGGCCCAACTGCTCCTCCCTCGCTGAGACCTCATGATCGCAGCCCCGCCGGGAACTTGAGGGAGGAGCCAAGAAATGGTCCCAGCTCCTCTCCTGCTGCCTGCCCCGGCCCCGGCGGCAGTCGCTCTCGCTTTTGTCAAGAGCAAGTCTCTCTCTCGAGCTTCCTTTCTTGCCTCTCCCCACTAGATTCCCTAGCTAGTTCCTGATGCTCCTGCGGGCTGGGGCTGCGGCTGCCACCACGGCACCACTGGTTGGTGCCTTTGGGGTGAAGGGGAAGCTAGCTAGGCCAGCAGCAGCAGCAGCAGCAGGCCGAGGATGAAGAAAGGCAGGCAGGCAGGCACGGACACGCGACGCACCAACTGCGCGTGCGCGGGAAGAGGAGTGGAGTCCGGAGGAGGGAAGGGATCTCGATCGGGCTTTGCTACCAGTAGCAGTCTCTGATCCTCCTTTCCCTTGTGGAGATTTATGCGGCACAGTGCCCGGCAACTTGATCTGGTCTGCTCATTTTCTGGCCGTTTTGCGTGGTGGTTAAGGCTATACTATAAGCTTACTATTACTATAAATACAGGAGTATTAATTTCTTCTTGTATCTGTACTTAGTGGAGTTTGAACTGACGGGAGGAAATGCCGGCTGTGCCCCTCTCCTCTCACTCACCGGTGGTCAAGTCAATGGCGCCATCTTCTCTGCCCCTGTTTGCAAGTAAGCCCTCCCATGCCATGATCCTATCCCGTGTGTCCCGGGTGTCGGGAACTGTGTGCGATCAAGATTCAGAATGTAGCTAGGGTCTGTGTGCAAGTCAATTTTGAGGTTTCTTTGGAAGAGCCAAAGTGGAATCCTCTGGTTCAGTTAGCTTATGGTAAGCTCAACCCATAGGCCTAAGCTAATATAGAAGATGAGCAATTCCAGTTCACATCCTTCGACACACAAACACAACTGAGGAAATTTTTCTATATAGTACGATGCACTTGTACAATTCAAATAAGGCCATGCGCTGTTTCAAGTGTCGGTAGTGAAAAAGACTACTTACCACCCTCTGCTCTAATTATCAGTTGTTTTAACTTTTCTATATACTATATGAACCTAGATATACGATATGTTTAGATATATATAATTAAAGTTGTGTATCTAAAAAACGAAAAACGATATATAAATTGAACGGAGGGAGTAATAGGTATGAAGGCATTTTCTTTGCCAACAACAGGTACTTCAAGGTTCTCCGTTATGACTTGTACTCATGACTTATTGATTGTGCTAGCTCCACTCCAACTTAACGATCATTTTATTTTTATTCTAATAAAAAACTTCTTAACTTTAATCATAATTGTAATTATTTCCATTAATTTGTTCATGAAATATATATTGACAAAACACTTTTTTGAATTTGTAGATGTTAATACTGCCAGGGTCCCAAATAAATTTACTTACAGAGTTTTCTTTAGTTATTTTTTTAAAAAAATAACCAAATTTATAGAAAAGAGCACCAATATTTATGATACTAAATTTTTATCTAATGATACAACTTCAAATGTTTTATCTAATGATTGAAATGTTTTTTTATACTGTACATATTTGGTGCCACAGATGTTGTACAGTTTAACTTAGGACAACCACATATATAAGTTTAATTTTTTTTTGGCATATATAGGGGGTATTTTTTGTAAAACTTAATTAAAGTCAGAAAATTCTGATTTAGGAAAAAACATATATACTTTAGACCAGATAAGTATGCTTTAAAACAAATACTATTATATTGAATAATAAACCTGCAACCAAGTGTAAAATAAAAGGAACTGATCCCGAGAACCAAAAAAGTATGCTCCTGATGACCTCTTACCACATCCTTTGTGAAGAGGCAAAGGATCTAGTTCCCTTCTCCACTACTACTACTACTACTACTGAAATACTGATAGTGCCGTGCCCTTTACATTGTTCGCTCATCACTTTGTCTCTAGATATACATAATCAAAGGTTATTATTGTATTGATTGATTGATTCCCATCCCCAGCGCAAAGCAATGCAAGCACAAAATCTGACGATTCGCGTAGTGATAGATTTCCCCTGATCGACGACACTGCAAACTCGCCTCATCAGCAAATATTTGCATGGTCCAAAGTTTTATTTGGATCTGCATCTCCAGGCGACACGTTATGATGATGTCGTCAAAGCGAGAGCAGCACAGATCGATAATCGAGCAGCTAGCTAGCTGGAACTGGAATGGCCTACTGGCCACACAGTCGTACATCCACCAGGTGCGCTAACGTGCACAAGAATATATTGTTTGTTTATACTAAATCCTTACAGAATTATAATTTATTTGATTCTTTTGAGCTCAAATTTGTACGCTCGTCTTATTTAAAAATTTGCTGATAAATCCATCAGAAACGATAATGGTACATACGTATGTACGTACAGCCAAGTTTGACGGCTCCAAAATCAACAGGCGACATACGTAGGGATGAGGGATTGAGGCCTAAATGCAAACGAAAGTGGTATAGTAGCTAAAATTTTTTTGAAAAAATTCTCCAACTAAACAAGACCTAAATGCACGGTGGATCGGTCAGTCAGTAGGGATGAAAACGGATCGGATACGGACGGATATCACTAATATCATATTTGTTTTCATATTTCTGGTCGGATTCGGATTCGAATACGGATAATATCAATCATGTCGGATAAGATATGATTGAATGTCGACATCATAAATATATAATTTAAGTATTCGGATACGGATACGGTATCGGATGTTGAATATTCGGACTCGGATACGGACAGATCTAAACCCCTCTAAACGAATTCGGTCTCGAATACGGTCGGAAAATATCCGTACTGTTTTCATCCCTATTAGTCAGAGATGATGTGTTGGGGGGACGATGCATGCAATGCAATGAGTTGCGGCGGCAGAGGAGCCAGGCAGGGTCGCAGGGAGGGGTTGGGCATCATGCGTGGCGCATGTGAGCAAAGGGCGGTACAGGGTGGGTTGAGCCCAAAATCCTCGGCACGCCTCATGCCACTCATGTGCGCTCTGCGGCCAATCATTGTGTGGATCATTGTCTACCAGGCTCCTTCCCTACCCGTCTCTAGATCCAGTTACACTACTAGCTAGCAGTCTAGCATGGATCGGAGCAGGAGCAGCAGCCGGCTGGCTGGCCTTTTCTGTATCGTGCATGAATATCTCCGTATATATATAGTATATTCTACCATACTACGTACTCGATTGCAGAAAAAAGGTAGTAGTAGTAGTAGTAGTGATGAGGGCGTATCGATCCAGCCTGCATAAAACACGTACTAGGCTGCCAGCACAAGAAGCTTCCAAATTGATCGTCGTGGCTAGGCTAGGTACGTAGGCTGCTAGGGCGGGTAATAATGCCATCCATCTTCTGATCTTCTCCATGCTCCACGATCTCGTTACATCTCCAGTTAATCGAACTCTATAGGCCTTGTTTAGTTCCCAAAATATTTTGCAAAATTTTTCACATTTCCCGTCACATCGAATCTTTAAACGCATGCATGAAGTATTAAATATAGACGAAAATAAAAACTAATTGCATAGTTTGGTCGGAATTGATGGGACGGATCTTTTGAGCCTAGTTAATTTATGATTGGACAATATTTTTCACAAACAAACGAAAGTGCTACAGTACCTATTTTGCAAAATTTTTTGGAACTAAACAAGGCCTAACAGAGTTTTTTCTTGAGTATATATGTTTGTTGGCTCCCGTGAGGGAAAGAGAAATTTACATGGACGTGCTTTTAATGTACGTGCGAGTCAGATAGCGTACAAATCCACGTACACTCTGGCCTTGTTTAGTTCACTCAAAAAACAAAAAGCTTTTCAAGATTTCCTGTCACATCAAATTTTACAGCACATGCATAAAGCATTAAATATAGTCAAAAATAAAAACTAATTACACAGTTGTAACACCCTAAAAATTCCCTTGTTTTAAATAGTTGAATTTGATTTATTGAGACAATTTTGTGAGCATCAAAATATAGGAAAGATAATAATCTTTGGGAAATTAAAATTTACTGTAAGATTAGAAATATATTGATGCATATATGCTGCAACATTCATTTTTGTGATGTGTGAAGTTTTGCAAAGAGAATTTATTCAAATTCAAATTTAAAAAATGAGCTTTGAAAATTTATTGAAAAATAAAAAGAAAAATCCTATTCCCTCTCCCTCTCTCTCATTCCAGCACGGCCCAACTCGCGCAGCAACTGCTAGCCCGCCTCCTCCTTTCCCTTTCTCTCTCTGCCATGTGGGACCCACCCGTCAGCAACTTCTTCTTCCTCCAACCGCCCCCTCCCTCTCCCCTTTCTCTGCTGCACAACCGCCCGAGCCGAAGCCGCTCCCACGTTCTCCCTCCTCTCCCCCGCGCCTCGAACTGAAGTGGAGAGCACCCGCACCGAACCGCCCTTCCCCTCCCATTTCTTTTCCCCTCGCTCCCTCTCCACTTGCGCGAGCTCTCAGAAACACCGCAAAAACGCCATCGGCGACCTCCATGCGAAAATCCGTCGGACCAAGCCATCTTCGCTCGTTTTCATCGCGCTGGTGAGCTTACCCTTCTCTCCCGCTCTCTCCTCGTCCTTTTCCCGAGCGTTTCGGGGCTTCCTAGCGCCCTGGCCGCGCTCACCGGAGAGCTCCATGGCCGCCGGCCATGGAGTGTGTCTCTCGGACCTCTCCCCGGCCGTGTAGAGGTCATGGGCGGGTTCGCTTCGCCCTCCTCTATCTCCATGTGCAATTGGATTTGAAAACCGAGCTGTAGCGCCCGGGAGACCTACTCCGGCGACCTTGCTCGCCGCGGCAATGGCCGCCGCCGCTTTTCTTCTTCTAATCTCGCGCGTCCATCTTGAATCCAACGGCCGAGCGCGCTCCGTACCCCTTCGGGGGCAGATTTGCTAAAGAAACACTGGGTTTTCCTCAAACCAACTCGCAGTCCTTAGCGTATTTCACAGATTACGCCTTGCCGTTCAGAAAACATAATTCTTGTCGGTTAGATCAAAATACGCTTTCAGAAATTTACAGATTTGCCACTGAGTTTGTTTTGGCCATAAAATATTTGTTTTAAGTCCGTTTTGACCCGTTCAAATTGCGTTAGATTCGTAATCACGAGATTTGCGTGTTAGTAAACTTGGTTTAACAATTTGTATCATTTTAATTTTGTGACCCTATTTAATTAATTACTTTTCTAAAGAAAATGTTAGAAAATTCATATCTTCTGCGTTTTAGCTCCGATTCGATCCGTTCAAGTTGTGTTAGTTTTATAATTTCATAAGCTTCGCGTTGGTACCTTTGTTGGCTAGATTCACCACTGTTAGATTCCCTAGTTAATTACAAGTCCGTAAACTGCTGTTGAAATCCCGTTAAAAGCGTAACTTTCGCGTCGTAACTCCGTTTTCCGTGAATTTCTCGTTGACATGATCGTAGCAGCGTGTAGATAATTTTGGAAAACTTTTATTTAGATTTATTTACTGCTGGTGTACTGTTCTAATTGTAATCTTGTTTGCTTCGTGTATGTCTGTCTCTGATTGTTTGTGTGTTGATGATCGATGATCAAGCTTAGACAGTGGGCATTACTTCGCTAATCAAGATCAGAACCAAAGAAGCAAGTAAGATCAGCAGGACCAGCAGGAGCAATTGGATCAAGGCAAGTATAGCATTTGGGTTTTAATTCTATGACTATGATCTTGTGACTAGATTAATATAAAGCAATAAATGATAATAATGACTTTTTAGCAACTTGAGGATTTATTCGTAAGTGATAACCGTGATGAAAGTGCAACCATGAGGGCTATAATGGCTCTGACTTTAGTCAAGTATGGGTAATTTTTCTAGCTTGTTAGAGGTTACCCGTGTGGCGCAAATGGGGGATAGCAGACCGTGGATCCCCTGCGGGGTAGAATCACACGGACTGACTACCGAAACCAAGCGGCCCTAACCTGTTAGACGAACCTTTGAAAGACTTCATAGTGATCCCTGCCGACCTACCTTGGTAGTGGGTTACGAGGCTGATCACCTCAGGTGAAAGGGTAAATCATGACTCATGGGTAAAGATGTACATCCTCTGCAGAGTGTTAAAAACTGGTATACTAGCCGTGCTCACGGTCACGAGCGGCCTTGGGAACTCTTACATTAAGGGTGATGAATCTTGTGTTAAGAAACTCATTGATTATTGTTTAATGCTCTATATTATTTATGTCACATTGATCATGAGATTGTGGAACTTATACAATCTAGTTGTTATACTTGCGGAGTCCGTCTTGGACTCACTCTTGCTATCTCCCCCACACCTCAGGAGAAGTATTGGGCTTGTGATCAACCAGTCAGTTGGATCCTGTAGAGTGAAGTTAACATCTGAAGTTTGCAGTTCTCTTCTGTGGTTTGCTGTCAAAGGTTGTTTCTGATTTATTATGTATGCTATATAATTTATGCGTTGTCCTTTGATATTACTCCTTATTTGTAGCTATATGTGAGGTTTGTCTTCTAAAACTCACATATGGTGCATATCTGATTTTGTCCTTAAAATCGGGTGTTACAAAGTGGTATCAAAGCAATGCTGACTGTAGAACGCAAGCCTAGCTAGAACCGGATGTTTTAGAATGCTTCTATCTCTGCTTACTTCTTGCTTTCACCTTAACCTTGATAATTGCTAACAAAAAATTATGCTTACCTCTACCCTATTCTATTATAAAACTTTGTCTCTATTCTAAATCCAACCTCCTTGTCTGTTTAGATGGCTCATAATGAAGAGAGCTTTGGCATGAATGGACAAAAGGACCTCGCTTCGCCACCCATAAAAGCATTTAACAAAGAGAAGCTTCTATCCATGCAAAAGCAAGTAGTGGAAGGAATGACTCAGAATGGGAACTCTCAGCAGTGCATCTCAGGACCAGTGAAGAGACAAGTAGCAGAAGCTTGGAAAAATATGAGAACCCATGGAGGTGTTGGTAGTAGTACATCGGGATATCAGAATCAATGCCATTGCTGTAGGCATTATGGTCTCCCTTGTCTTCGGAATAGGTCATCTAAAAAGGAAATTAAGAGAAAACCAAATTGTGTGACTAATGAGGATAAGAAGAGGAAGGCAAAATCACTAGAGCCAGCATTGGGAAGTGAACAACATTCAAATCCTATGTTGTCACATTTAGCTTTGAACTCTGGCCATGAAAATCCAAACCTTGGAGATGAAGAAACTTCTCAAGCTAACCCCACTGCTCATGAGGTATGCATAGATGGATGGACCATCACTTATAAAGAGTTTCAACCTCAAAGGATCAACCAAGTTAGGAAGAAAGCTAGCTAGCCAGAGACAAACCTTCAGAGTCAGCGAGCTGATAACACACCGAGCAACACCACAGTGGAAAATGATATCACGAAGGATCCAGCTAAGAAAAAGTGTTATCACTGCCAACAGGAAGGACACTATGTAAACTCTTGTCCACAGAGGAATCAATAGATGCATCATGAAAGTAGCCACACTGAGGTTAAGATATAGGAGTTTGTGCCCTTGTGTAATAAAAACGTTAGTAGCGAAAGTCGAGTTTGTGTGCCTTGTGAACCTTTACTGCTTGGTTGAATTGTCTTTATGGTTATGTTTGATTTGGATCTTTGTAATGAGTGTAATGATCTTGTGAGTTTCTTCATAATTTCATTTAGTTTACATGACTAAGGCATAAGGATTAATGACATAAATAGTTGGGTTTTGGTTTTTCTCTTGTTATCTTATCCTGCCTTTCCGGAGTATCACTTCTTTATCAGTTCATATCTTTGATCCGGGATGACCAAAAATCATGAGAAAATTCTGGATGATAGTGGACTTCAAGATTTTTCTCTGATCTCAAGAATCACCCCCATAGCTGTTTTGGTATTGGAGTTATGAAAATCACAAGATGATACAATTGTGCTGTCGAGAACCTGGACCAGTTTTGGTTGCTTACTGTTTGGGACAAATACAACTATAGATTTTGGAAAGGTGTTTTACAGCAAAGTTTTAGATAAGTTGCCAAGCTTTCTAACGGTATAAGCTATAACCCTATTGGATTAACAGAACAAGAGTTATGTCCATTTTACTGTGCTGGTGATGTTCTTATCGCGAGGAAATTTCAGGATATTTAATTCTTCCTTGCACATAAGTTCCTTGGGATGTCAAAAGGTCTCAGTGCAAAATAACTTGTCAAGAAAAAGTGCAAGCTACCTTTCTTGTGCCTCCTAGTCGACCTTTCTTAAGGGGGGTAGTACCTTGATATCACGGGTTGATGCATTCTCAATTTATCTTGAAGAGAGTGTTGTCTCTTGAGATATTCTATGATTATGATCATCTCTCTTTCTCGTGCTACTGATGTTGGTCACCTGATGACAGGGAGTGTAGTATCCCATGGATCAGGAGCCCTATATGATGCCTCTTACTGATACGTGGGAAGAGAATGATGATCCTGCCTTTGAAGGATGTTATGAGTATGATGAAACTGAGTGCTATCAAAATAATGATACTCAAGAGCAAGTTGGAAGTGAATCAAATCAGAATCCACAACGGCGAAAGAGAAAAAGGAAAAGCTGTAAGAAGCCTGCTCATGGAAGTAGGGTGCAACGAGACTATATCAATGGGAGACTGAGCAATGTGGATAGGCATAACATTCATGGAGCTACCAAAGTGGTTGGTGGCTATATTCAAGTAGACTCAGTGCAAGTTTTTGCTCTCTTTGACCCGAGTGCTTCGCATTCTTTCATTTCCACCGACCTCGTAAAGACAATTGAGAGGGCAAAGTGTCCAACGAAGAAGCCTTTACTAGTTCAAACCCTAGTGGGAGAAATACAAGAAGATCAGGTGTGCTCAAATATCAATCTGGTCATAAACAAGGAAAACTTCACTGTAAACCTCATTGTGCTAGAGTCGCTTGGTATTCCCTTGGTCCTTGGTAATGGATGGTTGTGTGCACACAAAGGAGTGATCTATGGTACCGAGTACAAAATGCTCTTAACAGCACAGTCAGGAAAAAGAATTGAGTATCATAGTGGCCCACTCCTACCTGATGAAGCAAATGCATATTAAGTTTCTATGTCTCTTGGAGTTGTAAGATAAGAGGATTAGTAGTCAAGATGGACTTCGGTCAACTATGAATAATAGTTATTCAATGGAAATGTTGTTCACGAGGTGTGACCTTGAGACAAGTGTTTAAGTTTGGTATGCAAGTTGTGAAGTTGAAAGGATTATCAAGATATTTTCCTGTTTCTCTCAGAGGATCTGAGCCTCTTTCGAATCTCGAGGACGAGATTCATTTTAAGGGGGGTAGAATTGTAACACCCAAAAAATTCCCTTGTTTTAAATAGTTGAATTTGATTTATTGAGTCAATTTTGTGAGCATCAAAATATAGGAAAAATAATAATCTTTGGGACATTAAAATTTACTGTAAGATTAGAAATATATTGATGCATATATGCTGCAACATTCATTTTTGTGATGTGTGAAGTTTTGCAAAGAGAATTTATTCAAATTCAAATTTAAAAAAATGAGTTTTGAAAATTTATTGAAAAATCCTATTCCCTCCCCCTCTCTCTCATTCCAACCCGGCCCAACTCTCGCAGCAACTGCCAGCCCGCCTCCTCCTTTCCCTTTCTCTCTCTGCCATGTGGGACCCACCCGTCAGCAACTTCTTCTTCCTCCAACCGCCCCCTCCCTCTCCCCTTTCTCTGCTGCGCAACCGCCCGAGCCGAAGCCGCTCCCACATTCTCCCTCCTCTCCCCCGCGCCTCGGACTGAAGTGGAGAGCACCCACGTCGAACCGCCATTCCCCTCCCATTTCTTTTCCCCTCGCTCCCTCTCCACTTGCGTGAGCTCTGAGAAACACCGCAAAAACGCAATCGGCGACCTCCGCGCGAAAATCCGTCGGACCAAGCCATCTTCGCCCGTTTTCATCGCGCTGGTGAGCTTACCCTTCTCTCCCGCTCTCTCCTCGTCCTTTTCCCGAGCATTTCGGGGCTTCCTAGCGCCCTGGCCGCGCTCACCGGAGAGCTCCATGGCCGCCGGCCATGGAGTGTGTCTCTCGGACCTCTCCCCGGCCGCGTGGAGGTCATGGGCGGGTTCGCTTCGCCCTCCTCTATCTCCATGTGCAATTGGATTTGAAAACGGAGCTGTAGCGCCCGGTTGACCTACTTCGGCGACCTTGCTCGCCGCGGCAATGGCCGCCGCCGCCTCCTTCCTCCCCTCCGGCCAGTGCGCCACCCCCTCCCTGTCTCTGTTTTTCTTCTTCTAATCTCGCGCGTCCATCTTGAATCCAACAGCCGAGCGCGCTCCGTACCCCTTCGGGGGCAGATTTGCTAAAGAAACCCTGGGTTTTCCTCAAACCAACCCGCAGTCCTTAGCGTATTTCGCAGATTACGCCTTGCCGTTCAGAAAACATAATTCCCGTCGGTTAGATCAAAATACGCTTTCAGAAATTTACAGATTTGCCACTGAGTTTGTTTTGGCCATAAAATATTTGTTTTAAGTCCGTTTTGACCCGTTCAAATTGTGTTAGATTCATAATCACGAGATCTGCGTGTTAGTAAACTTGGTTTAACAATTTGTATCATTTTAATTTTGTGACCCTATTTAATTAATTACTTTTCTAAAGAAAATGTTAGAAAATTCATATCTTCTCCGTTTTAGCTCCGATTCGATCCGTTCAAGTTGCGTTAGTTTTATAATTTCATAAGCTTCGTGTTGGTACCTTTGTTGGCTAGATTCACTACTGTTAGATTCCCTAGTTAATTACAAGTTTGTAAACTGCTGTTGAAATCCCGTTAAAAGCGTAACTTTCGCGTCGTAACTCCGTTTTCCGTGAATTTCTCGTTGACATGATCGTAGCAGCGTGTAGATGATTTTGGAAAACTTTTATTTAGATTTATTTACTGCTGGTGTACTATTCTAATTGTAATCTTGTTTGCTTCGTGTATGTCTGTCTCTGATTGTTTGTGTGTTGATGATCGATGATCAAGGTTAGACAGTGGGCATTACTTCGCTGATCAAGATCAGAACCTTGGAAGCAAGTAAGATCAGCAGGACCAGCAGGAGTATTTGGATCAAGGCAAGTATATCATTTGGATTTTAATTCTATGACTATGATCTTGTGACTAGATTAATATAAAGCAACAAATGATAATAATGACGTTTTAGCAACTTGAGGATTTATTCGTAAGTGATAACCGGGATGAAAGTGCAACCATGAGGGCTATAATGGCTCTAGATTTAGTCAAGTATGAGTAATTTTTCTAGCTTGTTAGAGGTTACCCGTGTGGCGCAAATGGGGGATAGCAGACCGTGGATCCCCTACGGGGTAGAATCACACGGACTGACTACCGAAACCAAGCGGCCCTAACCTGTTATACGAACCTTTGAAAGACTTCATAGTGATCCCTGCCGACCTACCTTGGTAGTGGGTTACGAGGCTGATCACCTCAGGCGAAAGGGTAAATCATGACTCATGGGTAAAGATGTACAACCCCTGCAGAGTGTTAAAAACTGGTATACTAGCCGTGCTCACGGTCACGAGCGGCCTTGGGAACTCTTACATTAAGAGTGATGAATCTTGCGTTAAGAAACTCATTGATTATTGTTTAATGCTCTATATTATTTATGTCACATTGATCATGAGATTGTGGAATCTATACAATCTAGTTGTTATACTAGCGGAGTCCGTTTTGGACTCACTCTTGCTATCTCCCCCACACCTCAGGAGAAGTATTGGGCTTGTGATCAACCAGTCAGTTGGATCCTGTAGAGTGAAGTTAACACCCGAAGTTTGGAGTTCTCTTCCGTGGTTTGCTGTCAAAGGTTGTTTCTGATTTATTATGTATGCTATATAATTTATGCGTTGTCCTTTGATATTACTCCTTATTTGTAGCTATATGTGAGGTTTGTCTTCTAAAACTCACATATGGTGCATATCTGATTTTGTCATTAAAATCGGGTGTTACAACAGTTTACATGTAAATCACGAGATGGATCTTTTGAGCCTATTTAGTCTATAATTGGACAATATTTGTCACAAATAAACGAAAGTACTATAGTTCCGAAACCAAAAAGTTTTCGAAACTAAACAAGGCCTCTGTATTAACTATTGGTCGTCTATTGCACAGACACAAAAAAAATCACCTGACTTTGCTTTAGTACAACAGCCTTTTTCCTAACCTATATTGGATAAATATTGATGATGAGAAACAGAGAAAACAATTAAATTACTGCAAGTGGCATATATATATATATATATGTTGCTCCTCTAGTTTTATTTGACGGTTAGCGTATAGTAAAAAAAAGTATATATGCTCTCTATTTTTTTCACAAATTAAATGCACAATTAGTCCATTTTGTGGTGGTGTCGTCATTTTATTATATATATATAGAGTGTGTGTGTGTGTGTTGCAAGCACGTGTAGGCTCACATGCATAGAGATGAGGGGCCCCCAACCGAAGTGCGCTGAATCGTACGTAAGCAGTGGGCAGATCCCTTTTCGTACCATGCCTACACATCAACAATCTCCTGGCCTCATAGCTGAGCTCACAAGATGGCATGGGACGTCGCGCTGTTCTTGAAAAACTGTACAACGGATAAGATATGCAAATGCTTCTAGTTTAGGCCTTGTTTAGTTCTAAAAATTTTTAGAAAATCGACACTGCAGTATTTTCGTTTGTATTTGATAAATATTATCCAATCATAGACTAACTATGCTTAAAAGATTCGTCTTGTCAATTCCGATCAAACTGTAAAATTAGTTTTTATTTTCGTCTATATTTAATACTTTATGTATGTGTCTAAAGATTCGATATGATGGAAAATCTGAAAAGTTTTGCAAAATTTTTTGGGAACCAAAATTAATGTACACTCGAGCGGCTCAAAAACTAAAGTGAAATGGTCTCGAAAGAGGTGCTAGTTGTCCCATACTTCATTTTCATTGGCGCGCCGGACTGTGCATGCAAGGATCTTCATTCAAATATGCCTAAGGCGTTGTTTAGATGTGAAAACTTTTTGAATTTCGCTACTGTAGTATTTTCGTTTGTTTGTGGTAAATATTATCTAATTATAGACTAGGATCAAAAGATTTTTCTCGTGATTTACAGGCAAACTGTGTAATTAGTTTTTATTTTCTTCTATATTTAGTGCTTCATGCATTTGCCGCAAGATTCGATGTGACAGGGTATCTAGACATAATGTATATCTAAGTGCATAACAAAAGCTATGTATCTAGAAAGCTAAAACTTCTTATAATTTAAAATAGACAGAGTATTATTTTTTGAAATACAAAGTACTTTGTATCCAAACGGGGCGCTATATATGCCAACTTCTCTGAAGAATTAGCTCGGAGTCGAAGCTTGCTGGATTGGCACCCAAAACATCATTATTAATTGGCAGATTGACACTAGTCGTTGTCGACAATTAAGCAGTGGTAACCTGGCCAGCCATTGTATATATGCAACTTGGAGAATTCTCCATTTGACAAACAAAATTCCAGGTGGGAAAGTCAGTATTGCGAAAACATAAACAAGAGTGGTACGCAGGTTCTTGATTATATATTTGCAGGCCATGTGTATACTCTTCGTCCATTGATCGATGGATCAAGTGTTGACCGGCCGCCTTGTCTGGATATAAATCCAGAATTCATGTACGTAATAACGTAATAATAACTTAAACAACAAGCACATGACGTTTCAGTATAACTAACTGACCGACAATACTGTTTCTCAATATGACCTAACAATTTTGTATTGTAGTGAAACACAGAACCGACGAAACATCAGCATTCAACTGTGTACAATGATGTACAAGACCAGGAAAGAGAGAATTATTGACACGTAGTGTAAATAAGTATCATGATGCATGTAGAGCTCACATGCATTTGTTGCACCAACCAAACGTGAGAAGATAATAGTGGGCCAGATCCAAACTGAGTGTGGGGCCAACCTTGTATTACAAGGCAATTAGCACAGGCCTTTTTAGTACACATGCTTGTTGCCGTTGGACAGGCATATTTGCGAGATTGTTATGCATAGGCACGGTGGTTTTTCTGGTAGATATTGACATATGTTCATACACTACTAGGGACTGTAGGACCGTAGTATACCCCCCCCCCCCCCCAACACACACACACACCCCATTTCTCAAGTTGATGTACCAACCATGCTGGGGTGAAGACGACAACGACCTTCTCTTGCGCTCCACGTGGTGAGGCCCCAGGAAAGCAACCAAGCGTATCCTGCCACTACATGAAGCAGCAGCTCTTTTATATATTTCGTTTTGAAAGAATATTTTGCAGCCGCTAGATATGTATGCCTAGATCCATCAACAATACATATATGTAAGAGCATCTCTAATAGCTTCTTAGAAAACACTTATTAAATCATGGATTATACCAAGTGCCCAAAAATGAGTATAGCATCGAAACCGCCTTCCTTCAATAGTCTGCAATATTTGGTTGCTAATAAATCATGGATTATACACACCGACAATGTTGCCTATGTGGGAACCTGAGCAGCTCGCTACCAGGGGGGTCAAACCCAAGACATGAGGAATGCTACTAGAGCCACCTAACCAGTCCGTCTAGGCACCCGCTGCCAGAATATCTACATCATCTATATGTTGTGAACATTTGAGGGCTCATTGACTAATTAAATTTGAGCAGATAAAGAGAACAAGTGAAATTATTATTTCTTCTAACACACTTGGAAATTGTAATAAATTATTTGTTATAATGAATAGAAAAGTTAATTGGGAATGGGTTTTCACCTGCCATCCTAAACCGGAATGCCCTTACATTGACGCGACAGCATGATTTGGTTGCACCATATTGGTTGTCCACAGCCGCCAACACCCGGCCCGCACGGTATGACACCATGCCGTGATGAGCTGATCCATGCATGATTCCTGCGTGCCGGCCAGGGTTGCCACATGCTGTACTGCACACAGGCACATGTATGGGGTGTGCCCAATCACACAACTACCACCGTCCTCTTTCATATCGCCACAACTCTTGGGTCCGGTCACTGTGTCCCCCTTTTCCTGACTTGCATATAAGTACGTACGTATTTTCTTTACTTGCACTTTTTTTAAGGCAACGACACGCTCTTATCGGAAATTCTCCACCGGAGGGAAAAGCATCTAGCCATCTCGGTGTCAAGATTCTTGTGTGTGTCATTAAGGTCTTGTTTAGTTACACTTAAAATTTAAAAACTTTTCAAAATTTCTCGTCACATCAAATCTTACTGCACATGCATCGAGCATTAAATATAGATAAAAATAATTAATTGTACAGTTTGTTTGTAATTTATGAGACGAATCTTTTGAGCTAGTCTATGATTGGACAATACTCCCTCCATATCAGAAATAAAAGACGTTTAGAACATGAGTGTGATTACCAAGGTGTCATTAATTAAGGGTTAGTTTTTCCTATTTACCCCTATTAAATAGCTCTGCGGGTGAATTATATGCATCAATCTAACATTGTCCAACTGGCTAGCGCTGTTCAGTAAAGGTCTTCAGGTCCTGGGTTCAACCCTGGTGGCCAAAACTTTTTTTTACGACGCGCAAATACAAACGAAAGTGTTATAATAGTAAAATCTAAAAGAAAATTGAAATCTAAACAAGGCCTAAGAGCATCGTCAAGATAACCCTATGAAACACCGGGTCTCATGCAATTCAGCGTTAATCATGGCTCTATCATCACTCCCGTTACATAAAGTGGGCCTCCCAACATGCCTGGAATTATGCCGTCAAGTTTCTTTTTTTTTTCCACTCCACCCTGCAGTTAGGTTTGACGAAGAGGCAATAACAAACCTGAAGCAAAATGAAAAATGCCGTGGACTATTTGGTTAAAAATACTTTGCAATGAAAAGCCAAAAAAAAATATTTAAAGTGCTGACCCTCTAGACTTACTTTTACTAGTTGGAAGTTCCACGTTAATCTTCATAGGTTGCGCTAGGAAAGAAAATAAATCCTTAAAAAATCTTAAATGAAAAATCTAACCATCAGTTCAATAGAGTCAAATAAAAAAAATACTCACATCTGTAATTATGGAAAAAACAAAAGAACCTATAAAGATATAAATTACCCATTTATATATGCCACTATAAGACATAATCTAAATTGACCTATCAAAGTTACATCTAAATCACCCACTTATATTATGTGTGCTACTATAAAAAAAATAGTAAACAACACCCAATTAACTAAAGCAGATATTTTTGGACTCCGCCTCTACAAATGGTGAGGTACTCAGGTGGGTCTAATACTTAACTCTATTAATGTAATATCCGATTTTAAGAACAAAATCAGATATACACCATATGTGAGTTTTAGAAGCTAAATCTCACATATAGCTACAAATAAGGGGTAATATCAAAAGACAATGCATAAATTATATAACGTACTTAATATAAAAGAGATAACCTTTGATAGAAAACAGCGGATAAACAACTCCAAACTTCGGGTATTAACTTCTCTCTACAGGATCCAACTGACTGGTTGATCACAAGCCTAACATCTTCTGAAGTGTGGGGGAAATAGCAAGAGTGAGTTCATGTCGAACTCCACAAGTATAGCAACTAGATTGTATACCTCCCACAATCTCATGATAAATGTGACATAAACAATGTAAAGCATTAAACAATAAATAATGAGAATTTTAACACTATCAGAATCATCACTATTAAGAATCCTCAAGGCCGCTCCTGACCGTGAGCTCGGCTAGTATACTAGTTTTAACACTCTGCAGAGACTGTACATCTTTACCCATGAGCCATGATTTACCCTTTCGCCCGAGGTGATCAGCCTTTTAACCTACTTCCAAGGAAGGTCGACAGGGATCACTATAAAGCCTTTCAAAGGTTTCGTCTAACAAGTTAAGGCCATTAGATTCACTCGGCAGGCAGATATAGAGCCCCCTTCCATGGCACATAACCTGCAACCTATACACACGGACAGAGGCCGCACTATTCCCAACGTGTCTAGTCATTCTTACGCCATTTAAGGTAACTGCTAACAAGCTAGAAAAAGATCTTCATGCTGAGCTAAAGCCAGAGCTATTATAGCCCTCATGGTTACACTGTTGTCCTGGTTATCACTTACAGATAAATCATCAAATGGCTAAAAAGTCATTTTTATCGTTTATTACTTAACATTAATCAAGTCACAAGATCATGGTCATAGAAATAAAACTTAAATGCTATACTTGCCTTAATCCAATTACTCTTGATGATTCTACTGATTTTGCTGGCCATCAAGGGACTGATCTTGATCACCGAAATACTGCTCACCGTCTAATCACGGTCATCGATCGTCAATACGCAATCCAATGTAGACAATCATACACGAAGCAAACAAGCTATAATTAGAACAATACACCAAACAGTGGTAAAACAAAGATAAAAGTTTATCAAAATATTCTACGCAGCGCTACGATCACACAAACGTAAAGATTACGAAAATCGGATTTAAAACGTAGAAGTTATGAATTTTCTAAGATTTCCTATGGATAAATAATTAAATAAATAGTACCACGAAATTAAAAAGTTTCAAAACTGTGAAATAATACTTCTAACATGTAGAGCTCATAAATACGAATCTAACAAAATTTGAATGGACAAAAACAGAGTTAAAACGAATATTTTATGAGCAAAATACTTCCAATGGCAAATCTGTAATTTCTGCAAAACGTATTTACGCTTCGGAGTTGAGAAACGAAATCGTTCTCGGGCGCCAAGGACCGCGGGGTAATTACTAAAATATTCTAGGGACTCTATGAAGATTTACTGCGAAAAGGTATCTTCTAATCCTATCCGTTAATCTTCGATCGAACGGTTCTGATCCAGCAGGGGGGCGCAGGTGGCCGGCCCGCAGGCTCACCGCTCCGGCGCGGTGGTGCGCCATGGGCGACGCCCCGAGGCTCGCCGGCGTCGTCGGTTCTCTCGCTCCCGTGCACCAAAACTCAAGCCGCGTGCATGGGAAGATGGAGAAACAACCCGCGAGCTCACCTGGACGGTTTACTCGAGGCGAAGAGGAGCAGAGGGGACTCGCCGCGGTGGAGGTTTTCGGCGAGATCCAAAACTCCAAAACGGGGACGGCTCGGGCTCGGTTTCGCGATTTGGTTGCAAAGGGAAACTGCAGAGTTGAGGGGAAACGCTTTATAGTGCTCGGTTTGCGAAAAGGGCAAGGAAATTGCGATTTCCCGGGATTGATTCGGGTGGAAACGTGTCCTGCTCGAACACGGCGCAAGGAGGAAGAGAAGGCGCCCGCTGACGTGCGGGGCCCGAGCGTCAGAGAGAGAGAGGGGCGGGGCCCAGCTGTCGGCCAGAGATGGAAAGGGGAGGAGGGGGTCAGCGCGCGGTTGGGCCGGCTCCTGGGCCGTGCACTGGGCCGAGGCGGGGGGACAGGGGTGCTGGGCTGCGGATGGGAGGCTTGGGCCTCGGCTTGGCCTCCAGGGTTGTCTCCCCCTTTTTTCCTTTTCTTTTTCTTTTTCTTTTTCAATTCTTTTTCCAAAAAGTTTTAGAGCAGAAAAACAAATAAAATAAAAACAGAGACATCAACACAAAACCATGCTCCAACATGAATGCACAATCAAGGTTACTAAACCTATGATAAATTTTATTTTCCACAAAATTATTTATTTACTAATTTTGAATGTTCATAAAAATACTTAAATAAATCAAATTAATTCCTAATAATTAAAATCAAATTTTTGGGTGTTACAATTAATCATTTACAGAGACGAGTGTCCTAAGTAAAATACATCTATAACTAAATTATTTATACATGATTAACAAAAGCAAGCATCCTAAGACAACTTCTTCTCTAAATGGCTATTCACAGTGTTAGGTTTTTCTTAAGGGCATCGCCTCTAGAAATTAAAACTACTATAAGCATACATATTATGCCATCATACAAATCAAATATATATGGATGCATGAGTGATATACATATATATATATATATTATATTATGTTTCAGCAATCAGAAAAATATTATTCCTTTAAGGACTCATCTAATAATCACACAAGCAACCTTTTAAAACTATATCCAAATATTAACTTATAAAATTTATACATTAAACTAAAATGCTATGATATCGTCCAATGATATTGTTGTACCACCGGTTCTATAAAATGCTACAATACATATAATTATTTGACAATACAATTCTACATCTTCACAATGTAGGGAGTTAGTGTAGACCAAAGCTGGTTTCTATAAAAATGCTACAATACACATAATTATTTGACAATAAAATTCTAAGTGTAGACCAAAGTTGGTTATGGCTTCTACATTCCTATTAGATAAACAATGATTATTTGGCTTAAATATAATATTCTCATAAGTTAGCACCCTTGGCTAATAATGAGTGTGCAGTCAACAATCTAAAATCCTTATTTTTTGATAAAATATAAAATAAGAGTTGTGAATAATGGTACAATAAATACATAATTTTAATTTAACTTAAGGATAAAATTTGTAGAAGATAAGATAAATAATTAAAAGTCAAAATTCATAACATCAATATCACGAGATATGGAGTAAAACAAGTGCCATCATCTTTTAAGCTAATATGTCAATTACATGTACATCGAAGACACACGAAAAAAAAGTTGATCAAAATAAATAGAGAGAGCGCAAAAGATAAATAATTTTGGTTAGTTGTTTATATTGAACACAAACTTCTAATGCTTATAGCTCATGAGAAAAGGTTGATAGACCAGTACAATTAACTTAGATTTAGCAGCTAACATATATACGTAGGCCTGCTAAGAAAAGGTGCATATGTACATTAGCATTTCATTTATAAGGAAAAATATCTTTTGTTCGATTCCATTTGAAACTTTAAATTACATGAATGAATGGGTATGTTTTTTCCCTAAAAAAATTGTTTTGTCCTGTTGTGTGCATCATGTCCATGGAACATGTAACATTATGTCATTATATGTTGGGAGATAAGCTGTAGCATGTGGGTAATGAAACAAATAGGTACAGCAGTAAGTATTAATTAAACTCAGATTTGAACGTCCAATGGTACGGTCTCAAACCATTTCATTAGTACATCTCTTCCCTATCTTCAAGGGGAATTTCTCACTGGGCTTTTACCATATCCAAAACTATATATCATTATTATACAAAAGGATCCCCACATCCCTCTGAGAATCCCATCAACCAATAACATATCCTGCACGTACTACTACTAGCTAGCAGCATCTCGTCGCCAAGAACGATAACTTTGTCTGTCAACTCATCCACAGAGATTCCCCTTTCAATCAAAAAAAGAAACATTAACCAATCACCAACCTCGTAGTATTTTTTTTCCTCACCGTCCAACGTCACAGAAATGAGAAACCCTTACAAAAACGGATAGCGACAGACGACGCTAATCTGCAAAAGTTTAATGCTTCCGATGGCATGCCAATGGCGTCCCTGCACCTGCAGCTTGGCGCTCACTCAGAGAAGATCAGTAGAGCTCGAAAACGGCTGCTGCAACTGCATCTGCATCGCATGTGCCATGTGCGTCTCCGCATGGGGAGCCGGGTCGTCGGCGGCAGGCATTGCCGACTTGGCTGGCGGCGTCCCAGCCCCGGCCCCCGGCACCGTGCGCGCGCGCGGTGGCTCCCCTTGTGCGCTAGCTAGCTGCGCGGGCAAAGCGCGACCGCCCCTTGTGCTCTCTGCTGCTCTGTTGCTTGCCGCTCCAAAAGCTCCGGGCGGCTGGCTGGCAGCCTCGTGTTGCCGTCGTGCAGGCCAGAGTTGCATGCCGTGCCCTGCCGTGATGTTTTCCTTGTTTTTTATGGGTGATGATGGTGAGGGGCGATCTGCGCCTTTTGGGATCTCAATGACGTATTTGAGCAATTGAAAAATCCTTCCTTGTGCTCTGTTACGATGGCAGATCGCGACAGGACGAACTTTATACTAGACCTGTAACTGTAATGGTTCAGGAAAGATGGAGTGACATATGTGTATATATATATATATATGCTCCTTGTTTCTTTATACGCACCCTCTCGTTGTCTTTCCATCTGTCGGCGGCACTAGTTGTAGTAGTATATATATAGAGTACTCTACTATTTCTGTGCCTGATGCTCAGTATTTCATTTCGCTTTCAGGTTTCAACGCTATATATGTTTCTTTGTATGTGTGGTGTGCACTTCTTCGTATTATAAAGCCACTTTTGTGACGATATGATACTACTTTTCAAAGTCCATGCTCAGTCAGGTAGGTTGGAGACCGAGCATGAGTTCACGAGCAGCTGCCAGTATTTTTTTTATTTGAACCGATACCGGATCGATTGTATTATGTGTAGAGCTCAGGAGATTTTTTTTAAGGGGGAGGAGCATAATGCTTTTGCCTTTTGGAACTCCACAAATTAAAACTCATTTCAGTTGGGCTATTTGTCAAAAATTCAGTTGGGCTTGAACAGAGACGGGGACACTAACGAGTTAACGAGTTCTCAGTTTAGGTTGGGCTGCATAGCTAATTTTGCTGGGCTTCAGAAGTCAAGGGCGGATATCGCAGGCCCAGTCCAGTTTGATTTTGTTGGGCTTTGCCACTTCTAATCCTCAGAAGCGGGACGCTACTCTCCAAAAATGAACCTATATCAAAATGTACTTTTAAGGCCCTCTTTGGAACGCATGTATTTCACAAGAATTTTATAGAAATTTTACAAGAAAAATGCAGGAACAACAAAAAAATCCCGTGTTCCAAAGGGGACCCAAAAATGTTTCTAAGCCTGCCTATCTAAAAAAACAATTTATTGAAGACGGTTCCACCTTCCTCTAGCAATGGCTTCTATTTTTAGAGATGGCCAGAACGGCGAACCTCATCTAAACATATAATGTTTTTAGAGACAACTAGGATTTAGAAGTTTTGATGCCTCTAGAAATGAGGGCATTCCAACTAGGATTTAGAAGTTTTGATGCTTCTAGAAATGAGGGCAGTTGGAAAATACAGCCATCTTGAGACATGGATTCATGGATTTCATTCTAGAGGGGGTTGGCAACTTGCCCGCCTTTAAAAATAGGTGCATCATAATCATAAATTTTGTAAATCAAGTTGGATAAAGGAAAACTTTATGTTAAGTTGTAGCACTCAAAAATATCTTTAACTTTATAGTTGATAACTTTTTCATTTGAAATCATTTAAGACTAGAAAGTTTGTTTAAAGTTTTCATAATTTGAAATTCATTTTTTTAAAATTTTCAAATGTCCTAGGATGGATACTTGAAGGGATCTACAACTTTCTACCTGACTATTTTTTGTTTCATTTGAAATCATTTATTGTCCAAAAAATCTGTTTTAAGTTTTTAGATTTTGAAATTTTATTTTTATTTGAAATTTTCAAAGTCCATCTCATGAAGAAACAACCAAAAGTAGAGTTGTATTACTCAGAAATACTTGCAACTTTGTTGTTGATGACTTTTTCGTTTGAAATCATGTAGTCCCTAAAAATTCTGTTTATGATTAATTATGTTGGAATTGATCATTTTTTTAATTTTTAAAATGACATTGGATGGATAAATGATCTAGAACCAAAGTTGTATTACTCAAAGAGACAAAAACTATCCAGTTCAAACATTTTTTTATTTGAATTTATGTAGAGTCTTAATCATGCATTACAATATTTATTAAAGTTAATAAAAATGAACGAGTTGTCCACTTAGTTACAAGTGACTTTGAGTCATAGTGGAAAGGAGGCAACATGCTAGGTCTAAGGTTGTGAGATTGATCGACTTTTGATTCTCGGGGATTCTCAGGGGCAACATGCTAGGTCTAAGGTTCTGAGAGTGTGTGCCTGTATTATGATTTTTTTTAAAATAATGTACTTTCTATTTGTGTATGTGTTCTTAGGTACTTATAGGGACAAGGGGTGTGTGTATATATTTTTAGGTGGTGAATATGTATGTATATATATGAGTGGGTAAGTTTATATTGTGATGTACAAATCCGCATGTAGAATGTGTCATGAAAAAGCTCGGTACTCGCCTGAAGTTTGAATCTATACATATCTATAAAGAGCTAAAATTTCAGTTTGCCAATGGATTTCTTCCGTCACCATGTCCGAGCCATATTCGAACAGTAGAGAGATTAAAGAAGGAAAAAATCCAACAAAATCGAAACCATGATACATGTTTTGGATAATTATCTGGATAACTCGAAGTACTTGCCTATCCTCTGCAGTACGAACTCATTACGACTTAGCAGACACTTTTCTTTTTCTGAAGAAGAGAACAAACCGATGGGGATTGATTGGTGCAAAGGACGGCACTGTAAAGGTCGTGGAACGATCCTCTATTTTCCAACGAAGTTTATATTATCCACACGTGAATTCATTATTATATCCACATCCGTGTTCATTGAGTCGTGCCATCTCTGTACTCTCTTTGTTTACATTTCTCGTCTTGAAATCCACACAGATATAATTATAATCTATACCTATCTATAAAGAGCCAAAATTTCAGTTTGCCAATAGATTTCTTCCGTCACCATGTCCGAGCCATGTTCGAACGGTATAGGGAAGAAAGAAGGAAAAAATCCAACAAAATCGAAACCATAATGGAATCGCACTCTAACAACCAGAGTCTTTGTCGCTCCTGCCTTCTAAAATCTCCACCGAAATATAGAGTATTAACATGGGAGAAAACCGAAGCTAGCCCAAGTACGGTATCCCAAACCTGTCCAAACTGCAGGATCGTATGGCTCCTGGTTTTTACATAGGCCTTCGATGACAACGAGTCAACGACGAATGACGAAGCAGTTCTATCCATCCGGATGTTAACGGTTATTAAGCCCCTTATGTCGGTTCACAAGTCATTGTTGATACTCAAATTTGTACAAGTGTTAATAGTCACTCGGCTTGGATGGCTAAGCGCATATTTTGAACAATAGTCTGAGTCTATTTGTGAGTTAATGTGATGTTGAGCCTGTCGCCACTGGCCGAAGTGTCCTTTATCGATCGATCTGAGCCAAAGATTAGAAAAGAGAGACTCACTCGATTGGATTGCCTGGCCTCTCCAGTTTCCCGTACATGGCTACAAGATGGATGGATGGCTATACCTACCTGAGTTAACAAGAAGGATCCGAGTCCAGCTAGGAGATCAATTAGGAAAGGAGATTGATTTTCAATAATTGGATACAGATGACATGAAGATTGAGTCCAGCTCCTATACGTGCAGCTCATGCGTAACCATTTTGACCGATGGTGACGAACGTTTAATTTGGCATGCTTGAAGACCCTCAAAAGGACTCGGGAGCTTGATGCCTGTTATACACAGCTAGCTACCTTGATCATAAAAAGCAAGGAACGAAAGTTTTAGTTGTGAATTGGATATGGTAATGCATAACGTATATACCCTGCATAATGTATATACCCGGACCACACGGACCTGCTGCCGGCTACGTCGACTGATGACGCTGTCCTAGATTCATGCGCTGTCGCTCAAGCATGCCGGTGACATGCCGACATACAACTCACTCAACTGCACATGCCGACGTCGTCCATGGTCAGCCCCAACACCATGTTCAGCCACGACTTGCCAAAGCTGTTAAATAAATAGGCAATTTCTATACCATTTCAATTCCATAAATTAATATTATGGTAAACTCATTCATGTATTTAGACTTTTTGCTTGTTCGTAGGGTTTAAGATAAAAAAACTGCAAACAAGTATAATATAAACAACAAATGAGTAGTAAAAATCAATCTCAAGATTTATATAGACTTCGTCTTCTCAATAAAAAAATGTATTGTTAGCTTCTTGTCTTTTCACGAACAATGCACAAATTGACAGAAACTTATAAAATCTATATAAAATAAAAATCAAATCTAGAAATTATAATTCAAAAGTTTATTAGGCTATTCAACCAGAGAGTGTAACGTGCTATTGCGCGTGAAATAAAAATCCTAAAAAGTCTAAGAGCATGTATATAAACTATATATAGACATTCGGCTTTAAAGTCAGTTTTAAAAGCTTAAAAATTGTAAAATTTAATATAAAGGATAAAACACAAATAAATATAATAAAGTGCTCATTTTCTACAAATGTCTGTTTGCTCCCGTAACAACGCACGGGCATATTTTGCTAGTAAATCTCAATAGGGAGAAACCCCTCCTATTCTCAAAAAAAAATGTCAGCAGTTTCAAAAAAAAACCAATGCCAGTGTTCCAGGAAATATTAACAGAGGGAATTTGGCCTCGTTGTTGGTTGTTGGGTTATCGTGCTACCCCTTCGAACTGCTTCTAAGCCCATCAGAACGAGGGGCCTGCACGTCGAACAGCCCGCTATGCCCAGCAATGCAGCCTAGTATAACAAAAGGCCGAGGACCACTAGCATGAGGTACGTTTTCTTTTGTTTTCTTTTCTTTTCGTTGCCCTTTTCCTTTTGCATTATTTCAATCTTCAAATTCGGTTATTACATACTTTGTCGTGCGTATTAAGTTACCATTTATGAACGTACATGCACAGAACAATCATAAAACATTTAACAATATTTTGAATGTACTATACTACCTTACATGCATTCAACATTTCCCATAAAAACGTAACTACTATATTCAAATTGTGATATTAAATTTGAAAAAAGTAACTAGTATATTCAAATAGTGTATTTCCAATACTAGATTCAACAATTCTCAAAATTAGTTCAATTTTTTGATAAAAACACTTAGCATTTTATGTGAAAATGATGAAATAGTTTACCAAAAATGTTGAATAATTAGAATATTCAAAATGTTGAATTGTGCGTTCCAAACGTTGTTCTCGAAAAGGTAATTATATTAGGAGAATACTCTTGCTGCGGGAATATGGTGGATTACGTGGCATAATGATGTGGATAAACAAAATACTTATATGTCTTAGTGACGTGGACATTATAATTGTATAGTCAGTGGATTTTAGTCGTGAGTGATAGTGTATTGCTTAGTTGGACAGTTTGCATGTTGAGAGAAATATAGTGACTTGCTGACGCGGACACTACAATTGCATGAGCTAGTGAATTTTTAACTGTATGTGATAGTGGGTTGCTTAGTTGGATAGCTTGCATGTTGAGGAAAATAGGTAGTCGGGTTTAACTTTACAGGAGTATAAGATAAGATTTGTGTTGATTCTAACTTTTTATTTAGACCTTGTTTAGTTCCATTTGCTATAGTAAAACTTTTGCTCAGTAACTTTTGCTGCTAAACTTTAGCTTTTGTTGAATGTTTGGACCCAATTAGGCTAAAAATGCAAAATAAGGTGTCTTTCGAATCCTCAATGTTTTTAGCCTAGTTTTGCACCTCAAGAGGTGCAAATGGCAAGACTTTTGCAGCTCCGCCCTTTTGCTCACTTTTAGCCCACCTATTTCTGCCAAAGGAAATAAACAGGACCTTATTCTAAACAACATGGTAGTTCAGATCAAACCAAAAAGGCTCTCGATTTTAGAGAAATATGTAGTTTGAGATTTAAATATAGTTAAGACAAGTACATTAGCATTGTCTAGTATATCATCCAACGACATGTAATCTTGAGGCAACTAAGTAGACAACTTATACAATAATTATTTTTAAGTTGTCTAATAGTAACTAATAATAATTTCTTAATATGTGTCTACAGAGCAAAGAAATGGTGTGAGTTGCATGTCAATACCAACTCATATAGTTCTATTTTTTTTTACTTATGAGGCATTTGTTTTCCAAAACAACCACTTTCTCTCATCTTTCTCTCTTTCATGCACATGATCAAACATTCTTCATGGCGACGCATAAGAGTGCCCATAAAATTGCTAATGTGTAGCAATGTACTATCTCTTAATCACTTCCCCATTTTTGATGAGTTATGCAATTTCATAATTAATTCTAGAACATAAGGATCATGATCATAGATACTAGCATGCATAGCCCTAAACATACTAGTTGATCTGAACACCATGAAGTTGACCCAAATCCTTAATCTAGATGATTCTTGCATGATGGAGAAGCCTCTCCCCAAATCCTCCCCATCATCTCTAATCTTGAAGGACTCTCTCTCATGGTATGGAGACTCCATGAAGACAAACTTGAGCTTGGTGACTGTGAAATCTGAACCCCATTGGTAAGTTCTTCATCTTATCCCCTAATCTCTGTCTAGATCAATCATGGAACAAAACACACACTTGGTATCCATGATATCTAGATCAAGTTATAGCTCTTAAGTTTCCTAGCACCTATAAGTCTTGTATGAGCACAACCACGAAATCTCGAATACATCTCCATGTCACCCTAGACCAACCCTACACTTTGTTCTTATAACCCCCCTCCTCTAATGAGAAACCACACTACATATAGTTTTTGTTGATTATCACGACAGATAGTTTGTTGGTATGGCGGAACTTTATGTGCCACCTTAGGTCACCATGGTTTGTCCACACTTAATTGTGACTGTGATCTAAGGGATTGTTATCAAAGACCAATGGACTATCCATGGACCATTAGACAAACAAATTGATCTAAAAGGTATTCCTAGCTACATAGCACTAGGTCTTGACGGATCGTCCGTACACTCATGGCGGATTACACACCACCTCAAGAAATAGGTCATGAGGTCCTACTACATTGCACTAGGTCCTAGCTACATATCAACATTTCAAGCAGCTCTTTACACACCACCTCATGACCTATCGTTGATACAACGTTCATAGACCAGAGGGACTCTCCATTGACTTGGTAGACTATGTGTGAGATCATGATGGACCATCCACGGAGCTTTCCAAAGGCTATGTTTTTCTTGGTAATGCCTCAACAGACCATCCATCTTCCATTCATATGTTCATGGAAACACAGTTTAGTCACACTTAGTTGTTCTCTTTAACAACAAAAGGCTATTGGTTATTTAAGCACTATACAATTAAGAGCATCTAATATTAGCTTATCTTAGTTCTCAATCTAGTAGTGTCTCCAAATCTCTATCATGATCTTATTTCCTTAGATCCCTTGAAGCTTATATTCTTATTAGTTAAGTGCCCTCAACCATCTCAAATCACTCTCAACCATCCTTCACCTTTGTCCCTTGTAGGGGTCTCGCTAGATGCTTTCATCAATATTTCCTAAATTTTAATACAAAGGAACCTCTCTCAACCCTATTTGAAGCATGATGGCAAAAAAGTTTGTATTCTCGTGGACATGGTGCTACTAGGTCTATATAACATAAGTTTTTTTTTGAAAAGATCTATATAACATGGGATAATGATTCTGTACTTCGATTGGGGCAGGAGTTTGAACGCGACAGAGAACATGCATGCAATGCAACCAAAGTAGCAAAGTTGGAAGAACAAGAGATGATTGTCGGAGCTAGCCTCCCCTCGGCTACAAATTTCCATACATCTCGAGGCCCCGCGGCCCGACACGGGACACGATAATTTGGGCCGGCCCAAGCATGGCCTAGCCCGTAGGCCACCAGACCCAGGTTGGCACGACACGCCATAGCAGGCCATGCTTGGGCCGCCAAGCGAGCCCAAGGCGGGTGTTGGTATTTCTTAACACATACAGATGAATTCGCAAGTGCACGGATATACCATTGTAGCACTTCACCCAAAAGTATTCAGGGTATTGTAATTTTCCAAAAGAACGGTTGAACTAGACTCTTTGATTAGTTTGCCTGGGATCACAAGGAGGATGATAAATGAGGTAGTGAGCTTTTTCTATGGTTAAATAATTTATATGAAGATAACTTTGTTTTACGCAGCATGCTTCCGTCTCTGGAATATGCCTGGTCTACCAAGCAATGCCTGTCAAAGCTCTACCTCAAGTCAAATGGGGGGAATGCTAAGAACGGATAGAGCTGTCACCACCTACCTCTATCCACCTCACCGGAGAAAGAGAGGCAAACCGAAGATAACGCTCAACCTAGGCACCACGTCTACGTTGCTCGCTATTACTCTACTGTGCGCGCAAGGGTTATCTGTCTTCCAAAGGCCCTTCTACTAGAGCATTCGTTACTAGAATGAACGTCGATCACACAAGCTATAGTAGTACAAAGATAAATTCTATAAATTAAATAAAAATAGAAGAACTTAAGATCCTTACTAGGAACGAATCTTACAGAGATACAAGATAGAGAGGTTGCTAGCTTCGGCTTCCCTCCTAAGTGTACAAACTACACTTGAGGAGCTGCTCAAGCTTCAGCTCCCTCTCTTGCTCTTTTCTCTCTCACTCTCCTCTCGTATTCTAATGTTGAACTGCAGCTACTATTTCTAAGTTTTGCTCCTTCATGTCTTTTTTTGAGAGGAGGGGTGTCCCATATTTATACAAGGGAAGTAAGTTGGTAATGCTCCATAGGTCACGCTTGAACACACGATGAACCGACTCCAGAAGGTGCCATGCAGCCGCACATTGAAGGCGGTTTGGTTTGGGCTCAACCAAGAGCTGGCCGGCCCAAGGGACTGGCCGGTCCCTAGGCACCGCCCATGGCCACCACCTTTGCTAGGCCTCCTGATATAGGCTTGGCTAGGGGAAACTGTGTTGGAGTTCATCACTTGGCGCCTTTGGGTCTGTTTGGTTTCCTGGCTAATTTCTAGCCTGGCTAGAATCTTAGCCTAGTTAGTCTTAGCCTGGTTTCACTAAGCCAACCTATAGTTGTTTGGTTGTCTGTACCGTCTAAGCCTGGCTAGTCTCAGGGTGTGTTTGGTTGCTTGTTTTGTTTGGATTCAGTCACCTCTTCTCCAAATAGGTAAGATTACCTTTCTTCATTCTGACTTGCCAATGCATCTTAGGAACGCCACCAACAAGTCTCGACTCCTGAACGATATTCAGGTGCTGGAACGAGCGAAAGGACTGACTGACTAGAGCTTGGAGGTGATGAAGAGATTTTGACACTTGACTAAATGCCCTCATCTAGCAGTCTTGAGACCAAAGCTGACATGCAGTGTAGAGCAACAGCAGGTACCGTACTGGTTAGTTTGATTTGAGAATTGACATGCCGGAACAGATTACAGAAATTGGACCTAGATGAACACAGAAATGACAAATGAACATCCACATTAACTAACAACAAGAACAAATTGGATCCATGTACTGCTATTTTCAATATTTCTAATAGAATTTCAGGTGTTGCCGTGAGATTTGGGTTCTAAATCCGTGTGTTCATGCTTTTCTTTGAATCGTTCTTCACTCCTCAGTCCTCACAGTGTCGACGCACAAGTGCTTGAACAGCACCGCCTCGGTCGCACGAGGGCACTCGACGGCGAGGTCCATGGCGCATCCCAACGTGGGGCACTGCCGCCTGCGCCGGGCACCCTCTGGAGGTAGTCAGGATCGCCGGCGAGCGCGGCAAGGACTAGCACCACCGTCTTGGTGTCCAGATACAGTCGCGGGCACCTCACCAGCTTCATGTCGCCGGCACGGTAGCAACCTCCAGCTCCATGGATCCGAAGTCGCAGATCAACTAGGGCTACTCTTCTCCACCCACCTTGCCGGTATTCAGCAGCGTTCCGCGAGCGCCTGCACTGCTCCTCTCCGCCTAGCCTCCAAGTACATCGCCGCCATCTGCCATCGCGTTAGCGCCCTGAGTCGCTCGAGGGAGGTGACCGAAACAGGAACTTGCGCTTGGCCAAGCCTGGCACCAGGAAAACGAGCAACTCTCGCGTTTTTTCCAGGCCAGGCTAGGAGCGTACGGTTGGCTCCCGGAAGCCAGGCCCCAGTCCATCTACAGCTAACCAAACAAGTCAGACTTAGCTTCGGGAAACCAGGCCAGGACTTAGCCACCCTACCAAACACACCCTTTGTTGCTTGTTTGCGTAAATATGCTTTGAAAAAGCATCTTTCGGATGTATCTTCATGTATTTGTATATGTATCCTGTAAAAAATATAATTCTCTAGATACATGTGGAACTAAGTTAGAAGTAAATGCATATGTGGTGTTAGTCTACCAAATTCCCCAATTGAAAGAAACTGACGGTCGGATTTCTAAGTTAATGACCGTCAACAGCGGGCACGGCCCGGCACGAGAAAAAGAGGGAGGCCCGGTAGCGTCCTGCAACGTCCACACCCCCTGCCCCGTCGGTCGCCCCATATAAACCCCCTTGTCGCGGCGCCCCCAACCCTAATCCCAAACCCTAATTTCTATTCCCCCACCCACAGTCGCAACCGCTCTCAGCTCTCGCCCTCTCCTCGGTGCACCGCCTGCGCTCGGCCGCTCGACGACGTCTTCGTCCTCGACTCCGGTGACCCTAGCAGCCGCAGTCGCCTCTCTCTCCTCGCCTCGTAGTCGCCTCACGACGTCATCGGTGCTCGACACTGGCACACCGCCGTCTTTGTCTTGAGACATTTTGAATTACCTGGACTATGGATCGACACGACACGTTGTCTCGCCATACTTCTCGTGCCGAGCACGACATGAAATCAGCCCATGGGCCCATACTTGGGCCAAAGGGCAGACACGTATGCCGCTGAGGCATGGCGTGCCGTGCCAAGCCCGTGCCCTTGCCAAACCAGGCCGGGCCGGCCTGATGGCCATTTATACCCCCAACCGGCCGTGGTCAGCATGGACAGCCATGATCGTTGGAGACACCTAGAGAGCCTTGTTTACTTCTCAAATTTTTTCAAGATTTCCCGTCACATCAAATCTTGGGACATATGCATGACAAATCTTTATCTATAATTTACAGATAAAAAAGATAACTAGTTGCACAGTTTATCTATAATTTACAAGACAAATCTTTTAAACATAGTTAGTCCATAATTGAACAATATTTATTAAATAAAAATAAAAAATACTACAGTAGTAAAATCCAAAAATTTTCACCAGCTAAACAAAGCCTAACACTGAGGCCCTCCCTCCTAGTGCTAGTCGTCAGAGATAGCATAGCGTCAGATATCGAGATGTTATCAATGATGGCATGTATCGACGTTGTGCCGAGAGAGACAGGCGTGCATGCATGCGCTGCAGCCCGGCCGAGACCAGAGCCGGGCATCAGGTACCAGCACAGGCAGTTATTGCAACCCCCACCGACGCATGATAATGGCGGCAGCTCGCACCATCGCATGGCAAAGCACACCAAGAGACAGGTCGGGTGGGCATTAAGCTAGCTTGCTGCCTGTCGTTGGTCCTCCGCTCCGATCCTAGGCCTGGGCGCGCTCCGCCTGCTGCTGCCTGCTGGCCGTGCCCCCACCCACCGCAAGGACGAAGCAAGCAGCAGGCAGGCACGCAGCCATTAAACCAACCACCTCATCCCGGCATCATTCATGCCGGATCATCATCAGATCAGGCTTGCATGCACGGCACCCCAATTCAATTCCTCGCCAGCCCTACAGGCCTGACCTCTCCGTGCTTTGCTGCCTGGCAGCCGCAGCCAGCTGCTGCGACCCAGCCCCGGCCCCAGGCCCGCCAGCGTCTTCAATTTCCCCTCTCCTTTTATCAGCTTCTAGTCACAAATTAAGGTATTTGTGTAACGTGGTACGCTACATACAAAAGATCTCTACATTTTGGATTGAAAATATAAGCATGCAAACCTAGGTCGGGGTCGACGAACCGAGGTCGAGGTCAAAGGCATCAAACCCATTTTGCAAAATTTGTTTAGTTCCAATTTTTTTTGTAAAATAGACACTGTAATACTTTCGTTTGTATTTAACAAATATTGTCTAATCATGAATTAACTAAATTCAAAAGATTTGTCTCGCAAATTACATGCAATTAATTATTATTTTTATCTATATTTAATGCTTCATGTATGCGCCGCAAGATTTGATGTGATGAGAAATCTAAAGTTTTTTGCAATTTTTTTAGAACTAAACAAGGCCCTAAATATACCTAAGAGTATACAGGAAAAACAAATTCACATTTCATTTGCAAAGCCGGATATGATTCGTTGGGAATCAAAGCAAACTACGTATACGTCTTGTTGAATGCACTTAAGGGCATGTTTGGGTGACCTAGTTTTTGAAAACTATGGTATCACAAAACTATGCTTTTGTAAGCTAAAGATTTACAAAACCATGGTTCAGAAAAAGAGGTTGTGAACAAAGTTTTTGAAATTCCATAAAGCTAGACTATAGTTTTAATAAAACCAAAGTTTTAGAAACTACAAAGTTTATTGCACAAGATAAAAAATTAAAATATTAATCATGCAATGCAAGTGTATATTTTAAGTGCTTTACTAGACATTGTCGGCTGACAGATTCGGCTGATAAGCTCAATCGAATTTGTCGAGATCGATCGATTACTGAATTGAAACCCTTCAATAAAACATGAAAATAATTGTGTTTCATGAGTATTGTTTAGGTAATACTTTGTTAATTATACATAGTATATATGATTATTTGTGCACAAAAGTATATGAATAATATATAGTCAAATAAAAAAGAATAGAGGTATTCATATGCAGATAAAGATACATATGAAAATACATCAAAAGTACAAAGTTTTCCCATCTAATGCAGTTTTTTATTCAGGAAAGCATGGCTGCATGGGCAAAACCCTTTTTAATTTCAGTTCAACAGAAAAGTAAAATGTTTGCATTATGTATGTATTTATATCTTATTAGTGCTTTACCGATTGATCTATTGTCCTGGCAAAAATCCATCCTGATCTGGAAGTAGTTGACACATAAATTATCTTGCAACAAAAAGGTGCAGTGGAAACCAATTATAAATGATATAGATGCCATGTTCTATTGAAGCTGTATATTTTATAATAGTGATAATGTCCTGGTAATATATTTTAAATCCTGATAGCTTTTTACTTCTTTACATCAAAAAATAAAGTGACGTTGGATTTGTTTAAATAAAATTTGCAATCCAGATGATCAGCTTCTTTTGACCACGCACAAAGTATGTAATTATGCTCTTGTAGCTAGAACTTGGCGAAGTGTAACACTTGTCGTGGAACAAAATCATGAATGCCCGTTGTCCGGCAAGAATGATAAGCGAAACGCGTATCAAGAAACCCAACCGGAATTGGTGTTGCGTTCCTCAAACATTTCTCTCGATTGTATCCTGTCACTCGCTTTCTGCTGCCTTTTAGGAGCCCAGAGATAAAAAGTTGCATCATGAGCAAAGTAAGCAGAAGCTAGCTAGCCCCTCCTACAGTACAAGACACACCCACCCACTTGCTATATAATCCCCAAATATCGGTTTCTCTTGGAGAAGGTAGCAGGATAGGTATCCTCCGTCCACACAGCATGCACCAAAATGCATCTATCTTCTTCAACCTCCCTCCCTCTCCTCCTCTCTCTCTCTCTCATACTCATCTGCTATATATTATTTTTTTTTACTTTATGTCTACTTTTTTTTTCTCGTTTGCTTTTTCAACAACAGACTGTAATTTGCTAGAGATCACTAGATGTCGAGTGATCCTGCAGAGATGCTGCTTTTCTTGTGATTTGCTTGGCATGGAAGGAAAAGGGCCGAAGGGACGACGGCAGGCATGCTTTGGCTAGCTTGTGGGTGCTAGGACGAGAGAGGGAGGTATTGGCGCGCCTCAATCCGAAGGCGTGGCTGATTTGGCATGGCAGCCATGTTCTTGGATTGAGCCGCGTCAATATCTCCGCTTGCTTGTCTCGCTAGCTCGTACGACCTAGCCTTGCCTCTGCTCTGATGGATTTCTCTCATGGAGATGCTGATGAGATTTGCAAACCAAGAATCGTCAGCGGGACTTATATATGGAGATCGAGCTCAAGGTATCCTCTTCACGAGAACATGGACGACAGAATTCACTTCTTGATAGCCGATTAGGTATGTATACAACTTCAGTTCATGTCTCAATTCTTCATTATTTTTCCAGTGAGCCAAGGCCGGGTTACGTACGTACTACCGCAGTACAGAGATCTAACTAGCCAGCAGCTAGGGTAATCACTCAACCATATAGCCTTCCAAAATTTCTCCGTTCCATACTTCCATGAACTAAGCGCTCAAGAGATCCGTTTCACATGCCACTGCATATGACGATCCAAGCGTTCAGAATCATACGTACGAGAGCCTTTGCTTTTTTTAAAAAATAAATAAAATCGTATCTGCATAGCCTTTTGAATTTTCTCTGATCCGTCCTATGCCACTGCCATGAACTTAGTATTCGAAATCCCCCATTATTTTCGGGTGTCAGTTTTGCTCAAAATGGTAAAAGTGGGCACAACGGTTTTTCATTACACATTTGCCGGCCAGTTTTTAAATCTCAGCTTCTCGACATTTGATGATCGACGATGTCTGGATCAATGACTTATTCGTCTTCAAGTAATATAAAAGCCTAGAAGCAGGGTGCATTTTCTGGAATGGGGGAAGTTCACAAAAGAGTGAAATTGAACTAAATCATCCTTTCTCTTCAAATCATTGTTCTTATGAAAGTAGATTTTCAAAAAGTGCGGAATTGAAGTAATGAACTAGTTACTGCAGCTGCCTTCAACAACCCCCAACCTTCCCCTCTGGTTTCATAATGTGTATATATATATGTAAAGGGAAATGTGTCTATATTATTGCATTGTGGAAAATAAAAATAGTCAAATAGCCTCATGTCTAGTTCACGGTGTCACATTTTTTCATATAAAACTGTAGTTTCTGAAAATTAGCAACCATTGCTTGCATTGTATTATTTGGTCTACGTACAGTGTTCCCTGCCTCCATATTGTATTCTTCTCTTTTCCTTATTAGGCCTTGTTTAGTTTCAAAAAGTTTTGGAAAATCGACACATGTAGCACTTTCGTTTGTATTTGACAAATATTGTCCAATCATGGACTAACTAGGCTCAAAAGATTCGCCTCGTCAATTTCGACCAAACTGTGTAATTAGTTTTTATTTCCGTATATATTTAATACTTCGTGCATATGTCTAAAGATTTGATGTGACAGGAAATCTGAAAAATTTTTGCAAAATTTTTTGGAAACTAAACAAGGCCTTACCTAATCAAATACCCATCCACGAAAATGCCGGGTTTTTCTACACAATAGCTACCAATTCTTCATGTTTCCTCGTCTGATTTATGTTCGAATGTCAAATTAACAAATTTTCATTTTTCTTCTTCTTGAGAACATGTGTGTATATATCATAAGGGTCATATATCACACAAAATTTCAAACATCTAGGAATATCTATTTTATCAAACGGGAATTTATTTCGGATGCAAAACCACTAGTCAGTAGTAAAAATACTCCAAGCGTTTGAACTATTTTCATTAATTCTTATATATATTGGCTTATGTTGCATTATTGAGGGAAGTATGGGAAAGTATTTATGAAACATATACACTTTCTTTTAATGATCTCTAATAGCAGATCTGGAAGGCATACAAAAAAAAGTTTTAAGGTGACTACTTCCTCTGTCCTGTTTCTAGCATTCAAAATTTATCCTTAAAAGACATTCTATAGGACAAAACTAAATTTACATTAAATACTTTATATTTATCAACCAATCATTATTAATTATGTTGATGATAGCGTCTGATTAGGAAATAAAATAAATGGTACATGCTTTTTTTATTCTCTCTTAATTTGTCTTAAAATTTCTAGAATGCACTATATTACAGGACAGAGATAGTATACGTGACTATAAGATAACTGGTAGAGGCATGTTAATATGTTGTACACATGTCTTGTAACATAGACACTTTGGTCTAGTTATTTATATGAAACTAACCCAACCACAAAGGCTATAAGGTGTTTCTCCATCTCTCTTCATGGTATCATGAGACGGTGATTTCATCCGAGCATCTTTGTTTCCATTGCTCTTCCCAAACCTAACCCCATCTCCACATTGTGATCCTAGGCATCAGGTCAAATCCTAGCCGCAGCCCCGCACTAGGACATGCCCTTTCTACCCTATCATCACATTGTCTACTGATTCCCACCGGCTGTCCACCACACCCACGCCTTGCCTAATCACCTTTTGCGATCGCCATCTCCACCTCTAGCATAGATGTAGGCATGCCTCCACTCCATTTCTTTATAGAATGGTCACTCACACTTAGAAGGGCTCCCTCAAGCTAGTTGACGCCTAAACCTCTCCACTACTTGGTGATGCCAATCCTCGAAAACTACTACAGCACACTGCCTTGGACGATTATCAGGTGCAAGCACACAGCTTGGCAACAATACATCGCTTTTGGTTCCTCGACCACCTACCGTGCTAATGTGGTGATTGGAAACTGGATATAGAAGCACAAGTTCTATTGCTATTTTTCTATTTTTTGAGGGGTGCATTGCACCCAGCTTTCCCCCTATTACACACTTGTGCGTCAAAAAGCGAGTGTGGGGATTCTCACAACAATATAAGGCGTCGACTAAAACAGATGTTCAGTCTAGCCATCAAGCCAATGATGATCAACGAGATGATTAGTCTAGCCATCAAGCCAATGATGAAAATGTGTTTCTCAGCATCACCACCTCCTAAGACTAGCATGTACCCCAGCTAGACATGAAAATGTGTTTCTCGACAACCACGTGACTAAGATAGTCTACTGTCAGTATCTATCGATTTTGTAAATCTTGTGACACCCAACAATGTTTGCTTATTGCAACACTTCCTTTAGATCCTCAAGCTACCCCCTTCATGCATAGTATCAGTGGTTTTCCATGTACAATTGTCAACTAGGTTTCATCTCCTCAGCTTCTGACATGTCCTTCTTTGTGCACAAAGAGCGGAACCGGGTCACTTATTTGCTATTGCATATCGACAACATAATCCTGATGGCCTCATCTACAATATTGTTGTGCCACATAATCAAGTGGCTCCATTCTGAGTTGTCCGTGATGGACCTCGCCACCTTGGCGCATGGCATCACTTCCTTGGGATCTTTATCACACGGTACTTCGATGGCATGCCCCTATCCAAATAATAGTACACTCTTGACCTCCTTTAGCATGCCTACATGGCTAAGTGTCACTCCACTACGACACTCGTGGATGCTTGTGCTAAGTTGTTTGCTATAGAGGGCGGCCTGCCACCAATCCAACGGAGTATTAGAGTATTAGTGGTTCCCTCCACTACCTTACTTTGACACAACCTAATAACTTGGTGTATGCTATGCAACATGTGTGCCTCTTCACGCATGATCCCTAGGAGCCACATCTCATGCTGATCAAGCGCATCCTTTGCTATGTGAAGGGAACCTATCTGCTAGCCTTCACATTAGGCCATTTCACTTTGTCACCATGTACTCTGATGCAGACTGAGCTGGCTACTTGGAATATTGGCACTCTACTTTTGGCTATTGCATCTTCCTTAGTGGTAACCTTGGTGTACTGCTCGTCCAAGTGACAGATCACCATGTCCCATTCTAGTGCGGAGGTGGAGTATATTGCCTGTTGCCATGTCTTGATTGTTAGCGTGACCATTATCTATTGTTACAATGTTATCGTTGTCTACATGATCGTCAACCATGTACATCATCACCTCAGAAAGCACATCGAGATCTACATCCACTTCATATGCAAGAAGGTGACTTTAGGATACATCGTGCATGTGCCACATGTCCCGTCCTCTCACGTGCAATTGTTCACCGAGTTTAGTTTCAGTCTTTGCATATGTGACTCTCCCACTTTAACTGCAAGTGGGTGATACATAGACATATATAAATATGCCGTACACATGTCTTCTAATACAAGCTACTTCTACCTATATATATATATATATATATATATATATATATATATATATAAGTCACCCAATTCCAAAACGGGGTGTTTCTCTATCTCTCTTCGTGATAAAGATTTTCTTTTTTTTCTGTGAGTGGATAAGGTGATTAAGACTGAATTTTCCAGCAACTTCATCCCAATCTATTTCTAATTGTATACCATGGGCGTGCAGCTTGGGGCATTTAAATAGTGTTTGACTTTCAAAAGGATTGAATAGCTTATAATTTGGAGTCGAGGGAGTATAAGCTACAAAAGTATTGATGAATAGAATTGTGGAAATGCAAGCCCCTCACTTAAATAAAACAAAAAAAATCACTCCAAAAACATGAGATCAGCTCACAATGCCACGGTGAGTTGGTAACAACGACAACAACATTATTGAGATAATCAGATTCACACACCATCATCGTTATCCTACATATACATCGGCTAAGTCTGGTATATATAGGTATGTGACAATGATTGTGTTGTTTAATAATGTGCACTTCTGTCCTGTCCTGTACATAGTGCAGCTAGCACCAAAAGGAATGGAGTATCTTCATCCCAGGATTTGTTGCTTGTAAGGTAAAAAGAGTAGTGATGTTAAGTTTAGCCGCCACACTGTCGCTGCAGAAGAGGCCAAAGAAAGTTTGGCGAGCTATCCTAGTGGAGGAAACATCACATACCACTTTACGGTAATGTTATTTTTATTGTCTCGAGTTTATTTTTGAGCGTCAGCTCAGGCGCTAGGCTTTTTGGGAAGCATCAGCTGTGCACTGGTACATTGGCCTTGCTATTCAAGAGCCACAACGAACTTATGGGCACTCGTAGTGAAATTTATTAACCCTGTGCTAGAATGTATAATATGTCACTGTGTTTTCTTTCCAATAGAAATAACGAGACGAAGTGAAAACAAATTAATACTACAAGGCCCACTACCAAGAAAAGGACAATGAACTATCAAAATAAAAGAGTAAAATACATAGATCGCATCTGAAGTCTAAACTTGTTCTAGGGTGCGATACAAGTCCCAAAACTCTTAAAATGCATTTATAGGTCCTCGAACTTGACGTATGCATGTCTTGTCCAGGTCTTAATAAACCTTCAAGGCGCTAGTTATAGCTCCTGAGACTTGTTTTAGCGTAACATCTAGGTCCTCAAACTTGCCAAGGTGTGTCACTTATGTCTAAATAACAGACCTAATCTACTATGCATCAGGACGCCACATGGCACAAGCCCACAACAGCTGAATCCACACCTCATTCTTAATTGTGTAAGGAACATAATGGCAAAGCACTTGCTCGCTTACATTTTCCGCCTAAGGAGCACTAGCTTTAACCTTGCCGCCACCACTATTGATGATGCCATGGCCTTTGACGTGGAGAATGATGAATGCATGGGTTGGTGGGATAGTGAGTTGGCAATTGTGATGCGACGTCACACTAACTAGAAAGCGGAGAGAAAGGAAGAGCATGGAAGATGGAACTAGAAGAGAGAGAGAGAGAGAGAGAGGAAGAGTAAAGAACAACATATGATTAGTTGGAGCTTGTTTGGACCTAAATGATATACTGTAGCAAGGTCGAGAACCTTAGGAGAAAATTTGGAGAGTTCTAGACCTAGATGACACCCAAAGATAAGTTTGGATACCTAAAATGTTTGGAGAGTCCTCGACCTAGAAGACACCTGAAGATAAGTTTAGATACTTAAAAATGTATTTTGAGAATTGAAAGACCAAAGTAACACCACTAGACAAGTTTGAAGATAATCATGCCGTACACCGGTAACTGTTGGTATTAATAATGATCCAAGTTATTGCCTTATTGGGTTGCTTTGGGTTTTTCAGATGAATGCACATGATCCGAGTCTAATCTAGTAAATGTAGTGGGTCGAAAATCTCTACTTGAGAGCCCACCAATGAAATGGTCGATCGAGTTGGATAGTTGGGCTATTTTGGATTTTTGGGTGGGTTGGGTCGGTAGCTAGCCCATAATTGTCTCTACAGTAAGCATTAGATTCGGATATATTCTTGTTACCAAGAAGAAAATGTTTCCTAAAAAAACCCGTCTCAATCAACCCCGTGTAATTCTTGATGCTAAAAGATTGCTTCAATTGATCAAGTAATGACAATTGACTGTATACAGCAGGAGCTGATTAGTAGACTACTATTCCGGTGAATCCATTTAAATAAATCATAGTAATTAGCTAGCTGTCCATCAATCTAAACATCAAATTGTTGGCTGTACGCCCTATAATCCAAGCACTATTTAAATGCCCCAAGCTGCACGCCCTCTACAATCCCAGTCTCCCTCCACAAGGATTCTTGCAAGCCCCCCAAGCCCCAAGCTGCAAGGATGAGAACCAGCTTCCTGCTCCTCGCTGCTGCCATCTGCGCCGTTGTCGCATCCGTGGTCTCCGCCGATTCCCAAGGATGGTTCCCGTTGCCGGACATTGACGCCCCGAAAGTGCAGCAGCTTGGCAGGTGGGCGGTGACGGAGCACGACAAGAAGGCGAACGACAAGGTCAAGTTCAACCGGGTGGTGAGCGGCGAGGAGACGTTGGATCCGGAGCTAGTAGGCATCAAGTACCACTTGGTCATTGATGCGTCGGATGGCAGTGGCCAGCATAGGAAGTACGAGGCCGTGCTAGGCGAGGAATGGATAGGTCGTATCATTCTTATCTCCTTTAATCCTGCTAGATGAGTGGCTAGCTAGCAATTAGCACAATACTTATGCAGCTAAAAACTATTTGCGTGTAATAACTGAAGTCCATGAATTTATATTTAGTAATCTTGATCTCTAGCCACAATTTTCTGCCACAACTGTGTAGTTAACCCTCTCGGGAAGAATGAGTTCCAAATAAAACGAATAATTCATTTGGGCACAATGCATCGTATGGTTACCAATTACCTGAGTACTTTTGCATTCCTTGTCTTTGTCCTTGTGGCATGCATAACATCTACATCTACATCTACATTGTTGAGAAGGGAGAGAAATTGTCGACGATATCAATAAGAGGTACCCACATTCATATCCCGAACGAAATAAATCCTAATGGACAACGTTATCCACCTACACCAATTAGTAGAAAAAGCCCAACGCGCAAGCCACGTTGGGCCGGCCCGGGAGCAAGCCTCGATAAATCAGATGAACGCACGCTTCTTATATAGTAGACGCCAGTGCATCGCTCGACCTATGCCTCGACGATGGAAGACGGCTCGAGCGAACGCCAATGCCTCGAGTCCGTATACACCTCGATTACAGGATTGGGGTCGAGCGAACGATACAGCCCCGAGCGCGTGGCGTGTCTCGGTTGTTTGCTCTAGGTACGGGTTGCAGGGCATTCAATGCGTCTGACAGGCTCCCACCTAACACCATGGCAGCCGCAACTATGATGATGGGTTGTATCCCGGTCACGTCTTACATTTACCAGCTTAACCTGGAAGATGGGAAAGGTACAGGGCGGTACTGCCACGCCCGGCGTAAGGTTCTGTCAGATGACCCCTCGAGGTATCATTGTCAATGTTTCCTTCTACGGAACGTGCCCGATCCGTCGGGACCTCAAGGCCACTGGGTGCTTCACGTGCAAGAACTTTTTAAGGCTGGTCAGTGCTCCAACAACTCCCGACGGGACACCTGAAGAGCTATGTGCGCGTGCGTATGAGTACACAGGTCAGGTGTTATATATGATTTCACGCAAGGAAGTGCACGCGCCATCATCGCCGAGTACACTGCTACAAGACCCTTCGAACCATACATGTACGGAGGCCTCGAGTTGACCAGCACGCTTGCCCACGCCTTGATCCTAGCTAGGCCTACCTCCATGTAACCTTGTGCCTCCCCTTGGCCTATAAAAGGGGACGCTAGGACTTAGAACGGGGCAAGTTCTTCTGATAGAAACCCACGCTCGCATACACAACATCGCTTACAGCCTAGCTGCATACTGCTAGACCTTGAGGACTTAGAACCTCACGTCTTCTCCTACTTGTATTCACCTCTGTACAAGCGCTTCGGTGCAAGATAATACAAACTCCCCCCTCCCCCGTCCGCTGGACGTAGGGCCTTCTTTGCCCGAACCAGGATAAATCCTTGTTGTTCTTCTTGTATCACCATCCGGAAGAGGGAGCACGCACATAAATTCACTCGTTGGTGCTAGCCCCCGGGGTGAAACACCGATAGAAATCCCCATAACAATGGCTCCGCAGGTGTTTTGTAGGAAACAGGAGAGGCCCCGGGGACCTCTACTGAAAATTTATTTAAACACAGAGTAACCAAGAAGATTACATCACAGAAAAAAGAGTATTTTGAGTTTGTTATAATTAAGTTACACTATCTTAAGTTTTATCAAGTTTATAAAAAATAATAACAATCATATATGATATAAATGAGTTTAGTACCATTAGATGTATATTTGATATGGTACATGTCAATATTTTTTTAAAAAAATCTTGGAATAAATAGACGTAGTACAACTAAAAATCTCTTATTCCCCTGTCAAAAAAGAATGACGCTATGCAATGCGTGCTACTCAAACTTCAGACGATTGTGCTGACATATCTCGAGATTGAAAATCACTGCATGTGTGTCGCTGTCGATGATAAAAATGTTTTTTTAGAAGTGAGAATGATATTTAGTTGGAGAGAGTATATTCCAGCAACAACAAAGCAACGTGAGAGGCATAGGAATGCTGGGGTGTCAGGCCCCCTCAGCCTTCCTTTCCTCCGCCAGTGGTTACATCGACATCGCGCATCGGTCTAGATTGAACCGGTGAAGGATGCATGTTGTCGTCTGCTAATTTTACATCGCATGACTCGGTCCTAGTGAGGGCAGGTTCGGTTGGCATGGAATCGACCGCCGGAATCGATCCGGCCAGGAAGTCAGGAACGTTACTCTATTTTATATAAAAAACCATCGGCAGAAAGCATTTTGTCCAGAATTTAGGCCTTGTTCACGTCCAAATTTTTTTAAGAAATCGACACTGTAGCACTTTCGTTTGTATTTGAAAAATATTATCAAATCAACTAACTAGGCTTAAAAGATTCGTCTCGTTAATTTCGTCTAAACTGTGCAATTAGTTTTTATTTTTGTCTATATATGCATGCGTCTAAAGATTCGATGTGACGGAGAATCTGAAAAATTTTGTAAAATTTTTTTGAAACTAAACAAGAGCTTAGCCTAAACGAACAGACCCTGAGTGAGTTTGTTGGCTGCTTAGCAACAATGACTTGATGATGGACGGGTTTGTTCCGTGTTGCAAACCAAACGAGAATAGGATCCAATGATTCCCGACCAACACATGACGCGAACCAAACATAGTGTAGGGCAGATGTATCTTATTTTCACTTCGTAAAGTTAGGTTCTCTGGTGCAAGAGAGCATCTGCTGACTCCGTGGCCCAATGGATAAGGCGCTGGTCTACGGAACCAGAGATTCTGGGTTCGATCCCCAGCGGAGTCGCAAATTCTTTTTGTAACAATAACAATTTTATTTATAGCTTATACGCTGTTTGGATGGAGACATTTGTTTCTCCTTTTTTTTGTACAATTTCTAATCACTGACTTATTATACGCTGTTTGGTGGGAGTCGTCTGTTCTACAAACTGATAAGTATGTGATCTGAATCGTAAATTCTTTTTTTGTAACAATTTTATTTATAGCTTATAAAGCTGTTTGGAGGGAGGAGACGTTTGTTTCTTTTTTTTTGTACAATTTCCAATCACTGACTTATTATACGCTGTTTGGTGGGAGTCGTCTGTTCTACAAACTGATAAGTATGTGATCTGAATCATAAATTCTTTTTTTGTAACAATTTTATTTATAGCTTATAAAGCTGTTTGGAGGGAGGAGACGTTTGTTTCTTTTTTTTTGTACAATTTCCAATCACTAACTTATTATACGCTGTTTGGTGGGAGTCATCTGTTCTACGAACTGATAAGTATGCGCTCTGGAAACCAAATCATTCAACATTTTGCATCTATGGACACAGGGCTGTTTGTCAAGCAGACATTCTACCCGGCTGGAAGCTGGGACAATGGAATTTTGTACAACATATCTAAAATCATTGTTGAAACTTAAAAAGTTACATTGAGGTAATCGTGCATGCAAATGCAGCAATGTTGCCGGTGAGCTAGAGTTTGTGGTGCAGATGGCTAATCAAGGCCTAGAAAACAATATTTCGTCTATCTATTGGTATTAATATTGGATTGCTAAAGACATATTAATATCCTCGATCTATCCATCGGCAAAAATTAGTCCCACCTGGATTTTGTGATCGTCTGTCGCTAGCTGCTTTTTTGGGTGTTGCCGTGCTATGTGTTTTCAAGAGAGGAAGATCTCAGATTTGAGAGAGGAAGTGATTAACCACACTCTACATCCATTGCTTAGTAAGAGCATCTCCAACAACTCCTCAAATCCACTTGGTATTCTTATTATTTTGAGAAAAACACAAAAACACCTCTCCAACAACTCCTTAAATTCACTTGGTATCCGCACGCGTATATCTTCGCGCGCGGAGTAGACTTCGTATCGCGGTTTTGGGTACGACGTCCCTGTCCCGCGCGGCGAGTGGATCTCGCGCCAAACTCTTCCCGCGGCGCGTCCCCGGCCCGATGGAGAGCTCTTCACGTCGCGCGTGAAGCCGCAGCCGACCCTGATCCCCGTCCCTGCCGCCGAAGGCGCGATCGCGTTCGCAATCGCGCGTGAAGCCCCGGTCCCTGATCGCGTTTGCAACCGGCGAACCCTGGATCGCGTCCGATCCTCTCCTCTTCCGATTCGACTCAATTCCTGATCGCGTTTGCAGTCGCGCGTGAAGCCCCGACGCAGCCTGGACGGACCTCTCCTCTCCCAGTTGTGAAGTCGCGCTGCTGTGTCCCTCTTGGACTTGAAGCCGCCAGGCCATCCATCAGGTATGACATCTCCCTCTTGGACTCTGTGCAGGAGAAGGAAAGTGCCGGACAGTATTAGTGTCGCAGTGATTATGATCCATCCAAGAAACACCACTCTGCCAAAATTCAGAAACTGAAACTTAGCACACCAATAATCTCTGAAAGAACCTGTTGCATCAACTACTGTCAGAATTGGATGTGCATGCATGTTCTCTGTATGCTGTGCTAGTGTGCTTAATATGGCTCTGGTTTAGATGCTGTTCATGTCGTCAACTTCATGGATAATATGCCTCTGGTACTATTGTGGTAGTATGTCTTTGATACTGTTCTGGTAGTATGCCTTTGATATATGTTCTGGTACTTTACTGTTTTGCTGTAATTTTTTGTTGTAAACTGATTTTAGAATGGAAGGAGAAGATGGAGATTTCTTGTCCAACATTCTTCTCCATGGAGAAGGGGCTCATGTTGCTGGTTTGGACGAGATGCATATTCCAGACACTCAAGACAGTAGTCCTCGTAGTGATGAAGTGCAGGCATTCATTATGCGTATGAAAAGATCTCTAGACATCCTGTATCTAAACAAAACAATTCTATAGATTAACAACTACAATGATACTTATGAACATACAACAAATCATATATAAGTGACAGAATATAAACCTTCGACGGAATGTTTCAGGAGGGTATGTTGGATTGTCAGCTAAATAATCTTTGAACATCCTGTCGTGTCCACCTTGTCTATCACGGTAAATAACCCTATGACCTACGATGGAGCCACCATGTTTCTTTTTGACATTGGAAAATGTGTCGACAATTGCAGCAGCTGATGCAATGAGAGAGTCATCCTCATCGGATGATGAATCATCCAATTGGCTTCGAAGACGAGACTTTTTCCTAGGCATGTTTTCTGTAACGGTAAGAGTTGTGAACAATCAATGGAATATACAGTAACTAAAGAACAACAGTTTTTATATAAAAAAATAGGAACTGATGATCGGAGGACCAACTCACCACAAACGGACGAAGTCCGTGAAGCCTTCGTTCGTGAAGCCGGCTTGAATTCGTCCGTGAAGCTCCGTGAAGCCTTTCGTTCGGAGTAGCGCGTCACGGTCGACTCGACCGGCGGCGGCGGCCACGCACGCGATGACGATGACGAGACGCGAGATCACGCGATGACGAGACGCGGCCAAATTTCGCGTAAGTCCAGGCGCAGTACCGGTTTAGAGCAAGGTGGGCCTATTTTTTCAATTTTACCAAGTCAAAATACCAATTTGTTGGAGACACATCTTTTTTCCACTTGCAAAACAAAATACCAAGTTGCTATAACTCAAAATATACTAAGTGAATTTTAAGGAGTTGTTGGAGATGCTCTTACATTCAGGCATGTTCAACATGTGTTTAGCCTGTAACTAACTAGCAATCTTCATGGGGAGTCAGGATGTGAGGTATACTAAAAGAGGACTACAATGATATTGATACAAAAGAAAATCACATTCACTCATATAATCTTATCTTATCAAAATAATACCAATACCAACAAAAATATTAAATTAAAGAAGAGCTTACATGGAAGATTTTCTTTATTTCAATTTTAGAGAAAACTTTGCCGCTGTCATGAAAACAAAGCGCAAGCGAGCTTACATTTGCGTAATGGACTGTGGCATCATATAGGCATGTTGTCCCCTCGCTTCTCGTTAGGATGCCGAGCTGGGAGTAATACGAGGCACACAAAAATGGGTATCGCCAGTACTAGAAGTCTCCAAGAGCCCAATATGAGTAGCACTAGTGTAACCACGGCCCAGTTTCTAACACAACCGCGGCAGGCCATGAGGCAGACAACAGCCCAGTTTGCTAGCCGGGAAAGTCCAGTTGTTTTTCTTTTTTTTTCGTGTTTGCTAGCACGTCTTCTTCTTCTTCTTCTTTATGTTTTTGATTTGCAATTTCGAATAACTTTTAGTATAATAAATATATTTTATGGGAACAAAAATATACAACAAAGTGTACGTAGTTTTCTTTTGTATATTATTTTCATTTATAGTTATGTACTTTTATATTTTACCCAAGTATCTTATGAGAATTACAAATATAATATTCTCTAACAAAAAAATATGAAAATGAAAATGGTTAGTGTCGTTGAGCATCTCACCGGAACGGCTTTCATATATGCAAAGAGAGTGTATGAGTGTCAAGATACTACCCATCTGACGACCTTACCTATTTATGTGTGTAATTAGTTAGAGAGTAGTGTAAGAAAGTGCCCAAAAGACATTGGCTTGGGCATGCTCAAAATTCTTGTTTCCTATCGAACAATCGTAGTGCAACATCTTGGATCCTTCTTTTTTACTGGTGATGTGTTCAGGATGGCCGCACTACACTCCTTCGTTAACTTAATTACCTTGATGGTGAACAATTGGTCTTTTGTTGTTGAGGATGTCTCTCAGATACTTTGCATATATAGACACCTGTATGACATCTAGCAGAGGGATGTTGATATTTTTTTTTGAATTACCTCTACAAATTTACCAAATTGCTCATCCATTTTGGCTTTTCGATTTCTGTGTGAAAATGGTAGGAAGGTGGTGCTATGAAAATCTTGCTATAATTGTCGCTCTTATGGCTCAACTTCTTCAGCTTTATCGTTTTTCTTCTCTTTTTCCTGCACTGCTACGGGTGTCTTACCTATCCTTATTGGATATGGTGGATCACGAGTAGACTTGCCACCTCTTGTGGTTATGGCATTGACCTTTTCAAAGTTAGTGGCAAAAGGCAGAGTCGTGGCCAACTGGGCTATTTGTGATTCTATCTTTTTGTTATAGCTAAGCTGATCTTTTATGGCAGAAGAAAACTATCTATTTTAGTATTTATGTTTTTTAGGACCTTATCATTAGAAGCAAGGTTTTTAGCAATACTCTCATTAATCTTGGCTTGTTCTAAGATCAAATCTCTCAAGGATGCCTGCTTAGGATTGGAAGAATTATAGTAATTACCTAGGTATTTATCTTGATAATTTGACCATTGTTGTTCACTACACCACAACACCAGATTTACCGCCGGATGATCTAACGCTGAAAGCCGCTACAACGTCATGCTATCTGACGCTAAAAACATATAGCGTCAGACTTCTGCAGACGCAGTAAGTGCTGACGCTAAAAACATATAGCGCTAGATCAGACTTTTAGCGTCAGATAGCCTGTTGCTGTGAGAATTTTTAGCGTCAGATAGTCTCATGGCAATGTTTAGCGTCAGACACTCCTTGGCCAAACATATACCGTCAGATTATCTAATGATCAACATATATATAGCGTAAGATTGTTCAACGGCATAATTCAAATACAAAAAAATGGAAATATTTAGCACATCAAACCCACATTCAAGCTCAATGTCCATCACACACAAAGATATAAGGTCATACATGACATGAAGGTAGATATATATATATTGTACCATACAATCTTGTCTTGCACATTACATCACACTACATCATCCAACAAAGTCAAGCATACAATCTTGTCTTGCATAGTACATTATCCAACACAAGCTTACATGAATGCACACCAACAAGCAATATATAGTAGTTTGTGTTTGATATATAATACTAAGGTTGGTGCACACAATAGAAAATGAAAAACCAAAAGCACGTCCACCAGGTTGTGGAGAACCATTTTCCATGAACTTAAGCCAAACACTTGTTGTGCCCAACACTTTCTAAAAAATATAACATGTAATTAGGCAAGTGGAGAAAATAATAAAAAGTTGTTGTACAATAGTAGTGTACTACTAGTGTGTGAGTATGATCATCTGTTAAAAAGAATACCTCTTCTACTTGCTAGCTAAATTCTGCTTGCTAGGTTGAGTTGGAGAAAATAATATAAAGCTGTTGTACAATAGTAGTGTACTACTAGTGTGTGAGTAGGATCATCTTTAAAAGATTCTCTCTTCTACTTGCTAGCTAAATTCTGCTTGCTAGGTTGAGTCACTTGCTAGGTTGAGGCAGTGGGTTGCCATGGGCATAACTCTTCTTGTTTTCAGAATCATTCAACAATTCCATTTGCCTCATCCTAGGGAGCACTAGAGAATTAGTAAATTTACCACTAGGGAGCACGTATACTTCTTATTAGTGGCAAGATGACTAAAATAATTAGGTGCAGATCACTCGAGTGCAAAGGCCTCTACCTAGCAGCATTGTCATGTTTTTTATTATGAACATAGCAGCACTGTCATGTGACAAACAAGATGACTAAGGCTTAGAAAAAATGGGCTACTGTTACATACTAAATATCTAACCAGAAACTTTCTTGGCTGGTCAAAACCTTCACACATTTTTATAGTAGTACAACAGTATGGTCACTAGGTGCTGAATTTAGTCAGTAGGTTTTACAGGTGGTCAAGGGACATACGGTGGTCAAGGGACATACCTGTAGTGCCCTTAAAAGGTGTGCTTGATGCCTTCTTGTCTTCCCTCTTCTTGCATTCCTTTATCTATCACATATAGGATTAATTAGAAACATTGGTCATGCATTAGAGGTCGTGGAAATGAAAATTCTATCAAGTCTAGTTTATTACTTTATTGAATGGACTGTCCTCCTACAATAGTGCTTGGAGTAGTTGAAAGGATTGTCCCCCTAGCCACAGGTAACTCAGATCTCAATATAGCATATAATATAACATTCTTTTTAACCTGAAATAAATGATGCGCCCTAAGAATGTTAGAACAAGGCATGTATATGAGCTACAAGTTTCACTCAAGGGTGGTTCGCTCCATGAGCTACAAGACTGGCACTCAGCGCTACAAATTTCAGAAGCATTCACTACTCTGAAGGTAATTATCTTATCTAATTGACTAATTATCTTTTATTTATCAATGGAAATAAAAGATAATTAGTCAATCAAATTCTGGTACATCTGGTACCATGCTAACTTCCTCTGTACACGTGTTAAATCAAATTCTTTAGTGCACTATCTTGAAGTGTAGTGGACTTTTATTCTATAACTGTTTGCAGATTGCAATATGACTATTTACATGTATGCAGTGCTGACTGTAATCAACTATATATGCACAGCTAAGCCTTAGTATGCTAACAATTTTCTGATTTTATTTTTCAACTGCGCAGGTTGCTAAAAATTCAGTTCACGATTTCACTGTCCAAAAAATGATAATTCAATTCGATTCACCATTTCACTCTTCAGGAAATAGTTAGCTTTCCCTATTTCTTCAGTACTTATATAAACTTAACACACTTGCCTGATATGGCACTTACTATTTAGCAAATTTTGTACTTTGATCACTTGGAAGGCATTCAAAGTTTCACAAGGATCCTCTGTCGAGTATCACTAGTAGATAAGGATTTTTCACATTAATTTTTCATCATGTAACTTTAGAATCTGAATCATGGCATGATTTAGTCCTATCCAGATATATAGAATTATATATGTATCATTTATAACTTCAAAGATTCATAACTAGCTTACTTTGGAAATATGCTCCGCAGAATTTGTCTAAATCTGCAGTTGCAGAGATACGGTGGTGCAGTGGTTGGCATTGCAGATATGATGTTCATTCTTCAAAGAAGAGCAGGTTTGATCAAATTACTAGAAGATTAGTCCCTAATGCTTTTCCAAAAATACTAGAGCAGTTTGTGGGACCTGAGACAAATCATGATTAGATCTAGTCTTATGAAATTAAGGGTGATTCAGTCCATGAGCTATGCAATTAGAAGGAATAGTCTTCTATTTCCCGAATCCCTAACCCTGACCCTAAATAAAAAAATAAAAAGAGGAGAGAAGGAGATCCTCACCTCGTGGAGCCGGCCGTCGCCATGCCCCTGCACCACGCGCGCAGTTGGGGCCTGCACCACGCGGACAGGTCTCCATGCTGGTTCGCCGAGGTCGTGTTGTTCGTGCAGTTCACCGTGCCCACCGTGGTCATGGAAGGTGGGAGACGAGCCAGCCGTCGGGACTCCAAACATGGAGGGGCATGGTCCACTGCGGCAAGGGCCGGATCCGCGTGGGCGAGATCTGGCGAGCTGTGTAGTGCGACGCTAGGGTTTGGGCACACTGAGAGCCACTGCTCTGCCAGATGCGAGGATGGGGAAGAGGGAAAAAGAGGCGCTGGAGGAGGCACCGATATCTACTGCAGCTGAGGAGGAGACGATAGGGTTTGAGCAGGTTTATTCAAAGTCTGGTGCATTGCAGCCGTTCATCTCAAGAACCAACGAGTCAGAGAATACGGCTTGGTTTGGGCTGAACTGGGCATCATTTTGAGGCCCATTATAGTCTGATCTGATTTTTTTTTAAAAAAAAATTATGAACGTCAAATAAACTTTTAGGGATAACGAACCATCCATATCACAAACTGATATAAACGGCATAGTGGTAGGATTTAATTTTCATTTGGGAGGTTTGAGGTTCGAGCCCTTCATGTAACAAAGGTTTTGCTATTTTCTTTCCTTTTGGTAAAATCAGGAATAAAATGTTAAAGGAACCAAATAATTCTTAAATAAAACACAATCTTGATCTTACTTGTCCTTGTCGTTTGCTTGCTTGGTTTCAAAGAATGTCATCTCTAAACCGTCATGTAAAGCACTATTTTTTGTAGTGATGACCAATGGTTGCATCACTTGGATCATGAGTTCTCTACAATAAAATATGCATGACAATGTCATGATTTGTACTAGTTTAGAATGTTGTTCATTCTGCTAAGCTAAAAAATGACCCACACAGTTGTAGGTGCGATGCAACCTCATAATTGTGACCATAGATACATAAATTTACTAGTAACAATCTTTAATAAGTTCTACAATTTATAAAGCAGCCTTGGAATTATTTTGCTTGGACCCACTTAATTTTTTTGCGTCAGATGGAGTGACGCTGTGTAGGGTTTTAGCGTCAGATATTACGACGTTAAATATGAATATCTATCGCGTCAGACAATGAGTCGGTAAATATAGATTTAGCGTCAATTGATCTGTAAACAATATTTAGCGTCAGATCATCCAACGATAAAAAAAAGATTTAGCGTCAGATATCTGATGCTAAAAAAGTGTTGTGGTGTAGTGGTTGTTGTTGTTGTTGTTGTTGATGATGATGATTTTGTCCTTGCTTTTGTTGCTGTAGAGTGGAATTGTTGATGACAATGTTTGCATCTTCCTAATATTAGGAGAAAGTAATTCCTAAATGCTCTCCGCATGAACTTTTGGCATTGAAAGCATCTTAAATGGCTTGATGATCTTGTTTGTAATTGGCTCATTGTTCGAGTCAATTTAACAGTACATCCATCTTGGTTGATAATGCACACACCTCTTCTAGTATTTCCTCGCTCTTGTTGCATGAGTGTTGCCTAAAGACTGGTGATTAGAGGCTATCTTCTCCATAAGAGCTTCAACTTTTCTAAGGGTGAGTAACATAAATAATCCTCTAGTAGTGGCACCCAGTTGTTCATGAGATTTCTGAATTAATCCATGATAGAATCCTTGCATGAACATCCAATCTTTCATCCCATGATGAGGACAATCTAAAATGTATTCTTGAAAATGTTCTCATGGCTCTGGAATGGTTTCTCCTTTCTGTTGCTGAAAGTTACAAATATTTTCTCTTAAGGCATTGATTTTTCCTATAGGGAAAATCTTTGCTAGAAAGACATTCAAACACTTTGCCCATGTGTTGATGTTATCTTTGTTGGTGCAGAACCACTGCTTCACCCTTTTCACAAGTGAGAATGGAAATAGGCGGAGTATTATGATGTCTTGAGCAATGTCCTTGATGGTGACCGTGCTACTGATCTCCAAGTAATTTTGAAGATGAGCATTAGCATCTTCATGTGCCTTTCCGCTAAATGGGTAGCTTGCACCATGTTGATGACACTTGGCTTGAGTTCAAACTTAAGGTTGTTGGTTTTGAGTGTTGGTCCAGTGTGAATATTCTCAATTATTGGAGCAGAGAACTCATGCAGAGTCTTGTTAGCCATAGCTTTAGAAATTGACGTTAAGCTTCCTCTTGATTGGTGTAATACCCGATTTTAAGGACAAAACCAGATATGCACCATATGTGAGTCTTAAAATCTAAATCTCATATATAGCTAGAAATAAGGGGTAATATATCAAAAGAAAGTGCATAAATTATATAATGTACATAATAAATCAGAGATAACCTCTAATAGCAAACAGTGGATAGACAACTCCAAACTTCGGGTAATAACTCCATTCTATAGGATCCAAACTCACTGGTTGATCACAAGCCTAAAGCTTCTCCTGAAGTCTGAGGGAAATAGCAAGAATGAGTACATGTCATACTCAACAAGTAGAACCAGTTCATGAGGCTCAAATAGTTGACACTGGTTTGACTGCAATAAGCTTTTATATGTATGTAGCATGTTTACCCTTTTATAGCAACAATATCAAGGTAGCATATAATCCCATAACCACATGATCAATGTATATAAGAATAAAGAATAACACATAAACAACATAATAAACCATCATCCATCATCATTATCATTATCATCATTAATCAGTGACCATCTATTCCGTCAGTTTTCTTGGCCGCCCGTAACCGTGGGCACGGCTAGTATACCAGATTTTACACTCTGCAGAGGTTGTACGTCTTTACCCATGAGTTGTGATTTACCCTTTCATTCGAGGTGATTAGCCTCTTAACCCTCTACCAAGGAAGGTCGGCAAAGATCACTAGAAGCCTTTTAGAGGTTCGCCTAACAAGTTAGGGTCATTAGATTCACTCGGCAAGCAGATACAGAGCCCCCTTCCAAGGCACATAACATGCAGCCTATATACAAGGACAGATGTCGCACTATACCCAACGTGTCTAGCCATTCTTATGCCATTTAAGGTATCCGCTAACAAGCTAGAAAAGGTCCTCATACTGAGCTAAAGTCAGAGCCATTATAGCCCTCATGGTTGTACGAGTTGTCCCAGCTTTTGCCAAGGGACAAGTCCTTATAGAGGGTCAAGATCAATCTAGCAAAGCCAGAGTTCTTTCCACCCTTTATGTTCAAGTTGCTCAAAAGCTTATTTTATTGTTTATTTCATACTCAATTATTCATGTTACAAGGTCATGGTAATAAGTTTAGCACTAGCAAATTCTACCCCAATGCACATCCAAAAAGGTATCAAGGTATTCAGGATATAAACATCTATGTTTTCACTACGGTTGTCAAGGTGGACACATGCCTATGATATATGTATTAATAGTGTATTGGTAACAAGGATAGTTTCAAGTTATACTTGCCTTGATCAAAGCTTTCCTGTTGTTCCTGATGGGCGTCAAAAGATTGGCCTTGATAACCAACGTGCGACTCACAGTCTATACTTGATCATCAATCAACAACACGCAAGCAATTGGAGACAATCATACACAAAGCAAATAAACTATAAATAGAACAGTACACCAATAGTAGTAAATAAATATAAAAGTTGATAAAAACATTCTACGCAGCGCTACAATGAGACAACCATAAAGCTCATGAAAATTGGAGCTAAGATGGAGAAGATATGTATTTTCTAAGATTTTCTATAGAACAGCGCTACAATCAGACAACCATAAAGATCACGAAAATTGGAGCTAAGATGGAGAAGATATGTATTTTCTAAGATTTTCTATAGAAATGAAATTAATTAAATAGGGTCATAAATTTAAAAAGTTTCAAACTGGTGTACCAAGATTACTAACATGTAGATCTCGTGAAAATGAATCTAACGCAATTTGAACGGGTCAAATCAGATTTAAAATAAATATTTTATGAACAATATAAAACCAGTGGCAAAACTGTAATGGTTCGAAAACGTATTTTGAATACTATTGAGTCAGTTTACGCTTTCAAAAATAGAAAACTTATTTTAAAACTACATAAAGGACTGTGGGTTCAAATACAAGATTTCTGAGGGTCTCTTTAGATAAATCGGCGGCCTAAGGGGTACCATGGGATCTGAGCCGTTGGATCAAGATTAAGGACTAGATTACATCCAGGGGAAGGGGAGGTCGGTAACTGGCCGGAGTAGAGGGCGAACATGGCGGCGCCATGGTCGGACCTCGCCGGTGTTCGTCGACTTGGCGATTTAGGCCACGATATGATGAATAAAGTGCACGGGGAGCAAGGGAGGGTCCTTGTGAACTCACCCAAGTCGAAATTGAGGACAGGGACAATTTGCAGAGGTTGTGCGGCTCGGGATGACGGACTGGCGACCTCCTGTATGCCATGGCCAAGTTAGCGAGCAACCAAAGCGGTGGAAAAAGAAGAGAAGGGGCTCCAAAGCTTTGTTACCAACCTGTGAAGCTCGGCTACTACTCGGGATCGTCGGTATGGCAGCGGACAAAGCTTCCTACAGTGGCGGCGTGTTCAAGCTCGGCGAGATCCGGGCTTCCTAGGCACTCCTAGATGGGAAAGGGAGTCGTGGGTGATTACCAAAAACTAAATAGAGGTCGGTTGGGCGTGCTGGCATAGGATCCCAGAGAAAATGGGATTTGTCTTCTGGCTGGGTGGAGTCCCGGTCGGGCACTAAGCAGGGAAGAAGAAAGGGAAGAGGGGGAAGGATGCTGACAGTGGGGTCACAATGTCAGTGAGAGAAAGAAAGGGAAGGTGGCATCCTATGGGTGCTGCTGGGCTAGCCCGAGTGAGAGAGCTGGCTCTGGCCCAAGAAAAAAGGAAGGAGAACGCGCGCTGGTAGGCGGGCTCCCTTGCTGCGCTGGCTTGGGCCGAGGCCGAGAGGGAAGGGGAAAGCTCACTTCCAGCTGGGCTGCACGAGGGAGAAAGAGGAGTAGGCCGAGAGGAAGAGAGGAGTGGGCTTTTGGGCGAAAAAGAAAAGAAAGGAAGGGATTTTCCTTTTTATTTAAATTCCAAGCCATTTTCAAATCCACTTTTAAATCAGTTTGAAATATTTTAAATTTTGTCAAATCCACACATCTCAATAAATCAAATGCAAAGGCATGCGTGCTTAAACACATTGCTAACTCCTATGATAATTTTAATTTAATAAAAAAAATTATTTTCCTATATTTTCATGAGCACAAAAATAACAAATTAAATTATTTTTTATCTATTTCTAAAAGAACAAAATTTAGGGTGTTACAATTGGTTTAATTTTGATTTAAAGTTGATGAATCACAACTATGCTTGCAATATCATGCTTGTTTGTATTTGTTGACACCGTTTTTGGCCACGTGTCCAGGCCGGCAGGATAAGACGGTGTGTTTTGTTTACAGGATGAGTTGCTGATGAGGATGGTTGCCGATGAAGGAGAGGTTGAACGTGATTAAGTCTACAGGCGGTGATGTGTCTGTGCCGATGGCTATGATGAGGAAGTCTGCCGATGACTATGGCAAGGGAGTCTGCCGATGATACGAAGGGAGAGTTCAGAAGTCGCCGATGGTTTGTGGAAGAGTTTCAGTTTGTCACGGGGGATAGTTTTGTTATTTTCTTAATTATTTAAATCGTTTTGTAAATGGGTTCCGTGTAATTTGGAATTCGAATTCTAATCGTGTCTGGCTGTAGCTCTTTGAGCAGGGTATAAATATAGACCCTAGGACCTTGTAATGAGACATCTATCAATCAAGCAAACACACGTTTTTACTCATATTCCAGCATCTACTTTCCCGACGACTTCGTCAAACTTTTTTCCTTTTTATTACGAGTTCTTAGGAATTCGTCGGCTCAAGCTCGGCGTGTTCTCAAGTTCCGCGTGAGTACCTCTTAGCCGTGACATCCGGGCGCATCGCTGTTGTCAGGACTAAAGTATTCGAGTTATCACCTTTGCCGATAGTAAGGTCAAATCGGCTGGCACGCCTTAACGTTTGAATCGGGTATTAGCCCTTTGTGTTTGCAGACCAGCTTTTGCACCAACACATCTTTTGGCACGCCCAGTGGGACAGATCCAAGATCAAGATCAACATGTCGACTTCTGAGTTTGATCAAGAGAACGTCATCCCCGTGACAGAAGCCAATCTCAAGGATGAGCAGAAGCAAGCTATTGCTAAAGCCATGGAGGATTACAAGCAGCAATGCCTGAGGTCCTTCAGCATGAACAGGAGCGGTGAGGTAATTCAGAAGGATGCACTACCGGCTCCTCGGCAGGTTACTTTTGAGTCCAATCCTGGCAAGCTTCAAGAGATGGTTGACAGTGCGATCAACCGCGCTTTGATCAATCAAGCTGGTGTACTGTCTAATACGGTTTTCAACGCCGTGGCGAGAACTTTCAAGGAGGGACAACTGCCACCAGATTATGTGGGCCCCACTTATCACCAGCCAAAGTCACCAGTGGTCACAGCTCCATCGGCTGCTACGACCGCTGCGGGTATGGAGATTCCTGTTCCACCAAGCACGTTAGGAGTCACCAATGGACAGTCTATGCTGATGACAACTAATCCACAAACTTCGGATGGGCAGATTAAACTTGCCACAGATCTGTTAGCATCGGCAATGACAGGGTTAACCCCTCCTCCCAACTGGTGGGGTTATGGCATGCCTCCAGAGTTAACGCCAGGTACATCACAGACAACTGATATGAGAGGCAAGACTCCTATGGCATCGGCACCTCCCAATATGCCGATAAACCAGAGTCCCCAGTATACTACAACTACTACTGCAAGACCTCACACTGGGAATTCTCAAGCTCCAATGTTCCAGATGCCTAACGCATCGGCAGACTCGATGCTGATGCAACAGAAGTCTATGGCTCAGTCAGGGTATGTCAATTCAATGATGATGCCCAATTACCAGTCATCGGCAGGGCCTATGCCGATGAACGCTAACAATGGATGGCTTGGGCAGCAAGTCTTTCCGCAAACACCCCAACAGAGTCACCAGGCTGCAGGGTTCCAGCAAGGACAGATCTATCCCGGGTTTCTGAATCAGGGGATCCCTAACCAGCCAGTGAATCTCGGGCAGCAGTTCGTCGGACAGCAGATTGGCGGGCAACAGCGTGGTAGTCCACAGGTTGGAGACCAGATGATCAACCCAATGTTCCGTGCATATCGTGCACCGAACAGACACGTGGAGGCCTACCAGCAGGCACCTGATCCGCAACCGCCCCATCGGCAAGATGCCGATGCATACTGGGCCGATAAGATTGCTGAAGTAATGAGAGACCAATTCGGGATAAAACCCAAAGTCAATACTTACTCTTATCGGACACCGTATCCTCCTGCATACGATTTGATCCCGCTTCCACATCGGTACAAGGTACCGGATTTCACTAAGTTTTCTGGGCAGGATGATACGTCAACCATGGAGCACGTCAACAGATTCATTATTCAGTGTGGTGAAGCTGGTAACAGGGACGAATTGAGGGTTCGTTTATTTTCATCATCATTGTCTGGGTCGGCTTTTACCTGGTTCATATCACTACCTCCCAACTCAGTGATTACTTGGGCCGATCTGGAAAAACAATTCCACAAATACTTCTTTTCTGGGGTCCATGAGAAGAAGATCACCGATTTGGTCAAATTAAGGCAGCGTAATGATGAATCAGTTGAGGGTTTTGTGCAGAGGATACGGGAAGTCAAAAATAAATGTTATAGTCTGGTCCTAGATGATCGGCAGCTAGCCGATTTGGCTTTCCAGGGTTTATTGCCACACATCAGGGATAAGTATGCTTCTCAGGAGTTTGAAAGCTTAAGTCATTTGGTGCAGAGGATTTCTGATCAAGACATCAAGCCTTTCGAGCCCAAAAGAGCATGGAACAAGAAGGTATCATTTGTTGATGAGGCAACGGGCTCAGATTCTGATGAGGAACCAGTCATCGGCTTGGCAGAGTGGGTAAAGAACAAGAAGCCAATGTCTTGCCCTTTTGGGCAGAAGGAACCAGAGAAGTTCGCTTTTGACACCGCTAAGGCCGATAGGATATTTGATTTTCTACTTCAGGAAGGTCAGATCAAGCTGTCTCCTAATCATGTGATCCCATCGGCTGAGGAATTAAAGAGGATGAAATATTGCAAGTGGCATAATGCAACTTCTCATGACACCAATGAGTGCAAGGTTTTCAGACAGCAGCTGCAATCGGCTATAGAGTCTGGGAGAATCAAGTTTGACAGTTCCAAGACTCAGAAGCCGATGAAGATAGACCAACATCCTTTCCCAACAAACATGTTGGATGCTAAGGGAAAGGCAAAGGTCTTAACATCAGAAGCAGCCGAGAGGAGTGCATCGGTAGATCCTCAGCATCAAGTTACTACTGCCAATGCAAGAGGTAGGGGCTTGGTTCAGGAAGGAACCAGCTCAGGTATGCCTCCTTGGTCTGGCATCGTTATAACTCATAGAAGGCCTCGAGACAACTGGCAACGACGGGAAGATCGGTATCGGCGCCAGCAAGAAGATTATCGTCGGGAGGAAGAGAGACGCCGACAGGAGTGGAATCGGCATAGAGACCACTGGAACTGTCCTTTCTTCATCCATTGTTGGGAGGAGAATATTAAGCTTCCCACTGTCAGAGACTGCCCTGAGTGCAATAGTTATGATCGGTATGATAGGACCGATCGGCGCTATCGTGATGACAATCAACGATTTAATGGGCCGATCAGAGGAAGAGCATCAGTTCATGATCGGCTGGGAGGCAGGCTCAATGTGCACGATAGGCTTGGTGATCGTATCCAATATTTTCCTAGGAACCAGGAAGAGTTCGAGGAGATGGCTAATGCACGAGTTCCCGATGAGTTCATATTTTGCAGGGATGCTAATACGCATCGGATGGAGTCGAGAGAGAATCGACGCCCAGCAGCAAGGCAGAAGCCACTTCCTCCATGGTGTCCAGAAGGGCTGACCAAGACACAGAAGAGGAGGTTGCAGCGTGAAAGGCAAGAAGGGCTAAGCAAGGGCGAAAGCTCTGGAAAACTTGAGGATCGACAACAACCAGATCCTAAGGGGGAAGGTCCATCGACAGGTGTCAACATGGTCTTTATGTTGCCGATGGAATTCCTTGCGCCATCCAGTGATGATGAGGTGGAGTTTTCCGATCAAATAGCTCAGTTGGCTCTAGATCCGATGATGGCTATCTTCGAGAAGCCTGCCGATGATGAAAGAACAGTAGTTAACTCTGGATGAAATCAAGGAGTATCTAGTAAATCCTCCAGTTCTAATTCCACCTCAGCAAGGAAAGCCCTTCAGATTATATTTGTCTACCGATGGGATGGTTATCGGTTCAGCTTTGATTCAAGAATTTGAAGGGAAAGAGCGTGCAATTTATTACTTAAGCAGGAGGTTGATTGATGTTGAGACCAGGTATTCGGCCATTGAAAAACTATGCCTATGCTTATATTTTTCGTGTATCAAGTTAAGGCACTACTTGTTATCGGCCGAATGCACTGTTGTTCGCAAAGATGATGTGATCCGGTACATGCTATCTATGCCGATTATGAGTGGCAGGATCGGTAAATGGATTTTGGCGCTGTCGGAATTCGATCTGCGTTATGAATCGGCTAAGGCAGTTAAAGGGCAGATTATGGCCGATTTTGTGACTCAACATTGCGGTGCAATGGAGGCTTTGGAAATTGTGCCCTAGACGCTTTTCTTTGATGGATCTACATGTGACCGGGGGGCAGGGATCGGCGTAGTATTAGTTTCCCCTAAGGGGAGGAAGTATGAATTTTCCTTGCCGATTGTTGCTACATCAACAAATAATCAAGCTGAGTATCAGGCTTTGATAAAAGGATTGGAGTTGTTAAGGGAAGTTCGTGCTGACGCTGTCGAAGTCTTCGGGGATTCTATGCTGGTTATAAATCAATTGGCCGGGAGCTATGAATGCCGAAGTGAAGTTCTCATAACTTATTACGAGAGGAGTATGCAACTGTTAAAGGAATTCAAAGATTTCCGTTTAGAGCATGTTCCCCGATTGAATAATGAAGAGGCCAATCGGTTAGCTCAGCATGCCTCAGGATATCAGCCTATAATTAATACAGTATCGACAATCGATGCCGATGATTGGAGGAAAGAAATTATTGATTATTTGGAAGATCCATCTAAGAAAGTTGAAAGACGAGTTCGATTTCAAGCGACCAAGTATGTGCTCCTTGACAATGAATTATATTATCGAACTATTGATGGAATTCTTCTCCGACGCTTAGGTGATGATGAAGCTAGGAGTTTGGTGGGAGAAATTCATGAAGGGGTGTGTGGAGCGCATCAGTCAGCTTTTAAGATGAAGTGGATGATTAGGAGGAATGGATATTATTGGCCGACTATACTTGAGGATTGCTTTAAGTATTTCAAAGGGTGTCAAGGGTGTCAGAAGTTTGGTAACATTCAAAGGGCACCTGCATCGGCTATGAATCCTATCATAAAGCCTTGGCCGTTCCGAGGATGGGCTATTGATCTGATCGGCCAGATTTATCCGCCATCTAGCAAAGGGCATAAGTTTATTCTAGTTGCCACTGATTATTTCACTAAGTGGGTCGAGGCTATTCCTTTAAAGAAAGTCACATCGGCCAATATGATTGATTTTGTGAAGGAGCATATCATTTACCGATTTGGAATTCCTCAAACAATTACTACCGATCAAGGCACTATGTTTACATCAGGGGAGTTTGATGAATTTGCAATCGGTATGGGGATTAAAGTGTTGAATTCTTCTCCTTATTATGCTCAAGCCAATGGGCAGGCCGAGGCGTCTAACAAAGGAATTATCAAGCTTATCAAACAAAAGATTGAAGAAAATCCTAGGCGGTGGCATACATTATTAAATGAAGCGTTGTGGTCCTATCGGATGGCTTGTCATGGATCAACCAAGGTGTCACCCTATCAATTGGTATATGGACATGATGCAGTGTTACCTTGGGAGATTAAGGCTGGATCTAGGCGATTATCTTTTCAAGATCAATTAGCTGCCGATGATTATGCCACTTTGATGACCGATGAGTTAGATGATCTAGCGGGACATCGGTTAAAGGCTTTAATGAGTATAGAAGAAAATAAGAAGAGAGTTTCTAGATGGTATGACAAGAAAGTAAAGGCTAAGGAGTTTGCCGATGGGGACTTGGTATGGAAATTAATTTTACCAATCGGGACTAAAAGTTCGAAGTTTGGAAAGTGGTCTCCTAATTGGGAAGGTCCTTATCGGATAAGTCGATCGGCTCCTGGAAATGCCTATATTCTAGAAACTCTCGAAGGAGTTGAATTTCCCAGAGCATTAAATGACAAATATTTAAAGAAGTACTACCCCAGCATATGGGTCGATGCATAAAAGTTTAAGTGCCGATAACACTCCTATCGGCTGGATTTAAATGTTTGGGGGCAGGACTTAATGTTTCAAAAGATGCCGATAACAGTCCTATCGGCTAGACTAAAAGCTAAAAGAGCAGGAAAACACAGATGTGTCACCGATGAGAGCTTCATGTGTTCAGCAGCGCCTGGATCGCCGATATGGCGCGTAGCCGGATTTGGTTAGCTGCTTCTATCTCCTTGATATCGTCATCGGCAGAGCCTTCTATCGGCTTCAGCTTCTTCTTCAATTGTAGTGTCTTGAGATCGTGGACGTTCCGCTCATGCTCAAAAAGCTTGATGGTCTCTGGCAGTTGACTCTCTTCCTGTTGGGCTTGGGACAAGGCGTCCTCCACTTGTTTGAGTTCTGCCAACAGGGATTCCCTTTTTGCCGATAAGTCAGATATCTTCTGCTTCAGCGTGTCTCCTGAAGATCTCAAGATGCCGATGTTCTTGTGCTTCTCATTGGTCAGGAGCTTCTCTTTCCTCATCTCTTCAGAGAGCTGAGTCTGAGCAGCTCTATCGGCAAGACGCCGAGAAGCCCTCTGGTACTGCAGCTGACGACTCTCCAAATGTGCGGCTTGGAAGAGGATTTCTTCAACATCGGCTGGGATCTGACCTCTGATAGTCCTGAACAGAACCTTGGCTGGGTCGGAGTCATCGACCAGTTGTGCCGTGTCCTGATGAAGGAGGGCCGACAGTTCTTCCAGCTTGGCCCTGATCTCTGCCGATGTGATGCCAATTGTCTCGGAAGAGCTTGCTTCTTCACCTTCTTCTTCAGAGATGTCGATGGCGAAGGAGAAAAGGCTATCGGGAGAATCTTGTTCCTGGGAAGGAAAAACAAAGTAAGTTAGTTCATGCTCGGAGAATCGGCAAATAATACTGATGAAGGCTGAGCGACTTACTTGCTTCAAGGCTATTTCTTGCCTTTGACTGGAAGATGCCGGTAGGGCCACAGGTTGATCGGCCAGGGTTGCCGATGGGACAACATCGACTGAAAGGAAGACAGAAGGAGTTATGAGGCTGAATGAGAATAAGTTCATCGGTGGCAATATTATAAAATATGTTACCCTGAGGAAGAACGATGCTTGTCTGAATTGGGGGAACTGCCGATGACGTGATTGAACCTGCCAGGCCAGTTGTTTGCTCACCTACGACAGTCGATGTACCTTCTGCTTAGGGTTCTTCTTGCTGGGGTTCGTCTGCTTCTGGTACTTCCTGCAGATGAGGGGGAGATGGTGCTTGCTGGATCTCTACATCTGGAGGGGAAGGAGAAGATTCCACCGGAATAGGAGATGCCGGAGGAGGAGGAGTTGCCACTTTCTGGCGCTTTGTTCCAGCTCTGGTACTCTTGGCGCCCTTCCTCTTTGGCTGGCTGGACTGGGGGGCATCGGCACCTTGGCGTTTGGCTTTTGCCGATGCACTGGTTTGCTGCAGCAACAAAAAGGAGTTTATGAATACAAATGTAGCCGATATAAATGTAATCAGTATAAATGAAAAAGGGTTGACAAATTGCCTTGAAAGCCTGTGCCAGAGTGGAAGCAGCTACCGTTGGTGGTGTCTGAGTTCCCTTGGTGGTAACTTTCTTAAGGCGCACACCTCGATGAACAATGGTAGCCAGAGTGGGAGCATTATGGCCGATTGAAGAAATTGGGCCTGGTGGAAACAGGTCAATCGGCTTACCACTTCTGCTAACCGATGGAGGGATGTTGTCAACCTGCAAAAGGGATACAAAGGTGAGTTACCGATGATTGAAAAAATTGGAACACCGGTTTGAAATACTTACAGCGTCATCGGGGACTTTGTACTCGGGGTCGATCATGCCGCGGTACGAAAGGGCTGATTTGCAGAATAGATGCTCCTTCCATTCTGCCCACCATAGCTTGTACGCCTGAGTAATGAAGGCGGCCGGAACCCACTCTGACAAATCTGCATCTGTATCGGCACTCGGTGGTAGTTGGGCTACTCGAATCCACTCAAGAAAGTTGGTGATGGGCTCCCTAGGTTTTATCACATCGGCATAACAGAGTGCAATCGGCAATTGGCCGAAAGCTAATTGACGAGCTAATGCCGATGGGTTGTAAAATTCATAAGTCTGGGGAGAGATTTTGATGCTACCAAAGAAATTCACTGGTATGGCTCTAGGAGTCACAATTGCCATAATCACCTCATTATCCCTGTCAAGAGCTTCATCAAATGGATTGAAAACCAGAGGGAGCATACTGTCTGGGTCATCATAGGCCAACCATGGTCGTTCATCTCTGGCCAAGCCCTCATACAAAGTCTGGAAGAATCGGCCGATCTGATCTGGATTACCCCCTGAACCAGGCAAGACTATGACAGCTTCGCCAAAGTTTAGGGGAGCGCGTGTTGCCGATTGTTCTTCACCCAACACATGATTTTCAGTTATATCTCTTGGGAAACGCTGTGTAAATAAGTTAAAGTTGAGGCGCTTGTGCAGATGCAGATTAAGCCACATATTGATAAACCACCAGGGGCCGCCTAAGTTGCCAGTAGACTGGCCGAGCAGGAGTTTCTTGGCCACCTGATTGAGGAGATGGTAAGCAGCGCCAAGCAAGTATCGGCCGAGAGGGAATCGGCCACCGTTAGCCAGTCTCTCTGCTGCCGATAGATAGACGGAAGTTGGTCCTACCGATCGACCACAGAACACAAACTTGTCCAGCCACATGTTCAGAAAGGTGGTTTGTTCCTTTATGCTGACAGACCCCGTCCCACGATACTTCTGAATGTACCCTGACTAGCCGCCGATGGAGCGAGTTTCCACTTTGGCACTAGGAGCGGTGTCAAAGAAGTGGGTGCTATCGACAGAAGATATATCTAGACCGGTGAGCATGGCTACATCGGCAAGAGTAGGAGAAGCAGGGCCGTGGCCAAAGACAAAAGCGTTGAGGGTGTCTGACCAAAAGTAAGATGCAGCTATCAACAGTGACTCATTCCTGTGCATATCGGCAATGGACAATCTAATGCATTGATCTAGCTTTCTCTCACCCCACTGGACTTCATTGGAGTTGCTGACCCTCAAGAACCAGTCTTTCCACCCTACAGTAGGGCTGGGCCAAGAACGGAAGGTGTCTTTCCACAGATCTAAAGAAAAATTTTCGGTTCTGAAAGGGATCCTGTTGGTTTCTACGTTAATAAGATCGGTTAGATCTGGATCCCCTAGAGGGCCAAGGCATTGGAGGTGTGGTTGATCGGTAGGGATGACAATTTTGTTGGACAATTCCTGGTGGTTTTGGAAATAAAGAAAAAGAACACAAAGAAAAGAAAAAAAATATTCAGTAAAATGGATTGCGGATGAACAGGGATGTGAGGAAAAGTACAGGAGATGGAATGAAGAATTGACCTCAGGGACGATGAAGCTAATGGCCATCTTGCGACGAGGAGGGTCTCTGAGGGCTCCGGAGTTGGTGAGGAAGAGTCTTTGTCGGAGGTCTTGGAGATTTTGAATGGCGCCGCCGCTAGGAATGTAAAGTTGGGATGGTGGAATGATGTGATGGAGAAGGAGTACCCGAGAAGGAACTATTTATAAGACAAAATGGGCAAGGGCAAATCTGACTTATCTCCTTGCCGCATCCGAGAAATCCGAGGGTGCTCAGGTAGATATGGTAACTGTTCGCACGATAATCAAGGGATTGTGCAGGTGATTTGACGGGAAGCGGTCATTATCTGGAGATATTTTACTGTGCGGGATCTCCTGGTCGGTCCATCGGCAGTGTCGTCATATTGCTGATGGGCGAGTAAAGTGAAGATAGCCGTTTGTACGAACGTCCTGATCAGTTCATCGACAGATCTTTGTAACGGTAATATTGCCGATGTACGGTTGAGAAGGAAATGCCTGTTTAGGAAGTTGAGGATTTCGAGGAATATGCAGAAGAATAGGATCAGAGTTGTTCAGATTGAGGTTGTCGGTTACCAGATTAGGAGCATTAATTGCGGGAAAAGGCATCATTACTGCAGAGAATTTCGGAGCATTGATGATTTCATACTCCGAAATTGGGGGGCATGTGTTGACACCGTTTTTGGGCACGTGTCCAGGCCGGCAGGATAAGACGGCAGTGTTTTGTTTACAGGATGAGTTGCCGATGAGGATGGTTGCCGATGAAGGAGAGGTTGAACGTGATTAAGTCTACAGGCGGTGATGTGTCTGTGCCGATGGCTATGATGAGGAAGTCTGCCGATGACTATGGCAAGGGAGTCTGCCGATGATACGAAGGGAGAGTTCGGAAGTCGCCGATGGTTTGTGGAAGAGTTTCAGTTTGTCACGGGGGATAGTTTTGTTATTTCCTTAATTATTTAAATCGTTTTGTATACGGATTCCGTGTAATTTGGAATTCGAATTTTAATCGTGTCTGCCTGTAGCTCTTTGAGCAGGGTATAAATATAGACCCTAGGACCTTGTAATGAGACATCTATCAATCAAGCAAACACACGTTTTTACTCATATTCCAGCATCTACTTTCCCGACGACTTCGTCATACTTTTTTCCTTTTCATTACGAGTTCTTAGGAATTCGTCGGCTCAAGCTCGGCGTGTTCTCAAGTTCCGCGTGAGTACCTCTTAGCCGTGACATCCGGGAGCATCGCTGTTGTCAGGACTAAAGTATTCGAGTTATCACCTTTGCCGATAGTAAGGTCAAATCGGCTGGCACGCCTTAACGTTTGAATCGGGTATTAGCCCTTTGTGTTTGCAGACCAGCTTTTGCACCAACAGTATTCTGAGCATCAGCATTTTACTAAGTTGTCATCCGTAGCAATGATGCCAGAAATACATTGTTGGTAATTATTAATGTCACTTGTTAACTCGAGAGTGGGAGGAGCCACATCGGTGAGTAGCCGTATTTGGCGCGTGGGGAGGAGCCACTACCAGAACCTGCCGCCGTTAGGGGACAGTGGGAGGATCCACGAAGTGTGGGGAGGTACATGAGTGCGGTGTTGGGCATGAGTGATTGTGTGCACGTGGTTGAAGAAAAATATGGCCATACTTATTAAAGCCATTACAAAAAAAAAAAGAGTCAAACAGGTGGTGGCATGAGAAAAGTTTGCAGCGTGAAAAAAATCATACCTTTTCTTTTTCTTAACTAATTTTGAAACCTAAGTCATGCAAGGGTTCAAATTTAGCGGCTCCTACTAAATTTATCTAACCACCAAACAGAACAAGTTACTAGTCAACAAATGGATTTGTTTCGACGAGATCTAAAAAATACAGTCTCCGATTGTCCATGGGACTTAACTATTCAAGAAGTCAAAATTTTCTCCTCTTTTCAGTCTTCACGATCAACCCATTAAGTTTTTAAAATTCATGGTATTACAAAGATGATCTAGGAAAGCTACGTGGCTCCAAAACTCACAAATATCTTAGGACATTGTGATGCGGTTTAGAGTTCTGAAGCTTCCTCTCTCTCTAAACGCATGCACACACACCCTATCCCTTTGAGCACCTCCAAAGAATCGAGTTGAACCGGTAAATCTCGAGATTGACAAAATTACCACAGACACCTCGTTATTGACGGCCACATCGCCTACCACAAAAGAATAGGCCATTAAATCTTAGAAAAAATCTAGAAAAATGTGAGTACCCGTGTAAAGTTGGAGACTGGAACCCGGGTGGGCACCACCACAAGGAACCTAACCAACTAAGCTACGCTCAGTTCGCAGTTCTAAAGCTTCCTCATATTCAAACCTCAAATGCACTAATCATGTTTGTATGTGCTTTGCCATAGCTGAAACGGCTATCTGAATGAATTGTTTGGGTGCCTTCTCATACCTTAAATGGACTAAGCCTTTACGGTAGCTGTTTTTATGGAATCTTGCTTTCTTTAGGCGAGTTGCATGACAAATGTCCTTTAGAAAGTCATTGTTCAAATTGTTTGGGTCACGTGATATGCCTATGTTCACCATGTTATATAATTTATTTAGGAGCCTTTATTTGGTCCAAATACTCTCAAAATTAACAAGTATGGTACTTGTTGAATCTATTATACACAGCAGGAAAATTGGAGCGAGGTTCATATGGGGTCACTCCTAGCCTCTCACCCTCATGGAGGGTGCTTGGGGAGAGGCCAGGGGTTTCCCACAGGAAATAGAACAGACAAGCGAGTGTGAACACAAGTGTAATGGCGAAGGTATCACGCAGAGTGGACAGGAAATGAATGTGGATTAATAAATTCCCAAAAAACCTTGTTTCTTACATGGGCGCCCCAGGTATTTATAGGCCATCTCCGGGGCCGCGGTAAAATTACACTAGAGTTGATCTTTGTAAGCTGGCCGTGATACAGCGGCTAAGGGCAGGGCATTAATCCCACCTGTCTTTGGCTAACTATCCTAAACCCTAGTAATGTTGGTGGGGTTAGTGCTGACTTTGTGCTGCCCTCTGTCGGTGGCTTGTGCCGAACCCATGCCTACATGGCACGAGAGTCCGTCCTCCATCAATGGCTATGCTTCTGCTGGTCTGATCTGTAGCCCGTGAATCGAACCTTCGCCCCTGATACCTAAAAATAAGGGACAACGTGCAAGCAACACCCTCGTAGCAGGGGTTAACATCCACCGCGGGGCCAGTTAGTCAAGCCACATAACAGGGGCCGAGTGCTAGGCAGAGGCTGAGCTAGGGTCACCTTCCCCCAATAGTTCAGTGTCCATGTCAATTGGTCTAGCTATACTACATAATGTCAGCACCTTACTTGATTTGTTTGAGCCCACTCATGTACCGAACTGGGCGAAAATTGGCAAGCACAATTCTTTGGCGCTACTATAAGAAGATGATCATGTGCCTGACACAGCTAAACAAATCAGTCTGCATATTTTGTAAATCATGGAGGTAAATACGGTCTTTGGCTTTCATGAAACTGCTACATAATGCTACTATGTTGACACCTTCAAAACTAGCTACATGCATTGATGAGACCATTGTGCTAATTGTTTGGAATTTCTCTATTTGTCTCTTGTACTCAAACTATTGGTGGTGGTAGTGTAGGCGCAGGAGAGGGAGAGGAGGAGGCAGATAGAGCAACTCAATCAATTTGCCAATAGGCTGCAGTCACGCTGCCCCCTCTAGAGCATCTCAATAGCGTGAAGGTGGGTTCATGCTCGAAAATTCTCACTTCTTCATCATAGCATTTTGACCGGTGTTTATTGGTCACATTCCCCATCACTAAGGCACACTATGCTAAAATAGCACAAAGGAGATACCATAATCAGTGACACAGAATCAAAACGCGTCACTAATTTAAAATCAGTGACGCGGGTAAACAATACACGTAGGTGTGTATTTAATATCACTAATTATAGTTATCAGAGACTCGTCTTAACTAGAAGCATCACTGCTAACCAAATGTGCTAACTGAGACTTGTATGGACAAAACACGTCACTCCTATAGGACCCGGACCCGAAAAAATTATGAAGATTGGTTAAGGAAAAACTAAAGTCCAGAACCTATCGCCCCCACTTGTCTTTGCCCGTCATCCCCTCCACTGCCCTCTGCTCCATTGTTGCCACGACACCACATCACCACTCCTCATCCTCAATCCTCCTCCACGGCCACTGCCCTTCTCTACCGTTGCCATCACCCTCTTTCCCCCTCTTCCTCCATCGTCCCTTCACCTCCCTAACCATGATGGCTCCACGTACAGATGATGATATAGCGTTGGGTTGGCAAGGCAGTCGGCGAGGCTAGGGAGCGGACTCCAAGGTGAGATCTCTTTCCCCTGTATCCGCCCTACTACCTCTCTCGCGCTCCCGCCTCACCTTGGCTTATGCAGGGTCTTCTGTTCCCACCGGCGTCCACATGACCTAGATCTGGCATGTCTCCCCCTACTGCAACCCTCTGCTTCATACCTCCTTGCAGCGATCGTCACGCTCGAGCTCCACAGCAGCCTCCTGCTCCACATGCTTCCCCGGAAGCGGGAGGGGGGGAGGGGTTGACGCCAGTGACGTTTACGACTAACACTGCGCCACCAACCCAGCCCAGGTCAAGGACAAGAGGAGGTTGTGGAGATGGCTGGCAGGGCGCCCGAGATCGATGAGGAACTCCACAACCGCTAGATTACCATCTATGGGTGTGAGACCATGAGGCGCCTCTTCCACTCCAACGTCTTAGAGTAGTGCTCTGAGATCGGTATGTCTCTGCTCATCATAATATGTACATCATGTATGAGAGATGTTCATGATTTAGAGGCATGTCACGCATGCCCACTACACATATTAATTATTTAGAGGTGATTTCATGGAACCTCTGCAACTAGGTGATTTCTTTAGATATGAGATGTCATTCATCAGGTTATCGAGAAAAGATAATATTTTTTATCGGTAATCTATATGTTTCTTGCATGTGATTTGCATATTTTTTTAAGTCTTTGATTTTATACAAGACACGGCAGCTATCTAAAGTAATGATAATTTGCAAATTTTACGTGAATTTTCACCATTCATTATACAAGAATTTGATACATTAGACCGTTTTTGATACATCTCATCATGCCCAGGCCCAGCTATAATTTTTATGTGCTAGTTTTGTTTTTCGCCCTCCATGAGCATCATATCTTCATACCAATATTAATTAAGAGGCAAAAAAAGGTGGTTGAAACTATGTTACAATCGTGGTCAGGTTCACTTTTACACACCAACCATATCATGTCCAGATTCATTTTGTAGTGAAACATAGTATTCTTTGCAGTGCAGCTATGTACACAGCAAGCTAGCTAGCATCATTATGAGTTGTTCTTCCACTTACCTACCATAAAGGTCCACAACACAATGTTGGCTCCTCCCTCCTTCCAATTTCACATTCTGTGTATTAATAATGCAATCTATATTTCAAATCTATAGTATCTACAACACTAAATGAGCTACACATCATGAGTTGTTCTACTACTTGCCTACCATAAAGATCCACAACATGATGTTAGCTCACCCTCCTTCCTATTTTACATGTTGTGTATTAGTAATGCAATCTGCATTTCAAATCTGTAATATCTACAACACTAAATGAGCTAGGCTTACACATGATGTTGGCTCACCCTCCTTCCTATTTTACATGTTGTGTAATAGTAATGCAATCTGCATTTCAAATCTGTAGTATCTACAACACTAAATGAGCTAGGCTTACACATGATGTTGGCTCACCCTCCTTCCTATTTTACATGTTGTGTATTCATAATGCAATCTGCATTTCAAATCTGTAGTATCTACAACACTAAATGAGCTAGGCTTACACATGATGTTAGCTCACCCTGCTTCCTATTTTACATTTTTTGTATTAATAATGCAATCTGCATTTCAAATTTGCAGTTTATATGACACTAAACGAGGTAGGTGTTATACTATCTGTTAGATCTTGAAAAAGGAATCTTTGAGTTGTTCCTTACCAAACAACTATTTAAATTCTAGCCTATGGTGGATGCCAGCTAGCACGAAATGCATAGGAAGATTATTATAAATACCCATCGTTGAAGCAATCCTTTGCTTCGATAGATCCAAAGCTAGAAGGTAGGCATAAGTAGATTGTAGCCAAACCCTCAAAAATGGGTGACAAACCTATTACTATGGTATCGGATGAGAAGGCAAAGGAACCAACTACTCTGGATGAGGAGGAGGATATTGAGGCATTAGCGGAGCCGCCGGATTGGCTCCCTGATGGATGGATCATGGAGGCATACCGCACTGAAGATGGCACCATTATTCGAGTATGTTTGTCAAACAATAGGAATAGTGCTTGTATGTGATTGAACAAGTAATTGTGACTTTCATATTATTTAGATTTATGAATTTCTTTTGAACCTTTGAACTATTTTGCAAGTAGTACTACACTTCTCCCATATCAAATTACACATTCACCACGAAGTCGGAAGTATTGGAGTACCTTTTTTCTGGGACAGATGAGCGTATGCTGGAATCAAAGGAACGTGGTGCAGAAAACACACTTCAGGTGCCTGACTATAATTTTTTATGTATGACCAACTTTTTATTTTAGACGTTTTATTACAACTCTTTGTCTGTTCATTATGCTTGCATATTCAGAGACAACATGAATGGCTTCCAAAGGGGTGGGTGATGGAGATAAGAGCTGGTGGGGAGAAGACAGACAAGATGTACAAGGTATACAACCACGAGTTTAGTTAGTTGGTATATATTATATATATGTTACTAGTTTTACATTACTTTGAGGCTCTTATAGTAACTAATAACTGCAATTGAATAAGTTAGTTGTAATATTCAGCTAGTTGTATGCAAATTGTTACATGCAAACAAGAAACTTAGTACATATGATTTTTCCAATTAAAAGACAAATACATTCAACTTATTTGAATCATAAAGGAGGATGATATGGAATGTCTAGAGTCTGAGTACGTAATTGCATCCCAGTGAGGAGCAAACTAGAGTGGAGGTATGTAAGGAATATCACTACATGAGATCGTTACCCTTTTTTATGTTCTTAAAATTGAATATTGTTTTTATTTAGGAAACTTATTTATTACATATATACTATACATTGTCCAGATTTGATCCTAAAAACTTATTATAAAGAAAGTTATATATATGCTGTCTTTTGGTCTTAGAAGTAATTGAATTAATTTTGAAATGGAGCATCATTTTGTGTACAACTGATTTTAGTATACATGGACGGCTACTATTGATAGTCCTTATGATTTCATTGTAGTTTTATGTCCACTCAATCACTGGTGTGCGGTTGCTATCAAAGCAAGATGTACTACTCTATATCAATGAGGCAAAGGTATCTGGGTGCGACACCAATGGACAATGTGACACAACTTCTGAAGATAACGTGTGTCTCTTGCTAGACCTTGTTCAACTAAAATAACACATTACATCTTTTGAGTGTTTGATGTTTTTTCTATTTATTCTTTTGGCATATTTGTAGATACTTGCAAAAGTGGACATTCGGCCAAGTGGATTGCCTGAAGGTTGGGTAAATGAAATAGTATATAGGAAAACAAAGGAAGGATTGACCAGGAGAGATCCGGTAAATAATATGGCTCATGAGTAATGGTTTGTAACATTGAATAAATGAACATTACTTGATATAGGAATCATTATTTTGTCTTGTCATGCAGTATTACACGGATCCTGCTAGTTCCTACACATTCCGCACACTAAAATCTGCATTATCCTTCCTAGAGACGGGAAAGGTATCAAGGCATGCAGTTATTCAACGGACAAGTGTTCATGATTTGTACTCCTTTGAAATATCTGCAGAAATGGTAATTGTTCTCTTGGTTTTTTTATTTATCTTGTGAAAATCTGCATGACATAATTTTTCCTAGTTGCTTGCATTTTGGACATTACCATCCATAAGTAAAGGTAGTGAATTTTAGTATATAATTGATTAGTTTTTCTTTTCTATGGCAGCATGAAAGTTTACGTAACAGATTAATAGTAAATGAGAAGCCTTATCAGGAGCCCACAAGATCATCTCGGTCGAGGCGAGCATCAAAAATAGAACAAGATCAAAATATAGATGACTGTAAGTTCGTTGTTATTATCATAAATTTTGTATAGTTATGTGCACACCTGCTTGAGTTTTTATTACTTTATTTATGTTCTAAAAATTTCCAAATACTGACATGACATCAGACAGTTTGGGGCTGGTTATCAAGAGTTTATATTTTGTTTTTTGCTACTTAAATTTTGCATTCTTGCTTCTAACAGTCTTCACATTTCTTTTTGTGTATTGGAAATGATGGTATATTTGCTATCACAAAATTTTATGAAAACTCTCAGGGTTTTTTGCAAAATTTCCATCCAACAATAGATACGGAAATATCATATGTTACATGTAAGCATTATATCTAATGTGCTTTGTTTGAGATAAAATAGGCAACATTGTACTTTGGCCTTTAATTATTTGGCTTGTTTTCTCATTTTGTAAGCACCAAGTAAGTAAACAAAAAGTTAACTTTACAAATAAATGTTTCAAGGGTATTGGTAGTTAGATGATTAACCAAACCAAATGCCCCATGATCCTTCGCATGCACACAATACTAGTTAATATTGATATTCTAACGGTCTATTGTTGTGCAACACTAAGTTCATTTTTTACCTCCTCTTAAATCTTCTCATGTGGAATTTTGTTTGATTCCAACTCAATCTGGGATAGATGGGATAACCCTAGTTATTTTGTGAATACCACTTTTAGTGATGAACTACAACATCAAGATACAAACTGCGCTTGATTAGATGCATGAACTACAATCTCAAGATATAAACTTGCATTGTGTGGTTGATTAGATGTATCCAACCTTCTTGATTGAAATGCATGCCTCAATAGAAAGATTATTTACATATGGAACTAGGCAACACACATGTTTAATAACAAATTATATGTGAGATTTGAATGGTAAAAGTTAGTACACATGTATTGATTCCATTTAAACTAATACGATTATTTTATCATTGTTTAGTATGTTGTGTTTTGCCTTCCATGCTCTGATACATAAATTATTGTTTTCGTATGCTAGCAAAAGATGGTGATATTTCAAGTGGCTCAGATTCACCAAATGAGTCTGAATAAGAAAACGTGAGAAGCAAGAAGGCTGCTGGCAGAAAAAGCAACTAGCTCAACAAACAATGTGAGTCGTCCAGCAGGAAGGCCACCTCAATTCAGGATTAAGGAGGGGATAGACAATAAGGATGCAGACTATAATGAAACTTCTTGCACACTACATACCTATAAAATTTCACCAAAAACTGTTGTTCTGGTTTGTTGTTATTTTTAGTGTCTTGTCATTTCCAAATAATTCATTGCAAAACTAAAGTTGTATTATCTCATGTGAGACTGCAGAATTTGTTATCGTTAATGCTTCAAGTGCACGGAGTGCTAATAAATTTCTTTGGAATATATTCCAACTCATAATGCAGTGTTCAACATATTTCATAAGAAATATGATCTTCTACATGTGTTGATGCGTTAGTTGCACATTGGGGTTGAACTGCTTGCTTACTGAGATTTAATATCTATCTATCTACAACTAAAAATCTCAATTGTCAACCTCTACCCACCGCTACTAGTAAGCTAAATACTTCGGTAGGAGATAGCAGAGCAACAAGGATTTGGGAGGCAGAGATCTTTGGTAGCGGTGACAGGAGCATGAACAGAGTCAAGAAGGGAAAAAGGACACGACTATCGCCTGGCTGGCCAAAGACAGTCCTGCTGCCTATCACCCTGCCACGGGCGAGCTACGGTTTTGCTGGGGCTCTACCCTCCTGCCCCCACCCCAGCCCCATCGTGGCCATGGCCATAGCACCCACGGCCTGACTTGGTCTAGTCCCCAATGCTGCCAGGGCCTCTAAATTTCCTGCCTTCCTCCACCACCTGGCAGGCCTTCCTCCCCAAACCACTTCACTTCTAAAGCTGGAGTTGGGGATGATGAGAGGGGGAGTTCAACGGAACCCTAACTCGCAGATCTAGGACGAGGAGGAGGAGGAGGGTGAAGTCACCTACCTCATCAGCGTCACTGCCCGCCGCTAGAGCCCGCCGCCTCCGTTGGAGAGTAGAGACAGAAGAGACACATCGGCGAGGCACATTCAGCACGTGGGGAGGAGTCGCTGCCAGAACCCACCACTGCTAAGGTAGGCGAAGAAGGGAGGAGCTGTGGCACGTTGGGAGGGAGATGAGTGCGGTGTCAGGCGTGAGTGATTGTGTGCGCATGGCTAGATAAAAATACAGCCATGTGTATTAAAGTCATTACCAAAGAAATGAGTAGGAGGAGGAAGAGGAAGTCGCCTACCTCATCGGCGCTGCCGCCCGCTGCCAGAGCCTGCCACCTCTGTTGTAGGGGAGAGAGGGAGGAGCCATGTCAACGAGGAGCCATGTTGGGCGCGTGGTGAGGAGCAGCTGCTGGAACCCGCCGCCACCGTTGGAGGGGAGAGAGGGAGGAGTTGTGGCACGTGGGGAGGGAATGAGTGCGGCGTCAGACATGAGTGATTGTGTGCATGCGGCTGGAGAAAAATACAGCCATATGTATTAAAGTCATTACAAAAAAGAATGAGTCGAACAGGTGGTGGTGTGCGAAGAGTTCGCGGCATGAAAAAAACCCTGCCTTTTCTTTTTTAAACCAATTAGGAAACCTAAGTCATATGCAAGGGTTCAAATTTAGTGGCTCCTACTAAATTTATCCGACCTCCAAACAGAACATTTATTAGTCACATGGATTTGTTTCGACAAGATCTACCAAAATACGGTCTCCAATTTTCCATGGGAGCTACAGTTCAAGAAGTCAAAATTTTCTCCTCTTTTCAGCCTGCATGATCAACCCATTAATTTTCTAAAGTTCAGGGTATTACAAAGATCATCCAGCTAAGCTACTTGGCTCGAAAGCTCACAAGTATCTGAGCGCCTCTGAGGGCATTGTGATGTGGTGATGCCCTGTACATGGAAACTTCAGAGTTCTAAAGCTTCCTCATATTCAAACCAGAGATTAATTTTCCTAATCACGCTTTACAGCTATTTGAATGAATTATTTGGGTGCCTTCCCATTCCTTGAATGGACACTAAGCCTTTACAGCAGCTGTTTTTATAGAATCTTGCTTTATTTAGGGGAGTGGCATGACTCCTTCAGAACGTCGTTGTTCAATTTTTTGGGTCATGTGATATGCCTATGTTCACCAAGTTATATACTTTATTTGGGAGCCAATACTCTCAAGATTTAACAAGGTATAGTACTTGTTGAATCTATGATACACAGCAGAAAAATTGAAGCGAGGTTCAGTGTCCATGTCAATTGGTCTAGCTATACGTTCTGCATAATGTCAGCAGCTTACTTGATTCGTATGAGCCCATACTCATGTACTGAACTGGGTGAAAATTGGCAAGCACAATTCTATGGTGCTACTATGAGAAGATGATCATGTGCCTCACAGCTAAACAAATCTTTACATGAAGCTGCTACTATGCTGACACCTGATCCGAAACTACATGCATTGATGAGACCATTGTGCTAATTGTTTGGAAATTTCTCTATTTTCCTCTTATACTCAAACTGTTGGTGTTGGTGGTGTAGGCGCAGGAGAGGGAGAGGAGGTGGCGGCTAGAGCAACTCAATCAACTTGCCGATAAGCTGCACTCACGCCCCCTCTAGAGTAACTCAATCAACGTGAAGGTGGGTTTATGCTCAAAAATTCTTACTTCTTCATAGCATTTTGACAGGTGTTTATTCACTACACCACAACACTAAAACAACATCGGACGACTGTTGCTAAAGATAAAAATGAGCGTTGAACGATCCACTGCTAAAGTGCCCCTCGGATCCTCCGTCGTTGGAACTCAATACTTCGATGGAAGACAACATGTAAGACAACAAGGTGGTTGCTTTAGATGCGAGTTGACATTCATCAAGTTATTAGGAGAAGATAATGATTTGGCTTATGCAAAAACTTTATGGGTAATCTGTAGGTTTCTAACTTGTGATTTGCATATTTTTACGGTCATTGATTTTATACAAGACATGGCAGCTATTTAAAGTAATGTTAATTTGTTCATGACTGTAATCAAGGGTAGTACAACATGCAATTTTTATGGGAATTTTTACCATTCATTATACAAGGATTTGATTTTGATATGTTAGACTATTGAAAAATTTATGGCTTGATAGTTTAATTAGTTTGTATGCCTATCACAAGGTCTAGGTACATCTAGCACTGCTAGTCATGTATTATATATAGGATTTTTTATAGACACGCGCATGTCGCATGTGCATTTCCACTAGTTTAATATAAAAATCCATATATTTGTTCTACCATAACATATTCCATGGTTAGTTTCTATATTATACCTTACAACACGCAATCAGATTGCACTGAGTATAGTTCAGTATCAAGTTCATGAGACATCATGAAAACATGGGGTTAAGTAATCTAGATGACAAATCTCATGATGCCCAGATATAACTTTTATGTGATTGTTCTGTTTTTGGCCCTCCATGACCATCAATTCTTCATACCAATATTAATTAAGAGACAAAAAAAGGGGCTGAAACTATGTTACAATCGTGGTCAGGTTCGTTGGACACCAACCACATCAAGTCCAGATTCATTCTATGGTCAAACATAGTATTCTTTACAGTGCTGCTATGTACATAGAATGCCAGCTGGCATCATTATGAGTTGTTCTTCCACTTACCTACCTTAAAGAAGCACAACACGATGTTGGCTCACTCTCCTTCCTATTTTACATTTTATGTATTAATAATGCAATTTGTGTTTCAAATCTATAGTATCTACAACAATAAATGAGAAGGCATTACACATTATGAGTTGTTCTTCCACTTCCCTACTATAAAGATCCACAACATGATGTTGGCTCACCCTCCTTCCTATTTTACACTATGTGTATTAGTAATGCAATCTGCATTTCAAATCTGCAGTGTCTACAACACTAAATGAGCTAGGCATTGCACATGACGCTGGCTCACCCTCCTTATTTTACACTCTATGTTTTAATAATGTAATATGCATTTCAAGTCTAAAGTATCTACAACACTAAATGAGCTAGGCGTTACACTGTATTTTAGATCTTGAAAAAGAATCTTTGAGTTGTTCCATACAAAACACCTAGTCAATTTCTAGCATATAGTGGATGCTAGCTATACATCGACCACTAAAACTAGTCATAGCTACAAACCCACCACATTTGGCACGCCAGGTAGGAGTGCATCATGTGTGTTTATCAATCTTCATTGGCACATGTCACTACCAATGTCTAAGCTAGAGGCACTGCCTATGAGCGTGGTGTTTTCTTCTCTAGTTAGGACTTCTTCGTCAGTGTCATATTCCTTCATGACCAAGCTCTTAGCTTTGGGAGCCTATTGCTAATCATCTCGGTGAACTCTGCCTCTACGGTGGAGCGGTGTTAGGGGGAATCACACCCCTACATCTCCTTGTTTGGGCGGGCCTCCTATAGGCTAAACAAAAATGATGCCAACAGATTGTTGAAGTAGCAAAGTCCAAAACAAAAAAGAAAATGAATAAAAGATTGAAAGTTACATAAAAGAAGAAGAAACAAAATACAAACACAATAGAGGGTAAATTTGCATGATAAAGTTGTGTACATCTATCTATTCTATAAAAGAGTGAAGGAATTGAAAATAGCATCACCATAGTATTTTCTACCCACCTTAGTTCTTGACCCTTAGATATACTTTAAAATCAACCCAATGCATCAAAGTCTCTAACCTAATTTGATAAGAGGACCTAGTCGGTAAGTTTTTTTGGTACACCATTTCTGCCTCTATCACCACCTCAGTTTAGCTTTTTTTACTTTCTGTCACCATACTCCCTCGCCTATACCCATCTATTTCCTATTATCTACATGCTACATTACCCTTGCCACCATCACCACAAAAAGGAAAAAAGCTTACCTCAACTTCTTTCTTTGGACCCCAAGCATAGATGTGGAGACTACAATCCCTATATTACATCGTGTTGTGAATGCGCGATCGCTCTTGACCATGACCCTACATTGTGCATCTTGCCATATCATCATCTGATTGGTGCCCTTCATGGCTTTGCCCCCATTGTCTATGTGCTACGTGGAAGTGTCGGCAGTTGCGAAGGTAGACATATACTCTCATAGTTCTTTGACTTGGCACAAGGTAGAATTCCTTAGGTGAAGCTTCATTTTCTACCATTCAGTCAAAATTTAGATCATGGTGTTAATCCATCACAGTTGCACTTAGATGTGTACATGTTGCAGGTCTCAATCTAATCAGAAATTTTGAATTAGAGTTTCATTAAATGACTATGTTCAATTTATTTGATCCAACCAAACTCTAACTATTCTACCATCGTAGGTTATGTATGTTGTTTCTTCATCCAATCACGAAAAGCAGCATCAAGAGTAAGAGAGTGTATCTACAAAAGTTGTTAATCCTAGGTCACCACCCCTATCTTGTCCATCATATGTTGAAGGACCTAGTTTGGTTTTGGCTAATTGATGAAACCCATTTGGAATAGCCCTATGCTTTAAGTGTGTAATTGAGATAGGTTGGTCCAATCAAAGTGGTGGAGCTAGATGATGGTTATGGTGATGGCCTAAGTGAAGATCAAGTGCTCCCTATTTGGAAAAGAAGAAAGAGAAAAACAAAATGGGCTCAAGGCAAAGGTATATTTAAAAGGGCCATTTTGTTTTGTTTGTCACTCAAGACACCAAGTGGGCATGAGTTGGTTTTGGATAGATAGTCATACTATTAATAGGAGAGAATCTTGGTTAAAGCGGTTGTCATGTGCCACACTGCCACTAGGTGGATTCATACATGCACATGCATTAGGACTTGCTAACTTAAAACCCTTGAAAATGCTTTGAAATATATATGCTAACACACGTGCACAAGTGGTGGAACACTTTGGTATTGGCCCAAGAGAATAAGGGTCAAAGTTTGAAGTTGAATTGGAGGGATTTGAGCTCTAGACCTAGGGTTTTGGGTGGTTTGGACCATGTCACATGTGTAGCGGCGCTAGCTCCGAACCCTACTTGGGAGTAGGTCTGAACACTACTAAATTTGTAATACCCAATTTTAAGGACAAAATTGGATATACACCATATGCGAGTCTTAGAAGCCAAATCTCACATATAGCTACAAATGAGGGGTAATATCAAAAGACAATGCATAAATTATATAACATACTTAATAAATTAGAGATAACCTTAGGTAGCAAACAATGAAAGATAACTCCAAACTTCAGGTATTAACTCCACTCTACGTGATCCAAACTGACTGGTTGATCATAGCCTAATACTCTTGAGGTGTGGAGAAAATAGCAAGAGTGAGTCCATGTCAAACTCCACTAATGTAGCAACAAGGTAGTAGATCCTACAAAAATCATGATCAATGACACAAATAATATAGAGCATAAAACTATAAACAATGATCATGTTATTAACACAACAAGAATCATCATCTTAATGTAGATGACCCCAAGGCCACGCATGTCCATGAGCAAAGCTAATATACCAGTTTATTAAAAACTGTATAGAGGTTGTACACCTTTATCCATGAGTCATGATTTACCCTTTCGCCCGAGGCCCATCGACTTCTTCGCGCACTACCAAGGAAAGCCGGCAAGGTTCACTATGAAGCCTTTCAAAGGTTCGTGTAACAAGTTAGGGCCATTAGATTCACTCGGCAAGCAGATAGCCCTCCATGGCACATAACACGCATCCTATACACAAGGACAGAGGCCACACTATACCCAACATATCTAGACATTCTTACGCTATTTAAGGTAACCGCTAATAAGCTAGAAAAGGTCCTCATACTGAGCTAAAGCCAAAGCCATATAATCCTCATGGTTGTACTATCAATCCCTGGTGATCACGTATAGAAAAATCCTCAAGTTGCTAAGAAGTCATTTTTATCGTTTGTTGCTTGAACATTAATCAAGTCACAAGACCATGGTCACAGAAAGAAAACCCAATGCTATACTTACCTTAAACTTAGATCCTTGTTCAAGTCCTAACCTTCAAAGATTTGCTTTTAGGTCACACGTATATCTCACTAACTAGACAAGATCATAAGGCACCACACAAGCATCCGAACAAACATGCATAGCAAACATAGTAAATTTAGAATAATACACCGATCAATAAAAAGGGTTGAAAACTAATCTATGCATTACTATGAACACAGACGCAAAAAAGCACGCTAATTGGAGCTACGGTTCAAAAGAAATGACTACATACACTTTTTGTTATATTCAAGAAAAAGGCCATATATGCTTGATTTATTTTAATTAAATAAAACCACATGAAAAGTTATTTAGACTTGATTAGTCAAAACATAACTTAATTTAAAAGCTAGGCTAAAACTACTCACACTTAGATCCTTCTTCAAGTCCCAACCTTCAAAGATCAGCTTCTACAGAGATTGTACATCTTTACCCATGAGTCGTGATTTACCCTTTCGACCGAGGTGATCAGCCTCTTAACCCTCTACCACGAAAGTCGGCAGGGATCAGTATGAAGCCTTTCAAAGGTTCGTCTAACAAGTTAGGGTCATTAGATTCACTCATCAAGTAGATATAGAGCCCCCCTTCTAAGGCACATAACACGCAGCCTATATACAAGGACAGAGGCCGCACTATACCCAACGTGTCTAGCCATTCTTATGCCATTTAAGGTAACTGCTAACAAACTAGAAAAGGTCCTTATACTGAGCTAAAGTCAGAGCCATTATAGCCCTCATGGTTGTACGAGTTGGCGCTACGATCATACAACTATAAAGATCACGAAAATGGGAGCTAAGACAAAGAAGATACGTATTTTCTAAGATTTTCGATAGAAAAGAAATTCATTAAATAGGGTCACAAAATTAAAAAAATCAAACTGGTGAACCAAGATTACTAACATGTAGATCTCGTGAAAACGAATCTAACACAATTTGAACAGGTCAAATCGGAGTTAAAATGAATATTTTATGAACAATATAAAACTAGTGGCAAAACTATATTTATTTGAAAACGTATTTTGAATACTAGTGAGTCAGTTTACACTTTCAAAAACAGAAAACTCTTTTTAAAACTACACAAAGGACTGTGGGTTCGAATACAAGATTTCTGAGGGTCTCTTTAGATAAATCGGCAGCCTAAGGGGTACCATGGGATTTGAGCCGTTGGATCGAGATTAAACGTACTAGATTACATCCACGGGAAGAGGAGGTCGGCTGCTGGCCGGAGCAAAGGGCGAACACGGCGGTGCCATGGTCGGACCTCGCCGGCATTTGTTGACTCGGCGATTTAGGCCACGATATGATGAATAAAGTGCATGGGGAGCAAGGGAGGGTCCTTGCGAACTCACCCAAGTTGAAATCGAGGACGAGGACAGTTTGCAAAGGCCATGCGGCTCAGGATGACGGACTGGCGACCTCCTGTATGCCATGGCCAAGTTAGCGAGCAAGCAAAGCGGTAGAAAAAGAAGAGAAGGGGCTCCAAAGCTTCGTTACCAACTTGTGAAGCTCAGCCACTACTCGGGATTGTCGGTACGGGAGTGGACAAATCTTCTTGCAGTGGCGGCGTGTTCAAGCTCGGCGAAATCCGGTCTTCGGCATAGATGGCAGCTAGGGCTTCCCATACACTCCTAGATGGGAAAGGGAGTCACGGGTGATTGCCAAAAACTAAATAGAGGTCGGTTGGGCGTGTTGGCATAGGATCCCGGGGAAAACGGGGAAAACAGGATTTGTTTTCCGGCTTGGTGGAGTCTTAGTCGGGCACTAAGCAGGGAAGAAGAAAGGGAAGAGGGGGAAGGATGCTGACAAGTGGGGTCACGTTGTCGGTGAGAGAAAGAAAGGGAAGGTGGCATCCTCTGTGTGCTGTTGGGCCGGCC